>NC_091685.1:68285000-69535000 GCF_041296265.1 Equus caballus | reverse complement strand
TTGTGATGGATTGGAAATATCAAGGTTGATGCCCCAGTGTGCATTATTAGCAACTGAATGAGGAAAGTTACCACTTAAGGAGAAAGGGATCTCTTACTGGAGGAGGAACAGATTTGGATATGAAATGTTCTTTCTATGGAGATGTTTATGAGATGTGCTCAAAGATAGATCAAGTAGGTGGTTGTATGTATGGGTCTGGACCTTGAGAGAAGGATCTTATTAGGAATATAAGAGTGAATGTTGTTAACCTGGATGAAATTTCAAGCCAGGGACATGAATGAATTTACCTACAGAAACAGTTTAATGTAGAAGAGAGTCAAGATAGATCCTGAAAACTAGTAATCTAGGAGGATTGGAAAAAACCAGAGGAGAGTGATACCACAGAGAACAAGAGCATTAATGGGCTTCAACTCACAAACTGTATTGAATGCAGCTGAGGTGTCACATGAAATAAATGCCCATTGGATTTATTAAATTTAGGTCATTGATGATCTTAGCAAGAAAAGCTTTATTATATAGGAAAGAATGAAGAAAGAATGGGAGTTGTAAGTGACTTCTGTGATGAGAAAGGTGGTTCTGAAGGATTAGAAAGATTAGTACAAATAAGATGTATATATGTAATTATGAAAGAGTAGGTGAATCCCTGTGAATGTAATAAAATGCTTGACTTATTCTAGGAGTTAAAATAGTAAGTAAGTGGCTAAAGCAAAGTGAGTGACAGGGCACAATGGAACACGAAATTGGTGCATGGGCACTAGAGATAAGAATATCGGTGAACATGTACAACATAACAAGAAAATATATCATAATTGGAAGAAAATACAGACATATTTTTAACCCTACTTACCTAAGAATTTTAAAATAACTTCTTCTGTCCAAGAATATCATATTATGATGAGAGAGTGCCACGAACGACTTTGAGGAGCTCCCTGTGATGACAAGATCTAGCAAGTCACTCTGGGTCTGGGTATATAGGATGGAGTGAGAGAGACGATTATTTGACATAGGGAAATGACAAAAGTGAGGGCCCAGGAGGTTAGACTGACTTCCCACAGCTACATCAATATATCTATGGAATGAGCAGTAATGGGGGTGGCAGTAAGACTACGATGCCAGGGATGCCAGGGAATTCTACAGTATTGGTAGAAGGAAGATGTTAGAGTAGCATTTGTTTAGAGTATGTCTCAAAGAAACGGTTAAAAAAGGAGAGGTTATCTATTTATTTGTTTATTTGGAGAAATCTCCAAATATTGTCATTCACTGAGGGGAGAGAAAACAAGGAAAATGGCTGCAGAGGAAAAAAAAGAAGAAATCCGAGTTTCTAACAAGATCAGGAGCTGGGGGATGAGTTTGAAAAGCTTTTGTGACTATAGGTATTTTCACACACTATTTTCTCATTTTGAGAATATTCTCTTGCTCTTTTCCTTTTCATTCAAGATATTAAAAAGCAGTAACTAACAAGTAACCACGTATATTTTTTCATACTTCTGACATAATCCTTCAAAAAAACTAGCAAATATTAAGGTGTCAATAATAATTTATTAAGCTGTGCTGAATGATTAAGCATGACCACTTTTAATTCTGCTGCACAAGATAAAATTCTGTATCTGAGAACACATTAAAGATAATCAATGTTGAATACAATATTCTGTGCAATATTGCAATAGGTGACCACGGAGAATAAAGCAGTTGAGTCCTTTAGAAGACATATCTGGCAATCTGCGTATTTCCTGTGGGACTGTCCTGATGAAAATTTTATGTCCATTTCTGGCCAGGCTCTGGTGAGCTATTGGCACAAGGTCTAACTTTACTAATCTTGTAGATTTTGTATAAATTGCAGGATTATTTAGTTACACCTATGCAAGTGAACTTACTTTACATAAATTTTGAGAAATACCTCATACAATTTTTTTAGAAATCACTCTTTCCTCTCTAGTTTTAAATGCAATTAAGCTGATTAAAATTTACTAGATTTTTACATTCTGGGTGTCTCATTTTAGAGATGCATAGTAACTGTGGTTTATTCATTTTATCTTGGGATTCTTCTCATTGTTCTTGCATCTAAATGTAGATAACAGTTAATCAAATTTTTCTTTATTTTACTGTGTATATACTAGATACATAAAAGTAATCTGTTTACATGAGGTTCAAATAAAACAAGAAAATGTACTTAATAAGTTTAAAATGCAATTCATATTCTTGGAAATAGTTTTCTTCAAAGTATCAAAAGTTATTTGTGTCACTGCAAGTTTTCATCATTTTGCCTAACGTATTAGTTGTTTATAAATTTATGAGAAATACAGACATTTGTTTATTATACATGCTATAGAAAGGAAGGGGTTCTTTTACAGTAAACTTTGTAAACCAATCAAGCAGAATCTTCCAGGTTAACAAGCATCTGTTGAGAGCCATCTGTAGCTATAAATTCATAAATGTAAGCCTCAATGGAAATTGTTCATTTTCAGAAATTCTTCATATCTTTGATTAAATGGCAAACAACCCACACAACACACACACATCTGTAAAAATATATAAGGTATAAATTAGAAATTATAGGAGTAATTTTTTTCTGTTATTGAAATCACATAGGTATTCTAGGTCTCTTCATATTAATTATTAGAGAAAATTTCACTCATTTAAATCACTTAGAAGATTTAACATTATTCCTTGCAGTGTAAGGAACTACAAGAAGTGGAAGTTTATCACAAGATCCAGTTATGATGAAGAATGAGCAGGGAATTTGGAGAATTAAAATAAAATAATAAACATATGGACAAGGCATAACTTTTCAAATGGGACTAAGTGACTGCTCTTTAGAAGGACAAAGATGTTTTCACTCATGTTCATTGCTTTCGATTTCTTTCTCAAACGAAAAACAGACCACCCGGAGCTATGAAATGCAAGAAATGATAAAAATTAAGTTAATTGGGTAATCAACCCATTTCGTTTTTCCCATTTCTAAAATTGCCTCTTCGTACAATTTAGCCAAAATATTTCTAAGACTAAACCTCATTTTAAAATACTAAATGAATAATATTTAAAGTAAATAGAAATTAGTTTAAATTTTCATCATTGTGATGCATTTTATAGCTTTTGGAAGTATTTGTAATCCAGAAATTAAAAACCTTTAAGCCTTCTGAAATTGAAAGCTATGGTTTTCAAATAAAGTTTTTATATATTTAATTAGTAACTTTTTAAAATTTACTATCCAAAGCTGGAACCAAACTTAAATATGGAGTATTACCTTACCCTTATTACTATAGTATTAATAATTCTTTCTTTCTTTGATCCCCAGTACACTTTAAAATAGATGAGTTAAGTATTTCTATTTTCAGTTACATGTCCCCCAAATTAAACTCTGTTTCAGTACTCGGGGAAGTAGGCAAGAATACTTATAGTTTTTCAGATGATTGAGTTTTCATTCTTCTTGTAATTACTGTGTAAGCGTTCTGTAAACTGCAAAGTGTTATGCAAATATTAGCTACTATTATCAGTGAGGCCCTTCCAAAAGGCATCTTCCGAGAAAAGATAAAAATATATGTGCTCTAATACATATCTATGGCTCAGCGAGGAATGTGTTTTGTATTGTGCTCCACGTAGGGAGCTCATTAATATTCACGTGCTCACTTTAATCACCAATGCACAGTCTGTAACTCTTGCTGCCAAGTCAACTTTCAAGGAGGTTAAGGAAAATCTGGACAATTTGTCAGAGTTTTCAAAATATAATTCCAAACATCCTAATTTTTTAAGGCACAATAGTTTGTGTTCTAAATTTTCTACAATTTTTTTTGCTTCTCTCTTGAATGATTATCATCTTTATTTTACGCTTCATTTATAGTTTATTTTACTGGTCACCATATATTTTGTATACTATCTCTCAATTAATCCCCCCAGCGACCAATTATGATATTATAAGACTGAAAGATGTATGGCCAAGGAATAGCTCCTACAACTTTTTGCAAGCTCAAAGAGGTAGAAAGCGATCTATTGCCATGCCATTCCTCGGAAGGAGAATAGAAGCAGGAACAAGGTTTTTTGATTCCAAATCCTGTTCTTTTCTCATCATTTCATAGCTATTCTCAAAAGACTTCCCAATGCCTTTGGGGGAGGAACACATTCACTTTATAATTTAGGGAATGAGAGAATGACCCACATGACAAATTAAAACTTCTCCTTTACACACGTAATTTAAGTATAGAATTGCTGCTTTGTTTTACTATTTTATGATAAGCGTATTATGAGTTGAAATTGGAATTCTGTTGCCTGGATAGATGCCAAGGGTGTTAATTATGACATTCATATCTAAAAGGAAAAAATTCAATATCCGTGGACATAAAAGAATAAACAGAGACTGAAACTCCAAGCTTCTAACAATACAAATTTTTCTGAATGCCTTCAGAAAATAGTCATTTGGTTGGGAAAAATAGTGTCAACACAGACATATTCTACTAATTTTCTTATTGCTAGTGAACACATGCTGCTTCATAAGAATGATCTATGTGTTGGGTTAGAGGAAGAAACTGCCACGTCTGCAGGTGGATCAGAGGGACCCAAATGCAGTGTGAAGCTTCAGAAAAAGAGAAATGAAGAAAATATAATATATATACAAATAAATCCCTAATGCATGAAAACAAAAATAAATTCTATTATAAATTAATAAATCAACTGGAATTAAATATACAGAATTAAATAAACAGTCTCATGTCATCATAGAAGACACAAAATATACCTTCCAAGTAAACACAAATATTATGTACCTCACTGGCTTAATAATGAGAGTAGAGAATTGTGATAAAAGGTGAAAATTCCTTTAAAATTATAAATGACATTATTAAATAATATCATCCTATCAAATAAGTGGAGCAATGAAACCTCGTAACTAATAGCATGAGGGTGAATAAAAAGGATAGATCAAGTAATTTGACCCGAAGCAAGGATGTACATCTGTCTCAGTGTAGTCAAACTCTCCTTACCAGTGTTTCCACTTTCCTACAAAGCAGCTATTGACCTTGATCTTCCTTAATCTAAGGTTTACAAACCAATTGTTTATATCTTCTCTCCATCACCTGGACAGTGAGTTATTTCAATCTGGATTTGTACACTATTTGCATCAAATTTTATGTGTTTTATATTCTAATGCAAATAAGATAAATTACCTCAATTTATGATAGTTATGCTTCTGTTATGGTTTATTAGACATATAACTGTATTACCTTGGCTTCTTTCATGAATATTTGAGCAAATGACAGACCATGTAAAAAGAGCATTCAACTAGGAATCAGTACTCCTAGGTTCTAGACACGGCTCTACCAATAAGTAGTTTGTATCCCCAGGAAAGATATTTCACCTCATAGGACTTAGTTTTCTTGTCTCTGGCCACATGTTCCCTGACGATTTGTTACTTGAGAAGCTTTTAAAAACTTCCAGTACCTGCCACATTCCAGATATATGAATTTAAAATTTAGGAGTAGTGCAGTGATATTAAAAAAAAAAATCTTAGGTGATACTCTGTGCAGGCTTGATTAAGAAGCATCACTTTTAGAGACATAAGCCCGATAGTTTCAGCGTCCTGAGTGAGGCTAAACCAAGCCCATAAGTCTCCTGAGTATCCAAAAGCATAAGCAACACTTTAGAAGATGGTCTAACCATTGGCAAGAAAATTGTGTCATGCACAGCACATCCCAGCCAAAAGAAATCTTGTTAAAACAAAATTCTTTCAGATTTGATGCTTACCTGCTTAGATCGAACGGATGATTTTGATGAATCATTGTAAAATACATGATAAAATATATGTAAAAAACAAAGAATTTAATTTGGTGATAAAAGTATTACCAGATGTAGAAATAACCATCTATTTATGAGTATACATGGCCTTTAAGTGAAGCAAACAGCACACTTTTTTTTTTAGTTTTTCCAATTACTGTCATGACATATTATGTGAAATGAACAAGAAGTATTTTTGAGGCCAAATCCAATGATTCTGTGTTTCATTGGTGCTCTTCCAGTAAATACCACATTCTATTTCCTGAAATATATTTTTTTCACATTTGATGAGATCTCTGTTAGCAGTCGCCTGGAAAGTATCTGCAAAATACAAGCCAATCCTAATTAGTTTTAAGCCTCTGTGCCTTATTTTTAATATGGTGAAATCCATGAAAGGATTCCAGATACAATTTGAAGACATATAGAGAGCCCAAAAGTTTCAAATACCAAGATGGTCTTACTAAAGTTTCTTTAAATTATTTAGCTGTTCTTTCTATACATTGATTGACCTAAGGACCCTTGGGTCTGACTATCCATGTGCAGCTGTTGTTAACAATGATTATGATCATGATGATGCTGATGATGGTAATGATGATGGCCAAGATCATGAAGATGACTCTTATCCTTCACATTGACCGTAAAGACCTTGTCACTTATAGGGAAAAACGTAAAAGGGAAATTTTATCAGAAACAACAAAAGAAACTTAGTTATGCTTTACAGTTGCCTTCTCTTTCTATTTTGTGTAACTTTTTTGGATGTTCTTAAGAATATGTAACACTGTGTCTTTATATCCAAGAACATGGTAATAGACCATACCCCAAAACACTATGAAGCGAAAAATTTATTTTGAAATATTCTTTGAGGATAACAATTTGGCATATAGAATTTCAGATATAAATTTTAGAAATCAGTGAAAGTTTTCTTCTGTTCAAGGTTAGTTTACATATGTGAAGCAGGATAAGCCATGTGAAAAGAAAAGCTTGATCCACATCAGCAACTGAAAAGAGCCTGTGTGTCCAGAGCACAAGAAACAAGATGCAGAGTCTGGGTGGGTGGATAGATGGGCAAGGCCTTCTGTTTGGATTTTATTTCAAGTGTAAGTTATTGAAGGATTTTTAGCGGGGAAATAACATGATCTTTTCTTTTCTGTAAAAACTTCACTCCAGCTGACAGGTGGAAAGTGGATTGAAAGTTTTCAGGGATGAGAATTGAGAGACCAGTTAAGAGACTACTTAGTAATCCGTTGAGAGAGAATGGTAGTTTGAACGCTGATTGCAGCAGTGAAGATGGAGACAAGGGGATGGATTTAAGACATGTTTGGAATTAGAATAATTGGAAGTTACTATGAAGGTTTTGTGAAGAAACTATGAGATGTAAAAAGAAGTGTTTACTCCCAATTTTCCTGCTTGAACAGTTTATGAAAAGTCGTGTCATTTACCACAATGGGCCTGCCTTAGTGAAGTTCAGGTTTTATTTTTTTTGGTTGTTATTGTTTTAGAAGATGTGAAAATTCTTTATATGCACTGCATGATTCTAGCTTCAACAGGCACCGTGTGCTTTGTCCTCCCTTCACTTTCCAACAGTAGTTGATATGAAAATACAGAATAACATATATCCTATGTATCAACTACAGAAAATGGGGAAATGACTTTATTGGTGAGGTGGTCCTGCCGATTTAACAAATAGTGAAAGAAAAAAAGGAATAACATTACTCGAAGCATTCCTACTTCATATTGTATTCGAAGGAGTTTACTTGCTACATTTCATAACCATAAAGCAACTAAGTTTCCTAAACCATTATGGATCTCTAATTGCCTGTACTGACAGGTGTCAGTCTAAGGTAGGAGAGTTCTTGCACTCCAGGAAACATATCTGGAGAAAAATACACATATAGATACAGAAGATGCAATGCACAAAGACACACATACCCTAAGAAAGTACAAACTAGTATCGATATTCAAAGAACAGAAAAAGAAATGTCACAACTGAGACAAACTAGATGCTTTAAAAAGGAGCTGGCATTTGAGCAAGCATATTAGGGATGTGAGTCATTTCTAGGTGGAGATAAGGGAAAGTAGAAGCAAAAGGAAGAGTGAGTGATAAGTCAAATTTTAAAAGGTGGATGTTACGTTTGGGTGGTAAGTCTTCCGTTTTGGCTGGACCATGGGGTGCTTTTAGGAAAGAATTTGAATTTGGTTGTAGAGGACATTAGCATACTGCTATGAATTTTGGCCCTGTGCTGTATGAATAAAGACTAATTGAAGGTTTTCAAGCAATTAAAAACATTTTTCTAAATATTTTTCGGTGGTTATAGATTGTAAATGGGCATTTCCTTATTTTCTACCTATTGCATGCATTTTAGTTCTCACAATTTTATATTGTTCTACCCATAATCTTCTAATATGTTATCGTTTTTACTTTATGTGCTATTTCTCTTGTCTCACATTGTTTCTCTCACACATATACTTTTGGTTAAAAAATCATGGGTTAAACAAAACTCAATACAGCTGAATAATTACAGATCATATAGAAATCAACATGAATAAATGATGGATTGACTTTTGTTTTAAAAACCAGCAGCTAGGAAACTCTTAAGTGAATTAAAAAGGATAAACTAAAGGGTGTTCAGTGTATTTATTGGATAATTAGAAATGAAAATAATACCTATAGCCAATTAACTTGGTAGATAGATTAGTCGAAAAATAAGTAAAGAATTTAAATACTATAAAAGAAGAGCAAGTATAAGAATGTAGTCATTTTTATGTTATTAGGACGTCCAGTTGGACATTTTCTTCCTTTTACTGTTGGCTCCTACTTCTCCTCTCCATACAGCTTATAGATCACAAATTTTCTTATGCAGTTTTTTCTTAACACCTTCCTGTGAGTTGTTGGTGTGATATTTCAACTTCTGATCTCAGTGTAGAAGTCCTGGATGAACTCTTGTGTGCCATCATTAAACAACTTCTAGGATCCACATATGGCCCAGACTCACCGAGTTGGAATTCAATTTCTATTTTCCCACCCCTATTGTTAGGGAACAATTTCTAATGCAAAAGGAGGGAAGCAGTCAGTGTATAGAGAGTAAATAAAGACTGAGAGTCAAAACTACACACATGGGTTGGGAAGTCTGCTTTGTCTAATAGAGAATAAATTCGCTTTGATAATTCTTCAGCAAATATACTACTTTGAAATAAAATTTAATGAAAATTCAGTTGTTGAAGCATGTAACAACATTAAAATAATTGACTAATGATAAATAAAAGAAAATCATTTTGAAACAGTTTTAGAATTTTCCTTGGATAAAAGACAGAAACTACCTCAACACAGAAGAAATGATGTAAGAGTTAAATACAACCTGGCACTGTGACTTTTTAGCTTTGTGGCATTTGGCTCTGAGCCATGGTTTCCTCATCTATAATCAGTAAAGCAGGACTTAATTTAAAAAATTGTTCTAAGGATTAAAGATAATAGTTATTTGAACAGTTCTTGACAAATGCATCAGAGGCACTAAGTAACTCCTTTTGGAGAAGCGTTAAAAGAATTTGTCTGGATATTCTACATCAATATTTTAGCTCCTCAAATGCACAGCTGTTTCTCTGTCCCTGCTTGCACACAGGCAACATATTATTTCAACAGGATGGGACTATTTACTTGTCTTTCTTAGTTGAATGACATATTTGATTACCATTCACTTATTTTGTCTACTAGCTCCACTGAGTAAGAAAGAGTGCAAATAGATGTAATTTTATCTTCTCAACTAGACATAAATATTTTTGTGTTCACATAATACCCAAACTGATAGTAAACGTATATGTATAAAATAGTAAGTAGGCTGCATATCAATCATGAAGAAAGTGATGTTTCATTCTATCATATGACTTTCATAATTCATTTGGGAGAGCTTCAGAGTTGCCCTTTGAAATCACCATGACTATGTCATTAAATGATATAAATTACTACATCAGTGCTAAAAAGAACTTGATGCTGATTTTTTAAAAATTGATTTCTATTGAGGTATCAGTTAGTATAATGGAAAGAGAATGGGCTTTGGAGCAAAAGGCTTAACCCGGCACTGTGACTTATTAGCTTTGTGGCTTTTGGCTCTGAGCCTTGGTTTCCTCATCTATAATGAGTAAAGCAGGACTTAACTTACAAAATTGTTATAAGGATGAAAGGTAATAGTTATTTGAAAAGTGCCTGACCAATGCATCCTAGGCGTTAAGTAAACACTTGCTATTTGAGTTCTGTTTTCTTTAGACATGTCTAAGGAACCACTACATCACATAAACTTAGAATTTCTTGAGCTGGGAGGGCTTTGGATACCATGTGTTGCAAAAACAGTCTGGTCAAGAGGAATGCAAGCTGCTTCAGGCTAAGCCACACGGTACTCTAGTAACTTGGAATGGTTCAGAGAGAGTGTCATCTTCCTCAGATAATTAAGTCTAAATGCTCAGTTTTAATTCATCCACAGAGGACTGATCAATATTAACAAAATATGTCATTTAAATATTTCCCAATGGCAAAAACCTGGAGTGATAAACAGGACTGGTTGCATAGACAGAATGTTCTGTCCCCTAAGAGAATATCTACTCAGTAGACTAGATCAACCAATTTTTTGGTGAGAAAATTAAGTCTAAGCAAGTCTCTCAAAATATATCTATTGATTTATCTAAATATATTTTTGAAACATGCTTTTATTTAAATACCAAAAATTGTATTGTAAGAAGCTACAAATTTGTACATCATATTTTCACAAAAATACATTAATCATTAGTTCGTAGAACGAATCATATTGTTAGACTTCCTCTCATTCAATTATGTGTTCTGTAAGTGGATTAAATAAAACTGTGTAATTCAAAGAAAATATTTTCAAGGCCTTTGGGAAGTTGATGTCTAGCTTCCTAAGTATTCACACTAAAAGACTGGTCCATTTTATTGATTCTCATTGGTAGATGGCAGTCTGATTTCCTGTAAAACCTAGTCCTTTAAAATCAAACATTTATTTAATACGCACTTGTTTTAGTTTGGTTTGTGACTACCCAAAATGTCTATATCAGGATATTCTAAAAATTCTTTTTATTCGATCAATAAATATTTATGAAACAAAACTAGGCCAGCTTGAGAAAGTCCCGAATGTGTTTTTCTATTTTATCTACCTTCTTTTTCAAATTTTAAAAGACAGCAGAATGCATAAAAAGTAATAGGGAATATTCTAGTCCCATCATATCCATGTCTTTTTCAGAACCATTCTTAACGTATTATTGTGGGTATAGGGATAGCTCTAGGGACGGATGCTGAGAGGAAACAGTAAATTTAGCTGTCAGAATCTATCAATGAGGATGCTTTTCGAGATGACTAACTCAAACTGGCTTAAATAATGCGTAATTTATTATTTAAATAGCAGAAGTCTAGATAAAAGGTGGGCTTCAGGATTGGTGGATTCACTGGTTCAACAAAGTGAGCGGGGACTCCGATCAATTCCATCTTCCTGTTCCATGATCAGCAGCATCTATTTCATTCTGGTTTCCCTCATTGTCATAAGATAACTTCCAGGAGCCTTCAGGGCTACATGAGCCCTTGATTAAATCTCATGGCAGTGTGAGACTGCCGGTACCCCTCCCTTAATAGGGAGGAGTAAATATCTGTTGAAAGACAATTCTCCATGAGTATTTTGTGTTTTTGCACATTTTCTGCTGAAAAGCATTAACAGCTATTTTGTCATTGTTGAAGATTATATTTCAATGTGTGTCTAGCAAACAGCCTTGGAGGAGAGAGACTGGTCTCTCTCTGAGCATAGGAGTGATTTGTCTCTTGACCAGGGTGATAAAGATGATATTCCCCACCAGGGCAAAAATGGTACAGAATTGCTAGTGGCCCCTTTATAAAATTAAGGATTTCCTAAGATCAGACTTTCTCAGCTATACCACAGAACCATTGTGTGTGTAGCATTCACCTGAGCCCATCTCCACATCTCCCCTATGGGATTTAGGGTGCAAGAGGATATGAACATGAAGCTTATGCCATCTGCCACGTCATGAGTAATAGATCCCTTTGCCTCTGAGCTAGGGGTCTCCACGTCTGCTGGCAGTATCTAAAAACACAAGCTAACTTTTTTTCTTGTAAGTAAAGTAAAATCTCAGACCTTTCACAGTTCTTTTCAGTTTCTAAAAACGCTTTTAGCAAGCTTCTTCCTCCATGAAATAAGATAAAACTGGGTTGCATGTTGTTCCTAAACCCCTTGCCAGCAATAAGAATGGACTAGTCAGAAGCAGCAGCCCTATGCCTTGAGCTGAGGCCAATTCTCAGACTACAATGCTGCTATTCAATAGATAAAAGAAGAATGGAATAGAATTTGGAGACCCAAAGAAAATATCAGGCAAGGGTTCCACACCCAAATAATGAGAGCATCTAGAAAGATTTTTGTACAAGAAAAACATGCAGGTTAGGGGTTTTGTTTTTTTACCACGGCAGCAATGTGGCTTGTGGGACGACCCTTCCCCCCCGGAAAAATGCTCCCCTATATACTCAAAGGCAAAGTTATTAATGCCTATTTTAAGGAAATATTCTGATTATTATACCCTAACCCTCAATCCTGTTATTTTCATATCTGCAACCCATATCACATGTTATGTGTGTATCTCATTTTGTTCAGTTAATTCTTCATTAATTTCTAAGATTTTTCTAATCATGGAAAACATAAAATTCTCTTCAATTCTCAGAATTGGTAACAGGTGGTATCTCCCATTTTTGGTAAATCAATTTTTATAACTGGATTTACAGTAATGCATAAGCATAAGTTCGGATTATTAGATTTTGTACATTTTTAACAAAACTTGAAGATGCCTACTTAAACAATAAGTGAATTTCACGATTTTAGTAAATTACTTAAAGTAAGTGCTAAGTCATGTCTGTCATTTGTTTTTTCACTACCAACCGACTTTAACTTAACATCAGAAGATTTTCCTCAGAATGTTGAAAACTAATATGGTCTTGATATATAAATTTACTGCTTGAGTAAAGTAATATAGCATTGTAGGAAACCATTAACATGTTGGCCACAGAGTTACAGAAACATCTCAACTGTGAAAATGCTAAGTAGTTCACGTCAAACATTACGATTTCCCAGAAAGAAGAAAAGGAAGGATTTGGTCTGAATCTTTAATAAGATGAAATAAAAATGAAAAACTATCAATTTGTTTACCTTATATTCTTTTTTGAATGGCGTTAGATCTTATAAGTGAAGGCCTATGAGAGAATTAAAATTACTGTCTGATACAAAGGCAAGAGGAGATTACATCAAAAAATTTTGTAACCATTGAGAATTGGTCCACTTCTCCAAAAAAGATATGGAAAGATGTTCAGTAATATTAGTCACTAGGGAAATGCAAATCAAAACCATAATGAGGTACCACTTCACATCCACAAGGATGGCTATTATTTTTAAAAAACAGAAAATAACAGGTGCCAACAAAGATGTGGAGAAACTGGAACTCCTGTACATTGTTCCTGGGAATGTAAGGGGTTTCAGTACCTGTAGAAAACGCTTCAGCTGTTCGTCAGAAAGTTAAACTTAGAATTACCATATGACCCAGCAATTCCACTCCTAGGTATATACCCAAAAGAACTGAAAATGATTGCTCAGACAAATACATGTACACCCACGTTCATAGCAGCATTAGTCAAAATAGCCCAAAAGTAGAAATAGCCCAAATGGCCATCATCAGGTAAATGTATAAACACATTGTGATATATACATACGATGGAATATTATTCATCCCTAAAAAGGGAATTGGACATGACAGCCTTAACAACAATAAAAAGGAATGAGGTACTGATATACACTACAGTGTGGATAAACCTCTAGGACGTTATGCTAAGTGAAAGAAGCCAAATACAAAAGTTCACGTATTATATAATTTCATTTAAATGAAATATTCAGAACAGGCAAATCTGTAGAAATAAAATACAGATTAGTGGCTGCAGGGACTGAGGGGTGATGGTGAGGGGAATAGGGAGTAAATACGTAATGTGCACAGTTTCCTTTTGGGGTGCTAAAAACATTTTGAAAGTAGATAGAGGTGGTGGTTGTATGACATTGCAAATGCATGAAATGTCACTGAATTGTTTACTTTAAAATATGTAATTTTATGTTACGTGAAATTTATCTCAAAAAAATTAAAAGTTTGGTAATTGTTCTAAAACATTGACTCATGACCGCCAAGTATAATATTCACTAGCATACACACATGACTAATAACATTTTTTAACATATAATATTTTTTACAAATCAAATATAGCTCGATGTTATAACTTCTATCATGGAAAATGCTTCAGTCATTGATTCCAGTACTCAAATATAGTTGTATTTTATACATTTTCAGCAAAACATAAAAATTTCAGGACATTTATATATTACTATGTTTATATCAAACCACTGAAGGAAAAACAATATAATGTGAAACATAGGATTTCATTACCTTTCAGGGTAAACGCTCAATTGTTAGAAAAGGTGCTTTGGAGTATTTATTTTTAATCTGAATGATAGGACATATACCTCAAAATTATATTGAAACTTCATCTTCTAGATTCACTTAGTCTGTTCCACTGAACTATTACTTAAAATGAGCTTTTTGCAAAAATTAAATATTTGATTATCCTACTGCTGTTTGAACATAAGTAATCAAAATGACTCAAATTCACTTGTATTGCTGACAGATTTTCCAGTACACACCAATTACATTTGAGAAGATTTAAATTCCTGACTTAAGGACATTCAGAACAGTTGTCTCATAAGAAATCCTGCTGTGAAAAGAGAATTGCTATCAACGGGTTGCAGTGTCTGTCCCCCCTAACCTTTACAGTGACAATTTCAAATGAAGAAACTAACCTTTATCTGTCTTGTTCAGGCACAATTCAGGGGCCCAAAGTTCATTTTTGACATATTCACTAAGGATAATGTATATCACTGATGGCCTTTGATAATTATGTGGCATTAATATGAATGATGAATTATTAAATACTTTTATGCTATTTATTTAACTCAAATGACAAATGTTTTTAAAGTGCTCTTTTGAGTGTTAAAGATTATGATTGTCCAGTTTTCTTACTTACATTTGTGAAATTTTTTCAATATTAAGCTTGTATTTTTATTGCAATCAAGATAAGACACTTCAAGTAGTTTCCCTTCACTGCTATTCTTTAGAACACATTATTTGATTTTACATCTTCTCCTCATGTACAAAGGCATTATAGAGATGGGCTGATGACTTAGTCCAGTTCGCCCTTCGGAACATAAAGTTTCCACTTTTTCTGTATGATCAGTGAGGTAAATGCTGGGTTCGGAAACTGAAGTCATATTGATACATCTTAAATCTTTGAGCATTCACTGGGGAAGTTTTTGCAGGTTCCTATTATGTGTCAAGAACTGCAGATACTAAGAAGTAAGGCTTACAAATTCCAGAAATCAATGCAAAACCTAATATTCCCAAATTTGTTTCATGATTCACAAAAGAGCAAGAAAGTAAGTTCCCTAAGGCTTTCTAAACTAAAATAAGAAAAGGGAAATATTTGCAAAGGACAGGCTCACTATAATTGTCCATCCTACACACAAATTTCCACCATGAAAAGCATCTATCCTCGTGTTTGATCATTCAGTGAAGGTATGTTGAGTAACTACCAGGCCACAGACACAGTCCCCAGCAATGAGGATCAAGTGGAGAACAAAAGAGACAAGATCGTCTTGCTGCTTAAGGGGAGATGAGGAGAGAGGCATTGGCCACTGTTTGCACTAAATAATGCTAATAAATATATAAGATACTTGAAGTGATCTGAAGGCCAATCACAGGGTGTGATAAGACAGTGTCCTGGGAGCTCTAATTAGGTTACAAAATCTAGGAAGTCCTGTCTGAACAAATGAAAGCTAAGCAGATACCTGAAGGATAAATAGGACTCGCTTAGGTGGAGGATGGTGGACAGAGTCTGCAAGGATTCCCAGCAGAGATGAGAGAGCAGCAGGCAGGAGCCCTGGGGAGGGAAAGAGTATTTGTGACCAGCCTGGAGGTCCTTTGAGGAAATGATAGAAAGCAACATCCCTGGAGTGTAATGAGTAACACAAGACAGGACACAAGCGGTGAAATGGAGCATAGAAAGCTATAAGCTTCTATACTTTTGAAAAGCATATTTTAATCTTCATAGGGTTACCCTGAAATCTCAGCAAAGGTAAATGCAGATCCGAGTGAGCAGTATTAGGGCCAAAGCCACACATCAAAGTCTTTCTTCTTAGCTGTATTTTCAAGATGGCTGAGGGCTTCCTCTTTTAAAAATACTTTATAATTCTATCTATTTTGAAAAAATATCATTTATACACTTCACCAGATGAAAGATTGTAATATGATAAGATTTAATCTTTTATTGATACCTTAGAGATAGGGGAGGCAAGGATAAAGCTCTGAACTAAATTTAAGTCACAGATCAACCAACGATTACCTAAAATCTCTGCACAGGTCCATTAAAATCTAATGAATACTAAGCATCAGTTGTACCAAATAATAGATACTTAAAGAGTATACAGATGCCATACAAAACCAGAAAGCACTGTGCATCTAAGAGGACAATTGCTTGTATTTTGTTAAATCCACTTTGGTTTCTCAGAAACCCTAGTTACTTCTGTTGTGGTTTCCAGTTCTGTATCAAATCGAGGAGTTTCAGATCAGTGAAGTATTCCTATTCTTAGAAATAAATGGTGATTATAAGCAGAGATGAAGTTACCTTCATTGTTCAAGGAGACTGAAGGGCAAAATGTTAAAAAGAATACTTGCGGAAAGCTTTGCAGACTAATTTATTATTTTTAAATGGTTTCATTAGTCACAGACATGAGCATATTATTTACACTTGAATAAACTTGCCCTTTTCAAATTGAGAAGGGAATTAAATTCAAAAGTCTTTATTATATAAAACAAAAATTTCCTTTTAGCAAAAGTTATTTTTATCCATCTAGAGATTATATGCAGTTTGTCTGTTTCCTAATTTGGAATTCAGGTAATTCAATGATAATAATAATGATAATAATAATGCATCTTACATTTACTAAGTTGAAGCAGATGGAAATAGAAAATCCAGGCTGCTATTCAGCATATAATCACTATGCAAATATTCCAACAGCTTGTATGATTTTTCAAACCATTATCTCAAGAGCAACAAACCATTATATTGAAAAGTTGAGAAAGACAGTACAGTAAAAAGATGTTATGCATGTAGAACTTGGGACCATTTATAGCCAATGCAACAATGATTAAAATAAATCCACTGTTTTTAAAAGATACGAGTAAGAAAAGAGAGGCTCAGAAATTATATTTGGCAACATTTTCCAAACAAGATTTGTATGTGTGTGTGTGTGTGTGAGAGTGTGTGTGTGTGTTGCACACAGTGTACTCTCTGACCCCTTCCTCATCATTTGAACGTATTGAATCTTACCTATCTTAAAAATGTCTCAACCCAATATCTCTCTGCTGCCTCCCTTTCTCTATCTTCCTAATTATACCCACATTTCTTGGACAAAAGGTTAAAAGGCACCTTCAATTCCTCACCTATCTCATTCTTCAGTAGCTATTGCTAGTACTTGTCATCAATGAGGAAGTACACTAATTAAAAAGGGAATGTAAATTAAACTAACAGAAAGCAGAGGAAGGTACATTTTAAGTAGACACCAATGGCAGTAGTAAACATGGAGTGTACATAGGACAAAGAGAGGGGTAGTTAATGTTGAGAGACATGGAAGGCCAGGGGTCTATAGCGGTATATTGGAACCAGGCCACACAGGTCCCATAAGCCAGGTTAGGCATTTTTGTCTTATTCCCTAAAGCAGTAAAAAGCTCTGTTTATATGTTTTAAGGAACTGAGGAGCATGATCAGATTTGCCTTCTGAAACAACTTTGTCCACATCATGAAGAAAGACTACTTGGCAGGCAGGGAGATGTAGCCTTTACCATTGCTCTGAAACGGTCCTTGCCTAGGGAACTGGCTAACTTCTCTTTATGGAATCCAATGGAAGCATTTCACTCTAAACCTTATTGGAAGGCAATGCTTGTCTTCCTCTTGATTCTTTTATAGGACCACTTCCACTGTCATTCTACTCACTCCCTCAAAGATTTCGCTTATCTCGTAGCTTCATCTTCCCTGGATGTGCTGATGACTATGAAATATACATCCCAGAGAAAATGTCCTTCTTGGGCACTTCAAATACAGTATGTTCAAAATCGAAGCACACACTTCGTCCTCAACGTCAGTGTTTTTTGGAGTTGCCTATCTGTGAATGACTTCACTGTTCACATAAACCAGGATTATTCTTGAAACTGCTCTCATCCCACATACGTAATTCACGTACTCCAGTCCATAGTTCTGTCTCAAAGTCTCCCACTTCCCTCATCTCCATTGTAAGTAGCTGCATTAATCCCCCAATCACCTTTTCAGTTAACATAATCAGATAGCACACTATCCTCTACTATTGCCCCTTTGGAAACTGTTCTGCAAGTAGTGGCCACAGGGATCCACGTAAAGCAAGGAGAGTCTTTAGCTCTTCTCTGTTTAAGGCATTAGATGACTTCCGCTGCCATAGAGCCCAAGCTCCTTAACCCCTCTGGAGGGCCCTTCCTGCCATCTTCAGGCACATCCTCGTCCTGCATAATCTGCACTTCATTTATACTGAAATGAACGAGTTTATGTCCCCAGATATATGGTGTTCTTTCACATCTTCAGACTTTGACATAAACTATTCTCATTGTTTATCACAGTCTTCCAAAACTTCCCTCTGAGACTGTTAAACTCAATTTTCAGGTCTCAGTATAGACATCATTCCCACTCCTGCCCTTAGGGAGGTTTTCCTAACGCTTGAAATCTTGATTTGCCTCCCTGTGATATTTGTTTATTCACTTATATTTATCCTCCAGAAGCCTTAAGCCACAATGCTATGAAGCCTATGTGTATATTATTCAGCATTCTATCAGCTCTGCTTTTCATAAATACCTAGCACATATAGGTGCATAATAAATATTTATTCAATTAATGAATAATTGGCATTATCATTTTCTGATTTAAGAGAAAATTATTATGTTACAATAAAATTTTAAAATATTGATTTATCATCATTTCTAGGTACTGAGCCAAACAAATAATAAATGTCCAGTAAATGTTTATTAAATTGAAAATGTTTGTTTGCAAATTTAAAAACAGCAAAATACTGTTAATTTTTCTTACTAAAAAAGTTATGATACATGTTATATATCGTTTCTTCTATGAATCATAACTTACTTTATAAACTTTAAATTCCTCTTAGTTGGGGCTGGCCCCGTGGCTGAGTGGGTTAAGTTCACGCGCTCCGCTGCAGGCGGCCCAGTGTTTCCTTGGTTCGAATCCTCAGCGCGGACATGGCACTGCTCATCAAACCACGCTGAGGCAGCGTGCCACATGCCGCAAGTAGAAGGACCCACAACAAGGAATATACAACTATGTACTGGGGGGCTTTGGGGAGAAAAAGGAAAAAAATAAAATCTTTAAAAATAAATAAATAAATAAAAATTCCTCTTAGTTACTATAACTTCTTCATGAAGTGACAGAACAAAACATGGATTCAAGAATTAAGCTCACAAAGTGTATCGAATGGTTTCTATATTCAGAGACTTGGATAGACAATGTAAGGATTAAAAATAATGCCTGAAACCAATCATGAACTTCAAAGAATAGTGAGCTGAGAAGGAAATTCATATTTACATAGTAGACAGTTAACCTAATCTACTGACTGTAAGATTATTTAGAAATCTTTGAAATATGAAGATGTTGTGCAAATCTTTTTTGACCAGAATCAACTATAAATTGTATTATCAAAAGGATTTTTATGCTAGTCTTTTTTGTACTGAGTTTATTGGCAAATAAATATTTATGTAACCATATGAACATGTCCATATTTCCACCTTACTTATTAAATAGCTCTTGAATTTGTCTCAACCCCACCCTCACCTTCTCTATTTCCACTTCCTTTCACTGCATTGTTTCAAATGCCCTTCTCTTCTTAAATTTAGTTCAGGGATCATCTCTCCCAGAAACCATCCTTAAACACTCAAAATTCACCCTTCAAGTTAAGTCTCCTCTGTTGTCTTCTGTGCCTCTGCTATATGCTTTTCTAGTTCTTTCTACATAGCTCGAACATATTATGGGTTGCATTATACCGAATTCATATTTTTGTGTACATCTCTAACTAGAATATTATCACTATGAGTTCTGGTTTATGTCTTATTACTATCTGCGTTTAGTGTGTACAATGCAGTAAGGGTTTGATGGATGTTGAAAGAAAGAAGGAAGGAAGGGTGAAAGGAAAGAACAAATTTAGTGGGCTTTTCTTTTCAATAGAAGTGACCCTTAACTTAAGCTTTTATAGAGGCAATGTACTGATAGCCATGCAAAGGCAAAATGAATTTCTGTCATTTCCAGAGCCCATAATACAATCGGGATGAATTTTATTATTTCTCAGTTTATGGGTTTTTCTTTGTTTGATTTTAGACATGTTTCAGAACTCACTAGTTAACTAAACCTAAACCTCAAAGGAGGTTTGGAATGATCAATAGCAGAATTCATCCAAGCAAATCCTTGAAGTAAGATCATTGTACTGCCACACATATTCTAACTCATTTGGGAGGTAAATGCTAAAAATCATAATGTAATTGACCTCTAGGCAATGGAATAAAGTAGCATTTACTATAATATAAAGTTTCTTTTACTATTTACTTTAAAATTAAATTGATTTAATACCAAATGGAAAACTGCTTCTCATTTTTAAATTGAAGAAAGGAGTAAAGAATATGAACTAAAAGCATACAAAACTTTAACTTATTTTAACATAATTGTGTATTTTATATACTTAGGTCTCTGAGGCCTGAAATATTTGTTTAGTCAAAGCAATGACAAAATATCCAAATTCTCAATAGTTGAATAGCTAGATCAAAAAGAAATAATAATTATAGCTAACATTTATTGAAGTGTATTATGTGCTAGGTACAGATCTAAGAATTCCACAGAGTTACATACAAAACTATAGCATCAAAAAACCCTATTATGGGGCCGGCTTGGGGCCGTAGCAGTTAAGTTCACATGCTCTGCTTCAGCGGCTGGAGGTCACTGGTTCAGATCCCGGGTGCGGACGTACTACACCGCTTATCAAGCCATGCCATGGCAGGTGTCCCACATATAAAGTAGTGGAAGATGGGCACGAATGTTAGCTCAGGGCCAGTCTTCCTCAGCAAAAAGAGGAGGATTGGCAGCAGATGTTAGCTGAGGGCTAATCTTCCTCAAAAAAAAAACCCCAAAACATTCAATTATATAGATAAGAAAGCTAAAAACAGACTCAAGTGACTTGTCTATAGTTACAAAGCTGGTAAGTGGCCATGCTGAGATTCAAATCCAAGCCTCTCAACTCTTTAGCTGTGAGATCTTTCTTTTTTGAGGATGATTAGCCCTGAGCTAACTACTGCCAATCCTTCTCTTTTTGCTGAGGAAGCCTGGCCTGAGCTAACATCCATGCCCATCTTCCTTTACTTTATAGGTGGGACACCTCCCACAGGATGGTGTGCCAAGCGGTGCCATGTCTGCACCCGGGATCCGAACCTGCTAACCTCGGGCCCCTGAAGTGGAACATGTGCACTTATCCCCTGCACCACCAGGCCTGCCCCAAGCTGTAAGATTTTAATTGCTAGACTCTTCTACTTAGACTATTGTACACATAGTGCAGTAAGAAAACAAATGGCTCATGAAATTATGCTAAGGTAGTAAACCTATTAAAGGGCTGTGGTGCTAACATACTTTCTTTATATACTTAAGTGATCATTGAATTTCTATTAACCCAGGTTTTTATGTGGCAAAATCAACTTCACAACCTGTGAAGGAAGGTGAGTCTGCAAGGGCCTATCTATAAAGCCATGCTTTTATTACACATACATATAAGTAGTGTTCAGAAGCAACCGAGAAATGGATTTATGCAAGGGCAAGGAAAAGAAAACTCAGTGGGCCCTGGAATTTTCATTGAAGAAACTGGAGGAGAAGAAACCATAAACTTTGGGCAATGTGTCAATGATAAGAGTACAGACTACAGACATTCTCAGTCACAGAATTTGCAAATACCATAGAAGCCACAGAGTAGAAAAGGATTAGCATTGTTTATTGAAAATGCAATAACACAAAAGCAGCAGGAGAGGTCATCACAGTTAAGCAGCCGTATCAGAAAACATACATCCTCCTTTCCTTAAATGTTCTTGCGAGAGAGCTGAGACAAATGCTCTGTGAATTCTCTGGGAAGGACCAAGGAAGAATTAAAATATGTAAAAAGACATCATACTATAACAAATAGAATGTAAGTAATATTAACAAATTATAATAAATGTCAACTAATAGCAATTTGAGAGATAATTAAAACACACATAGACATAAAAACACTTTCAGAAAGGCTAATAAAGTTCTTGAGTTACACATAAATATATGGCACAGAAATATAACTGAATTATTTAGCAATTAATTCTTTCTTTGATAATGGACAGGATTAGGTAAAAAAATCAGAATTTTAAAATAGTAACTATGCATTATTGCTCAGAGATACAAGAGAAAGTAAATGAAAAGTTGAAATTAAATGGGTTTGGATGGCTAGTTCACGCAGCTGAAACTCCTAACTATGGTCACAAAGCAGAGATGATCATGATAGCCCCTTCGGCTTTTGAACAGACTATTTAAACAGCAGCCCTTGAGCCTGGATGGAGGGTAGGGATTTTCAAATATTCAGACTGTGGGTTACATTCTAGTGTTTGGAGACAATCTTGGCGCAAAAACACATCGTTCTTGCAACCTTGCAGTAATTCCCATTGATACTATCTTCTCAATCTCATCAATGTGTTCTGTCCTTCTGTTCCCACTATCCTAATTAAGTCTTTTATTACTGAGCTCCTAAATTACTAGCTCTTCTCTTTCCAGTTACTACATTGTTGCCAGAGTGATTATTCTAAAAATCCTTTAATGTTTTTACATTGCCCTCAGTACAAATTCTAACTCCATAGATATGCTAATATTCTCTATTAAATACAAAGTTCAAAAAACTAAATTTCCTTAGTCTTTGATCCACAAATAGAAAATTTATCATGTGGTCATAAGATAGATCCATCTCCAACTGTCCATGAAAGAGAGACCATATGTTGACATGTAGATAATTTGTAGAGATGAAGTAAAAAGAAAAAGAAAAAAACAATCATTACAAAAAAATGCCTGAAATGGATGCTATCTCCCTTTTTCTACTCCCTTGGTTTCTCATTCTGCAGACCATAACTTACAGATGCCTGTCTGACATTTCATTTGGACATCCAATGAAACTCAAACTCATTTTAAATGGAACTCAGTATGTTTTCTTTTCTCAAATCATTTTCTTCTTCCACTTTCTAAATTACTAATTTTCATTAAATTTTACTTAGGTTCTCAAACTAAAAAGCCTTAGGGACAAACCTGATACCTATTTTTACCGGAACTCTTCCCTTACTCTCTTTTCAGCTATGAGGCCAGCATCACCTCTTACCTGGATTATTGCAATAACTTCTAAATGGTCTATTTGTCATTAGTCTTACTAGGTTAGGGTAACGCTACTTGCTATTGCATATAAACTCTAAAATCTTCAGGCCTTAACAAAATAGAAGTTGACTTTTTGCTCACCTAAAGTTCAGTTTGCTCATGTAAAGTCCAGTGAGATGTGGTGGTATGTGTGTGTCCTTTGTTTCATGTACTCATTCTGTAACCTAGGATGACAAAGTCGCTTCCATCTTCAAAGCATCTTTGAAGGTTGTCCTGGACATTGACCTAAGGCCAGCAGGTAGGAGAAGAAGGCATATGAGAGATTATATAGGAAGTTTCAAAATATAGTCCTTAACTAGTCAGCTCCTTTCTAACAAAAACTCTGCACTCTGGAGATGAGCATAAAGCCTTGGGCCTTGCCATCTCTGCCACGTAAGTTCTATCCAAACTATTCTCTGTTTTGCAAGTAGTGATTTTTCTAAAGCATGAATCTGATTGTGCCAATTCTCTGTTTAAAGGCCTTATATGACTCCCATTGCCCTCGTAGAAAACTAGAACCTCCTATACATATAATTTATTGCCAAGCAGGAACATTTCGGGAGTTAAAAATGGTGCCATTAAGTAATTATGTTGGGATAAAAGGTGCTGTTAACAATTATGCTAGTATTGTTCTGGGCAAACCAAGGCAACATATGGTCATCCTTCTTATAAGATGTTTTAGAATCCACTGCCTACTTGCCTCTTCCAGCATCCAAGCCATACTGTACCAATTTAATACATGTACTAGCCAAACAGAACTATTTACTTTCTCAAAATGTATTGCCCTCTTTCTTACTTTGAAGCTTCTAGTACTTCTCTATCTTCTTCCTATAACCAATTCTTAATCATCTTTCAGGTCCTTGTGTATCCCTTTCTTCAGCAAATCCTTTTTTTCCTACTGAAGGCACTCTACCCTTCTTTGGTTCCTTATCATAACACTAATTAAACTGCATTATAGCCAACAATTTATATGCACTCTATCTCCCACATTGGACTCCTTGAACACAAACTATGATAGTCACCATTTGATCCTCAGCTCCCAGGAAAGGAACTAGCATAGAATAAACATTTGATAAATATTTGTTGAGTCAATAAACAAATCTGTTTTTTTCTTTTGCTGAGGAAGATTACCCCTGAGCTAACATCTGGTGCCAACCCTCCTCTTTTTGTATGTGAGCCACCACTCCAGCATGGCCACTGAGAGACCAGTGGTGTAGGTCCGTGCCCAGGAACTGATCGCAGGCCGCCAAAGTAGAGCATGCTGAACTTAACCACTAGGTCACAGGGGCTTGTCAAAGAACAAACCTATTTTTTCTTGTCATGTTTATTTCCACAATATCTTTTGTATTTCTTCATGATCAGATGGTATAATAAGAATTGTGTTTACTTAATAAGATTTTTATAAGAATTAATGGATGTGGTACAGTATACAAAAGATGCTTAGTGTATTACTTGACACAAAGACAGTATCAATAAATCTTAGCAATTATTATTCCCCACACTCATATCAAATACATAATGTGATCTCCCTGTATTTTTTTCCTCATCACTTTCAGTCAAAACTGTTTTCCCTCCCATTTTTATCCTCCCATATTGGATAATTTTCTCATCATTAGATTTGTACTATAAGTAGTTGTGAAGAATTCTGTCTTCCCCAGGAGGTTGTGAGTCCCTTGATAACAGGGTCATGTCTTATTCATTGCAGTTATCCAGTAATTGGCACAACATGGATACTGAGTAAAACATCTATAGAATGCCTTATATTTAAAGAAAGTTTAAATCTGAAGTAATATGATTTTGAGAGTTCTGTAAGAAAGAGTTGATAGTGACTTTTTTCTACAACTCTTGGTAAATAGTTCGTATTTACTTTGGAACAAAGAGATTTTTTATATTTGTTTGTTCACTTGTTTTCAATGGTAGAAAAACCTTAAAGTATTCTAAAATAAAAGAATATTTGTATACTGGGTTGACATACTCTAGAAAGACTATTCCCTCAGTTTCTAATGCAGCTATCCATATGCCTCCATACTGTTTCCTCTTCCAATAAGTCAGATGATAGTAGATTTTTAGGAATCTACAAGGACTTTAAAAAACACCAGTTCAAATTCTCTCATTTCACATATGAGAAATCAAAAATCCCGAGAAGTTAAGCAACTTTGAAATTCTAATACGCATTAAAGGATCTGGGGAAATGTAATCACTAACTATTTATCCAAATAGTTAATGTCTTCAAAAGTATCAGTAATTTAGATGAAATTGTCAATTCGATATATTCTAGATGCAGTGGGAGCTTAATTGAATGTCTGCTTGAATTATATTCAATTATATTGATGTTTCACTAACATGTGTTGCAATGCACATAACAAAATTTCCCCCAAACTTGAACTTTTTTCATGTTGTTAAAAGACTCCAGTTTATTTATCTTTAATTTAAAGTTAGAGTTTAGAACTACTGCTCATGACTGCACATTGATTTCACTTGAATTAAGGAAATCAGATTACCTTGAATCATTTATATATATTTGTAAATCACAAATGATGCTTTCTTTTGATGTTTGGGACTAATTATTTCCATGAATTCAAATGTCAGCAATGAAAAACAAGTTGTGAAATGGAACAAACAAGTGGTTCCAGAAAATATTTTACAATTGCCTGCATAATCCATTGTGTCCTTCATAATTTAATGCCATTTGAAAATGTGTACCGATACAGATGGCAACGTAGTGAGTTTTGGCATTATGTACTAGATAATATAATTTTGTTTTGCTTCATTTTATGTCAGAGAACTGTATTTGAATAGACACATAAATACAAACCTAAATGCATGATAATATCTAACTTATTTATCTTTTTGGTTTGGCAGTCTACCATAGTATTTATGTATAAAGGGCTTAACACAATGCTGGATACATATGTGTCCTCATGAAATAATAATTATTTTTTTCTTCACCAATAGAAAGCAAGCTTTATTGATGTTGTTTAATAGCATAGTTTATTAAAGAGAAGCTGAAAATTGACTACTCTAATTCTCATTACATTATTTCCCCCAAAAATGATACATGAGTAAAGAAAAAGCATTCTATCCATTATGGGGAATATGAGAAACTAATATTTTTTTTTTAAATTAGACGGAGAAAATTATTTCCTAATGGTTTACTATAATTTTAAAAACTTTTTAAGAATAATGAGTTGGGGCGTGTAAAAGTCTCTACTGATATTTTTGTTATCAAATAAGGCTCAAATGAACTCTCTTATACATTCAGCTAGTGGCTACAGGAGCTAGAGATAGAATGCCTGTTGTGAAGTTTGAAAACTAGCTGAACAATAAAATAATGCACATGAAATAACAATGAAAGTGAAAATAAATTGTTACATTAATTGTTCTAATGGTATTGCCAATTAATAAAAGACAAAGAAGATACTAGTGCAGACTGGCTTTTTAACTGTCAGCCAGCACTCGCCTGTAAAAACAGAGGAATGTGGCCAGTTCTCACTTGGTGCCAATTCAAACTGGCTAGAAAAAGAGATAGCACCAAGAAAATGGGTGGGGGAAAGGTAGCAGAAGTGATGGAACCAGACTTGTTCTTTGGTGGCTTGCTTCCCTTTCTAGAATTTAAAAAGCATAGCACCGTCTTGTGAGAGAATATCTTAATTTAGTTTGAACCATGAGACAAAGAGTGAGGCATTAGTGAGAAGTACAATTTCTTATGTAATATAAATACCTTGCTTAGTTAATTGAAACTTTCATGCTTTTTTTACACACAATTCCTCAAAGCATCTTTTGCAACAAGACAGGTGGTTAAAAATTTGCTGGTGTCTTTGTAATTGTAAGGACTTTACTAAGTCTGTAGATATTATGAGCAGATTAATTTGAGGTTGTACCCCGAGATTAAGGCAAATAATTTCTCATAGAAAAAGCCAGAAATTAGTGCAGTGAGTATTAACCCTCTTTTGAATTGTATTTATTATTGGGTAAGTAAGGAAAGAAAGAAAGAAAAATGGAAAGCAGGAACATTTCAACACATTTATTATCCCATTACACTTTTGAAATAATATAATCATTTTAGTATTGAAATAATAATTTCAAATACTTTATAATATCCAAATATATGTGTATATATAGATATAGATACTTGGATATAGATATGTATAGATACAGACATGATTTAGACGTAAGTGACAAATACATAGATAAATATTATTTTGGATAAAAAGATTTAAAAATAGCTTTATATGGGGCATTATCCCTGAAATAGGTATCTACATAGATTACTTGTGAAATCAATGTGGTCTATGATTACCATCTAGTGGCAATGTCCTTAAATTGCAAATACTCAGTGCCAACAGAGAATCTAGGGGGCTTGGTGCATTCAACCCATTTTCTTGATGCAAATATCATACATATTAACTATTATATAACATCATCAACCACATACACATACCTTGCAAAAACTTTTTCATAAAAACTCATTGTTTCTACATGAAAGCAATTTGAATATGGCCAATTGGAAAAGATTTTAATTAGGTTTGAGAGATAGCAAAATCAAAATCAGGCAGAGAGGAAAACAACACTGTATGTATAAGTCGAATTAAATTACAAATAATAGGGCATACACACAGAAAAAGTCCTATGCAGAGTTTGGCAATGTAGTTTGACAGTATTAACATTTGTAAGCTTGACTAGGTGTGAAATAGGCAAAGGTGGTCTTGAGATTTGAAGTTCAGATTAAATAGCATTAACTGGTGATAAAGAATAAGGCTAATATTTTTTAAAATGATATAGTAAGAATACAAAAATGTAAATATGAAGTTATGTAAGGTATATTCTTATGGGAGAAGATCAATTGGGAATTGTTTGCAATAATTTATTGGAATATGAGTGCTTGTATCTTTGTGGGTTATTGGGGAAATGCAAAGAAAGGGAAGAATCTGTGTAGGCTTTGTCAGGAAGAAGGTAAATGTACTTGACAAATTTGGTGGAGGAGATAAAGAAAATGAAGCCATCTCTAAGGTTTTGAGTGTGAAGAACTAAGAAATAATGGTGGTGATTTTAAAAGTATTAAAGAAATTCAGAATAATTATTATAGACTCTTGTTACAGGATATCGATCTCATAAACGGATAGAATTCTAAGTAATTTTTCTACATTATGTCATTTAATCCTCCCAACCATTCCTCCATTTTTAAACTGAGCTGGGGGGAGGGGGGTCATGTCCAAATATGTTACATCATTTTCCCAAGAACGAACAGCTAATTTGTGGCATCATTGACATTTGACCCACAAACCCATGTGATTCTAAATAGTCCATGCTCTTTTCTCTCCTTTATGAAACTTTTTTAGTTGTTTAGCCCTTTGGCTTTTTAAAAAAATTAAGCTAATGTGAAGAAAATACTCATCTCTCTATTAAAAATCATATAAGACTTTATATAATCAGAGTTTGGAAATTGTGAAGTTTACTGGGTTGTTTTCTATATAAAGTAAGAGACATTTGTTCTGAAATATAAACCTAAAAAGAATCAAAATAAAATAATATAGAAAATGTATACTTAGATGTGATAATCCTTTTTTAAAAAAATTACACCATGGTAATAACTGAAGGATGCTTTGCTAAAGCGTGCAGTGCACGGCGAAGATGAGAGCCTTGGTCTACGATTAAACCATCAGTGCTACCACATTCATCCAACCTACCTGATGCTCGAGGGAGGGGCAGATGGCAGGCTGCAGGCAGAGCTTACGCAGTGCCTCGCATGGTTCACATGTGTGGCTGTTTCTGGTTATTCATGCTTTTCGGTTGGTAGCGGTCTTTTTTTATTATTATTTTTACTTATTTTGGAGTTCAGATAGATAAACTCCAAAATAGATTTTAATCGTCTCAGCTATTCTATACTATTAATAATTATATTAATATATTAATAATTACTAAGGATAAAATTATTATCCTCTCATTTTAAAAATTGTCTTAGTTGGGACAATAAGTTGTATTATCACCTTAAACCAGGGGTTCTTAGAGACCTGATCGTCTGGTAAAACTTACGGACACTTTTTAGAATAATGTTTTAAAATGTATAAAATGAAATACATAAAATTACAAAGGGAAGCAAACATATTAAAATAGTTATCAAAATATTTTTAAACATCAAATTTGATGTAGTAATTATTGTGCTCTTTTTATTAACATTAAATACCAAGCTATAGTGGTGAGTTTAATATCTCCTGTAATTTAGAGAAGAGGTGATCAAACATTTCAACATAGCTGTATCAGTTGTAATATGAGATAAAAGTAATTGCAGTTTCTGTTGTTGAAGAAGTCCCGGGTCTCACTAATTCTGTAGTTTATGGCCTGCATTCATTCTAGAAGGAAATGCTAATTTTGAGTTCTCTAAAAAATTAAGATCTATTTTTTCCTAACCCAAAAATCACACATCCAACTAGTTAAGAACTCTAAGATATGCTACATTGTTGGCTGTTATGCCGTCTCCTACACTAGAATTTGAGCTCTTTAAGCTCACAAATTATATTCATTCTCGTATGTTTGGTAGCAAATATAAAGTGTCGCACATTAGACATATTCAATAAATGCATAAATTAGTCAATCAAAAAAACTGAGGATGTGCACAATTAATCAGGAAAGATTACATAATAGTAGACACAGAATAGAAAAATTTCCAGATCAAGGCTTTCGCTAGTGATGTGAGACACAACAATATGTAAACAAAGGTGAATTTTATATAAACTGAGACTTGTGCTAGAGCCCACTTTATCGGGACACTTATGGCCTTTTGGTGTCCTGGGTGACTTAAAAAATGGCAGGGGCTCACCTGCCACAGAGTGGCTCACAGAGTGACATCTTGATAATCCACAGTGAGACTGAGGATATTGAAGCTAGGTCAGAGGATGTCCTGACAAAGGGAAAACTCTCATCCTTTGTTCTTCTCTCTTCCTACTTCCAGTCCCACTCCCAAATTCAGAAGTATATTCTGAAGGGTTTAGGCAATGTTATCAGAGAATTACTCTGCCTCTGTGATGTTTGTTCTTTACTTGGACGTCTTCGTTCTAGAGACCTCCTCACATCTTCTCCTTAGGAGCTCTCAGCAGCTCTACATCTTACTGCACTTTCACCCCCACCAACTCTACCATCGATGGATTAAAATAAGATAGGTTAAAAAAAAAGAAATTTCTGTTACCTGTATACATATGTAGGGCTACAGCTGGTGTTTCCAGAGCAAAAGAAAAAAGAAGGGCATCTGGAGATTTATCATAGAAAGAGAAAACATTGAACTTAATTTCCAATGAGAGAATCTTTAAGCATCCTTTGCTGTTCTAGCTGTCTCAACAGAAGTACATTCCAGACAAGCCCCTTTAAATACTGTAGCCCCACACAAGGATGGTTGTAAATACCTTCAGATTGTCAATAATGATGATCCGAGACAAAACTGTTCAAATGATGCGGGTGCAGGAAGATAATGGGAGACTACAGAACGTAATGACAGGGGGACACGGTGAGCAAAAGACAAGAACAGGTGCTCCCCAAAATGCTCAAGGTATTTAACAATAAAGTATATTCTCTTATAATGAATGTTCTCAGCAGTCCTTGATGAGTAGACATACATATTTTCTTTACAATTGTATCTGTAATTTATATTGACACTGTTAATACCAGTAAGATAAGCTATTTCAGATAGTGATAGGTGATAGAAAGAAGATAAGATGGATTGTGACAGAAGAAAGCTATGTGGGTAAGATTGAGGGTATGTAGGCATTTTTGATTAAGTGACATTTGAAGTGAGATCTGAACGATGAGAAAGAGCCAGTCACATGAACAGTTGGGAAAGGAACATTCCAGGCAGAAGAAATAGCAGTTGCAAAGATTCCTGAAACTGGGAGAAGTTTTGTTTGTTTGTGAAACAGAATGCATGTCAGAGCCAAGGAAATATGTTTTAATAAGTGGGACACTTTTACAAAGTTAGGTCATAGAGATGGGCAAAGCCAAATCACATGGGGACTCCGAAGCTTTGGTAAACACTATGAATTTCATTCTAAGTGTAATGAATTAATTCACTAAATGGCTTTAAGTAAAAAGTGATTGATTTGAGTTATGTTTTGACAAGCCTACTTTGGATGTTTGTGAAGAATGGATTATAGAAGGACAAATAGGAAGACAGAGGAACCAGGGAAGGATAATTTTGTCATTGTCAGGAGAGACGGTGAAGGAGTTCCACAGATGGTAGTGCCCTTTCCTGAAAGAGCAAGAAGAAATTGATTCCAGTAAGTCGAGGAAGCTTCCAGAAATGTTAAGTTTTAATCACAATTTGGAAGTGTTAAGTTTTAACCAAAATTTGGGCAGCCTTTTCCCAAGAAGTTAAGCATTTTCTTCCCTTTCCTAAATAAACCTTTGGCTAGAGCCGCTACAACATACCTCTTTCCAAGAACCTGCATATTGTGGTTGTTGAAACCAGGTTCTGGAGCCAAACTAAGGGCATATGAACAAACTCTGGCCCTTTCTGTTACCAGCTGTGTGACCTTGAACACTTATTTGAATTCTCTGTGCCTCAGTTTCCTAAATAAAAACACTGTGTATTAATTATAAGTTCTCTCTAGACTTATCAGAGATTAAATAAATTAAAGCAAAGCCCTTATAATAGAGGCTGGACACATAATTAAGTGCATGATGCACATTAAGTTTCTTATGAGTATTCCTAAACTATAATGGTTTCTATTAAAATCCACTCTCTTTAGAATATATATTGATTATATATTATTTATAGAATTTTCCCTGCACCCTATGCTTTTTAAGAGTTTTCTTCAATTCTTAAAAAGGACAATCACTGTTTAAATGAATAAAGGAAGACAGTGAGAAGTCAAGTGTTAGTGGGAGGCTATAATTAGACAGTTGAGCTATAACATTTTGGTTCTTTGTGAAAGCTCTAATAGTGTCATATGGAGGTCACACAATGAGCTCAAGAGCTCTACAAAGCAGGACCCCTGACCTGTACATGTTGGAAGCTGAGTTTTCATCGGAGACTAATTTTAAGATGATACTGATTTTTTTCCCCAATAAGCTTAAAGTTATTAAAAATATTGCTTTGTATTCTTTTTCTTTCTTTCTTCCCATTTTTAATTAATTTATTAAATCAAGTATCACTCAATGTTAAATCATAGAATTGTATAGCAGGCTAGAATTTTTGGAATGCAAAAAATTAATATATAACCAATGTATTATTAAAAATATTGAGTTCCTAAAGCATAACTAAATGAAACAAAATCATCTCATTATGAACCTGGAAATATTACAAAAGTTTCACTGAAACAAGACATATTAGAATTTCAAAAGAGTCAAACCTGCTGAAGGGCTTTCTCACATTGCACCATTTGGTGTTTTTCTGAAGAACATTAATGAAAATTTTAATGCTATATTGTTTACACTCCACAAAGCTAGGAGGCTTTGTAAATTATTTCACCTGTAAAACCACAAAACAGAATTACCTATTTAAAAACAAGACAGATTTTATAGATGAGAACAAAGTGTTTTGAGTGACTGCTTTGATAGAAACATTGATTACAGAACAAGAGAGTTAAAATTGCCTTTTCCTGGTTTGGTCAAACTCTACCTGGACACCACAGGTGAGGTTGCTGTTAACAGAGGGAGGCTGAGGAGAATGACAAAGTCTCAGGTAATCCTGTCTGTGTGAGAAGCTCAAGAACCATTATCTTCAAATAATTAGACGACTGTTTTCTAGAAAAGAGGGTTTATTCTTTTCATCTTTGGGTGAAAATTATAGGAAGACACAAAAAGAAAGGGTTTTTTCAAGCACAAATAATTGTTCAAATTATATGAGCAAAGTTAGACTACAGAAATTGTCAAGTTCTTTATTTCTATATTTTTTCTTTTTGGTTCTACTACTTATTCTAGAAAAAGGCTGTTACAAGGATGTCCAGTTACAAAGGAGAATATTTACTCAAGTTTTTAAAGTGATTTCATTTTCTTACACAATCACGTTTCAAAATTCACAAATAATCTTATAATCTTACAAGTTGCGAAATTGCGTAGATAAATTCTGATCTAAGCTATTTCTCACACAGGTTAACTATGAGATATTTCAGTATTCTGGAAATTATCCATTAGAAGCTCATAGTATGTAGATGGTACCAAAGTCCACCAGGAGACTGGCCTTATTTAGTCTCCCCAAAAGCATTAGTATAATATAATTTAGGAAAATCTGAAAACTATGCATTCTGACTATCTTTTTAAGGAAGGAAGATCCAGAGTCATTGGTCAAAAAGAAGTTGTTCTAGAAGACCAAACATTTAGATACAATAACAGTCTTTATTCATTTTAATGCTACATTTTATTGAATCATAACAAGTGTATACACACAAGGAAAACAAAAGCAAACCGACATCAGCCTCCAATCTATTAACAAATGACCATAATTGTAACTCAATGAAATAAACATACTTTGCTCTCTTTTTTTAATAGGTGTAATAACATAGGATCAAAATAAAAAATCATATTAGTAAGACTGCTTCATTTACTTGTTCATAGGTTTAATAAATAGAGGCTAGAGCTTGCTGGTTTAATTTTCATTCCATTCAAATTTATATTTGCCCTTCCACAAATTCATTTTGCTGAATGGATTTCTACTTCCCGGCATGCTGGCAAAAAGTCTTCTTGGTGTATTAGAATTTTAAATGGTATCAAGATAAGTAAGTAAATAAAAATAATTAAAATGAATAGTTTATCATCATCTAAATGCAAACTAGTACAACATAGAGAAAGCCAATACCATCTTTGCCCATTATTTACTTCACAGTTATTAATTATGCCAATATACATCATAGTAAAGAATGAGGAATGTTGACAACAGCGCTATGAATTGAAAAGACAAATATGCACTTCAGCATCTAGATTGATTTAATAATATAAAAAGCATAAATATTGTTAAAATTCCAAAATTATTTCTAAAGAGACTTATGGTCATTTTCAAGGTAAAGTCTATTTTGGTAACAGTTTTAGATTTGTAAAAACATTGCAAAGAGTATGGAGAATTCTCATAATCTAGAACACAATTTCTCCTATTATTAAGATCTTACATTAGCAGGATTCATTTATTACAATTAAGGAAGCAATATTGATATATTCTTATTAACTGATGTCTGTAATGTATTAATATTTATTTTATTTTTACCTAATTTCCTTTTTCTACAAGCTATGTGTTCTAGAGTACTACATCACATTTAGCCAACATTTCTCCTTAGGCTCTCTTGGCTGTGACAAGAATTTCTTGTATTTGCCTTGTTAATGGTGACCTTGGAATTTTGAGGAGTATTGGGTAGGTATTTTGTAAAATGCATCTCTACTGGAATTTGTCTGCGTTTTTCTCATGAGTAGACGGGGGTTATAGATTTATGAGAGGAAGACCACTGAGGTAAAGTGCCATTTTTGTGACACCATACCAAGGGTACATAATACCACACTAGGGGAGGAAGACATTTCCTCTTCCCAAATGTGGGTTCGTCTGGCTGGAGAACGAATTAAATTCACATGAGACAGAATAGCAAGAGAAAATTAAACAAAGCTTTATGAGGAACCATGGCCCAGGGCCTTTCCCCCCGAAGGAAGAAAGGGCACTGCAGAAATGGGGTGCACATAGTGGTTATATACCCCCAAACAGGGTGTTTCACATGTGTCTCTTTTACAATAGTCACGAGGCCGCTCTGTCAGCACAGAACTCGATAGAAATGACAGATAGGTCTGCTGTCCCAGTGAACGTCGCGGGGTGGCAGGTGTGTTGCCTCGGGCTGGGGGGGGGTCACAGATGAGCGCCGCAATCGGTTCCCAGCCTAAAGAAAGATGCTTAATCTTTAAGGAGATGCCAACGTTGGGAGGTGGAGGGAAGTCAGTTACAGGAGGTTACCAGACTAGCACAATAAAATGCAGATTTTAAGTCCTTGCCTTTGGTATTGATTAAGAGTTTTTAGAGAGAAGGTCATCTCCTTTCTTCTTCCTGGTACAGAGAGGGAGGCACATTTTACAGATAGAGATTTACCTTACAAATGTAAATATGTCCTAACAAAGGGCAAGTTCCATTCTCAGAGCCTCCTTCCCTGTCCCAGTTTATCAAAAGCAATCGGCCTCAAATAATCCTGATGCCAAAGAGGCATATCTTGAGGTGGCCAATTCCAGGTCCCCACACCACCATGACTTGTCAATATTGATGTTGACCTTGATCATCTGGCTAAGATCACTTTTGTCAAGTTTCTCCACTGTAAAATTCTTACCTCCAGCCCCACCCCCTTATACTGCACTCTGGAACAAAGTTACTCTGCCAACCCCTAAGGAATGGAAAGTTGTGTTCTACCTACTCAATGACAGATTACCCACATTAATCATTTGGACTTTTTCTACATGAAATATTTGTCTCTTCCCACTTTATTTACTTCTTTAATCATTTATTTATATCAGTATGGTCTCATGGACATATACTTGATACATTGTGTTACTATCTAATATTATCTTCCTTATTTTGTAGTTCAAATTGTTCCAGTCTTGTCTATTTGGGAGCTCTTTCAGTCAGTTCTTGTGTCCTTTTGAATGCTCTCCATTGTTGTGGGTATTTGTGATTGCTATTTGTTTGTTTGTTTAATTGGTTTGTTGGCTGGCTTATTTATTTACTCACTCATTCATTTGTTTATAGGCTTTATCGCTTTTTTAGGTAGTTTTAGATTCACAGCAAAATTGACAGAAATGTAGAGATCCCACTCTCACAATCCCTGTCCTTTAATTAATGTACTCAGACATTCATATTTAAAGAGATTATTGATATATTTACCCCGTTTGTAACCGTTTTCTATCTGTTGCCATAGTTTTTTGTTTCTTTGTTCCCTTCTTTTTCTACATTCTATAGTCTTGATTGATTATTTTATGATTTTATTTATCTTCACTCTATGATAACAATTCCTCTTCTTTTTACATTTTATTAGTTGTCCCCGAGTTTACATTATTAATTTTTAACTAATCTATGTCCAACTTTAAATAACCATATACCGCTTTGTATGTACTGCAGGATCCTTATGGCAGACTAGTCCCAATTCTTCCCTCCTTTCCCTTAGGATATTGTATCATTTGTTTCACTTACCCATATGCTATATTCACCCAATAAATTACTATTATGATTTTAAACAAAGAATTATCTTTTAGCTCAATTAAGAAGAAGAAAAATAAAATACGGGTTTTTTTTACCCTCATTTATTCCTACTTTGATGCACTTACTTTACATAAATCTGTTTCTGAATGACATCATTTTCCTTCTGTCTGAAGAACTTCTTTTAACAATTCTTGCTGGGCAGGTCTGCTGGCAATGAATTCCCTCAGTTTTTATTTTTTCAAAAAAGTCATTTCTTCTTCATTTCTGAAAAATAATTTCATTGGATATTGAATTCTATGTTGGTGGGTTTTTTCTTTCAACACTCTAAATATTTTACTCCAATCTCTTCTTGCTTTCATGATTTCTAACAAGAAGTCCTCTAAAGGTCTTATCCCTGTCCCTCTGTATGTAAGAAGTTGCCAACCCTCTTTGCGATATTGTGACTTATAAGAAATATATTTTCGTCATTCAGATGATCTTATATATTTGGTCTTTATCCATGGTTCCTAGCTTATGACATCCAAAACCCTTAGAACTTCCTGAGTGATAAGTGTAATGGGAGCATCTTTTGTTATAATATTTGATCTCTTGTCATCAGTTCCTAAAGTGCTTCAGAGCTATAAAGGTGAAATGGGTGTCTTGTTATTCATAGCAAGCCCCTTTCAATCACAAATGAGTTTATATTAATGAGAAGACTTTTAGAAATCCCTTAAAGATGGGAGCTGGTTACCAGGGGAACCAACCATGAATAAAGGGTTGGGACTTTCAGTCCTATCCCCTGATTTCTGGGAAGGGAAAATGGCTGGAGGTTGAATCAGTCACCAGTGGCAATGATTTAATCAATCGTGCCTATGTAATGAAATCTCCATAAAAATCCAAAAGGAAGGAGTTTTGAGAGCTTCCAAGTTAGTATGTCAGAATGCTTCCACAGGTCACTGAGCAGAACCCCACACTCTACACAGACAGAAACTCTTTTGTTTGGGACCTCACCCTATGTATCACTTCATCTGGCTATTGATTTGTGTTCTGTAATATCCTTTGTAATAAATCAGTTATCTAGTGAGTAAATGGGTTTTCTGAGTTCTGTGAGCCACTCTAGCAGATTAACCAAACGCAAACAAGGGGTTGTGGTCACCTCTGATTTATAGCCAGTTGGTCAGAAGCATCGTAAGTGGAGGGCAGTCTTGTAGGACTGAGCTCTTAAACTGTGGATCTGATGCTATCTCCAGGTAGATAGAGTCAGAATTGAGTTGAATTGTAGGACACTCATTTGGTGTCTAGAGAATTGCTTATGTTGAGGAGGGGGAACACTTCCCCCCAAAAATTGAAATTTGGTGGGCAGAACACAAAAGAATATATATCTATGCACAGTCAGACACACACAGACACATGTATGTGGGGACCTGGAATTGGCCACCCCAAGATATGTCTCTTTGGCATGGCATCAGGATTATTTGAGGCTGATTGCTTTTGATAAACTGGGACAGGGAAGGAGGCTCTGAGAATGGAACTTGCCCTTTGTTAGGACATATTTACATTTGTAAGGTAAATCTCTATCTGTAAAGTGTGCCTCCCTCTCTGTACCAGGAAGAAAAAAGGAGATAACCTTCTCTCTAAAAACTCTTAATCAATACCAAAGGCAAGGACTTAAAATCTGCATTTTATTGTGCTAGTCTAGTAACCTCCTGTAACTGACTTCCCTCCCTCTCCCAACGTTGGCATCTCCTTAAAGATTAAGCATCTTTCTTTAGACTGGGAACCAATTGTGGCGCTCATCTGTGACCCTCCCCCCCCAGCCCGAGGCAACACACCTGCCACCCCGCGACGTTCACTGGGACAGCAGACCTATCTGTCATTTCCATCGAGTTCTGTGCTGACAGAGTGGCCTCGTGACTATTGTAAAAGGGACATTTCCATCACATGTGAAACACCCTGTTTGGGGGTATATAACCACTATGTGCACCCCACTTCTGCAGTGCCCTTTCTTCCTTCGGGAGGAAAGGCCCCAGGCCATGGTTCCTCATAAAGCTTTATTTAATTTTCTCTTGCTATTCTGTCTCATGTGAATTTAATTCGTTCTCCGGCCAGACGAACCCACATTTGGGAAGAGGAAATGTCCTCCTCCCGTACATATATATGGACAAATACACATATGAACACATATGTATAACATATAGCACACACTTCTAGGAAATAGAATCCTTTAGTAAAGTCTGGCCCTTTCCAATACTCCAAGTTTGTATCATGTCTTATCAGTTTTTTCTCTCCTTTTACTACTGATTTCTGCGTCTGATTCTCTCTATGCCATTGTCCCCACACATTGGAATTGGATCAGACTCTTCCCCTCACTCTTGCTCTGGCTTCTTTCAAGACTTTCCCTTTATCTTCGGTTTTCTGAAATTTGAATGTGACATGCCTAGGTGTAGATTCTTTGGTATTTTCCCTACTTATTATTTTCTGTCCTTCTTGGACCTTTGATTTGGTGTCTGTCATTAATTTGGGAAAATTTTCAGTGATTATTAATTCAAATATTTCTTCTCCTAAAGTTCTTGAATGTTCCTTTACTTTTATCATCATTTTTTCTCTTTGAATTTCAGTTTGGGACATTTCTCTTGCCACATCTTTAAACCCACTGATTCTTATTCTGACCATGTTTATTCTATTGATGAGACCATCAAAGACAGTCTTCATTTCTATTAGCCTTTTTGATTTCTAGCATTTCCCTTTTGATTCTTTCTCAGACTTTCCACCTCTATTTTAATGTCTCATCTTTTCTAGCATAATGTCTACTTTTCCCATTAGAATCCTTAATACCTAATGGTAGTTATTTTAAATTTATTGTCTGATAATTCCAAAATCTGTGTCATATCTGCATAGGTTCTGATGCTTGCTCTGTCTCTTCAGATAGTGTTTTTTCTTGCCCTTCAGCATATCTTGTAATTTTTGTTGTCGTTGTTGAAAGCCAGGCATGATGTATCAGATAATAAGAATTGAGATAAATAAGTTTTGTGTTAGTCTGGCTAGGAATTGGGCTGTGTTTGATGTTTGCTGTAGCTGTACATGCCAGAAACTTTGAGTTCCTCTAGTGTCCCTGTTTTGGTCTCTTTTCCATCTTTGGGCTTCCCTAAAAACTCCTCTTTAAAAAGAGCCTGTGTCTTTCAACTGTAATCCACTTTTATACTTGAGCCATGTTGGTGTGATGGTAAGGTGTGAGAGAAGGAAAGCTCCTTATAACCTTATGATTAAATCTCAGTCTTTTAGTTGGCCTTTCCCTTGAATGTGACCTTTACAAGTGTTTCATAGCTCCCTCCAACTTAGGAGATGCAGGAAAGCTAAAGTAGACTGGAATCCTGCAAGAAATGTCCTTTTCCCAAGTTGGGTTAGGCTCTGGTAAAGTGTTTTCCCCTGGAGAATAAGCATTTGTTATGGAGAACACTCTAGCCATATTTCACAAAGGTTACTTTTCCTCTCCCCCTGACAGAGCCATAAGGGGATCTTTCTTGGGTCTTCACCGTGATAGACTGCTATGGTTCATGGAGGTAAAGATCAGGAAAGGATGGGGACTTCCTAAGACTACAGCCCCTGGAGTTTCTGGTTCTCATAATAGTACATACTTATCTTCCATCACTTCACCATAATTATTATTTAATTATAACCTGTTTATGGCTCCTGAAGCTTCTGCTCCAAGTAGAAAGACCTTGACTATGACTCTTTGGATTTGCTTGTTTCTATAGGTTTCTGGGAGATGGTTTCTTGTGCAACCATAGTCAACTGAAGGATCCAAGAAAAGTTGTGAATTTTCAGTTTGTTCAGCTTTATTCTTCTTGCAAAGACAAGAGTGATGACTTTCAAACACTTTACAGGGTGTAGTTGAAACCAGAAATCCATTATGGTCATTTTTTTACACTTAATTTCTAGAGTAGTTATATTACAGTAATTTTAAATGTCTGAATGTTCATAGTAATTGGAAAGACCAGCCTGTTCAAGACTGTGAGTGAAGTGATCTATTTTCCTAGGTACATAAGCTTAGTAACTTTTACACAAATAGTTATTCTGTAATACTTTATTTTGTTTGGCAAAGTATTAGCTTAAAAACTTGTGATTGTTAGTTATATTACAATTAAAAATATAATTAAATTCTCAATCAGTTGAACATGTGCGTCTGTGTATTTATGTACATTTCCTGTGTACTTAGTACTACAATGGATGTTTACAAGTAAATCTTGTCCTCATCTTACAACTACGTGAGATAAGTTTTATTACTCCCATTTTATAGATTAGGAAAGTGAGACACTGAAATTTGTACTCTTTTCTTTCTTTCTTTCTTTCTTTGTGTTTTGCTGGGAAAGATTCACCCTGAGCTGACATCTGTTGCCAATCTTCCTTTTGTTTTCTTTCCCCTCCACAAAGCCCCAGTACATAGTTGTATACTCTGGTTGTAAGTCCTCCTAGTTCTTCTATGTGAGCCACCACCATAGCACGGCTACTAAGACAAGTGGTGTGGCTCCATGCCCGGGAACTGAACCCAGGCTGCCAAAGCAGAGCTCACCAAACTTTAACCACTAGGCCATCAGGGCTGGCTCTGAAATTTGTGCTCTTAACCACTAATTATTTTATCTCTCTAAAAAATAAGAAATTGCCTATCCATTTTAGATATTTAGGATGGTAGAAAGATGTATGTTGAAGAGTTTAACCAAAGTCATATTTACAAATTAGAACACTTTTCAATCAGAAATAATCTCTCAGATTATACAAGTATGTCTTGGTCATATGACCTTAAAGCATATACATGAAAGAATAACCCTGATTATTTAAAGTAAAATACTTTATTGTATGTTTACTCTTTGGCATCTATGTTTATTATTAATATGAAATATCTCCTTCATTGATACTTTTCAAGACACCAAATTCAGTAAGTAGAAAAAGTTGCATTGTCGTACAGTTCACACCCTTAACATAGAAATAATAAATATTACATAGATCTTTATTTGTTTTGTGTCATGACAAATGCACATAAAACTTATTTAACATTTAATAATATGCTATTCATTCTCATATTTATGTTCTATAAAATAGGGTGTATTATATTTAGTTCTAGTTTTAAAAAACTTTTTGATCGTAAGCTATAATTAGAATAATCAAAGTTGCTTTCCCGTAAGTAAATTATTTTCAGAGTACGGAGTCGATACCAGGAATACACAATGATCTATTGTCTTTCATGTCCACAATTTGTCGAACAAGATACTCTAAATTAAGAGCTTGGAAAACATCTTTGCTGGTATTTGAAATAATTAGCTGTGAAAGCCATGGTCCAAGACCCTTTTAAGATTTAGATTTTAAGTGCTTTCTCTTCTACTTGTCAAGTCTTCACATTTTATCATTTGGTATTTAAAGAAGTGGAGATTGCCCTCCACCCCCCAAACTCTGTACACAAATTATCTTCATGCTTCATAACCAATACTATTAAAAGCAAACTGATTTAGTTATTCAAAAGCATTGACACTTCCACCTAAAAAGATGTTTACCCATCCACATAAGAATAGGTCTCTATATTCAGATAAAATATTCTGTATAAGTAATTCTTTAGAGTGAAATTTTTCAGTGGCAAAAGTATTATTGCTCATTTGATTCACAAATCCAATTTCCTAAAAGGCATACCTTCTTCTAGATTTTAAGCACCATAAATTCAGTGTGTCCCAAACTCAACTCAGGTCTGTCCCCCTCTTTCCCTCTATGATACTTAAATTAATAAATTATAGAAGATCTCATTGAAGGTAATATTATAGTTTACTTGTTTATTATGTATTTTTTGTAATATCACATTTCTAGAGTGTTAGCTCCTGAAGGGCATAAATCTTTCTCTTTATTAGTCACTGATAATCCCAAGTACCTAGAACAGTGCCAGATACATAGTAGATACTCAATTAAAATTGATTCAATGAATCTCTTCTACGAGAATATAAGGTCCCTGAGGGCTGCAGTTTTTTCTGCCTTACAATTATATTTGTAATGTCAGAGCGGGCATTCAATAAATACCTGTTGACTGACCAGCTGAATGGGGGATTGAATAAAATTATACCAGTATTAAAATATTGAAAGTGGAAGGGGAACGTGGTAGAAATATCCTCTGCTCTCTGTCTCCAAGTAATATATATCACTTACCAATGATCCATTTTACATGAATTTGCTTGTTAGGTTGTGATACTCCTGACAATAAAGAAATATTTGTTAAATTTTTGATGACTTGCAATGACTGTATTACCTTTTTACTAAATTTTCCTGAAGACTGAATCAGCTTAAAATGTCAACCCAGCTATTAAGACAGACAGGCTAAAAACATATTTGTCTGAGCCTTTCAAGTATGAAGTTGGCATATTCCAATTTTCTTCACTGTTTAGGACAATTTCTTTCATATAGAAATTTGAAATTATCACTTGAAAGGCCACATTCGAAAAGCCATTTAAAATTCCAACAATACTAAAAGTAGAAAAGACCTCATTGAAGGTAATGTTGAGGTCTCATCTACATTTGTATGTATATGGTTGATGTAATGATGATTTTAGTTATTGTGAATATGATGATAACTACAGCTGAATTGAGAATATGTTTATATAGTGATAATTTGGGAGTTTGAAATAGATGACTGAACCATGCTACAGTCTAATTATTTCTCAATCAAGAACTAATTCTATATCTTCAGTTGCAATTCTGGGTCTAGTGCTATTATACTGTTTATTTTGTTAGTAGGTATAAAAGCATCTGGCTGACATACAACTTGGAGAAAGAACTGACACTCTGTTTTGGTTTCTTTGTCACTATCACACTTATCATGACAAAAGAGCTTTGCTTTTTCTCTGTAATCCTCATTTCATCTTTCTGTGTTACATGTTTCCCTTTAGACATAGCACAGTGAGCTCAGATTAATAAGAAAATAGAGTCATATTTTATGATAATATTGATTCTGGAGAACAACTGAGGATGCTATGTTTTTTCCTTGAAGAATTGATAGGGTGGAATTCTAGAGGCACCATATGATGTTCTTCTGAAGAAAAGTTCAGGGGGTCATGAAACCCAGGCTTAATACCCCCAGAAAACTGCAAGTGTATGGATTCTCCATCACCAGGGGGCCAGGTGATTCTTGAAGGTTAATATAATATGTTTTTTTGACATGATCTTTCTTTGCTTTTAAATTTTCACAGAAATGCTATCTACTTCTATATTAAGCTTTCTTTATTGTTTTTTATCTTTCCCCTTAGGAATCACAAAGAGAATACTTTGAGATGGGGAAAAAAAACTCAGAAAATTTGTCATTTTTGTAAGATGCTGGTCTCCTGAATATTTCTGCAAGGTATGCTACTGCATAGCAATCAGGGAGATGGAGGGCTTTCCTGCTGAGTTAGCATGTTTCTGTTGTGATGAAAAAAGTAAGAATTATAGTAATTTTGAGGATCAGTAACACAACTATCCTACAGCGTATGCTTAAATGGAAATATAGTATGTCAGCTGGATTATGGCAACTGCTGAGTTCTTAACCCTATTTAATATCAGGATGCTTGTACCAGGCACTTTCAGTCAATTTTCTTAAACTAAAAAAACTACTGTTAATAATGTTGTCCTTTATTCACAGGAGAATAGTTTGCTACTGATTTCTGGTTTCTCACTAACAGAAGCTTCTGTTTACTGATAATTAATTCGGGTTATAATGTTAATGAAATTTATGAAGCAACTATATAGAGAAAAAAAGAGTTAAAACACAATATTTTTTTCTTTCTTTTTCAGTACCCAGACATGTGTTTGATCTAAAAAGGGAATCTTCAGAAATTCTCCACAAATACTCCAAGAAATCACAAAATGAGGGTCATACAACCTTTGCCTATGCAAATAAACGATGTTTAAATCTTCCCACTGACCAAAAAAATAAAAATGTCATCAAAAATTGTTTCAGAAAGAATGAATCAGGAAGCAAGAAATGTCAGTAGAACTCTTAAATTGTACGTTCCTTGTCTTACATAAATATAGTCATTTAAAATAAAATGGTAATAACATGAGTATGATAGCATCCTTTTATTTATTTTTTCACAAATAAATCCCATACACAAATATGTATAATAAAAGTAACCATGACAATATGACAAAATTTCATCCTGCAAGTTGTATGGTCAATGTAACTGTTTAGCATCGGGAAGAAATGATGGTATCTGGGATGGTGAGCATCAAGGTCCTTGATTGTTTTCTCTCTTTTATGCTCAAAATAAAAACTAGAGCACTATTTGGTTACCATTTACCAGCCCTGACTCTTCCTTTGACTTTTTTACTTGTTCTAATCTCCTCACCAATCTTGCCTCAGCGTTTGTCTTTAACTAGTTGTAACGATCTACCCAGCCACCTTGTAGAGATGCTATGTGAGTTTCATTAAAATGATACGTGAAAAATCATTCTGTGCTCTCAGGAGTTGAGATAATAATACAGGTACAGAGGATAAATATAAGATCAGGGTCTTGGTCATCTCAGTCAAATTTACGCCAGATAGAAGACAATGCCACCAATTTCTGAGGCAAGCTGAGTGAGGTCATGATTAAGGTTGTGGCATAAGCCTGGCCATTGGCTTAGGAATGGTGGCTGCAGCCTTGATGTCCCAAAGACATGACCCTGCAAAATAAGTTTTATAAATATTTGAATTTGTTTAACATTTTAAAATCAAGATATTCAAATAGCAACCCAGATTCTACCAGAAAATTTAAGATCTAAAAAGAAGAGCTGAACTCTTCAGTATGCCCTCCCGTCTGCTTCATACGTTTGAATTCTTAACCCTTCAGATGCCATGTTGATGAAGTGAAGAGAATGGACTAGAGGTTTCAGTGATCAATATCAGCTCAAGGCTTATTTTATTTTATTAAATCTTGGAATTATATTAACAATATCACATCTGAGAATTTATACAGAATGTAAAGAACAAGGCAGTTCTATTCACTAAAAAAAAATGATTTTATGTTCTGACTAACTCACCAATATGTTTAGTGAGTATGCAGAAGTGCAGAACCTTTTCTGTAGTTTATTCTAGGCCCTTTTCTTGCTCTGTAGTTGGGTTCAAACTCAGGAAGGAAAAGGATGTTAGAACAACAACAAAACTAACTTCTGTGTAACATTTTATTATATTACTCTTCAGTTAGAGAGCCTTTAATGACTTCTTATTAGTCAGTGCGTAGAGTGAAAAGTCCTGTGTGTGAATGTTTTTGGCTTCATCTTATCTCTTTAGTTTCGTTTCCTAACATTTTTTAAATGACGTTATATAATAAAGTTTGAATAAATGAATAACAAGAGAATCATAAAAAGTTTCCATGTTTGTTTTTAGTAATTTGTAAGATTTAAAGGCAGACAGACTTTGTTAAATTCTAGTTTGTCACTTCTTAGTTATGAGATCTTAAAGACTTTATTAATTACGTGACCTTCACGTTTTTGAACTCTATTTCATCACTTGACTCTTAGAAGGATAAAATTATATAAGGATAACTGTTATCTCCTTTTTTCCATCCATATCTTCCATTATATTACTTTTTCACTAGTGTTCTATTTGCTTAGAATGTCTCCCAGGTGACTTCAACAGATAAGAAACTTAATCACATCCAATATAAGAATTCACACCCTTCACTATATTCTGTTAACATCTGCTATAATAGAGTTTAGCCCACATAAATTATTATTTGTTTATCGTATATAAGTTTTGTCTCTGAAACTATGTTATCACTTTTCAAGGGCAATGGAAATAACTCAAATGTCTATAAAAATAACGGAGATGGTGAAAACAAGTGGTATTTAAATATCATTCTATGATAGGCCAAGTGCTTTCACATACTCTACCTGATTTACTACTCAAAAAAACCTTGAGGTGGGTAAGGTGCGTTTTATTTTTATTACTCTAATTTCATATGTGAGTCAACAGAGGGACCTGGAGGAAATTAGATTTCCTGCATATGGTTTGAAACATTAATGTGTGTCTTCTGGTCCTGGATCCAGAGTACTTCTACATCATGTTGTCTTCAAAAGAACAAGTATAGTGGTAGGTATATGGTTGACTGTGAGAATATAAGTCCATTAGCTGTTGATTTATAAAATCTAAGATAGGTTTTAGAGTACAGACAATCTTTTCTTCAGAGAGATTCACAAGTGTGTCTTTGCAATGTCATTAGCATCTGTAGTTATAATAAATAAAACTGCTCTAATTTAGAGGCAAAGGACAATTTTTTACTCACCTTGGGATTCCAGATGGACAGCCTCTTAGAGATGTTTTAAGATTATTTGAAAGTTAAATACAGTGGTCAAGTAACTAAAGAATCCATCACTTCCTAGAGTGGTACATCCCAGTTTTTCACCCATTTGTGCCACATCTCTGACCCCAGAGGCAGTTTGAATTTGCTCCTCCCGTTAAACACCTTGTCTGTGAGTAATGTTTTACCCTTGGAAATCTTTTCTCATGACTCATTCTCAAGTATATTATTTTTCAATAGGCTCTAGGATTCAGCTCTAAGTATTACATATGGTTTCTACTTAATGGCTTCTGTCTCTTCCACCCCTGCTATTTTTTCAAGTTAATTATTTGTAGCGATGTTACAATGAATAAAAAAGTCCACAAGGTGAAAAATAGAAAGCGTGCTCACAAATAAATGGCTGACCTAATGATGGGTCTGAAATATATGCCTGATGAAGGCACAATAGTCTTCACATTTATTTTACAAGGTCATAGATAATGGATCTGTATTACTTTAATCACACAGAGGACACAAAATATAACCCAGGGGAGAAGCAAATGGATCCGGCCACTGGAAATTGCTCATGTGAGAGGCAAGGTCAGAATACTGATGTGTCATTTACTGGATGGTTAAGCTTTCAGAACCAAGGTAGTTCTATACAAATGGACTGGGATTGGCTTAGATTTATTGATCTATCTTTCTGGCAGGTGAAAAAGATGCAAACATGTCTAATCTTTATATTGGTCATCAGCCCTCAATAAGAAAATGATTCTTCAGTAGGTTCTGGCACATCCTTTGTGAATGAGTCTGACATATTTTCTTCATGTGATAATTGTGTCACTTTCCTATTCATTTGGATTAGTGGTTCTCAAACTTCAGTAAGCCTCAGAATCACCCAGATTTATGCATATCTCTCTCCTTTCGAAGTTTCTGATTTGAAAGGTGTGAGTTGGGACCAGGGAATTGTTTCTCAAGCAAGTTCCCAGGTGGTGCTGATGCTGCTGGTCTGTGAGTTGCACCGATCTAGATAAGAAGAGGTGTTAGTAAAGCAAATCCTCAGACGGCCTTTGTTAAAGCACAGTTTCAGATGGTCTGCTTTAACCTGACTCCTCCACCATCATAAAATATTCTCATGATGCCGTAAATAACGTGTGTACCTTACTAGAGCACTAATAACTGCCAAGAATGTCGAAGAAATTTTCAGATTTATTTTTTATACAAAGTAATATTTGCAAATAATTTTTAAAATATAATTATAATATAAGGCTTACAATGGTAACCAGCAGTCTCCTGACCCAATTTATCCTATCTGAAATTTCTGATCCCCGCGGGCATTCATGTCAATTCTTGACGTTAATTCTGTCATGTGCTTCCATATTTGTAGGTAGCATGCGTATATTACTGTTCTCTGATTTTTTTCCCATTTTGGTTTTATCTATTGTTTTCCTGTTATATAAAATGCATATTTAACAATCTTATTCCACTCTTTTGCTCAACCTCAAGTATAGTTATAGCACTAATTTTTGTTAAACCACTATTCAGGTAAGAGTATTTGTATCTGAATGAAATAGGGTGCTTTCTTTCTTGTACATTTTTTTTCCTCTAGCTTTATTAATTACTTCACTTTTCATTTGCTTAGATTCATATATATGCATAAATAATTCATTCCAATCTCTTTGGAAGAACTGTAACTCTTCTTTCAATATGTTTTTAGAAATAGGCAAAGATTGTTTGTTTTTCTATTTGCTTTTCTTTCACAGACATCCCTTCTGGAACTGCTTTCCATGCTCCTTCTCCATTCGGGACTGGATGATCTCTAGGCTTGCTGCCATTTCGCTTCTTCCCTTCAATGTTTCACCTTTATGCCTCTGACGCTGTTGTTTCTTCTTCTCTTTTCTTTTCTCTTTCTTAGTAGAGTTCCTTTGATCTTCATTTTCCAAACTGTCTCTTAATTATTCTATGTCTGCTATCCCACTTCCACTTTTCAAGGGCTCTTTCTTATTCTCTAAATACTTTTCTTTTTAAATTTCCATTCTATGGAGAAACTTTTTCTTAAAGCTGTTTGAGGAAATTAAATTTAGACTTTTGGGGGAAGTTTCTTCTGAGCCTTACATTGCCTCTGTTTTCTTCAAGTTTATCATAAATTTTGTTTATTTAATCCTTTGAATTTTATGTTAAAATGTTCTCACTTGTCTGGTAATCCTTGGCTACCTGTTCATACTTACAAGTGAAGTAGTGAAAATACTGTGTGTACAGGAGGACTTCCCCATGCAGTTACTGAATGTGTACCTGGGAGCCAGTACACATCTCTTTCTTTTGATTCCAATTCTCTGTATAGGAATTCATCTATCTTTTATCTGAAGAGGTGTAAGGTGAGTTGGCAACTTTCTGGGAACATAGTGTGGGATTAGCTTTGCTTAACAATACTTGGTTTACAGACTTACACGGAACCCTGATTTTCACTACAGCATGGTGTCCTTGTTTTCAACTATTTCTAGTAGCCTGAAAACATACTTCTCTCATTCAAACTCCAGTCCTCTATGGGTGAGGGGCACAGTGGATGAGCCTCAGACGTCACCTGGTTGTTGGAATTGAGGAGAGAACCCAGGAGAGTCTTACTGCCCCACATAAAAAATGTCAGTCTTTTTGTTATCATCTTTAATCTCACCCTCAGAAATGCCTCATGCCTCCAATTTTAAGTTTTCAAAGTTGAATGGCATAAGAAAATATGCTTCTCTTCGAGTAATTTGCAGCCACTTACAAAAAATTTATGTCAACTCAACTCTTTGCTTTCTTGCTTCACCTGATGCATTCCTGTCATTTTCATAGGATTTGGAGAAATCAAAAATTAGCTCTTGTATTCAATCTGCTATGTACTACTAGTTGCTAAGAATTTTCTACATCAAATATATCAAAATAAGGGAAACGGAATGTGCCTGGTAATGTTGGAGAAGGTCATCAGGAGGATACAACCTCTGGTTGACCCATGAGCTGGGCTCTGGCAACCAGCTCTGTTTCACCTCACCCGTTCCCATGTCCTTGGAATGTACGTTCCACCCACCAGCCCCACACAAGGAGCTGTTTCAAGGGTGCAGCTTTGAGAGAGCAGTGTGTTGTTGAGACCATCTTGGCAGAATATATGACTGAATCCAGTTGAGACCTCTATATAAACTTTAGGATTTGGCAGGTGGGTGCAGCGATCTAGTCATCTTGCAGCCACCCAAGGCAACCTTACATGTAAGTTCCCTTGCTTATTAAAGCTGCCACCTACCGATCTGGAGTGGTCTGCCTCTTTCTTGGGTCTCTCCTTGCCCTCCCTGTATGAGACCAGCTTGCAAATCAATAATTGGAAAGCTAGGCAGGAGACCAAAGAAACGGGTCTTTGGAAAGAGGCATCCTCAGGGGAAATACCGAGTTGACCATCCACTTCTATGTGGGGAGGGGTGACCGGTACGTTAGATACTTGTGGACCCCTGCATGAGTACAGGACACCCCCAAGATGCTGAGTGGTCTAATGCACTTGTTGGAGGAGCTGCGCACTGCAGCAGAGAAGGAAAACTAACAGCTGCTGCAGTGACCTGGCCTCTACTGTGGGCAGTTCGGCTGGCCACTTATACCCAACTACAGGCTGAAGCTCAAATTAGAAAGTTGGAAGAAGGGTTGAGGTTAAAGAAGGACATGCAGTTGTCCACAACTCTGCCAGCTTCGGGGCAGACAGACAAGGTGGGAGAGCAGGATAACAGATTGGAGATCTTAGCATGCCATTTTGCAAAGCTAGAAGCACACAAGCTGCCATGGATTAAAGTCTGAGTACCTGTGACAAAGCCTGATTGGGAGTCTAAGAGGTGGAATCCCTGGGAAAGTGAGGAGAGCAAAGGGGGAGGATGTTGTGGTGATTGACAGTGAAACAGACAAAACACCTCATGTCATCAGACCCCTAATACAAAGGAACCTCAAAGCACAGCAACAACAGTCAGTCAGTAGGGCAGCCCCTAATCCATGAAATGTTCATGATGAGAGAATATACTCCTGCTGAGCCTATTGATGTAGCTGCCAAGTTCCAGAAAAAGGCAAAGGCAAGTATCCAGGCAGAGTTGGTGCAGCTATGGGATATAGAAGGTGATGGTATTTCTCTGATGGGGCAGGAGGCAGAGAAAATGAGCAACATCACCACACTCTCTGCCCTCCAGCAGCACCTGCATGGCACTGGGTGGGGACAAGGGGGCTGTTCAAGGGATTCACTCTCTTATAAATTGTATTATTCTAGCCTGCAGGGAGGCTTGGCCTAATGAGGGGGACCTCTCTGGGCATGTGGGACCCAAGAAATCCATAGAGGATGTACAACAAATTCTTAGGGAGTTGGGAATGAGACAGGCCATCTACGCCTCCGTCTTTGAAGGCCATGATCAGGCCATTCACTGCAGGAATGAAGGTCAAGATACTTCATTCTGTTCCCAGCACCTGGTATGGGATGCTAATATCCATGCTGAGCCCAGTCATGGGACAAGATATTTATGATGCTGGGCAATCCATTGCTGACCTGGGGGAAACTGACAAATGCCAGCAATAGGCACGGGCTGTAGGAAAGACCCAAGAGAGACAGAAAGGGAGCTCAAAAAGCCAAAGGACTATCCCAATTGACTGCAGAGGGGCTGGTGAAAGCAAGTGTGGTTTTACCTCATGGCTGCTGAGACCCCACCTGAAGAGAGAGACTAGCAGTCCGATGCTGTGTTGGTCAGCCTGTGGAAAGCCTGAACAGTAGTTCAGACCTGCCCCATCCTCCTCTACCATCCCAGATGCTCTGCCTGCTCCAGCAGAGGCTTCAGCTATACAGTCCTATTTGTGGCATGTGCCTCCCATGCCCCACGTATAAGAGGTAGGCCATGAGTGCCTGCAGGTGAGGAGCACTGGAAGCAATCAGAGGCCTCAGGTTGAACTCACTATTCATTGGTTCCCCCAGAAATAAACAAATGGTGACAGCTCTGGTTGATACTAGAGCTGAACGTACTCTAATACATGGTAACCCTCAAAAGTTTTCTGGCCCTCTCAATGCCATTGATGGTTACAGAGGGCACATGTTTATGATCAGGAAGGTCCCTTTGACACTGAAAATTGGATGTTCTCCCCCATGAGAATATGAGGTTTTTATCTCTCCAGAACCAGAGAACACATTGAGCATTGATATCCCACAAGGTCAAATGCTGCAAACTTCTATGGGTGTTAATCAGCGCTGAGGGGAAACGCTGACTGGGGACCAGTCAGTTCACCACTCCCTCAAAGAGTAGTTACTGTCAAACACTATAAACTGCCTGGGGGGCATAAGGAAATAGGAGAAAGTATTCAAGAACTGCACTGAGTGGGTGTTGTACACCCTGACCATAGTGCTTTCAACAGCCCAGTATGGCCAATAAAAAAGCCAGATGGCTCATGGCAGATGACCATGGACTACTGAGAATCGAACAAGGTAGTGGCCCCCATCCGTGCAGTTGTGCCCAACATTGCCACTATCTTAGATACGTTGGCCATGGTCCTAAGAATGTACCATGCTACACTGGACTTAGAAAATGCTTTTTTCAGTATAAAACTGGCTGCTGGGTCTTAAGATCAATTTGCCTTTATGTGGGAGAAGCAATGACAGACCTTTTGAGTGCTTCCCCAAGGCTACCTGCACAACCCTACAGTATGTCATGGTATGGCAGCCTAAGATCTGTCTCTGTTCTCCTTCCTCACATCAGTAAAACGGGCCCATTGTATTGATGATATAATGTTAATATGTGAAGACTTGCCTCTGCTGCAAGACACTCTGCAGACTTTGCCAGAATTTATGTGTGTGAGAGAGAGAATGGGCATTGGCTCCACAGAAAATTCCAGGCCCAGGCACCACCATAAAGTTTTTAGGAGTCATTTGTTTGGGTAAGACGTGCTCAGTGATTGATAAGGTGCAAAGCCTATCCAACCCATAAGAACGTGAAAGACGTACAAGACTTTGTAGGGATTTGGGGGTTTTGGAAGACTTTGATTCCCCACCTGGCACAGTGCCTCCATCACTTCTGCCACTTGCTAAAGATAGGGAACATGTGGGAGTGAGGGTGAGAGCAATAAGATCAACTTTGAGAAGGCAGAAACACTAGTGAAGCAGATTAAATCTCTGGGCATCTCCCAAGCAGGGCTATCATTTGAGTTAGATATATCTGTGACTCTGGAAAGTACGGATTAGGCACTGTGGCAGAAACAACAGAAAGAGAGAGCAACCCTGGGATTTTGGTGTCAGCTCCGGAAGAAGCTTTGGGGGTTTCTGGTATACTCCTCAAAGAGCAATATCTCCTAGCAGTGTACACAGCACTCCTCCAGGTAGAGACTCTCAGGAAAGAACAGCGTATCATGGTAAGAACTTTCCTTCCTATCAAGGGATATTTTGAGAATATATTCCATTGACCTACATCTGCCATGGCTCAAACTCCCAGTTTGACTAAGAGCATGCCTATTTGCAACAGAGGAGCTGCCTATCTGCCAGCCCACATCTCTAGAAATGTGAGTGCTGCTAGGCCAGGTAGAGTATGTAGATCCTCCAAATGCCCCACCACTGTTCCTGTGGTGGCCCCTGCGGCCCACAGAGAAGGAGTGGGGGAAATTCTTGCTGATGCCTAGTATACAGATGGATCTATTTAGGGCAACCCATCCACATGGACTGCAGTCACTATTCAGCCCAGGACTGACATCATCTGGATTGAAACAGGAACAAACTGCAGTAGCCAGTGGGCTGAACTCAGAGCAGCAGTTTGGCTGGTGGTCACTCATGAACCCTGACTGTTAACCCTTTGTACTGACAGTTGGGCTGTTCTAAAGAGATTAACCCTATGGCTTTGACAATGGGAAGCTGAGGGGTGGATGTTCGTGAATAAGCTCTTGTGGGGTCAGGATATGTGGAAAGACGTTTGGTTCACCTTCAAGAGCCTGAGGCAGTCCTGACTGTCTTCCACGTCCAGGGTCATAAGGCACCAACAATTCCTGGCAATCAGGAAGATGATGCCCTAGCTCAGGTACAAGCCCTAGCAAATGACGCTTCAGTAGACACAGCAGATTGGTTACATAGAAAAGGGGCCACCATAGTGCCTGAGTGCTATGGAGTATTCACAAGGATACTGGATTGCCCTTCAAATACAGTGACTTGGTTAACACAGTAACAGCATGTCGTGTGTGTTCTAAACAATGCCAAAGGCCACTTCCAAAGGAGTCTGGGGCCATCCACTGGAGTTCCCAACCAGCAAGGAATAGGAAAATTGATTATATTGGTCCCCTCCTTCTGACTGAGGGTGTAAGTATGCCCTGGTTTGTGAGGACATTGTGTCTGGCCTATCCCAAGTTTTCCCTGTCACCACTCAAACCAGGCTGCCACCATTAGAGGATTAGAGAAGCTGAGTACGAAGTACCAATAGACTCATTGAATAGACAGTGATTGAGGGTCAGATTTCAAAGGTCAGGATGTGCAAGTCTGGGCAAAAGAACATGACATTAAATGAAGGTTCTACCTCCTTATAATCCACAAACAGCAAGGTTTGTTGAAAGAAAAAATAATATATTAAAGCAGCAGATTAAATTAAATTACTAGCAGATAAAAACCTTGGCCAGCTGGACTAAAGTACTGTCCAGACTTTGATACATTTGAATGATCAACCAATACAGCCTGTTATTCCATATGCCAGACTGGGGCCCCCTGCTGAGATAACCAATACTGTAAAGGAATGGAAGTGGAAGGAAGCAGCCATTGTCCCCTAGCTCTCACCATGCATCAATGTGCTATGCTGCTGAGAATACCAAGTCCCAACATGCCTGGGAAAGGTATTATATACTGGAATTTGCAATGGGATGTCCCATAGAGATAAGTGAGTTACTTTGCACCCCGGGTGAGGGGGAACTACTCAGTCTCCACCAAAATCTTGTTGATCTTCTACAAGCCAGACCTGTTGAAACACACCATACCCGGAACGGAACACCACCATTGAAAGAGGGGAGAAGGTAGGAGTCTTGGTCTGGCATATTTCACCCTCAGTTCATCTCCTCATGCTTGATAGTACTGCCTCCTCTGGGCAACATGTATGGTATATGCAACCAGGTCAAGTTTCTAAAGCTGCCAAACTCCCTCTCTTCAAGACCAGGTGGGCACGTTCTGTTTTCCACTGGTACGATCATTTGGCCTCCATATTTTTTCCCTCCATTGGCCTGGAGGATGTTTTAGCACACATGGAAGCCCTTACTAAATTCACCCAGCAAGCCTTAAATGATAGCCAGTCAAGCCTATCTTTACTTAACACTGAAATGTCTCTAATGAGAAAAACTGTCCTCCAAAATATAATGCACTTGGACATTATTACCGCTTCACAAGGAGGCACCTGTGCCATTATTCAAATAGAATGTTATATGTTCATACCTGATGAGTCTGCTAATGTATCATCTCTATTAAGTCACCTGAGGACACAAGTAAATGCCCTGAATAATCCAACCCCAGCCTAGAGGACTTCGTAAATCAATGGTTTGGATGGAAGGACTCAATGGAAAAAATTGTTACGTATTTTGGGAATCATTTTCTTAATCTGTGTTTTTCTCTTGTATATGCCTGTATTGTGGCTGAGGCCTCTGCCCCCAGTGCAGCCAGATAGCCACCAAAGGAGCCACTTTCATGCTGCGAAAATCCCTTGCTGACCACTCAGGGCATGTTGTGGAGGAGGGAGGCATGTAAGATTGTAAGAGCTGTCAGGAAGGGTGGCGTGTTGGAGGAGGTCATTGAGAGGATGTGACCTCCAGTTGACCCGTGAGCTGGGCCGCACAATCAGAGGCTCCTCACCCCCTCCTGTGTCCTTGGAAAGTAGTTCTGCCCACTATTCCCCCTTAGGAACTGTTTCAAGGACACAACCTTGAGACAGTGTATTGTTGAGACCCTTTGGATGGTATACATGACTGAACCTTGTTAGGCCACTATATAGACTCTTAAGATTCTGGCGGGTGGGTGTGGAGAGCCACTCCTCTTTCGGCCACCCAGGACAGCCCTCATATGTAAGTTCCCTTGCGTATTAAACCTGCTACCTTCCAATCTGGAGCGCTCTGCCTCTTTCTTCAGTCTCTCCTTGCCCTCTTGCCTCCATGTGGGGGCCCAGTTTGCAAATTGACAGGGAACCAGAGAGAACTTTGCATATTTGGAGTTTATACAAGGATATCTACATATTTCATGTAAAAATTTATTCTGAAATTATCAATTTTGATGTGAAAGTGATGTTTATAAATTGGTATTATGTAAATCAGTGTAAGAGATTTTTATTACTGTTCAGTCAATGAGTGTCTGAGACAAAGCATGGGTGTTGTAGTTTAAAGCTATCTGATTGTTTAAAACTATATCCTTTTCTGTTAATTTTCCCATAACTTTTTTCTTGTCATCTTCATTTTAAAATTAATCCTTATTATCCTTATATTTTGTATAAATTCAACATCATCTTTGTGTGTTTATTTTTTTGTTGTTTCTTTTTTTCCTGAACTCACCACTATTATAAACAAACTCCTTTAAACATATATATAATAGAACCTGATTTGGAAAATTTTTCTTCTGATTTTAACTACCTTGTTGGGTTTGTTTTTTTTTTAAATATTCAGATCCATTTTCATCCTTTCAAACCAAGTGGATCTTTTACAAGCTATAAAAATGGACTGAAAGTAGACAATTTTTCATAAGCACAATAATTGTGTTCTTTATAAGACATTTTATTTGCCTTGGAAAGGAACTTAGAATAAAATTTCATCACTGAAATTATTCATAGTTTGTTATACCAAAAATGAAACTTTAAAAAATTTTCTTCTCTTCATTCTCTAGATGTATTATTTCCAAAAATGAACCAAATGTAAGGAAAATAGTACTCAAATATAAAAACATTTATTTTACATTATCTTGACTAGGATCATGAAAATAAATTTTATTAAAAACATTTTTTGTTTCTTATGACCAAAAATAAACACCATAAAAAAAGAAGTAGCTTCAGTAATGTACACAGAAATAATTTTCAAGTTGACATTAGAACATATTGGGCTTTACCAAAGCATAAAACATATGTTGTGACTACAGTTGGTGAGTGGGTGATAACTTCAACTCTAAGTGTAACCATGTACTATACTTTAACAGAAATCTAGATGGCAGACAGTATCTAACAGTTGTTAAGGCCACAATTTTGGTCCTAACAGAACTAGTCCAAGTCCAGACTTTGCCACAATGGTTTAATTCAAGTTATTTTAGTTCTCTGGGCCATAGTTTAATTGGCAGAAAAATGGAGATTTACAACCAAAGACGATCATAAAGATTGAATGACCTTCTATGCATGGAGTGTTTAACATGGCACCTGGCACATAGTGAGCATTCAACGAATGGTTACTAACATTATCAGGCCACTCAAATATACTTGATCAAAATGCATAAAACTGTACAAATCATAAATAAAATTATTTCCATTTAATGCATTTGTAGTATCACTAGTATTTATACTTTGGGCAAGAGAAAACAGCTAGGCACGTATGCTAGGATGAGGTGATATAGTGAATTGTTAATTTCTCTGGATAAATAAAATAGGAAATGGTAGGAGTTGTGGGTGACACATACTATTATGTTAAAAGCTGAAAAAAGGTTTTAAAATGTGTGTTAATCTGGGTCATTAGCAATAGCTTTCTTTTTGGTATACTCAGAAGAATCATTTATTCAACAAATATTCCTTGACTGCCTGTTATGTGCCCGGCTGTGTTTACCTACCATGCCAAAGGAAATACCTCCTTTTTATGCTCTGAATACTTTCCTTTTCCACAGACATTCCCACTGGGCCTGGGCGATGGGCAATTCTATGCATGGACAGATGGTTTGAGAAGAAAGGACTGGCATGACTATGAAAGCATTCAGAAAGAGGCTATGCGCTCAGGTATGAAGTTCAGTGTAAGCCAAAGTGCTATTTTACTTACAGCAGTGTCTGCTTTGTCACTTAAAGGATCTCTAATTAGCATTTGTTCTGCACACAGTAAGGTATGTTTCATGGGGATTTTGGAGGTCAACGCTGGACAAAACTAAAACAAATTTCAGAGAGAAAACAAATAATAAACAGCCTTTAAAATATGAGCTGAAGAAGAGGTCATTAAAGTTTTAGAAATCTATCGTGCTTTATATTTCCAAACTGCTTTTCAATAATTTCCGGGAGTATCTTGGGATTTATCAATGAGACTTGACTTGGCGTCTTGAGCCAGATTCACTCATTAGGGCTGGGGTAGATTTCACTGGCAATGCAAAGTATGGCAGGAGTACCACAACTCTTGACATTGGCAGAGGTACAGAAAGTTGGTGGATCACAGAAGCCAGGGAACTGAGGTTGGTTGCTGCTACCTGGACAAACAGACAGACAGTTAAATGGAATCAAGTAGGTCTGTATATATGTAGAAGAATTCTAATCTTGGGCTAGAGATAGAGAAAATATCTTACTTCTTGTAAAAAGTGATAGGAAAAAACAAGTCCCTCTAGAAGAACTGATAAATTAGGTTGCTGAAAACAAATATTCAGAAGGATATATAAGTAGAAATTGAGTGAAAGTGAATAACGTATGATAGGAAGTCCACGTTCCATTATTTGACCAAAGGAGCTCTGTTTTTTTCATAGTGAGGATGTCACAGAAATAGAGAAGCTATTGTTTGGTAAAGACTTCTGAGAAGCACCAAGACACTGCATTCCAGGTCAAATCAGCAGCAAAACTATAACTAGCCACAGTGTGAGGTCCTTCTGGTCAACCTTCCTCATAACTCATCCCCTCAGGGAAACGGGAGTGAGAGTGTTTAAATAGTTGTGAAATTTTTCAGAGCTGTGAAATGTTCTTAGCTCTGGGTCAAGGGTGGTTGATCTAATTATAGTCTTTCATTTTCTTCTTTTATTCCTTTTCTCCAAATAAACCTCTCCCCCTCCCACCAACTTCATTAAAGCTGCTGGTCCCAAGGATGTTCTCTGTTCCTCAGAGAATCAGTCTCCTCCAGGTTCCAATGTCTTTGCACCTTGGCCATTGACCCCATGAACAGTCATGAGAGTGAGTTCCTTACCAGCATCCTCACATTTCCAGCCCTCTTATCTTTTTCCTATTTGCTTCATCAGTCCTATATTAATCAAACCAGCTTCTCCTCTTTCTAACCACAGGATGCTGATGTTTTTTGGAGATGTTCACGTAATCTAACTAACTCAAGCTGCCACAGGTTAATACTAATAAAATAAGCTAAAGTTTATTGAATAGACGTTTCACACCTAATGCTTTACATATGTATTTCATTTAAACCTTATAATGACTCTAATAGACAGGTATTATTATCTCTTGTTAAAAAAAAAAAAAAGAAAGAAGGGAGTCCATGAGAATTTATTAAATTTTATCCAAAGTCAAACAGCTAATAATTTGCGGAGCTAGATTTAAAAGTCAGGTCTTATCATGCTCCATTATACTCCACTTTCAGACATCAAATAATAATATTTGGGCAATATAAAGTAATAATAAGGGCAGCTATGGGAGAGAGGCACCCCTGGGTTCATATCCTAACTTGTCTATACATGAGCTGTGTAAGTGGTATATCAATTTATCTTTCTGATATTCTACTTTGTGGAATTGCTGTAAGGATTAAAGATAATATAACTTAAGTAACTGGACAATTATTTGGACATATTATAAACTCAACTAATGATCACTGTAATTATTAATCCATCTAAGTTACTTTCACTTGATTTGATGTGCCTACCTTTGTTGGGCCAATGAGTTTTGGATACAAAATCCAGGACTTGGCATTTGTTTCTGCTTCATACTGCCCTTTCTGCCTCCTGGATAAACACGCATTTTATGTCCTCATTCTCACTTGGGCCAAAAGAAAATTTTCCTACAAAGAAAATTGGTGGTATAACAAGTTTTCTAAAGTGCAAATTTTCTGTGGAATTAAAAATCTTTTAAATACTAGTACATGATTAACTGAAACATATATGACAGATATACTGTACTATATGTACGCTGCAGATCAATGGGGAAAAGATAAATTTTCTAATAAATGGTGCTGGGGATTGATTATCTCAATGGATAAAAATTGAATAAATGTTGGACCCCTAACTCACATATGAAAATGACCAGTTACATTTAAGGCCTAAATGTAAAAGGTACAGTTCTCAAGCTTTAAACAGACAATGTGAAGGATCAGTATATCCTATCCTTAAAAAATGAATCCTGAATTTGACTACATCAAAATCAAGAACTTGTTTCATTAGACAATACATAAGGAGATTTTTTTTCCGTAAGTAACCTACAAAATATGGGATAAACTACAGTTCATCATTTTTTTAAATATTGTAAATATATATAAAATGAGTAGATACACACAAACACACATGCGGGTACAAGGTCCAAATAAAATAAACATCTCTGCTTTCAATATCTAGGCCAAAAAAAGGATCATTTTTGCTGTTCTATCCCCTCCAAGTATTGAAATTTGTGCTTACTTTTACTTTTCACTGTTGTTTTTAATCCCTAAATAAACATTGTTGCATTTGCCTATGTTTTAACTTTATCTAAAAATTGAATCATACTGTGTGACTTTCTTCTTTCATTTGAAATTATTTTTGAGACTCATCCATCTCGATGTGTGAAATTGTAGTTGATTCATTTTTACCATTGTTTAATTTTCTACGAAATTCTCCTCTTTGTAGACATTTGGAGAGTTCTCAGGTTTGGGTTATATATGATGCTGCTGTAAGTATTTTTGTGCATAGTTCTGGGATAGAGACAATATTTTCTTTCTTTTTTTTTTTTTTTTTGAGGAAGATTAGCCCTCAGCTAACTACTGCCAGTCCTCCTCTTTTTGCTGAGGAAGCCTGGCTCTGAGCTAACATCCGTGCCCATCTTCCTCTAGTTTATACGTGGGACGCCTACCACAGCATGGCTGCCAAGCAGTGCCATGTTCGCACCCGGGATCCGAACCAGCGAACCCCGGGCCGCCAAGAAGCGGAACGTGCGAACTTAACCGCTGCGCCACCAGGCCGGCCCTGACAATATTTTCTTAGGGCACATATTTAATAGATTTTGTATGTCTAAGAGATGCACATTTCAGTTATATCATGAAGGGCATGACAAACAATTTTCCAAAGTTGATATACCAATTTCACTCCAATCAATAACAGATGGAATTCCCATTGCTCAGCATCCTTGTCAGCACTTGATATTGTCTGACTTTTTTCCCCCAATTCGATGGTAAGAAATAATCTCTCACTGTCTCTTAAATTCGCATTTTACTAATTTTTAATATTTTATTTATGCTTGTGTTTTTGGGCCATATGTGCCTTCTTTTTGGTAAAATTCCTATTCATTTCTAATTTTTGAATTAATTTATCTTCCTTATTAATCCACTGAGTGCTCTTAATTTATTTTGAATAACATCCTTTGGTGGTTGTACATGGTTAAAATATATTATCCCATATTTTGTAGGTTATTTAAAGAAAAAAAAATCCCTGTATGTAGTGTCTAATGAAAAAATGTTCTTAATTTTGATGTAGTCAAATTCAGAAACCATTCTTTAAGGATAGGACATACTGATCTTTCACATTGTCTGCTTAAAGCTTGAGAACATTTAGGCCTTAAATGCAACTGGTCATTTTCATATGTGAGGTAAGGGTCCAATATTTATTTAGTTTTTATCCATTTAGATAACCAATTCCTAGCACTATTTATTGGAAAATTTATCTTTTCCCCAGTTGACCTGCGGTGTTGATTCTATCATAAATCAATTTTCCATATCTGTCTATTCTCTTTCTGATTTCTCAATTCTCTTCTTTGAGTAAAAATCTCGGAGCTAATACCATAATGTCTTATGTACGTGCTAGAAACTCCAGTGTAAGGTTGAATAGTGGGTATTGGTGGCTACTCTTGTTATGATTCTGACAATAGCAAATGAGATACTTGCGTTAAAATTTATCTATCAATTTAATGAAAATATGCATTATCATATTTACTAAGTCTTCTGGATCTGGTTTGCTGAAAGTGTGAGTTTTATTATTTTAAACGTAAATGAACATTGATTATCAAGAATTTTTGTTTGTTTGGATCTACTGAAATCAATATGACAAATTTTCTCCTTTATTCTATCATTTGGGTAATTTTTATCTATTGATTTTCTAGTGGAAATCAAACTCGCAATTCTGGACTAAATCTGTCTTTTTATTTATTACTGGATTTGGTTTGCTAATATTCTGTTCGGCATTTTTGAATCTTTATTTGTGAGTGAATATTGGCGTTGAATTTTTCTTTCTCATAGACTCCTTGTCAAATTTTGGTAATGATGTAACAATAGTTTCATAAAATGACTTGAGTAACACTTCCTGTTTCTCTATGTAACAATAGTTTCATAAAATGACTTGAGTAACACTTCCTGTTTCTCTACACTTTGCAGTTGCTTGTTGTATATTAGAATAACTTAATGACTATGGAAATCTTGTGGGTAAAACTATCTTAATCTGGACATTTTTGGAGCAAAGACTTTTAAGTTCTGTGTTAATGTTTAAAGAATTATAGTACTAGTTGGTCTATTTCTCCTGCAATTAATTATATTTTTCTAACAATGTCCATTACATTTAAAAGTTCATATTTATTAACAAATTAATTCATAATGTCCTCAATGATTTCATAAGTCTGCAACACTTAAATTTATGTTGCTTTTTCTTTCAAATATTGCTTATTTTTCTCTTTTTTCATTTTTTCTTTATTACACCAGGAATTTGTCAATTTTATTAATCATTTCAAAACCAACTTTTTACTTTTTTCATCTTATCTATTATACCTTTTTCATTGATTTACAGTCTTATATCTATTATTTCTTTCCTTTGAATTTTTTTCACTCTATTTCTTTCTAAATTTTAAAAATAGATTCATATCTCCTTCCTTTCAGCCTTTCTTCTAACGTAGAACAAGCTTTTAGGCCTCTAAATGTCCCTCTAATTAGCACTTTAACTACATTGTGCTACACTGTGGGCCAATGCTTTCTATTCTTTGTTATATTTTAGTTATATCATGTTTTAGTAATGTTTCGAAATATCTCGTCCACTTAAGAGATGCTGAAATTGTCTTGAAAATACGAATAAAGAGAAATAACCTCCTGATAAAATCTAAATAATCTTTATAAAAGTATATATTAGTATAATACAATGCATTTCATTGAATGTCTTTGTCAGTGTTTTTATTGATATTGTTAGTTTATGCTTGTGCTGGCAATTACATCTTTGTGGCATATTTGGTAATTTTTGAAATATTAGGTATTTTCAGTAACTTTTTAATAAGTAGGTGGTATATGAGGGGGAGAGCAAGTTATTAAACACCACAGGTGAGTAATGAGGAAAGTATTGCTTCTACTTTTGAAGAAATGGAGATTTCTTGCATTAAAAACATAAAAACAAGGGCCAGCCCAGTGGCTTAGTGGTTAAGTTCATGCACCCCATTTCAGTGGCCTGGGGTTCATGATTTCGGATTCTGGGCGTGGATCTACAAACCACTGATCATCCATGCTGTGGCAGCATCCCATATACAAAATAGAGGGAGATTGGCACAGATGTTAGCTCAGCCACAACCCTCCTCACCAAAATAATTAATTAATTAATTAATAAAAAATAGAAAAGAAGCAATTGAAGGATAGGCCCTAAGACTTTATGTATTGCATCAGAATTCTGTGCCCTTAGAATTATACTAAATTAGAAGAATTCTTTGAATTCGTTAGAAGAATTTTAAGCAACGTTCAAGGAAAAACAGAGTTTTTATTTTTTCACTTTTTTTTTTGTTTTGAGATTAGGATTAACGATGATGAATTGTATCCAGTATAGAATTTTAGGGTCAGGAAGGCTGCCTGGAAGAGGTAAGCCAAATTTTAAAGGGTAAAGGCCTATCCTGATATCTCATAAAGTTGTGCTTTCATCCAATGAATTCTTTGATTTCTCTCTCATTAATGGCCACTAACCCTGTCATAGTTTAGACATTATTTTTTCTAATCATACATTTTCTATATATGATCCCATTACACTTAATTTGTTAGTTTCATGTCATTTGAGAATTTATTGACACCACATTTCATCTTTTAACCGTTTAGCTATCCTTTGGAGTTGTTCTTTATCACAAAATTGATAAGCATGCTTTTTTTGGTTTTGGTGAGGAAGATTGGCACTGAGCTAACATCTGTTGCCAATCTTCCTCTTTTTGCTTGAGGAAGATTGTCCTTGAACTAACATCTGTGCCAATCTTCCTATATTTTGTATATGGGACATTGCCACAGCTTAACGTAGCTCCATGAGCAGTGTGCAGGTCCACGCCCAGGATCCAAACACACAAACCCCAAGCTGCTGAAGTGGAGCACGTGAACTTAACCACTATATCACCAGGCTGGCCCTGATAAGCACGCTTTTTGAATAATCATTCAAATTATTTATAAAAGTTGAATGTAAAGAACTGAAATATGAATTCCTTTGATATAATATGAAAGAAAATGTATAAATTGATATTGATCCATTATCAGTATACATTGTTATATTGTGCATCATTCAGTATAATTGTCATAGTAGCTAAAATGCTATCTAGCTAACATTTCTCCATATATAATTTTTTTAAATGTGCGTATACATCTGAAATAAAGAAACTCTGCATTTGGCATTTGTCTGAACTATGGATCTAAAAACTTTTGCTAGATGTTGAGAAGAAAATGAAATTAGTTTCAATAGCTGTTTCCTATTTAATATGTGATGTTCCCTAATTCTTGGAACATCTTTTGTCTAAGTGATAAAAAAATATTTTTAAGTAATTCATCCAGAGTGCTACATGTGTGTGTGTGTTCATGTGCACAAATGTACATATGTCTTATGGAACGTTATTAAGACCACTAATTTATATTTCTAGAATATACTTATTTATAGTTTTGAAATTTGAAAGTTTTTCTTTTCCAGTCTTCTTTTTGTTTTACCTAAAAAGGTGTTCACTGTGGATTTCAATATGAGTGAACTCGTCCTGAAAAAATTTGTTTTCAGCTCTTGTATTTGATCTATTTCTTTGAAATAGGTTACACCCCCATATAATAATAATAAACTCATGCATTCCACTATAAGCCTCAGGAATCTTATGAAGTTATATGTAACTTTTCACCACTTCCATTTTTCTTAGTTAATCTTACTTACAGTTTGAATATCCAAGGTTTTCATTGAGTCCTATCATTTTACTCATTTATTCATTTACTCATTTGACAAATACTTATAAATCTCACTTTATATCAAATACTGCTCCAACCTCTGGAAGAAATAAATAGACAAAAATGAGTTAAAGTGGGTCTTGAAAAGCATGCAGCATTGTTAGAGGTGCTTTCACTGCTGTTGACACCATGACCATTCAGATGCCACCCATTAATCTCTCTTGCCTAACCTGTTTCAGCAGCCTCCTAACTGATGTCCTTGTCCCGTAGTCAGCTCTTCAAATAGCGGCCAGAATGATCTTCTAAAAATGTATAATAAGATCATTTCACTTCTTTACTCAGAGGCCTGAAAAGGCTGGTCATCATATTAAAAATTAAATCTAAGTCCATTCCAAGATCATGAGATCCAACACGGTCTACCCCTGACTCATGTCTCTGTCCTCGGCTCCTACTGGTTGGCATTTGGTCCTTCCGCTGGCCACATTGTCCTCTTCGTTTTTCCTCAAGCATGCTAAACATGTTGCAGATCTTGTCACTTGCTGTTCTTGCTGCCTGAAACACCTGCCATCCATGTCTTCACAGCCCACTCTCCCCTTCATTAAGGTCACCAGATCATTTATCACCTGCTTTGGCAGGCCTGTCAGTCACCATATTATCATATGTAGATACAATCCCTTTCATTCACTTTCTATCCCTTTACCCAACTAATTTTTATAGCAATTATCTCTCTATCTATATTTATATACATATGTATTTATTTAATGAGTTAAAAATTTTATTATTCCCTGAAATATAATCACTTGCCCAAGGGCTCTAAGGTACAACATTATCTTGAATCATGTGAATTGAGGTTTTTGAGAAATGACACTCTCGGACCAGGAAAGCATTGTGAAAACCTGACACAACATTGTTGCTGCTTTTCTTTTCTGGAGATTGCATCCCATGCCCCCTTAAATCTCATGATCTAAGTTCCTAAGGGTTGATACTAATTGCTATGAATTTCCATAGCAAAACATCTAAAAAGGGTATCAATTTAAGCACTATTTGAGAAGTAGGAACGTACCATGCTTTAAAATGATTCACAGTAGGCTTTCCTAAGTCCCTTTAAACAATAGTTCACTTTAGTGCTGATCAGGGACCCATTTTGCCCTTAAATGTCTTTATGCTGTATAATTAAACAAGATTGCCAACAAAACAGAATGAGAAACGAAAATGTGCTCCATTTAGGAAAGATTGTAACTACTTTGCTTTCAGAAAGTAAAAAATGGTAGTTTTACTATAACTACAATGGCTCCTGGTCATCTTTTTTTTTTTTTTTTTGAGGAAGATTAGCCCTGAGCTAACATCTGCCACCAATCCTCCTCTTTTTGCTGAGGAAGACTGGCCCTGATCTAAATTCTGTGCCCATCTTCCTCTACTTTATATGTGGGACACCTGCCACAGCACGGCTTGACAAGCAGTGCATAGGTCCACACCTAGGATCCAAAGCAGCGAACCCTGGGCCACTGAAATGGAACATGCGAACTTAACCACTGCACCACCAGGCCAGCCCCTCCTGGTCATCTTTTAGTGATGCCTCATGTCTCTTAAAAACAGTATCTGGCATCTTTTTCATTATTACCAACAATGAACATTGTTTATTGTTCATGGTTCAGTATAATTTAGACATCTATGGTGTTCTCTCAATAAATTTCATAATGAGATTTGTTGGGAGGTGATCAACTTTGGGAAGTATTACCAAAATAACATTCATTATTATTCATTAGATTAAAATTAACTTCTAATGAAATATTTCCTTTGACAGTCATTGTATAATAATGAAAATGTAAAATGGAAGTGGAAAGATTGTGGGCATTCTATTGAGATGTATCATTTGTATGTCTGATAATAGAACAAAATTAAGCTAAAATTGAGTGAGTGACAATTATCTAGGGAAAAATCTCTTCGATATTACAATATGAAAACAGCAGTATAGAAATAGCTCAGGAGATTTATTAAACTGCAATTAGTTTGTATTCAAAAATAAGATAAAATTAGCTTTTAAAAATAATTCAATTTAACTATTTGTCACAAAACTCAGAATATCTCTCTGCTTAGAAATATAAACTTCCCACAAGCAAGCATGCATAAGATTAATTAGCCTTATTTTTCTCATTATTAAAATATGGTTTAATGATAGACCTATCACACAGAGCTTTTTAAAATGTTAATTAAATTATATAATTAAACTATCTGGGCTATCGTATATGTTCAATAAATGGTTATTTGTATATTCACATAAGCTTGATTCCTACACGTCTATGATTATAACTTGAATCACCTGATGTAATTTTTCTCGTGCCTTCAAATTTAATCCATTGACACAAACTTTCCCAAAAATTTTCACAAGGGGGTTCAAGTAGACTAAAGCTAAATTGATTTTATGCCCACCATTCATTTTACCGAAATCTTATACCCAATTTTAGTCTTCCCAGTTTTAACCCTTCCCTGTACAGCTCTTAAGCAAGTGTAAAGGATAAACCTGTATTTTCTAGCAGCTTGCCACACAGAAAATACCCACTGTATCCAATATCTACACCTCAACACCAATGGTAATCTTTCTGCTAATAGCAGCTTTGATCTTGAAACTCCATGAAGTTAGATATGCTATTTTTGCTGTGGCTTCAGTTTTCAGCAGAAGTTAAAGCCATCCTTACAGGTAGTGGTAAACAGTTTATGTATCATATATAAGTTTTAGGAAGAAGAGTAAGAGAACTGAAAACACGGAATAAATTTTTGATGACCTGGGACTCTAATGTCACCATTATGACATTTACAATGTTTTTGCAACATGCTAATGCTGTGATAACTGAGAGTTTCTCATGATTTGAGGGAAGGTAATTCAATTGAGCCCCAATTATCATTAAGGCATTGTATTTTAGGCATAATTGATAGATTCTAGTGATTCTTTGAACATCCTCCAAAACTCATACCCAGGATCTGGCACTAATTTATTAGTAATGAGTTGTGGGCCATCTTGGCTCCATTACTTAATGAGTGCTGTAGAGGAAATGTGTGTTTACTGGCTAGGGAAGGAAAAGTGCCAGTGCCAGAGACTGATGGCAACACGTTCCAGACCCTGACTTCAGAACAGTAAACACCAGTTTGACTTGATGCTCTTTGAGTGAGTAACTTCACACCAGATGAAAGCAACTGTGCCTCGGACACTTAGCAGTCACAGAAACATGGCGTGAATGGTCCTCAGGAACACTAGAAACTCGGAACTAAGGTATTTTATTTTAAAGGAAAATATCTCTGCACAAAAATATGTATAACTTGCACTATTTATAAAAAATAGACACTATAACATAAAGATAAAATAAGATTTAATGGATAAACAATATAATTTAATACAGTGTTTGGTTTACTGACATGAAATGACCAAGAGAGCTCAATGGAATTAGTATTATCTGGCATTTCATAATGATTTGAATTTCCATGGTGATCAACTCAGCCTTAGGGATCACAATTCATTATTGAGCTAGAATGACTCAATTAACTTAATAGACATTGACATAAATAACAATCTAATAGAACTGAGTAGCACACATGAATTGGGATATATGTATTAGTAGTAGAATCCACTCATGAATACAAAATTCTTTTTATTTTGTTTTAAGAAATAACAATCATTAAAGAATAACTTTGGGGCTGGCCTGGTGGTGCAGTGGTTAAGTGCACATGTTCTGCTTTGGCCGCCTGGGGTCCGCTGGTTCGGATCCTGGTGCAGACATGGCATGGCTTGGCAAGGCATGCTGTGGTGGACGTCTCACATATAAAGTAGAGGAAGATGGGCACGGATGTTAGCTCAGGGCCAGTCTTCCTCAGCAAAAACAGGAGGATTGGCAGCAGTTAGCTCAGGGCTGATCTTCCTCAAAAAAAAAAGAGGAATAACTTCTTAAATTATAACAAATGTTTTATAAACAAAGAAATTATTGAATTGATATTTAATTGTTAGTCCTTATGTTTTGTAATAATAGAAATTATTTTATGCAACTTAATAAGATATTTTATAAACCTCTGACATATGCATTGCAAATATTTTTATAACTAGAACAAAGACATTAAATATATTATCCAAATTTGGAAAGTTAGTGTTATACTTATGAAAAAGATCTAGAATTTTTTGCTACAAATCCTATATTATTCTGTACTTTATACTACATTTTCTCTCATTTCATTCTTTCTATATGCATAACGCCTTAACATGAGTACAGTGATTTTTGGCACATTGCCTCAATGTTTCTCACAAAAGCTCTATAAAGTAGAGATGGGCAAATATTATTAATCACATTTAAAATAAAACAACAAAATTTAGAAAAGTGATTTTATATGTATACATGTGTGATTTTATGCATGTGATTTTATACATGTACACATATATAATATACATATGTACGTAAAGTGACTGTGCATACATTCACATATGTTTGAATTAATGCCATTAACTCCAAAGAATTCTGAGAGAACTCTGTTTTTATCCACTCTTACTCTTACTCTTTATTGACTTTTCCTGCTTTGACTATTTGCTGTTTATGACACATGTAACATAAATTGCTCTGTGCTTCATCCACCCACGTGTATAATGGAGACTATATTAATAGAGATGACTCAATTTCTCTGACTTCCGCTCTCACTAAATGTAGACCCCCTAGTCTCCTCTCTACAAAACCTCACCATATTTCTGAGATCCTCAGAGGTCTAAAGTTTACCAAACACTAATGTCCCTAGTCTTTTACTCTGGCCACTGCATTGGCAACTGATGGTTGATGACTACTCACATTCAGCATCCCATTGCCACCAGCACTGGGACTCTGCCTCCAGTGCTCCCAAAGCAGTGCATCATCATGTCCCTAGAGCATTATCTGGCATTTTTCACAGCCCTCTGCCTGACAGTTCCCTAGGGAAGTGAGTGGCAAGAATGCCTCTCTCCTCTGTGGTCTTCTAGGCAATAATACAACTAAGCTTGCGGTTCACTCTCTCCCAGAGATCCTTGTACAAAACAGCTCCTTCAAACAGTTCTTCTGTAAAAAGGACTCAGCTAGAAATTTCTAAACTCATACCTGGAACCAACTTCAGACACCAACTGGCTCTTCTATACCGTTGTATCCCCTATCCACTGCTTGCCTGGGAACAGTGCATATGTGTGAAAACCCTCAGGAAGGTAAACTTAAACCAGAGATACCTCTAGGCTCGTTCATCAGATGAGCTCGATCTCACCACAGGTACAATCAGACTCAGGCTAGGATCCCCCACCCCACCCTACCAGATATAGGTGTAGCTATAGGTATAAATATAGACTGGGTGATTCTTCCTATTTTCCTTTCTCAGTATACTCTTGTGTTAAAATAAGCAGACATGCATAAACTCATCAACAACGTAAACTATTATAAATTGTGTTTAACCTATTTTAAATCAAAATTATAATATTATAAAAGTATAAGTAAACTAACAAATGCTTGTGGAATGATTTCTCAAGTTCATGAACAATTGCATGGAAAATTTTACTTTTAACTACTAAAAAAAGAGCAATGCCACCTCTTTTTATGAAAGAGGTTTGTAGTCAATTTTTGTTAAGAATAAACAAAATATATTTTACAAAGAACAATGCAATCCTTCTTTAAATGAAATGTACATTTTCCCAAAGGCTTTTGTACTGTTTAAAAGTGCCTTTAAATATTTCTTTAGCTATAGTAATGTATTAGTTCCTTCATTTTGAAAGGAATGGATCCACAAATTAGCTCAGTCAGCTAATGGAAATTTATTTTAACAATAAACATGAAAGTGCTGAAAAGCAGAATACTTTCATAAGTAACCTTCCTGGACTTTAGGAGACTGTGAAAGTTGAGCAGGCAACATTATAGTATAGCATCAGTAACTTCCAGCGGCTTTGTAGATGCACGGCAAGGATGAGCCCCTCAGAGGCGCTCTTTCTCCCTGTCTAGCAGGGAGTTCTCTCTGCATTTTAGTCAGTTTCCACTGCTTGTGTTCTTCCTTTCTCCACTGACTAACTCTCTCACTGTATCTCCAGGCTAAACAGCCCTAAAAGGGAGGATGTGATTGGTTAGAGCCAGTCAGTTAGGTTATTGCTGTGGCGCAAAGCTCTTATAAAAATAAAGCACTTGATGGGGCCAGCCCAGGGGCATAGTGGTTAAGCTTGGCATGCTCCGCTTTGGCAGCCAGGGGTTTGTGGGTTCAGACCCCGGGCACAGACCTACACCACTCATCAAGCCATGCTGTGGTGGCAACCCACATACAAAATAGAAGAAGATTGGCACAGACATTAGCTCAGGGCCAATCTTCCTCAAGCAAAAAGAGAAGGATTAGGGGCCAGCCTGGTGGTGCAGCAGTTAAGTTCATGTGCTCTGCTTTGGTGGCCTGGGGTTTTCTAGTTCAGTTCCCCAGCATGGACCTATGCACCACTAATCAAGCCATGCTGTGGCAGGTGTCCCACATATAAAGTAGAGGAAGATGGGCATGGATGTTAGCTCAGGGCCAGTCTTCCTCAGCAAAAAGAGGAGGATTGGCAAAAGATGTTAGCTCAGGGACAATCTTCCTCACTAAGAAAACAAAAAGAAATGAATAAAGCACTTAAACATATACTTACAAAGCACTTAAAATATAAAAATATGAAAAAATACGGCAGAAATTAAGACACAGAAGTTATGAGCAGATAGGTTAAAATTGTGAACAGATGCATGCCAGGCTTCCTCAAACACAGCAGGGCAGCTTGGAGTTACATGATTCCATCTGGTTCAGACGGTAAGCCATGGTTGAAAACCTATGGCCACAGTAAAATAAGAACTTGGCATAAAACACAGCAAGTCTTGCTTTATGAATCGCTATTGGTCCTTATTCAGAAGGGATCGGTAAGCATAGCACACACTTGGAGCACCTTGTGCAATATGGCCAATTTTCATGCTCTTCTGATTATTCTAAATAACAAGTACCTCTCCTGACATAAAGAGATCTTGGGGCAGGATGATATGATTAAAGCCTGTATGAGGGTTCTTCAGAGAAACAGAGCCAATAGGATGTATGTGTATATATATATGGAGAGAGATTATTTTAAGGATTTGGCTCACCCAATTGTGGAAGCCTGGCAAGTCCCAAATCTGATGGGGAAGGCAGGCAGGCTGAAGACTCAGGAAAGAGTTGCAGTTCAAATCCAAAAGCAGTCCACTGGGAGAATTTCTTCTTGCTTGGGAGAGGTCAGCCTTTGTTCTATTAAGGCTGACTTCGACAGATTGGATAAGGCCCACTCACAGTATGGAGAACAATCTGCTTTACTCAAAGTCTACTGTTTTAAGTGTTAATCTCATCCAGAAAACACTATCCCAAAACATCCAGAATAATGTTTGACCAAATATTTGGGCACCAGGGCCCAACCATATTGACACATAAAATTAACCATCACAAGGCTCAACCAGGCCTGAACAGACACAGAAATGAATGCTATATGGCCCAAGGAAAGCCTGCATACCAGACTGGAGGGTCTACATCTGGTACCAGGAGAGGAAAAGCCCTTGCAATTGACAATTCTAGAAACAGAGAGCTTTCCTACTGATACTCAATAAGGGACAGGTGATTTACTGACCTCTCATCAATTCAGGTATGGCTACCAAGAAAGAACACCTGAACTTGGACTCCAAGAGACAGCAAATGAAGACTAAAACGGAGCATAATAATCACCCTAAGGGGCCAATAGTCAGAGAAAGGAACACAAAACGGACACTTCAACAAAAGAATCAAAACCTAGTGAAATAAAACTTTAGGAGGGGACAGAAGACAGCCTAAACAATGGCAGCAACAAGACTTTCAAAGAGGATCAGCTAAATCATGCAAAGGGCTTTATGGAACTAAAAATGTGACTTTCAACTTAAAACATTTAATGCAAGTATAGAAGGAGTGGATGATGGCTTTTGAGACACATTAGAGGACAGGACGATTAAATATTAAAATATGTCAAAATAGGGCAGAAATTAAGAGAGAAATTATGGGCAGAAAGGTTAAAACCATGAACAGATGCATGAATTTAAACAAATGAATGAAAAAGAGACCATAATTAAATATTAAAAGAAAATATCATGGATCTCAAAGAATATTTTACTCCAAAGATTGAAAATATGTCAGGAAACATTGATGAAAAAAGACACACCTAAGCAGATGTTAGTGAAATTTTTGAATATAGGAAAAGTTAATCTTTTTCAAGGACCCTGGTAGAAATAAAAAGTTACATATAAAGAAAAGATCATCAGTCTGGCATTAAAATTATCATCTGCCATTCTAGAAATTAGGAAAGAAGGTATATAAATATATTATATATATATATATATATATAAAATTCACCATTCAGTATATACGTAGTTGAGAGAATCTATTACCCACATACCCCTTCTGAATTAAATAATCTGTAAAGAATTTTAACCAAGGAACAAATAAATGAGAATAAAATCTTCAGGATAGGGAAAAATAAAGAAAATTTTTTTGGTCTGTATATAATTAAACAAAAAGGATCTAGATAGAAGACTAGACAAGCTTTACTTTTTTCTAAGCATACAGTTTTAAGATAAAACTGACATAGTCAAGAAAAAAATTAGTAGTATTAAGAGTTTAAAATAGCATGCCATCTCGTCAAAGGTAGAAAGCTTTCAGAGAGTAATAATGTTGCAAAAGTCTCCTGGGGGAAAAGATGAAGTGAGGCGAAGTACAAGATTTCTAAAGGTCACATCTTATTAGAAGCAGTGTCGTGGTGGGAGGAGGTATTTGATATCTTGTCACATAATGGTAGAGAAGTAGGCATATGATTAAGAATGCTGTGAATGGATTAGTAAAGAAAAATTAAGGAGAAAACCGCTAAATAACATAACAAGGGACATCCTGTATTGATGAGGGGTGAAGTAACACAATCTAATTTTGAAACCATATAAAGTTGATGATATCCAAACATTTTTAATCTTCAGAAGCAGCAATTTTCTAAAGTTCAACTTAATGTTTATGCTTGCATATAAACATTTAATGCACAGAAAGTTTGGAATGATAAAGACAGATTGCTAATAAAATGACAAATGTTATTTTATTGAAATGGTCAGAATAGAGATACTGTATTTTACATTTTAAATTAAAAATAACACTAAGCAATGTGGCCTCTACAGGGTGGGTCATAGAAGTTGAAAAAAATGAAGAGGTCAATGCGGAATAGAGAGATCAGACAGCATCGGGGAGAGAGATGGAAATTAGACTGGCTTTGAAAGATGGCTATAGAGGAAGAGAGACATTCCTAGACTGAGGGTGGGAAAAGGCACCCAAGCAAAAAACAAGGACAAACCTGTTTTAAATGTTGGAATGGATTGTCATAAGAACATCATGACCAATGTGAAGAAAGATGAATGTCATCGACTAGTAAGATATATGATTAGCATATGGAAATCCCATTTAAATTGAGCTGGTCCATTTCATAGTGACAAGCATTTAAGCAGTCTAAAAAGGGGAAATTACAGCAATGCTCAAGCTTTGGCGTTCTTTTAAACGTAGCTGAGATAATACTGAATATCACATGGTACAATCGGTGGCATTTTTGAAGTGAGACATCACATGTCATTCTGCAAGCTTGTGTGTGCTTGGGGGGGCACATTGTGATCATACTGCACGTTCACATCAATTCCCTTTCTCTGAGAATCTCAGAATGTAATATAATCAGCACATCTGTTTCAAATATCTTATTTTCTTGAAGCATAGTTACAGATGAAATACATGTCACTGAATATATATTATTTTCTGGCTTTCTTTGAATGTTTATTTTAGAAGCTGGTAGAGAGGATTTCTATAGGTATTAAAATGAAGATACGCATTATTGGTGAAGAAAACTTTAATTATTTGAATGAATGTCTGTTCAAGAACACAGAAGCAAAACCCTGACGGACACTTTAAAATATGACTAAATCTGTGCATTACCTACCTGAAGATTTTAAACAAACTATCAATCAAAAAAGCCGATGATTACAATTGCAAAATGAAGGTTAATCAACAGAGCTTATTTACTCCTACTGATGCTGCAAGACTTCTTTATACGAAATGAACATTCTGCTAAAAATGGCTTTTGTTAATTTATACAAGATCTTGGCCATATTCCACAGAAAGGAATGCCAGCTCTTGACGAGGCACTTCTTTCGTTGGTACTGAAAAATGTCAAGAATGAGAAGTGCCAAACCTGGAACATTATACACTAGCAGAAAAAGAAATAAGAATTCCTCAATATAATAGAAACGCAAAACTATTATGTATGATAAATTAGATATGAGTAAAGAGTGAGGCTGCCTTTGAACTCAGCTCTGTATTTGAAATTCTAATGATACAAAACTAATTTTGCTTTGTCTGGTTCTCTGTTCTTGCTCTGTTTTGCTACAGATAATTATTTTTCTCTTAGCTTTTAGAAGTTTACACACAAACACACACAAGGCCTAGAAATGTTTGCTTTTAATCACCGATTAAACATTTTCACCTCTTCCATGAAGTATAAGTTTCGTGAGAACAATATTTTAAACCTTCTTGTAAAACAAAAGAATAATAAAAAATCAGAATAAGAGTGAGCATGGTATAAAGGTTTAAAACTCATTTGCTCTGCCAGTTCATTTTTAAACAGACAATCATGTATTTCAGTGTACACTGGTTTCCAATTGCAGGAGAAGAGAGACACATTGTCAACTTCATATATATCTGGCTTGTCTTAAATTATTCAAATGACTTAATTATCATCAATTAGGATATTTTCTTCCCTCAACTTCTATTTTGGACTTTTCCCTTGTTTAGATAGGATTTTATATTAACTGTGCATTCAATTATGAGTCCATATTCTTAGTCAATTTGGGGAGTTATTCAGTCATTTAATAAAACGTATTAAAATAAATTATGACTAAATTGTTTGCAGAAATTCAAACGCAATAGAAATTTGCTTAATTCGTTTATATCACATCCTCAAACAGCTGTGCTATAGGGCCTTATGTCCTTAAAAGATAGTTTTACATTTTAAACAATTGTTTAATGTCACAAGAGAGTGTAGGATTCATTTTCCCCAGAGAATTTGTACTTGAATCACAAAATTTCTCAAATATACAATTATACTATCTCTGAAAAAAGTGCTTAGAGTAATGCTTAATTTCTTCCTTACTAACTTGACAGCCCTCTAACGTTTCAAACCATTAGGCTTCCCATAATTTGACTTGTAGATTCATGAAAGTGATTTCATTGCTGCTTACTTTTTAAATCACTGTATGCAGTAAACAGAAAAATCATTAGTGGAGCCTGTTGAGTTAGTTGAAAGAGCTAAAGATAATAGTGGTTTACTAACATATTACAGATAGAAAGTAGATATTTTTAAATATATGATATTTTTAACAATGGTAAATTGATGCTACTGACCTCCAAGTAGATCATAATTTGTTCCTTTATTTTACTTAAGAAATCAGTTACTTCTAAATATTTCTAGTAACTCATGCCTCTTTGTCCTTCTCTTTCTACCTACAAACTTGGTGCATATGATGATCTTATCTGTACTGTAAATAAATGCATGCATATACATGTACATATATGCTTAAGTACATTGGATGATTGTGGGATTATGGGTAATTTTTATTTTATTCTTTTTGCTTTGATACTTTTCCAGGTATTCTACAATGACTGTTTTGTTTTTATAACTGGAATTATAAATATACTGTATGTATATTCTGAATTAAGTAGAAAATGAAGTGAATGGGAAATCAGGCAGACAACTGAGAAAGAGTGAAGAGAGAATAAACAATGTACATTTATGCAACTAATATTTCAGCACCGATATTTGTAGGCATTATGTTAATGCAGATAATTTTAATGCATATTCTTCCAGTTCTATACATATGCATGTATGTGGAATATTTTTACAACAGCATTAAGATTATAACGTACATATTGATCTACAAAGTGCTTTTATTTAACAATATATCATGACAAATTTGCCCATTTTACTAAAAATTATTTCACAAATGCCAAAGTCTCTCATTTCAGTCAGTCACCATCATCTCCTCGACTTTACAAGCCTAAACCTAAGTTACTCTTTTGTTTAAATTATTTTATTGAGATAAAATTGGTTTATAACATTGCATAAATTCCAGTGTACATTATTACATTTCAGCTTCTGCATAGGCTGCATCGTGTTCACCAGCAAAAGTCTAGTTTCCATCTGTCAGCAGACACAAGTGTCCATTTACCCCTTGCTCCCTCCCCCCAAACCCTTCCCCTCTGGTAACCACCAATCTGTTCTCCTTTTCTATAGGTTTGTTTGTTGTTTATCTTCAACATATGAGTGAAATCATAAGGTATTTGTCTTTCTCTGTCTGACACTTCGCTTAGCACAATAACCTCAGGTTACTCTTGATTTCACTCTTTACTATTTCTCTTGCAAATTCAGTCCCTCAGTAATGATTCTCATATCTACCTCTACCTACTTGTGCGGAAAGAAACAATCAACCAATCTATGAATTAATGCCTACTAGAAACGTATCAGGTGGTGACAAGTGCTCTGCACAGAATTAATGTGATAGCGACATTTTGGCTACAAGCTGAATGACAAGATGGAACCAGATGGGAAGTAGTTAGAAAACAGCTGGTGAAAAGACCCAAAATTGGAAAAGGACATGGAGAGTTTGAGGAAATCAAACAGGTCTGTGTGGCTAGAATTTAGTGCCCTGGGGTCAGGAGAGGGAATGATAAGGCGTGAAGTCAGAGGTGGCAGGGCCAGATTTTGTAGGGCTTTTTAAACCAGGTGAAGAAGTCTGGGTTTTAGACACATTTATACCAATTACATGCTAATTGGAAGGACTTAAGTGAGGAAATGACATCATTTGATTTATAGGTTGAAACTATCTCACTAGATATTATACTATTACACTATTATGTTACACTAGATTGTAAGCTCGGTGAAAGCAGTGCCTTGTTTATTTCATTCGCCTCTATATTCCCAGGGGACAAGTAAGTGTTCTCACTCTGAGGTCAAGAAAAAGTTCTCAAGCACATTCTGTTCTGCTATGCTGCAAAACGTTAAAGTTATATGTTTCTAACACCAATTAGCTCAATTGCGTTTGGTAACTAGGGAAATGATGTCAGCATAATGCAGAAATTGTATCAGTTTATTCACATTTTCTCCCCAGCAGATTAATATTTTAATTGATCAGGGCCAGCTTTCTCAAAATTAATGAGAAAGCCTGGCCAATCCATGAAGCCCTTAATTAAAACATAATATCCTACAGAAATATCTTCCGTTATTTCAAGAAGAGGCTTGTTGACCAGCATCAAGAATTGCTGCACTTTGCACCTGTTTACTAGATGAGAGAATGCAAAGGAAGCAGCTGTGAAAATATCGCTCTCCCCCTCCTTCAACCTTAAAAAATGATCAAAGAAAAAAATCGATGCTCTCACTTAGATTTTTAGATTTCATGAAATTTGTCTTTATTAGAGTGACCATCTCTGAGAATATCATCTAGAAGAGAGAAGCACGAGTCCCAAGATGTAAGTCAGCTAAGAATTGAGTGTTGCCAGGTACAGATAGACATGGCAATTTATCTGTGGCTGTATTTTTATTGGGAATGTCACTCTTTTATTAATGCCCTGGTTACAAAATTCCACAGGTTTTGAGTGGTTTTTCATAGTCCTATTTTTCCCTATTATTTTATTGAGTAGTTTTGTAGAAAACAGAGATTTTTGGTAATGTACATTTGGCTTTACAGCAGAAAGACTTGATCCTTAATAGTGGTCATCTGTAAGATATTTGATGTTCAGTATAGGAGCATGAAAAAGAAAAATAATAAAACTGGAAATTAGCTCCTTCATCTCACCTGTTCAGCCTGAAATATATAGTCTAGCAGAAAGCCTTCTCTTCTAGACGTTACTGTGTAATAATTTATAGATAACGAAGTATGAATTGGAACATATCTGAAATCATTTAGTTATATATGTGCTATTGATTTCCTGATAAGATTACACCTAATATGAATTATATTCACGTAGTTTATACAGCATCCATTCCAGTATTTACTGATCACCTATCCAGATTGAGGCCCTGTGCAACTTTCTTCATCTTTCATTGTGAATAAGACAGTTTCTACCTTCAAGGAGCTTTAGAGCTGAAACTCTAAAATCATTTTCGCTGTGAATTAATGGAACACTCTTTGCTTCAGGAATATACTGGATAAAAAGTATTTTTAAAATTTCTAATTGACTTAATATGTAGCCAGTTAGGACATCTTTACTCAAAAGATTTATTTGACACAGTGCCTAGAACTATTTGTGATGCCCAAAGCAAAATTTACCTTCTCTTTATTTTATTGCTGTTAGAAATTCTGTGTTCAATCCAAGTATTATTCTTTGGTGGGTTATTTGTTCGATTTTCTCTTTGGACCCCGAAGTTCCACACAAACATATCTAGTTATGAATACCTAGATCCATTCTTCTTGAGACTAGCTTGTGTTCCTGAATCTGAGGATCATACTTTTCGTCAATTCTGGAAAACCCTCATTTATCATCATTTCAAATATCTCCCATTCTCTCCCTTCTTCTGGAATTCCAATTTCATATGTCAGGTCCTACAAATAGAATTATAAGCTGTTTGCAATCTGCTTTTTAATTCATCTACTTAAGTTCAAATTTCAGTGAAAATTTCTATTTCTAGAAGTTCTGCTTTTTCCAAATATTCATTATTCATGTTTATATATAATGTTTTTCTTTCTCACATTTAAATTCCTTAGTTAAATGACTCTAATAATTTAATGTTTTTATTTTACAGTCTTTTGAATAATTCTGTTAACTGAATTTCTTTGGAGTCTAATCCTTTTGTGTGTGTGTGCATGTTTGTAATTTTTGATTGTGAACTCTTATTTGGTAGGGCTTTATCTGTGGATATTCTATGAAACCTGGGCTTAGAAGATATCCCTCCAAATAAATTTTACTTTTGCTTTTGCAAGAGAGCCAAGAAAAAGCAATGGCCCCAGACTTCTTCTGTTAATTTCTTGGTTTGTCTTTTTTAGCCCATGTGAAAAACGTAAATGTGCATCCAACTATGAGTGTACCTAGGAAGGTGGAATCTCAGGAGAGACACTGTTTTTGCAATTATATCTGAGACTAAGACCAAAAACATACATGTCATTCTCTTGTGACAAGGGAAGACTTTTTCCTCCTCTTCACTCTTTCTCAGAGGCTACAGCTCGATGTGGGTCTCAGCTTCCTGTGGAAGTCTCTTTTCCACTTCTTTCTTAAGCCTAAGGTCTCATCTGCTGTTTAAAACTTATTCAAATATTACCCCTCAACCAGCATAATGACAAATGCGGAAGCTTACCATTCTGCTCCTCACTTTCCTTTTGTCACTTAAGAATTCTGTAACATTGAAGCTTAGCTGAGCATTTTTAAAAAGGCTTGTATAATAAATCTTCAGCATTTATAGACATGTCTGAATAGAATGATTTCATGTTATCTAGCCTACCATGTGGTTCCTCATCACTTACATGGAATGAAATCTCTTTATCTGTCCCAATTATGATTATAATAGAAATAACACACCTATATATATGAGGTTCACCCCAGGTACCCACTGGGTGTACTGGCCACCTCAAACACTATTTTTTTTTCCTGAAAATTCTGCATAGTTTTCTTGATTCCGTCATCAAATTTATACAGTGCAATCAGAAAAGAGAAAATGGACTACAGCTCTGAATATCAGATGACATGCAGATGAAATGTCCAAACATAGTAATGCCAAAAAGCTGATTATTAGTGGTAATTCCTGTTTATGGTTTCTTGAAAACAGGAAAGTGCCACTTTCAGTGGTCCCCATAAATAAATCAATAGATATGTAAACAAACAAACAAATAGTTCCCTTGGTGCAGTGCTGGTCTTGAGAGGTGCTTTGCTTCTGCAATTTTAATAATTGAGAAGGGGATGATGACACAAGCTGGATTTCAAGGGGATGGTAACACAAGCTGGATTTCAAGCAAGGCTGAGATTGGTTATCATCAGTTAAAAATGGGAGCAAACCAGAGAGGTGTTACAAAAATAACATTACATAGTAGACAAGGGATTTGACAAACAATGCTCCATTTTTTGTTTCTTACTGGCCCAATAAACAATCCAAAGGAGAAAGGAGGCTTGCGACAGGCACTCCAAAGTGAGCTGTTAGTTTTCACATTTATGTGGGAGCAGAAGGTGAAAGAGGAAAGAATAGAGTAAGCGTTAAAATGGACTTGTCAGACTACTATAGTAATAAAAATATTTGTGAACGACTTATCATGTACCAGATATTGAGTACACTTTCAGATAGTTCAAGAATTCATCTTCAGATTCTCTTGTCCCACTCAATTGATCTAAGACCTAAAACAGAAAGTTCTTAATGCTACAAATCAGACATTTTATAACATGTTGCCTGCAATTCAGAATCTGTAGAAATTCTTTGAAAGGAAGATACTCCATTTTTTTCCCCAGACTCTGAGCAAAAGATACAAATACATAGTTTTTCATAGACTCTGTAATAGTATACAAAAACAGATGAAGATTTTAAAATAACATTAGAAAGTTTGCCTTCTTTTAGAGTTTATAAATAACGAGTATAAAAGTCAATCAAAACTTGTTATATTTATTTTTCTTCTCCAGACAAGAGAATATTAAAGTACCTTAGAGACTATGTTGTTCCTTGTAGCTCAAAACTGGGAGGAAAAAAAAAAGTTTAACTTCTGAAGCAAGGTAAAGTTTATATATTCTTGCATGTTATTCCCCATCTTAAAATTTCTCTTCTGCTAATGTTTCTCAACCATGGCTACACTTTAAGATCATTTGGGAGTACTTAAAAAGTAGCCATGAAAAATGGTGTTCAGTTTCCACACCAGAGAAGTAAAAGCAGAATTTTTGAGAGTGGAGGCCAAGCATTGGTATGGTTTTAAACATTCCCCAGATAATTTTACCATGTGGTTGGATTAAGAACTACAGAGGCAAGTTGTGCTTGTGAGCAGGGCGGCATGGGTTCAGAAGCCTGAGCAGGAGCAGTGAAGGGTGAGACAGCCCTTGTGGCCTGACCCTGAGATAAGGCTGCTTTCGGGGCTGCATGCTGCTGGAGGAAAATAGCTTTGCACACACGTGGAGCTTGTTTGACTGCTCTGTACAAAGCATTTGGGAGATTTGCCTGAGGAAATTAGTTCCTCAAGTTACAGTTATAGTGATGCTAAATTCCCTCAGGTTTACTCCTTAGAAGCAGCTGAAGGTGCAGTTTATATAGTAAGCTGAACCTCCTCATATTTTGGCAAATTAAAAATTGACTAAAGAGGGGCCGGCCCAGTGGTGTAGTGGTTGAGTTTGCGCGCTCTGCTTCAGTGGCCGTGAGGTTCACCAGTTTGGATCCTGGGTGCAGACCTATACACTTCTCATCAAGCCATGCTGTGGCAGGGGTCCCATATATAAAGTAGAGGAAGATGGGCACGGATGTTAGCTCAGGACCAATCTTGCTCAGCAAAAAGAGGAGGATTGGCGGCAGATGTTAGTTCAGGGCTAATCTTCCTCAAAAAAAAGAAATTGACTAAAGAGAAAAGAATAATTATAAGTAGATTAAATAATTCCTATTACGTTATACCTAAGTAAAATATCTATAAAAAATTATAGCTTTAAAACATGCTAATATACATTAAGTACTGGTTTGCCTAATGTCAATTATTGCCTGTTTTCTAATACAGGTAAACTTATTATCACAATAAATATAAAAATGATTTTTTTTAACCTCTTTTCCCAGGGATAATCTTTAAGGTTATTTAACTATTCCAATTTTTAGGAAAATTTTAAATTCTTTCTTACTTTCTGTGTCTCTAGTTATTTTAGTAATCTAAATCCAAATGTGGTGAAGACAGTCTGAGATCTCAATCTCTCTCTCCAGCCTCTCTCTCTTCAATTGAGTCAGAAGTCCTCAAATAATAAACAATATGGCCCAAGCTACTTGTCAAAATGCACATTCCTGAAGTCTAGTCCCAAAAATTTTGATTGAGTGGATATAAAATGAGGTCCAGGAATTTTAACTTTAATAGTATTCCAGTTGATTCCAATTCAGTTGGTCCTTGTATAACACTTTAAAAAAACACACACACAATGTGGTATTTATTCATTCCTTCATTTAATAAACAACTTTTGATGTCCTGGATTGTACAATGTGGTAAAAAATGCAAATATGGATGAGAAATGGACCCTGCCTTCAGATAGACATATTAAATATTATTGATGTTTACAAATGCTATAGGAGAGCTGCATATACGTTTCTAAGGAAATTTAATGAGATGAGTAAAGGTTTATTCTGGGAAGTAGTATTTGTCTATGGCTATGAAAGTGAAATAAAGTTAAAGGAACATTCTAGGTAAATGGAACAGTAGACTTAGGCACAAGAATGCCTAGGGTTTGTACAGGCAATAGTGCACAGGTGTCATTAAACAATATGTGTTACCAGTGTTGAGGCCCACTTTTCAGTAATTTTTTAATAGTTCTTTCAGGACTGTGGAGTAACTTAAAAGAAGATTAAGTCTAATTTTTCTCAGAGAATCATGGAAGCATCTATTGAAGTGATGGTTTCTATCGTACTATGGAAGCTAGAATCTATTTCTCGCCTATCTCAAAAGGAAACGTTGTGAACAGGTTAACAAATAAAAGAAAAGAAAAATCTCATCCCAGGCTGGATTCCTCTCACATTTTCGCTGACTGACTACTTCTTGAGACATTCAAAACAACTATTTAGCATCTATGTTTCCCCTCTTTGTCCAACAAGGAATTAAGCCAAAGGAGCATTCATGTGTTTTTCTCCTATGTATAGCCTTATTCCCAAAAGTCTATGAGTTCCAGAGAAAAATTACCTCTAAGACAGTAGCAGATGAACAGAACGAGCTACTAATGAGCCGTTTGGCAAACAAAGTCACTTACCTCAGAATATCGGGAGTTAACAAAAGAGGAAAATGTTACCCGTCTCCAGTATTTTCATTTTCTTCTCTTTTCTAGCACCAAATTAATTACCCTGTCACCAGCACACACAGTTTCTCAGTCTTTATGGGTTGCATAACCTTCAGATAATTTACTAATAACCTTTCCTTAGGGATTAGGAAAATATCAGAACCCAAGTATCTGGATATACAATTCTGCAGTTTTATGCCTCAATGAACTCTATGTGAGAAAGTATTTAGGGTTGCAAGGGTTTACTCTTAAACCTTCAAATTATACCACACAATAAACCCGCTATGTTATCGCTAAATATTTCTTCTTCTACATTCTGCGTAACACTTTGGGACCCATCACACGTTAGGTTCCCTGAGAAGCTGACTCGGAGGCAGAGATTGCCATGCAGGAGGTTTGTTACAAAATGCTCTTGATATCATCATAGGTGGATGAGAAGGAAAACCAGCAGGATTGGGAACAGCTTAAATTTGGGCTGTGATACAATCTCAGTGAAGGCCTTGGATAGCCAACTGAACCTGAGCCAGGCCTTGGGTGCTGTCACACGTTGGGGCAAGGGAATGGGCCATTATACTACATATGGACCAGGAGTGGGATGCAAGTTGCTTCAGAAAGAGCATTTAGCTGGGTGAGGCATTTCCACTCATCAAAGGCAATTCCCAGCTAGGGCTGAGAGCTGCGTGATCTCTGTAGCTAAAGCTCCCTGCAGTTTGGGGAAATAAGTCCTTCAGTTCTGAATGTAGGATCTGTGTGGCATATGATAGCATCTGCTGTAGTTACACATTCCCTCAGCAAGCAACAACTGGTGGTTGCTCCCCATGGCTTGCCGATTAAGTACTACATGTGAAATCTGACCTTTAAGAATATGTTGCCATATTCTCTCACTATTATTTCCCTATCAAAATTAGCTTCCACTAATTTCCACTCCAGCTGGTGATAACCTTTTTTGTTTTCTTCTCCACCGTGTGTGTATTCATGCCCACAGGTTGTAATGCATTCATGCTCTTGAAACATCCCCAGTTTACTTCTACCAATTTTATGTTTTTCTTCATTAAACAGTATGTTAAAACTATTTAAGTCCAATTCTTTCTGAGAAAATTTAATTGACCATCCTGGCCTATGTATTGCATAGAGAATTCTTGTAGACACATTAAATGCTATTTACATATAGCACTTTATTTTATATGATTCTTACTTATTCTATTAAATGTTGCCTTCATGACCTAATCACCCACCAAAGGCCCCACCTCCTAATACCATCATCTTGGGGGATTAGGATTTCATTATTTGAATTTGGGGGACAGAAACGTTCAGCCCATATCAGAGTGTATGTGTTCTTCTTGTTACTTAAAAAAGTAAAAATCCATTGCATTGAAATTAAAGCAGGAGAGTCAGATTATTTGCTTTATTACCTCCCAAATAACCTAACACTGCAGGAAATGTAAAGAAGTCTACTCAAAGAATTGTTTACTTTTTACTGAGATTTTATTGAGACAAAATATACCTTTTTAATCTTTCACATTCAGACTACTAATATAGGTGTCACACAGAAAGAGCACAGACTGTCTTAAACATTTTATAAAAGGGATTCCCTTCTATCAGAGGAGACTTGATTAAAATACATGCGAAGTCATTTTCAATCTGACTTTATGATCTCCTGAAATGTAGATATCAAATATAAGGAATTGTCATAATGGATTTTCACTTGTTAAAATGCCTTTATATTTTATAAATATTCAATTATGTAATATATACATTGCCTTGTCACAAATCATTATGATGCATGGGGTGTGGTTAGGAATATAAGACAATCATTGCTATTAAATTTGTTAACTTCTATAGTTAGAGGAATATATGTAAATCCAAGAAACATACATCCTATATTTGTGTGCATCTGCCTACATAACTGGCACACACAATTAAAGACACACATCATTTATGTGTGCCTATGTAAAAATTTATATGTATGCATACATGTTTGCAAATATGCATGCATAAATATACAAATATAAAAACATATATATTTAGATAGTTGCCGACACACATACTTGTACACACAGATGCACACACACAAATATACAACATGTACCTACATGCAGGTGCATAGGTATGCACATATATGCATTTATGCATGTGTACAGGTGTGTAAGGCTATGCATGTATAGGTATACGTGGGAAAGCATGTATGTGTGCAGATATCTATGCATGTGTGTGCATATGCGTATATTGATGTGTTTATACATGTGTGTATATATACACATTAATATTTGTGTATATATGCGTGTATATATACATATATGTGTATACAGACATGCACATATATATCGCTATATAGATAGAGAGAGAGAGAACACATAATGAAAGAATCTAAGTATTCTATCCACTATGGGATAAATAATATGAGAAAGTGCATTCATCCTTCAGGATCTGTTTCATAATGTAATAATTGTAAAATTTATGCTTTCACTTTTGAAAAATTTTGTATTAAAGCAGAGCCACCATATTTTGAGGAAGGTAAAATTTATTATCAGTATTTCTTCCAGTGTAACACATTTCTTGATATTTACTAATTTTTAAATGAAAAGGGATACAATTATAACTATAAACTTTATGTTCTAAAGGAAAATAATTTCCTCAAAAGGAAATAACTCAAAGGAAAAAAAGATGCTTGAAAAAAATTAGAGAAAGTTAATATATATATATGAGAAATATCAAAAGGACATTTGAAAGTAATGTTGTTTATATTTTCTTCTGGGGTGAATTAGCATTTACTCTTTTACCATATAAGGAAGGCAGAAGGGGAAGGGTGTGAGGGAGGGGAAGCAAAAAGAGAAGCAAAAAGAGAGAGAGAAATAAAGAGGGAAAGGGAGCTATCTGTAAACAAAAATAAGATGGAGGGCACACATTTGTTGCACGTGCTCACTAGGAATGAAAACACTTTTCAGGAGCATGGAATATCTAAGAAGTTCTCTTCCTTTTTTCCTTTATAATTAAATATTTTTAACAGAATAGATCATCTCTAAGAAACTATTAAAACAATCCTCACCCCCAAAGGGATATAATATAATTAGCTGGTGCAACAGCCTGTTCACAAGAAAGGAAAATACATTTTGTACCCCATTTTTCACCTTAGTATGATAAAAATTAAATATCCATTCATTTCAATAAATATTTATTAAAAATCGAATACACGCTTGATATATATTAATACATGTACTAAGTTGCTCGCTCAAAAGTGAACATGTGACTAAGATAGGCTTGTGCAGAAGATTGCAGGCAAGAATGAGTACAGAGGTAGCTAAGGATTCATAGACCTTCATTTATTTTCATTTGCGAGCTTATTTCTTAAGAATTGTCAGAATTCATAGTCCTGCTTCTTTATTCAAGAATAAAAATGAATTACATTTCCTAGGCAGAAATCTTAATATTCTACATTTCCATGTCAGATCAAAGGTTTAGAAATGAGACCTAACAGCCTTTTCTATCCTTAAAGTGTTTTTCATTAGGTTTCGGGGCTAGACATAGTAAAGTTGAATCTTTTCTATCTGTGAAAAAAGCATAGTAAAATCCAGACTACTTGGGAATACAATGGTATTTTTCCACAAGTTGAAGATTGACTGAATTCCTTCTTCCTGGGAGATGTGGGGAAGGTCTGGTTACGGCATTTTCCCAGAGTAGATGTACTAAACTAAGGATTTTGCTTACACTAGGAAGTTAGATTTTCTCCACTCCTTTTTTCTCTCCCTTTAGACAGTTACAAGATAAATCCTGGCCTATACCCAGGGAAAAAAGAAATCTAAATGGACTGACAGTTAAAAAGTAAATTAAATGAAAATCAGTAAGAGATTTTAATTTTGTTTCAAATTACTTTTCTCTTGGTTAGAAAGTTAGTTGCTTAATGCAAATAATTATTCCCAGACTTCACACCCCTTTTCACATTCCTCTGTGGCGCCTCAAAAAGTAAGATATTCATTTTCTGAGTCCCTTGCAGCGAGGCATGACCGTGGAACACAGTTCTGGCCAGAGAACTGAAAAGGTAAGACTCCTGGGGTCTTCAAGAGAAACATTTTCATCTCAGAAGAAAGAACAGAAAAGTTCTCACCTTTTCCTTATTTGAATGTGAGCATGTTTCCTGGGGCTGTGGCAGTCATCCTGTGATCATGAGGTGACCAGTATAGGACAAGAAGACAGTATGCTCTGGACAGTAGCAGTAAGTCACTGAGCAAGCTCCATATAACTGAGCTCTTGATAGCATTTTAAGGACGTGAATCAAGGCCAATGCTCACTTAACTCCTGCTTTCCTAGTATTTGAGGAAAGTAAGCGATCTTGAAATCCATGTTACTTACAACCTCATACATTTGTAAATGATATGCTGTCATGTTGCTAACCCCTTCAGCTTATATGAACTTCAGTTTTCTTCTTATAAACAAGGGGCATGATACTACCGGTCCCACAGTTCAATCATGAAGAGAAAATGAAGAGTGACTGGTGTGGTTACGGCAGGTATTGTTACTATAACCATCACTTTAACTTGCTTTTTCAATACTACAACCATAGTATTTTCTTGTGTCGTAGCATATATTAATTTTAAAACAAAATAAGTAGTTTTTTTAGGGTCTATAAAGCTGTTTCATATAGGAACTAAGATATCCTTATACAGGGCACTTCAACTGGTACCAATCACCTGACTGATTAATCAATTTAGATAGCAAAATGTGTAAGTGTAGGTTTAAATATATTAAGAAACTACAATATTTTATGAATTTAATGGACAATTTTTATCCTCATCTTACTTGAGTTCAGCAGGATTTAATGTTTTTGACCATAGCATCTTCTTGAAATGCTGTCTTTCTTTACAGTTGTCTGACAGCCTGAGTTTTCTCCTACCTCTATCCACTTTCTCTGAGTCTTTCTTATTGACACCTCTTTAGCTGTCTCTTAAATGTTGATACTACATAGCTATCTTCCCTTTCAACCTTACATTCATTACCTGATGGATATTGCCACCCATATAGCTTTAAAAATTTTCAATTTCTTTAACGCCATTCACCTTCACTAGCCAGTTGTGAGTTATCCCAGAGCTCTATGTACATTAATACTATTGTTTACTTCTGTCATCACAGGATTTCCAGACCATCAATCCCCAGATCCTATATCCTAATCCTATCTATCTATCTATCTATCTATCTAATCTCCCCTTTCTGAGCCATCACTCATCAATCTTCAGTTCTCAAAATGTCTTCACTTTGGAACACACAGTCAGCAACAAAATCTCCTACATCTCTAACCCCTTATCTAAACATTACTCCTTCCTGCTCTAAGGAAACCCAGTTCTCCAGAGAACACTGCTTCCTTGCAGCCCCGTCAAGTTGTAGATTCTTTCTCTCCCACACTTCCTAGGATGTGAAAGTAGCATAAGTGTTTTCCTTGTTCTTCACTGCTAAATCCAGATCGTCTCCCTCCCTCTTCCCTAAAAACACTGAGTTCCTGTCAACAGTCAACAACTCTCATTGCCTTTCTGTATCTGCAAAACCCTGGGTTACCCTACTTTAATGCTTTGAAGATTTTAACTCTGAACACGGTAACGTTCTCTCCATCACCACATACATCACAATTCTTGGTGATTTTATTATCTATGTAGATGATTCTTCCAAATATTCTGCTCTTTCACTGATATAATAGCTTATGGCACATAGTAGTTGTTCAATAAGTAGTGTCTATTGTTTTATAGGAATTGAGATTGCCCACTCTCCTACACCTTAAGAATCTGATAAAATTTCTTCAATTTTTGAGCTAAAGCATCTAAGGTACTTAAAATTCCCTCTTCCCCTTAATATGGACATGAAAATTAAAAATAAGGCAACTTATAAATAGCAACTGGGAAAGAAACACTAAACATTGGTAAATCCTTTAAGATGACCAAACAACAATGGATATGAAAGAATGGCTGTATGCGGTTTTATGTAACTTTTTATTTTCACCATATTGATTGCATAAATCAATCTTCAGGGTATTTACATGAAGTAAAAAAAGAAATAATTTATTCTCAGTGAGGAATATAAATGATGGAAGAAGAACAGGAATTCATGGTTCCTGAGGACTGAAAATAAAACATGGCAAAAGAAACACAAATATTCTGCAACAGTGGAAGATTGTGTGAAATCCTGCCTGCAGCTTCCCATTTAATGGGTTGAAGCTGTTGTTACAAGTGGCCAGGAGCTGTCCCAAGAATGGGTCTGTTGCTATGGAAGCAAGTTCAATCTTAGTCACACTTGGCAGCCCCAAGAATGGTTTTACATAATTTTTTCCTGAACATCAGGGACAAAAATAACAACCAATAAATGAAAAACCTATCGAAAATGGAATGATCTAGAATCCACATGTAAGCGCCACTTGTTTTCACATAATTCAGCCTTGCAGGGGAAATGGAATGTCAAAAATTGAGAACTGTGTTTTCATCCCATAATAACATTACCAACAAGCCAAGTCTCTTTTGCATAATTCTCCATCCTGACGCATGTTAACTTTTGCTCTGTACGGTTGCACCTGCCTACAGCAAAATCAGTATGGGGTTTGGCTTCTTTCTTTGGTAAACTGGCTTCTTTTCTGAATGTGGAAAACTGGAATTCCACCCTTGAATAGAGTGGATTTCTTAAACCCCACTTGCACTTGCTGTTTTATCAGTCTTCATTAATTTTAATGTTCAAACATAGAAATGCAAGTCTAGAATATTTTAAACTTTTCTAATTGTAAATGGGCTACATGTGCATATTAAAATATGAAAAATGGTAATAAATTTATAACACTAAAACAGAACTTAATACCATTTTCTCTTTTCCTCAATTTTCCAGAGGTAACTCTCTCAACTCTTTAACTATTTCTGCTGCAATATAGCTCCATATTTTTAAAATAACCAGTGAGTGCTGCTATCTCCTGATTCACTGATTTATACTATTACCCATTAACTTCTTATTATTGCAGATGAGAATTTTATCTCTCATATGTCCTCTCTTCCCATATTCCATTTTCTAGATTTTTATCACAAATCTTTTTCATTATTATCATGACTTAAATTATTTCAAGTTGAGCCAAATGGTTTAATAAGATAAATTTCCTTTCTGGTAAAACTTTGGTGTTTGACCTAGACTTAAGAGGGCCTCTTTTGTTTTTCGTTTGTATAGTTTTCTTTCCGTCTCTGGCTAAGTCTTCATACACCCTTTCTAATAACTGTAAATTGACATCAGCCAACTTCCACATACCTATCCTGCTTGATAATCTATTTGTTCTACTTTTTCCTCCCTCGAGCCTCCCATTGTCTTATTCCAATTTGATCTGCTTCTTCTCTAAACCTGCTGCATCACCCTGGGTGTCCCCTTCATTATCATCCTGGGAATTCCCTTTGCCCCTATCCTCTGTTAGATCAGGTGTTTTCTGGATCCTGTCTGATCATTTTGGGTTTACCTCCATATTTTGGTTAGGAAACTCTTCCAGTAACTTCCTGAGAATGAGCATATAACAGGCAAATTTTTGAAATTTTGTCTAAAAATGTCTTTTTTCTATGCTTAGCTTTAATTGATTGATAGAATTCTGTGTTAAAAGAAAAAAGTCCAACCCCAAATGTCCAATATTGAAAAAGAAAAAATAAAATTGCAAGTCTCACACTTGCTGACTTCAAAACTTATTACAAAGCTGTAGTAATCAAAACAGTGTGGCCTGGCATAAAGACAAACATACAAGCCAATGGAAGAGAATAGAGATCCCAGAAATAAACCTTTGCATATATGATCAAAAGATTTTTGACAAGGGTGTCAAGACTATTCAACGGAGAAAAAACAGTCTGCTCAACAAATAGTTTTGGGGAAACTGGATACTCATATGCAATAGAATGATATTGAACCCTTACCTTACATTGTATAGAAATATTAACTTAAAATGTATCAAAGATTGAAATGTAAGACTTAAAACTATTAAACTCTTAAAAGAAAGCATACGGCAACAGCTTCATGACATTGGATTTGACAATGAATTTTTGGATATGACACCAAAAGCACAGGCAACAAAAGTAAAAATAGATCAAATTTAAAACTTCTGTGCATCAAATAATTAAGAAAAGAATTACCATCTGATCCAGCAACTCCACCTCTGGGTACATCCCTAAGAATTGGAAGCAGGGTCTAGACCGGGTATTCGCACTCTTACTTTCATAGCAGCATTCTTCACAATAGCCAAGTGGTGGAAGTAACACCAATGCCCATAGACAGATAAATGAATAAAGAAATTGTGGTGTGTACATACAATGGAATATTATTCAGCCTTAAAAAGGAATAAAATCCTGTTGCATGCTATAGCATGGATGAACCTTGAGGACATTATGCTAAGCAAAATAGGCCAGTCCCGAAAAGTCAAATACTGTATGAGTCTACTTATATGTGGTATCTAGAGTAGTAAAACTTACAGAAACATGAAGTAGAATGTTAGTTGCCAGAGGTTAAGGGGACATGAAAATGGGAAGTTATGAATGGGTATAGGGTTTCAGTTTTGCAAGATTAAAGAAGTTCTGGAGATTAGTTGCACAACAATGTGAATATAATTAATACTACTCAATGGAATATTAAAAATGGGGAAGATGATAAATTTTATTTATGTGTACTTTTCCACAATTAATTTTTTTGAGAAAAATGCAAAATACATTCTGAAGATAATACTCAGGTAGCTAAGTCAGAATATGCAAAGAATTGTACATGAAATACACAGGATCTTCCATTTAAATGTTACTATATTGGAGCTGGCCCAGTGGCATAGTGGTTAAGTTCACACACCCTGCTTCAGCAGCCTGTGGTTCCTGGGTTTGGATCCCAGGCACAAACCCACACACCACTCATCAAGCCATGCTGTGGCAGCATCCCACATACAAAGTGGAGGCAGAGTGGCACAGACGTTAGCTCAAGGCCAATCTGCCTCAAAAAAAAAATGTTAGCTATAATATTGTCATTATTACTATTATATTTTTTTCCTCCAGTGTTACTTTTAAGAAGTCCAAAATTATTCTAACCTCCCATGCGTTGAACATGTGCCTTACACCTTCTGTTGGGACTCAGCCCCATTCCTCCTCCTCTTAGCTCTTCCCTATATTGGGACTAAAAGCCTGAAATTTATATTTCCCAAACACACTTACCCACAGAGATCTGGTATAGATTAGATTCTACCAAAAGAAAAGACTTGTGCCAGACTCAGAAGGCAGAAGAGAAGCAGAAGCATTGTCTCTCCAGTGTTAACAGGCAGGTGCAAGAGCTTCAGCAGAGGGCAGATGGAAGTTTCTATAGCACCTCCTGGGCGTTCTCCTGCCACTTATGGGCTTTAGAGCTGCAGGAAGCCAAGATCATTAATGGTGTTATGAGTTCTTCAAGTTTTCATTATTTCCAGAGGCTTTATAAACAATTGATACTCTATATTAAGTCCTTTCTTGCCTGAAAGTCTTAAAATGATTTCTTTTTTCCTGTAGAATTCTGAACAAGGCCAGGGTATGGCTATCATACTTCCAAAAAACTAAAAAAACAAAAAGGAGAGAAGGGAGAAGCATTAGCTTAGCAATTAGGGGGTGGGTTCTGCAGAATCTGATCCTGGAAGCAGCATAAAAGACAGTATTTGTTGTACAAAGGTAAAAAATTTGGTAACGTTTGGTTAACTTGGAAGAAGGACTTCTTGTAAGAATCTGAATATTTGCATGTTGGCTCCAGTTGTTTGTATTTGACATGTGCTGAACTCTGGGGACACTGGTTGATTTGCAAATAGAAGTGTAAAAGAAAAGAGAGAGTCCAAAAATGAGGGGGCATTCACAACGTTGGCTCTATGGTATTTCCCAATTGCCATAGACACAGGACTTTCTGGAGTCTCTCTTTCTTTCCTTTTTCAGATGCACATGTGCATTTAATCTTGTCTCTTTCTATTACAGAGTTAATAGTGAGTGGGGGAGAAAAATAGTTTTTAGTTGCTAGTTCTTTGGGCCTAGAGGAGTCACATCCAGACCTGTGAACCACCCAGATTTCTAGGCTTCGAATGATTATTTTATTTGATACCATGTATAAACTTTTAAAAACCATTATTTAACATAGTTTACCCAAATTTAAAATGTACTTGTTTGTACACTAGATAGAAATATTTTGTGATCAATCTTACTCAGATAAAGAAACAATTAATATGAGGATTGTTTTTTTTCTCCAAATGCTAAATAAAACATTAGGGATTAAAGATATTCTTTATGTACTGTATTTCAGTTTCCTTAACTAGATAATAATTTTGAGATTTGCCCCTAAAGTGTGTTATTTTATCACACAAACTCATTGTAGGCACTTTTATTCCCATGTAACACACTAATTTTAATTAAATCAAACTTCTAAAATAAATCATTTTCTTTAGGATTATGCATTAAACACAGACTTTGGCTCGACAGACTTTTTAGTAATATAATATCCAAGGCTTTTCTTTTTATTATAGCACATTTACAGAATACAAATTAAAACTCTCTTATAGGCACATATTTTTTATGATTTTAAATTAAAAACAAATATTCAAATTATTTTTAAAGTAGTCCTTGAATTTCAAGGTATTTAGTCCTTGAAACAGATTCCAAATGCCTAAATAAAGCGAACAGATGAAGTCTCCTCCATTCTTATTGGAATGTACTTATTTAAAGTGTACAACTTTATTTAATTGTGGGAAATGGAGTATACATACACACAATCTGTTGAATAAGAAAAGCTGTATAATAGTCTCCATTGGTGCTAAGGCATGCCACAGAAAAGAAAATAAAGTATAAAATATTGTTCACTTTAATTTTAAAAAATCATTAGCTAGGGTTTATAAGATATATTTGCATCATTATAAAATATCCATCACAAGACAAGAACCAGCATCTCAATTAATAGTAGAACCTTGGAAGCACTCCTACTAAAAACAAAATCAAAACATGAGTATTGGCATTTAGGTTTTCATTTAAGCTTGTTCTGAATTTTCTTGCAAATTCAATATGGCATGGAATAAAAATAAAACACACATTCGAGACAGAGCAAAATTATTTATAAATTATAATTAACTAAAACACTTAAAATTAGCAAGAGAACTCAGAAAATTATCCAGAAGAAAATGTACATATAGGTAATTTTAGTGTTAGGAAATAAAAAGGTGAGATTCTAGAACACTAGTAATACAAATATTTTGTTTAAATAAAGACATGACAATTAGATATGTATAAGGATTCTGTGAAAAAAATATAAAAATTGCTGAAAAATATTAAAGGAAGGAATTTTGCTTCCAGTAACGATGGACTACATATTTCAAGCCTAATCTTCAACTAAGAGCAAACACAAAACCTCGAAAATATCAAAGACAGCACTTTTGAAAGCTTAAGAGAGCTGTAAAAGGCAATGAAGTTTTACAGGGTCAATATCTCTGAGAAGAAAGCTTGGAGAGCCAGCCTAGCATTTGGGATCATCTTTTTATTATGGGCATCTATCTATTGTGGAAAGTTTTAGGCCAATCTACCAGCCAATTTCACTCATAAATGTAGATGTAATAGTCTAACAAAATGCTAACAAACCAAATCTAGCAGGAAAATGATTATAATCTCAACCAATCTGGATTTATTTCAGGAATGCAAGGTTGTTTTAGCAATCTAATTCACCACATTAGCAGAATAAGATAATAAAATCATATAATCATCTCAATAAATATAGAATAAAAATTTGTTACAATTTATGCATCCATTTATGATTTTAAAAATAGCAATGTAAGAACAGAAGGAAATTTTCTCAATCTGATAAAGGATCTTCACAAAACTTCCAACAATCATACTTAATTGTTAAATAGTAGACATTTATCCTCTGAGATTGTATGTAAAGTAAAGATGCCAGCTGCCACCACTTCTATTCAGCATTGACCTGGACATCACGATCAGTGTAATAAAACAAGAAAAATAAGCAAAGTGTATGAAATTTGAAAAGAAAAAATAAAACTATTTTTTGCTGACAATATAATTGTGTACAAAGAATTGACATTAAATTATTAAAAATATTAATGATTTTAGTGACTTTGTTGATTGCGTAATAATTACCTTAAGTGTTTGAATGTTGAAAGGGATCACAGGGTTCAAACACAAGTCCAGAGATCTCAAGTCCAGGTTTCTGTGTTCTGTCTCCACTGAGTCAAATAGGACACACATTTGTTCCCACATCTCAAACCACCAACAGCATGCCTGCAAAGCACCTTAGTTCCAAGAAATCCACAAATATCTCGTGGTGGGATCTCATATAGGGAGCTGGTCAAGTCGGCACATTCCACTAGAAGACCAGTCTGACCTGTAGCAACTCTCCCAAAGTTCCACCAAAACCAGGTGCAAATCATGAATCTAATTATTATTACTAAACAATGCCAACAGGCCTCAATATCCTATCCCCAAAACTCACAGACCCATGATTACAAAACATCAATTAACTTCAGTTAATATATTCTAGAGAATTGGCTAAGGGTCCCTACCATGCTCCAGGCAGCTCTGAAGCTGAATGTGTGTTCTATCCAGACCGGAAGAGATTAAGCCATGCTATAGAGCAGCACTGCATTTTTCAAAATCAATACACACACATACACACACAAAATTATTTCCTTATACAGTAGTAAATAAACAAAATTAGAACTTATTTACAATAGAATTCAAAAATGTAAAATAACCCAGAAAAATCCAACACAAATTTGCAGGACTTCTACATGCACATAGGCATGCATATAACAGAGAACCAACTGTGTAATATTATTGAAATAAATTCCAGGTAAATTATATTCTGTACTAGCTTCCTATTGCTGCTAAAACAAATTGCCACAAAGTCAGTGGCTTAAAACAATGCAAAATTATTAATTTATGTATCTGAAGTTCAGAAGTCCAAAATGGGTCAGCAGGGCTGCATTCCTTCTGGAATCTCTGGAAGAAAATATATTTTCCTGGCTTTTCCAGTTTCTAGAGACTGCCAGCATTCCTTGGCTCATGGATCTGCATTATTCCAAACCTTCTTTCTGTTGTCATTTTTCCTTCTCCAACTCTGTTGAACCCCTTCTTTTCTTTATGAAGGACATGTGATTATATTGGTCCCACCTGAGTAATCCAGGATAATCTATTTATCTCAAGATCCTTAATCACAGCTGCAAGGTTCTTTTTGTCATGTAAAGTAACATATTCATAGGTTCCTGGTGATGTTCCTGATGGACATCCTTGGAGGCCCACCTACAAGATCTAAACATGGAATCACAACAAGAATGTTAGTGGAAGATAGAAGAATTCCTGTGGTAGATTGCGTTATTGTTCCCAATTTATCACCCCAACTGTGATTCATCATCTTGTCATGTGATTTTTGAAATTCTTTGTATCAGTGTTGGAATGTGCATTCTTGCTTCTTGATTTTGGACTCAGCCATGTAGCTTGATTTGGTCAATGGAATGTAGCAATTATGAAACAAGCAAGTGCTTGAAATGTACTTACTTTCTCAAACTTCTGCCATCACCATGGAAAAGACAAGCTGTGACAAGCCCACTAGTTCAAAATCTACATGAAGCAGACATAGATCTTAACTTAGAGCCAAATCCATTTCAGCCCAGCTTAAATCAGCCAACTCACAGCCCATCTGCTGTGACCTGAGCAGTGCACCTGAACAAGACACTTGACCCCTGAGCAAGAATAGATCACCTTAAACAACTTAATGTGGCATTATTGTAACTTTGACTGACAAAATATCTTCTTAATGTCAATAAAAATTGCTGTGAAATTGGATTTTAGAACATGAAACAAAAAGCATTAACCACAAAGGGAAATATTTATAAACTGGATTACAATAAAATTAGAAACTGTTCATCAAAACACATTATTGAGTGAAAATATAAGCCTAAAAACTCACAAAGGGCTTAAATATAATAATATATATATATAAATGTGAAAAAGATCATCCAAGAGATGATGATCAAGAGATTTGAGTAAGGCCTTCACCAAGGAGATATTCAAGTATCCTGTATACAGATGAAACATTGCTGTCCTTCACCAGTCATCTGGGCAATGCAAATTAAGATCACAATAAGATACAACTATCCATCTACCAAAATGACTAAAAAAGACTTACAACCGGAACAACTCTTATTCACTACCTAGACTACCATTCACTACTAAGGCAAGTAAATTGCTACAACGATTTTGGAAAATTGTTCAGCACTATCTTATAAACCATAACAAAAGCATAGCTTGTTTCAAAAACAAAAGGGAGGACAGTGTAGGTAGAGTATCCTGAGGTAAGGAAAAACTAGTGTAAAATGAGTTGGGAGAATACACAGAAGCCAGGATAAGCAGAGCCTTGTAGGATGTGGTAGTAATGCAAGTTTAATTTGAAGTGCAATGAGAAGGCACTTTGAGGCTTTAAGCAGAGATAAGCAATTAAGCTAATTATAATTTAGTTTCACATGTTGTTTTTTTGTACATAGAATGATTCAAAAGGATCAAAATACGTTTTGGGGGGGCAGGCCCAGTGGTGTACAGGTTAAGTTCGAGCTCTCCACTTTGGTGGCCCACGGTTTATGGGTTCGATCTCAGGGGCAGATCTACACGGCGCTTGCCAAGCCATGCTATGGCGGTGCCCACATACAAAATAGAGGAAGATTGGCACAGGTGTTAGCTCAGCAACAATCTTCCTCAGGAGAAAAAAGAGGAAGATTGGCAACAGAATTAGCTCAGGGCCAAAATTTCTCACCAAAAATAATATATGTATATATTTTACAAGCATCATCAAATTAATGATGGGTTATTCTGGGTCAAGGGTTGCGGAAAAACAAAAGGTGTAAAGGTGTCCTCTAATTTCTGGGGATGAGCAATTAGGTACATGGTGTGGTTTGTCCATTTATTAACATGGGAAGGAATTTAAAGAACCATTGACCTTTTAACTTTTGTCTTTCTACTTATTTTGACAGATTGACTTTTTGTTTCTCCTCAGTCTACATTTCTAACCCACATCATGCATAGTTGGAATCTGGTTTGATGAGGGGCATGTCAAGGAGAAAACAGTAGGTAGAAGTAGATAGTCGAACATCTCCCTGTAATTCAACACTGCTAAGAGTTTAGAATAGAAATGGGAATTGCATTTCTCTGCACTCCTCTACAAGTGCATGAATAAGACACAGAGGATTTTTCTGAATTAATAATCACCTCATGGAGAAGTGTATTGTAGAAGAAATGTAAGGATGTTAGGACAAATCAAAACCACACAATACTGGTAGTAAAGATTTTACTTTGAGTTTTTAGTTAGTTTATGCTTTAACTAAATGGTTCAATAAAAAAATTCCATGCACTAATAATATGTTTTATTGAAAATGTGCTAACTTCTTAGAAAATAAGCCATATGTAGAAAATATCAAAAAATAGTAGTAAATTATTGCAGTGACCTTTATATTGCTGTCTTTTATGAGCATAATTGTCTTCATATAGTCTATAAGGGAAATATACACTTAATTATTATCTCATTTTTATAAACAAAAGGATTCAATATTAGTGATTTACACAAAAATAGAGACTAGCATAAAGCAATGTATTATGCTTTTTAAAAAATGTCTTTCACACTTTATTTGCTTTGTGCAAATTCATTTGGTCATAATAACATGGCAGATCAATTTAATGCTAATTAGTAATTAACATTAAAAACTGAACAGACTGAATGTAAGGCCATATTTCTTATGAAAATGCATTATAAATTGTGGCAAAGTATTGCATGTAAATAATTTGAAGTGCAGCTTCCAAATTAATTATCACAGAAGGAACATTAGCTTTTCACCTATTACACATTTGATTATAATATTTCAGATCATTCATCACCTTCAAGAGAATGTCTGTGCCTCATTTTTGCAATTTATGGTGATTAAAATGTGAGAAAATATTGATATTTAGGTCAGTGGATAATTGAAATAAATTAACATCTAAACTAAAATGCTATGTTAGTTCTCACCAAGCCACTTTTTCTTGGGTCTTTCATAGCCTCAATCAATCTTAAAATTTATATATATATATCTAATTGAAGGTGGAACTTGAAATGCTAAATTTGCTATAAAAATCTTATTCTTCTATCTTCTAGTATCCTTCATTAAAAAGAATTCTAGTCATTTTGCTTTATTTCTAACAATAATTGAGGTAAAAATTTTAAACACTTGGCTAATAATTCATATTATTGAAATTAATCTATTTCCGAAATAGTTAAGGCAGAAAGTAAAAAATTTTTTTACTGATATTACCTTATATTTGTTCAGGGAATTTCTTACTGCAAAATTCTTTCCTACATACTTGTAATGCTTAAAATTTGGCAGAGAATTTAAAGAAGTTTTTCATATTCTGAATTTATGGACGATAAAGTTGAAAAATGTATACAGGGTTGTATATTAGTTTACAGGTTCAGGTATGCATGAAATATACATTCTTCTCTAAAATAAATTAAATTGACACCTAATCCCCCATCTTACCAGCCTGACAGGAAACTTAGTCACAGTTACTATCCACCCTTCTTGTAAGCATAACTAAGAATCCAACAAAAGTTTGATGTCTTGGGCAGAGTGAAACATTCTACAAAGCTACAAAGCCCCTCTGTTCTGTTGTGCCTGCTCCTGATGACTGGGCCCTTGGTTCAAACCAGCAGAATCTTTTAAGTCTCTCAAGTCCAATGGCTCAGAAGACTCTCTGCTATGCTATATCATAGATATATTTGGTAAGGGAGGGAGCCCATGATTTCCCAGAAAGTCTCCCTAAATTCACCCAGCCTCTGCATCCTCTGAACCTTTGTCATTTCTCTGACACACACTGGACAAGCCAAGCTCTGACTTCATCGTTATCTCTGCGAAAATCTGTTTCCTTTCCCTCCAGCTGTGATCACAGACACTCCTTTCTCTCCCTCTTGCTCCTAAATGGAGCTTACTTTCTTCCCTGTCTTTAAGCTTTAACAGCTACAAAGACCTCAGGCAGACACTGCCTGCAAATTTGTTAAAGATCCTGAGGCAAGGAATTCAAAGGGACTGTGTTCATAAATGTCATGCCATGAGTCAAAAGCATCAGAACCTTGGCTTCCTAAATCAAATCTAATATTTTTTACAGTATTATTTTCCATATTTTTCACCAACCAGTTGGTACCTGTTCTGAGATTATTATATATTCTTTTAACTAGTTTTAGTTTTCTTGCTAGTTTGTAAGCCAGGGAAAATACACTGAAAAGCTCTCACATTTGGCTGCTCAGCTGAGATTATCAACAAAAATGCAGAATAGTTTAATGTCTTCTATTTTGAAGAAAAATTTAAAAATAAAAAACCAAGCTAATACTTGACTTACTCTTAAAAATAAGCTAATGATATGTTCTTTGACTTCTCTCATCTTCATAAATAGATTCATTCATTCATATATTCAACAATTCTACAGAGCATCTACCATAAGCCAGGGGCTATGCAGGTTGTGTGGAGAACATGGTTCCTACCCATGTGTGATGATACTATGAGAGAAGATACATTGGGCTACTTGAAGAAAAGAATCCAAACTGAGAGATGAAGAATATGGAGGAATAAACCAGATAAATGAGATGTTGGATGAGGATGGAAGGACAGTGTTCAAGGTAAAGGAAAGCATAAGTTCAAAGACCAAGGCAATTCATGACCTTTCCCAAAACTGAAAGAATAGAGCAATCTTCAAAAGACTTAAAGACAAAATTAAGGAGTTCAGGTTTTATCCTAAGGATTTTGGAGAATGTCACTAATGGGCTAAGGAATAATAGAAAGCATTTGATAAAACCTGAGAAGTATTCTAAAAAGGTAACTGAATGGAGAATGCAGGATGGAGAAAGGAAGGGGCTGGCAGTCAAGGGTGGGAGAAGTTGGCTTCAAATGGCCATTTAAGAAGCTATGACAGTGGTTCAGGTGTGAAAATATTTGTTACTGGGAAGTTAGGTTTAGACATGTTCAGTATGAGGTATTAGTGAGACATACATGTGGAGAAGTTAAGTAGGCTTGAATCTGAGGAGAAAAATCTGGACAAGAGAAATGTACTAAATTGTCATAATCTGACAGAGTATAGTTAAAGGCATGAAGGTGAACCAGATAACACAGAAAGAAAATGTAGGAGAAGAGAAGAGTGTCTAGGGCAGAAACTAAAGAAACTTTAATATGCAGATAGAAAAGAATGACCTTATAAAGATAAAAAGAATGAATGACTGCAGAACAAGGAAGAAAAACATGAGAGTTTGGTTTCCAGAAGGGTAGAGAAAAGAGAGGTCTAAGAAAGAACAGTCAGTCCAAATACAGTCAAGTCAAAGCAAGATGAGGAGTGAAGTAAATCCATCAGATGAAGAGGCACGGGGATAATTGTTCATAACATGGGTGCAAACAGACTCAGCAGATATAGAAGATACAAGGCAGACAGCAGTGTGTTAAGGTGCTAAGGAGTGTAAGGGAAAGAAATGAGAGGAGAGGGATCAGGTGTAGGTTGGGAAAGAGTGAGAACTCAAGGGAGGGTGAATCCTTTTAAATTTTAAAATTAAATTTGATTGGGTTTACATGCTAATTGGAACAATGAAATAGAGATAAAAAGACCAAAAAAAAGAGGTGTCTGCTGGACAATGACACAGTCAATAGGACAAGTGTCCTACAAAGGCAGGAAAGGAGATGAAATTAAAAGAATAGATGGAGAAATTAGTTATAACTATAATGAAAGGCAGCTCTGCCAATGAACAGAGAGAAGAAGGAAAATAATAGATGCTTTGAAATGCAAAGTAAAACCACATACCTGTTAGAAAGGTCAAAATCAAGAACACTGACATCTAATGTTGGTGAGGATGTGGAACAACACAAACTCTCATTCATTGCCAGTGGGAATGCAAATAGCACAGTCACTTTGGAAGACAGTTTGGCTGTTTCTCACAAAACTAAACATACTCTTTCCATACAATCCAGCATTCATGATCCTTGGTATCTACCCAAAGGAGCTGAAAATTCGTGCCCACATGACAACGTGCACACAGATGTCTATGGCAGCTTTGTTCATAATTGCTAAAACTTGAAAGAAACAAAAATCTCCTTCAGTAGGTGAATGAATAAAAAACTATGTACATCCAGAGAATGGAATATTATTCAGCACTAAAAAGAAATGAGCTATCAAGCCATGAAAAGACATGGAGAAAACTTAAATGAATATTACACTATATTACACTACAAATATTACACTATTTGATTTCAATTATATGACACTCTGACAAAGGCAAAACTCTGGAGGCAGTGAAAAAATCAGTGGTTGCCAGGTGTTGTGGGGTGAGGATAGCTGAATGGCAGAGCACAGAAGATGTTTAGGGCAGTGAAAATACTCTTTACAATACCATAATAATCAATACGTGTCATTATACCTTTATTCAAATCCATAGAATTTACAACACCAAAAGTGAACTGTAATGTAAACTATAAACTTTGGGTGATAATGACAAGTCAATGTAGGTTCATCCACTATAATAAATGTAACACTCTGGTGGGACATGTTGATAATGGGGAAGGCAATGCATATATGGGGGCAGAGGATATATGGGAAATCTCTATACCTTCCCCTCAATTTTGCTTGAACTTTAAACTGCTGTAAAAAGAAGTCTTAATAAACAAAATAGGTGCTTTTCAGTTTCGGTGTTAGAAACTGAGTAAACTCTTTTCTGGTTTTACCAGTATCCCTGAGAATTAGGGAGTAAATCCATCACTCCCTAATTTGAAGGAGTGAAATAAGGGGTATCAAAAGGTTGAGAAGAAAGAGAAACTCTTGAACTAGACACGTTAAAAAAATAACAGAGCAAGGCAACTAGAAAAACAAAGTAATATTGTTGGGCAGAGCTGAGAGCTCAGACAAAAAATGAAGAAAATTAATCAATAGTGGTGTGAATCTATCCCTGTGTCTGTCAGTAAGCAGACAACAAATATTTACTTGGTATTTCTATGAGTCAAGCATGTTTCCAGACCTTGGGAATCAGTAGTAGTCAAGACATACAGAATTCCTGCCCTTCCAGAACTCACATTGTAGAGGAGGAATGATAATTTCAGGTCCTAATATCGTAAGATAATTGAATAGAGAGACCAAGGTAGAGAAGAGAACTGTTTGAGTTAGAGGAACACAGCTTCAAGGAGATGGCTTTTAAATTGACATATGGAGTATGCCACCATGATAATATCTCAGGAAAGAGTCTCCTATGTTGATGGAACAGTAAGTACAAAGATCCTGGAATGAAAACTAGCTTGGTGTGTTCAATGGAGCAGACTTAGTCTGAAGTGGTTAGGGTGCAGTGAGGCAGAGTGGAATGAGATGAGCTCTGAGAAGTAGGCTGGAGTCTACTTGCTAGTGCCTGGGGTACTATCATAATGATTTGGGTTTTATTTTAAGTATAATTGAGAGACATTGGAAGGTTGTAAGACCTTTTTCTGTTGATGTGAACTGATTTATGTCTTTATATGATCACAAACTATCAGGTGAAGGACCTGAAGGATAGATTGTACGGGAGCAAGAGTAGGTTCAGTGAGACGATTTAGAAGGTTAAATAAAGATGCCAGTAGCTGGACCAGATTGTTGCCTCAGACAGGAAAAGTTTTGAAGCAGAGCAAATATCATCAAAAATCTTGTGGTTTTCAATAAAAAGCTTCATTTGTGACTTTCGGCAACAAAGCTTCATTTTGGTTTACTCTAAATATCCATCTTGGGTCTACAGCAGCTCTGCTCCATGTCTTCTATACTTTGGGACCCAAGGTGACAGAATAGCCTCTATCTTGACTGCTATTGAGATAGAAAAAAAGAGAACACAGTAAATCTTGCCCTGACTCTTAAAGACTCTATACAAAAGAAACATATATCATTCTGCTCAGTTTTTTTTTGTGGGTGGCTCAAGCAAGTCACATCAACAAGGCTGGCATTAGTGGGATAAAGAAATTTAATCCAACTCCAGGCAGGATCATTAACTATTTGTGAAGAATAATACAGTCCATTGAAGATGTAGAATGAATGTGGAATGGCAATTAGAGCCAATTCCAGTGATTTGTGAATTAGATGTGGAATGTAAAGGAAAAAGAATAGTCTAGAATGACCCCCAGCTTTGCAAACTGAGACATTGGGTGGAGGATATAGGATGTGATTTTCCCAGCATTGATCAGCTGTCAAGGAATAGGTAAGGAGAAAACAGATAAACGAACACATCCAAGTTTGCTTGTGAAAAACAGTTTGGCAAAATATTAGTCTAGATGGACCTTGAGTGTATTATGTTAAGTGAAATAAGCCAGATAGAGAAAGACGAACTCTGTATGACTCCACTCATAGGTGGAAGTTAACATATAGACAAAGAGAACTGATTGGTGGTTACCAGGGGAAAGGTGGGGTGCAGGGAGGGCACAAAGGGTGAAATGGTGAAATGACTAACAATAATGTACAACCGAAATTTCACAAGGTTGTAAACTATCATAATCTTAATAAAAAGGAAAAAAAAATGTTACCTTCCCTCATACTGAAACAATATTGTTATTCAAATATTATTAATAGGTAAAAAAAAAATTAGTCTAATTGATGGACAATTATACTAAGCTGGATAGAGAGTAATGCCATGATGGAAAGAGATGATGGATAGGAAGAAAAAAGAAGTGTCAGTGGACTGAGGGTCCTAATTGCATGCAAGGACAGGTATAGGAGAAATAAGTAAATACGCAAACTAGAAGGATAGGAGATATTTTTTCTAGTGATTTCAGTGGTCGATCAGTTTTGGATAATGGCAATGCCAACATGTGACCATGAGCTGATGACTGAGATAGAACAAGAAGGTCATTTGGAGAGAACAGTGCATTTGATAAGCTATCCATGTAGAAAATGAAATCACAAAGGATAATGGGACTGTAGTAGACTGTGCAACTATATATTGTGTGCTGAAATATCTATTGAATTATGGAGAATTAAAAATGAGATCAAAAGATGACAAAAACAAGGATAAGAATAGGTTCTACAGCCAAAGTGCGTGGGTAATAGCAAATTGCACAAGGTGTGCAAAGATCTGCTTCCTGACCAGAGGCTTCCAGAGTTTGAAAGGAAGATCAGCATCTGCCTCAGAGAGCTGTAAGTAAAGCTGTATATGCAGGGGACAAATGAGTTTTCTTTGAGGGTGCAGTGAAGAGAATAAGGATGTAGGGAATTCTGTTAATTATGGTCTTGGAAATCCAATAAGAAGAAGAATTAAGAATGGAAGAGAGGGTAGTGTTTCAGAGTCAGCGGAGAGAAACCGCAGAGTAGAGAAAGGATGAGAGAGATTTGTCATGTGCCTGAGGACATGAGGGCTTTGTGGATTGGCCTTGACAGTCCTTATTAGCATTTCTAAGCACTCAGACCTCACCAGATCCAGCTGCAAGTTGGAGGCCAGGCATCTGAGTTGAGGAATGGCAGGAGAGCTGGGTGAGAGATCATGCCCTGCTGTTTCTTTTCTTCCCTGAGTTTATCCAGCAGACAGTCCCTGCACGACAGAGCCTTGGCACCAGCAGGCTCGTCGCCGTAGGGGTCAGTGCACCAGATGAGGAGCAGCCTTTCTTTAGCCCTACGAGTGTCTTCAGATAAAGCTTATCTAGCTTTCTTGTTCTATTCTTTTACTTCAGAATGAATATTCTTAGAACATGATGATGTGATGATGGTTGGAGATCCTCATTTTTTTCTCTGTTATTTTGATTAAGAAAAGCTTACATTTTCCAAGTGCAAAATGGCAGAGGGATAATTGCCATCTGGCTCTTTGGATGAAAACCTGACAGAATCCAGAACTCTACTTCAGCTCTCTTGGCCCCTAGCCCATGGAATCGAGGCTACTGACCACAGCTAACAGGCTTCCCACTGCATGCATGCCCACAGTACATGGGCTTCAAAACTTCTAATTTGAACCTTAATTAAAATCACTTTTACTAAGCAAGTACCTGACTGGTTGTCTGAGGAGCTCTACAAAATAGATAGTGTTTTATATATCACTACCCGTATCTATAGATACATATACACATTATAATTTATGACAAAATTGTTACGTAGCTGTTGCAAGGATGTCTTATTAACCTAAGAAATAACTACTACAGTAATAGAGGGAAAAGTACTTACAAAGTCTTAAATACCTAGTTATTCTATGGCTTGTGCTTAGATTAAGTCTTTTTCCTGGAAGAGGTAGGGTGGTAACAGCTCTTAAATAAACCTAAAAGGATCTCTGAGTATGTGCCAGGACAAGGAATGAAGGCACATTCTGCATGTGGAACTTCTTTGTAGTGAGTATGAGTGCTGAGATTGAGAAGTTTATAGAAGCTTCTGGAACCTTAAGGAATGAACTATAGAAAATGAAAAAGTCAGCATTCCCAAATACTGCAGGCAGGTAGAACTCCCTGGTCCAATCTTAAAACAGCAAGTGGATTTTGTTCTCAAAGTACAGAAATGACCTCACAACTGAGTTAAGAAAAGAGGAGAACGACCAGATCCTGAATTATTTTGCTGTGTCCTGATGTACATGTAATAATGAAGATTGAGAGAACGGCATTTTTTTAAAGAAAAAAGTGACTATTTCCTGGCTAAAAGTGAATAAAGAAATAGTAAGCTAATTGGTCTTATTCCAAAAGTAGAAGTTGCAAATCACCTAGTTAAAATTTTAATAAAGTAATTCAAAATTTTTCAGAAGAGGGGAGAATTATTTAATTTGAATTTTTTTTTGATACCTAGACATCTTATCTTAATCCATTTCCCTAGTTATGCAGTTCCCAGGAGGGCTGGAACCATGTATGTTTTCATGTCTCTTTTCCATGTCCTACTACAGCCCCTAGCACAAAACAGGTATATAATAAATATTTGTTGAATGAATGAATTGATTTATGAAAACTTTTAGTCAGAACAGCGTTTGAGACTTGTGTTTCTGACAGCAAATTGTAACTCAAGGATTAGCTGAATTAGATACAGAACTCACATAAAAATTATTGGTCATTCAAACATTAATTGGTCAAGTTATAAAAATCCAGGGATTTTTACCAGTAACATATCAGCATTAATTAAAGTGCCAGTTCAACTTCTATTTGCATTTCCTTTTCTTTTCTCTATTTTGTTCATCACCTGATAGGGGCATAACATTGCATGTGTACTTGTTTACAAACTTCTAGAAGACAGAGGCTATAGCTATCCTGTAATGGCCTGTGGTTACCTGTCACAAATGTTTAAATTATCATATTTGTGTAAAAATATTGCCATGTATAAAATGCTGTGACAAAATTAATGCCTTTATATTTCTTTGTTTTTAATGATTTTTTCTTTCAACCATCAGTTAAAATTGGAAAATCAAAATTAGGTTGATAAAAGGATAAGATTTGTTACGAAGAAAAGTTAAGACTTTTGTCCTCTGAGTTTTGCTTTGTCCTTTTTATGCACTCATTCTCTCATTAAGCAGTGGTGTTATGACCAACTCCTCATCATCATTCTTTATGTGTCTCCTAACTACACTCCAAGTGACCTTCTATAATGAGTTTCTCTTTTAAGGATCATTTCCTCCTCACATTTGAAAATATCATAGTGTTTTAATTATTATTTTCCGATTCTGTCTTATATGGTAATTATCACAATTTACAGTCTTAACTGACATAATAAAAAGGGTATTTTTCTCATATTACATTTTTTCTTAATGACAAGAATTGTTTTGGAAAGAACATATGTGAGAATTATGGAACTGGTTGACATCTCCAAAGCCTACTCTTTTGACATCCTCAAAACTAATTTTCATTCAAAATGACCTAAGAAGCTACAGACCCTATGAGCTGCCACAAACCTGGCAAAGGTTCACTCTCAAAGTGGTGTGTGCAACAAATTCAACCTACGCTGGCCATGAATTATTGCGTGATAGAACTGAGAACCATGACCTCAAACTTCCCCAATCTCCGCACAGCTCAAGTTTCAGCAAGTGGGTAGGTATATCGTTCAGCAAACTTTCTAGAAGATAAAAGAATCCCTCTTTTCAGGATGCTTAAACCACTTTTGTCAAGAGACTCCATCCCTTCTCCAGACTTCTCAGTGATTACCTGTGTAGCTGGTAGAGACTCATCCTGTAGGTCATTATTTGTAAGTCGTTGCCTTCATATCTAAATCATACTTTTCAGCTTATTTTGTCACAAATTTCCTTTTTTCCATTTGGCTCTTTCTAATGGATTATTGTTAATTATTTTATCTACTTTATTTGAGAAAGAAAATATTGCAACTGTAGATCTAGAAACTAACGCTTTCATCTCTGCTTTGGGATCAGTTTGTTTTAACTGGAGAGTAAATTTAATGAGTTCCTCTGAGATTGAGAAATGGAGACAATTTTAACCGAAACACTATGAACTGGAACTTTTGTGAGGAAACTTTTAATTTGTATTTGGATCATACAACAGTGTCTTCCTTAACTCAGTATGAGATGGAATTATGTTTTCTTTATCTTTGTATATTTTTATAATAAAACAAAAATGAGTACACATCTTTTGGTAACTGTGTTAAAGTGCCTAGTACATGTTTTTTGTTTTGTTTTGTTTTTTTGAGGAAGATTAGCCCTGAGCTAACATCTGCCACCAATCCTCCTCTTTTTGCTAAGGAAGACTGGCCCTTAGCTAACATCCATGCCCATCTTCCTGTACCTTCTATGTGGGATGTCTACCACAGCATGGCTTGCCAAGCAAGCGGTGCCATGTCTGCACCCAGGATCAGAACCAGTGAACCCCCGGCCGCCGAATCGGGAACGCGCGAACTTAACCTCTGTGCCACCCAGCTGGCCCCCTAGTACATTTTAATCTAGTTTACCCTTGCTTTCTTAGCTTTAGTTATATTTTATATTTTAATCAGTCAGGCAACAAGTATATATTGAATTCACCATGCCCTCAGTCTCAAGGATCTTATAGCCTAGCTCCACAATGAATCCTTATTTCTTCTCATAGATTGGCTGTATGACTAAGTCATATCATTTTTCCTTTGAGATTATTGATAATTGCTTTCAAGTAATTATTATTGCAAAGTACTCAAGTTTCAGACAATATTTGTCAAGCTCAGCTTTTAAAGTGTGAATTAATTGCCTGGCGATGTGTGGTGATTTAGGAAAAAAACTGAATGGTTTGGAGTTAGTGTGGAATTTAATTATAATAAAACTATCTAACCATACCTCTTATCTTTGCAAATGAGAAAACTGAGGGTAGAAATGTGAAAGTACCCACCTGAATTACACAGCTTCTTAGTGGGAAAGTTTGAAGTAAAACTCAGATCCTGGATATTTGCCCTCCTAGTCCAAATGACTGCATCTGTTAAAATAGTGCAGCCATGATATGGCAATGACCAATTCCAGCAGTGTTACTATGTGAGTCTCATCTCAGCCTCACACTCCTCAGCGAGCACTCCAGAGAGGCAATATCAGACTCGCCCTACAAGCCTTACTGTCGCTGAGCCTCAGTTCCCTGATCTTTAAAAAGGAGGTAACACACCTCAATTACAGAGGTAGCATAATGATTAAATAAACAAATGTGTATCAAAGAGATTTGCAAACGATAAGACCAAAATAAAACATATCTTTTTAGTAAGGCATTATCATTTTCCAGTGTCCTTCTCTTTAATTTTTTCACATAGCCCTTTCCAAAACCAATTTGGCCAAAATTTAGATAAAATATAAATCTTACTTTATTAAAACTAAAATCTTCCAACCAAATTGAGATATCACAACTTATTTTACCAATAGTTTATTTTGTAGCTTATTTCCCTTTCATTAGCTGTCATTTTCTTATGGGGCTCAACCACACTTCCTAAGGATTTTTTAAGATCTTTGTTGCTTCAACAGATATAAAACAAATTCAAACATTCAAGCAATAAATCAGGAATAAAATGCACTCCAAATCTTATCGTTTAGAAGCAATCATTCAAACATTAGGTAAATTTATTTACAAACATTTCTCTTTGAATATATACATATCAAAGCATGATTACTTTCTTATTTATTTTTTTTGAAGAAGAAGATTAGCCCTGAGCTAACATCTGCTGCCAATCCTCCTCTTTTTGCTGAGGAAGACTGGCCCTGAGCTAACATCCATTCCCATCTTCCTGTACTTTATATGTGGGACGTCTGCCACAGCATGGCTTGCCAAGTGGTGGCATGTCCACACCTGGGATCGGAACCGGCAAACCCTGGACCGCCGAAGTGGAACGTGTGAACTTAACCACTGTGCCATGGGGCTGGCCCCCAAAGTATGATTACTTTTAAAGGACTGTTTAAAACCTGGGTTATTCTGAATGGTATTTCAGTTTTTTATTATCTCAAAAGATGTTAATTAAAAATTTCCACTAAGTTTAAGAACATAGTTAAGTTTTCCATTAGAATGGTGAATTGAATATAAACATTTTTCTGCTTTCCTTCTGGATAGCACAATAAAATGTTAAAAGGAAATTAAAAGATTAGAGACCCAGAGCAAAGAAGAGAAAGGGAAGTAATCAGGATATAATAGATAACAACTTATCTCTGAGAAATGGAGAGGAGATGGTTACATGGTTACTGATAAATCAGGGGGAGGAAACATAGCCAAGTTCCATGTGGAAGTGGGAGGAAACATGATTGTCCTGTAGAAATCCAAAGATTTTCTGGATGTATCAAGACCAGCTAGCAAAAAAGGTAGGACTGAAATGTGCAGCTTAAAATTGGAAGAATAACTGAAATTCTGTATACCAAATGATCAATATTCCAATCTCACTCCTCCTATGCAGTGGCCATCTCTCATTATTCAGTCACCCTACAGCCAAGCCTGCCATTTGACCAACCTCACCTGCCAGCGCAGAGCTCCGAGTCAGGTTTATGTTGACTGACAATTGACAACAAATGCAGCAGAGATCATCAACATAAAGGAAAGCACCCTACACAAAAGAAAGAGCCCAAGCAAGCAAAAACCCTGATGTTAGAAGGAAACAAAAATGAGATGTGAAAAGAGACGGTCAAAAATATTTCATTCATAATGCAAGATTTTAAAAACAAATACTGCAAGAAAAAATAAGAGCAAAATAGATCTTTAACAAAAAAGACATGTTTTGCAATGAAAAATAATTTAAAACAATGTATTACTTTTTGTCTTTTAGAATAAACCCATAGACAAAGCATTAAAGACAATAATGGGAGATAATAGAATGTGTTATCAACTGGGACATAAAAATTAAAATTGCCAGTCAGAGAATTTGGGAGTGGGAATGAGACAGGGACTGGTAGGAAAGGGTAGAATAAATAATACACTCATTTTAACGAGTGAGAAGTCAAGATAAAGTCTATAAATAATGGAACATAAAAGAAAAATGTTGGGGTATTATTTTAAAAACCAAAGTAAAGTTAGGGGAAACAATAAAAGAAAGGAAAGGAAGAATGAGAAGTTAATGTTAAATCTCCATATAACATGGCATAAAATTGATACATATCTAAACCTAATAAATGAATGGAAAAATATTAGTATTATGTTTATGATATAGAGGTAGCCATCAGACAAAAAGTAGAAGAATTAACAGTGTTGCTTCCTGTAAGCAGTACATTGGGAATAGGTCAAGATTAGAAGAATAAGAATTAATTTTTATATTAATATTCAATATACATATAATATTTAATTTTAACCACTTTATTGAGATACAATGGGCATATAAAAACCTGCACTTATTTGAAGCATACAGTTTGATAAGCTTTGCTCTATACACAGCCCTTTGAAACCATCAACACAATCTGGAAAATGAGTAGATATATAACCTCAAAAGTTTCATGTACCCTTCTCCAGTCCCTTTAGCACCCCCAACACATTCATTTCTGATCTGTCTTCTGTCACTATAGATTAGTTTGTATTTTCTAGAAATTTACATAAGTGAAGTAATATATGTATTCTATTTTGTCTGATTTCTGTCACTCAGTGTAATTGTTTTAAGGGTTATCCATATGACTATATGCATCAGAATTTCGCTCTTTTTTATTACAGAGTAGTATTCTATTGTATGGACATACCACAGTGTGTTTATTCATTCACTTTTTGATGGACTATCGATTGTTTCCTGTTTGGGGCTATTATAACTAAAACTGCTATGAACATCCATGCACAAGTTTTTGAATTGATGTATACTTGCTTTTATCTTGGTTATAAACCTAGGAGTGGGATGGCTAGGTCATATATTAAGTATGTATTTAAACTTTGGGAAACTGTCAAATTGTTTTCCAAAGTAGTTGTCCCACTTTACAGTCCCACCAGCAATGTATAAGAGTTCTAGTTCCTCCACGTTCTTGCCTGTACTTGATATGGTCATTCTTTTTTAAGGCTGGCCATTCTAAAAGGCATGCCAAAACATCTCGTTGTATTTTGAATTAGCATTTCTCTGATGACTAATGACTGACTCTTAAGACAGAGGGTGGTATGTTTATATTTGCTTTGATATGAGGATTGTAGTTTTCCTCTGCCCCTTGGCCCCTTTCCTCAGTTTCCTTGTGTGATTGCTGGTGATTAATTTTGTTATAGTTTTAAAATGTTTTAATATCTTTAAACAACAGGCAGAGAGAGTTTTGTTATCATGCCGTATTTTGCTGTGTTTAATGGGAAGCTTTTCCAGTTCTTGACAGTTGTTCTGATTTATATGTTTCTCTGTAACTAGACTCCATTCCTTTATACAGATGACAGATAGATAGATAGATAGATAGATAGATAGATAGATAATCCCAACAGGTTCTGCTTCTTTGAATAATCCATAGCTGATACAATATCCTTAGAGAAATCATAGCATATATTGCATTCATAAAAGAAGATCACAATGCTTTTAAAGAAAATACATGAAAGAAAATAGAATTATTGAAAATGAAGAAATGTACTAACAGGTAGGAAAAATTCAATACAAAATTTCCAAGATAAATTGAAGAAGTCCTCTAAGAAGTAGCACAAATCAAAAACAGAGAGAATGTAGGAAACGAAGTTTAAAAATTATATGACCAATTCAAGAAGTCTAAGATTAAGATTAAGATAACAGGAATTATCAAAAGAGAATAGAGAAAAGACAATGAATACATAAATTTTCCTAGGTCTGAGGAATATTAGTTTCAAATTAAAAAATACTACCTAATCACCATCAAAAAGGATGGAAAAGGACCCGCAATTATGTACAATAGTGTGAAGTTTTATGTCAACTCCCCGCCATTTGAAAACAAGTCTGTTCCTTAAACAGAAAAAGGGAGGTTATTGAAGGAAAATTTATTGGGAGTCTACTTGGAAACAATTTAGGAAAAGAATGACTTATGGGTTTCCCAAAGATTAAGCTAAACTTGCATGGATATGTTCTGTTCATGTTCATAGTGGTCAAATCCACAATTTCTTGAAAACCAATCTTCAGTTATCACTTCCAGGATGATTCAATCAGACCAAGAGAATTCCTTGAGTGAGGCTTGGAATTAGGACTAACCTTACCAGCTCACCTTCCAGCAAGTGTACAGGTGGAACAACAATTGTTTATTCCTTTTATGAGTTATGCAGCTAATTACCTATATACAGTTAATCAATACCTCATGAAGTGAAGAAAATTTTAGTATAAAGATAGGGAAGCTATTTGGTAAATTTAAAACACAGACATTTCTGATATTAATGAATTTGTACTGAGTTGTCCTTTAAGAAACTAAATCTAATGCATTTCTCCATTCATTAAAGTCTCTTCACTTGAAAACTTTAGTAGAATTATTAGTTACGTGTTTCAGGCGTCTGTGCTCTCTGGATGCCACGTTTATTGGGACAATTGGAAGTTTATGAGACATGGATCACTGATAATTTTTCATTCCATTACTACAGACATGAGGGAGAAAGATATTTACACTTCATTGAGCAGGTTGCAAGTCTTTCCGGTTCCACAGAAATGCAAATCAAATCACACTGAAAACAAGAATTACATATTACATATAGTTCTTAGTATGAGCCTTTCATGAGTTACTTTCTTTTGTCCAGTTGATATTCAAAGTCACCCCACTCTCCACACTCCCCAAAGCCCCCTGGCCCTGACTGAGAGTGTGGTGTTTGTGGTGTTTTTACCCCTGAATGACTATAGCAAGTGACATCTTTTTCATTCCTTCATCTCTGCTCATGCATCCACTTTTCTTTATAATCTACTAAATAAGAATTCACTTGTCCCTCAGTATCAGATAAAATTTTATTATAAATGGCATACATTCTTGTAAGGCATTTGTTGTCAGCTATAATCATATTATAATAAGACTGATTGTTAAGTAGAAACCATTTTAAATCTGACATATGCATATATTTATCACTCAATCTAAAAGCCATGATCACTTCAGGGTCCCTGTTAATATTTAATTAAATAATTTTTTTCTTGAATTTATTTAGAATCACAGCTTCTATATTTTCCTCATTATACAGTAAAATATAATTTCAGTTGTCTTCTTAAACTATATACAATGTTACTAATAACAGATTATAAAATTAACTATTATTTTACCGCTCAGACTTTTATTGCAAGGAATAAATTTATTGAAAAGAACATACCCACCAAATCTTTTAACTTGTAGTTTTCTTTTCTAATCTTTTTTTTCTCCTCTCATTCTATTTTGCCCCTTTACCAGTCTCTTTATTTTCTTTATATTTCTTTCTTCTTTCTTTGATAGTTTTTATCTCAACTTCTTTGTATGCTTCAAATGACATATGTAATACTTCATGATTGTGCTGCCTGATTTTTTTAGAAGTGGTAAAAATGTCCAATCCATGACACTTTGACAGTTTATGGGTTTTACACAAAGGAAGATGCTAACAGACTAAGTCAGATACGTTTGACAGTAATGTTCCATTTAGCTTCAGTCCATCAAAAAAAAAAGTTGTCACTTTCTGGGGAGTGAACTGTATGGGAATTAAATCAGACACTTACCCTTAGGAAGAAGTGAAGATAAGAGAGAGAGAAAGAAAATGCAGAAATCCTATAAAATACAAATTACAGGTGATTTTTGAACAAAATTTAAAAAATACCTTTTATCTTTAGTCCTTAATGACTAAGACAACTTTGTAATTATATCTATGTAAGTAGAACCCATATACACCAATGATAAGCTAAATAAGCTTTAAAATGATTGAGATGTTGAGGTGAATTATTTCTTAACGTGATTTCTCCTGTGTTGTCTGCAGACAATGAAGCTTTTTATAATAATTCAGAGAATAACCACACAATTCAAAAATAAAACTTTTTCAGAGGCCCACACTGAAAGCTGAAAAATAATAGAACACCTAAGATGCCTATACAAACATGTCTATTTTAACCATAGTCAATTCTTAATTTGTTTAATAGCAAATTATTCTTATAAACAATATCAGTTTGTATATGTAGATTTATATTATCTCAACTTTAAAGGTCTGTGTTCAGAATGAATATAAATATTTCTTGTTATTTAACTCCTTATATGCTAAATCAAAAAACATATAAGGCGTTTTAATATAAAAATTGTCTATATCTCCAGATGTTAAATATATTAGAGAAATGTTCTTTTTAAAAATGAAGTTTTCATAATCAGAAAATAGAGAATTAATATCATAAACAATGACTAGTCATTATTACTACATAATTGCATTATTCTTTAGAAAAATTTGATAAAATTTATAATTTAAATTATAATTTAAATTTTATAATTAGATATAAAATTTTTTAAATTTTATAAAAGTTTTTCATAAAAATAAATTCTGGCTTATTCTATAACGAAGTGTGTATAGTTTTAATTTTCTCCAACTGTGTTCTTCTTTAATGTTGTGGTGAGTATTCTAGGTACTTTGCGTTTCCAAATACATTTTTAACTCAGATCCTCAATCTTATTACACACAACACCACCACCAAGCAAAAACCCCTGAGATTTTAATGCGGATTACATTATAGATCAGTTATCAATTTATGGAGAATAGACATCTTAAAATATTTTTTCCAATCAACCATCACGATATATCACTCAAATTGCTTAGTTCTTCATTAATTTCTCTCAGCAACGTTTCTTATATTTTTAGTATAGAGGGCAACCTTACACATATTTCGTTAGATTTATTCCTAAATATTTGAAATTTTCATATTATTTTAAATGGTATTTAAAATGTTTTATTTCAAATTTCTTTTTAGAGAGTTGATTGATATCTGTAAAAACCTTGTCAAACTCACATCAATTTTTATAGTTTTAAATTTTGTTGGATTCTTTTGTACACATTCGTGTCATTTAACATAATATCCGGGTTTTTTTCCTTTGTAATCTTTATAGCTTTTATTTCTCCTTCATGACTTATGTCACTTGATAGGCATAATAGATAGGCCCAATAGATAGCATCAAGTTGGATAGAGGTAGTGATACTTAAGGTTATTGCTGTGTTTCCAACCTCAAAAGTGTTCACTATTTCACCAATGATCTATGATGTTTCCCGCATTTTTATTGTGGATACCTTTGTCATTTTAAAGAAAGTTCCCTTCTATTTCTAGGTGACTGAAAATTTCCATCATGAATGTATGTTGGGTTTTTCAAGTGATTTTTTTGCCTGTGTTGAGATAATAATATGACCTCTCTCATTCTGTGAATGTTGGTTGTACCAATTGATGTTGAATGTTAAGTGACATAGCATATCTGGAATAAATTCCAGTTGTTCATGATATAATATCTTTTAAAATATTGATAGATTCAATTTGCTAACCTTTTATTAAGGATTTTTCCATCTATACTACACTATACTGTAGTATACTATACTAATATTCCTTTCCTGTAATGCCCTTACCTGGTTTTGATATAGAGCTGATGTTGGTATCATAAAAGAGTTTCTCTATTTTCCATAACATGTGTGTAAAAATTGTACTATTTCTCACTTTAATGTTTGGGAGAATTCAGCAGTGAATCCTTCTGGGCCTGGAGTTTCAAATTTTTTAAATGTGATGCCTTCAATGTCCGTCCACGTGGTCTCAAATGGAAGGATTCCCCTCTTTCTCATGGCTGAATAATATTCCATTGTATATGCTAAGAGAAAGAAATCAGACAGAGAAGGACAAATGCAGCATGACAACTTTTAAACACGGAATCAAAACATGCTGATTTCATAGAAACATTAATGGATTCGTGGTTACCAGGCACTGAAGGGGTGGGAGAAACGAGATGTTGGTCAAAGGGTAAAACTTCCAGTTATAAGATGACTAAGTTCTGAGGATCTAATTTACAGCATGGTGATTATAGTTCACCATATTGTACTGTATACTTGAAAGTTGCAGAGAGACTAGATCTTTTCACCACAAAAAAAGAAATGGTAATTATGTAAAGTGATGGAGATGTTAGCAAATGCTGCAGTGGTAATAATTTCTCAATATTCATGTATCAAATCAACACACTGTACACCTTAAACTTACACCGTGTTATGTGTCAATTACATTTCAATGAATTTGAAAAAAACATTTTAAAAAGCTGAAGTGTGCCCTTTTATTCATTTATTTAATAAACATTTAATAAACATTTTAAAAAATAAACTTTTTAAAACAAGTATAGGACTATTTTGGTATTAAATTTCTTCTTGCTAATTTGGGTAAGCTTTTTTAAAGGGTTAATTTATTTTGTTTAAATTTTGCTATTTATTTTCTGTATTCCTCATTTGTTATACAATGCTTGATTCATTCTTTTCTGTTTTTTTTGTTACATAAGTATAGCATTTTTTTTTTTATTATTGCACTTTTCCCTTTGTTAGGTTTTGTGTTATACATTCTTGTGGGATGTATAACACAGTCCCAGATATTTTATTTTCTTTTATTTTTTAAAAATTATTTTATTGAGGGGCCAGCCCAGTGGTGCAGCGGTTAAGTGCGCACATTCCGCTTCGGTGGCCTGGGGTTCGCCAGTTTAGATCCCGGGTGCGGACATGGCACTGCTTGGCCTGCCATGCTGTGGTAGGCATTCCATGTATAAAGTAGAGGAAGATGGATGGATATTAGCTCGGGGCCAGTCTTCCTCAGCAAAAAAAGGAGGAAGATTGACAGCAGTTAGCTCAGGGCTAATCTTCCTCAAAAATAAAAATTATTTTATTGAGGTCACATTGGTTTATAACAACATATAAATCTCAGGTGTACATCATTATATTTCAGCTTCTGTGTAGACTGTATTGTGTTCACCACCAAAATTCCAGTTACCATCCATCACCATACACATTTACTCCTTTACGTCTTTGGCCCTCCCCCATCCCCTTCCCTTCTGGTAAGTACCAATCTATTCTCCTTATATATATGTGTGTGTTTGTTTATCTTCCTCATATATGTGAAATCATACAGTATTGGTCTTTATTTGTCTGATTTATTTCACTTAGCATAATACCCTTAAAGACCATCCATGTTGTCACAAATGGCACGATTTTATCTTTTTTATGGCTGAGTAGTATTCCACTGTACATATTTACTACATCTTCTTTATCCATTCTTCCATTGATGGGCACTTGTGTTACTTTCAAGTTTCGGCTATTGTGAATAACGCTGCAATGAACATGTGTATATCTTTTTGAGTTAGTGTTTTCATGCTCTTTAGATAAATACCCAGTAGTGGAATTGCTGGATCATATTGTATATCTATTTTTAATTTTTTGAGAAATCTCCATACTGTTTTTCATAGTGGCTGTACAAGTTTGCATTCCCACCAACAGTGTATGAGGGTTCCCTTTTCTCCTGATCCTCTCCAACACTTGGTATTTCTTTTTAATAAAAGCAATTCTGATGGGCATAAGGTGATATCTTACTGTAGTTTTGATTTGCGTTTCCCTAACAATTAGTGATGTTGAACATCTTTACATGTGCCTGTTGGCCCTCTATATAACTTCTTTGTAAAAATGTCTGTTCATATCCTCTGCCCATTTTTTGATTGGGTTGTCTTTTTCACGTTGAGTTATATGAATTCTTTATATATTTTGGAAATTAACTCCTTACCAGATATATGATTTGCAAATATTTTCTGGTGGGTTTGTGAGTTGTCCTTTAGTTTTGTTGATTGTTTCCTTTGCCATGCAGAAACTTTTTAGTTTGATGAAGTCCCATTTGTTTATTTTTTCTTTTGTTTCCCTTGCCTGAGGAGACATAGTATTCAAAAAGATACTGCTAAGACTGAAGTCAAAGAGCGTACTGCCTATGTTTTCTTCTAGGAGTTTTGTGGTTTCAGGTCTAATATTCAAGTCTTTAGCCCATTCTGAGTTAATTTTTGTGTCTGGTATAAGATAATGATCTATTTTCATCCTTTCGCACGTGGCTGTCCAGTTCTCCCAATACTGTTTATTGAAGAGACTTTCCTTTCTCCGTTGTATGTTCTTGGCTCTTTTGTTGAAGATTAGCTGTCCATAGATGTGTGGTTTTATTTCTGGGCTCTCACTGCCATTCCATTGATCTGTGTGTTTGTTTTTTCCTCCAGTACCACGCTGTTTTGATTACTATAGCTTTATAGTATATTTTGAAGTTAGGGAGAATGATGCCTTCGGCTTCATGCTTTTTTCTCAGGTTTGCTTTGGCTATTTAGTGTCTTTTATTTTTCCATATAAATTGTAGGATTCTTTATTTTATTTCCATGAAAATCGTCATTGGGGTTCTAATCGGGATTGCGTTAGGTAATATGGACACTTTAACTATGTTTATTCTTCCAATCCATGAGCATAGGCATGTCTTTCCATTTCTTTATGTCGTTTTCAATTTCTTTCAATAATATCTCATAGTTTTCAGTGTATAGGTCTTTTACCTCTTTGGTTAAATTTTTCCTAGATATTTTATTCTTTTTGTTGCAATTGTAAATGGGATTGCATTCTTGATTTTTCTTTCTGCTAGTTCCTTCTTTGTGTAGAGAAATGGAAGTGATTTTTGTAGGTTGATTTTGTACCTTGTAACTTTACTATATTGATTTATTAATTATTTCTAATAGCTTTTTTGTGGATTTTTTAAGGTTTTCTATATTTGGAATCATGTCATACACAAATAGTGACAGTTTTACTTCTTCCTTTCCAATTTGGATCACTTTAATTTCTTTTTCTTGCCTAATTTCTCTCGCTAGGACTTCCAATACTATGTTGAATAACAGTGGTGAGGGTTTGCATCCTTGTATTGTTCCTGTTCTTAGAGGAATAACTTTCAGTTTTTCACTGTTAAGTATAAAAAGTATAAGATTGGTTATGTTTGTCACAAACAGCCTTTATTATGTTGTACTTTACTTCTATACCCATTTTATTGAGAGATTTTATCATAAATGGATTTTGGATCTTGTCAAGTGCTTTCTCTGTATCTACTGAGAGGATCATGTGATTTTTTATTCTTCGTTTGTTAATGTGGTGTACTGCATTGACTGATTTGCAGATATAGAATCATCCCTGCACCTCTGGAAGAAATCCCATCTGATGGTGGTGTATGTCCCTTTAACGAATGGTTGTATTCAGTTTGCTAATATTTTGTTGAGGATTTTTGTATCTATGTTCATCAGTGATACAAAATGTAATTTTTCTTTTTTGTGTTGTCCTTGTTTGGTTTTGGTATGAAGGTAATGTTGGACTCATAAAATGACTTAGGAAGGGTCCCATCCTCTTCAATTTTTTGGAAGAGTTTAAGGAGGATAGGTATTAAATCTTTGAATGCTTGTGGAATTCACCTGGGAAGTTATTTGGTACTGGACTTTTATTTTAGTGGAGGTTTTTGATTACTGATTCAATCTCCTTACTAGTGATTGGACTATTATGTTTGTCTATTTCTTCTTGATTCAGTTTTAGAAGATTGTATAATTCTAAGAATTTGTCCATTTCTTGTAGATTATCCAATGTTTTTGTGTATAACTTTTCATAGTATTCTTTTATAATTTTTGTATTTCTGTGGTATCCATTGTAATTTCTCCTTTTTTGTTTCCAATTTTATTTATTTGAGACTTCTCTTTTTTTCTTAGTGAGTTTGGGTAAGGATTTGTCAATTTTGTTTGTCTTTATAAGACTCACCTCTTAGTTTCTTTCATCCTTTCTATTGTTTTTTTCAGTCCCTATTTTATTTATTTCTGCTCTGATTTTTATTATTTTCTTCCTTCTACTAACTTTGTTCTTTGTTTTTTCTTTTTCTATTTCTTTTAGGTATAGTGTTAGATTGTTTACTTGAGATTTTTCTTGTTTTTTTGAGGTAGGCCTATATTGCTATAAACTTCCCTCTTAGTAATGATTTTGCTGCATCCCATAAGTCTTGGTATGATGTGTTTTCATTTTCATTTGTCTCTAGGCATTTGTGGATTTTTCCTTTGATTTTTTCCTTGGTCCAGTAGTTGGTCAGTAGCATGTTGTTTTGTCTCCACATATTTTTGACTTTTCCAGCTTTCTTCTTCTAGTTGATTCTAGTTTCATAGCATTGTGGTCATAAAAAATGCTTGATATGATTTCAATCTTCTTAAATTTACTGAGGCTTGTTTTGTTTCCCAGCATATCATCTATATTTGAGAATGTTCTGTGTGCACTTGAGAAGAATATGCATTCTACTACTTTTGGATGGAATGTTCTATATATATATCTATTAAGTCCATCTAGTCTAGTGTTTCATTTAAGGCCACTGTTTCCCTGTTGACTTTCTGTCTGTATGATCCATTCATTGATGAAAATGGGGTGTTCAAGTCTTGTACTATTATTGTGTTACTTTCAATTTCTCCTTTTAGGTTGGTTAATAGTTGCTTTAAGTACTTTGCTGCTTCTATGTTAGGTGCATATATATCAATAAATGTTATGTCTTTGGGGTGGAATGTCCCTTTTATTATTATATAATGTCCATCTTTATCTCTTAACATCTTTTTTGGCTTGAAGTCTGTTTTGTCATAAGTATGGTTACATTCACTTCCTTTTAGTTGCCATTTTCTTGGTGTGTCATCTTCCATCCTTTCACTCTGAGCCTGTGTTTGTCTTTAGAGCCAAGGTGTGTTTCCCAGAGGCAGCATATTATTGGGTCTTATTTTTTAACCTATCCAGCCACTCCGTGTCTTTTGATTGGTGAATTCAATCCATTTATGTTTAGAGTGATTATTGATATATGAGGGCTTAATACTGCCATTTTATTTTTTGTTTTCTGGTTGTTCTATTTTTTCATTGTTTCTTTTTCCTTATATTTCTGTCTGCCATTTCAGTTTGGTGAATTTCTGTGATGTTCTTCTTGAGTTTTCTCTTTATTTATGATTTGTGACTCTGCTGTTATTTTTTGTTTTGTGATTACCATGAGGTTTGTATAAAATATCTGTATATATGAAATAATCTTTTTTCATAGGAACACTAGCCTATGCAGGTTCCATCCACTGTCTCTCCCCCTTCTATGTTCTTGTTGTCACAAGTTGTCTTTTTTATGTTGTGATTTTGTGATCAAATTGAAATGGTTGTAGTATTTTTGATGCTTTCTTTCACTTTTGCCTTTATGTTATAATTAAGTGTTTGCTAATCTATTCTGATATAAATTTGCAATTTTATTATTCTGTGTATTTATCACCTTGCACAAAGCTTTGTAAAGCTTTACCTTTTTGTTTTCATGTCAGAGAGTTCCTTTCAACATTTCTTGTAAGGTGGGTCTAGTGATGATGAATTCCCTCAGCTTTTGTTTATCTGGAAAAGCTTTTATTTCTGCTTCGTATCTGAATGATAACTTTGCTGGACAGAGTAATCTTGTCTGAGAGTTTTTGTCTTTCAATATTTGGAATATATCATTCCACTCTCTCCTAGCTTGTAGAGTTTCTGCTGAGAAATGCTCTGATAGCCTGATGAGCGTTCTTTAGTAAGTTATTTTCTTCTTTCTAGCCACCCTTAATATTCTTTCTTTATCATTCACTTTTGATAGTTTTAATATAATATGCCTTGAAGAAGGTCTTTTTGTAATGAGATAATTAGGAGTTTTATTAGCTTCATTTACTTGTGTATCCAGTTCTTTTCCCAGGTTTGGGAAGTTCTCAGCTATTTCTTTGAATAAGCTCTCTGCTCCTTTCTCCCTCTCTTCTCCTTCTGGGATACCTATTATCCTTATGTTGATTTTTCTAATTGAGTCACATATTTCTCATATGATATGTTCATATTTTTAAAAATCTTTATTGTCTCTCCTCTTCCACCTGAATCATTTCTAAATTTCTATCTTTGAGCTCACTAATTCCCTCTTTCGTATGGTCAGCTCTATTTTCAATGCTCTCTACTTTATTTTTCATCTCATTAATTGTGTTCTTCCTCTCCAAACTGTCTGTGTGTTTGTTTTTTTAGAGTGTTACTCTCTTTGGTAAAGTACTCCTTCTGTTCATCAATTTATTTGTGAGTTCATCTTGAACTGTCTTTCTGAATTTTGTTGTACCTCATTTAGTTTCTTCATAACAGTTATTTTGAATTATTTGTCAGTTTGATTGTAATCTTTTGTGACTTCAAGTTTTATTTCTCAGGGCTTGCCATTCTCTTTGTGTTGTGCTGTGTTACAGTAGTTCTTCATGGTACTTGATGAAATGATTGTCTGCTGGTGCATTTGTGGTAGTAAACACCTTTCTTATTTGGGTAAGGCTTTAGTTACTTTGGTACTGAGCTGCTTTTGTTGCATTTGAGAGCCTGCACTTTCCACCCTCCACTGCCTCTGCTAGAGGCATTGTCAGTATTTTCCTTGTGCTGTTTGTGCCTCTGAGGTTGCTGGTGCCTTGCTGCTTACAATGTCACTGCAGTGTCAGGTGTCACCATCAGGGTCACCAGGCTATGAGCGGTTCTGCTGCTTCCAGGGTCAACTGAGTCTCATGTTGCTCTATTGGCTCTTTGTGGTCTCTCCACAGGCTTGGGTGCTGCTGCCCTATGCCCCACCTGTGCTGCTGCTCCCAGGATGTCTGGGCATGCTGGCAGCAGTGATGCTGTGGGTGCTGGATTTATTGGTGTCACTGTTGCTGCTGGCGCCCATGTTCTTGTATGTAGACCCCGCTGCTATAATAGCTGGTGTCAGGTGTGCCACCTCTGGGGGCTGGGTTGCAGATTCTTCTGTGGTTCCTAAAGCCTCAGGTCACAAGTGCCACCCACAACCACTGGGTCAGGGGTGGGCAGAGGCTAAGCCACAAGTGAATATCATTGCTGTTCATGCAGCCTTTGATCACTGGTGTGTGCTGGTGAACTTCAAAACCTTAGGTCAGGGTACCCATCCTAAGCTGGGAGAATTTGAATTTTGGCTACTGTTCTCACTACTGGAAAGACCAGTGTCACTGCTGGGCTGAGGGGGAAGGGGCTGGGTCACCGGCTCCACTCTGTCCTGAATCCTCAGGACTAGAGTACCTTCCACCCCACTTGGGGCCAGGAGGGTGGTGGGGTTGGTTAGGGGTTAAGCCATGAATGAGTGTCCTAGCAGCCTCTGGTCTCTAGAGTGTGCCGGTCTGCCCTGAAACCTCAGATCAGGGTGCCTCCCCTCAGCTGAGAAAATCCTCATTTTTGGAAACTCTTCCCACTGCTGGAAAGACTGGTGCCACTGCAAGGTGAGGGGAAGAGGACTCGGTCACTGGCTCTTCTCTGTGTCCTGAGTCTTCAGGACATGTGTGCCACCCACCAGTGCTGGTTTAGGAGCAGGGGCTAAGCTGTGGGTGCCATATCTGTCCCTGCAGCCTCTGTTCATTGCTGTGTGCTGCCTGGGTGAGGATCTGCGTTTTGGATTGTTGCTGCTAGGAGAGGGGGAGATGCTGCTCCTCTAGTTCCACTGTCTCCCAGAGGTCCAGTCAACCCACCTTCAGATGTTTAGATGCATGGATCTCTTGGGCATTCTGGCATGCCATGCAGGGAGTCCTTTTTTGATCAATGGATGTCTGACTGCTTGTATCTTAGAGGGGAGAGACAAAGGGAACAACTCACTCCACCATGATACTGGCATCACTTCTTCCTTAGATCTTTTAAAACAAGGTATATCCCCACTCTCCTCAATCTTGAGCTGAAAACTCAATTTTTCTAGTTTGAGTTTCCAAGCCATACAAAATACCTCTGTTTGCCACAATTTTGAAACTCTTATAGAGGTTTCTGTCCAGTTCATTTGCTTCCACAAATACCATGTTTCCTTTTGACAATAACTGTTTTATAGATTTGGCCTATGTTTTAGCCCATTTGGGCTGCTGTAACAAAACACTATAAACTAGGTGGCTTATAAACAACAGAAATTTTTTTCTCACAGTTCTGGAGGCTGGAAAGTCCAAGATCAAGGCATCAGCAGATTTCGTGACTGGTGAGGCTCACTTCCTAGTTCATAGATGACCACCTTCTCCTTGTTTCATCACATGGTGCAAGGATCTCTGGGGTCTCTTTTATAATGGCACTAATTCCCGTTCATGAGTCTAACCCATCATGGCCTAATCACCTCCCAAAGCCCAAATGCCTTTGACATTGGGAGTTGGGATTCCAACATACGAATCTTGCAGGGACACAAACATTTAGTTTACAGCACCCCATATCTTCCTAATGGAATATATTTCTAGTTTTTTCAGGCCTGGAGTCATGGTATACACATTTTCACTTTCCCTACCCAGTGGTACATATAGTAGATAATCAATAAACATTAAAAAAAATTGATAGTCATACCAATCTGTAAGACTACCAGACTAAATAAAGTCTCATTTTATCTGGAGGATAGATACCAGGTGCACTATGAGAAAATTAGCCTAATTTCCATGTTAAATTCTACAATATGCCTTAAATAAATTCTACCATACGCCTTTAATTTTTCTGCTTAATACATATACATTTAGATATGGTATTTATTTTTACATTTTGATTCTTTAAAATATCTTGCTCATACCTTTGATACTATTTCACACATAGCAGATAGCACACAATTCCTTATATTTAAAGTAAAGGATTCTGACTTGAATTTGCAATTGATAATAGTAAGGTATATTAGAATTTTTAAATTATTAAATAGGTAAATCTGTAGACTAATAATCACTCTAAATACCTTTGAGTAATATCATTGTTCAACATATATGTATATTTTTTTGCTTGTTTGGAATCTCTCGCTTTGTTTTGTTCTGTTGCTTTACAAAAGAAATGGCAAACCACATGAGATATGATAGACCCTGAAGCTCTACATATTAAAACTTAAGATGAGCTGGCAGCATTTGCAGTAAAAGCTGCTGGCTCTGTGCACAAGAACATAAAATTTTAAAACCTATTCTCACAACAACAATGAAGAAATTTCTAGTATGCCATCACGGGTGACTCACAATGTTTGTTTTATAACATTAGAGAATTGCACATTGATTTGAAAAGCCTTATCTCAGGAGATTTATCAATGTGAAGACTCAATTGTTGTACAAAGGAAATGAATTTCCCTTTGATTGACAGGTGTTTTAATGAATGTTTAGCTTTAAAATATTATATTTGTAGTCTTAAAACTGGCTGAATCTAAAAGCTCATCATTAAATATATCTTTACTAAAATTATTGAAAAGAATCCGTGTGTATATATTTCACTTGTTGTTAGTGCCATTGAGTGGATTCTGACTCCTAGGGACCCTGTGTACAGCAGAGCGGAACCCTGCTCGGTCTTTTTGTGCCATCCTCCCACCTTCCAGCACTGTATCAGACAGTTCTCCACTGCTATTCATAGGTTCTTCATGGCCAGCTCTTTTGGATGTGGGTGGCCAGGTCTTTCTTCCCACTTTGTCTTAGTCTGGAAGCTGCACTGGAAACTGTCCACCATGGGTGATCCTGCTGGCATTTTAAATGCTGGTGGCATAGCTTTCAGCATCACAGCAACATACAGCTGCCACAGTATGACAACTAACAGACAGGTGGTGTGGTTCCCTGACTGAGAAATGAACCTGGGCCTCAGCAGTGAGAGCACTGAATCTTAACCACTAGACCACCAGAGCTGACCATATATTTCACTTAGGGCATATAGATTTAAAAATAAAAACTTATTAAAGACTACCATGCACTATGATTTCCTTATTAAATAGGACTTATAATCCAGTTCACACTAGAGAATATATAAGGTCAAAAGACCTTCTTAGCTAGTTTGGTCACTCATGAGAGAGAGATTGAGATCTTTTAAAAGTATCCCCTGGTTTGATGGCTAATTGCAAATTGTGGAAATGCTTCTTGAAAATGTCAGTCTCTCCTTATCCATGTAACATGGATAGAACACTGTTAACTTCATAGTGTTGAATCAAAAAATGTACATAAAATGAATTAAAATAGTACTTTGTACATAATGGATGCTCAATAATTAGCTGTTATACAGATGAAATTTCTCACTTACCTTTATTTTCCATTTAGGTTGAAAAATGGCAGTGGTATTTTCTCCTAACAAATCAAAAGAGGAAGATAGGCAAAATCCAATATTTTCTTTTTTTGATGCTCAAAGTGAAACACATGAAAATTTTTGTTTCTCTCCCTTAAAATTGGAGAGCTTTTCTATCTGCTTCTTGAGCATATAATTTCTATCAATCCCCAGCTGTTTGATCTTGGCTGTTGTCTCTACTCAGGTTAATGTCATTAGGGCAGAGGCCAGAAGCTAAACATAAGATGCTTTCACTTTTATTTGAGGAATTACTAATATAGAAGCCACATTTTCTAACAAAACAAAATGAATTTAAGTGATTAAAAATAAATAATATGTTACAAAATCAAAGGTTAATAAAGTGAAAAATATAAATATCGCTAAAAATTTTGAAAAAGAATTTGGTAAACTGTAACATTCTATTCATGAAAAACAACCATTAGTTACAAGTCACTAGAAAAATTCTTTCTTAACATCATAGGTTAGAAACACATGCAGTCTTACACACACACACTCAGAAACATATCCAGTACTCAGTACATTTGCAATAATGTTTAGCAGCAATCGCGTTAAAGTCATTACTGAGTAAATGCCTGTTGACACCAATGTTATGTATTGTTAACTATAGAATGAAGCAAGGACATCTGGCAAGAGGCACTCATGAAGAAAAGAAAAAGAGGGAAGAATAAACATTATTATTTGAAATAAGATAACATGTGTCTTGAAAGCACCTGAGATAAATACATACATTTTCTAGAAAAAAAATGAGTTCAATAGGGGACTGGTTAAAAAAAAATGTACAAAAATAAATAGCTTAAGCATGGACCACTTAGAACACATAATAGAAGAAAGGATACTACTTATAGTACAGCTAAGAAAAACACACCCCTAGAAAAACTTAACAAAAAATGTATAGGACTAAAGTAAACAAAATTGTGTGAAATTCCACCGAGATCCAACGGAATAAGCCTTGAAAAATTGTTAAGATATATAAAAATAGCACTTCTCCAAGGATGAACTAATAAATTCAATATAATCTCAAAACAAAATCCAAAATGGCCATTCTTATTAAATAGTAAAATGTCTAAAGTTCACATAGAAAAACTAAACATGTGATATTAGTCTGAAAAAGAATATGTGAATGAGAAATGGCTCTGCCACACATTAAAATGTGTTACTACCACAGGGTTCCAATGTCAGAATTGACAGAAAAGAGGAACATTATGGAAATTCCAACATATGCACAAGAAAATGTGCAAAATTTTGTATGTAGTATAGTAAAGCAGGGACAGGAAATGACAATTTGTTCATTAAATGCCATTCCTCCAACTATTTAACCATTTTTGGAAAAATAAATGTGATACGTTCCTCCTTGCTCATACAAAAACAAGTTACAGATGGTTCAAAAATTGTCATGGATAGAACAAAAATAAAATGTTAGTAAAACTGATTTCATGAATGAATTTTAAGAATAATATTGGAACAAGAAGGGACTTATTTATAAAGATAGCATGTAAATAAGAAACTATGAAAGGAAAAATAAAATCATCTGGATGGAAAAAAATCTTAAATTATATTTATTTTGATCCAACCTGACAATCTGTTTTAATTGCCACATTTAGACCGATGATGTTCAAAGTGATTATTGATATAGTTGGACTTATATCTACCATAATTATTACTGTTTTCTCTTTGTTGTCCTTGTTCCATTTTTGTCTTCCACTTCTTTACTGTCTTGTGTGGGTTTTTTTTTTTTTTTTTTTTTTGGTGAGGAAGATTGTTGCTTAGCTAAAATCTGTACCAGTCTTCCTCTATTTCGTATGTAGGACACTGTCAGAGAGTGGCTTGATGAATGGTGTGTGGGTCTGCGCCCAGGATCCAAACCAGCAAATTCTGGGCCACCAGAGCTGAGTGTGTGAATTTAACCACTGTGCCACCAGGCTGGCCCCTCTTTTGTGGTTTTAAATGAACATTTTATGTGGTTCCATTTTCTCTCCTTTCTTAGCATATCCATTGTACGTCTTTTTAAATTTTTTTAGGGGTTGCCTTAGAATTTGCAATATACATTTACCACTTATCCAAGTCCACTTTCAAATAACATTACACCACTTCACAGATAGTGTGAGTAACTTATAATAACAAACTAGTCCTAATTCCTTCTTCCCATCCCTTGTATTATTGTTGCCATTCATTTCACTTTTATATAATACACATAAATGTACTTATATATATATATATATGATATATATACATAAGCATACACAGTTTAATACACTGTTGGTATGTTTTGAACAAGCTTATAAGAAATAAGAAAAATAAAAAGTTTTAGTTTTTATTTTACCTTCCCTCATTCCTTCTTTGATGCTTTTTCTTTCTTTATGTAGATCCAAGTTTCTGACGTATATCATTGTCCTTCTCTCTAAAGAACTTCTTTTAACATGTCTTGTAAGGCAGGTCTAGAGGCAACGAATTCCCTCAATTTTTGTTTTCTGAGAAAGTCTTTATTTCTCCTTTACTTTTGAAGGAAAATTTCACAGGGTACAGAATTCTAGGTTGGTGGGTTTTTTATCTTAAGTCATTAAATACTTCACTTCATCTCATCTTGTTTGTATGGTTTTAAGAGGTTAGACGTAATTCTTATCTTTATTCCTCCATAGGTAGGCTGTCTTTTCCTCTGGTTTATTTCAGGATTTTTTCTTTATCTTTGATTTTCTGTAATTTGAAAATAATATGCCTAAGTGCAGGTTTGGGGGCTTTTGGAGGGTATTTATCCTGCACGGTGTTCCCTAAGTTTCTTGGATCTGTGGTTTGATATGACATTAATTTGAGGAAATTCTCAGTCACTGTTGTTTCCAATATTTCTGTTCCTTTCTCTCTTTCTTCCCATTCCCATTATGTGTTCTGTTATTCCCATATGTGTATGTTACACCTTTTGTAGTGTAGGGGAGGAAAACAATTCCTCTACCCTCTAGGTCCTTCCAGCTGGTCTAAGAATTAAATTAACATGAGACAGAATAACAGGAGAAGATACAGTAAAGTTTAATAACATGTATACATGGGAGAAACCCAGGAAAAGTGAGTAACTCACCATAATGGCCAAAGCCACCACCTTAGGACCATCTTCAGCTAAAGACAAAGGAGGATGTTGGGGGTAGTGGTTTGGGGCTTCAAAGGGGAGCAAGGCAATTTACACAGAAATGGAAATGCAAATGTTTGATAAATAAGTTTTATTGGGCCATCTATACACAATGTGACCCAAGAGACAGAAATTTGATAAAAATGAGCTTTCTGGTGACTTTTTGTCTGTTACACATATTTTACATTATACTATAGTTATCTTACAGTATTAGCTCTTACCTGGAAGAGGCCTTCTATCTAAAATTCTTTTGGGCAGTTAGGGGGAAGGTCAAAGTTTCTTTCAAAGTCTTTTGTTCCTAAAAATGATAAAGCCAAAGAGACACATTTTGGCGTGACCAATTCTGATTCTCTACAGTAGTTGTCCTATGGTCCTTGGATGTTCCGTTCTGCTTTTTTCGGTCTTTGTTCTGTTTTCTTTTTGGTTTTGGAGGCTTCTATTAACATATCCTCAAGCTCAGAGATTCTTTCCTCAGCTGTGTCTAGTCTACTAGTAAACCCATTAAAGGCATTCTTCGTTTTTGTTACAACATTTTTTATTGATGACATTTATTTTTTATTCCTTCTTAGAATTTCCATCTCTCTTGTTTACAATGCCCATCTGTTCTTTCATGCTGTTTACTTTATCCATGAGAACACTTAGCATATTAATCATAGCTTTTGTGTTCTGTTTTGTTTTACTGAGGAAGATTAGCTCTGAGCTAACACCTATGCTGATCTTTCTCCACTTTATATGTGGGTTGCCGTCACAGCACAGCTGACAAGTGGCATAGGTCTGAACTTACAAACCTGGGCCTCCAAAGTGGAATGTGCAAACTTAACCACTGCACCATGGGGCCAGCCCCTAATCATAGTTCTTTTAAATTCCCTGTCTGATAATTCCAACATCCTTGACATGTCTGGTTCTTATGCTTGCTCTCTGTCTCTTCAAATAGTGTTTTTGCCTTTTGCTATGCCTTGTAATTTTTTATTGATAACTGGACACAATGTACTGGGTAAAACGAACTGCTGTAAATAGGCCTTTCATAATACGGTGCTGAGGCATCAGGGGAGAAGTGTTCCACAGTCTTACGATTAGGTCTCCATCTTTCAGTGAGCCTAGACCTCTGGACTATGAACTTCACAACACTTTCTGAGGTTTTATTTCTCCCTTATTTGGTTGGACAGGATGGCTAGAGTGGGCTGGAGTTGGATATCAGGTCAGTTAGGCTCTGACAACATTCCAGCAGGTGAGGATCTGGTTAACTAGTTTCCCCTGAAATCTTGTTAAAAAGAACAGTATGCTCTGACGTATTTGAAAATGGTTCCTTTCTCCTCTCCCTGCTGGAAGCACGAGAGGATTTTTCTCCATTATTTCCTCTGAGAAACCGATTGAGCTCCTGAAGGTAAATCTCACAAAATTACTGGAACGTCCCTTTGACTGGGGACACCCAGAGTTTTTAACTCTTGGGCTTGTCTGTACTGAGCTTCCAGCCATTTGTCAAATCCCATTCAGGTTTCCCTATCCCGGGACTGGTTCCCAGGTGATTGCCACTTGTGAGTCTTTGCTCTGGTAAGCCTCAACTCCCTATATTCGCCTGTCTGTCTCTCCAATCTTGGGGACAGCAGTTTGCTCTGTGTAATTTTCCCTCTTACAAATCTAGGCAGAGTTGTTGATTTTTGAGTCTGTTCAGTTTTTTACTTGTTGTTAGGAGGGAGTGACAATTTCCAAACTCCTTGCATGCATAACTGGAAACTAGATGTCTTAAATTAGATCTAAATAAAATAAACTTAAAAAATAGTTACAACATATGTAATTAACAAAGCTTTAATAAACATAGTCTATATAATATATATATATATATATATTATTTTTTTGCTGAAGAAGACTTGCCCTGAACTAACATCTACTGCCAATCTTCCTCATTTTTGCTGAGGAAAATTCATCCTGAGGTAACATCTATTGCCAATTTTCCTCTATTTTGTATGTGAGCTGCTGCCAGAGCATGGCTGCTGACAGACAAGTGGTGTAGGTGTGCATCTGGGCACCAAACCCAGGCCACCAAATCAGAGTGCACCAAACTTAACCACTAGGCCACTGGGGCATGCCTTGCAAATTTTTGGAAAAAAAATACAAATTCTTTTTGTTAAAAACTCTGAACCATCACTCCACAAGATATAAAATACAAATGATAAATATATATGAAGTTGTTAATTTCATTAGTAATCAAGAGAAGGCAAATTAAAGTATGAGTAACATATATTTCCCCAGTAAATTTTAACATATTATCCAATGGTTCTGAGGATGTATGAAAACTATCATACTTACTCTAAAGATGTTCTAGCATTTCCATTTGTAGGAATTATCCTCCCACTTCCAAAAATACATAACTAGGAATATATAAGCAAAGATGTTCATTTCAACATTGTTTATAATAGGGAAAATTAGAAATAAAAGTATATCTTCAGTAGAATGGTGTAAATTGGGATTCAATGAAATAGTATCAACTGTTGGATGCAAATGAAAAGATGGCTGTTTATACTATTATGTAGGATAAAATCATATTATAAAACACTATGTGTATTAAAACCTGCATACAAATACTAGGAAACACAGACCTAAAATCTTAATAATGGTTCTTTCTGGAAGGTGAGATTACACTGTCTACTTCTATGTTGTTTGCTTTTTATCATGAATCTTAAATAAAATAAAATAATATGATATAATAAAGTCTTACCAGTAAGTTTTCTGTGGAGTATAGTAACAGGTAACTAAAGAGAAAGATCTTCAAGACTTATTATCTACCAGATGAACTGGTTTTAATACAGTTGGTAATCCCATTTTTTTCTCCTGCCAGGGAAAGGTGAACATGGGAAACCTTACCCCCTCACTGAAGAGGACCACGATGACTCAGCTTATAGGGAAAATGGTTTCAACATTTTTGTCAGCAACAATATTGCTCTAGAGAGGTCCCTGCCAGATATTCGCCATGCTAAGTGAGTACCCGCAAGCTCCTTGTGCAGTGCGGTTTTCTTTTGTTTGTCTGTTTTGTTTTATTATGTTTAATGTGTATCACAGTGAGACACATAACTAAAAATTTTGTTCTAATAATTTCATTAGAACCTTTTATATTTCATAATCTTACATATGTTTGATTTAAATTAGAATAACTTTAAAAATTCCAAAAGAATAGCTACCAACTCTCTAAAACTTAATACACATTTTCGTTATTGAGTTGACTGTATCATCTCCATTTAAAATGAAATCTTTTCATATCCATGCTTTTACTTTTGATCGTGTAGTTTGTGAAGCAAACATTTTTTTCTGAGGGTTAGTGCTGTCAGAACTGTCTACATATATATTTATACCTTCTATCGACCTCATTCTCACACCAGCCATATTCAGTGCCCTTGTTTTTACATCTTCCATAAAGAATGCCTGAAATGAATGCAGCCATAATCCAAAGGCAATGGTTGGTTGCTCAAGTTCTGACACTTCATGAATTGCTTGTGGCTTGTCAATTACCAGTGAGTTCAGTTTTTACTGAATCATACCCACATAGTATAGTATAAATGGAAATCAGGATAATATTGCATATATTTACCTGCAATTCATCTTCTCTATGTCCACCTCTATCTACTCCTAACATTGCCTCATGTACTTTTTTCTAGTTTGTTATGGTCTGCTTGTTAGCATATGCAATGCACAAAGTATGTCAAGAACAGAGAATGTGATCAGAATTTAAAGTTGTGGAATTGTCATGGATATTTGATAATCTATCCAACTATACTAATATGTTCACCGCTCCCCCCTACCTCAATCTCCCTTTGGAAACAATTGTGTGAGAGAAAGAAAATAAAATAAGGGCAACTGTTGAAATTAGGACTAGGAATCTAAATTAAACCAGTAATGTACAGTAAATAAAACTCTTAATTTTGTGCAAAAATAATTAACCCTTTAGGAAAAAAGTCAGTAAATTGCAGTTTGGGGGACCATTCTTTAGTTGCCATATTGTGTATTTATAACGTTATTTTAAAATATAAAAGAATTATTGCTTCCTCCTCAGCTTTTATGTGAATTTGCATTTCCCAATATAGTTAAGCAGAGGATTAATGTGAAGAACAAATCAATTTTTCCCTAAACTGAATGCTTTATGTATTGGTCTAGGCCTTCTAGCTAGCCAAATTATTCCCAAGTTACCTGAAATTATCTACAGTAATTCCCACTGACCGAGAACATTTTTAGTTATGAGAAATTTTAATACCTAATTGCACACCATCAAAGATGCATTAAATTGCACTGTTGGCATAATAAATGTGCTCAGAGAATCATTTCCATCCACCTCCTCCCCCACCCCCACACTTCCAATCTTTTAATGTGTATTCAAGCGGAAATAATTACAGATGGAAATGGTGTAGAAACTCACTGAAGTCAAAAGAAGGCTGATATTCCCATTCTTCTCAGACAGTGTATTTTTAGAGTAACTACCTCCTTTTGAAAAAAGATGTTCTTAGGCAATAATGGAAAAGAAAATGGAAAAATGGAAAGAAAAATATTTTGAAATTTTTATTGGAGTTACTGAGTTTACAGACTCAGAGGGCATTATTTTAAATGTTAGGAAAGAAAAATGTGGCTAAAATATGGTCTGTGATCATGTTCTTACTTGTTTACTGAGGCTTGATAACTAATAAGACAAACAGTTGCATAGTAAAATGATACCAAAAATGACAAAACCTTAACAAGGGTTGGAGGCGCATGACAGCAAAGTGCTAAGTGTGAGACAACCAGGAATGGTAGATTACCCTGGTTGGTCCAGTATCTGACTCTCAGAGTTGCAGGAACGGAGATCCATTGTTGCCTCTGATGTTGTTGAGGTCCTACCTGAGGGGAACCAAGAGCCCAAGAAAGTCTTACAAGGATCCCACTGTTTAAAAGTCCTGTGCTTTTGACCTCATTTGTGCTTCTCAAAATGCACGCACAGGTAACTACAAGAGTATGAAGCTCTGTGTAAGTGGTTCTTGAAATTATAAAAGCAACTCGACACACACTCCAGTGTTTTCAGTTGAACTAGGCTGCAGATCATTGACCATAACTTGTTTATTTTGACAGAATCTATAGAAGAGAATGCAAAATTGGTGTGACTTTGATAATCAGACATAAGAGTTCTAAGAAACCTTGCATTTGCAGTCAGCTAATTCAAACTACAGGCTCAGAATGATAGGAGAGAAGAGTTTATATTTCTTTGCTCTGAGATTTTGTTATGGAAAATATTGGGGAATACTGTCTTGCAATTTTGCTTAACTCGATCTTTATTACAAAACACAGAAGCATAGTTCTTCCTCCACTCTTCTGTAGTCTCTTCTGATCACTCTCTCTGAGTATGCAAGTGCTCTCTACCCATTCATATTCTCACACGTAGTCAAAAAAAAGTCATGGTTCTAGGTGTTTTGATGTGCTTAGTGCACATTTTAGTTCACTGTGAAGAATTTTCAGAACAGGAATTATTTCAGAAATCTCAACTCAGAAAGCATGTTTCTTTTACTTGTCCTACTCCCTTCTTCTTCACTAGCATAAAAATGAACTGCTTTCTTTTGGCTTTATTATTTTGTGGAGTCAGTAATAGATTCCCATTAAGTAGGAGCCATAGATAAAGGAAAGTCAATTGACATATGTGGAATAATTTAATCATTCTTGCTTATATCCTAAGAATAATTTCCAAGCTTTTTCATTTATGTTTTACTTTTTTGAAGACATATCTGTGTACTTTAAATACTCCCTTCTTCAGTTGTTGCCTAATTGTGTCCGAATCCATAGTACCTGGGTATAACCTGAGAACTGTCCTTAGAACATATTATCTTTATATTTTATTTAATGCAGTGTTGATAAGAATTTTACTCAGGAAGCTTCTGCATGAAAAATGTCCAGTCAGTGGATATCTTGCTGGCCTGGCTTCATTTTACCACACTTCAATTTTTCCCCACCTGCATATTGATTGTGCATTTTCTTTGTATTCAGTTACCCGTTTTGGATGCCAGATCTTTGTATGCTATAGGACATCTTATTTTGACTTCCAGTTCAAAATAGGAAATATGAAACATATATGTAGAATACAGAATACATATAAAATATGGAAATAGAAAACCATGGAAGGATGGATGGCCTGCATAGAAAAGAAACTGATAAACTTATGAATGAATATATTGTTAGCAAGATGAGATTGAAAAATATTTGAGCAAGTATTACTCCCAAATAAAAACAAATTCATCAGCAGTTACCACAAATACTCCCCCAAAATGGTACAATTCACGTGTAAGTTGAAGTTGCATCTATGAAAAGAAGAAATGCATGAGATTAGGACATATGAGTCATGTATAATAGGAGAGCTGAAGTATGCTTTGCAGAGGATTCAGGTAAATGCATCATTGATACGGGTTCATTTTTTTTGCTGTAATAGAATACACATTTACACAGATATATACTCATGCATGTTAACATTAAGATGCATTTAGAAGGTAAGTGAGTAGCTGGCATATTTTTCAATTAAAATAACTCTACTCTGAATTGTGGATTTTCCTTTTCACTTAGCTTTTTCCTTACATTTCATTATATTTCCAAGATAAGGATAGTTTTTAGCTTCACAACTTTGACAATAAATAAGATATTGAAGATTGAGAGAAAAGTCTATGATATCTCTTGAGAAAATATAGGAGGAGCGTTTTACAGCCTCTTGGATTATATAATTGCTTCCAGCAGTGTTGCAGTCATGTCAGATTAATACATCACAACTTTGCTCCCTGTACAATTTCAGGGCCAAATGAGAGATAGTCCCAGAAATGGTTTGGAATTAAAATATTACTCTTTTTATTGATAAGATTATATTGGTGGACATAGTTTGGATGTGGGCCACGTGTGATTCCCAATACTGAACTCCAGAACGAGGTGCATCTAGCCTTCATAGACATTGCTGGACAACACAGGGATGATTATATAACGTAAGGCATGGAGGACAGTTAGTTGTCTGCTCTCTGAAGACAAGCAGATCCCAAAGCAGAAAAATGAAGGAGGAGCTGAGCCAAGCGTGGGAAGCTCCATAACTCAAACTCATCAATTGTGTGTCTTACTTTCTCCTGGAAAGAATGCATGAGAAGATGGAGAGAGACTAGGAGTATTAATCTAATTGTTGTCCCTCTACATAGGAACATCTATCGAGAGGAAAGGGAAGACTCCTTCCTAAATGAATAGTGCGTAATATCCGCTTTGCATTTGAGGAGAAACATCAGCTTCCCAATTTTTTGAGAAATTTCTCATTTTTTAAAATTTTTTAGTGCCTTACAGTCTAAACATTCCTGCCTTCTAGAAATTATGTTGAATAATAGTTCTGGAAAAGTTGACATCCATGGCTTGCACTGTAGTGCTGCATAAGTCAATTTGTCGTTTTGAATTTCTATTTACCCACTTCATTAAGTGGGAATTCTAACTTTCTTCATGCCTCTCACCATGTATTAAGATTATTAAAGTTGAAACCGGGTTTACCAAATCAGCTGTAGCATGATCTATTCAGTTATTTCTTTTCGTTCTGATGACAATAATCCTGGTTCCCTTCTTTTCCAGTTATATCATGAAGATATAAAAATAAGGAGATCTAGTGAACTACAATTCTAAAATTTAAATCGTAAAAAGAAATTTTGTGAGTCAATTTCTTAGGAAAACTAATTATATGTGTCCAAGAAAGTGTGATTTAACTGTTTTGACTCTTGTCTATTGAATACTAGAACTCACCCATAGAAATGTCTGAGTTTAACCATCCAAAAACATGCAAGGATAAAATTCTTTTACTTCTCAATTTCAAAAGCTATGTAAAACTTTTTGAGAGGCACTGGCTTCTTTTATGTTTTTATTATGATTTACTTGTGAAGTTGATTAAGCACCTTCTTTCAACAAGTTTACAAATGAATGCTGAAGCAAATTAAGCTAAAATCACTGTTCCAGCACTCCAATCAAGTGTGAATATTGCCACAGAAGGAGGTGGGAAATGCATCCTTTGAATCCAATGCTCTTCCAGCCTAGGATATATCTTATTTAGATTTACTGAAAAAAAGAAAAGTAGTTAAATCACGAGCAGCAGATTGGGGAAGGGATGATCAGGAACATCAGATAGGAAATACTCCTTCAAAACCATTGGTCAGGTGAGTACTCCAATATTTTTGTGAGCCAGTTTATGTAAATGAGTATAGACATTGATACAGTACTATGTTTCTAAGAGTCATTTAAAAAAACAAAACTAAAAACTTACACACATATTTCACTTATTGAAGAAAGTCTGAGAGATAAGAAAGAGTTTTTATCACTGTAACTAAAAGATATGTCCCTGTTGAAATGAAAATCATTCTAGGACACATAACTGTTCAAGAGTTGTCAAACATTTATCCTTTGGAGTGACTCAGAGATCACGAAGCAGAGTCTTTGAAAGGTGGATTGAGGATGAGCACAAGAGCACTGAGGTCTAAGAGTGGTGATGTGAAAGTTATGCAAGGTGAAAAAAGAAATGACAAAAGAAAAACCTTCTAAAAATAAACTTACAGCTGCTTCAAAATTATGTCCATTGAATTTCAAAGTATATCCTTTGTAACCTTAGAATATGATAAGGATCAAACAAATAAAACTGAAAGTTAGCATAAGTTTGAGAAATAGATTCACAAATTTAATTCCGGAAAGAGAAGAAAATGGAAATTTGATGTAATTACGCACCTTGTTCTGTAAGATTAATCTAACAACAGGAATTCTGAATGTGCTCTTTCTTCATTTTATTCCCACCCACAGAAGCTTACTGAAAAAAGAGGTAGAGATGAACATTTAGTTTATTTATTTAAAAAAGTACGAAAATTTGCCATTTTGAACAGCTAACATCATGTTTAATAGTGAAAGACTGGTTGCATTTCCCCTAAGATCGTGAGGTAAATAGGACGTCTACTCTCAGCACTGCTATTCAGCATTGAACTGTAGATTCTAGCTCAGGCAATTAGGGAGGCAAAAGAAATAAAAGGCATCTAAATTGCAGAGGAAGAATTAAAACTGTCTCTATTGGCAAACGACATAATTTTACATATAGAAAACCCCAAGGAATTCTCTAAAAAACTATTAGAACTAATAATCAATTTCAGCAAGGAGGCAAGGTATAAGATAAATATGCAAAAATCATTTTGTTTTTATACACTTGCAGTAAATTATCTGAAAATGAAATTGAGAACAATTCCATTCACCATTAAATCAAAATGAATAAATTTCTTACGAATAAATTGAAAAAAGCAATGTAAAACTTATACTTTGAAAAGTACAAGACACTGTTGAAAGAAATTGAAGAAATGGAAAAACATCCTATATTTGTGGGTCAGGAGATTTTCAATATTGTTAGGGTGGTGAAACACTCCAAGCTGATCTACAGATTCAAAGAAAACTCGATCAGAATCCCAGCTGACTTCTTTGTAGAAATTGATAAGCTGATTCTCAAATTTATATGGAATTACAAGGGACCCAGAAGAGCCAAAACAATCTTGAAGAACAGCAACAAAATAGGAAGACACACACTTCCTGGTTTCACATTTATCGCGAGGTAACAGTAATCTCCAAGGTAGTGTAGTACTGGTAAATGGATAGATATATAGATCAACAGAATATAATAGAGAGTCCAGAAATAATTCTATACATTCATGATCAATTGATTTTTTGACAATGGTGCCAAAACCATTCAAGATGGAAAGCATAGCCCTTTAAACATATGGTACTGGGACAAGTAGATAGCCATATGTAAAAAATGATGTTTGATCTTTACCTCAGAATACATAAAAATCAGCACAAAATGTATCAAAGATCTCAAAATAAGTACTAAAAGAAGAAAACATGGAAGTAAATTTTTATGACCTTTGATTTAACAAAGTCTTCTTAGGCATAATACCAAAAGCACAAGCAACAAAGGCAAAAACACATCAGACTTCACCAAAATTAAAACCTTTTATGCTTCAAAGGACACCATCAGGAAGGCAAAATGACAACCCACAGAACTGGAGAAAACATTTGCAAATCATGTATCTGATAAGAAAGTTGTATCTAAGATATATAAAGAAGTCTTACAATTCAATAATAAAAAGATAAATAGCCCAGTGAAAATATGGGCAAATGATCTGAATAGTCATTTCTTCAAAGAAGATATACAAATGGGCAATAAATTCAGGAAAAGATATTCAACATCATTAGTCACCAAGAAAATACAAATCAAAAGCAAAATGAGATAGTACTTCATACCAGCTACAACAACTAGAGCCAAAATGTCAGGTAATGAATGTTAACGAGGCCATGGAGAAACTGGAATTCTCATCATTGCTGTTGGGAATGTAAAATGGCGTGGATCTTTTGGAAGATAGTCTGGCCGTTCCTCAAACAACTAAAAAGAAAGTACCACACAACCTAGCAATTCTACTTCTAGGTATACATCCAAGAGAAATAAAAACGTATGTCCACACAAAGCTTATACATGAATGTTTCTAGCAGCATTATTCATAATAGCCAAAAGATGGAAACAACCCAATGTCCACTGGTGGATGAACGTATCAACAAAATGTGCTATATCCAGACAATGGAAGATTATTCAGTCATAAAAAGCATAAAAATACTTACAAATGCTGCATCTTGGATTAACCTTGAAAACACTATGCTAAATGAAAACAACAGACACAAAATTCCGTATAATATACAATTCTATTTATACAAATGTCCAGAATACAGAAGTCTGTTGAAAAAGAAAGTAGATAGAGGGGCTGCCCGGTGGCTGAGCAGTTAAGTTCGCAAGTTCTGCTTCTCAGCGGCCAGGGGTTCGCCAATTCGGATCCCAGGTGCGGGCATGGCACCACTTGGCAAAAAGCCATGCTGTGGTAGGCGTCCCATATATAAAGTAGAGGAAGATGGGCACAGATGTTAGCTGAGGGCCAGTCTTCCTCAGCAAAAAGAGGAGGACCGGCAGCAGTTAGCTCAGGGCTAATCTTCCTCAAAAAAAAAAAAAAGAAAGAAAGTAGATAGAGGTTAGTTTAGGGCTGTGAGGGGAGAAGGGGCAGGAGAGTTATAACTAAGAGTATGGGATTTCTTTTTAAGTTGATGAATGTATTCTTAAATACATTGTGGTGATGGTTGCACATGACTATGAATACACTAAAAACCATTGAATCATGCGCTTTTAATGGTACAACAGATGAATTGTATAGTATGTGAATTATATCTCAATAAAGCTGTTTAAAAAAGTAAATCACTTTCATTTTTCTCCAAATCGAATAATTTTATTTTATTTCTTTATTTTTACCAAATCAAGCAATTAATTCTTCTGATAGATTTTATCATCTGAGTTAATGCAATAAGTATTGATCTCTAGGTTTTGTAACTGGTATGTACTGATGTGTTTACTATTTGCAAAGTGTGAGATTCAAGTATCTCAATGCCATGAACACTATTTTATTTCCTAATAAAATTCTCTTAAAAATCTTGAATTCCTGCTCTGGAAAGAATTGTTTGGCAATCTCTACAGAAGTGGAGAATTTAGTTATTAATGTATTTTTATGTTTTGCTTATTATTCTGGCTTAAGTTTAATCGTGTATAATAAAAAACATTGATACCGGCACATCTGTAAAATGACCACTTCACTCACTTTTCCTTCTAGCTATCAGCCCCAAGTTCCATATAGATACTGATTTCCTCAACTTCCGTTCAACTCGTTAGTAGTTCCTCTTCATCCGATAGCTGGCTATTAAAGCTCACTGATGCTCAGTGCTGACCACTAGTTTCTTCATTCTATTTCCTCTCTCCTTGCTGATCTCATTCCCCAAGGCCTATTAATTCTCTCTGAAATGTAGTGACAACATGTGTCTCGAATGCATACACTTCCCCTAGTCTCAACTATATCCACTATCATCTCTTCATTGGAATTCTAGAATAACCTCAGAATTGGACCTCACACACTCCCTCTTGCTCCTGTGCAATACATTGAGTAGAGTGAGCAATCATGAGCCTTAAGAACTATGGCAAAACCTACATCCCCCCGTCTAAAATACTTAAAAGACTCCCTCTTATACCCAAAAAAATAGCTTAGAAAATATCAACATTGACCTTCATATTCTTAACCCTGCCTATCTCTGAGTTCCTCTTTTGCTTTTCTCTCTGTGTTCACTACCTTTCTACCACAATGCCACAGTGCACACTCAGCTGGGTGAACACAACAAACTCTTTTGTTCATTGCTACAGACAACATATCACACTACATTAAAGTGTTAATCATATTACCATATAAAATATTAATTTAAAAAATAAGTTTCTATGTATTAGGTGATGAAATAAATAAATAATGATGACCGTCCACACTTACTCAAACATACTCACATACACGTGGCAGTCCAAACTGATTTTTCCGGCCTGTCAAAGGCAAAATAAATTACCAGTTATTGCTGCTTTATCAAACCCAACTGACATGGCAAGATTAGAACAGAAAAACAGTGTGACTGAAACCAGCCATTGAAAATTGAATATGCTGACATTAAAACAATTACTATGTAAATTGGTGCTTGGAAATGACTTACACAGATATGTTCTATAATATGCTTGTCACTAGCCAGATGCCAAGTTGACATTTTATTCTGCTACTATTGAGAATGGGGTTGAGAGAATGTTAGCTGAACCAAAATGGTTTTGCAAGAAATCTTACAGTGACAAAAATTTAAAAGAAAATAAAGAAATTTCCTCTTCTTTCTGAACATAAGTGGTTCCTTTGAGAAATTTTTTTTAAAAATTGTTTCACTAACTATATTTAGCTGTCCTGATTATCTTGTTTAGGAAATCTATTTTCAAAAGACTTCGCAGAATTCAACTAAAATGAACTATCATCTATCAGTAAAACCATTTTATAAAGCTTGTGATAAGCTAAGAGGCAATAAATTATTTACTTAATTAATTAATTTGGGGTCTGTCCAAGGTGCTGACACTAGCACATGTAAATGAATCAAAAGGTGGTCAGATGTACAAAAAAAACGCCATTTTTGCTGTAGCTATGAGGTTAAACAAATTGTAGGATTTTGAACTGGTTTCCCTCCCACATACATCCTAATGAAACCGACTGCCTCTGAGTCGGCTCTCTCTTTCTTTATTGCCATTTCAGAGAATTATCAGGATTATTATAAAATGGCACAAAATCATAACCATTTAGAATGTGGGCCCTAAAGGGAGCTCAAAATATAACTCCCTGCCTGTTTATTATCATTACTACAGAATCACATTTTAACACATTTAGCATTATACGAAAAATGTTCCAAGTTTTATATGTTTCACATGACGTATATATATATATATGTATCTTTTTTAATCTGAAATATGTTAATATAACTGAGGAATCTTTAAGCGCATACTCTCACTCCATTCTTTAGATTATTTCATCAGCAAAGGTACGATGGGTAATATCGTTGCAGATGTTAACCTTTCTTGAACAAACCTATCAACAAACATATTAATCAATATTAATATGTATGAGTAAAATCATATAATGGAAAATGTTTCTTTCCTTTCTTAGTATTACTTTAAAAGGAAGAAGTAAGACATAAATTCACTTAATTTTGAATCCTCTCAACTTGGTGACTTTAAATACTAAGCTGAAATTTTACTTTTTGAAGGAGTGGCTTTAAATAAATGAAGATTTTGGAGACTTTTAACAGTCCTCTTTCAGTAATTGTTTAAAGAGAGACAAAAGATTCAATTAGGATACAGGAGATTTAAACAAAATTATACATAAGTTGTCTTAATTTATATTTATTTACATTTACTGAACACTACATTTAATAATTGCATGATAAGCTTTTTTTTCAATTTCATGTGAAATGTTTACCCAAATAGATCATGCACTATTGCATAAACAACTCTCATTAAATTTCAACTGATAGAATTAATACTGAGTATATTCTCTGACCAAACTTGAATTAAATTAAAAATCAATAAAAAATATATCCATAAAATATACAAATATTTAGAAATTGAATAACACATTTATGAATAACCCACAGGTCAAATGTTAACCTAGAGAAACTAGAAAATTTTCAAATACAATAATAATTAAAATACATCCCACAGCTTTTTTACATGCTGTACATATAATGCAGCCCTTACAGGTAAATGTACAGCTTTAAATGTTTAAATCAAGCAAGAAAAATTTTCAAATTAATCATCTAAGTAAAATAAGTATAAAAAAGAAAATAAATCAACGACTGTCAAAAAGAGAAAAAATTAGAAGTTCAAAATTTAGTATTTTGAATGCATTAATAAAATTTCTAAATTTCTGGTAAGTATTTCTAAGGAAAAACAAAAGAGAGAGAAACCACCAATTACCACTATCAGTTATGAAAGAGTGGATATCATTAAACTTCCAACAGACATTTGAATCATAATGAAGGGATATTATAAACATCATCATGCCAACAGTTTGACACAGACAAAATATAAAATTTTCCTGAAAATCCAACTGATAACATCACAAAATGAAACAGAAAGTCTGAATATCCCTAGAGCCAAGAAATATATTACACTGGTAAGTAAGAGTCTACCGACAGCATTCCGATTTCTAGGCGAGATGGAATAAACACATTTCACTCTCATCCCGTTGAACTCAACTACAAAATCCGGACAGATGGACGGCCAAGCTAATTGAGGATACTAAAAAAAAATAGCAATAGATGGAGTACAGAACGACATGAGAATTCAAAATAGCACTGAAATAATGCTGAGATCTTGAGTTTTTTAAAACATGTTTAACAGTTGAAAGCAAAAATATATTTTCTGGTGTGATTTTCGATGTACGTAGATATATAAGACAACTGTAGCTTAAAAGAGAGAGTGTAAAGGGACTATATAGTAATAAGATTTCTATATTAAAAGTGAAGTGGTAAAATATTAATTATAAATACACTGGAAAAATAAAGTATGTGTTTTTAATCTCTAAAGCAAACACTAAAATATTATGCAAAGATATCATCAAAATCACAATGGATACATTGAAATGGAATATGAATAAATGTATAAATAAACGAAAGAATGCAGAAAAGGGGAAGCAAGGAAAAACAAAAACAAAGAAAACACTCCATTCAACAACAGCAGAATAATATTCTTCTCAAGTATGCAAGAAACATTCATCAAGATACACCATATCCTGGGTCATAAAACAAATATTACAAATTAAAAGACTGAAATCTTACAAAGTATATTCTCTGACCTTAAAACAATTATATCAAAACTTAGTTACAGAAAAATAAGACAATCACCACTTAGAAATTAAAAACATATTTTTAAGTAATCAACATGTCAAAAGGAAGTTTCAAGGGATATTCAAAATATTTTGAAATGAACAAAAATAAATACTTATAAAATTTTGATATATTTATAGTAATTCTTAGGATGAAATCATTCTAGTCTCCTATCAATCAATGGTTGTAAAAAGAAAGAAAAAAGTCCTCAAGTCAGTAATCTAAGCTATTACCTTAATAAAGTGTAAAAGGCGAGGCCAGCCCAGTGGCATAGTGGTTAAGTTCACATGCTCTGCTTCAGCCACCTGGGGTTTGTGGGTTCAGGTCCTGGACACAGACCTACACACCCTCGTTGGGCCATATTGTGGTGGCATCTCACATACAAAATAGAGGAGGTTAGCACAATGTTAGCTCCGGGACAATCTTCCTCACCAAAAAAAAAGAAAAAGAAAAAGGGGAAAAAGACAAGTAAAATTAATTCAGAGTAAATTTCTTACTGTAATTGTGGAATTACCTCTATCTCCTTACAGTTCTGTCAACTTTTGCTTCATATGTTTGAAACTCTTGTTAGGTGCTTAAACACTTTGTGCTGTTGTGTTCTCTTAATAAGTTGATCTCTTTATTGTGAAATGAAGTTCTATATCCTGGTAATATTTTTTTGCTTTGAAAACTATTTTGCTGGCTATTAATAAAGCCAATATAGCTTTCTTTTTATTAGCGTTAGCATGCAGAATCTTCTATACATTTACTTTTAAACTTATTTGCATCTTTATATTAAAAATGAGTTTGTTGGAGGCAGCAGACGGCAATCTGATGAATTGACAATCTCTTCTTTTTATGTATATGTTTAGACCATTTACATTCAATGTGATTATTGATATGGTTAGCTCAAATAGACCATTTTGCTATTGCTTTTCCATTTGTACCCTTTAGTCTGTCTCCCTTCCTCTGTCTCTACCTTCTTTTGGACTACTCACATATTTAATCATTCCATTTAATCTTCTTAGGGAGGTATAGCAGACATAACTCTTTGTTGTGTAATTTTTCTGGTTGCATTAGGTTTCATGGAATATAACATTAACTTATCATGGTGTACATTTAAGTAATATTGTATGGCTTCCTTTATAATATAAGAACCTGACAATAGTGTACATCGATTTCTTCACTTCTGGCCTTTAGGCTAATTGTTTCCATACATTTTGCTTCAATTTATGTCATAAATCTCAAAATACATTGCTATCTTTTTTGCTACACATTAATCAGTTATCTTTATAAATGATTTAAGTAACAAAAAATAGTTATTTTATTGTTTGCCACACAATTACCTTTTCTGTTGCTTTTTATTTTTTTGTCTAGATATAGATTTCCATTTGGTATAATTTTCTGAAGGACTTTCTGTAACATTTATTTTTGTGCAGATCTTCTGATAAATGAGCACATTCAATATTTGCATGTCTGAATAATTTTTTATTTTGCCTTCATTTTTCAAATATATTTTCATTAACTAAAGAAAACTAGGTTGCTTTTAGTTTTATTTTTTTTAATTTTTCTTTTCTGTACTTAAAGATGTTGCTCCCACTACCTCACTGTCTTACATTATTTCTAACAAGAAATTTACTGTCAGGAGCTGGCCCAGTGGTGTAGTGGTTTGGTTCGTGCACTCTACTTCGGTGGCCCAGGGTTCAAGAGTTCAGATCCTGGGCACAGACCTACACACTGCTCATCAAGCCACGCTGTGGTGACATCCCCCATGCCAAATCACCACATGTGGTGACATCCCAAAATAGAGGAAGATTGGCACAGATATTAGCTCATGGAAAATATTCCTCATCAAAAAAGAATAGTGAAAAAAGAAACCTGCTGTCATTCTTATCTGCATTCCTCTGGACTTTTCTATATTTTTTTCCTCTGGCTGCTTTTAAAATTGTCTTTGTATCACTTATTTTAACAGTTTAATTATGCATACTTATTTTATTCTTCTAATAGTGTAGTGTTAGTGATCCAGATGGTCCAGTGGTCCATGCCTTTTTAGGGCCTGCCTGTAGTCAAATGATGATTTATCATAACTTTTTGTTATAGATTTTTATTCATACATATTCTTGAATGGTTTATTTTCAAAAATACGGAGAATAGATTGTACATTTCACAAAAATTTTTGAGCTAATAAAGCAGTTGCCTAACCCACTTTAAAATATCACAATATTTATATAATTTTAATTGACTGAATTATAATAAAGATATTTTAAAAGGCCAATGGTATGATGATGTTTCCAAAAGATTATATAATCAGAAGTGAAGAATGTTAGATTTGAATTCTTTGCTCTGTGTTATCTAGCTGTGTGAGTTATAAATACTTTTCAAAAACTCTTCAGATCAGATCAGTGTCTCATCATTGTATCACTTCTTCACCCAGTACACTGTTTTGCCAATTTGATTGTAAAATAATTTATGTTTAGCTCTCTAAAACTCTGAGACTCAATTCCCAATTAAACAAGGGACTAAACTTGATGATTTCTGAAACGTGGCTGCAGCTGTAAAACTGTGGTTGCAGCTATGCTCTTATACATGTGGGATCTTAAATGATATAATTTTTTTGTCTGTGAAGAAATTGGATCTCTTTAATTTTTCTATTAAATGTAGGCTAACAGGCAGTTGTCTTTTTTTCTTTTTCGTTTTTTATTTGAAAGAAGGCAGAAGACTAAAATGGCTGTGTTCATTAGAATTGTTTACCAAATATTTCTGATTATATTCCCTCTGGACCATGTAAGATTGCACTTCCTGGGTCCTTGAGCTGTGCGACTGATTCTGAGCAGCCAGTTGTAAGCAGAAAGCAATATGTCATTGGAGAGACGGACCATTTAATTACCAGCTTGAAACCCATCAGCGTTCTCGTTTACCTCCAGCAGAGTGATTGAACATGGTCAGAATGTTGGCTGTTTGCACTGCCTACGAAAAGCAGAGACCCTTCTGCCAACCACTGATGAACAAGCAGCAAAAGCAAGAAAGAGAATATTTGCTGTTTTGAGTCATTGGGAGTTGGAGTTGTTTGTGACCACAACATAACATCCTGACTGATATATTTAGTATAAGTAGATAGAAAAGAAACTATGAAAAATAAATTAAGCCACACCTCAGATAAGCTAACAGAATAACCTAAGGATTGAAATACACAAATACTTTCATCCAAACATTTTACTCACATCTTGCAATCCAAGGGTTTGAGTTTTAAAAACGTGGGACTTGACATTGTATCCAAAACCAAATATTTAGGCTTAGGCGGTGAGAAAGAATGTTTAAGTGACGGTAAGGAGAATACGAAGGCCTTAAGAACCTCAAATGAAAGTTCACCTAAGTGCTCACAGCATAAATTTTGACACTGTTGTATGAATAATAAAATATCTCTTTTAGACAAAAAAAATCACTAATAATTCTGGTACTTATTTCATCTATCTGTAATTAAATTTATTTTTTGCCCTATTCCCATTGTTGAAAGAACAACTTATTTCTTTGTGAAACCAATGAAATTATAAAGATAAATTAACATAGCTATGAAGGAATGACAGTTAAGTATGTTTAAAATAACCAGTGCTGTTAAACTAAATACATTTTTAAATATCTCAGTTTAGCAAATGCCAATAGAGAATATCAGAAAATGTTTGTATATTCTATTTTAGGGCAACAGAGAAGAGTATGAGAAATTTGCCACTGAAGTTTATTTTCAATATTCTGAATGGTTTAGCAGACAGAATGTTTACAGACCAATTTGTTTTTTTGTCAGCTTTTAAAATGCCTTTATGATTTGTCATTTGTCTCAAGTAACTTTTTAAAGAATTTAAACTGTTTCTTTTGTCTCTCTGGTGGAATTAAAATTTGAAGAATGTTTTCCCCATCTATTTAGAGAAATTGTTACTTAACAAAGAAATGTGTTCTTCTCTGAAGCATTCCTAAATTCTAAGTTAATTTTATACAAATACTTATTTTAAAATAATGCAGTAATATGAAGCGCAATAATTACAGGCATTTTCATTTGTATTCCTATAAACTTAAGGCCACCAATGTTTTAATTTGTCCCTATTTTCTCTTTGTAAATTTGCTACATATCTGTAACCATAAGCATATAAATTATGTTTGACTTTATTTTACTTACTTCTTCAGCACAGTTGCATATTGCTACACTGTCTTCATATTTAAAAAATTTCCATTCTCAACCTGACTTGAGATCAAACCTAAAATACACAGGTTGCAGATATGCTTCAGTGTTTCTAGTAATGCTGAGAAGCAGTCATCTGGACCACAACTTCGTGAATCCAATGGCTGACTTTGGGAATTAATTCAATTTTCTTTAGAGCAGGTTAAGTGCTGGAAAGATTAAATACAATTCAATCAAACTAAACACTGTCACAAAGAGGCTGGTTTTCGTTAGAGTAAAAAATCAGATCAACACTCTCATTATTTTTTACCAAAACTATTCCGATCTCTAATCTTTCTGCCTCCAATCCTCACTGTCTTAAATGCATTATCTGCCCTGCTGCCAGAGGAATACGTAAACATGATTCCATCTAACTCATCGCTAACAATACGTGGAATACTTCATGTTGACTGCAGGCTAATGTCCAAATTCCTCAGAGTTGTTTTCAAAAGTCTACATGATCTGTTCTCAACATACAGACTCATCTGTAAGAGTTCCCTAATTCGTTCAGACAAACTTAGTCATACTTCCTTCTGGCTTTCATTGCTTGTGTGCCATCTATTATGTCACTTGTCTCATTTGAGTCTAATCATTTTATATATCTGTCCACTGGTCTGTGAATCCTTAAGGGAAGAAACAGTAATTTATTCATCTTTGTATCTAACTGTCTCTCACTTTCCCTCCTTCAGTGCCTGTCTCTCCCAGTTCCCTATCTCCCTTCCAAAGAGGACTTAACACATAAAATAATGACAATTAAAACAACGACAATAACAGCAACAACAATGATAGTATTTATCAAACCATTGCTATTATCAGACTTAGTAGAGTACTAAGTGCTTTCCATGGGCTATCTAATTGACTTCTCATTAACACATTATGAAGAAGGCTTTTTGTTCTTGCTTTTTACCTCTCCATTGCCCCACCAGAGAGAACTAGTCTTATAGAAGTTCAATAACTTGCTCATTGTTACAAAGGTACTAAGTGACAAAACTATCCTTTGAACCTAGATAGTCTGATATATAAAATGTGATTTTTCAATATTTCAGAAATAATTATCAGCACAGGATATTCGTGAGTTTTCAATGTGGTCTGGTCGAAAAAATAAATTACTGACATTTACGTAAAGAAGATAACTTTACTACTAATAGTCTACTAAATAGGATAAGGTCATTTTTACACGTACACTGTGTAAAGTCCTGATACCATGTAAGATTGCACTTCCTGGGTCCTTGAGCTGTGCGACTGATTCTGAACAACCAGTTGTAAGCAGAAAGCAATATGTCATTTGAGAGACGGCATATTTCATATTTCATATTTGTATTTCATCGGCATAGACTCTGAACATAGCATCAGTAATAATTAAAAAGTTGAAAGAAAGAGTAAAGAATTACTTTGTGTTCAAGAGACTGTTCTCGCCAAGTGCAATATAATTTATATGGCTATGTCTAAGATCTGGTTCCCCTAGAGGCAGACCCTGAGACAAAAATTTGACTGTAATAGTTTTGAGGAGAAATCACAGAAAATGCCTCGGGAGGTGAAGTGAAGAAGTAAGACAGGGAAGGAAAAGTAGCCAGTAAAATGTGCGTTGTCATGATGCTTATCCCTGCGGGCAACTGAGGCTCAACATTTCTAGAAAACTCTGGGAGACAATATGGAAAACACTTCAGCGTATCCCATAGTAGGACTGTTCATTCTCCAACTTCCATCCTTCATTGTTTGATACTTGCTCCTGGGGCGTTAATTTCCTCCAGAACTTCTAATCTGCCTCTGTTCAGAGGTGAGAGAAAGCATTCCGTTGGCTATCTGTAGACACTTATAGTAGGATCCTCTTGGCTTATACTGGGGTGGCAAATGCTAAGGGGATATTGGCGGTGCACCAGCATCATCCGCTAGAGTCTATAACTCATAAGCCTGTTCCCCTTATAAAGCAGGTCTTTACCTTGAGTTACACACATGCAAACTCATAGATACATATGTAAATAGACAGATAGATGTGTATATCGCATATACGATTGCTCTGTTCAACTGGATATCATTTTGTCACTTGAACCTTAATGTGGTCAAAATTGAGCTCATCTTCATGCTCAACTCTTGCAGCCCTCAAATAGGCCCATCACACATTGAGCTCCTATATCATTCTGCATTTCATAAGATCAGTTGCCCATGTCCAAAACATGGGAGTCTTCCTTAACCACATCTCCCAGACATTTATCATGTCATTTCAATTTGATTCCTAAATATATCTTGAACTTGTCTTTTGCAGGACACCTTCAACTCTTTCTTGAATTTCTTCAACACTTTCCAAATTGGTTGAGGCGCCTCTCTTAAATACTCCTATAGCACCCTATTAAACTTCTACACCAGCAATTTCACTTTAAAATTTTAACTGTCTGTTTGCCATTCTGTATCTCCTATTTTACTGTAAATGTCTTAAAGTCGGGGACCAGGTTTTTCTCATCGTTTTACGTCCATTTGGATCCCGGCTTCTATCAAACCTGTAGTAAATGATTGTGATTTGAAGGAATGAATAAGCAGAAGGGATCCTTTTACTTGTGTGTGGTAATAATGTGAGCTCACATAGGTGGAAATTTTTGAAAACATTTTTGCAAGGGAAAGCCTTATTTGCATATGGTCATTCTTACATCCTCTAGTGTCTGCCTTTTTTCTGAGTGGATGGTATATAGCTATTAAACATCACTTTAAAGTCGTAAGCCTATTGAATGCTTAGAGGATATTACTCTGAATGCAATTTTTACTTAAATTAATAAGCAAGTGACATGCAATGTCTCATCTTAACATTTCAAAAATAATTTCCCTTCTTGGGAATATCAGTTGCATTCCAAGAGCATTGTTAAATCTGGTGGTTTGCACAAGTAGGTGCAATTTTCCTGAATATTGATATAGAGAAGCACACTTATCTTGAGCCTTTGGCTTCCTTTGGAAGAATGTATGGTTTTACATAATTAGGACAAGGTGTATTGAACTATTTTAGCACTTTTCCAGATTTGTGCACTATATTTGAAAGCATCTGTCTCTCTACACTTCCTTCGAAATCACTGACAGATGTTTCATCCATTACCTTTTTTTTTAATCATTTTATGGTAGTCTAAAATGAACTTCAGGTTTTTTCCAGCATTTAATGCCTGTTTCATAGTATCATATTGATGGATTTTCCAACTCTTGCCATTGTAATCAAAATCTACTTGTTTTATAAATATTTACAAATATTAAATTCAGAGTTTAAATGATTGATAATAAAGGGATAGGATAAAAAAGGAAATGTTTATCTTTGTATATTTAAATTATTTGTCTAAAATATTTAATTTTCTTTCATCTCCTAAATAGTTAATTTTTTGCCTTTAATTATCGTGTGTCATACTTTCCCAAGCTGTCAGGTACTGTCTCTTGTTTTAGATCACAGCAATATTTAATACATCCTGTTGAGATCATAGTAAAATGAAGTGTCGAAAAGACTGGGAAAAAAAAAACATATTTTAAGTAATGTTTTGAATATTGGTACATTTTTATACATCTTGGTAGAATCTATGCTTACTTCAAAATCATGATATGGTTTGTTTCCTCATCTAGACTAAATAGTAGTCTGTGTCCCAGCAAAAGATGAAGATCTTTTAAATAGAATTAAATCAGATGGTTTAAAGAGAAATTGTGTCTGTTTCTAGATTTCTACTCTCTTTTTTGTTTCAGGTTATCTTGGAAACAGAGTGTCAGGAAATTCATTGAATTTGCTAATTGTTTGAAATTTTACCCTTTTTCAGTTTTGAAGTAACTCAACGATTTCACAAACTTATAATGAATTCTTCATCTTCAATAAAGCTTGGACAACTACAGTCAATGCTGAGTTAGAAATTAAATGAGATTTGAGACCGGGTTCCTGCCCTCATGTGGCTTACAAATTAATTACATAAATCATAAATATGCAAAAAATAGCAATTACATGTAGTAAATTGCTTTTAACTAAGCTAAAAGTTAAAGTCTACTTCCTTTTTGGCATTTCATATTGTTTTACAATGAGAAAAGCAGCATGAGATTTTTTATAATTTCCATTAGAAATGTAATACTGCCTTGGTTTGGATCTTAACATAATCTTATTATGTGGTTGTATCAGTGTATGAGTACTGAAGATTAAATCTTCATGTGTTTCATTCTAAGACTGTCATTTTCCCCCCCTAGAGCTTTAAATGCTGCCCAGCCATTGAAACATACCACAACCAAGATTGATTAATTAAGCATAATTATTATAGAAGTTGAATTTCCAAAACTTTCCAGGAAACCCGTCTAAACCTTAACCACGTCTTCAATGGAGACAATTTTAATGCATAAAACTTATCCTTATTACTATTAGATAAAGTAAGAGAAATGTACTTCAACAAGAACACAATATTTCAACACACTTCTTACCTCGTATTTGAGCCTCTGATGCAAAAGAGGGTAAATAATTATTTCATTACGAGTGAATGTGAAAAGAGATCATTAATGAATTCCATGAATGAGTAGAGTCACTATTATGATGCACGAGCTCTGATTGGGAAAGTATCAGACAAAGTCTAGTTTTCACAGCTGTCTGATACACAATGAGTAAAGAGTAGTCAAAGATATACTAAAGGTTTGCATTTGACATAGCTTTTTTCTTCCTCTATCATCTCCAGTTGTAAGCACAAGATGTACCTGGAAAGGCTGCCAAACACCAGCATCATCATCCCATTTCATAACGAAGGTTGGACTTCACTCCTGCGTACCATACACAGTATAATTAACCGAACCCCAGAGAGTCTGATAGCAGAAATCATTCTAGTGGATGACTTCAGTGATAGAGGTAAGACACGGTTAATAGTATTTTATGTGATTCTGTTATTACCTACATAATCATTACAGGCTTAAAAAAGAAAGGATTATTGTGATGTTTCTTTCTGATTCTATCTGAAAGGTGATTATGAAGTCTTGTCTATGTTGTGATTTCATAAAATGTTGGCTAAATGCAAAAGAGACTGAAGGAGAAGTTATTGGTGTCATTTGGGGAACTATAAGAAATTTGCATTACATTTCTGTTATAAATTAGACACGTTGGCAAAATGCCTCAACTTCTACTTTCAGCTTCAAGACAAACACTGAAAAATACGTTCTTGTAAGTGCATATGAATGGTGAAATATTACAGTAGAACTATAAAATCTGTTTCTGAAAAGGATCTCCTCTATTATTCACCAGTATGATATATTCTCCAGGCTGTGCCTGTGTTACTTCATAAACACCAGAAATTATAAGTAACACAAATAAATATTCTTACTTGGCAACTCTAGCTATTTTATCATATATGAACAATAACAAAAATATAAACCTTGTGTAACAGTGTACTATTAAATTTGACTTAATTTTTAATGTTTTTACCATTCTAATAAACACAATTGGCTTACAAGATGGGAATAAAATTATAAAATGTTTCCTAAGATTAGGACTTCATAAATCACATTTGCTCTAAACGTGGGAATTTTTAATATTGCAGAAAACCTAAAGTTCCTCTTTCTTGGCTGGTGTGAGTGGAAAGGAAGAAAACTTTTCTAATGATATTCATCTATTTGGGAATATATTTTATTGCATGAAGAAGCTCTGCTTAACTATACTGTACATCTGTAGGAAGAATGGCAGTAAAATCGTTTGATTGCTTACTATTCCTATGCCTCACCAGAGAATACATCTTGAGATGATACGGGTTAATTGAAGTTTTGGAAATTTCATTTGCAGCAAAAATGTCATTTTCTTCATAGCAATCAAAAATTCTGTAAAACTGCTTAGTGGGTTAGTTTTGAATTCTAGTCTTCAATGATTCACATCAGACACTGATTCAGAGTTTGCCTAATATTAATGTGTTGAAGTTTATATGACAAAAATGAGGTTGTCTAACATTGTTCCGTTAAAATAGTAAAGTACTACCATGGTAATTTAGGTTGATTTCAAGCAGTTTTTGCCTATCATTGCTTAGGCATGTATGCACCCGGTACCAACCCCGGATACATACCAGTATCTAAAACCAAAACTTAATATTTAAAAATTAATTTAAATAACATGTTGATTTCTTTTTCATTTGAATTGAAGCTACATATTTCAAAGTAGTCATTATTATCTCAGGCCAAAAATAGGCATTTAATGTGTTAAAGCTAAAACTTTACTTTTAAATAAAAGAGTGAAAAAGGGAATAAAGATCTGGGGTTGTACATCACCAAATAAATGTTCTTTTTTTGGTTGGCTGGTACCAAGAGAAATAAGACAGTGTTATCTGTGGAGAATTTTCTACATAATTAACTTTGTCTTGGTAAACTATTTATTACAGCAGAATTTTGACCTGAGGGTAATATAGTAGGAAACACTTGGTAGCAGAAAATTGTGGTTTGTAGAGCATTTCTTGCTGAATATTTCTCAGGGGTATTTTTCGATTGAAAGTCTTTAAAGAAGGAGAAAATAGTGACATCTACATTTGTCTTCACTTCAAATCACTGTCATCTTTTGTACAATAGCAACTTTGATGGACTATCCTTCTGTGTATAACGTTACCTGAGAAGTAAGTGTGTTCTAAAAGATTGTCGGTGTAATTAGTGTTAATGAAGTAGGACAACACAAAAAGGATTATTTGGGATAGTAATGGTGATTTTGACCTTCCTATTGGACATTTTTAAGCATAATAATTATTTTAATGCTTTGGTAAATCTTTCATTTATATGTTCTATTCCTACGAACTATAAAGTTGAAAGCATTTTATGAGCATCAAACTTTCAAAAGTTTAAATGTTTTTGAATACTGCTTTTCATTATATTACCCTGTTGAAATGTGTAAAAGTAAACTTTGAAAGAAATCAGTGATAAAAATACTTCTATAATCTTTTAGAATACATCATAGTTCTAAAGTTGCATGAAATAAGAGAAACCCTTCTACCAAATTTTTGTTTCAGTTGACAAAATCTCATCTGATAAAATATTGGGATTTAGGTGAATCTAAGAAACATCACTCCTGCTTTCTGAAATATGGGAAGTATAGAAAATTAACATGACAAACACAGGCTAGACTCCCAACACCAACCATTAACTGTACGACGTTGCATAAATTAACCTCTGTGTCTCAGATTTTTTTATCGAAATGGGAATAAGTAACTCCTTAGTTATCTAAGTAACTCCTCAAGGAGAAGTTATGATGGAGAGCTGCCGAGGATGGTACAATAATGAATGCACTACTCAATAGAAGGATTGCTCTCAACTCACCAAATACTACCGTGCTACTGTGATATAAATAGTCCCCACACTTTTTTGAGGAGATCTTCTCAATTTAATCAAATCTACTCCACAAGAATCTGTCTATCTATCTATCTGTCTATCTGTCATCTCCAGAAGCAACAGAAGTCAGAGGGCATGTGAAGACAAATTGTGGGAATTCACAACATGTTGGAAAACTTAGGACTGCTTTAACATTTAAGAAATCTTCAGTTTTGCCAATAAGCAGGTAATTTACTACAGATAATGAAAAAAGAATCAATTCTAGAGTTTCACCAAAAGGAGGCTAGATAGAGCATGTTGCCTACCTAAATTATATGAATGGCCTTACATGAGTGTTTATCAAAAGTCCTTACAAGATTATTTTCACTATTACAAGAAAAGGGATATATCTCAAGGCATATTTTGTTTACAGGGCCTCTAAGACAAAGAAGTTTTTTCTGCTCCTTTTTATTCTGATATTATCTATAGCCATGCTGTTAAAAGCTATTATATTTTATACTTTAAAGAATACTTATACTTTTTTTTGGACAAACAAGAAATCATAAGCCTGTAATGTGTAGAGTCTTTTTCACCAATTCTTTAAAAATCAAGTTAAGGGGGCTGGCCCGGTGGTGTTGTGGTTAAGTGTGTGCACTCTGCTTCGGCAGCCCAGGGTTTGCAGGTTCAGATCCCAGGCGTGGATCTAGCACCACTCGTCAAGCCATGCTGTGGTGGCATCCCACATAAAATAGAGGATTGGCACAGATGTTAGCTCAGGGACAATCTTCCTCTTCCCCCCCTACCAAAAATAGTCAAATTAAGTAAGCTAGGAAAATTTTAAAGTACAGGAAGATATAGAGGTTTTTTGGCTTCCTTTAGAAAATTATTTCTGAAATGCTACACTTTATATTTATTTTCAGAAATATATGTCAATTCCGATTTGATTCAGTACGCATCTTAACACCTTTACACTATGGCTCTCCTAGATATTCTGCAAAGTCCTTTGGCCAAAGGCAACACAACTTTGATGAGACTGAATTAAATATGGCTGTCTCATGTTGTATGTCCTCCAGGTCAATAGAATAGCTACACAGGCAAAAGGAAAAAAAAAAGGAAAGCCAATATGTTAGCCATGTTAATAGCACAAGTGTAATATTGCTTGAAATCATAGTTCAGAAACTTGTAAACATTATAATGATGGGCAAATTCTGTAATAGTTGGTTTCATGCAAGAGAAAAAATACAAAAATGTTTTATAATTATAGAATAATTATAAGTGTTGCAAAGTGATTTTAAATAACCTGCTTGAATAGAGTTGACCCAGTTATCAAAGTGCTTTTCTTAAAAAAAAAAAAAGTGCCTATCCCATCCAACTGTTCTCAGTTTAGATATTTTTTCTAAAGCGAGCTTGGTAAACAGAATGTTGTTTTAGCCTCAGAACATAAGCTTACCGTCCATAAAAACATGAAAGTACAGGCCTGCAGGTAAGTTTTCAACAGCAACACTGTTTTTTGGTATCTGAAGCTTACCAAAGTTAGTGAATGTGATTTTTTTTCCAGTAAGCTTTCAGAAATACATTTAACAACTTAACTTGAGGCCTATAACAAGGCTTCATGATGACTTTAAAGCAGGACTAATCCTGGGCTTATCTCCAAATTCCAGGCAACCTTAACAGCATCCACATGGGAAATGTTGAAATGTGTGAAATAAGCTGGGGCTTAACCTCATAGACAGGGTATATTTGAACCTGACAATTCTCTAAACTTTGTGTGCTTAGACGAATGCAAGTTCAAATTGAGGATAGTCACAGGAGAGCTGCTGACACAGTTCCCTTAATGCAAGTATGGAGGTACTACTGTGCAGTGGGTACACACACACAAACACGGGTGCACACGCACACACTTGCTCACAAGCTTGTTTCAAACTTCCTGGTCAGGAAAGATAGGTAGCTGAGTATTTGAGTTTCACAAACACCTGTTATTCTCCATGTATTAGTTAGAGGGAAAATCAGAAACTTGAAACTATCCTCGCAATCTGCAGAGTCAGCAACTTTAAAGAAATCCAACTTACTTTTCCACAGATGGCATAGATCCTTCTACTCAAAGTGTGGTCCACAGACCAGAAACATCAGCATCACATGGAAGCTTATTAAAAATGCAGAATCTCAGAGCCATCCAGACATACTCGAATCCCCATTTCAACAAAACCTATGTGGAATTTTTGTGCAAAGCAAAGTTTCAGAATAACTGTCGTGTGTTTCAAAATTGGGGTTGAAGCTTCAATGAGAAATACAGATGCATAAATAGCATAACTTCAAAAATCTTCTGTTTCTTGTACATATTATTATGAGATAAATTTTTGTATTTGTTTTTACTGTTTAGCATTTAATTGATATTGGATTTTTAAATCTATAAATGAAAAGTTGGGATGGAAATTCTATAGCATTACCTCTACATTATTTTATATAATATTTATTATTACATTTATTTGATAGACTTTGGCATTTTTCATAAATTTCTAGACATTTACTCTGCTTTCTTATGAACTCATAGCATTTTATGTTTAATTTCAGGTTACTGTTGCTAATCCTCCCTTGACAATTTTCCTCCTTTTTAATACAAATGCCTTCCAAAATTTTGTAGGTTTATTTTGCTTTGGAATCATGCAATAATTTTCATGGAAGTTCAGAATGAGAAATATATATATAAATGATACAGCAATTTTTTTTCTTTTTTTTTTCTGAGGAAGATTAGCCCTTGGTTAACATAACATCTGCTGCCAATCTTCCTCTCTTTTTGCTGGAGGAAGATTAGACCTGTGCTAACATCTGTGCCAATCTTCCTCCACTTTATATGTAGGTTGCCACCACAGCATGGCTGATGTGTGGTGTAGGTCTGCACCCAGGATCCGAACCTGTGAACCCAGGCCACTGAAGCAGAGCACGTTGAACTTAACCTCTATGCCATGGGGCCTGCTCCACGATTTTTATTTTTACTTTTACTTTTTTCCTGAAGAAGATTTGACCTGAGCTAACATCTGTTGCCAGTCCTCCTCCACTTAATATGTGGGTCACTGCCACAGCATGGCTTACAAGTGGTGTAGTCTGTGCTGGGGATCTGAACACACAAACCTGGGCCACCAAAGTGGAGCATGCCAAATGTACCACCATGCCATGGGGCCAGCTTCTAAAGCAATTTTTTAAAAAGCCATATTACCATAAAAATCTTAGACTATTCACATGGTTTGAAGTGTTTATAAATCTTTAACATAGTGAGAATATTCAAATAATTTCACAAATGATAATGATGAGTCTTGAATTTCAGGTTCTATTTTACTCAAATGGTCTCAAGTCCACATTAAGGAAAGTTTCCATAAGCAGACAAACCAGTTAGCACAAGTTTTACAACTATTCAAAGTTGGAAGATATCATCAGTGAGAAAAAGTTGTAAAATAGATGAAGAATGGTAGTGCATTTCTATTTTATATGATAAAATACTAACACTAAAGTGCATATAAAGATTCTGAGATGACAGTCAACAAAAATGTTTTAGTGCTGGCATTCCATCAGATACTCCACTAGACTATGAGACAAGCAATTTTTATGTCTCAGATTTATCGAGAGGTAGTCACTCTCAATGAATCTTGGAGTTGTTTAAATTTAATATTCATATTTTAAATATTAAAGATAATTGTATTCTAAAATAAAAATACAATATTAAATACTAATAAGTAGGAACTAAAAAAAATGTTATAAAATATAACTCTATACTTTTCTATTTAGAAACTCTGCATCACCTGCTACAGAATTGAAAGAAATCTGCTCTGATTTCAGATGATACATTTCTATATCATGTTGCAGAACGATGAAATGTATCATTTTAATAAAACAGTTCTGTTTTACCAATTATTTTAGCATTTGTGGTTGAAAGCCAGTCCAGGACATAGAGTGGCACCGTTTCATAAATATGAATGTGAAACAGTAACGGGTCCTCAAGGTCAGGGGAAAACGAGGCTACAGCTTACAAGAGTAACTTTCCAAAGTTACAAAATACAAAGTCAACTCATAAAAAGCCTCTTTGCGTTCATAAAATATGAGTATTACCCATCAGTGGCAGAATATGCTTTGAGTAGAATCTGTCTCAGAAGGCAAAGCACTTTTGAGATTTCTCTGCCTCTTACCTTTAAATGAAAAATCCAATCTTGCATGATTTAGATGTCTATGTACACAAAAGAACTTTGACAGAAATAATGGGAGTTATGTATCCTTGTGGAGCCTCACTTTTGCTTAATGTTTAGAGTGGCATTTAGCTCTCTTTTTTGTTCTTTAGAGCAAATGTGAATAATCTCTCCAATTTTCAGGAGTGTTACTGAGGGTTATACACACATTTACAATCCTCATGATTACTGCTAGAAGGCCTTTTTATTCTAGTAGAAACCTATTTTAAGTAGATGCTTATTTTGCAGATTAGGATAAAGAATCTTGTGATACTGTAAAGCTGTAAGTTATCCTTAATAAATTGTTTTACGAATGAGCCGTTATAATACTGGCACAGGTAGGTTCAGAACACTGTGAAAGATTCTTATGGGGATTGTATTCTTCTGCATTCTAAAGAAAGTAATAATATATCTAAATTTGATGAAATTAATTTTGGTTTCTGTTCAGTTTCAGTCGGATTTATATTTAATTTACAAAGGTACATTTGTTAAAACTTCCACACAAATAGACATTTTTATGTAGTTAATTTTAACAGAAACTGTTTAGAGAATGTTCTAATGTAGAATGTGAGAATGCAGTTTGAGAGAACGTAGCATCAGAATGGAACATTTCTAGACTAATTTTGAACACAAAATAAGTATCTTGGAAAACGTGTGATAGAATGAAGAGGCTAAGTTCCATTGTCTAGTTGGACTGTAGAGCAAAATTTTATTATTGCTTTCCTTTCCTTTGTCACTTAAAAAATATTTTGTGTACTTCAGTTAATGAAATACACAAATTAAAACATACTGTAACGCTATTGTGAGATGTCTTTTAAAATAGACATATAGAAAATTTAGTCAACTTTGCAGTTATAAATATTTATCTTTGCTCTATTAATTGCTTTTAAGTTCTTTTAAAAAATATTTTCATTTTGAAGAGATGACCAATCTCATCTGTCATTTTTCTTACCAGCATTTTGTTCTTTTGCAGTTTTATTCTCTTCTTAAATATTAGTTTGAAGCATATGAAATTGTCATTTTTTTAGGACATTAGTAACTGACTGATAGTTTCATATACTTCAACTTTAATAGCCAAGCATCTTAAAACCTCCCCCTCTGCATTGAACAATTATTTAGGGACCGTGTTTTAAATCAGCCCTTTTAAAGATAAAGAAGGGCACCTGTTGTCATCAAATGGTGAATAAACTGATCTGGCTTTCCAGTTGCTTTTTCTGGAGGAAAAATCCACATGGTTCAATTAATATGAGTTTCACATAGAAAGGGGTGACTGTTTTCAAAGCAAAATTGTTACAGCTCACCAATGTCACAAAAGCATGACTTCCTCAAGAAAAATAAATTGTGCAATTCATTTTATGGCAGATTAAATCCCATTTATTTTCTTTGCAGACAGCTGTTTTGAGTAGAATGTCACTTGTGTGAAACCATTCTATGGATGTTGGGCTTCGGATCCTGGGCAGGCATAACTTTCTCTGATGAAATAAAAGGTTATGTTTTATGGTTATGCCTCTTGTCAGCAAACCTCAGCTAGTGAACTTTAATAATACAGTGTTCTGTATTTCAGACAGCTCTTTTTGATGTCTAAATATCCATCTGCTCTTAATTTTTAAAAATAATCATTGCATTGGCACAATACAAAAAATATTTCCTCCTTTATCTTGAAATATAACATTCATTTAGAAAATTATCAATCTCTCATCACTCAAGGTTATTGATAAGCTGACAGGTTTTAAACATCAAGCGCATTCATGTTTATGAAACACATTTTAACAAAATTCTCCTAATAACTAAACGATTACGTCACCTGAGGAACAATTCCACATTAGAATGGTGAGAACTTTGAAAAGAAGGAATCTGTAGGTGACATGGTACATTTGTAGCATTTTATAGATGAGTGAATGAAGACTCAGAAAGGTGACCTCCTATATCACACACTAGGTCAATTTTATATGCTTAGATAAATGCTAGATTCAACTAAAATGTACAGTCTTTAGCTTAAGTATGCAGGGTTCCTTGCCTCGAGTGTTCTCAGACATCTAATTCTGAGAAACTGGAACCATTCTGATAACTATCTTTAATAAAACTGTCCTACAATTATATAGACACTCTAGATAATTGAATCTAATTTATTACTCATTTTTTTGCTTTAGGATCAGGATCATAATAGAAACCATCATTTCACTGTGTACATGTAAGTATCGGAATGGAGGATTCACGAGAATAATAATGACTTGAACACACAAATTCTAGTACCCATAATGACCTTCCAGCACTGCAGGGGGCAAATCAGAGGCTTTCTCCTGGAGAAAACAGTGTTTCTAACATTCTGAAAGGCTTACAAAGTAATAAAATGAACATAAAGCATAGTTAAATACGTTTCATGCAGCTCCACAGGCTGATGTAAAGTGGAATTTACTGAGGTAGGTGAATGGGTTTTAGACTGGCCCCTTGTAGGTCATCTGATTCTGTCTTTATTCCGGACGTGTCGTTCCAGAGTTAGGGAGCCTGACAAGGCAGCTTCACTTCACAGAAAACAAGACACTTTTGAGATTGCCCAGGGTTACTCTCATGCAAAATGTCCCCAGAAGGTGAGCTTTTCTGGGACAGAGAGAGCTGGGCTAGGAGTGAAGGGGGAGAGTGACTGCGCCAATATCTGGCATTAGAAGCATACTACTTAGATACGCATCCTTGATAACTTCCCATTTTTTTCTGCCGTCTCCTAAACCTAGATGAAGAAATTTCTATGGAATATAGATTTACAAGCTGCTTGAAAAACTAGTAGCTGCCCCCCAGCACACAAAACCCTGACCCCAATGTTGTAGTGAGACCGTGATGAAAGAAAGCTTAATTTTATATCCTAAACAAACTCAAGTGCTGTAAAATATAAGTTGAACTTTTACGTATTAGACTTCTGCAGGCTAGTTAAGGCCACTTTCAACTTAATGGAGATACATTTTGGGTTTGAAATAAAATTTGAGCAATTGTTTTCCTTAAGATTGGGTACACTTTTTTTCCTCTGATTTTGCTGAGTTGAAGACACTGCTTCTTAGAAAATAAATGAAAGGCTCTATGAAGAAAAGGAAATATTTATTTATCTTACATTACTGAGTATTGTATATTTATAAACTTAGAGAACAGATAGAAGAAATATAGTGAGTAGTTAACAGCCTACGTGTTAGAAACAGAGAATTTTGAATTGAAGTCCAAGCTCTGCCACTTACAGGCCTCAGGACTTAGAAAGAACAGGTTGTGATGCTAGATTACGGAAACAACAAGACACAATTTCAATATTTTTTTTTTCACTTTCAAGAAAAATTATCTCTATACTGGAAAGGGTAGAAAAAATAAGTCACCCAATATAAAGAAGAGATAGCAGTATAATCCGTGACTACTTCAAATAACTTCATGCTTGGAGGTCTATACCATTGCAACATGCACAGAGAAATTGCAAAATTTATCTTTTAACCATGAATAATCTTCATGAAATGATGATGAAGGAAATAACTTCCCGTGACTGGACTCAGATAAATAGTATTTATATCTACAAAAGGGCAAATTTCAGGTTTCAAAGTTCAGTGTACTTGGTTTTGATCTTTGGAAAAATTCTAAAGTAATTGCATTAATGTTTTTTTAAGTAATAAGAGAAACATTAAGTCCTATGAGCCAGCACAGGTCTGCCAAATTTTATCAAACGTTATCCCCACAAGAGGTATGACTTCCAAGCTCAGATTCTCTTAGAACTGGGGCTTCTTTTCCCCACAGGAGTGACCTTAATACAAAATCCCATGAGACCCAATGTATCAAACTGGCCCTTGAATCCCAGATATGGGGCATATGGCTTTCCCAGGTCACTCCTATAAGCATCCGGGTTTATTCCAGATTGCTTGGCCCCAATCAGCCCACATATACACCCACTCACTAAACCACTTTATCACACTTCTCTATGAAAGACGAAATGTGCACGGGTGCAGGTGCCTCCACTGAAAAGGAAGCCAAGCGAAGTTCAAAAAAGGCTCTAAAAAGATGACTTTCAGCGGTATGGAAAACTTCTAAGAATCCCTAACCACATTGTTGCTAGCCATAGTCTCGTATGTTTTCCCTTACTCAAAATCTCTATACATAAGTATGAAGCCTTGAAGAGAGTCAAATGGCATGGCAGTCCTGATGACTTACCTAAGATCATAGATGACATGGTCATCTTCTAAAATCACGTAGGCCCCTCACTGCAAAAGGATTTATGAATCAAAAGGAGAAGTCATCTGATAGGCAAAGAGTCAGGGATATATAATCCCCAAGATCCAGGTCTATGTTTAAATATCTGTAGATTCTAAGCAGCAGGCAATAAGCCTAAATGGAGATGTTCAAAGTTATAAGCTCATAAATGATGTATGCGTTCTAACACGTGTACTTTTTCCTTATGCGAATGCTTTCTCACAGCTGTCCTATGGCACCAATAAATAAGGCCCACTCAACGATGGCTACCTTGATTTTAGCCATACGATGTCTAGGAAACTACATTTTCAGCTACAGTGACATGACAGATTTCAAAAGTATCCTGTAATTCTGCATAGTAAATTTTAAAGGAGCTCCTGCCAACTCTTTTAGTTTCTAGGGTACAGATCCCTTGCTCCTCCTCAATGAATAGCATTATCGCTGAATTGTAATAAGTCCACATTTACTAGTGATCAGGGAACTGATGATAGATTCCTAAAATTGAATCATCAAGCACAGGGGGATCATAGGGTAGACTCCACATAGGACAGGAAAAGCGGGGAACTAAAATCAGAGAAAAAGACCATTGCACTTGACTGAATAACCTACTTCAGAACGGTTTGCAATTGCACTACTCTTGGCAGAAATTGTAAGATATGACTAGTAGGCAGAATTTGAAAGAGAATAGCAATGGGTACTTTCAATAAAGATGCAGCTTTGTTATATCAGACTGTCATCCAGAAGACGGCAAATCTAATGTGTGAAATAATGCAGCTCCAGTCCAGACATCAAAAACTGAGCTCTCTTACAGGCCAGAGGCAATTGCTTTCAAGCTCTGTATAGAAGCTTGCGTTTAATTTCTTCAGCTTGTTTCCTCATTCTCTACCACCAACTCTTCCCATAATCAAAAGCAGTGAACACACTCTGTAGTTTAATGCATTAACACTTGATGATTAAGGATAGTGTGTAAAATAGTATAGCAAATGAATGTATCATGCCAAACATATGTTTCAAGATTAGAAATATTGGCCACTTAATATATCTAAAATTTTTTTTACCTATTTCAGAATTCAAAAGGATAATCTATTTTTCTAATTTTGGGGAAAACTCTCTCAGTCTATACTGCAAAATTGTTAATATTTTATGGTAAACTTAAAGCCCTTAGCACTGTAGGTTGAGTCTTTCTGATGTTTTAGTACAGTGAAGGCTCTCTTCTGATGAGAGACATCACAAGGCATCACTAGTAACAGATATAGCAAATAATCTGTCCAAATTCTTTAAGCCACTTTCCTTTTGAGGCTCAGGGAGGTCTGGAAGGAAGCTGAAGTGCAATGTAACAGTGTAAAAGTTGCCACAGTACCTCACATTAATGCTGGGCTTCATACCTACTAGGATTGAGAAAATGCTTATGGATTATGGTTCTATACTTGGCCTAAAAATTGAACCCAGGGTAAACTTTTGCCAAGACAATGTGTGATGAATAATGTCAGCATGTTCTATCCATTTCTATTCATTTAAGGCTTGAAAATGTGGTTAATTCTCTTATTTTATCAACAGTGAGTCAGAAGGGGCAGAAAATGGGGCAGGGTGTTTGGGGAAGGGACCTTGGATGATGCTCTACCCTAATAACAAACTAGACATGTCAGCAAGTGACTTCACCTTTCCTTCTCTACTATGAGTGAGGATGGTTAAATAGTTTATTTGGGCGTCGTCCTGAATTTGAATCTTCACTTTATCTTTACTAGCTTTGTCACCATGAGCAAGTTACTTATCTCACTTGTCATATACTCAGTGGGAAACTGTTTCTACACGTAAAGCAATTAGAACTGGGCTGGGTACAAAGTAAGCACTCAATAAATTTTGGCCATTATTGTTTTTGCTATAAAAGGCTGGAAGTGAGCTAGATGATCTCTAATTCTATTTCCAACAACTCTGAGTACAGAATTAAGATCTATGCTTTATTTTAAAAAGATTAGTTTAAAAAATTATTAAACAAATAATTATTTCTTTCCTTTAAGCCTATCGCCTTTGAATAGTTGCAGCCTAGTGGTAGGAAGATCCCGTAAACCTTTGCAAAGTACAAGCACGCTATCTTCAGAGGCCTCTGATGTCCCTATGATTTCACAAAAATGATTCTGAAGTTGTACAACTACCACGAAAAATTGTAATGCTGAGTATTACACAATCCAATGAGCTCCTTATATGAGGATTTAATAATTATTTGAATAATTTAGGTAAAGAATTAATTTATAATTTAAATAAATTATTTTAATTAAATAAATAGTTTTATTTAGGAAATGAAATTAATTTATTTAATCTAATTATGTAATAATGATTTAAGATACGCCTCTCTGCTTCATTTGACATTGCTGGCATCCCTCCTTCTGATCTGGGGCATGCTATTACAATCGTTCTTTCTCAGGCTTTTCCATGGATTTCTCTTCCTCTACACTCTCCTTGAACACTGACCCTCAGGATTTCACTCACCACCCACATCTCATGTCATTGTGTGTACCATCCTTGAGTGATCAGTTCCCATATTCTATACAATTAAACTCTTCTCTGCTTCTGACCTGAGCATTCGACGAACTACTGGTCTTCTGGGCCTGAATGACCCACACATATTTCAAACTCAATATGTCCAAACTCTCCCAATGTTAACTATCTCTTCCTCCTAAATTCACTCCCACTTTTGATGACATCATTGTCCATCCAACTAGTTACCTGAGAATTATCTCTGTGATTTCTCATTCTTTCTTACATTCTATATGCAGTCAATGAACAAATCTTGCCAAATGTCCTTCCTCAGTACTTTTCAAGTTGTCCCCTCTTCTAATTCTGTTCTACAGTAGCTTTAATTCACTTGCTGAAATGTCCTTCTTCCATGTTGCTCTTCCCTCAGTTTCGTCCAACCCAAATCTATTACCCATTATTAAAATGATCTTTATAAAAAGCAAGAATGTTCAAATTACCTGTCTTCTTAAAACTTTTCTTTGGCTTCTGGAGGCCTAAATAAATCCCCATCCTTAACACATCAAGCAAAGCGCACTCTTCCTCATGAGGTCCTTCATCAGCGCTCTAGTTCATATTTCTCTAGATTTTATCTTGCAGTTTTTGCCATTGTAAAACCAAGATGGCAAGTTTCCCCTTCACACAGCATATATTTATCACCCCATGTTTTTTTAAATCCTGTTTCCTACCTGAAATTATCTCCACAGCACTTCCCTTCTTTCTGTGCCCCTTAGTCTAACTGACTAATCTTTTAAGACTAATATAACTAACACCTTCAGCCCATTTTCCTTGACACCTCCCATGTCTGGTTATGTCATTTATTGTCTATGAGGCCTTGAAAAGGTTACTTTAAAATAAACAGGCCAAAAAAAAGCCCAAAAACCAAAACACTGTGACTCAGTTTCCCCAACAGTAAAATGAGGACAATAATAGTATTCATCTCATAGAGTAGTTCTGAGTAATAAAGTGAATACATGTAAAGTGCTTGTACAGGAGTTGACACGTAGAAGCCCAAAACAATTGTTGACTACTACGTTAGAGGCATTCTTCGTAACTACAATAATAGTCAGAGTCGATAGCATTCCAATTTCCACATTATTGGATGTGAGTTTCTATCTATCCCCACTGCCAGCTAATGAGCTCTTTGAAGAAGAGAATCCTCATCTTTATTTTTTTTCCTATATGAGTCTGAATCATAGTCACAAAATTACTGTGTTGAACCAATCTGTATATTTACTCATTTGCTCATCTTGGAAATAGAAATCATTCACTTCTTCAAAATTAAAAATTAAATGTATAAAAATAGGTTTCAGCTGTTAGGAGGACAGTAGGAGAACCTATTGTTTCTTCAGATCCTTTAGCGGGTGAAAGATTCCACAAAATAGAAAATTTTGCCACTGCACAATAATGACACATATCAGAGATAACGGAGCTTCCAGAAACAAATTATGCCTCTTTGAAAGAATTATTTCCAAAAGCTACAAGCTCATGGTCTGCTAGGTTATCCCCATTTGAGAGTTTTTAAGTAATTTAAGGTGCAGTATTAATTATTTTAAACTTGTTATTTGATTTTTCCAAGAAAAGAGAATTTCAAGAAAGCAGAATATGGTAGATTTAATAAAATTAGGATCAGAACTTGTCCACGATCAATGTCAAAGGAGTCTTACGTTAAATTCAAAATAAATTCTATTTATTTTGATTAAAAAACTCTTTGATCTCTAGGAATTTTGGATTCAAAGAGCATGAATCTATTAATATTTGAAAGAAGATAAAATTTCTTCCTTTAATCCTGAGTCTCAGCAGCAGGATGGCATCGGATGGGAAAAGCAATATATGTTGAATATATTTGACCCAATATTCTATACAGAGATTCAGAATTTTAAATAAAAAGTGTGCAGAGGAATACATTTCCTACCTGATCATGCCTAATCAAAGTGAAACTGAAAAGATACAATAAGAATGCTCAGGGGCCAGTCTTGTGGCTGAGTGGTCAGGGCTGCTTACGGCTTCCACGGCTCAGGGTTTCACTGTTCGGATCCTGGGCATGGACATGGCACTGCTCATCAAGCCATGCTGAGGTGGTGTCCCACACAGCACAACCAGAAGGACCTACGGCTAGAATATACAACTACGTTCTGGGGGCCTTTGGGGAAAAGAAGAAGCAGCAGCAGAAAGAAAGAAGAATGGCAACAGATGTTAGCTCAGGTGCCAATCTTTAAAAAAGAATGCTGAACTAATGTACAGAGTAAGATAAATTTATATATATGTAATTATATATAATATATTATGTATAATATATACATTCATATATATATATATGAAGAAAACATAGGAAATATTTTCTGTCAAAACAATTTTTATTCGAGTTAAAGTAGCATATGATGGCCTGTCTCCCCACGTTAGACTATAAGCCTCATCTGGGCAGACACAAGTGCCTGTTTTTGTCACAGCTGTATCTTCAATGCCCAGGATATAGAATAGTTGATGTTTAATTCTTATATGCTAAATAAATTAATAAATCATAAATGAAAAAAAATTCCCCTCCATTCCTGAAATCAGAGACCCTATCTCCCTTGGCACACACAGTTGTGAGGAACCTCACTTTCAATCCTTGTCTTGCTCTTCTTCAGATTCGTTTTGCATAAACTTGCAAGTTCATCTCCATACCTAATATGGGAAATCTTTATTAAAGAAAATCATAGTGTATGTAGTGCATTCCTGCAAGTTTTAACTTTTAAGTAAGGATAAAAGTTCATGGAGTCCTATTAATTTAGTAACCCTGACAAAAGTCAGAGACATTTTAAGAGCTTAAAAAGCTAGGCTGACCCACCTTTAGACACTGGGTATAATTGAAGACAATTTCAGCTTCCATTAAGAGCTTTGTTATGTACAGACCCTGTCAAAAAGCTAAGATAAGCCTTATATCACTGTGAAAAAGCAGCAATTCATCTGCATTTATTTCGACTTGAGGCTTGCTGGTGGAGGAAATGAAATAGATAATTTGACAGCATATGTTTTGGTGATATGGTTTACGGGAAATTTTCTAATTTTTTTTCCCCACTTTTTATTACTGAAGGTCATACTTAAGGTCTATAGAAACTACATATATATAGTTTTCTGATAAGTGTTTTTGTATAGATCTGGTTGACAGATTAAAAACACTCTATCAGTTAAATTCGAATTTCAGATAAAAATTTCAAATCTAACTGGTGTCCTGCTATTTTGTTTGCTAAATCTGGCAAATTTATATATAGACAGAAACTACAAAATATTATAGCCATTTAAATCTGTTAAATTTAAGAATGTAAATAAATGTATTTGTCATTGCCATATTGACATATTTTGACATATTTTTATATTATCCCTTTTATAAGACATACTACTTTTTTCTGCTTTTCCTAGAAATTTAAAACAAAATTTTAACACTTTGCCAGCTTCAGATGTTAACTGATTGATTACCATGTTTAGATGAGTTGAAGTGAAACGAAAGTTCTCCAGTACACACGCGTTATATGAAAGCTATGAGATTTCCTTTAAGGATTTATATTTAGTTTCTGAGATTTAAGCTTTAAAATTAACACCCTACAAATTCTAGCAGAGAGGTGTAAAGAGCCTTAAAATGGGGTCCCCATACCTGTGAGACCTGACTACAACCAGATAAGCATGGTTTTGTTTTGTTTTTTTTTTGATACATTTCATTGCAAGAGAGGAAATAAAGGCAGGAGAGGGGAGTTCTATTCATATGGACATCTAGTGTTTTCATCCCTCTGGTATTTGTTTCTATTTGTTGACCAATAAGTAGGTTGGTTATTTTCTTGACATGCTGGCCTTCCTGAGAGGATGAAAAGGGCTGCTTATGAGGATGTATTTGCCTTTCTATGGGCTCACACTCATTAATGATTAACTTGAACTTTTTGCTGAGAATCTGCTGACAGAATTGGGTTTCAGAAGTTGCACAGCTCAGTCATGTATTAGACCTTGGTAAATTTACCAAATAAAGAATTCCCCCATAAGGCCACTAGAAGGACAAGTTTTCTTGAGGTGATACTGATGAGGGCATAAGCTGGTTCTTATTTGTATTTCTGCATTTGATCTATATTGAAAAAACCGTTTTAAACTGTGTGAAAGAATGCTGCTCCTGTGTGTCAGTAAATAGAACTTAAATAATTTCATTCGGTTCTAGCTTCTTAAAATGTCCTAATTTTTCGACTTAACGTGCAAGAAATTAGGGTAGGGGTTGTGCTAAATCTTTTATTTTAATGGACATATTAATGCAGATAGATTTCCCATTTTTTACTTCTATAAATGAACAGTAAAAAATCTCCTTGAATTAATAGTTTAGTTACACTATATAAATCTTAATGCATACGTGTTTTCTTCCAAAGAAATTTAATTTAATCCCTGAGATATAAATATGTATATATCTCATTAATACATTTCAGAAGGTTAATGTAAATTTACAAAACTCCAAACTTTTAACGCTTTTTGTCAACACTATTAATGTTCTACAAAATGATAAAGATTCTGGTTTATTTTTTTTTTCCTATATTAACTGAGGACATAAACTGAGTCAAAGTGTGTCTGAGAAATCATTTTATGTTTTATTATAAACTTTGAAAAGAAAAACACCAGCAAAATAGTGTCTATAAATACCGTGGTTTAAAATTATCAGAAAGCCGTGCAGTTAGTTTTGTGATATACCAGTAAGTTTTAAATACCTTACATCACCTTAAAATACTACTTCTCTTCAATATAAACAGGTCTCGAAATAGTTTTATAATGACAGTTACAAAGCTCTTATAGAAGAGCAGGATTATTGCAAGTGCTGTGACTCCAACACTACTTTTTTCAGTCACCCTTAACCAAAAGAGCCACCTGAGTTATTTGTCATATAGTTTGAAAAAGTTACAATGTTGAAGTCATGGTTCTTAAATAATTCTTTATTGCATGTGAAAGAAGCATTTGGAAGTTCCAGAGCTCGAAAATGACTCTTAGGAAAAGATACTAATGCTTGGAAGCAGCAAAGTAGAGTCAAAAAGAGAGCTCGACTCAACCTGTATTTCATCGTCCTCAAAAAAGAGTCTTGTAATGCTGCCAGTATCCAAGGGTTGCTGAGAGAATGAAGCATTACCTGTTTAGTTTGCAAACATTTGGCACAAAATTAATGTTAATTAAATAACCCCAGTCATGTATTTATTTTTAAAATATTGTATAAAAATAAATAGGCAATTCGTGAAATACCAGCAATTTGATGGAATTCAAATTAACACCCTTTGAAGTAAATTATAAGTGTATTTGTTTGGTTTTGTTGCTTTCTCTTATTTCATATGCAAGTGACTAAAAGCTATTGTAATTTATAGCTGCTATCCAGAAGTTTTTTTTTGGTCATAGGTTCCTACTGCTTGGTAATAACATAAATTATGAATTTTATAACATACAAAGTGAAGAAATTACACTATATACACATTGATTTACAAAATGTATATATTATCAGCCACAATTTTTTAAAAATATATCTCTGAGAGATTTGCATTATGAACTAGATGAAATTGATGTTTATCTTTTATTTACATGAATATTATTCTAAAAGATCATTTTATTATATATTTTACGTTGCTCTTTTTGATAATTTGACCTAAACTCTTTCAATATTCAACACCCGAATGGGTAAGTATAAGATGAATGTTATTCTGGTAGAATCTTACTTTTAGTTTATATATTCTTTTTTTTTTAGTGTGCCAAGATGTACACTTTAGTAGGAAAAAAGAACATCAACAATCTCTAATATGCATCAATTAACATAAGTAATCTATTTTTATAGGATTTCAGAACGAAGAAAAGCTATTCCTTTAAAGCTTTAAAAATGTAATTGGAATCTGTAAAATAAATCCATATAACTTACCATGAGAGAGAAGTAAGTGATAGTCTAAAAATGGTCACATTCCAATTTTTCTGTTGCTTTGTTTTTTACAATGAAGACGTTTAGAACATGGCATCCTAGAGTAATTTTGGTTTCTTTGTAGATTTTCAACCTGTCAAATTGTTTATTCCTTTTCCTTTTTGCAGTAGAATGTTAATGAGAATAAATTTTGCTTTGTGTGAAAATAAATTTATTTTTTGTAACAGTTACATTGAAGTGATAGTCTAACAAATCTGAAGATTATCTTTACAGTTTGTGCTCCTGTCATACATTGAACTGCAGATTTCATTTCACCGCCCTCTGTTAGGCAAGCTTTACGAACTCATACGATTTGCTGAAGGCATTCTAAAGTAAGCAGTAATGTAAAAGGGAGTTGAATAAACATCTAAAATTCCCACGAAGATTATTCCTTATTTTTATCATTTGTCATTTTCTCTAAGAATTTTGGACAAGCTGAGATCTTGGCTTTGGATAAAACACAACTGGTTGTTTCTTTTGTTTTTCTTGTTCTTTTGATGAAGACGACTGTCTCTGAGCTAACATCTATGCCAAGTTTCCTCTATTGTTTTGTGTGTGGGACGCCACCACAGCACGGCTTGATGAGCAGTGTGTAGGTCCATGCCCAGGATCTGAACCTGTGAACCCAGGGCTGCTGAAGCAGGGCATGATAACTTAATCACAACGCTGCTGGGCTGGCCTCTGCTTGTTTCTTTTTCTTTAAGTTTATTTCCTTTTTTCGTTTTTAATGAACATTTTATTGATATATAATTCGCATACTATAAAATTGTATTAAAGTGTGCAATTCAGTGGTTTTTACAATGTTCCCAGAGTTGTGCAACCATCATCACTATCCAATTTTAGGATATTTTCATCACCTCCCAAAAAACCCTGTATCAATTAAGAGTCACTCCCCATTTCTCTCTCCCCACCACCCAGCTCCTTAAACTAACCACTAGTTTACCTTAGTCTCTTTGTATGTGCCTGTTCTAAAGATTTTATATAAATACAATGATACAATATGTGGTTTCTGTGACTGACATTGTTTTCTTTTATCATAATGTTTTGTATTTCATCCATGTTGTAACATGTATAAATACTTCATTCTTTTTCATAGGTTAATAATATTCCATTGCATGGATAAATAACATTATGTTTATTGATTCATTAGTTGATGGACATTTAGATTGTTTCTACTCTTTGGCTATTATCCGTAATGTAACTATGAACATTCATGTGCAAATTATTATGAGGACATATGTTTTCATTATTCTTGAGTATATAGTTAGGAGTCGAATTGCTGGTCCATATGTATGTTTGACATTTTTTGCAGCCTTACAAATTGCTGCTTCATTTTACAATCTATTAGTAATTTATGAGGATTCCCATTTCTCCATATCTTCACCTGCACTTCTGGTATGTTTTTTCTCTTAGTGATTCTACTGAGTGTGAAGAAGTATCTTGTTGAGGTTGTGATTTGCATTTCCCTAGTGAATAATGATGCTGAGCATCACTTCATGTGCTTATTGGCCTTTTCTCTCTTATTGGCTTTTTATCTATCTTTGGAGAAATATATATTCAAATCCCATGGCCATTTTTTAATTTGGTCCTTTCATTGTTGAGATATACCGGATCTTATATTCTGAATACAGTGCTATATCAAATATGTGATTTACAAGTATATTCTCCCATTGTGTGGATTGCCTTTTCACTTTCTTGATGTGTCCTTTCAAATACAGAAATTTCTAATTTTTGATGGAGTCCAATTTATCTTTGTTTCTCTTGTCTCTTGTGCTTTTGCTGTTATATCTAAAGAACCATTGCTCAACAGAAGGTTATGGAAAGTTACTTCTATGCTCTCTTTTCTAGAAGTTTTATAATTTTAGTTTTTGCATTGAGGATTTGGTCCATTTTGTGTAAATTTCTGTGTGTGTGAGGTAGAAGTCCAAATTCATTCATTGCCTGTAGATATTTGGTTGTCCCTACACAATTTGTTGAAAACACTGTTCTTCCCCCATTGGATTGTCTGGGTGTCCAGATGTAAAAATCAAGTGACCATAAATGTAAGAGTATATTTCTGACTCTCAATTCTTTTCCATTGATTTATTTGCTTATCTTTATGCAGTACACTATATTGATTACTGTAGCTTTGTAGTAAATTTTTAAATCAGGAAGCATGTCGACCAACTTTAATCTTATTTTTAAATGTTATTTTGTCTATTCTGGATCCATTTCACTCTCATATATATTCTAGAATCAGCTTGGTAGTTTCTAAAAAAAGCAGCTGTGTTTTTTGTAGAGATTTCATTGAATGTGTTGTCAACGAAAATAATCCATAGCCAATCTATAAATGAAAATTTGGGTATTCTGAGCTGAAATCTGAGGACCATGGCCCGGGGCCTTTCTTCCCGAAGGAAGAAAGGGCACCAAAGAAATGAGGTGTACAGAGTGGTTATATACCCCCAAAGAGGGTGCTTTACATATGATTGAAATGTCCCACCCACAATAGTCACAAGATTGCCCTTTCGGCACAGCACTTGATGGACACAGCAGGGAGTGGGTCTGCCACCTTGGTGGGCATAGCAGGAGGCAAGTCTATTGTCTGGAGCTGGGCGGTCACAGGTGAGCACAGCAATCAGTTTCTAGCCTAAGGAAAGATGCTTAATCCTTAAGGAGACGCCAAAGTTGGGAGGGGGAGGGAGGTTGCACCTTTATCTCAAGGGCCTTTGCTCTTGCCATAGGGAATCTCTAAAGCAGATATACAATGCATGCTCAACAGCCTCGGTCAGGCCCTTTTGGAAAGACAAGGTCAGGCCGAATTAGGTTTATACCACATGGCTTCCTCATATTCTCCAATATATCCTATTGCTTGCCATTTTTATTTGTCAGTGTAGATCAAATTAGAGCATATTGCCATCTGAACAGTGATAAATGTTCCAATCAATGAACACGGGATGTCTTTCTATTTATTTAATTTTCTTTAATTTCTTTAAAAATGTTTTGTATTTTCAGCATAAAAGTCTTGAACTCTTAAAAAATGTGTTTCTAAGTATTTTGTTGTTTTTGAAGCTATTATAAATGGAATTGTTTCTTAATTTCATTTTCAGATTTTTCATTGCTAGTGTATAGAAATGCAGTTGACTTTGTACATTGACCTTGTATCCTTCAATGTTGCTAAAATTGATTATTAGCCTAATTTTCTGTGTGGATTTCACAGGCTTATCTATACAGGCATACCTCAGAGATATTATAGGTTTGGTTTCAGACCACTACAATAAAGCAAATATCTCAATAAAGGAAGCAACACAAATTTTTTGGTTTCCTAGTGCAAACAAAAGTTATGTTTATACCATACTGTAGTCTATTAAGTGTACAATAGCATTATGTCTAAAAAAACAATGTACGTACTTTGATTAAAAAATACTCTGTTGCTATAAGATACTAACTATCACTGGAGCCCTTGGTGAGTCATACATCTTTCTGCTGGTGGAAAGTCTTGTGAAAACGCAGTATCTGTGAAGCACAATAAAGGAAATCACAATAAAACAAGGTACGCCTGTATGCAAAAACAAGTCATCTGCTATTAAAGATTATTTTACTTCTTCTTTTCTAATCTGAGTGCATTTTACTTCCTTTCCTTCCCTGATTGTCCGAGCTAGAATCTCCAGTAGAAAGGCAATAGCAGGCATCCTTGTCTTGTCCTTATCTAAGATGGAAAAGCATGCAATCTTTCCTGCTTAAGTGTCATGTTAGCTGTGAGTTTTTGGTAGTCGCCCCTCATCAAGTTCAGGAAATTGCCTTCTGTTTTATCTTTTCTTAGAGGCTTTATCATGAAAGGATGATGGATTTGTCAAGTGCTTTTTCTGTGCCTATTAAAATGGTCATGTGGCTTTTGTCCTTTATTAATATGATACATAGGGGCTGGTCCCATGGCTGAGTGGTTAAGTTCGCATGCTGTGCTTCGGCGGCCCAGGGTTTTGCCAGTTTAGATCCTGGGCACAGACATGGCACCACTCATCATGCCGTGTTGAGCCAGTATCCCACGTAGCACAACAAGAGACACTCACAACTAGATATACACCTATGTACTGGGGGGCTTTGGGAAGAAGAAGAAAAAAAAAGATTGGCAACAGATGTTAGCTCTGGTGCCAATCTTAAAAAAATTTTAAAAATATATGATACATGATATCAATTTATTTTTGGACATTAAACCAATCTTGCATTCCTAGAATAATAGCCACTTTGTAATGGTATATTATCCATCCTATATGTTGCTAGATTTGGTTTGTTAGTGTTTTGTTGAGGCTTTTGAATCTATATTTAAAGGAGATATTTGTCTATAGTTTCCTTTGCTTGTGACATCTTTGGTTTTGGTATCATGGTAATACTGGCTTCATGAAAAGAGGACATGTTCCCTCCCCTTCTACTTTTTGGACAAATTTGTGAGGCATTTGTATTAATCTTCTTTAAATGTTTAATAGAATTCACCAGTGAAACAATCAGGACTGGAGCTTCTTTTAGTTGGTAGTTTGTCTAATTGCTACTTCAATCTCTTTGCATGTTACAGGTCTTTACAGATGTTCTATTTCTTCTTGAGTTAGTTTTGGTAGTTTGTGTCTTTCTAGGAATTTGTCCATTTCATCTAGGTTACCTAATTTGTTGGAACACAGTAGTTCACAATATTCTTTTATTTATTTCATTAATATTGTTAATGATGTCCCTTCTTTCATTCCTGATTTTGGTAATTTAAGTCTTTCCTCTTTTCTTCTTGGTCTGTCTAGCTAAAGGTTTGTCAATTTTGTTGATCTTTTTGGTTTGCTGGTCTTCTCTTTGTTTGTCTATTGTGTATTCATTAATTTCCACTCAATGCTATTATTTCCTTCTTTTTCTTTGCTTTGGGTGTAATTTGCTCTTTTATTTTCTTTCCTTGGTTATCCTAATCCCTGATGGCTTAGGGACTGCTTTAAGCCAAATTCAAATTAAAAATTTAATAATGTATGATTATATTAGACACTATTTCAGGATCCATGACCTACATTTTATCTTACATTCCTATGAAATCCTTTACAATGATACAGAATAAGATATTTGTGCCTAATTTATTGGCATTTTAATATATGTTGAAATATTCTGCTGATACTATTAATAATAAAAATGAATAAGAAAAAAACATTTAAAACTTTCTCAACTAGGATAAAATTAATTAGCTGAGTTCAATTCAGAATGTTTTAAAAATAAGAACAGAAAAAAAGAATGATATAAAGTAAGATTAGCAATCATTAAGATAGTATAAAAGTATGTAATGATGCATTTTAACAAAACAATAATTGCTTCCTTTTTAAAGACTAATTAATAGACAAATTCTCCCCAGATTTATTGCAAAAATGAAGAGTATGCGTATTTATTAAATGGTTAGAAAACAAATAGGAAATATAAATAAAAATAAAGTAGAAAACTAATAACAACTTCTGTTTATGTAGCAATTAAAATAAAATGAATAGACATATATAGCTCGTGAGTTAATGCTGAAATCCAAACTCAGTCCGCCGCCTGCTTCTGAGTCGAGGAAGAGGTAACTCGGAGCACTGAGGGCCGTAAGGCAGCCTTCAGCTGTGTCTCAAACGTGTTATTTCTTAAAAAATAAAGAAAATCTTTGAAACAACTGTGGCTTAAATAACAGAATTTGACGCAGGTGGATGTATGACTATGTATGTACTCTATAATTCATCATCATAATATATAAAATTGAGTGAGGGGATCTTGGAGGGCAATAAAAACTAAATTATTACTAAAAAAGAAAATCTCTTTAGTTCACAATTTTAAAAAAATGATGCTTGCCAATTTTCTTTAAAAAACGATAGCTTTCTATTTTCCCATTTTGCCATTTGAATTTAATTTAATGACAGAGCCACATTGTATGACGGATTTCTTGCAAGTGACTAATGATATACTTTCTAACATTTATATTTTGGTTGAATGCTGGAAACTGCTGAAGAAAGCATTTTTTGCTGCTTAGATTTCATTTTTCCTTATTGGTTAAATTTGCTTTAGCAAAGTGAATGTTACTATGTATTTTAACCAAGAGAAAATGACATGAAATATTTTGGAAGACTGCAATGTAATAATCTTGAAAATTTAATTTATTTTTCAAACTCTTTAATATCTTGTTTCCAAATATTTTAACATGCTCTCAGGTTTTCATGGCTTGTCTGGGAAATAGAGCAACTATGGACTGTCTAGAATTTAGTTACCAGAACAAAAACAATATTATTTAGGGAAAAGAATAAATATAACCAATTATGACTTAAAATGTAATATTTTGTTCAAGTGAGAGGCATCAAGTAGAAAGGTTCATTAGTAGTGTTAAATTAACACAGAAAAATGGGAAATGCAAAAAGCTGTTACCCTGAGGCTCCCAGGAGCTTTGATTGTTAAACAGGGTATGTAAACCAGAAATCTTGGCATTCTTCAACAAGTCATAATGAAAAGATAAAATCCATACGGTAAGGTAAAAAGTAAGCAAAAATGGAAATGAATAGTTAATTGTATCAAAACAAGTCAACATTATTTCAAATTTTTAAACACGTTAAATTATTACAATGTTAAAAAAACTAACTTACAAACTAGTTGAACAGGAATCATACATTCCACAAATTTTAATGAACTCAATGTTGATGTTGCCATGGACAACAAGGGGCTACAGGCATATAAGGGGCTGTATCTCACAAGCATAATTTATGAACAACTGCTCTTAAACTACCCCTTATTTGTTAGTCCTGTGTTGCCAACCACATGGGAGAGCAAGAAAGACTTTACACTGAAGTTATCAGATAGTGCACCTTGCCTATTACTAGGTAGATGGAATGTGCAATGATATCAAGAATCTTACTCAACAAAGCCTCAAGGGAACTAAAATGAGTTCCCTTGCCAATTGATTTCCAATGTTGATTGAAAGGACACGCTAAAGGGGTAAATAAACTACGATAACACTAATCAACAAATATTTTCTCTTAAAAAAATTTAAAACAATTCTTCTACTTAAACGTTCTACTTTACATATATTAGAATTTCAAGGAAAATTCCAGTTATGCAATGAAGACAAATCAAGAGTTGAAAATATACGAAACTTTAGATCCTCAATTTTCCTCAGGAAAGAGGTGAAAACATCCCTTAGAAATATTTACAATACTTAAAGGAAGAAAGTGTGGCTCTGGCTAAAAGCTTATCTTGGAGAGAAAAACTTACCTGGATAATGAGGGAATTTGTGTAAAACATCTGTGCTTCCAGCTCTTGTAGGAACACAATTATATAGAGAAGAAAACCCTGGCTCTAGTGCCAGATTACGTGGATTTGAATCTCTACTTTTTGGATTATTGGCTTTGTGACCTTTGGGAAGAGGCACAAGTTCTCTTCACTTCTGTTTACTCATGTATCAAATGAGCATAATTGTTTTGTCATTTCAGCAGAGGTGATTATGGTGATTTCATAAAAGAATGTGTAAAGTGTCTTGTCCCTAAGAGAAGAAACTTGAGAAAAGTAAGAATAAGATGAGCACAATTAAGAACTGGGTATCAGTTCTTAGCAAACATCACCCCTCCACATACCTGTCCAAAGGTTGTCAAAAACTGCCTGTCTGCTGCTTTCCGCTTTACCTGTCGGATCTCTCTGGAACCCACACATAGTTATGGTCAGGCCAAATTTGCCTTTAACCAAAATAGAAAGATAACAGGGAGACTCCAATACCCCTGAGTAGTGGATTCGTAACTTCAGTTTCATTTTCAGGAAACATCATTGTTCATTAAAGAAACATTGAATGATAAAGTATAGTGTCTTTTTTAAAAGTTCATCTTTATCCTAATTGAAAATTTATAATATGCAAAAACCCTTATACTGCATACAAAAATATTAATGAAAGTGAATTATAACTAAGAAAATTATTTTTATTCATAGAGGATAACGTGAGAGTCATAGAAATTGGTAGAAATTACAGCTATTATTATCATTTATATTTTAAGGTGTACTCCTCTGTGTTCAAAATTTTTTCTTTTAATCCTTAAGAAAGCATTAAAATAAACAGCAGTTTCTTCCCACATTTAAATGGTTTAAATCTGTATTACTGAAATTATTGATACTACAAAGCATCTAACATTAACATCTTCTCAAAAGAAAATCATATTGACAGGCTTTACTATCTTTGGAAGAGTTCTGTATTAATGAATGCCTTGAAAATCAACATATGTCCAAAGAGACCGTCACCACCATCCCTTGGTGAATAGTTACACTCGTAAGTCCATATGTTTCCATAATGCAAAGTTTAGTACAAGAGTTATAAATATTAAGATGCATTGTAGCCTAGAAAAAATTGTCAGTAGCTTTGTTTTCGTGGAAATTTCTCAATAATGTGTGCTGAAGATTGAAAAAATATAACTTTATTTAATAAGGATGAACACAAAAGAAATTTGTGATTTTCTGTCTTTTGTATATTTTTATTTTTAATTTTAATCAGAATTCTTTAGCTATAAATTAATATTATATTTTTCATTGTTAGAATGTAACTTTTAGGAAAATCCTTTCTTACTATTGACAATATGTAATAATTTTCTATTGAACATATTATTCTTTGAGTTACTGGTATCAGGGGCATTGAACAATTCCAGATTTTTTCCCTAAAGTAAAATATATTCTGAGATATCAGACCTTTGAAAACAGTGATGATCATGTATATTATGTTTCCTGTAGAGGGATAAACAAGATGCATTAATGTAGTAAACAAACAATTAAAAAAAAGAATAATCCCTGCCCCCCCCAACTTCTCAAGATAATTATTGATATAATGGGAAAAGTATTACAGATTTAAAGAAGGGTAGAGGCGGGTCTGGCTGCTGAATGGTTGAGTTCTTGCACTCTGCTTCAGCGGCCCAAGGTTAGTGGGTTTGGATCCCCTAGGCGTGGACCTACATACCACTCATCAATCCATGCTGTGTTGGCATCCCACATACAAAATAGAGTAAGACTGGCACAGATGTTAGCTCAGGGAAAGTCTTCCTCAAGAGAAAAGAGGAAGTTTAGCAGCAGATGTTAGCTCATGGCCAATCTTCCTTTCAAAACAAAAGAAGAGTAAATAGCAAAGTTTTCTGTGAAATGGGCAAAGTTTTTTAAAGATTTTATCGTTAATGTAATTCTCTTGCAATTCAGCCTACATCGTTAACTGTTAATACACAAACTGCCTCCCTGATGTGAAGAATGAGTCTATGAACTCTTGGCGGATTAACTGCTTTGTTTTCTGGCCCAAACTCAGAAAAGACTCCTAGCCTAAGAGCCAAAAATTGTGTGTCTAATATGTATGTGTATTTTTCTTTGTGCTAACTATAAACACTGTCATCAGCTTCCTCTTCCTCCTTGGCCCAAACTCTCCCACATTCAGGCTGAGATACCAAGGGTCTTCCCCAGGAGTTTACTCCATATTGCTAGGAAATCTGCCTTCTTCTGGTCTAAAGCCTGTGTAACCACAATTACTCTTTTCTCTAGTCCCAAGCCTCTATGTGCTACTTGTTTTGATTTACCATTTTTGGGTTTATAGTATTTTTCATGACCAACAATCACAGAGAATAGCTATAGCTTCCACTAGTTTTTATAAAACTACAAACCAGGTGAAGGTTCTCTGAAAATAAGAGATGGTTCCCATTCAGTCCCCAAACCCAATGATAATTTTCTCCTTTCCTAAAACTAATTCTCAATAAAACGACTCACCTGAATAATTATGTTTATGACACATTTGACTCTTTCAGCAAAATTGTAGTCCAAACTTCTAGGAAATGTGAGCTTTTTCTGTGGGAACATATTGTCATGGCTTGAATGAAAAAATAAAAAGTATTCATAGATTGCATGAATGCTACTTTATTTTTACATAATTATCACTGTGTTCCAATTAAAAGAAAATTTTAACCTTGAGCATTTTACTTAACGCAATACTTAAATACGTAATCCAATTCATTTTGTCTGCTTCCGTTTGGGATTAGTAACAAAAGATCCATCATTTGAAATTTAGAAATGTTCTTTATTAATTAAAAATAACAACATAATTGGTTTTTCAACATCATATTTCTAGTGATGATTTTTTTCTGCCATGATATCTATTATATAATTACTAACAATTGAAGTAAGAAAATTTTGCTAAGCATAAAGACGTAAACTTTGAGATGGAATTGATGCATGACAGGAGCATATACGGATATATTTATGTGTATGTGTGTCCATGAGAGAGATTCTGTAGATGTGTGTGTGATCTTTAGAAATTATGGTATTTACTGGGCTCATGACAATTAATATAAACTCTTTAGAAGTCTTCATATTTACATATTTTTCTAGTCCATTTGGGCTGCTATAACAAAATTGCCATAAACTTGGTGGCTTATAAACAACAGAAATTTATTTCTCACAGTTCTGACGGCTGGAAGTCCGAGATCAGAATGCCAGCATGGTCAAGTGAGGGCCCTATTCCGGGTTACAGACTTCTCATTGTACACTCAAGTGACAGAAGGGACAAGCTAGCTCTCTGAGGCCTCTTTTATAAGGGCACTAATCCTATTCATGAGGGTACTGCCCTCATGAGCTGATCTCTTCCCAAAGGACCCACTTGCTAATACGGTCAGTTTAGGCATTAAATTTTCAACAGATGAATTTTGAGAAGACCCAAATATTCAGACCATAACACATATTAACTCATTTTAGTGTATTAACGTTCATTTTTTCACATTAGAGTTCACGTTAGATGTAATAGAAATGAGTTGATCTTCCTGATATTCATGAAAAGATTAAGACAATAAAAGTATTACTGGAATTTGAGGGTATGATTGAAGAGTAATAGTTTGACCTGCAGTTGTTATGTTCAAGTCCATACTCTTTGAAACACCAGGAACAGCATGCCAATCACTTACAAGTTCAAGGACTTTTGATTAATTATATGCTTATAACAGTTTAAATGATTGACCTCATAGGAGCTCTACATTTGTAGCTGGAATAAAAATGGATCCAACTGTTCTAAAACTAAATATTTCTTATTTCATCTTTTCCAAATATGATTGTAGTCAGTATGATATAGGCTAAGCGTCCTTCTTTCATTCACTTTTGAATTGTTCTATCTTTCTCTGGGCTCTTCTTTATTCCTAACTCTTTCTATTATCTACCCTAACTGCATGCCAACCATTAGTCAATTGTTTTTTCTATGCTATGTCTAAGCAGAATACACTTTGTAAAATACCTTTTCCACATATTCTTAGTATGATAACAAAATAATTCCACATGAAAAATAATTTCTAGCTGTTAACATTTAATTTTTTATGGAGACAAATTTAGAGAAGTAATTAAGTATTCTTAAATAATGATAATAGAGTAGGAGCAAAAGGAGTTAATGCTTATTAAAAATAATTAGTCAGCGTCTACTTCAGAAGTGATCCTGACTGATTAGTGTTAAAATGAGTTATCAAAATAACAAGATACCAAGGATACTGATCTTTTATTAACAAAATAAATAAATACTTAAAGAGCATTTATGAAAGAAGTGGCAGATGGTGAGTTGAGTGCTGTCCTTTTTCATATCCCATTCAGGGCCTCCTCACCCAATGTAAGGGAAGTGTTATTAAATTTGATGCATTAGAGGCTGGCACTGTCCTTTTCAAAACGACATTAGCCTTTAGCAATCTGTTTATTACTTGAATTACGCGTTGATGTGAAAGAAGGAAACTGACAGTAGTAAGGCAAAGATTCTGCATTTTTTACTGTAATAAAGTAAATCATAGAAAAGCATATTGGTGTTTTCTATAGCAGTGATAATTGGAAACAACCTCCCAACAATAAGGGATTGGTTCAATAAACCAGGGTACATCGATTCTGCAAACGTATTTTGTAGAAGTATATTCAACAGCATAGAAACATAGTTATGAGAATTTGTATTTATGGGCTTGGTTTCATAAATTTTATTTTTAGGTTCTTATACCCTTGCCCTGCCAATGACAGCTTTTCTTTTGTTTCTATGGACAGACTGAATGGAGCTATTTGGAAACTCTAAATACTCAAACGATCGTGATATTTCACCTATTCAAAATAAGCAATAGTAAAATTAGCAAAAGAAAACCCAATTGTTAAATTGTCTCATGATGATAACTTCCATGCTTTTTGTGAAAAACAAATATAAACTGTTAAAAATATGCATTTTGTCACCCTTACTTTTTCAGTCACCTGAACATACGTTTAATCTGCCTGCTGAGCAGTAGGGTGTGTGGAGCAGATATTGTTTTGCATGTAGAGTTACTATGGAATGATTATTTATATCATCACGGATTAAAGAAATCAATTTAGCAATAAAATAACTATGTATGCATATATTTATATGTAAACAAGTGTACAAGTATATATGGCAAAAATTTAATAATGTTTAACTCTGGTCAAAGGATTATATAGGTTTTTATTTTTGCCCAGCCTCTATTTTCTAAAAATTTCTATTTTAATCTGTATATTTTTTATTGAGAAAATAACTTTAAATGCATGCAGTATAAACAGGGAGCACTTTGATTTGCATGATGTCTGCTTTTAGTACAAGATGAATCTTCATTAATGTGACCTCATTCTCAGCAATATTATTTTCTTCCCTTAATTTCATAAATTTTCCAGAAGCCAGAAGCCACTGAGTAGTATGCATTCATATTAACAACTCAGAGACCCAATAAATCATTTTCAGAACCCCACACTACATCCAAGTATCTGATTTCAATGAATATATTTTTCTTAGGGTATTGTTAAATAAATATTATATCTGGTCTATTTCTGCATCATATGGGAGGAACCGTAGGTATGTCTCTTCTATAGTCATATGATTTTGTTATCCTACTTTATTTACTTGTCAGAAAAGTTAAACGTTTGGGCTAAATCAATGACTTTTTCCATTTACCAGTAAAATATCCTAGATTGTAATTAAAAAATCAGAGCATACTACTTAAATGAAGACATTTTATTCCACTTGATTTGTGTTTTTTTTTTTTTTTTTTTTGGTGAGGAAGACTGGTCCTGAGCTAACATCTGTTGCCAATCCTCCTCTTTTTGCTTGAGGAAGATTGTCCCTGAGCTAACATCTGTGCCAAACCTCATCCATTTTGTATGTGGGATGCTGCCACAGCATGGCTTGATGAGCAGTGTACAGGTTGTGCCTGGGATCTGAACTCATGAACCCCAGAATGCCAAAGCAGAGTGCTCAAACTTAACTGCTATGCCACCGGGCTGGTCCTTCCATTTAATTTTTTTAAAAAATTTCTTGTCCTAAATCTACTATTTATAGTGATATTTTATTCACTTTGTCCAGGAATATTTTCTTTTTATCCACATGTAAATAAAGATCTTGCTTCTTTCATTTACATCTATGCCATTTGTTGTCAAATTTATAACGATAAATCAGTTGGAAGGTTCAGCCATATACTTGTTTTGAAAATTATAAAGGTCTAACCAGTATTACAACAGATTTTTAAAAGTTTTTTAGAAAAAAAAATCAATTGTGCTAATTAGAATTTCTAATCCTCAGTTATCACCTACCTGCTTTCTTTGTGTCCATTGAGTCTAAAAAATCTACATGTTTTGGTGCTTTTGAGAGTATTTGTAGAATTAGTAAGTACTAGGTAAAGCTCAAAGGTCAGCTAAAGTTTCTCTGGCACTTACATAGTATTTACATGCAAAACTGTGACATATTCTAAAAAATACATAATGCCAGACTAAAACCGTCACAGGGCACTCTAGAAAAAGAGTTCAGGAGTAAAAGACTTTGTGGGGCACCTGGAACTTGTAACACCTTCTTGAAGGCCATGCCACATTTAGATGGTGGAGCATGTGTGCAGGCCCTAAATGGAGGAGCAACATAAACCAGGCACAGAGATGAGACAGTGATGAGGCCCAAGGGAAGGGCAAGAGGAGGTCAGTGTTGGGAGGAAGGCTGGAGAACAAAGCCTACAGGAGAAACCAGCGCGGAGAGTCTGACAATGCTGACATCTGAAGGCGTGGCCATGTGAAGTTCAGCCTTTAACGAGCATGTCTACCAGATGTTTCCACACTACCGTCAACATCCTTGACTGCGTTTCTGTTTAGTGAGAGTGACAGACATACATTCCACAGAAGAGTTATTCCTTTTGTGAAGTGACGCATAAGTGCAAAACATTTCACTATGAATGATGAATGAGACAATCTGGGACAAAATTTTCTAGCACAAATAGAGAAGATGGAAAGAAAGAGGATCCAATCTCTCTTTTCGTTGTGTTGGAGACATAGAGAAAGGTGACTCTACTCAGGCTAATTTCCTAGTCTTTTTGCAAAGATCATACTTTATTTTCTATACTCCACATGAACTCCCATATTCTTCCATTTGTGTTGTTTCTATCACATTAACAATGAATCACATATGAAACACACACACAAGCACACACTAGAAAAATGTATGAAAAACACAGAGCTTTATCCCTCTCTTCTTGACATAATTTTGGTTTCTGTATAGTTTTGCTGCTTGAAATCCACAATTAGTGAATTATAATAGCTATTGATTTTATTTTTTAAAGCAAATTTTCATTCCAAGAAGGAGAAAATATCGCTAAGTTCAACATTCCATACGACATTCAGAATCTAATTTTCAAGGTGTTTGCTTTGCTACAGCCATTTCTGTAGAAGCTAAACCACACTTTGTTTTAATTGCCCAAAGCATATTTCTCAGTATGTAAAATTTCCCTTTCAATGCAAATGTTTTTAAATCAGAAAAAACAGTTCATTTCTCTTTTACGCTTTCTATCCTTTTTGAAAACAACTTTGAAGTCAATTTTATCTTTCATTGTCTTCCTATAAACTTATGACCTGCTTATTTAAGTATATGCACTCTTTCAACATATTTTGACTCAGAAACTATGCTTCTTGAAAGCTGTTTCATTACATTTTTGTCTGAACTAAATTATACCACAGATATGACACAAGCTTTAGAAACAGACCCACAGAAATGGAAATGATGACATGCAGCTGAAATTCTTACTTAGTCGTGAAGGTAAAATCCAGTAAAGAATCTACTTTTAAGGTGTTTAGTTAATACTAAGGCAGTATACCTTTTCTGATATCTGGGGCAGAGAGAGAGAGAGAGGTTCTTATTAACAGGCACAGAAACCCCCCCAAAAAAGAATTCACAAACATCAAAATTTCTGATCGTAATACTTCTCACCAAGTTTGATAAAAATATTTTCTATGATACATCTACTTCACATGAAATACTTTTCATAAAATGTGCCATTTCATTGCAGTCTGTGGGTCTATAAGCAAGATAACATTTTTTTTCCCTCCTCTATTTGGGGAGCTTCAGGCTTTGTTTTATCCTGTTTGCCTGGCTTAATGCTGTGATGTTGTCTCTGTGATTACTAAAATGATAGTCCCTTATATTCCTGAAATTGAAACTACGTTCAGCTGGTAAGCTGAGCGCTCTCTACAGAATGATTTATAAACCTGTCATTTTAAAAGAAAACATGGAAAATCCCTCAGTGAGGTCAGTGACACTGCTACCTTTCAGTAACATAATTTCCACCATTGAAATGGACTTAACGCATAATTTAAAATCCAAAGCAGTTAACTGCCATTGTTGGAAAGCAGAGAAAATAATTTTTGAAGAGAAATATTCCATTTTGCCAAATGTTGCCAAGCTTTTCCAAGAAAACACTATTATTGCATTGGAGAGTAATATGCCGTTAGAGATAAGAGGGATTCCAACAAGACAGTTGTTTTTTAATTATTATAAAAAGATTTCTTGACTAATATTATGAAAAAAATTCTTCTCCATAGCACTGTAAGAATGCAAATGAACACAAAATCTTCCAGAAAGCAAAAGAAACATGTTCAAAACTCCGAGTCGCTGGGTGATTTGATTTGATATGGTGAGGTCCAAATGGACAACTTACTAGACTTCAGCTTTATAATTTTTTATTTTTAAGAGTATTTCATTGTCTCATTTCGCTTCACAAATTATTTTAAAACATTGACTAATAATTGTTATTGACGTGTTTCTTAAATGCAAAAGTTGAAGGAAAAGAGGGACAAATTTAAAGTACATGATTTCTACTATGTAGAGAAATGAATATCCTCAGATTAGTAGATGTTAGAAAATATGTCAGCTCATTATATTTCAAACTGCAGCCTAATTCTCTAGCATTTAAACTTGGACACTTGTTTTTTTGAAATTAAATTTCTGTGGGTTTTTTTGGAGGAAGATTAGCCCTGAGCTAACTACTGCCAATCTTCCTCTTTTTGCTGAGGAAGACTGGCCCTGAGCTATCATCCATGCCCATCTTCCTCTACTTTATATGTGGGACGCCTACCACAGCATGGCTTGGCATGTCCGCACCCGGGATCTGAACCGGCAAACCCCAGGCTGCTGAGAAGCGGAAAGTGCAAACAACCACTGTGCCACCAGGCCAGCCCCTGGAATTAAATTTCTAAGGTCCAAACCTTTAAAGTATCTTGATTAGTTGGCAGCTTTAAATAATGTATAAAAAGGAATGAGCCCAATGCAATATTCTTCAAAATAAAAATTATGAAGCTAAAGTCTGGTAATTTGTTCACAAACATGGTGCTGCTTATTTCACAGTGTCTGACGGGGGAACACATCCCAGAGCCAGCACAGCCCGGGAGTGGGCTCGTGATGTGAACGGACTTGCAAACTTCCTCATCACCTCAAAGCAAAGGGCATCAGAAAACAATGGAATGAGGTCCTCCTGTTGCAGCTCAACATGTGCCCTGATTCTGAAACTTTAGCAATGAGCCATATAAACAGTTAATCTTATTCACAATTGCTCCCTATGGGAGTAAGGAACAGTCCAGGCAATAGTTGGGAGAGAACACAGGTATATTTGATCATATTCCCAATGAGTGCAACTCATTGATTACATTTGAGGAGTTCAAAATCTTTTACGAACTACCTCACCAAACAAAATTTAAAAATAAAACCATTAATTCAGGACTTGGCAAGGATACAGAAGTCTTTTCCTAACTTTAACCAAAAATTGCCTTAAAACAACCAGGTTTCATGAAACTACAATAGACTTAAATATTTTGAATGTGCACAATATGTACCATCCCTTAGTAGGTCAAAAAACACTAATTTAAGGACACACAGATACACATACACATACATACCGCTCTTTTTAAAAGTTGCATGCATTGGCAGTATTTCTAAAACAAGGGGCCTTTGAATAGGAGTATTAATTCTAGCATAGAAGGCTGTCAGTCCACTATAAAAAAGTGTAGTCACTGAATTTCCTTTTATTTATTGACTTATTCAATAATTGTTGTCAATACTCTTCTTAAATGTCAACTGTTAGGAATGAAGAAATGAAGTGACATAGTCTTTCAATTAAAGAAGAATACACTGCTAGTGGAGTGGCACCATCCTAACCAAAACTCATTGACTCCTCGACAATTATTTTCTTAATCCATCATCTTTTGGAGAATTAATTCTTTTGGATATATATATACATACATATATATGTGTGTATATATATATGTATATATATATACAGTTTGACATAGAGAAGCACATCCTAAATGTCCTAAAATAAGGTTGCCAGATAAAATACAGGATCCCCAAATTTAACTGGGTATCTTGTATTTTTATTTGCTAAATCTAGCAACCCTTCTCTAAAACTCCTACCAACTTCCTCTCCCCTTGATTACTACAACTAGTGGGTAGACTGCTCCAGAGTCAAAAATCCAATGAGAAGAAGGAACTAACTTGAGCCATTATAACAGCTGACATATACTGAATGTGTACTGCTGAGAAACACGCAACTGAATAGATAACTCATGACTTCGCTTTAACCTAATTTGAATCTTCCTCAATTCTCACGTGCCCTGGTAGGAAATAATTTGGTTCGAAAAGAAATGTTTCCTTCCATCCTGTTATGTTTTTAGCTTCTGATTTCTATCATAAGAGCCTTAAATAGCCAAGGCTTGAGCATAACATAAAACATTCTGCACATAAATCTTGGGTTTCCTCTTTAATTATAAAAATTGTGACCATTATGTAGCTGATCTTGCATATACAGAAATATTCAGTGCTTTAATTAGACTTACTTTACTTAAGTGTTAAAGGAAGCAACAGGCCTGCAATTGCCCAGGCACTAATAGTACATAATATAGCCAATTGCAAACAGCAGTCTAATTTGTTGATTTCAAGTGAGGTGTAATTATATTGCTTCATTTGCTGAGCAAATCATATGAGAGTTTCTCTAAATCAGCCTGATTGTGTAATGAAGAGCTAATTACAAACAGCAGTGTTCTTGCAGTAAATTTATTGTAAGTGCTAATGCCAGGTTGGCTCCATTGTGACAATGGCTCATTAGTACATTAACAAAAGCAACTGTGGGAAAGTGCCCAAGGCAGGGCTATTGGTCTCTCGATTTCAGAAGGCTGCGATGATTACGTCCTTCAACATGTAATTACTAAGAAAATAGTGTTTGATTTAGGTTTCGGCAAATTTTTAAAAAGAATTAAAAGACGATTTTAGAGCAAAACAAAATGGTTTGCAAAGCCATTCTTGTCAGGCTTAATGTGTGCTTCATTATACCAGGTGTGCCCTGGAAACCTCAGGGAACAAGAAGCTCTTTCAGACACTAGGCCATTGTTGACGATTGAATTCTGACATTTCATTGTCCAAATGGAATCTCTGCCTTTGGAAAAATATGCATATATATATATATATATATATATGTATATATATGTATGTTTCCTTCTCTTGCATTGAAGTGATGCAAGTAAATGAAGCCCTTGCAAGGTAAACAAAACAATGGTCAGTAACTACAGATACCTCCATGTGATTGTGCATCCTGGTGCCCAGACATGGTTTTTTCTTCTAATTAAGATGGAAGTACCTAAGCCTTGTGTTTTGAAACAGCCCCCACCCCACGCAGGTGGATTTTATAAAATTAGCTTGTTCAGTAGAGCAAGTTGGTCTCAAGATGGCCATCATGCTATTTCCATAGGCCCAGAATATCTTCACCTTCAGAATACCCGAAACTGCTTATTCATCTCTTCCTTTTATTGATTTCCTTGATTACCACAAAGTTTTCTTTCCTTGTGCTTGTTCTAATATGGAGCTTTAAGATGTGGACTTTTCTAGAATCACTTACAGTTCAGTGCATCACTTCATGAATTTTCAGTAGGACATTCATGGAAAATTCCCTTCCCAAAGAGGTTGATAGTACTGTGTCTACAACTGACAAGTTACATTTGTTAATTTCCAAAGCACTTTCGCATATATTTTCTGAATTGATATTATTGCATTTTAAGTCACTCTGCCTTCAACAAACTTAAACATATTAGTCTCCAAATACTTTCATTCTCTTTCCTAATAAAGGAAGTCATAAATAAATGATAAGTTGGAATATAGGCTAATTGGTATGAGTACCTTAAGAATATGTATTTTTAAAGAACTAAAAGATTAAATCAGAAATATATTTTAATAGATAAATTGTAAAAAAAAAAACTGTGCATGCATACTAACTAGAAAATTTAGATAAAACATGTATACAAATGACCTTTGTATGTACAAAGTTAAATCATGCTCATTTTCCAATTCAACCTGGAATCCAAAGTCTTTAGTTCATTAGCAACACAAAAAATACTGTCTTCAAGATAAGAAAATTGAGTGAAATATCAGATTCTCATTCCCTAAATTCTTAACCAGAAAATGTTTTCTTCTTTTTTAAATTTACAGCTCAGAAATCTTAGAAAGTTTTATAGATGGAGAAACTGAGGCACAAGAAGAAAAAGTTAGATGCCCAAGTTCTTACAATTAACTGATGAAGAAGAACTGGAGATATCTATTTTCTGACTGCCAGTCTACCGTTCTCAGTTTACTAAGTGTAGTTCGTCATATATGGTGGCCTCTATCCAATTTTATATCTTAAATTATTGCTATAGTAACTATCAATAGTTTTCAAATTTTATATCAAAAATGTATTTCCTTGTTTTCCACATTCTTTAAATTTAAAAAGTTTATTTCTTTTTTCAAGAGTTGATGAGATCCAAATATTAAGTAGCTTTTGTGTCTATATATGTGGATAAACACTACAGTTTATCTTGCCCACTATCTTCTCTCATTAGTTAATTACATAATCATCTGATGTGTGTCTTTATCTTTTTTGAAAATCACTTTAAATAAGTCAACTTTACTTATGACTTGTGTGCTTAAATTTTTTATCATTGCATGTCCATTACAGTCAAATTTACGGAGTTTTCCAGATTTTCAGGGTCATCTGAAATGCACGAGTGGATGCTGCAGTGGTAGGCCCTATTCTATTCATAATCACACGTTATCCTTGCTCATTTTCATGGTTATCATATTATCATATTATCCAATATGAACTTTATAAGATCAACGCTCCAATTTAGAATACGAGCAGGAAAACCAAGTGAATGACAGCACACCAATGATTAATACTTTGGTTCCCATAGAAAACAACATTTATTTAAAAATCATGGCAATGAAGGAAGCTGAACTAAGTGATAAAAAATTCATGAAGATGCAAAATTATTCAGGCATGTGACAGATTCTATGGCAACAATGCCACAAACTTATATTAATGCCTACTATGTGCAAATGTAGCATTTCTTTCATGGGCATTACTGTCATTTCATATATCAATGCTTCACTGATTTGATTTGTCTAGAATCTATTTGAATAACTCTTTGTAAGATATTGAACTTCGTATTGGGGAAAAGGATCAATCATTGTATAATGAATTCACTTTTGGATTATGTCTACACAACAAAACATAAAATGAATATTTGTTTTAGTTGATGATTCAGACACAGGTCCATTGGCTTTGTGGGCTGAATGATTATATTGTACTTTATCATGAGTCTAAAGTAACCATATTCATCATTAAAACATATACTGCATTTTTTTCTATGTAGAATTAGCCTTAATGAACAGAAAAGGGAATGCAATGTTTAGCCAAATGTTATACAATAGCTCTACTACCCTATAATTTACAAGCAGCAGGTAGCCAAAAAATGTGGTATTTTCTCTTCAAGATTACCATGTAGAATATAGAATCAAGTCATTATTCTATGAGCAATGATATGCCAATATATTCTTTTGCTAAACATTTTTAAAAGGATTACTGAAACTGTGGAAAATATATAGGAGACCAGGTTAGGAAATTCTGCTTCTTGCTGCTAATATATAAATTGTAGCCAGTTTTTTCTTCTTTTTGTCACAGCATTTGGGGATTTAGGTAAAATACCACCTTGAGAATGTTTCTTGGCACCCCTTATCTTTATTAAACCATGAACTTGAAAGTCTATCATAAAATATTATTATGTGTGAATAGTGGAAATGTATTCCATTAGAACAAAACAGTGTATTCAGAATCCATTTGAGTGCTGTCATTTGTCTTCCCTATGAATTTTCTATACTGAATTTGGATATTGCTAGGCATGCAGTACTTAATTTGGATAGCTCTGATCTCTTTAAATATCAAAATCGAGGACTTAGATTATTTACCATAACGCCCCTTTATTCTCATGGGATATGTTCCAAGACCCCTCAGTATACCCCATGGATAGTACTGAACTCTATATATACTATTTTTTCTATATATAAATACCTATGATAAAGTTTAATTTACAAATTAGCCACAATAAGAGATTAACAATAATAACAATAATATAGTTGGCTTTGGGGCCATTATTAAGTAAAATAAGGGTTATTTGAACACAAGCACTGCAATACCACAACAGTCAATCTGATAACGGAGATGGCTGCTAAGTGGCTAATTTAGTAGTGATGTCTACTAAATGACGTCTTTCTCAATAAATAAGATGTTAGTAAAAATTACATAACTTTGCCAAAATTAAATTATAGGTGGACAGATAGCCTGTATGGTGTAGATATGCTGGACAGAGGGATGATTCATGTCCAAGGTGGGATGGAGTGGGAAGGCATGAGATTTCCTCATGCTACTCAGTTCAGTGTGCAATTTAAAACTCATTAATTGTTTATTTCTGGAATTTTCCATTCAATATTTTTGGACCACAGTTGACTGAGGGTAACTGAAACCACAGAAAGAGAAACTAGGACAAAGAGAGACTACTGTACTGCTAATGACAATATTTTAGTGAAGAAAAGTTAGTATAAAATGTAAACCAGAAAGATTTTATTTGAGGGTATGTTCCACATTTCTATATACATTTTCTGATGTTGGTATTTAAGCTGAAACAATGATTAACAACCTTTTTAGATATAGGTAAATTAATTAATATATTTATATATGTTTATATTCAGTATCTTGACCAGCAGCCATCAGCACCCTTTGGTTAATTCAGGATAGCCACGTCTGACTTTTAACTGAAAAGAAGGAAGCTGACATCTCTTGAGCATCTATTATGGGCTAAGCACTGTGCTGGATGCTTTTTTATAGATTGTCTTGCTGAATCCACACACCTACCCTAGAAAATAGTAGAAATCAAGTCTTAGAAAGACTTGATATCTTGTCCAAGACCACAAAGCTCATGAATGTAAGGAGATAAAACTTGCAAGTTTTTCATTCACATATTAGGCTAATTATTCTAGAATACTCATAAGAGAAAACCTTTATGCATTAAGAAACAAATGCAATAACTTTCAAAATTAAAGTTAAAATGTTCTTAATTCATTAATTTTATATTTGAAATAGCAGTATCTTTTTATTTTTTGTTTAAGCATCATTGCATGATGCTTATTTTATTACCTAATTTTTTCCTATAAAACAATGTTCTTTTTTCAATTCTGGTAAAATAAATTATATAACATTTACCATCTTAGCTGTTTTTAAGTAGACAACTCAGTGGGGTTAAGTCCATGCACATTGTTGTGCAACTAACCTCGAGGACTCTATTATGTAATTTTTGTATTCAATACCTTAAGAGAAATGTTTGGAAAATAAAACAGGCACATAATCTTGGTTATTACTCCTAAAAGTATGTCTTAAAATATTGTAGATCTCTAGATGAGGCAAGCAACACAATAACACTGTGTGTTGCAGGGAGATTTGGTTCATGACGTTGGCATCATATAGGAAATGTAACTTACTAATTAGCTCACTGCCTTCAAGTCTGGATGAGCCATGTCATTGTCCGCAAAGTTATTCAATGAAATAATTTCCCAATCAAAAGTTAACTTTACATGTTTGGGCCTCTAAAGTGATCTAAAAAAACACGAAAACAAGAAAACATACAAATGCATCTTACTTTTAAGTTTACTCTTGTATGTGTGGAAACTCAAACATCATCAGTTAATTGTATTGGGGTTTTTTATTGGCTCTTTTATTTCTCACTTTATTTTCTGGGTTGCTTTATGATGTTGTGACACATTGATTTTCCTTCCTACCCTTCATACCAAGAGTCTATAGGAAATAAAATATCTTTATTGTAATATAACAGCATAGCAACCATCCCATTTATTATGCACCTAAATAAATGAAAGAGTGGCTTTTTATTTTAGGCAAAGACAACCACATTTGAAGATATCCTGGGGTTTGAAAGGCCACAGACTGTATAAATTCACAAAATAATTTCTGATTAAATGAATTTTGCCGTCCTAAATTAAAAGAAAGCCTGTTTTAATCTTTTTATGAATTTTAACTATTCATCTTTAATATGTGAATATGAATATGAGTAGTCAGCAAACACGAACTTCTATCTGCTGATGAAGTAGTTGCATTAGGAGCACAGGAATTTTAATGTAGTAAGGAATTGGTGGAGATTTATATAGGCACTATGGGGTATGTTCTTATTATGAAGAATGATATATGACTCTTTACTAAAGGAGAAAAGGCCATGATTAAATCAACTGATATTGCTGATGTCACAAACCACTAATGCAGAGTCTGAGTAGTTTATAAATATCAGAGGAAGCTGGTAATGCAATTACCACATTAGTATGCAGTTGGAATCTGGTTTGGGCCTTCAAAATAAACTCCCAATGAGTCATTTATTTGCCCTTGGTTAATGATAATCATGACTACCTTTCCCCACCTGAAAAAGGTTTTCAGTGAAATTGTTTTTCATATGTTCTATACAAGAGCAAAAGTTTGAAGGTAGATGATGAGATGAGCTAAAAATTTACCAGTGTTTCCTCGCTTTTTTTGCATTACAGCACATATTGAAAGAAACAAGTGTACAGCACACTGGAGTATACAGGGGAGGTTTTTTTCAGATAGAGATTCCAATTGCCCTGAGGGGTGACGGGATAAAATCTTGTCTCACCTACAACCTGCCTGGGACACACCAGTGCTGTGGGATGTGAGTTGAGAAGCCCCAAAATACACACAGCATTCATTTCCTCATTCAGCATGTACTTATTGAATGACTACTATGGTCCAGTTGCTTTCCGGGTATGCAGTAGTGAAAAAAGTAAGCAAATATCCTGCCCTCCTGGAGATTATGTTCTGAGGGGGAGACAGAAAGTGAACAGGTTAAGTAAGGAAAATATAGCATGTTACATGCTGACTATTCAGAAGAAAAAAACGCAAAACAAGGAATGAAGAATTTGAAATATATTTTAGATTATGTGATTAGGGAAGATCTCACAGAGAAAGAAACTTTTTAGTAAAACTTGGAGGAAGTGAAAGAGCTAACTATCTGTCAGACTAGTTTTGTAAAAGAACATTGCAAATGCAAATTCTATGTAGCATTGTTTGAAGGAGTCTGAGACTATATGAATTATTTTTCAGTAAAAATTCACAAACATACATAATTATATGTTATAGAGCGAAGGAAGAGTATAAGAAAGGAGAGCTTGTTTTTTAGCTTTGTTTTAGGAAATAACCTTCTAATACCTCTCAGGACAGATAGACGAAATTGAATCTATTCTCTGGAAGTCATACACCTACAGGAGTTACAGGCCTGAGAACCCTCAACCTCATCCAGAAGATTCAATCTAACACATCCGAGTAACTTCAACCAAGATCTAGGCACACAGTAGGACAACAAATCCCCCAAATAATTGTTTTGACTGCAGAACCAGAAATGAAGAGTGGACTGACTTTTGCGCTGCCTGCAGAGGAAAAACAAGCAGAAAAAAAGCTCATATTTGTGTCTATGAGCCTTTCAACACCAAAATCTGATTGGCCCTCCAGGATTAAACCTCATACTCTGAGAAGTGAAATAGTGGATGCCAGGCCCACTTTTGTCTAGTGTTGTCTTAGTTAATCCTGACAAGGCTACGTGTGATTCTTTTATCTCAAAACACATCTTATGGAAGAAGCAGAGACATGTACCACAATCATCATTAGCGGAAACAATAGAAATCATAGCCCACACACATCATTTTGAACATAAATAATGCTCAACGCTTTGCAAAGTTACTACAGTAAGAGCGAATCTGATGAGCCATTGCCTTTGGAAGCCAGACCAGTGTTACCATGGAGCTCAACTGATGAAACACAGAAATGAGGGTATAGTGGTCTTCCCTGGAAAGATGTTTCAGTCTGGACAGTGGTGGCCACCAGAGCCCCTCCAAAGTTCCCTCATGGTTGATACATAGGGAGAATCTTTACAAATTGATTCTTTGAGTGACAGTGGGGAAAAATCTCTTACCTCAGCATTTGGTTATAGCTTCAGAGTTATGAGGCAAAAGGAAACACAACTGGCTCCTGCCACATGCCGGGAAGCCCCTTGTCTTGGAGAAGAGAAAGGAGAGGGTAGGAATAGAAGACTTGGACTCTATTTCTCTGCTGTTCTGAACAGATGGGTGGGCAAGTGCTGTACCCTGAGATTGACTGAGATCTGAAAGTATAATTTCTATGCCAAATAGTGTATAAAAATACTTGTTACACCTGTAGTAACCGCTTAATAAATGTCAGTTGGGTCTGCTGATATTTTGCTGTTCTGATCAAGTTTCATAAATTGCCTTAAAAATCATATCACATTTTCAACCTTCTTTAAAATTAAACTTTGAGATATTAATTTACCAGCAACTAACTGAGAAAAATGTGACGAAACATTAGAGAATTTAATTCCATTATGATAATAGAAAATCAGCTAAACTACTTTGTTCCATGATCATCTTAGGGTTTTGTTTTTTTTTTTGACACCGTAGTCTGAGTCTTTAATATCCGTGAGGTAGCCAGCCTCCAGAATGGCCCCCAATAATCCCTGGCTCCTGAAATTCATACCTTTGTGTAGTCTTCTACCATATTATACCAGGATTGGTCTGTGGGCCAAATCGTACAAAACAGGAATTATGTCACCTCAGAGATAAAATTATAAAAACTGTGGCTTCCATCAAGGGTGCCTATTTTCTCTCTCTTTTTCTCATCATTCTCTCTAGGAGAACCCAGCTTCCATGTTGGGAGCAGCCCTATGTTGAGGCCCACTTGGTGGTAAACAGGCCTCCACCCAACAGCCATGTAAGTGGGCTTGGAAGTGGATCCATCCACTCCCAAGCAAGCTTCTGATGATTGCCTCCCCAGATGACACCTCAGTTCTGACCTCATGGGAGACTCTGAGCCAGAACTACCCAGCCGAGGCACTCTCAGATGACTGACTGGGAGATAATAAATGTTTCTTGTTTTGAACTGCTAAATTTCAGGGTAATTTCTTCTCCAGCAATAGGTATCTAATACAATTAGTTACTTTAAAATGCAACCTCTATTCTCAGTGTAATCACACACAAAAAGTTTATCCCTCACTCACACAATGTTCATTGCCCATATATTCCTGATGCGGCAGCTCTCGGCTAGCAGTTGCTCAAGAGGATTCCAGCTGCTCACGTCTAGTGGTGCCACCATCTTGTGGGTTTAAAGTCACCTGATGTCAACAATGGAAGACCAGTGGAAGAAAGAGAAGGGAGAAAGAGAATGGAAAAATGTATTTTGATGGGCCAGGTTTGGAAATGGCACACATCTCCTCTGCTCACAATCCATGGAACTCAGTTATAGGACCCAAACTAATTGCAGATTAACAACGGGATTGGGGAATACGTATCATTATCTTTATCTTGACTACCAATGAATTGTAACAAAGTTAGTAGCTACCAAGATAGCATCTGAGCAATCTGAAAGATGTCATACACAGGTTTTTGGCACTTCCTCAGGGCCATAGTACATGAACAGCGTCACTCATTTTGTAAAATTACCTTTTAATTAAGAAATATTTTCAAATGAATTTTTCTTTCTAAGACATTAAATTAAATGTGAGCAAAGTAACAGAAACATGCCATTTTGACATTAAGACATACCAACCTGAAGGCAATCCCACGTTTGCTAACACATCAAAAGTTAAATGATATCATTTTAAGGCATCATTGGATACTCCTTAATTATAAAAAGAAATGCACACGCAGCCTCTGAAATGTAGTCCGTTATAAAGAAGTCATTCAAATGATTCAGAATGTGATAATGTGATATATTTTAAATTACTATAAAAATACATAATATTAGGAAATGATGATATAGTAAAATCTAAGCATATGCTTGTGGAATTCCAGATATTCACAAACTCTTGGTTAAGGAGCTTTGCAGCAGTTTTCTGCAGGATAGTTTTTAAATATTTTAACAGTCAAACTTTCCTTTTCCTGGATTAAATCATATATGGGACGTAATGTAAAATTAATAATAAGAAGAAGAAGAAGAATACAACACAAGTCTATGTTACAACAGTTTAAATCTTCATTATTAGGCAGAAAATTCTTCTTTGCTTGTGAATTCACTAAATCAACTATTCTAGAACCTTATTATTCTTAGAGACATAATTTTGAAAACACATCAGTTAAGATTATTTTTGGCAGCAAGTAACAAAAAATGCAAACTCATTGTCTTAAATTTACTTTTTGTTCATATAACAAAAGCAGAAGGTAAGTGCACCAGTAATATTAAGATGATATCTCTAGATTCTTCTGGCCTTCCTCTAATGCTGGCTGTCTCAAGGTTACAAAATCACCCTTCCAGCTCTAGAAATACAGTCACATTCACAGCAGGAAGATGGAGAAGAAAGCAGCAGTGCTCTGTCATTTCCAATCTTTTATTGGGAAAGAAATGTTTTTCAGAAGTTTCTTGATCCCCAACCTCAGCAGAGTTCCACTTAGGTCTCATAAGCCAGGACTGAGCCACATAGCTGTTCAGAGCTGAGGCAGGATGGCAACGCAAAGAACAGGGAAATCCTGATTGACTTAAACAGAGTTCATTGCCTGGGACTAGGTTTATGCCTCCCCAAATAAGAGTAGGTTCCTGTTATGTTTAAAAAAAAGAGAAAAAAGATATTGGGTAGGCAACTCTGAATATCTACCACAAGTAGGCACTCTATAACGTATGGGGCTGCATTTATACTCTGCAAATGAATTGCATTTATACCCTGGCAACTAATTTTATAACATTTCCCTGGAGGCAATTCTAACTTAACATAAAATTGGGTCTAGCAATATGTAATACTTGAAAGCAATTGTTCATAAGTGTATGCCGTGATAACAAACATTCCCCTGTCGCTTGTCTGAAAAAATGAAAAGAGATGCAGATGGAGCTGTTTTACAGCCAAGTGCATTTCCACGTGGGAGCATGCACTGAGATTAGGGATAGGAATTAGGTTTTTACTATGACCAAAAATGGGTGTGCTGGTGACTCGACCTGATATTAAAGAGAGTAATTTATCTTCTTTGCATTAGTTTTTCTTGCTATCTGTGAAACTGGAATAACATTTCTATCCCTTACAGAGATTATATAGATTTCTTGAAAAGGAAAGTGCTCCATGTTTCCAGAGTGCTCAATAAATTACATGCATTAAATTGCTATTGGTTTGTTTGACACATCAGAAGAGATTTCACTGGTAGTTTTTCAAGATCCCTTTCCATTTATCTTTATTTCCTGATCTTTCCTCAAATGTCTAACAATATAAAAAGTAGGTCTTTTTTTTTCATTTCCTGCACAAAAGATAGAGACTTTATCTCCATAAATTTCCTGGGCTGTGAAGGAACTTTATGAACTTGTTTATTTAGACACCGAATCGCAGGAAATCTCTATATCTTCCAAAAATACTAGGTAATTTATAGAGTATTTTAAAATGTTTATTTTTTATTCCAAATTTTTCTCAAAAGTCATCTAAATTTCTGCTTTCTTCCCTGACAACAATGTAAGATATAGTCATGTAATAAAAGCACCCAAACCAGTAATCATTATATAGAGAGTTAAGAATGGCTTTGTCGTGTATTAGCTCTTTAACCTTAGAAAGTCATTTAAAATCTTTGGACCTCAGCTTTCTCACTTAGAAATAGGGATGATGCTATCTTCACACAGAATTGTTATAATCTACGTGTCGATTTATTTCCCAAATTGTATATATTTCCAATTTATATGTGTGTATGTATGTGTATTTGATATAATCATAAAATGATTTACACCTCTAAACCTAATATGTTCCGTATGATAAAAGACTTTGACCTGGGAATGCTAAATAGTCACTACAGATTTTCTTTTAATATAGAATGAAAAATAATTTGGTTTGGTTTTCTATTGTATTTCATGCACAAGATTGACCTGTAGGTTTATTTTCAAATGTAGGTAGCACACTAAACTATTTGGAAAATGTGGTAGCTTTATAAAACCTGGGAAACTAAAAAAAGTTGAATCCCATAACTAAAAATAAGAAAACGTTGCCTGTCTTGCCTAATTCCCATTCAAGTTTCATATCTTATTTAGTCACACTTACCCTGAGATTTTTCTGCTTTGCCCAGCATAAGAGAGCGGGCTGGCATAACTTTAGAACAGGAGCATGGAATAGAAAGAATACCTTCCCCTCTTGAATTCGTAGTTCAAGACACAACAGAGTGTCTATAGTAATGAAGCAAGAAGTCAAGAGAGATGAATAGGGAAAATGTTTTCTCTTACATTATGCTTTGTGGAGTCTTGAGTCTCTAAAAATTCTATTTCCACTCACAACCCATTGGTGTGACCTAAGAAACTAGAGTCTGTAGGAGGATCCCAAAAATATTTGGTGAGCGCTTCTATTTCTGCCATATTCTACCATTTTATATAATAAATATTCATTTACTCCTATTCTCCCACACGTGGAAAGCTCTCAATACCTCCCCAAGAAGACGTCCCCTAGCTCAGTTTAAGATCTTTGTGTAGTGCAATATAGTCTCTTGATTAGGTTTAGATATTGTTCCTCTTGGTGTAGAGTATTAAGAATTAAAGAAGACAAATTATCTTCCCCATTGAAATACACACACACTCTCATACACACAAACACACGACATGCAATGGTGGAAATAGACAAGACGACTGAATAAGTACAGTACTCCTAAATAGAAAGGGGAATAATGAGAGACATGTTAGTCACTGATCGTAAAAACATTGAAATTCTATTTACTAGGCATTGTGAAGATCTCCTACCCCAGAGTGGTAGAAAATTTGGATTACCTCCTGATTTTACTCTCTTGGATGAAGTCCTATGTCCATTATTTTTCATGCCCCTGCCTCCACATGCTAGGTGAGTTTTCATTTTTTGGTATGCTTCTTGATCGTGTAGGAGATTGGCCTTGGAGTTCTCAGCTCTGAGTTGGCTCATGGGAGGTCAGACACAGTCGCAGCCTTTTTTGACCTGCTTCATGGCTTCTTTACAAAATAAATGGCTCAGAAACTTAGTAGACTTCCAATGTGTTTGATTTTAGACATGTCCAGTTGCCAGTTACCACATCCAAAATCCTTTCCTAGAAGTTCTCAAATCTTTATTTCCTTGTTACTTCCAATCTAACTCTGAATTACTGAAGCTCTCTTGAAGCACTCAGACTTAGGTCAAAGACATTACCCATAATCTAGTTTTACCCTGAGGCATTTTAATCAATTGAAAGGTTTTTCTTTTTTTTTTTAATTGTGTACCACAGTCCTAAAACTGACCTTAACTTGAGATATTTTAATCAATGTAAGGGTATTACTGGGCCTTTGTCCGTGGAAGCCTTTTAAAATCTATCCCTTTTCCAACATTGCAAAGTCCCAAATTTCTCTATTTCTTTTCATTTAGGCTTGTTGACTGTCCAATTCTTTCTTGTAATAGCTTGCAAAATCCTGTCAGCAACAGCTTTTGCATACAGCTAAGTTTCTGTTTCCAGCCTCTTCCCCAAGCAATGAATATTCCACCTTCAAAGTTCTTACAGACAACACTTGGACCAAATATTTTGCTATTGGATCACAAGCTCATGCAACTTTCCAGAATCCAAAAGCAATTTATTCACAGCCCATGGCCCAACTGCTAAGGCAATGCAATGTTATTGAGGAATTTTGTTAGGTTATTACTTTATTTTCATAATTGGTTTCAGTATTCTTTTTACACAATTAGCCCCCAAGTTTCAGTAGCACCTCACACTAGGAATTTATTTCCTCTTGATGTCTCAGGTCCAGCACAGCCTAGTGAGAGATTCTACCCCACAGAATCCTCAGAGACTCATTCTGACGGCGGTTCCATCATCTTGTGATGCCACGTGGTTTCTGGGTTACAGGCTCATGGCTCATTGCGCTGAACCAGTTATATGGCCCAAACCTAATCAAAAGGGACTATAAAGAAAAGGACGCTCAGAGAGTATTTTGTGAGCACTTTTATCTTTGTCACACTCACCTAAATCACAGTTTGTGTGAAGTTCTGTAAAGATACAGGAATATGATTCTATAAAAGATCAAAGAATTTTCCTTTTAAAAGATTTTCAGATGTTTAGAGTCTCAGATAACACAACACTTAGAATAGGTGAAGAAGTGACTTAATTAGTGTAGGTTCCCCTAACACATCTAGCTTCAGTGAATTTAAAATCAGGAAAAGACAGTTGGATTTCTGAATTGTCAAAAAGTAAAAATCTTCAAAACTGATTCAAATGGAATCTAACTTTTCAAAGAATTCTGGTATACCTCTAGACGTACGTACGAAATGTATGTCTCAGGGCAGCCAGTGGCACAGCGGTTAAGTTCGCACATTCTGCTTCACTGGGGCCTGGGGTTTGCCGGTTTGGATCCTGGGTGCAGACGTGGCAAAAGCCATGCTGTGGTAGGCGCCCCACGTATAAGTAGAGGAAGGTGGGCACGGATGTTAGCTCAGGACCAGTCTTCTTCAGCAAAAAGAGGAGGATTGGTAGTAGTTAGTTCCGGGCTAATCTTCCTCAAGAAAAAAACAAAGAAATATATGCCTCTTTGTCATATTTACTATATAAAAATAGTGCAGTTAGATTTTCTTTTAACTGAATGTGTATTTTAAGAGAGCTAAACTAACACAGTGATCATTATTGTACTCAATTTTTCACTCAACATGTATCTAAGAATATACATTTATAAATTAAGTAAAGAGTCCCAAATTTTTCACAATAATAACTAAAATCTAGGACAGGTGTGTGTACCAAGAACAGTTCAAATTTCTTTTTACTGATCACTTTTATTGGCATAAATGAAAAGAATTTTAATTCATATTGGAATTCAATATGTAAAAAGTGCATACAAGATTTAACTTTGAATGAACATGTCTCCCTCTAATGAATATTTTGATTAAGGTAATAAACCTTTAAAAGTGGAGATCATTATAGTAATGTAAATGTGGTCTAAAGAGCAGCTGATGCCACCTGAAACATGAAACATTTAATTTAGAAATGAATCTCCTTACACATTTAATTTCTTTTTCTCATTGTCTTATTTTACTGAGATTAAAGACTTCTGTGAAAAGAAGATAACTGTTTCCTAAAAATTCATAAACTTGTTTTATATTCCCCCTTAAATGTCTCAATTCATGGTTTATATGCTTATAATTGTTTGCAGCCACTGATTGTAATTTCATAAGTAAAAATAGCCTGAGGTAATCAATCAATAGGAAAACATTGTGTAAATCTAACTTTTATCATAACTGGTTTTCTGTGTTAAGTGTGTAACAAAGTAAGAAACCCAGGAAATATTGCACAAAAACTTAGTCATTTCTGGTTGTGTCTATTCTCCTTCTGTTACTTTTTATGAACCAATCTTATTTCTTAATAGAAGACATTTTTCTAAGGTAGCAGTTCCTTTTGTTTGTTTCAAAGACTCCCTTGACTGTCCGATGACAGCCATCTGAGGTCCTCATTCCCTCCGAAAAAGTATGCACTAAATCCAGGCATAAGATTTCAGTTTGTTTCTAGGTCCCTGGGGAAAAATCTTTTTCTTCAAATATAAAGAAATTTTCTTAATTCCAATGTATTATATTTGTTGGGATAGATGCTGTTTCTTCCTTCGGGTCTGTAATCTTTGTTAGATGTCTGATCTCTGTCACTCAGACAACCTCTTTGGATTATAGACACACTACTCATACAGAACTTCAAGAATTGCCTAAACTTTCAAAATATGACTAGCTCTTATCTTTCCTGTATGACCTCACCCCCCAAATCCTTACCCTGCACTCCCATTTCCAAGACCTGGAACTGCTTTGACCCCTAAGATTGTGTCTCTAGATGTATCCTGTTTCTGCTGTTAATTTTGCGTTAATTTCCCAGTTCCAGATATTCAGTTTGCTTCTATAAGCAGACATTACACCAGTGAGACAAGAAAGCACATTTGTGTACCTCTCTTACCTTAGAAGAGTAGAATCAGAATGTCAAATTAAAGAGATTTCTGGGAATCTTCTAAATCATAGTACTTTATTTCTACCTGAGTAAATGTTTAAATAATGTCATCTAATATTAATGTGTACATTTAATTTGAGTTTTGGGTATATGTATTGAATAATGATACTCAGTATATTTCCATTAAGCGATGAAAATTACATTTTGCAAAATTTCCGTGAAGCAGAAGCTGACAGTTAGATATTTTAGCAGAGTTTTAAAAATATGGTAAAATTAAAGTCTGAAAATCTGGGTTGTCTGTTGGATTTTCATAACACGTATCTACTCCTCAGGTTAATCAACTAATAGGTCCAGTCTCAATTTCTCACCTGTAAATTGATATATTGGGCTAAATAATCTCTAAGGATTTTTTTCTACAGTTACTAACCAGGATTCTAGATTAGTCGATATTTAATTTATGTTTGCTTTGCTCCAAAAATGAGGTAAGTCAGCTTACAAAGACTCATATAAAAAGATAGAATAAGTTAAAATATAAGTAATAAAATGGCAATCAATAATTGTGACACTACTTTTTTGTGCACAAGGAGCTAAAGAACAGTTTCAAATTGAGCAGAAATATAGCTGACAATATGTAAAAACATTATGATAAATCAAGTTAGAAATAATAAAATCCCGTGCCCAGGCACCAAAAAACCCCACATCCTTTCAAGCCCCCAAAGACTTCTTTATTAAGCATATTTTCATTTTAATACTGTTTGTAAGTTTTAGGTTCATACTAGAGGCTATAATTTCCCTAACAGCTACCTCCTCCTAAAACTTCATTTAAAAAAATAGTCAATGGATATTTTAGCCATAACACTAACTGAAAAATATTTTCAATCCTAATTTATTATTTTTAAATATAGTGGTATTTTCTAATAACTCAGATCAGGGCCCTTCAAACTGAGAGGAGGATCTGGGGATGAGCAATTTAAAACTTCATTGGAAAGGACAAGGATAGAAATCAAGGTTGGAAGTAAACCAAAAAGTCCATTTGAATGCTTACCCTAAAATAAAATAATAGATGCATGATGCTATGTAAATGAAGCATATATGTATCTTACCCATGTTACATGGGAGATTATTGGCAGTATATGTCCCGTGACTTACTTTGGCCAGCAGAGTGTTAGCAAACATAACACAAGCAGAGACTTTAACTGTCCTTTTGTTTGGCTTGGTGTCTGCACACTGGTTATTTGCAATGAGAACCATATGCCCCCCAGGTAGCCCCTGTCCTTTTGGTCTGGACTCCAAAAGGCTCACATGTGGAGCAGATCTGAACCTATCCTATGGCTTGGAACCAAGGTTATCCAAGCCCACAGCCTGAGACAGCATGGATGACCAAATTCAGCCTAGATCATCCACACGGCAGTCAACCAACAGACCTAAAACCAAGAGAATAAATGCTTGCTGTTGCAAGTCGCTGAATTTTGGAGTGGCTTGTTATGCAGTTCATTGTGGCAACAGCTGACTGATGTAACATTAATATAATAATTCTAGAATGTTTTCATTCTACTGTGATACACAGGTTAACGAAACTCATCTATGTGACAAAGGAAGAAGATTATGTCAACATTAGAATCTGCACAGGACAATGATTTCCAATTCCTGGCAGCATTGTCTAGAATCATCAGCATTTTGAATTCAGGGTAATTTTTCTTCATGATAGTATCTAATTTAATGGCTGAAAGGGTTATTAAAATAAAAAGACAAGTGGCAGTTTTCTACAAGATTAATCATCGATAGGAAATTTTTGTTGTTGTTATTTGATTTGTTCCCATATCCTCGGTTTTACTATGAAATCAATTGTCCTTTTCTGTCTTGAGGATTTTGTTGCTGATGCTCTAGGTTTGATGAGGGCGATTTATGTACACATGCAAATATGTACTTGCGTGTGCGTCGTATATAATAACTTTGTGGTTATGCATGTTCTTCAAAGCCAGGTGAATTCTATGTACAATGAGGAATTTTTCCAAAAAGTAACCCTAATGTTTAATCTGATATCCTATTGATTAAAGACCAGGCTTTGAAATCAGGCAGCCTTGGGCCCCAATCCTGGCTTTAGCTCTTTCTAGCTGCCTAATTTGGTAATATTAACACTTAGCTCCTAGGTTGGTTGTAAGAACAAAATGTGATCATGCAGGGGAGGCAGTGAACACAGTGCCTGGCAAACAGGAACTCCTAAAATAAGTATGTTTATTTTAGTTACGATTTTAACGGATATTTAACATTTTTTTATTTTAAAGACAGCATATTTTGTACTATCTTTGCAATATGTAATAAATTTTGTGTAATTTGAATCTTGGGATGCTGACTTTTCATAATAACATGAAGGTTCCATAAATTTAAGCTTCTGTGTATAAAAATTTCTGAAGCAACTCTTGAATTGAGGCTTTTTGAGGTCAATAAAAAAGAGTTCATAGTATAACTACATAGTATAAAATTACATTCAGAAATGAGAACTATATATGTTTTAATAGACTTCATTATGCTGTACAATACAAAGGATGTGGGGGGAGTTTTGTGTCTATCCAGATTCTTCTCATACATGAAGCCACAGCAGTGTGGCTAAGGGACAAATCGTTGTCCAGACCAACTGTAACCTCAAACTGAGACATCTATTTCTTGGGTAGGGGTTTATTTGTTTATTTTTTAGAGTATGTTTTTGTTGCTTCTGATTTTGTTTATTTATGTCATCACTAACTAAAGACAGGTTTGAGAATTTCTTTAAGAAAGCATTTATGGTGTGATTTACAGCGTGATTCTACTTTATTCCAGACATTCGTAAGAATAAGACAGTGGCTCAGCTCTCAAGAAGTTTACAGTTTTGTGCAAAAAAACAGAGACATGTGTATTTTAATATATTCTTTTTTTTTTTTTAATAATTTGTCCTCAGTGCATCACATCATGGGATTCATGATGTTGAAGTGTGGTTTTTTTTTTTAAGATTGGCACCTGGGCTAACAACTGTTGCCAATCTTCTTTTTTTTTTAAGATTGGCACCTGGGCTAACAACTGTTGCCAATCTTTTTTTTTTTTTTTCTTTCTGCTTTATCTCCCCAACTCCCCCCTGTACACAGTTGTATATCTTAGTTGCAGGTGCTTCTAGTTGTGGGATGTGGGACACCACCTCAACGTGGCCTGATGAGCAGTGCCATGTCTGTGCCCAGGATCCGAACCCTGGGCCGCCGCAGCGGAGTGCGCAAACTTAACCACTCGGCCACGGAGCCAGCCCCTAATATATTCTTTATTAAAGCACTTTAGATGTTGTACCATTATACACTTATTTATGAAAGTCTCTACTTGTCTGCAATAATCTGTTCAAAAGTGTGTTGTCTGTTTTACTCGATAATAGGATGGAACTCATGTAATTTTCTCTATATTGAGTTTTAACTGTCTAGGCTCTTTGTGATGAGTGAGATATTTTTCTGGAAAAAAAGATAGCCTGAAGGTTGTGATAGAAAGATTATTTAAGCCTGTGTTGACAAGAAGCTTCACCTCCTACTTTGGGTCAGAACTGATAAAGAATGGTTCACAGCGCGATACCATAGCACATCCTGTGCAACTCCATTAAAAAAAAAAGGTAGTGGCAGCAATAACTCCCAGTTTTTACTAGTAGTCACTTCATAGTATAGTATATTCCACACAAGCACCACATGGTAGGTGCACAGCATGAAGTTAAAGGATAATGCGCTTTTTAAGTGATTTAGTATAAATGTAACCACACACACAGGGAGTAATGAGTTGCAAAGCAAATTTGGAAGAGATTGAACTAGCTGTACATCCTTTCTGGTGACATTCTCAATGAGCTTCAACATGGTAGTGAATTTGAATGTCTCATGTATACTAGATCCAAAATGGCTCAGATTAGAAGGGGAAAATAGTAAACTTTGCAAGCTAAAGTTTGTGAAATATTTTTATATAGGAAGAAATAACTGAGATTAGTATCTAGTAGGGTCAATACAAAGGGTTCCTGACTTATGATGGTTCGACTTACAATTTTTTGACTTTACAATGGTGTGAAAGCAATAAGTATTCAGTAGAAACGGTATTTTGGATTTTGAATTTTGATCTTCTCCCAAACTAGTGATATGTGGTACCATACCGTCTTGTGATGCTGGGCAGGGGCAGCGAGCCCTAGTTCCCAGACAGCCACGTGATTACGAGGATAAACAACCAATGAATTACAGCCATTCTGTACTCATATAAACATTCTATTTTTTACTTTTACTACAGTATTCAATAAATTACATTAAATATTCACTACTTTATTGTAAAACAGGGTTTGTGTTCGATGATTTTGCCCAACCGTGGGCTAATGTAAGTGTTCTTAGCACGTTTAAAGTAGGTTAAGCTAAGCTATGATGTTCAGTAGGTTAAGTGTATTAAATGCATTTTCAACTTGTTATATTTTCAACTCACGATGGTTTTATTGGACTGTAACCCCATCATAAGTCAAGGAAGATTTGTACATAGACCAATTATACAATATAATGAATATTTCGTACGTAGTCATTTGTGATAAAATATAATTACTCCTTAGTGTATATGAGTCCAGGCAATGTCATATGAAGTTTTGTTGGTTTTCAGAATGGTAGGGTATCTCTATGGCTATTTGTTCAAAGGATGGCTCTGACACTGTGTAACAGTGAGGAGTTATTCATCTCCTCTCAATTGATTTCCTCACTTGTAAAATGAAAATAATCATAGCTCCTACCACAGAAGGTTTTATGAAGATTAAATGAAATTTATGTAAAAATGTAAATTTATATAAAAAATAATATTTAAAAGTAAATTTATGTTTATAATTTATAGATAAAAATATCTAACATAAACAAATATTTTAGAGAAAAGCTTCAAACAAGTTCTTTTAAAAATTGTGCATGTTGATACCAATAAAATATTAGATACCTCTTCATAAGGAACGTTCTTTTAAAAATTCTTGAGGATGTTTTAGATTAGTGCTCCATGAAGGATTAGCAATAAGATTCTGTTGAAATAATAATGAGGAACCAATTCTGTTCTTGACATTTAATCTCTGGATGACAGGAGACAGCTATATTGTCTCCCGTGGTTCCTGAATTTTTGCCCCTAGACATGTAGTATAAAATAATTGTCATGTTGATAAATCCATTCTTTGTTGTTATTTCAAAAGCAGAGATGATAGAGTGAAAAACTGTTTTTGAGTCTTTTCTAGCTGTGAAAAAGTGTATTTTTAATCTAATTCAAAAATTAGATGACCTTGAATGCATCCCTTCCATTGCTGTCCACTCACCAATCTCCTACTGGGACCCAACGAAGGTTATTCACCATTAATATTGTGAAATATTGTGTTTGTGCTTAATGCATTTGTGTAAATACTGTGCAGTTCTTCAGCATTTCTTAAATAGCCCTTCTCTGCAATAGGAATAAAGTAATAGATTGGTAATTTGTTTCCCCACCAGGTACTGCCTCGTTCTTTGCTAACTTTTGCAACAATTTTGTCAAAAAGTTGCCTATATTCTGTCTGCAATTTCTCTCCTTCCCTCCTCTTTACTCACTGCACTTTCATCTGCTCTTGCCAAAATTATCAAGGACCTAATTTTGCTAAATCCTATGATAATTCTCCATCTTCAATTTAGTTGACCCGTTAGCATCATTTGACTAATATATATTCTTCCTCTGGTTGCAAAATGCCACACTCTTCTAATTTTTTCCTTCTAGTCTCTTTTTTGGTTCCTCCTCTTTTCCCTGACTTCTGATTGTTAAAGTGCCCAAGACTTTATTCTTGTTTATTCTGACCTTTATCTGCACTTACTCCCTTGGTGATCTAATCCAGTTTGCTGACTTTAAATGTCATCCAAATAACAGAGACTTCAAACTCTTATCTCCAGCTCAGATCTTCACCAGAAATCCATGCTCATATGTCCAATGACTTGCTTATCATCTCCAATTATGTATTTAATGAGCATTTCAAACTCAACATGCCCAAAGCTGAATTCCTAATCTTGCTCCCAAAACCTATTCTACCACAGCCTTTCCCATCTTGATTCATAGCAAATCCATCTTCCGGTTGGTCATGTAAAAAATTCTTGAACTAATCGTCCTCTCCCAGCTGTTGTACATTCTACATCTAACCTGTCCAGAATTCAGTTTGTTTCTACCTTTATAATCCCAAACCCCAGCACTTCTTATTTCCTCCACCATCTTCATCACAGACCAAGCCACAGCATTCTTTCGCTTGGATTATGTGACAACATTTTATCTGGTCTCTGAGCTTCCACTCTTTCTCCCCTCTAGTGCATTCTAATGGTCAAAGTAGTCCTATAAAATGTAAGTTATGTCATATCATTCTTCCTAAACACCCTACAATGACTCCCCATTTCCCGCAGAACAAAAGCCAAAATGCTCATGGTGATCCACAAGGCCTTACAGGATTTGTCTCCTCCTCTGATTAACTCCCTGACCTTATCTCATAAGTTTCCCTCTCACTCCTGCCTTCTCAGCTACACTGGCCTCTTCCTGTTCCTGGAAATCACCAGGTGCATTCTTGATTTTCAGAACTAGCTATTCTCTCTATCTGGATTGCTCTTCCCACAGATATGATAGGCTTACAATAAATATCCTGAAAACCTCCTCAAAAACCTGTCTTGATCATCTATTTGAATTTGCCTCCTGAACTGCACCATCAGCCTCCACTTCTTTTTAGTAGCATTTATCACTGCCTGATAGGTCACATATTTACTTATTATGCTTTTTCCTCCTGTTTCCTCTGCTAAAATATAAGCTCTGTAAGAGTAGACATCTCTGTCTGTTTTACTCACTCTTGTATACTAAGTGCTCAGAACAGTTCATGGCACATAGCAGCCAATCAAGAAATGTTTGTTAAATTAACAAACTAGGGATAGAAAGGAACAGTTGGGTTTAAGGTAATCCACTGTCTCTTAGGATTATAAAAAGAAAAGCAAAACCAAACCAAGCACTGGGAGTAAGTTACATGACTTCCTAGTAAGAGTGAGCATTTTTGATTTCAAACTGCATCCCTGATGCTGTGCACCACACAGTAAGAACATTAGACTGTTTATTGAATTTGAATTGTACAATTATTTTGAATATTTTACATATCATGAACTTTTCTTTCATAACCTCGATTTTTGATAATATAGATTGGTTGCTAAAATTTTATAATTTAATTGTTCTACATTTTCTTCATTTCAACTCTTTATCAATATAATTTCTGCAAATGGTCAAAATGCAGTGTGTTAGTATACATGAATTTGTTTTTCTCTTAAAATTGCAATCATTAGAGAAAGTGTTTTAGTCAGGGGGAGCTAACTATTATGTCAAGTAAACTTAAATTATAAAAGTGACTCAAATATAATATAAATTTATTTCTTACTCACATCACAATCAAGGCAGTTCCAATCCAGTGGGTGAAGGGTATGGAGGTAGGAGTTTGCACCATGTGGTCATTCATAGGTCAGGCTGGTGCAGACTCATAATTTCAGGCTCCCAAGGTAACCCTGACGTCAATATACAGCTGGAAGAAGAGAAAAGAAAGCATAAAAGAGTATTTGTTGGAGGTTTTTATGATCCAGGATTAGAAGTGACACATATCTTTTTAACTTACATCCATTGGCTAGAACTGAATCTCATGGTCACGTCCAAATGCAAGGGAGACTGGGAAATGTACTCAAAGTATGTGTTCAGAAAGAAGAGATGAGAAAATTAATTTCTTTTCAATGACTAGCAACTTCCGTCACTGAAAAGTATGCAAGCTTGTCCCTCCAAAGCCAGATGTAGGGAATTCTAATTCTTTCAAGTATCGGGCTTTATAAGGAAAATGAAACTACTGACATTGTTAGGGGCTTTATTGCATTGGGGTTATTTTTCGGGTGTACTGACTTTTTGGGAATGTGAATTTGTGTAAAGAGTACAGATGAAAAGTATTTAAGATACCAAATATAATGGTTTTAAAATTTCCTTGTATTAAAATGATGAGTACCACAGCACAGCACATATTTTGGGAAGAGCTATATCCTTTCCTAGTGATATATGTAAATAATATATCTCAGTTATCTATACTAACAGAGAAACTTATGACACAACTCCCACAAAGGTACACAGTGAACATGGTATTCTGATCCCCTTGGCTTCTCTAGATTGATGAAAATAAAAAATATGAGAAAATTATAATTTAAAGTATAGTGAGTAACTTAGAACATGTAAGTTTCTTCTCAGATGCTGACAGAGAAGGTGTGTGCGTACATGTGATTCGCGCTTGGTTATATGCTATAGTCTGAATGTGTCCCCAACAATTCATATGCTGAAATCCCAACCCCCTAAGGTGATGGTATTAGAAGATGGGGCCTTTGGGACGTGATTGGGTCATGAGGGTGGAGCCCTCATCAATGGGATTAGTGCCTTATAAAAGAGGGCCAAGAAAGCTTGCTTGCCCCTTCCATCATGTGAGGTTGCAGCCATAAGATAGCCCATCTAGGAAATAGGCCCTTATCAGACACCAGATCTGCTAGTCACTTGATCTTGGACTACCCAGCCTCCAGAACTGGGAGAAATAAATTTCTTTTGTTTATAAGCTACTCAATTTATGGTATTTTTGTTATAGCAGCCCAAACAGACTAAGACAATATAACTAGTGGTGAATAAATAATCAACAATCTTTGAACTTAAGTGAAATTATACTGAATGAGTTAATATCCTCCCAAACACACATATTGGGAAAACAGAGAACAGAAAAAAAAATTGGCAGAAGCCTTTTGAGATACTCCAGATTTTATATAGAATTTGAACAAATACGACTGAGGCTATACCTATTGCAGAATATACCTCCTCAAAATAAGACCAAATAATACCCTTGAAGTTCATGCAGTATTGTAGAGATATAGAAATTAAGATGGCAAATACATTCAGGGATTCATTTTTGGCTTAGATTAGGGAGCTCATTAAGTAGTCAATCAATTCAGTAGCTTCTAGTGAGATAAAATTAGTCTATATTTAATGTCAATAAAATTGAAAATAACACACTATATTAAAAAGTAATCTCGGTCGCAAAACCATTCTATGAATGTGTTACATGAAAGTCTAAAAATACTCTGGATCAAAGAAAACTATGAGTCAAAAAAGAATTTGTAGATTTCCAAAAATGCATAATTTGAAAGCAAAGTAACATAATATTCTTCTTGCCCTGACTGGCTTTTAATTATTGAATGTAGTTTATTCTGAGTTTTAAGTGACATTAAAGGGAGTGTGGATTTTGTGTTTATCACACAGTAGCATGCGTTAAGTTTTTTTAAGAAACCCTATAGAATAAACACTACTTTTTCTCTTTAATAGTATTATGATATAATGGAAAGATCAGGGACTGCACTTGAAGACTGTTTCCTGAGGGAAGGAACTATGTGTTACTCATCTCTATATCAGTATCCGTACACAGTGGTTTCGTAACTTTACCAGAAACGTGACAGAGCTTCTCTGAGATATACCTTCTTTAACTATTAAATAAGGATAATAATACCACAGTTGAGAGTGAAAATATTTATGTGAAATAACATTGGTGAAATTGTAGTCCATAGCAGAGAATATTTAAAATGCAAAAACAGCAAATTCCTGTGCTGGTCTGGCCAAGAATGTTCAACAATGTCACACCAGGACTATACTAGCAGCCACGTAGGAGACTGCCTTTCAGCTTGGATCCAGTCTCTAAGTAGTAACTCTAGCAGAAAACAGTTGAATTTAAAATTCTCATCCCTTTATCATGATTTGGAGGGAAAGTAAAACATGAAAAACGTAGAGATAGAACACACAGAGACATCTAAGCAAGAGAGACATCAAACAGAACTTCAGATCCATGAAAATAGAAAGAAAAATATATTTGCAATTCATGGCAAGCTGACTGCTATTTACAAAGTATGGAAGGAAAGCATAGCTTTCTTAACCATATAGCTAAGGTAGAATCCAGCCTGATATTGAACATGGATCTATTGCTGACATAGAGACTGGATTTTCCTTTACAAATGATAGTAAAGCCCCCCAAAATGGAAACAATTTCACAGTGCAACTAGGCAGAAGAGAGAAAAGTGTAGGGCACCCAGAGGAAAATCAGAAGAACCTTACATACATCATCAGAGAAAGTCACATTAGAGCAGCACAGAAATATTCCTTAGCCAGATCCTAAGTAAGGAAACTTGGAAATTTATACCTACATATATTACTTCATATTCTGTTGGTTAAATAATGTGTATCAAAATATTATATTTTATGTATAACCTATTGTATGTAATTATGCATAAATTGGCTGAATTGTAAATTATATGCCATTCTGATTCCATAGTTGGAGATGAGTTATTCTCAACCAATTCTTTTTCTTTACCCTCATAAAATACAAAGTTTTAAAGACAGAGAGCAAGATAAAGAAGAAAGAACAAAAGGAAGGAAGGGAGGGAAGGAGAGAGTGAGGGAGGAAGAAAGGGGGAGAGGACAGAGGGGGAAGGGAGGAAGAAAGGAAAACAGACAACAGACAACAGACATTTATGTATCAAGAACATAAGTAATGCTCAACAATGTTAAAAAATATATCATGAGAGGCCAGTGTGGTGGCTTACTGGTTAAGTTCACATGCTCTGCTTCAGTGGACCAGGGTTCACAGGTTTGGATCCCGTGTGTGGACCTAGCACCACTCATCAAGCCATACTGTGGCAGCATCCCGCATAAAAAAATAGAGGAAGATTAGCACAGATGTTAGCACAGCAACAATCTTCCTCAAGCAAAGGGAGGAAGATTGCCACAGGTGTTAGCTCAGGGTCAATCTTCCTCACCAAAAAACAAAAAAAAATGCTGGAATCTAAAGCATAATTTATTATTAAGCTTTCACATGCCTTGACAATGAACAGGGATTATAAGGCTTTTTAAAAAGAACATTTGCTTAGGTTAAAGTCTCAGAATGGAAGCTTGGAAGATGGAGGCGTAAAAGGATCTTGAGCTGGCCTCCTCCCACTTACACAAAAAACCTACAACCACAAAATAATTTCTTCCAAGAGAGATCTGGGAACTAGATGAAAAGAACCTCAACGGGAAGGGACAACACAGAGAGCAGTCAAAGAGGCAGATATACAGTCCTGCTGAGGAAAAATCACCCCCTAGCCACAGTGCTCCAGGAGCATCTCAAAGGTGTGCAGCACTTGCTGGAGGAATGAGGGATTTGAGGTCCACTTTAGGCACCCCACCCTTAGATCCGGCACAAGAAGGACGAGACTGCAGAACACTTGACTTTGAAAACCAATGAAGAATGTGCCCAGGAAAGCTATAGAATTTCACAGAAAGGAAAACCTCTTCTTAAAGGGCCCACACACAGACTCCACCTGGAAACTAGCACAAAAACACTACATAAAAAAGTGCATAGCCCGTTGGTAAAAGAGACTCACATACTAAGCTTGGAGTGTCTCCTGGAAAGGCAGAATAGAAGGTGACTGAGGCCCCATCTTGACTGAGACAATGGTGGCAGCCATTTTTGCGACATAGTTCAGCTGTCCCGACACAGATGCTGGCAGGCACCATTTTGGAATCCTTCCTCTAGCCTGTTACCTTGGGGGCCTTCCCCACCCACTAGAACACCCAAGGCAATTGTACACAGCCAGGTAGCACAGGGACCTATTCCACCTACCAGAGAGCCCACAGCAGACTTGTGCTGCCTGGCCTCATAACCAGGAACATAGGGGATCTGCCCTGCCCATGAACACATCTGAGGCAGCTCCACACTACTGGGCTGCACAGCTAGCCCACACCAGAGCAGGAGGTCTCCTTTGCCAATTAGCACACCCGACACAGTTGTACATTGCCAGGTCACACAGACAGCCTGCACCAGAGGCCTGCTCTTCCCCAAGTAGGAGCTAGCAACAACTGCAAGCTGGCCCACACACCAGCTGCAGTGGGGGTCTGTCCAGCCCACCAGTTACCTAGAAATAGTCACAAGCAATTGGTCTTCACACAGTCAAACCATGCTGGGGGCCCTGCCCTACCCACTAGCAAGCACCAGCAGTTATGCACCCTCAGGCCTAGCAAACAGTCACACCAGAGGCCTAACTCACTCATCAGTGAACTCACAGCAGTTGTGTGCCACCAGGACATGCAGCCAACCATGCCAGAGGCCTGCAGCACACAATAGCATGCCTGCAGCAGCCACACATGGCCAGGCCTCACTACCAGCCAGTTTGGGGTCCAGCCTTGCCTATATGCATGTCTGCAGCAATCATGGCTGCACCACAACAGAAGGACATGCACAGCCCACACAGGGGACACCCCTGGAGCATTTGACATGGCTGACAAGAGGAAAGCATGCTTCTGTGCCTCATAAGACATCTCCTACATAAGGCCACTTTTCCAAGGTTGGGAGATATACCTAATCTACCTAATACTTAGAAATAAGCACATAAAGGTAGGCAAAATGAGGATACAGAGGAATATGTTTCAAAAAATAAAGAATAGGACAAATCCTCAGAAAAAAGAACTAAACAAAACAGAGGTAAACAATCTACCTGATAAAGAGTACAAAATAATGGTCATAAGGATGTTCACCAAATTCAGAAGGAGAATAGATAAACACAGCAAGAACTTCAACAAAGAGTTAGAAACATGAAAAAGAACCAATCAGGGCTGAAGAATACAATAATGGAAATGAAGAATTTACTAGAGGGAATCAGCAGCAGAGGAGATGACACAAAAGAACAGATCAGCAATCTGGACGACAGAATAGAGGAACTCACCTGAGATGAAAAGAAAAAAGAAAAAACAGTGAAAAAGAACAAAGGCAGTTTAAAGGACCTCTGGGAGAACATCAAGTGCACATCAAGAACATTATGGGTAGTCCAGAAGGAAAAGAGAGAGACAAAGGGGGAGAGAACTCATGTGAAGAAATAATAGCTGAAAAATTCCCTAACCTAGGGAGGGAAACAGACCTCCAGGTACAGGAAGCACAGAGAGTACTAAACAAGATGAACCCAAAGAGGCCTACACTAAAGCACATTTTAATTAAAATATCAAGAATTAAAGATAAAGAGAGAATCTTAACAGCTACAAGAGAAAAACAACAAGGTACATAAAAAGGAAACCCTGGAGCTGGCCTGGTGGCGCAGCAGTTAAGGTCACATGTTCCATTTCAGCAGCCTGGGGTTCACTTGCTCGGATCCCAGGTGCAGACATGGCACCACATATAAAGTAGAGGAAGATGGGCATGGATGTTGGCTCATGGCCAGTCTTCCTCAGCAAAAAGAGGAAGATTGGCAGCAGTCAGCTCAGGGCTAATCTTCCTCAAAAAAAAAAAAAAAAAAAGGAAACCCCATAAGGTTATTAGCTGACTCTGACTCTTCTCAGCAGAAATGGTATAGGCTAGAAAGGAGTGGCATGATATATTTAAAGTGCTGAAAGGAAAAAACCTACAGCCAAGAATACTCTGCTAAGCAAGGTTATCATCCAGAATGGAAGGAGAGGTAAAAATATTTTCTAGACAAGCAAAAACTAAAGGAGTTCATCACCACTAGATCAGCCTTACAAGAAATGTTAAAAAAGACTTCTTTAAGTGGAAAAGAAAAGGCCATAAATAGAAATAATAAAATTATCAAAGAAAAAATATCACTGGTAAAGACAACTATATAGTAAAGGTAGTGAATAAACTACTTATAAAGCTGGTATGAAGGTCACAAGACAAAAGTAATAAAATCATCTATATCTACAATAAGAGATTAAGGGACACACAAAAGAGGTAAAATATGATGTCAAAAACATAAAACATGAGGGAGTAAAAATGCAGGGCTTTTAGTATGAGGTCAAACTTAAGAGACTATCAATTTAATGTAGACTGTAATATACATAGGTTATTATATATGAACCTCATGGTAATCACAAACCAAAAATCTATAACAAACACAACAAATAAAGAGAAAGGAATGCAAATATAACACTAAAGAAAGTCATCAACCACAAGAGAAGAAAGCAGGAGAAGAAGAAAGGAACAGAGAGGAACTACAAAAACATTAAGAAAAAAGTAACAAAATGGCAATAAATGCATACTTATCAATAATTACATTAAAGGTAAATGGACTAAATGCTCCAATCAAAAGACATAGGGTGAATGAACAGATTAAAAAAAACAAGACCCAAATATATGCTGCCTATAAAAGACACACTTCAGATTTAAAGACACCCACAGACTGAAAATGAAGGGATGGAAAAAGAGATTTCATACAAATGGAAATGAAAAGAAAGCTGGGGTAGCAATATTTATATCAGACAAAATAGGCTTTAAAACACAAACTGTAATGAGCCAGAGAAAAGTGTCACATAATGATAAAGGAAAGAATCAAAGAAGAGTATATAACATTTGTAAATAGTTATGCACCAAATATAGCAGCACCTAAATACGTAAAGCAATTATTAACAGACATAAAAGGAGAAATTGACAGTAACACAATAATAGTAGGGGAATTTAACACCCCATTTACATCAATAGATAGATCGTTCAGACAGAAGATCAATAAGGAAACATTGGCCTTAAATGTCACATTAGACCAGATAGACTTAATAGATATATACAGAACATTCCATCCCAAATCAGTAGCATACACATTCTTTTCTAATTCACCTGAAGCATTTTCCAGGATAGATCACGTTAGGTCACAAAACAAGTCCCAATACATTTAAGAAGGTTGAAATAATATCAAGAATTCTTCTCTGAACATAACAGCATGAAAGTAAAAATTAATTACAAGAAGAAAATTGGAAAAGCTACAAATATGTGGAGATTAAACAAAATGCTCTCGAACAACCATTGGGTCAACAAAAGAAATCAAAGGAGAAATCAAAAAATGTCCAGAGACAAATGAAAATGAAAATATGACAAACCAAAATCTATGGGATACAGCAAATGCAGTATTAAGAGGGAAGTAAACAGCAATAGCGACCTAACTCAAAAAGGAAGAAAAATATCAAATAAACAACTTAACATTACATCTAAAAGAACTAGAACAAGAAGAACAAATGAAGCCCCAAATCAGCAGAAGGAAACAAATAATAAATGAGACTAAAACGACAATAGAAAGGATCAATAATGCTAAGAACTGGTTCTTCGAAAAGATAAGCAAAATTGACAAACCTTTAGCTAGACTCACTAAGAAAAAAAAGAGAAGAGCCTCAAATAAATAAAATTTGAAGCAAAAAGGGAGAAATTACAACAGAAACCACAGAAATACAAAGGATTATATGAGAATACTACGAAAAACTATGTGCCAACAAATTGGAAAACCAAGAAGAAATGGATACATTCTTAGAATCATATGACCTTCTAAAACTGAAGCAATAATAAATATAGAATCTGAATAGACCAATCACCAGTAAGGAGATTGAAACAATAATCAAAAACCTCCCAAAAAAAATAGAAGTCCTGGACCAGCTACTACGGAAAACAGTATGGAAGTTCCTCAAAAAATTAAAATAGAACTATCATATGATCCAGCAATTCCACTTTGGGTATTTATTCAAAGAAAACAAAAACATTAATTCAAAAAGATATATGTGCCTCTATGTTCAGTGCAGCATTATTCACAATAGCCAAGTCTTGGAAACAATCTAAGTGCCCATTAACAGATGAATGGATAAAGAAGATGTGGTGTGTATATATATACAATGAAATACTACTCAGCCATAAAAAGATGAAATCTTCCCATTTGCAGCAACATGGATGAACCTTGAGGGTATTATGCTAAGCAAAACAAGTCAGACAGAGATTTCACTCATATGTGGAAGATAAAACAGTAACAACAACAAACAAACATGTAGATACAGAGAATAGATTGGTGGTTACCAGAGGGGAAGGCAGGTGCAGGGAGGGCAAAAGGGGTAAAGGGGCACATGTGTATGGTGATGGATACAACCAGACTTTTGGTGGCGAACATACTGCAGTCTATAGAGAAGTCAAAATATAATGATGTACACTTGAAACGTACACTGTTATAAACCAATGTTACCTCAATAAAAAAAAGTCCCAGAATGAATTTTAATGGCGTAGTTTCACAATTATTGTTGAAGCCATGTTCAGACATTTCTATATCTTTACATTTATACTGACACCACTGTTCATTTTACTTAGTATTAAAACATCATGTCAATATTTAGAATTAAAGGGAAGGATGCCACCTTAACAGACACTCTTGAGAAAAGGTAATATGCTATGCTTATTATGCATACTTTGAGAGAAAAAGGTATTTTGTTATCTACCAAAAACTCCAGGTCCTTTTGAAGAAGATAGTGAATGTTTTCATCAAGAAAGTGAAAAGCAGAACCTATTTACCCTGAAATATCTATTTGTTGTCTTGTTACGATTTGACAAAGGCTTATTAAAGAAGTTGAGAATGTCCTTCAGCCAAATGCTTCACAGTAAATTACTTAAACATACATCGTTGATGACAGGATGATGATTTCGTTACCATGAGTGTTGAAATCAAAATTATTAACATAATTACTTTTTGAAGCATCAAAATACAAAGCCTCTTCTATGTTTTTACAGTTTAGTAATAACGATTTTCCTGAATAGATTTTAGGTGGACAGATATTTTTGTGAAAATCAATAGCTAAGTGTTAAAATTAGTACATATGAATTTATACAAAAATGCAAAGAGTAAAAAAGTATTAGGGAGCTGACAACTATTCATTTAAGTAGCCTATAAGTTCTCCTTTAAGTTGGCAGAGGTTAAAATATGAAATAAAATATTATGGAATTTATTGTCATTATTACAGACCCTCTAACAAAATAGCAAAATAGCATCTACTCAGACATGCGTACTCACATCCACAAATAGCCCACGGAAGGGCAAGCAGAGGCTAACAGCAGCCTAATCTCTTTGAGGATTATTTGCTCCATTGATCCTGAAAAATGTGTATGTCATTTTATCTTTTTCAAAACGCATTTGCCTCATTTTACCCTCACAACATATTTTCCGTAATGCAGACATGTTTTAGTTTGAAAAATTGAGGTGAAGATACAGGGATCACACTGAAGACTCTGAATTCAGTACAACTTCCCCCCAAAGTACAGTATCATCAGTAAATGAAAACTAAAGTGCATTTGTTACAGAATTGGAGCAAATTCAAAGGAGGGGATAAGAAGAAGATGAAGAAGCAGGAGGAGAAGACAGAAGGAAAAGAAAACAAATTCTCTATTAGATTTGTAAAGTTTGGAAATAGTATAATTACAGGAAGTTAGAAATTTAGGAGCAATGTAAAGTCTACTTGACAAAAACACTATGTTTTTTAAGTGTATGGTTAAATAATTGATTGCCCATAAATACTGCAAATGTGTTAGATGGCCATCACACATTTGCTTACATCTTAAACCTATGCCATTCACTTCACGGCTTAAAATATTTTTTAAAAAAACAAACAAGGTATCAGTGAGAAAAACTGATAGACATAAAATTTTATTTTATAGATTTTCTTATAACTTAATATGAACATAATCTGCTTGAGAAAAAAGTGGGTCTGTGAAATGAGAAGAAGAAAAATTTTAAAGGAAGCTGATTATAAAATTATCCTTTTATGAAGCCAGTTCTTAGAACTTGGCACTGAGAAAGGAATTTGTCTGATGAATCTGACACAAAAAACGATGCTAGGTGTTGAAGACAAAGATGATACAGCATGAGGGGGAGTGGGGAGGGAAGGACAGAGAGAGGAAAAAAAAGAGAGAAGGAGAGAGAGAGAGATTCTTTGATTAATGTGAAATGACAGATACAGAAACTGACAACAAAAAGTGACCTGGTGAAGAATAAAAATCCCAAAAATCAAGTTATGAAAGTTTTATTTCTAAGTTTCAGAGAAAAAAGAAAATAATTTCAACTGTAAACTGAATTCCCTATAATGATGAGAAATGAAGATTCAAGCAAGTAAATTAGTCAGTTCACACTTTCCATATGTTATAATATACCAATGTCAACATACACCAGTATCTTTAAGCTTTGGTAATATTGAAATTAGTATCTTAAAAATAAATTAGGGGGAATTATTTTTTGAGATGAAGTGGGGCAATATTAAAACTAGATCTTTGTTGTTAAAATTCACCTCATTAATGTTAAACTACCCTAATGCAATCTAACACTCCTACCACAAAACAGATTTAATTAAATAGCTTTATGAAGAAGTAGGGATAATCATCCTGGTACCATGAGAAAAAAATATATATACATATTTTATATATATAACTATTTACAAAATAAATTATCGCATTTTACTTATCTTCTTTTTTGCTTATGATTTGAAGTTTAGATTCCAAAGTTGGTAAAATAAGATTAAATCCTTCCATTAAATCAGTAAGTTTAATCATGCTGTGCATATTCCTGTATTCACTAAATGCTGCTAGATCCACCTTGAATATATTTATATAGTTTAATTATAAGAATGACTGATTAATTCAGCCATTATTTATGATGCATTCCAATCTGAAATGTCACTAATGTTAATTGCAATGTAATGAAAGGTTTTCTGGAATTTTTAATTGAAGATGCTGACTATTTAATTTAATCAAAATAATTAATTTCTTTATGCAGTTATTTTCTTTTTTGTAATATTGTATTCAATCATTATTGTATCACAAAATGGCTATTTAAATCTCCTAATTAGGAAAATTATATCGGCATATAAATATATATGTGTGTGTGTGGAGATATATATATATATGTATCAACACACATACATATACATATAAGTATTATGTATGATATTGATGCTAATGGAATTATGATTACTCTAAAATTCAGAGGAATTGATGAATAACATTCTTTAACTCATATTTAGAATTTGAATGCTGTGTTTCTAAAATGATTCTCCAACTAAACAGATTTTATTATTAATTTCTGGAAGAATTTTATGACATTCATGCATGTGCTTCCTTTCTTGTAAGGATTACACTACACTATTCACAGCTACCACATGACTCGCAGCCTGGGTTATGGGGCAGCAGGATGCCATTGGTGCCTATTAAGAGAAAATGCGCAGGAGGTAGGGCTGCCCTTACACACGCAAAAGTGTAGTTTTTTTCACGAAGTTGCGATTACCAGTGGGGCATGGCATGACTGAACCAGGCACTCACATCTCTCTCTCCCATATCTGTAAAGGAATACTTGCGTCAATAGAAATTAAGTACAGATGAGTTTAAACCAGTGTTGAAGCTGAAAAGTCTATGAAAGATCATCCCTTTCATCATCTTAACTTTATAAATGAGGAAACTGAGGGTCAGTGGGGAGTTCTCTGAGTGTGCTTCCATACTACAAGAAAGCTGGACTAGGAGTTAGGAGATCTGGCTGCTCTCCCAGTGATATATAAAATTTAGAAATTTTTAAAATTATTCTGGAATTCAGTTTTCTTATCTGTTAAATGTGAGCAGAAAAAAATAATGACTATGGATTTTTCAAGGTCTAAAGTAGCATCATGCTACCCCTCGGATCACACCAAGCAAGGAAACTTCATCCCAGAACTATTCTGTGCATTTAAACAGTTAAAGATGCAAACAATCAAATTAGGTCCCAGGGATTCACTGCAAATGGGCATGACAGAACTTCTAGGAGTGATGAAAATGTTCTAAAACTCAATTGTAGTAACAATTGCATAATTGCCTTAATATTCTAAAAGTCGTCAAACTATGTACTTGCAGTGAAAGAATGGGTGAATTTTATGGTATGCAAATTATACCTCAAAAGCTTTTTTAAAAAAAAAAAAATCACATCACAAAAATACCCTAACAAGTAAATTTAACTTAAAAAATAATCTGTACATTCTTATTGAAAAAAATTTTTCTTTAAATATTAGAGAAACTCTTATGAACAGATTCTCTCTCAAAAGGAAGAAAATATTGTGCTGGATATCCTTTCAAGACTATTTATCTCACCTTTATCTTCTGTTAATATGCTGCTCAAATTAATAAAGCCAGGTAATTTCATTTTAGGTCATTTAGCCAAGGAAATGAAAGATCTGTACACCAAAAACTACAAGATTTTGATGAAAGAAACTGAAAAAGAAACAAACAGAAAGATAGCTCATGTTCATTGGATCAGAAGAATTAATATTGTTAAAACGTCCATTCTACCCAAAGTGATCTACAGATTCAAGGCAATCTGTATCACAATTTCAAGGACATTTTTCACAGAAATTTTTTTTAAAATCCTAAAATTAACATGGAGCTAGAAAAGACCCTGAATAGCCAAGCAATCCTGAGAAAGAAGAACAGAGCTGGAGGCATCACACTTCCAGATTTCAAACCTTACTCCAAAGCTGTAGTAATCAAAACAGTATGTTACTATCATCAAAATACACACATAGAGCAATGGAACAGAATTGAGAGCCCAAGAATAAACCCTCACATATATGGTTAACTAACTCTTGACAAGGGAGCCAAAAATACTAGAGAAAAGATAGTCTCTTCAATACACGGTGTTGGGAAGACTGGATAACCAAATGCAGAAGAATTAAATTGTACCCCCATCTTATACTACTCACAAAAATTAACCGAAAATGGATTAAAGACCTAAATGTAAGACTTGAAACCATCAAAACCCTAGAAGAAAACATAGGAAAAAACCTCCTTGACATTGGCCTTGGAAACAATTTTTTGGATATGACACCAAAAGTACAGGCAACAAAAGCAAAAATTATTAAGTAGGATTACATAAAACTAAAAAGGTTCTGCACAGCAAAATAAACAAAAAAAATTAGAAAGCAACCTAAAGAATAGGAGAAAATATTTGCAAACCATATATCTGATAAGGTGTTAATATCAAAATACGTAAAGGACTCACACAACTCAATAACAAACAACAACCTGATTTAAAAATGGTCAGAGGAAGTGAATAGACGCTTTTCCAAAGAAGACCTACAAACTGTCAATGGGCACAAGAAAAGGTACTCAGCATCCTTAATTATCAGAGAAAGGCACATCAAAATCACCATGAGATATCACCTGACACCTGTTAGAATGGCTATCACCAAAAAGAGATAAGATTAAAAGTGTTGGCGAGGACGTGAGAAAAGGGAACCCTGGTGCCCTGTTGGTGGGAAAGTAAAATTTGTGCAGTCACTATAGAAAATAGTATAAATGTTCGTCAAAAAGTTAAAAACAGAACTACCATCAGATCCAGCAATCCCACTTCTAGATATATAGTCAAAGGAAGTGAAAACAGGATCCCAAAGAGATATATGCACCTTCCTGTTCCTTGCAACATTATTCACAATAGCCAAGATATGGAAACAGCACAGGTGGCCATCAATGGATGAATGGACAAAGATATGTATATATATATAGTATATATACATATATACTATAGAATATTATTCACCCAAGAGAAAGAAGAAAATCTTGCCATTTGCAACAACATGAATAAAACTTGAAGGCATTATTCTAAGTAAAATACGTCAGGCAGAGAAAGACAAATACTGATTGATATCACTTATATGTGGAATCTGAAAAAAATGTCAGACTCATAGAAACAAAGAGGAGAATGGTGGTTTACCAGGAGCTGGGGGTTGGGAGAAATGGGGAATTTTGGTCAAAGGGTACAAACTTCCAGTTATAGGATATGTAAGTTCTGGAGATCTAATGTATAGCATGGTGATTACAGTTAATAATACTGTATTATACACTTGAAAGTTGCTAAGAGAGTGGATCTTATACTACTCACCACAAAAAAGAAATATGTGTTGTGATGGAGGTGTTAGCTAATGCTACAATAACAACGATTTCCCAATATATAAGTGTATCCAGTCAACACATTGTACGCCTTAAACTTACACAATCTTATATGTCAATTGTACCTCGATAAAGCCGGGGGAAAAAAGAAAATGGAACGACAATAGGATTTGCTGTTCTTTATGTCTGTGTGATTAAGAAAAAGTAACTACAGGTGCTGGCCCCGTGGCCAAGTAGCTAAGTTTGCATGCTCCGCTTCAGCGGCCCAGTGTTTCGCTGGTTCGGATCCTGGGCGCAGACATGGCACCGCTCACTAGGCCATGTTGACGCAGCGTCCCACATACCACAACTAGAAAGACCCACAACTAAAATATACAACTATGTAGTTGGGGGATTTGGGGAGAAAAAGCAGAAAAAAAAAAAGAAGACTGGCAGCAGTGATTAGCTCAGGTGCCAATCTTTAAAAAAAAAAAAAACACAGATCGCTGGAAAACTTAAAGAAAAAAAAAAGTAACTACAAAAAGAATATTTACATTGGGAATGACATTGTAATTTCTGTGTAGAAATACGAGATACTTTCTTTGAATGTTTCAGTTATGATGTTTGTGTTTAAAGAAAAAAGAATAAAAATTATTTCAGAGTCATGTGGTAGCAATACAACCTCTAGGACTATCTTCAAGAATGTCTTCTTTAGACATCTTCAGTGTTTTATTCCTATTTCAGGTTTCCCTGTTCCACCTTCATCATTCATCTGATTGTTGCGCATGTTTTAAAGGAAAATAAGCCCCTTTGAAGGGTAAACGGCCAAAAAGACTGAAATGGCATCCATTGCCCAGTGTTTTTCACCGTCACTTCCCTCTGCTTCCATCATGTACAAATACCATGCTCTCACTCTTGATTCCTAGGGAGATTGTCATATACCAGGCAGGACTTCCTTGAAGTGGGCGTGGCTTATAGTGGTCTTAGAGAACCAGGGATAGTTATGCGTGCTCATCTTTGCCATTCCTTGAAGAACAGAAGCAATAAAATTGAGTCTCAGGGCATTAGCCAATGTGATGTAAAAATGTCAATTACGATGGCTCACCTGGCCTGTAATCAAGACTAAGTTCTGTCTCCTTATCTCCTCTCTATTCCTGCAAATCCAGGTGCCCACAGGCTCCTCAGCCCAACGCTGTTTTTGTTTTTGTTTTCCAGAAACTGGCACACCTTTCTACTGGCTTATTTACTCCTAAAACCCAAGCAGAGGACTGGGAGACCAAACACTGTTGGCTCTATTACTTTACCTTTCCCAGGAGTAAGATGATTTGTACTGTGCAAAGCAAGGTTAACTTTGATCCAAATACATTTTTAGAAAACTTGCCCCAGTTTCAGTACACAGCTTGGTGTCAGTTTTGGTTTTTCTCCCCCTTGCCACACCCTTCCAGCCTCATCAAATTTAGACAATCACACATATTTCATACTTAAACAGATAAATTCTGTAATCTTCATTTTAGTTTTTCATCCTGTGCACTTAAAACACAGAATTTTCTAGCATTAGTCTATTATATCTCTACACTATAAATATAGTTGTTTGTAATATGATACACAAAGTATTATTTCAGCAAATTTTCTTATATTCTCCCATATCCTTTATCATTTTGTGATTAAAATACAATAATACTAAGGAAATGTGTTAATTATAGGGTGATAGGTTCTAGTTTGTCTAGAGAGTTCTGTTTTAACTTATTGTCCGGCGTAATTAGGGAACACTTTTTATTTCCAATCATGTCCAAATCTGGTCAAAAAGTGATATGGACACTTAGTTATCTGTCTTCAGCTGTCGTCTCTACGAGTGAAGTGTAGTGGTACATCACCCTTCTCCCTTCGAACTGAGTGTATTTGTACTAGAGTTATACTTCTATTATATGCTAGACTGCTCAAAATTTAGATTTGAATTATTAAATAAATTAAATTTGTGTGTACTCTTGAAAGTCTGAGAGATAGATTCAAGAAATCTAGAGATTTCCTGAACATAGAGATATCTTTTTGTTGGGAATATATTTTGTTCTTTCTTTTACTTTGCCTAGTTCAATAACATGGAGAACAATCTGCCTTCCTGTTTCAGCAAACACCTAAAGAAACCCAAAGAAAGAAAGAAACAACACACATTCTTAACACCAAGTGATGGTAGTTGCAATCACACCGAAAAAAAAGGGGGGGAGGGTTATTGGTAACAAGATCTTTCTGAAATAACAGAGCCAAACTTATAAGTGATAAGTTGTACCAATGGTTTAGTACATTGAATCCCACTGTTCTCCAGTGTACAATTTCTGTTCTCATTTCCATGCCATCTTATCTCCTGGTCTTTATTTTTGACTTTTATGTTTTCTATTCCAAATTATTTGTTGTTCTATTTACCTTTTAAGTATTAAGTATTCATTATAACAGAGCTCTATATGCAAAGTTCATCTTAAGAAATATCCGTTATAAATATAATTAATATTTAATTTATACATTTGCTCCTTCGTAAAAAGAGAGGAACATTTAATTAATTACTAGGTCCTTATATTAGGCAATTCTTCTTGTTCTCTGATATTTGCTAAAATTGCCTCAATTATTGTAGTGGATTCCTGATTGATCTCTAACTCTACTTTATAAACCCTTGGATTCCACTGTGAGATCTATGCACTAATTTCAACTTCTCTCCCTGTTCAAAACTCTTTGGTGGCTCTCTGTCGCCCACAGAGTACCTCGATTACTGGCTTGGGTGTCTGCTGGTATCATTCATCAATTAAGAAAAAACAAGTAACAAATAAATTTCCTGAAGAGCAGATGGAGAAAGAGAGAGCATGAGCTTAGTTAAGATATGCTGTCTTGAAGACGTTGTCAAAAATCCAGATAGAATTTTCCAGCACTTGCAGTTCTAGAATAGGATCTGTGAGGTATTCATGAGTGAGAGTTATAATAGAGAGAAAATGGGGACCAGCAACAAATAGTGGATAATTAATGCTATGGGACTGAATGAGCTCATTAAAGCTCTATTACCTTCTATCATAATGCTAATGAGTCTGTCTCACTGCTAAAATATAATCTCTTTGAGGAAAAGAATTTTCCCAGAACCTAGCATAGATCCAAAAACATGTATCATTCATAATTATTATTTTTGTTGTGATGTATTATATTATTTTGTATGTGATATAACTAGTGGATTTATTTTAACTTAGGAAAACTTCACATATAGCTAGCAAATATCTTATTCCATTTTTTTAAAGGAACTAGAAATAAGAGTAGTGTGAGCTTTGGAAGACTGAAGAACTGTCTGTAAAAGTAAATAATAGTCGAACCAAAGTTTTTATCTAAACTTGACATTTGGCTTGAGGATTATCCTTCCACCCTTTCACATGTGAAATTGAAGGTCTCCTTTTAGTCTGTGTAAGAAAGCCTTGAGTTCAACACCTTAGCACCAGACTGTTTAACTGCTTCGATGGGGCTGTGATCCTGCCAGTGTTCCTCTATATCTATTTTATTAATTTGCCATGTGCGTAGTTATCCAGAGAGGTAAGTGACAATTTCTTTCTGTGATGTCTCTGCAGTTACTGGTAGGTCTAAGATCACATGGATAATCTAAATTTTACCCATTCTCTTCAAGGTGAACACTATGAATTAGAAGGCTATAGTGTCTTCTAACACCATATAAAATACGAACGCATACTAAACAAAAGGAATGTTGTGATCACCAGATGCTTTGACCCAGTCAAAAGCCTTTAAACTTCAAATCTTAAGCTCATAGAATATGAGATAAAATAGATTTTAAGAGCCATCTAGTTGAAGCGCAAATCAGGTGTTTGAATTCCTCCTGTAAACAGTTGCACATCTTTGCTCTGTGGTGCCCCAGGAGTCATTTGGGGTGAGAAAGCAGACAAGTCTCTAGATGCCACTTCAGCCACACCAACTCCCCATTTTTCACAAATCGAACTTCTATATAAGTTTTCTGAAGATTAATTGGAGAAAATCGTTGCAAATCAATGCTCAAGTGGAACACCACTTTATCCATGGACAGTTAATATTTTTATGACATTCTTCCTTATAATGAGGTGGAATCTTTTCCTTCTGGCTTCCTACCCACTGATTTTACTTCTATTCCAGAGGCCATGAGGAACAACAGATTTACTCCCTCCTCCTCATGACAGGTTTTGTTGTTGTTGTTGAAGTATTTGAACAGTTGTTGTCATGTTCCCCCTAATAATCAGTTTTCAGCTTATTCTCCCCAGGCTCCTCCTTTTTTCTTTCAACTCGTACTTATTTGTCTTGTATGGGACTGACGGGAAAGGCATGCGTTTTATTTGGTCTATGCGCAATATAGTTGTCCAATTGTGCTACTGTCCAGTTTTTTCAGTTTTTTGTATGCTTAAATTTTTTTCCGTACTTCATCTATTTACAATAAACTGCACCAATCTCATTTGTACAACCCCATAACCTTTTACATGTCTATGCACTATGGGAACACCACCCAAAACAAGATATAGAGAAATTTCATCAACCCACATATTGTGATTGTGACTTTCCAGCCAACATGTACTCTCTTCCCCATGGGCAACATTATTTTAACTTCTATTATCTATGCTGACATGTCATAACAATGACAACACACAGTTTGTCCTCATTCGTGTCTGGTCTCTTTAGCTAAATATAATGTTTTCTAAGTTTGATCAAGGTCATTAAAGCATGGTACTCACAACTGAACAAAAAGTGCAAGTTGAATTCTGAAACATGTACGACAATGGGTTGGCACTTCCCTTGCAGTGGGCAGGAGTCATCATTCAAATCTTTGGAGTTGTGTGATGTGAATATATGAAAGTATGTAATTGTGAGGATTGTTATAAGATAATAAGAAATGATAGGGACCAAACTAGAGAAGGACTTTCCTTTCACCCCAAAAGATATCCAAAGGCAATTCAAAAGGTGAAGAAAAAGGAAAAATAATGACTGTGCTGTGCTTCCCAAACAAAATCTGTCTTCTTGCCCCATTAGCCAAAGATGTTGCCTAACTCCTTCTGTTCCAGAGAATCAAGATCTCTTCTCATTTTTAGTAGTCATATCATAATTTTCCTACTATTGAAACAAAGTCTTAAAAGGGTCCAATCTCTGGATAGTATGTAATAGTCATACTAAATCACAGAGACCCTTATCTGAATTTATCCAGGATTTCTCATTTCCAGGTTTTAGGATTCTGTGATATCTTGTAGTACCTCCTTCTTCCGCTGCCTATTGATGTTGGTCTAAATCCCAAGATTTTCATTAAACGCCATCATTTGTTTTCCATCTGATGGACTCAGGCACCATTAGGTATGATAAGCATGCAAATGACAGAAAAGATGACATAGGATACCTTGCTTCCCTCCCTTTCTCCCCCCACCAATCTTTGTTAGAAGAATGACCTGAGCCACTACCCTCAAGACATATAATTCTCCTTCCATACTCCATAAAAGCCCTCAGCACCAAACGTTGCATCACCAAAGGATTTTCCCATCATCCCGACTTTTTGTGATCTTCTTTGGCCCTGGAATCATTTGTTTCTTTCCTGAAAGATTTTGGCTTATGATTTACTAACAATGCCTTTGATAATATGTCTGCCGGATTTTCTGGTAATTTCAATGTCTCCAAGAATGGTCTTTTTTAACTTTCTTTAAAGTTCTGGTCTCTAAGTTCCCTAACCTCTGTCCTCTGTGACCTTTACTTTCCCTCGGCCACTCATTCTTATAGCCATACTCTTAGTATACACCTTGTCATTATATATACATATAACCACACTTTCAACCATCCAACTCCTACTTTCCAGCTCACTTCCTATAGTCCACTGATTCCAATAACACTTCTAACTAAGGCTAAGCCTTGACCTCTCAAGGATGTTATATATGCAAATCTGTTCTCTCTCTCCTTATTATAAATCCCTCCCTACTGGATTGACCCTGTCACTACAATAACATACTTTTGTAATCTCCAATTTTAAAAACCCTCTCTTGATCACACTCCCTCTTGTAGTTTCCATCAATTTTTCTCTCCAAGTCACAGTAAAATTTCTCAAATCTTCTCTTCCCATTTTTCTGAAACACTCTAACCAGGTTTTTGTTTGTTTGTTTTTTTGCTGAGGAAGATTTGGTCTGAGCTAACATCTGTTGCCAATCTTCCTCCTTCTGTTTGAGGAAGATTCCCCCTGAGCTAACATCTATGCCAATCTTCCTCTATTTTGTATGTGGGATGCTGCCACAGCATGGCTCGTGAGTTGTGTAGGTCTGTGCCTAGGAGCTGAACCTGTGAATCCCTGGCTGCTGAAGCAGAGCACCAATCTTAACCACTAGGCCACGGTCATTGCTAATCAGGTCGTTGCTCTTAAAGACTGTTCTTGTCAAAGTCAACAATGACCCACATTTTAAAATTCTCTTCCTTGTCTTATTTGACCTATCAGCAACATTTGGCACAGATTAGTCCATCATCCTGGGAACACACTTTTCAGTTGACTTCAGACACACTGTACTTGCAATCCTAGTAATTAACTGGTTTTTACTTGCCACTCTCCTTTGCTGGTTCTTCCTCTTCTTTCTGACATTTTGCTATCAGTGTTCTTCAAGGCTTAGTTGTTGATTGTCATCTATTTTTATTTACACTTACTCCCTTATTGATCCCAACCAGCTCATGGCTTCAAATACTATGTATACTCTACGATCCCCAAATTTTCATATTCATCTCTGACCAGTCTCTTAGATTTCAGAAACATATTTCTGTAATTCTAATTGCCTACATCTCTACTTGGATTTCTAATGATCATCTTGAGTTTAATATATTCAAATCCCAGAATCCTCTTCTTTCCTTTTCGAAACCAAACTAAACCAATCCAAATAAAACAAATGCACAAATCAGGAAACAAAAGCTCCTTCTTCCACAGACTTGTCTATCTCAGTAAGTCAACTCTATATGTCCACTGGTTGCCTGCTGAGTTCAAAAAATTGAATTTCATCTGTAAATTCTCTCCCATTTTTTAAATAGATGTTATATTTTAGTGCACATTTAGGTTCACCCAAAAATTGAGAGGAAAATACAGAGCACTCCCCTGATGCTTCCTGCCCCCACACACCCATACCTTCCCCCACTATCAACATCCCACACCAGAGTGTTACATTTGTTCAATTGATGAACCTACATCAATACGTCTTTCTCATCCAAAGTCCATAGTTTACATTACGGTTCACTCTTGGTGTTGTATATTCTATGAGTTTTGTAAACGTATAATGACATGTATCTACCCTTATAGTATCATACAGAATTGTTTCACTACCTTAAATCTCCTCTGTACTCTGCCAGTTCATCCCTCCTTCTCCCTAACCCCTGGCAACCACTGATCATTTTATTGTCTCCATAGTTTTACGTTTTCCATAATGTCATATAGTTGGAATCATACAGTATGTAGCCTTTTCAGATTGGCTTCTTTCACTTAGTAATATGCATTTAAGTTTTTTCCATGTCTTTTCATAACTTGATAGCTTATATGTACCATAGTTTATTTACCCATTCACCTACTGAAGAGTATCTTGATGGTTTCCAAGTTTTGGCAATTGCAAATAAGGTTGGTAAAATATCCATGTGCAGATTTTTCTATGTACATAAATTTTTAACTGCTTTGGGTAAATATCAAGGAGCACAACTGCTCGATCATAGGATAAACTTATTTTTTGTTTTGTGAGGAGTTGCCAAATTGTCTTCCAAAGTGGCTGTCTCATTTTGCATCCTCACCAGCAATGAAGGAGAGTTCCTGTTGCTCCACACCCTTGCCAGCATTTGGTGTTGTAGGTGTTTTCAATTTGGGCCATTCTAATAGTAGGTGTTTGGCTGTATCTTATTGTTGTTTTAATTCGCAATTCCCCAGTGGCATATGACATCAATCATCTTTTCATACACTTATTTGCCCGTCTGTATATCTTTTTTAGTGAGGTATCTCTCTTACTTTTAAATCATATCTGATTTGTCAGGAGTTCTGTCAGCTTCACTTTCACAATATGTCTGAGATTGGACCGCTACTCTTCGCTTCCACCACAATCTCCCTGGATTAAGTCATGGGCCTCTTTCATATGGATTATTGTAACAAGAGCTTACTAACTGACCTTGTTGCTTTGTCCTTGACACTGTATGGCCAAAGTGATCATTTTTAAATAAAAAGTAGAGTAAGTCATTTCTCAATACCCTAATATGTTTTCTCATCTTCGCAAAGCCATTAAAATGATTTACAAGATTATCTTCTCCTGATGTCTCTCTGACACTATCTCCTAACAGTCTCCCAGCATTCACTCAGCACTAGCTACTCCAGCCTCCTTGATATTCCCTTAATATGCCAAATAAATTCTCAGGGAATTTGCACTTGCTATTTCCTCTGTCTTGAGCCCTCTTCTATTATCCTTATGGCTTTCTCCCTCATCTCTTTCTGGGCTTTTATTAAATATTACCATCTCAGTTAGGCTTGTCTTATCACCTATTTAAAAATGTAACACTCCCCTCTTAGCACTCAATATGCCCTCTCCTAACTTTGTTTTTCTCCATCATACTATGACTATCAAATATACAATGTATCAGACATACTGATCTTTTTGTTGTCTATCAGATCCGTTAGACACTAGGCTCAAGAAGATATGGAGTTTGCAGAGGTTTTTTATGCTATGTCTTTAGCACCTAGAAAAATCTGTGTTTAGACCCACCAGCAATGCAAGAGATAGCCGTACTTCCCACAAGCTCTTCAGTAAGCATGTTCTCAAAATGAAATCTTTACCAAGACAGATTTTTTTCAAAGCACCAAGATGTTTTAGTTTATATTCCCTGTAAGATGAGTTTTTATGAGCGTAATTTTATGGTGGGAATCAGTTATATTTATTTTATGTGAACCATCAGGTATCCACATCCTTTAAAAATATTATGTTATTGATCTCTTTCTTATTGATTTATATGGTCTTTTGTATTACAATTAGGCTTTTGCATGCTATGAATTAAATATATACGTTTCATCATTTTTATCATGTGTATTATATTAATGCATGGGTTTTTATCTTTTTTGTTAAATTTATCAATATATTTAATAGTTTTGGGGTTTTGAGTCATATTTAGAAATGACTTTCCATTCTAAAATCTAAAAATTCTTACAAGTTTTCTCACATTTTATGGTTTATTTATTAACAATTAAATATCTGTTCCATCCTAATTTATTTTTATGTAGGGTGTGATGAGGGAACCCAAACTTATTTTTGTTTCAGATGGCTACTCAGCTAGGTCAATATCATTTATTCATCTTTTCTTCACTTATTAGAAATACTACCTTTACCATAATCCCTATGTACACTGGTTAATTTCTGAACTCTAATATCATTCAGGAATCAATGGCACATTTTTTTAATTATATAGACTTACAGTGTGTTTTAATATCCTGGACAGCTAGTACCCACTCATCATTTGTGTCCAAAAATGTCAAGGGTATTTTAACCAGTACGTATTTCTGAATGAGTTTAGGATCAGCTTGTCATATTTTAATAACCCAAAATAGAAGGACTTAATGTTATTTCAGTTAAAATAGTAGATGAAGAATTGCTTGGAAGCCAGCCCCATGGGCTAAGTGGTTAAGTTCACATGGTCCACTTTGATGGCCCGGGGTTCGCCGTTTTGGATCCTGGACGCAGAGCTAGTACCGTTCATCAAGCCGTGCTGGGACGGCATCTCACATAGAAGAACAAGAGGAACCTACCAGTAGGATATACAGCTATGTACTGGAGGGCTTCGGGGAGGGGAAAAAAAGAGGAAGATTGGCAACAGATGTTAGTTCAGGGCCAATCTTCCTCACCAAAAACAAAACCATACCTTGAAAAAAAAAGAATTCCTTGCCTTTCCTCCCTTATGGACAATTTTGTGTATGTTCAATATTCTAAATAAGGGGTCAGCCCGGTGGCGCAGCGCTTAAGTTCGCACGTTCGTCTTCTCAGCGGCCCGGGGTTCCCCGGTTTGGATCCTGGGTGCGGACATGGCACCGCTTAGCATGCCATGCTGTAGTAGGCGTCCCACGTATAAAGTAGAGGAAGATGGGCACGGATGTTAGCTCAGGGCCAGGCTTCCTCAGCAAAAAAAAAAGGAGGACTGGCAGTAGTTAGCTCAGAGCTAATCTTCCTCAAAAAAAAAAAATTCTAAATAAAACCTCCTAAAGCATAAAAATACAGAAAGTGCTTACTCTGAGTCACTTAACCTGTTTTCTAATGCAGATCGACCATTTCCTTGCTATGTAGTCTTGTGTAAAGTCCTTAACCTCTTTGAGCCTCTTTTATCATCTATGACATGAGGGTAAAATTATCATAATCTCATAACATTTGCTGTAAGGAATGAATTAGACAATGAATCTCAGTAACTTGGCATAATGGCACATAGTTAGCATCAGCTACCGTTATTAGTAATAGTTTGGGCTTCCATTTTCACAATTAAGAAACACAAACAAGGACATCATAGAAAAATACTTCAAACTATCTATTTTGGTTTTCATGTAAATCAAGAGAATATTATACAGTTGATCTTCATTATTTATGGATTCCATATTTGTGAATTCATCTACTCACTAAAATTTATTCGTAACCACCAAGTCAATACTCACGGTGATTTTGCATCCTATGTGACATGAATGTGCACATGTGCAGGGCCGTGAAAAGTTTGAGTCACCCTACTCCCTCCTGAGGTCCCTCAAGACACTGTTCTGCCTTCAGCTCTCATACTGTAAGCAAGTACCCTTTTTTGTGGTCTATGTAGTGCCACATTTTTGCATTTTTGTGCTTTTGGCTGGTGATTTTACTGTTTACAATGGCCCCCAGGCATAGTGCTGAAGTGCTGTCTGCTGTTCTGAAGTGCAAGAAGGCTGGATTGTGCCTTACAGAGAAAATAGGTATGCTAGATAAGCTTCTTTCAGTCAAGTCTTATGCTGCTGTCGGCCATGAGTTCAATGTTAGTGAATCAACAATAAATATATCCAGAAAAAGGAAAAGGAAACTCACTGATCTGTACAAGGCTGCCCCAGAAAGTGGGAAACTAACATTTATACTGCAAGAGGAAGCTGTAGAAAAGATGGGAAAGTGGCTAAATTTGTAGATTTATGAGATGACAATAAAAAAAATGTAATGGACAGTACTGTTGTGAAGTTGAAAGTCAGAGTCAGGAAAATGGTAAACCCTTCTTGGCAAGTGTTTTATTACAAAGAAATACTACATATAATTAACTATTTGAAGGAAATATATATTAAATATATAAGATGTCTTTAAACAGAAACACACAGAAAACAGTTATGTATTGATCAGTTGACGAAAATGTTATGACCAGATTCATAGGAACTTAACTTTGTCTTTCCCCTAGGACCAGTGGTTCAGGATTGGCTAAGTCAGTGTTCACAGTAACTTTATAGAATGTAACTAATATGAATAACCAGATTCATCTGTACTTAAAATATATAAACAATGCTCAATAAGTATTTAGACTATTCAAAAGATTTCTTACTCTCTGTGACCTTCAGCAACTCAGCATAAAAGTTGGAAATATTCCCTCTCACTATTTTATATCAGACTCTAGTCACATCATAGCTCAGTAGATGCCCCATCTGCTTCAGAGCGAGACCATAGCCAGAAAATCAGTCCATCCATTCAGTGTAAATATATTTTAAGGTTTTTTCTGTAAGTTAAGCACGGTGCTGGGTACTTCAGATATAAATATCAATAAGATGTGGTCTCTGCCATTAAGAACTGGCAAAATGATTTTGATGAATGGCAGGGAATTTCAAAGTCTCAAAAAACCAATAACATTAAAGCGAATACAGAGGCAGCACATGAGAGCCTTGTGAACTACTGAGTTTCCTAATAGTGCATGACCGAGGATACATTTTTAATCATAGAAAGGGCCAACTCCTATTTGAGATTAAATCTTTATCTATTGATGACTTTAAATTTCTGTCTTATTTTACTTTTACAAAACAATATTCCTTGGTCTTCTTTTTCTGATTGTAAAGTAATACTGTGTTCAAAGTAGAAAATTCTAACCTTGTGAAATATAAAGAGGGAAAAAATCACCAGTAATGATCCATATATATTAATAAATTAAATATATAACTGATACCATGCAGTATTTGTCTTTCTCCATCTGACTTATTTCACTCAAGGTCCATCCATGTTGTCACAAATGGAAACGGATATCCTACTTTCTCACGGCTGAATAATATTCCAGGGTGTGTGTGTGTGTGTGTGTGTGTGTGTGTGTGTATACCATATCTTCTTCATCTATTTGTCCGTTGATGGACACTTGGGTTGTTTCCATATCTTGGCTACTGTGAATAATGCTGCAATGAACACGGGAGTGCAGATATCTCTTCAAGATCCTGTTATCATTTCCTTTGGTTATATACCCAGAAATGGGATTGCTGGACCAGATGGTAGTTCTATTTTTAATTTTTGAGGAATCTCTGTACTGTTTTCCATATGGCTGCACCAATTTACATTCCCACCAACAGTGCACCAGTGTTCCCTTTTCTCCACAACCTCGTCAACACTTGTTATCTCTTGTCTTTTTGAGGACTGCTGTTCTAATAAGAGTGAGAAGATACCTCACTGTGGTTTTGATTTGCATTTCCCTGATGATTAGTGATGTTGACCACCTTTCCATGTACCTGTTGGCTATTTGTATGTCTTTTTTCTTTTTGAAAAAATGTCTATTCAGTTTCTCTACCTATATTTTTACTATATATTTTGGATATTAACCCATTATCAGATATTTGATTTACAAATATTTTCTCCCGTTTCATAGACTTCCTTTTCATTCTGTTGATGGTTTCCTTCACTGTGCAGAAGCTTTTTTAGTTTGATGTAGTCTCACTTGTTTATTTTTGCTTTTGTTGCCTTTGACGTCAAATCTAAAGAAATCATTGCCAAGACTGAGGTCAAAAAGCCTATCCTCTATATTTTCTTCTAGGAGTTTTATAATTCCAGGTCTTAAATTTGTCTTAAATCAAATTTGAGTAGATAGATAGATCACTCTGGCATCTATGTGGAAAACAGGTTTTCGTGGGACAAACTCAGCAGATTGGTTCAGCAGTTGGGGCAAGAAAAGGTAAGAGAATCACTGAATCAAGAATGGTAGTGGAGATGGTAAAAGAGAGAGACATGTGTGAAATATTTTATATAGTCTTTAAGACTAACACACTTTATCTGAGTACTTGGATGTAAATTGTGAAATGCTAGATGATTGATTGTTTAGGTTTATGACTTCTCAGTTCAAACCATCTTTTATGCCTTAAGTGATATAACAGCCTACATTCTCTGAGAAGGCAAGCTGAAGAAAACACCATTTGTCAGTCCAAATGTTGACATCAGTATAAAAAGTGCTCTATTTACCGTGCTACCTCATGATTCCCTCATTTCCAGCTCTGTTGCTACAATAATTATCTAAGGTAAGAGCGTAGCTGTGGCCCTGACACACTGTCTAGAAACTTGAAGAAGTGCAAATGAGTTTTTGTAAATTGGTTGTTCTGGGGCTGGAAAGTTTGTTTTGAAGCTGAGAAATCTATTTCAAAGCATGCGGTTTGCAACTTTGCAAACCACATGTTGTGAAATACAAATATATTTGTGCCTTAGACCTTGCTATTTCTGGAGAAGCGGACTAAGAATGGTGCCAATGGCTGTGAGAGTCTTTGAAAAGTTGCAGCGCCATGCTATGAGTTGCGTGTCCTAGAAGACAAACTATTAGAGAAAAATAGTGTTGGAAATGTTTGAGAAAAAATATTAATATAAGCTATTCCAAACAGTTTTTCAACTAGCGAGAGAAATTAGGCAGAAAAAACACTTCACCCCCATCCTTCCAAATCCAGTCACATCAGCAAACTGAATCTTTACTATCATCCATGTACTCAAATTTTGAACATTTTTGTTAGGATAATCTTAGAACCGAAAAATGAAGTAAGGGCACCAACAATCCATCCTCCTAACCTTCATCCTTGGTCCCAAGTCAGGATATTCTTGATGTCCTAGGGTCTGACCTCAACAAATATATAGCAGAGATTTGAGCGTTGGCTGTAACTCTGCGACTGGGCTACCAATTTAGGGAAAGGCTAACAAGTCGACTCGTAAAACATCACCCAAATGAACAGTACGCAAACCAAAGAAGCCCCAGCCTGTAACCTGGGCACAGTTCCCTCACAGAAATTTTTGTCCTGCTTGAGCTGTCAGAAGTTAGGACCTCTTGTTCACCGGGTCATCACTACTGAAGTAGCAGCATCTGTAGCTAGTGCGCATGATAATTGGCTCATTTACGCCTAAGGCTAACCCATTAAAAAAAGGTTTCTATTTCTAAGTAGTTTAAATGATTTGTCTTGCCTAGTGACTTTAAGTTTAGCAACCCTAGAGTTAAAATAAAAGAAGAAAAAACTGCAGATGAGAACAAAATTTTATTATGTCATTTAGTCAAAACAGTACAACCTAAACCTGAATACGTTCAACCATCTCATGTTCCACACTTGCCAAAGAAGATAAGTAAAATATTTTTTTAAGAAACCAGGCACTGACAGACAGGTACACACATACACACAAATATTAGCATAAGCCATCTTTGTGGGAAAAAAGATCAATAGAGTAGAAAAAAAGTGAAAAGCTGACTTGCTTTATTCTTCTGTGGGCATTGTGTTTATCTGGAAAGATCGCCTTATGAAATAAATATCTTTTCTTTCTTTCCTAAAATGCTTGTTGTTGAGAGATTTCTTTAGATGTTCCTGATTTCTTCCCCTCCAGCTTTATAAATTGATAATTTTTGCCAAGAGCTATATATATCTACCTTTTTATTCTTCCTTAGTGAATTGCAAATTATTTGCAAGCATAGGTGTATTTTCTCTTTTCCTCCTTTGTTATATGTGGATAAGATGGTGAATATTATTTTTGTCACTAAAGGTATTAAAAAACATATATTAGAAAAAGAGATGAAGCAGGCTAAATGTATGCTTAGTATTGTTATTTTAATGTGTTCATTAAATCAGCAAAAGCTTATTGAGTGCTTGTCTTGTGTCAAGTGAACTTGACATTGAGATATAAAATGAAACAAGACATTATCCCTACCCTCAAGTTCAATGCAGAAGGCATTAAGTCAAAATTGTACACAGTATAATATATCCTATCACAATAAAAACCAAAACAAACAGGAGTAATAATATATTAAAAATTTGAATTGCTATATACCAAGAATTTATCCACACTGATGTATGTCTGACATGCATAATCTCCTTTTATCCTAAAACTATCCCAAAGAAGTAGATATTACCTTATTAATTTTGTACAAAATTAATTGACACAAGAGGTACCATGATTAAGGTCACACAGTTTTAAGGTGGCCAAGTTAGGATTTGAGTCCAGATCTGTCTGTCTCCAAAACCAAGACTCTAAATAGCCATCTATGCTTCTTCTGAACAATCTGAAAAGATTCTTTTAGAATGCCCCGGGAGTCAGAAAAGGGGCATTTGAAACTGATTAGAAGGTCAAGAAATGTACTCGAGAGGAGGGGCATGTGAACCGACTCATTCATGAGGAACTGATAGGAGTTAGATGAAATGAAATGACCACAGTGGGATTGTATTCCAGGCAGAGTTTTAGCATATGTAAAAGTTTGATCATGAGAGCTTATGCCAAATCTGGGAAAATGCTGGCAGTTGTTCTGGGTTAATAGAAGCCTTTATATGACAGAATGGCTGGTGGGCAATGAAGCTAGAAGTGGAGTCGTAGGCTCTTGGACCTAACCAACTTAATCATGAAAACTATGGAGCTTCCCTGTCACAAAAATAGATAGGATGTAAGGCTATGTAGTAGTCTTGCTCTTTGCAATGCAGAGTGGCAACTCTCATAACCCTCCTCATATACCCTTGAGAGAAGTATAAACCTCAAGCATGGGGAGAAGCCTTTTCTCTTTCTGAAGGTGCCTGTTATTTTGCAACTGCAGATGACATATTGTATAGGTTATAATTCCTATAATTGGCTCCTGGATTATTGATATCTCCAGTCTGCCCACTATTATTTTTTCTCAACAGTTTCATCTTGCCTAAAGTGGCATTTTTGAATTCACTCATTCCACGCATACTGAGTGCACACTATGTATTATTTCCTACACTAGGTCCTAGAAACACAAAGAAAAGTGGGGCCTAGTCTTAAACTTGAAGGATCTTATAGTTTTAAGAAAGAGAAAGGAATTTAAATAGATCATGCCACCATAATGTTGAATGTGCTGTAAATAGCAGTATGAAAATGAAGCTATATGACAAAGGCCAAATACCAGGTGCTTCAAAGAGCAGGAAAAGGTTCTCCAGAAGATGCCTATTTCACAGAAGAACTAGTTCTGGAAACTAGTTTCAGGCCTAATTCCAGAGAACTATTTCACAGAAATGTCCTTTCTGCCCTGCCTGCCTGTAGTGTCCCCACTTTGGCTGCCTTAGAGTTATTGCTTTAAGTACCAATCTGTCACTTATATCCTGCCCTAAAAGGCTGGACTGAACCAAGTGTCACTCCTTTGAGCTATGTGACCTTGCAACTTAAAAGGAAATATATATATTTATAAGTCTGATTCGACTTTCTTAAGTAGTCACTGTGTTTGGCATCTATTGTAGGTCCCAATTGTACATTTCCCCATAGTTAGAGAAGGGGCAAAGCAGCAATATATATAAAAACTCAATGTTGGTGTACCTGGCTTAAAACTAGCATAGAAGAAGCCCTTTTATTGTAACAAATATCTTTTAAAAGCATAATATAAATGTAAATGATAATTTTATGAAGTAAATGGAGGTACTAATGCATTTATGGCCAGTGTCAAGAGTTCAATGAAAATAGTCCTATACATCATGCTGTCTTGAGTTCAGAAAGTCTTACTGTAAGTAATTTTATAGATTTTTCTTGATAAAGACTGGGGAAAGTATATACTGCTTAATGTGGCTTAGAGCCTCTACTTCATGAAAAGCGCCCATTCTATTTTATTACTAGGGCTAGGGTTAAATAAATATTACAAGACTTTTTAGAAAGGAATGCATTTTATTTATTTTAAAGACAGGCTTAGACTTAGGAATAGATTGTCTTCCAAGAGTTCAAATGCAAGTTAATTATTTTGAAATTACAACATATTAACTTACAGTGATATTATTATAAATGATGGTATTTTAAGGAAATAATACCCAATGTCAAGATTTGGTTTTCAAAGCAGGATTGATCTTTTTTTTCTAGAACATGGATGAAAGAATGATTTACTCTAATCACTGCCTTATTACTCATGGATCCAGGTGCACACACCAGGGACAATGATGAGCATAGCCAATGTTGTTGATTCTTCAGTTCGGAAAGAGATCCCTGATCTAGCACCTACAAAAGGAGGCTCTGGCAGTTCTGTTTGATGCTGTGAACAGCAAAATCCAGAAAATCCATTTGTTTAAGATCACCAGCCCAGATCTTAAACACATTTCTGTGTGTTCATCAAGACATTGAAATATTGCTTCTCAGCAATCGTTTTACTGCATACTTACCTTGGGGTTTTGTGTTCATCTTCTGGAAATTTTCTAAGATTTTCTTCAGAAGTTGACTCAGCTGAGACTTCTGTAGACAGTAATCCAGGCTTCAATGTCTTCATTCTATCATCTTGAATCAATTTACACAGTGTTCATTGTGTCACCACATCAGAGGTTACTCACATTTCTAAATTAGACTTATTTTGATTCTTAAAATAAGAACAAAATTTCCAGTAAATTACAATCCATGGATTCTACTGTCCCCTCTATCTTAATACCCAGGGAGTACTAAGAAGAGTCTAGATATTATTGATGCCCCATTTTAGCCTTCTCTAAATATAGAATTATTTCTAAATGCTGAGCAGTCTAAGAGCCATCTGAGCTGGCATAGTTCATTTTGTCGTGGGGAGCAGACATGAAGGGTTTGTCTAAAACTCACCATGAAGTGGTGAGGGCACACCTGGTAACTGCTTAAAAGCAGGACTTTTTTTGAGCTTTTGTATTACCTCCCCTGGGGCAGAAATGATTACGAATAATGACATCTAGTCATAATCTTAACTTATCAATGATAGGAAATCTGATTTCGCTTACCTCATAAACTCACTTTCCCTCTTAATGAGCATACATTCTCACACTTTTTTTTTCCCCCTTAAATGTCTAGATCTTGCCCATTAACCCCTCAACTTACTAACTTTCCTTTTCATGGAGAAAATAGGTGCTCAGAAGAGTACCACATCATCTTCTCACTGTTAGTACCACAACCTGAGCTGTATTGGTATCTGAACAGTTGGTCTTTCTCACACTGTTGGAAGAATGGCCTTGCGCCATACCTCCACTAGTGGTCAGGCTGCTATTCCTTCTTGTCTTTTGGAATAAGGTCCCTACAGCATTACTCTCCTTACCACCTATATCTCTTCCTCTCTACCATGTCATTCCATCCATATCCTAAACATGTCTTAATACTATCTAACTAAAAAGATTTAAGTACCACTACAAATAACACTATATTGGGGGCATAGAGCTCACCTTGACAGCAAAATTTCCTAAAAACTTTATCAGTACTAGATACTTACCCCTCTTCACCTCCCATCAACCTCCTCCAGACAAGTTCCCATTCTCATCATCCCACTACAATACTTCCTTCAAGGTTACCTGTGACTTATATCTTGCCAATGTCAATGGCCAATTTTCCATCCTCGACATACTGAACTTCAACACTTTTTGACATGGTTGACTACTACTAAATGCCAGAAATATTTTCTTCTCTAGGCTCCATGAAACTCCAATCTCTTGGTTTCCCTTCTACCTCATTGGCTTTCTTAGTCTCCTTTCCTTGCTTCTATCCTATCAGACCTCTAAAGGTCGCAGTGACCAAGGATCTTGCCCTCTGTTATCTTTTCTTTCCTATTTAAGCTTCCTTCTTGGGTAAACTCTAACTTAACGCATGGTTTATACATACATACTATACATACACTTATGACTCTTGAACTAGTGTCTTCAACTCAGAACACTCTCACACATTCCAGGCCTATATATTCAACTGCCTAGTTAATACCTTCACTTGGATGTCCAAAAGGCAACTCAAACCTGCTATGGCCAGGATCAGATTATTTATTTTGACTGTCACCTTCTAAATCTACTTCTTCTGCCCTAAGTCTTCCTCAATATATTTAATGGAGCCACCATTCATCCAGTTGCTGAGAGCAAATTGTAAGAGTAATCCTTGATCTCATTCTTTCCCTTCTACCCTTTGTGTTCCATCAATAAGCCCCCTCGTTTCTCATCTCTACTAATATGATCCTTGCATATGCTGCTTTTGTCTTTCACTAAATTACTGTAATACCTTCACAATTTAACTCTTTTCCTTTATTTTTGGCCCCCTCCATTTCGGTTCTGCATATAGGAGTCAAGAGATATGTCTAATGCATACATCAGATCATATCATCCCATGCTTATAACTCCAATGGCTTCTTGTTGGATTAAAGTGCAAATGACTGACCATTGCCTGTGACTTCTTTGCCTTTCTTTCCGAACTCATTCCACCTCTCCCCATCACTGGGAACAGTGGTTGCCATGTTGACCTCCTTGTGTCTTTTGGGCAAACCAAGCTCATTCTTGCCTCACAGTTAAAACTTTCCAATCATTTTGCCTAGAACACTCTTCCCTGACATATCTCGATATATCTCATGGCTGTCACCTTTTTATGGTTCATGTCCCAATTCAAATGCTATCCTCTAAGAGAGGATCTTCCTAGCTAAAATGGACTTCACTCATTATCTTTCATGTTAGTCTCTTTTTACCTTTCATATAGCTCTCATTAGTACCTGAAGTCACAGTCTATATTCATTTGTTTATGTGCTTATTGTCTGTGTTCCTCTGTGATAAGGTACATTCTGGATGTCAGGGACTCTGTTTACCACAGCATTCCCAGTCCTCAGACTCTGTTTGGCATATAGTAAGCACCCAGTGAAGGTTTATTGCAGATTCCAGAGTCAGATCAATATTCCCTATTGACAATATTAAATCAGCAAGCAAGAATAATTTCTAGAAAGGTCTCATGATGATTTTGCCAGCATTGCATGTTTCATTTGATGTGTTATTTAAATATCATCATCTGGGAAATGTACACAGAGCTCTCACTCTGGTATAATAGACATAATTTGTCAGTTCAATATGTTTCTTATATTTTGAATGTTACTGGGAGACGTAGTGAAAAATTTGACTGAGTTCCCAGATCAGTCACTCATTCAAAACAAACGTTCATATATTAAATTATTTATAGTAGTTCCTGGCTCTTATAGCAGACCACAAAGACCTTTATAGGCAAGACCCTTAGATCTATGAATGGGCAGAAAGTGTTACAAAAGTATGGGTCCCAGGCAGAGAATGTAGAGATGGATAAGAAGTGGTAAGGACTGGCTCAAGAAGCAGGATAATGAGGAGGACGAGGTTGGGATCTGACTTCTTTAGCTCATAAAGGTACAAGATACATAAGGGACTCCTGCAACACTGTGTCAGGGGAAGTAGTCAGAGGGAGGATATGATATCATAATGTCGTGTTTGCCATGTATCATGTCATATATGTATGATATGATATAGATCACATTAATAAAGTTATTGTATACCTTGACAGAAAATCATCAGCAATCAACTTAAAAACGTATAAGCATAAGCCCTTTGGATTCAGAGTACTCCAGAATCAATTCGGCAAACACGACCCATGAGTGCTTTTTTTGCTGATATGACTGTCCATATGTCCACAAATATAATTAGAATTCAACGCTATAGCAACTCCACCAAACAGACCATGATTTGGCAGGATCGGGGGGTTGCAAGCCTATCATTGGGAAAGATAGATCTGTTCATATAGTTAAATAAGCAAAGACATATATTTAAAAAAAAAATATGAAGGTGAAAAAATAAAAACAAAAAAATTACAACAGCAAAAGGAAAAATATAAAAAACCAGGCCAATAGACTGCCTGAGTTGTACTCTCAGCTCTGCCCCTGCCAGGTTATGTTTCCAGGGACACATTATGAAACTCTTTGGACCTCAGCACTCAGTACTCCAAGATATAGAATCTGAACTGTCCATTTTACTAGATCCTTAACAAACAAAGTTAATGTTTTGTGTTACCAAGGAGAGAATCTTTAGATGGATATCTTTTGCCAGTAAAATAATATCATTCACTATGCTTAGGATACTCAGATAAAGCTGCTTAAGAGTTTTGAAAATAGGTGGCTGAGTACATTTCTTTAAGTAACTAAATTTGTGTTTTAAATATAATAACAGGCTTTATTTAAATAAGCTCTGTGAAGGGGCCGGCCCGGTGGCGCAGCGGTTAAGTTCGCACGTTCCGCTTCTCGGCGGCCCGGGGTTCGCTGGTTCGGATCCCGGGTGCGGACATGGCACTGCTTGGCAACCATGCTGTGGTAGGCATCCCACGTATAAACTAGAGGAAGATGGGCACGGATGTTAGCTCAGAGCCAGGCTTCCTCAGCAAAAAGAGGAGGACTGGCAGTAGTTAGCTGAGGGCTAATCTTCCTCCAAAAAAAAAAAAAAAAAAAACCTAAATAAGCTCTGTGAAGAAAATGACATATTACAAACAACATAGCTATTGATGTGTAATGATTCTTGATGGCTTAGTACAAATATCTTCTGTCAGACTATATATATGTAAATTTTTAGTCTATTGTCTTTACTAATAAGCCCAAAATTTCTAGAAGAAAAAGAATATCAAGAAAGGCATTGACAGCTAAATTTTCCTCAGAAATTAGATGATTATGTAATGTGAGACGGGAGACATGGGGCCATTAGCACTATCAAATCACCACTTCCTGGGAATGCTAATCTACCTAACGAAGGCATGTTTTTAGTTGAGGAGCATAAAATTACTCTAGAAAGAAGGCAGAGAATTTAAAAAGCAATCTATGAAAAAGATTGGACTTTTCCTTAAAGAAGCACTGTGCTTAAAATAGTGATTATTTCAGCTGTAAATCGTACAACTGACTCTCCTTGAAACCATTTGGGTTTAAAGCTGATTTACTGAGTTACCACTAATTAAATGAGTTTTAAATGACAACTCCATGGTTGTCTTGAGAAAAAAGAAAAACAGAGGCACATACAACTCCGGTCAACAATGTATGTTTACAGTCTACTTGATCCTTTTTCTCCTTGTTTAACTACTTTTCACAATCTGAAATTTGTTATGAGCTGTACAAAAGGTCATGAGTAAAATTTCAAAAGTTTTCAGAATGGGAAGAGGAAAGTTACAGAATCACACATCAGGACTTAAGGACTAAATAAAATGTTTTCCTTTTATTCCTTTTTCTGACAAAATCTTGAATACATTCACCTTTTTTTCCTCCCGAATCAAAAGCCCATGACAGCACCCTTAGGACAGAAGCAAATAAAATCAGAGTATTAAATGACAATAAGAAACATGACATCCACTGTTAGTTCCATTCCTGAAAACATTCCCAATTTGTAAAATAAATAAGGTTGTCCAACTTCAGGTTGTGTCGGAAAGAAATATAGTAAAAATACTACCAAGGACTTAATCCACTTCATTTACTGATGTGGATCCTTCATCACTTTCATTTACTGAGAACTTCCTAAACCCAGGTGTTGTACTGTATACCACACAAACTCCAGAGATTGTCCGTTGCACATTTATGATGTTATAATGAGGAAAAAGACAAGTATATAATTCTAGTCAAGGCCCAATCATAGAAATTCCATAAAGAAACAAGGGGCTGCAGGTGGCATCACTGTAAACTGGGAACCTTAGGAAAACTGCTCTTGTTTCCTCCTTGACATTTGCTAATCATCTCCTACTCCATCCTTCATTCTGCCCCAGTTTTCTGCTAAAACATAATTGAGCTTGAAAATATATCATCAACTTCATCAGTCCTATCTGATCAAGAAAGTCTTTTTTCTAAATCCCAAATCCAACCACTTCTAGGATGAAAGGTCCCCTAGGGTCCTTATCTCTCTGTCTTTCAGACTGGCCCAGTTCAAAAGCCAGGTGTCACCCTGGATTCCCATTCCACCCTGTGTTAGATGCTTTGCAGAGGCCTTTATATTCCTCTGGCCAAACCCTTTCTCTGAAACTGAATCTATCGCCTGTGCTTCTAGCCCCCTGTGCAGGATTCTACTATTTGTGGGCAAGTCTATTAGATCTAATTGGTGACCAAGCATCCAACATTGAACAGACTTGCCACTGCAAAACCTTGCCACACCACCATTCCAACTTCTGATACCAACAATCGCTGCGGTCACACCAGCGCTTTAGACACTGTGCCTTGGACCCATCTGGATACTCAAGTTAGCTCTTCAGGCTAGTTCACACAGCTTCACATCCTGTCTGGAGGCAGGCTTCCTGTGCAGCTCTCCAGCCCCTTTGCTAGCTCCTAGACTGCCTCACACTGAGCCAAGTAGAAACAGGAAATCCTTTTGACTGCAGGTAATATTTAGAGATTTTTTTTCCTCTCATAAGGGAAGACCATCTTTATTGCTAAAGTAAAATAAAAAATATACAGGATTTCGCTCAGTTAGATGAACTATCTGGTTAGATTTGGCAACTTGCTAAGTATACTTATCTTCAACTATCTGAGTTTCCAGTTGCCCCTGGTGTAGACACTGCTCCTCTCACCATATTGCTTCAGTGGGCACAGTGTTTCACTCTGCTCTAAGAAATGATAAAAATCCTTTGCTTTGGTTCTTTTTAATACAACTAAGAGAAGCTGGTAGTTTTCCAAGGCTTTCCTAAAATTGTGAAAAAGCACCAATGAGAAACCACCATATAAAGTACATTTTGTATGAAAGTTTTGGCTAATAAGGTCAGAGTTACCAGCTAGCTTACTTGCTGGGCCTCAGGGGCATTATTCCATGGTAGAGAGGTAAAAACAAACTCTAGGCTCAAAGAACTAGTGCTGTTCACAGCTGTCTTGTGTGGGTCCCTGTTTCTCAGATCACTGTCTACCTGTAGGGGTAGGATGCCATCTACAAGGATAAAAGAGAGCTGCTTCTCTCATATATCCAAACTCACCAAATTTCTCTTTTCAATCTGAGGAATCTTCTCTTACTTATTAGCTAAATTGCAATGTCATCTTCAGTAGAGCTTTTTCTATTCAGCCAGTGTACCAGACGAAGGATTTTACCTGTGTAGGTCCATCAGCTGCTTATTGAAAATAGCATAATATTTAATGTATCATGCAATCTCTAGGTTGCAAGCTTCATAAGAACTGAACTCTATCTTGTTCCCTACTGTATCACTAAAACCGTGCACAAAACCTGGAAAACTGTTGTTCAGGAAATATTTGTGGGCTAGGTGAATGAATTGGAATTGCATATATAATGTGAAGGGGAAAGAAAAAGGAAAAGTTGCGCCATTTCTTTCAGCCTTAAATAGTGGGTAGGATTTTGAGGGGCAGAAGTTTAGACTGAGGGTTCTCCAGAAAGGAAAGTACCTTAAACAAGAACAATGCAAGAAAAATTTGGGAGCATAATGGACCTATTTCAGGAAGAGTGACTAATCTTGTCTGTGTCACATATACAAAGTATTTGGACTCATCATACACACCAATCTTGTTATACTATCCTCTTTTATCATCTTAAGAACTCCAGGGGCCAGCCTAGTGGCACAGCAGTTAACTTTGCATGCTCCGCTTCAGATCCCCAGATCCCCAGTGCAGACCTATGCACCGCTTATCAAGCCATGCTGTGGCAGGCATCCCACATACAAAGATGGGCGTTGAGCCCATCTTCCTCAGCAAAAAAAAAAAAGTGGAGGATTGGTGACAAATGTTAGCTCAAGGCTAATCTTCCTCAAAAGAAAAAAAAAGAGAAATCTAAAACCTGATGTAATTACAGTTAGTTTATTTTCCTTATGGTTTGTTTTACACCTTCTATGCAAGGAGATAAATAATGAGAGCTGTTTCAAAAAACACAAGAGCTTAAAAGGATTGTAAGTGCAGTTATTGATTGAAGTAGAAAAATAAGTGTAAAACATTTTCTTGCTGTTTCTAAAGCAGGAGAGAGAAAAAATGAAATGGAGGGGAAAAAACCAAACCTCTTCCCACGGTAGCGCTAGACTGCACTAAAATATCAACCTACTCAGGAAAAGAGATGCAAAATAAATCCCCAAGAAAATCCTGACGGAAACTAGCAGGCAGATATTGTAAAGGATGTGACAGGATTATTTATCAATATAATGCCTAAGTTGGTATGTAGACAGCATAAGAAAAAGTGGAATACACATCGAATAAAAGCAAGAAATCCATTGTGCCTTGTCAATGTATGTCCCTATTTCACGCATCTCCATTTGTTCACCTACTCTATGACATGCAGTGTCCTAGCTTACCATAGGGATCCAGCAGACAGGTGGGTGCCTGACCTCATGGAGTTCTCCCTCTAATAAGGGGAGGCACACACTAAATAAATCATTATGGAATTAGCTATTCAATTACAGCGTGACAAGGGCTATGGAGGGGAATGACAGAGTGCTACTGGAATGTTTAACTGGAAGACCCTAACTTAGTCAATGAAATTAGGAAAAGCTTTCCTGAAGAGGTAATATTTTAATTCACAAGCAATCTATGGATGATTATTTCACAATTGTTGCATGATGATCCTCTGATAAATCCCATCGTACTATTTTATTTTTTATATTTAAATATTATATACCATTAGTTCTCAACCATCACCAACAGAGCAAACACCTGTGAGTAATGGTTACTCTCTAAAAGCTGCATGGCTACATGGACAAGGGACAATGGATATAATTCCACATCATTCTCTTCTGATGAGATTGAGAGCTGCTCTTGTAAGCCTGGGGATAGCCAAAGAGAGGAAAATTAGGGATCATAGAACAGGGGTAATAATAGTAACGGTAATAATAATGATAATAATAATAGCTAGCATTCAGCATTTACTATGTAACAGCCACTCTTCTCAGTACTCTGTGTACATGAAGTTGCTTAATGTAATTTCTATTGGTGAAGGCTTGCCTGGACTTTTTAGGATGATCCTAATTTAAACTGAGAGAAATTTCCTTAAATTCTGTTGAAGTATATCAAAGTACAATTCCTTGTACACTTTAAACTGGAGCAATTAGTTCCAACTGTCTCTTAAATAAAAAATCTCTGATATATAGTTTTTAATATAACAATTTAAATTTATTTTACTTTATTCTACCATAGAATTCTACTTTTATAAAACTCAATGTCTGTGTTTCAAAACAAAGGGAGGAAATGAACCCAAGGAGGCAAAGACTTGGAAGAAATATTTTTAAATGAGGCAGCATAATTAAGAGAACAGTACTTGTTTTCGTTTCCTCTACCGAGTTCTATGGTTTGGACACATTGTTAGTGTGCTCCCTGACATCTTTTCGTTGTTATGTAGCATTCAGCATGCTGACAATGTTGCAGTGGTGGATGGCTGCCTCAGCATCTCCACACCACGGGAATGATACACTACAGAAATTAGCATTTGGTATTTATTCAATTGTGAGATTTTTAAAATCTACGTGTTTTTACATTTGACGCCCTTTTCTAGCTGAATTAGATAGGAATTCTGGCATAAATATAAAGAAACAATTAAAAGCAATAAAGTCCAACCGTGCCATCCGAGTACCTGACATACATTTCTAATTAAAACTTAGAATTTCATATACAAAATAATCTTACACACCTGGTATTTTTATATAAATTTTCTGTCCTGAGTTTAAGAAAACTATAATAAGTACTCAGTTTATCAAACAAATTTTAAGTTTTTCTGAATAATATCAATGCCCTTCATGTAAAATATCCAGTAATTGCATTTAGTAATATATAATACCTCTTAGCATAATTTTGTGAAATACTTTGTTGCTTTTCTCCAAAATTATACTCTCTAATTTATGCAGATTGGTTTGCCATCTTACTAGTCAATCTTTCAAGATGGTCCTGATTCTTAAAGTCTTTTCTTCATTTCTTGAAATGTTTCTGTAATGTAACAAGAATTAAAATCATTGATGGTATTTTTCCTACAATGAGACTACATCATAAAACACATCTTTAATGACTGTTAGTAACATTTTGAAAGAACAATTGAAATTATTACTTTTCCTTTACTAGTTTCCTTTGCTAGTTTAGGATAATCTCACAAAACATGCCAAGGATTAATCCATAGCTGAAACAACATCAAGACACTCCATCCTGAAAAGCATTTATTTTGAGATAAATACGTATTAACTGAGAATTTATTTTTGAAAATATATAGAAGTAATGTGATAGTTGAATTTCATAACAAGATTTTATAAACTTCCACTAGTAATTTCAAAACAGTTGTTACATTACTGGTAAAGTTTTAATTTCTGGAAAAGTCAATACTTAACAAATGGAGAGATGTATTTTTATTTACTTTTCTTTTTTATAGTCATATCTCATGTTTTGCAGCTAGGCTGGAGTTAACAAGTAGAGCACAGTGTTAATTGAGGTTTATTGAATATAAAGATTAGAAAGAAACGTTAAGTGCTTTGTGAAAATCATTGGCCTTTCTTTTCCATTTTACGCTTCCTTCAGAGGTAAAAAAAAAAAATACTATTATTAAATACTATTAAATTAAGTCTGTAGTCATAAATATCACTGATCCATCAGTTGGTACATTTGAGGAAAAATCAAGCTTCTTTCACCTAACAGGAGCTCAGACTGGACTGTGCACCGTTTTCCAAATGTTAGCAAAGCCAGTGGGAAATACAAACAGTATTATCTAAAGAAATTTTCCTTTAAATTTTCTCGTGAGCATTTAGATAATGAGTGTCTTATACTGTACATCTATTTTCTTGCTTATTTTCTTTTTCCCATCTCAGTATATTTATAGACCGCCTCCAAAAGGTCTTGAATCTTATGAAATTTGCATTATGTTTTACTCTGCTGCAAAGTGCACTAGTGCTCCTTAGGAATGCTGCAGTTGGTTTTAGCTTACAATTTTCACTTTGTGCTGTTAATTGCCTGGGAAAATGTCCAGAACTCAACTAGAAGACCCTAAGTCACTAAACATATCTTATTAACCAATGCAATGGACTCCTAGGGCATAAAAACTTGAGAGTGATACCCTAGAATAATAAACATTATTTCTAAGCTAAGGAGAAGAAAAGTTCAGCAATATAAAAGGTAAATGACAAAGGTAATTAAAACAGCAGATTTCAGGCTACAGTTGGACAGAATCTACTCCTACAAATTGTTCTCAAACCACTGTCATGACTGTATCAATTAGGTATTGCGTAACAACATCAACGTTTAGTAGTTTAAATCACCATGTGTTTAGTACATGATTCTGCTATTCAGTAATTTGACTATGGCTCAGAGAGTGGTTTTTTGGCCTCGAATGGGCTACCTCATGCAACTGAGAGTCTCTTAAGAGACTGTCTCTGTAGCTTGACTAGCTGTTAATCAGGGCACAGTGGCTCTCCCACATGGAGTCTCTCATTCTCCAGCAGAATAGCTTCAAGTTTGTCACATGGCAGTGGCAAGGTTCACAAAGAGAGAGAGAGAGAGAGGAGAAACATGGAGAAGCATGTATGATATCTTGAGGCGTTGAGAGGCACATTGTCACTTCTGTCACATTCCATTGGCAAAAGCAAGTCATATAACCAGCCCACAGAAAAGGGATGGGAAAATCAACTTTACCCCTCTTTATATCCACAGCCTTTAAAATGTAAATTTGGAACGAAGAATTGAAACCATCTTACAATCATCTTTCACAATAATACTATACTTTCTAAATACTTTTCAACAGGTAGAAGTGTTTTAGATTTTATAATATCGTGACTTAAGATCAACTGTTGAAGTCCACCTTATTGTCACAATTTTGTTGAGTCATTTTTACAAACGATCAATGAAATAGCCACCCAAACTCCTCTTTTTTCTACATTACCAGGACTTCTAGATAATTTAAAATAAAGAGGCATTTGATGGGGCTATCTTTTGTTTAAGACTATCAGAAAAACATGGTTTTGAAAAAAATTTCGATAAGTATTTTCAAACATGTACTTTATGACTGGTATTATTATATAATCTATTGAGTACAAATGAAGTGAAAGTAAATTGTCCTGCCCACTTTGAAGGCACAAGATTATGGGTATAAGAAATCATTCATCAGCTAAAAAAGAAACCCATTTGATCTACTTTTGTATTTTAAACAAAGGTATCCTCCTATGAGAGTCCTGCATTTCATGATCTAACTTGAGAACATCATAATGCCCATACAGTATGAAGACTTGTGGCAAACAGGAAGCATAGTAGGAGTTAGAGTTAGGAGGAAAACATTTGAGCAAGCACTTTTAGGGAAAATTTCACTGAGGACTTGAATTGGTATTTTTGCCAATTATTAAATTATTGCCTCTCTGTTCTGAGACCACCCTTCCTCACTCAGCTTTAAGATGTTAGAGTTGGGACTCTGCAAATTCTCTTTTATTTTGCAGTTGGCTCTCTGTTGGCTCTGCCAGTAGGGGGCCCTAGAGGAAGACTAGTAGTGTTCAGGATGAAGAAAGTCCTGCTCTCTCCCATCTTTTGGTTCCTATCTACGTCATCACAGGTACACTTCCAGTGGCAAGAGTGTCCTCCCCTAGAAGCAGCTGAATCCAGTTTGCGATTTTTCTGCACTTACAGAATCAAATTCTCTGTCCCCTCTCTCAGAAACACCAGCATTAGCTGGCTGACATCACCTCTACTCAGATCCAAGTCCCTTCTCTGAGCTCAGAGGAACCGGCACCACTGCTCTGCTTCCTCTCTCAAGAATTCTCGTCTCAGGTCCATGGTGTGCCTATTGCAGTTGATAGCTTAGATCTCTTTAATCCTTTCATTTACCTGCTTAACTTTATTTCTACCTAACAAATCTTTTTATTAATTTTTCTGTGCTCAGATAACTGATATGGTGTCAGTCTGCTGCTAAGGATGGTGAGCAGTCAATGGGCATTCCTGGTAAAGACAAGCCCACCCATCATTTTAGGAAGTACTTAAGAAATTACTTTCTTCCTATGTGACTTTAGTCTAAGAATGGCAGGGAATTAATGGGTCACCTTTACTCTGTAGATCAGCACTGTTCACCTCTGACCCTCTCCTGACAAAGGACAGGACTCACTTGGAGATGGGATGAGCCAAGTATATGGAAGGAAAGTCTGGGGAAATAAGAAGAGGATTGGTCTTGAGAAGGTTAAAGGAAATGATTGCAAAAACTTGGCTAATTTACATGGAAGGCATATGTTGAGAAGTAGCGGAAAACATGCATGGGTATAAAGACAGGCAATTTTAGAAGTCAGGCAGAATTGCTGCCTTGACAATCACAGCCACAGTGTTATAGTAAAAAAAAAAAGTTTGAAACTTCAGTTCATATGTGCACTTACTTAATGATGGTCAGAAGTAAGTCATTATGCCTACTTTAAAGCACAGATTGAATATAATAGGTGATTCTACAATGCTTGCTAAAATTTAAATTACTTATAATATATTCTACTTTGTTTCTCTAAAAAATAATGTTTACAACAAGCAAAACTAATTCAATCCCTTGATTTTAAATTTCACTGGAGTGATATTGTTACTAGACCAAAGTGAGTCCTCTCCTTAGCGAGTTAATCAAACTATACCAGAAGTAGTTGTCACACAAAGCAGAAATTTTATTTACAGCATGTAGCAAATAAAATGGAGACCATAGGGAGTAATTCCACAAAGCTATAGCTCCTTGAACAAAGAGAGAGGATGCCTTTTATTTGGGGTAGAGAATGAATATGCAAGAAGTAAGTTTGTCATCCATGTAAGGTGGGCATAGGCTACCATGTGCACAGTTCAGACACATGCCTCCACATACATCACATGTTATGTTAATAGGAATTTAGCTCCTCCTAGGGCAGAGTTTTTAATATTATAATGAAGTAAAGGTTATTTGTGTACACTTTGCCATTCTTCTGTGCAGGCGTCATTACTGCAGTGTGGTTTCGACTGGTCTGAGTAGGTTCAAGTTGGTGGGTAGCTATTCATTCTCCTGAAAAACAACTTTGAGGAACTAAGGAATGCTGATGGCATTTGTTAAGCAGTTTTTTAAACTACTAAGCAACAAGCAACTCTTTAAGCCTAAGTAACTCTTTAAGCAACTTGGGGCAGGTAGCTGGTGACAAAATGAATGATAGATAGAACCACAAGCTACCTCAGCACCTACTAGAGGATGAAAAGAGCTGAGTTTACTACTATTGCCAGGCTTTTCAAAACACACCTTAAAGAAGTGTAGTACAGCTGAAAAATTGTGGAGAGTGGTGTCCGTTTTTCAGAGATAGCAGACAATAATGAGTAGATATGAGATTGTTCTAGTTAAAGAAATGTGAAGCTGTGCATAATCACAGAGAGACCCAGGTGCAGCATACTACCTGACACGCAAAAAAGAATAGCTAACATTTATTAAACATTAACTAGGTGCCAGGCAATATGCTAAGTATATTGTGTAGCATGCTTAATTCAATCATCATGATGATCCTCTGAGAGAGGTGGTATCCTTGTCCCCCATCACAAAAGAGGAAATAGAGGCTACAAGATTTAACAATGTCTGTATTCAAAACCACAGACTCCAGAGCTGCCCCTTAAACAGTATGCTTTACTTAGGAGGGGCTTAATTAATATACACTGAATAACTAATGGAATGATTATATGCAGAAAGAGATGGCCTGTGTAGCCTTACATAGCATGTGTTTTATATTATCTGACATGGATACTGAGTGCACCATCAGCACAATACTACTCGAAAACAAAGACAAATAACGCTTATAGTAAAAAGAACTTTCAAAATCAATGAAAGTACTGAAACTGAGTGAGAACAGGCTATTAGTAGTGCCAATATATTGCCTTAACTTTTGATAGGTAGCACAACGCAAAGTATTGTGAGCCATTTGGATTTTGAGAATCATTCTTTGATGCTTTTGGAAGAGCCTTACTACTCACTACAAAATTATTCTGCTCCTTACAATTCATTACACTAAAGGATTCTTCCCTTTAATTGGAACTACTGATTTCACAATTCAGGTCAATCTGAAAATCAAAAGACGTCTCTTCATGGGACATACACACATATCCATCTGCATATGCCTCACACACACATACACAAACACACAGACTCATAGAGTGTTAGAGCCAAAAAAAGGCCATTAGGACCATCTAGTCCAACTGCCCTGGTTTTGCACATTTTACCCAGCCAATTCATAGCTTGGGGCTAGTATTCAGATGGAATGCACATTTTGGACATTATGAAATACTAAAATTCTTCAGATACAGCTGGTAAATAACCATAGCCACTGCCTCTAGCCTTCTGAGGGTCTCCATCCCATCTTGCAACAAAGCTTCCATGTTTCCTGCGCCAAGATGCTCGGATCCAGCAACTAAAGAGTGAACTGGAGTTATGGCAAGAGGCTTCGTGAACCCTGCTCCCGCATGCAGGTTGATCAATAGTTTTAATATCACCTCTGGCTGAGTCCTGACTAGAACCCTGGTCTCCAGTCCAAAATCCAGCATTCTTCCCTGTCTGACCTCTTTCCTTTCTTAGATATTAGCATTTTATTGAAATTCAAATAGAGTTCTTCATCTGTGCTGCAAAACACTAACCTTAGATATTAAAAGATAACCTTTCTCCCTTCCATAGAGACTTAATTCCCTTTTACTCAGTCTGTTGATGTTGTAGCATTTTCTCTGCTTCATTGTACAGAGTTTATTGATGCCACTGTAATTCCAATGATCTTCTGTTTCACATTACTCTTCTCTTTAAATGTTTTATCTCCCCTTCTGTATTTCTTTTCAGCTGTAATTCTTTTCAGCTGTTGCTCTTTTCTTTCATTCTTTATGACAGATCTTTCCCTAACAACTCTGTGATGATCTCAAATTATACCTTATAGTTATAGTTGAATGACTCGCATGTCTAAACTATTTTTCCTTTTCTGTATATTACTTCAAATATTTATTAAACCTCTAAAAATTTAACTAACAGTGATTCAAGAAGAATTAACTTGACTTATAAAAATAAGGTTTTGTGTACAGAGCTCAGATCCTAAGTATTTGTAAGAGCTCAATACTTATTATGGTATCCCTTTAAGTGCAATCATACAATTTTCAAAAATGATGGAAATTGCCTAAATTTCGTTTGGCTCACTTAATATCCACACCACTCATTTACTCAGTCAAATAACCCTAATTTTTCCTCTTCCCTCTCCCAAATACCCAACGATGCAACAGTCATACTTCTAGGGAAATGGACAAGTAGAAGTGAAGAAATTCAAGGCTAGTCCATCTAGCTACCTGTTTATTTTTAGTAGACTCTAAATATTCAAAAGCATAGGTCATGAAAATATCTTGTCTCAATATCTGCATCTGACGAGTGCGTCTAGTGTTGGTTATTCAGATTCTACCTCCAATTACAAGGTGTGGAGGGGTTTTTCCCACACCAAGCAATTCTCCAACACTAGCTGGGTGTTCTACAACTCAATTCTGACAGTCTCTACTGGAGATAACATCAGATCCCACAGGTTAAGGGCTCAGTCCTACAAGACTGCCTCCCACTTCAGATGTGAATCACAAGTCCAGGTTGTCAGCTGTGCTTCTGACTGACTAGCTATAAATCAGAGGTTCCCACAAACTCTCCTTGGGTTTCATTAATTTGCTTGAGTGGCTCACAGAACTCAGAGAAACATTTAACTCATTAGATCACCATTTTATTATAAAAGGATATAACTCAGGTCGAGCCAAATGGAAGAGATGCATTGGGAAGATGTGAGAAGTGCGCGGAGCTTCCATGCGTCCTCTAGGTGCGCCACTCTCCTGGACTCTCTATGTGTTCACCAACATGGGAGCTCTCCAAGCTTATCCTTCTGAGTTTTTTTGGAGGCTTCATTACATAGGCATGATTGATTAAATCATTGACCGTTGGCAATTGAGTCAACCTCTAGCCCCTCTCCCCTCCCAGGAAATCATGGTGTGGGAAAGAAAGTTCCAACCGTCTAATCACATGGTTGGTTCTTCTGGCAGCCAGCCGGTATCCTTAGGTACCTTCCAAAAGTCACCTCATTAACATAACAAAAGACACGTTAATTGTTGTCATCACAAATCATTCCAAGGGTTTTAGGAGCAACTATCAGAAATAGGACAAAGACCAGATATATATATATATATTATAAATCACAATATCAAAGTTATAAACTCTAAGGAAATTGTGTGAAAGTTTAGAAGGGATGTGGGATTATGCATATGATAATTTATAAAGTCGTGTAGTGTGTTATCTATTAGACTGTTATCATACAACATCTCTATGCTATATATGGTATTATAAATTCACAGAGTTACTGAAAAGAGAGCAGTCTGAAATATAACAATAATAATCCTTACATTTATTGGCATTTCAATATGCCAGGCACAGGACTAAGTATTGCATGAGTCTCTAACTATTTTATGTGGATTATCTAATTTGATTCTCACGTTAGCCCTCTTGGATAGGAACTATCATTACCTCCATTTTGCAGACAGAAAATAGAAGCTTAAAAAAGTTCTATAATTTTCCCAAGTCCATCCTGAAAGCAATGGAGATATTTTGACTTTTAAACCTGAGCTCTTAACCAGTACTACATATTTAATACCTGTTCAAACCCTGAAATACAGGTAGTATTTTGCAATTTTTATAGAAGAAGAGACTGAGTTTAGATGGTGTTATGGGTTGAATTGTGTTTCTCAAAAAGAGCTGTTAAAGTCTTTTTTTTTTTGAGGAAGATTAGCCCTGAGCTAACATCTGCTGCCAATCCTCCTCTTTGTGCTGAGGAAGACTGGCCCTGAGCTAATATCCGTTCCCATCTTCCTCTACTTTATATGTAGGATGCCTGCTACAGCATGGCTTGACAAGCGGTGCCATGTCTGCACCCAGGATCCCAACCGGGGAACCCGGGCCGCAGAAGTGGAACGTGCGCACTTAACGGCTGCACCACCGGGCTGGCCCTCAAGATCTGTTAAAGTCTTAATCTTCCCCTCCCCGTACCTCTGAATGTGACCTTATTTGGAAATACGGTCATCGTGGATGTAATTAGTTAAGTTGAGGTCACACCAGAGTAGGATGGGCCCTTATTCCAATATGACTAGTGTCCTTATACGAAAGGGGACATTTTGACATAGGCAGAGAAGGAAGATAGCCATGTGAAGACAGAGGCACAGATTAGATTTATGCTGTCACAAACCAAGGAACACCTGGGTTAGCAGAAGCTGAAAGAAGGAAGGAAGAAACTACTAGCCTTCAGAGGGGACGTGGCCAACACCTTGATTTTGATTTTGGACTTCTAGCCTTCAGAACTGAGTGAGAATAAATTGTTATTGTTTTAAGCCTCCCTGTTTGGGGTACTTTGTTTTGCAGCCCTGGGAAAGTAGTGCGGGTGGTTAGGATTTTTGCTAAAGGTCATGGTTTAATAAGTGGCAGGTACCATATTACTGATATTGATAAATAAGCACTACTCTTGGATTATTCTGAATTGTCCAAGAAAATGCATTACATAAGCTCTAAGTACCCAATAACTCCTTCCCGTGCTCAGCCACAGCCTCTCATCATGATGTCTAACATCTGTACCATCTGTTCCATGTATAAGCTATGCACGCTGTTATTTAAAGTTTATCTACTAGGTCTCATGCCATCTTGCCTACTCAAGGATATGACTATAGTCATGTTCCTATATGCTATAGACTATATGTTTCAATGCTATAGACTATAGTATTTCTCCTCTTCTCTTCTTACATCATCATCTGTTTGCCCTCTACTGGCTCTCTCAGCTTATAAGGATGCTGTCATTTTTCCATATCTAAAAACAACAAACAAACTACTTTTTACTCCACTTTTTGTGCCAGCCACTGCTCCATCTCTTTTTTCCCTTTTGCAGCAAAGCAGCTCAAAGGAGTCATGCATCATAGTGCATTATAATCACTGACTCGGAGTCTTCTTAAAGCTACTTCTACAACTGCGATCTCTTAAAACTACTATTTTTCTCTTAAAACTACTGCTGCCTCACCATGCCACTGAAACTTCCCCATCAAGACCACCAGTGACCTCCACGTTACTGTAGCCAATGGTCACTTTTCATTATTCATTACTCATTTACCAGCTGTCACTGTTATGCTACACACAGTTGAAAAGTTTCTCCTCCAAGATATACCTTGTTCACAGGATTTCCAGAATATCAGTCTTTGTTTTCCTCCTTTGCCATTAGTTGCTTCTTAATCTCTTGCTCGTTCCTCCCCTTCTCTTGCCCATCTTCATGTTGCAGTGCCTCAGGACTCAAACTTGATCTTTTGCTCTTCTCTGTCTAAAATATTCCCTTCCAGATCTCATCCAGTTTCATACATATATGCTGATGACTCCCAAATTGATATCTCCCGTCTCAACTTCTCTCCTAAACTCTAATTCACTTGTCAGCTACTTCTGCCACTGTTCCCTTAGAGTCCTTTCTCAACACAGAAGCCAGAGTGACCCTCTAATGGAAGTCAGTCAGTCAGATCAGGCCACTGCTCTGCAGAAAGCCCTGCGATGGCTTTCCATTGACTCACAGTAAAAGCCATAATTTTCAAAATGGCCTACAAATTCCTCCATTCTCTGAACTCATCCACCATTATCCCCTCCACCCTCCATTGACTCTGCTCCTGAGTGCTGACTGACTTGCTACTCCTTGACCGAGTCTTCATACTCCCAATTTAGAGTTTTCTCCTGGCTCTTTTGTCAGTCTGGACTGCTCTGTCCTCAGATATTTGCCTGACTGACTCCCGCACATTCCTCCAATCTTCACTCAGATCTCACTGACTCACTAAGGCCTTCACCAGCCACCCTATTTCATGCTACAAGCTGCCTCATCAACTATGACCTCCCAACCCCTGATTTCCTGTTCCACACTTCCTTTTTGCCATAACAATTCAATGTACTATACTATTTATTAAATTCTACTTTTCCCCATATCTTCCAATGCTAAAATGTAAGGTACAAACTTCCAGTCATAAGATAAATAAGTACTGGGATGTACTGTACAACATGATGACTATGGTTAACACTGCTGTATGACGTATAGGAAAGTTGTTAAGGGAGTAAATTCTAAGAGTTTTCATTACAAGGAGGATTTTTTTTTCCTTTTTTTCTCATTGCTTTTTATTGTATTTGAATGAGATGGTGGATGTTAACTAAACTTATTGTGGCGATCATTTCACAATATATGTAAGTAAAACCTTTATGTTGTACACCTGAAACTCACACAGTGATGTATGTCAATTAAATCTCAAGAAAACTGGAAAAAAAATTAAAAATAAAATAAAATGTAAGCTCTTCGAAGGCACTCAATGCTCCTACACCATTTTGCCCATTGATATATCTAAGTATATGCCCAGATCCTGGCACATACTAAATGCACAGAAAACATCTGTTGAATGAAGGATCTATAATCAGTGATGTCTGCATTACTGGACATTAGTACTGCTAATAAGCACTTTATTTTTTTGCTTCATATCTGAGAGTAAAGAATCCTATAAGAAATATTGACATTTCCTTAAGTTTATACCTGCCCACATTTTTACATTACCTACATGAAAATAATTACTGGAAACAAATGTAGCTATTGTGGATTTTTTTCAGAAATAGTTCTTATTTTATATTGTTCTCTTGATTCTCATGAAACGAATCAAATTTTCTCCCTTAGGTCATTTGTCTGTCATTAAGTGAAACATAAAAAGGTAGCTCTTTCGTTTGGTGCCCTGTATCCCTTCTTGCATTTCACAGCACAATCAACACTGATTTACATTAAGGTACTACTGATTGCCTCTACCAAATGAGCCTCCAGAAGTTTCCTCTGAATAAACTGGAAAAAATGATAATAAATGTTCAGCAAATTGCAAACCATAATTGGATAGCTGTGCCCCCAACTGGTAAAAAATTGTATGAGGTGCTGAGTGTAATCTTATTTATTGATTTCCTTCATTCTAGAGTTGGTGAAGGGCAAAAAGAGGAACAGGTAAATCAAAATGTTGAAATGTTGTGATTTATTAATAGAAACAATGTGTCACATCTCTCTGCACACCTACAAAATTGCTTATTTGTCCTGAATGTATTTTCAGACAGTGTTTTCATTTGGGAAACCAAAATGACTACCAGGCCACTTTTCAGTAATGTTTTTCTCCTTTCTGTGAAGAAAGTTTCACTTATTTTATATATTATGGCACATGGTAAATTATTTAAGATATGATCAGATAATTGGAAGTATCTCATGATATCCTCCAATCTTTCTTCTCCTAGGTTTTAATTTCTCAGGTAGAGCAATTCAGTCAGAGACAGGCTTGGCAACAAAAAAGCATTCAGATTTCAGTTGACAGGTACAATACGGGACATTCAAAAAGGCAGTCAGGCAGGTATTTTTCCAGAAGGTTACAAAGTATGGTGCATAAAGTTTGCTTTTTCTGCCTTTTCAACTTAGAGACAGAAATATGTTTATATAGTCTCCTTGGTTCTCCTTATATAGTAACCTGGTTCGTGGGAATTTACTTGAACTTCATTTAACCCTCGACTTAGAATTTAAGATTCTCTGCTAGTTTACAACACAATCAGCCATTAGTGAGAATCAAAGCTGAGATAGTTCTAGACAGTGAAATAAGCTCATGTTTCGGTCAAAGGCTTCGTTTAGATGAGTTTTAGTTTATGGCCTTTGGGTAATGTGTGCGGTTGACCCTCAGATGTCCTCTGTGAGGAGAGTGTTTATCAGGAAATATCCCTCCATGCCAATTTGCTCTTTGCAGAGTGTACTTGCACCCAGACACTACAAGAAGTTTCGTTTAAGGAATTAAAAATCTAAGTGAGTACAAGAAGTGGGGGCAGCAGCTCTTGCAGGAGTGTTAGTTCCTCAGACTGCAGCTATTTGACACGTGGTTGAATTGGAAATTAAATATTATATATACCTATGTATTAAAAATAAATATATGATCAACAGGTTAAGGCTTGAAGCTGTCTACATTAGAAACTTCCCTATCTTCACTGATACACTGCTTCCAAAATACCCCATTGGATAGACTTTCTCTGTCACCCCATAAACAACCTGGTTGCCATCCTATGACCAACCAGCACACCATGTGCCCTGCGTGCCTCTCATGGTGAACTGAACAATTCACCACACGAATTTAGCACCTTGAAGATAAAACCTGGAGAGGTATTTGGGATGTTCACCCAAGCAGAAAATATGTTCTTAGGCTTTTCCATTATAAAAAAACAGAAACTATCACTGTACAACTTGACTAACAAGATAGAATATTTGTTCCAATGGGGAAAATGCCTGAACTGTGTAATATTTAGAAAATAGTGCTGTTTTATTCTTTATGAATATGTGGAGAAAATATCTATATGGCTTGAGCGATTTTAAGGAATGCGTGTTTAAGATAGAAGAGGCGGAGAGAGAGCACGCCTAAGAATATTATACAAGACAGGGTGAAGTAGGAGGCTGGATTTGAGAGACTGTCTATCTATGAAAGGTAAAAGAGAAAATAAACTCTAGAATAATATAAGGAAGAAAATTCTAGGAGATAGTTTCTATGGAGTTGTATTTGATTATTTTTTTAATGTTACAATAGTAATTCACTCAGAAGCAAAATAACATAGAAGATAGTGAAAGACTAAACTGGCTGGTTAGTGCCGACTCTCCCTCCTGAACCTTCCCCCTGCCTCTGCCTAGGATGAGCAACAGACCTCAGAGAAGGCAAATCCATACTTTGATTTGTTATTTCTCCACATATTGCTCCACATAGCAAAACAAGAGAATGGACTGTTATCCTTGTTTTATTAATTTAAATTTGGAGGTTTGCTGCGAACTGAGTCTCTCTAAAAATCAAATGTCTAGAGAGGGAGGAATGCATTTGACTCTTTTCACCAGCGTAAGCAAATCAGGCGTGACTTTTCCCCTCAAAATTTTCTGTTCTAGAAATAGAGTATCCTGGAAGGAAAAGGAAGAAATACATGATCTTAGTGGAAATAAACTTCTACACTATTTCCTTTGAATTACTGTGGCTTCATATATTAGCTCAGAAGATGGTGACCTGGAGGTTAGCGGTTGCCTGTTGTGTAATGGCATGGTCTTTGTAGCAGAGCGCCCCGACCTGTGGGGTCCGTTAGATAAGAAGCAGATGCCCTTAGAATCAGCTTTCCTCACTTCTATACGTGTTTACTTGTATGACCCACTTTAACAAAATACATCTAAAAATCTGAATGGTATTAGAGAGTTATGAAGTGCTTGTATGCTTTTTATAGATAACACACAGAGTTTGATAAAATTATTTCAGTTGCAAATATTGGTTTATTGACTATTTTATCAGAGACAGACATTGTAAAGAGAGGCACAGAAGCCAATGTGAAAAGGCTACATACTATATGATTCCAACTATACGGCATTCTAGAAAAGGGAAAACTATGGAGACAGTGAAAAGATCAGTGGTTGCCAGGGGTTGGGGGGAGAAAGGGATGAACAGGCAGAGCATGGAGGATTTTTAGGGCAGTGAAACTATTCTGTATGACACTGGAATGGTAGATACAGGTCATTATGCATTTTTCAGAGCCCACGGAAGGTACAAGACCAAGAGTGAACCCTAAGCACTCTGGTGGGAGATGTTGATAATAGGAGAGGCTGTGGTTGTGTGGAGGCAGAGGCTACATGGAAACTCTCTGTGCCTTCTTCTCAGTTTTGCTGTGAAGTTGAAGCTTCTCTCAAAAATAAAGTCTTAAGAAACAAGAGAGAGAGGAGGGCAGTCTTAGCAAGGTGCTCCTCCTTTCCATTACCTGTTTGACTATCCTAGCCAGAGTATGGCTCCTTTCCTTACTCAATCTTCGTTCATGACCTCCTTAGTTACCTCCTTAATTGATGTAAATTCTGACTTCATTTACATATACTTTATTAAAGTATATGTAACATATGTATCTGACTTCATTACATGTACTTTATTAAAACTGTTGCTCTTTCAAGAGCTGTTCTTATCTTATTGGGCCTATAGTCAAATCCTTGAATACCTAAAATCAGTTGAGCTTATTTAAGTAGCTATGATATAAAATACAATGTGCTCGGGATTACTCAGATAAACAAGGATGAGTGAAATAGAAACCCTGTTCTATAGTTGCTGATGATTTCGTAAGGAGTATCAGTTAGCAGTTGCTGTCTAATAAATCATGCGAAAATTCCATGGCTTAAAACAACAAGCATGTATTATTGTTCGTGAGTCTTTTGGTCAGCTGGACAGTATTTCCGGGCTCACTCGTGTACCCGTGGTCAGAAGTGGGTCAGGCAGACAGTTTGCTGGTTGCCTGACTCTGTCACATGTTTTGGGAGAGTGGCTAGCTGTAGTCTAGGTCGGCCTTGGCTCAATATCTAGGCTTTTCTCCCCATGATCTTCATCCTCTAGCAGGCTAGCCTAGGAAGGAGCGTGTGAGAGAAAATTTAAACCCATAATGCCTCTTGGGCCCAGACTCGGAACAGGCGCATTGACATTTTCACCAGATTTTATTGTCCAGAGCAAGTCACAAATTCAGACCAGATTCAAGGTTGTGGAAATAGGCTCAACCTCTTGATGTGAGGGGTTGCAATGTCACACTACAAAGGGCAGTGATACAAGGAGAGAATAATGGGAAGAAGTCCAGACAAGTATATAAAGAGGCGACCTTAAATGGGCCTTTGTACTGGCCTTTGCAATTCAGTAGACGGTTAATAACCTCACCATCTTTTCAGTAGCAAAGATTTGAGCTCCATGATAGAAAAATCCATTTGGCAGCAGTGTCTAGACCAATTACAACTGAAAAGTAGAAGGTCGAGAGAACTGGGCGAAGGGCGTCAGTGTTAATTACTAAGGTTCTTGAGGGTCTTGAGTGTGATGAGTGCAGTGACTGAAAAGGGAAAGAAGAGATTTGAGAAATATTTGATATTTGAAGAAAATGGGGGAGAAAGGTAAAAAGAAGTGAAATGACTATAATCTACAGAGTCCACTTGGAAGATGGAGGAAACATTAGTGAAATTGAGAAATTAGAAGAAAAGAAGATTTCGAAGCTAGAAGAGTGGATGAAAATAAACATACTGAGATGTAAATATATAAAGAATTTAAGGGCTATCAGAGTCTCTAACTGAATGTGTCTAAGAGACAACGAGGAATATACATTGAGTTTAGAGCTCAGAGAGCAGAAATGCATATTTTGTATATATCTGCACAGAAGGAAAAGATTAAACCCTGGTATGAAAGTGTTCTCTGAGGAAGATGGAGACAATGAAAAATGGTTCAAGGACAATCCTGAAAGAGTATGTTCGTTTAGAGTACAGAAGAAGTAGAGTGTGCTCCTTGTTTTGTAACAAATCTCTTTTTCGTATTACTTGGCTTAATGACTAGTTGTAGCGGATCTGTATATACTGTGTGGAAGATATTAGATAACTTTGCACAAGATTAGAAATACTCATAGCACTTTGTGCATTGGGTCACAAATATTAGCCAGTCATCATGACAAAAAATAATATGACTGGATTTTAGGAAAATGCCTTATATTATTTGATTAAGACTGATTCTCCTGAGATAAATAGCACCTGTTTGTAATTATAGTAAAGGTACTAGTGTAACAGGAAGTATATTTAGGAAATGACTAATAATGTGCTATTGACTGAAAGCACTGGTTGGAAACATCTGTGGTTCTGTTGATTATTGTTTACTGATTTTTCCTAGATGGCTGAATAACTGACAGTGATGGGAAGTAACTCAGAATTGATTTTATATTGCTTGGAATGAGTTGTTGAAATGTCAATAGCAATAACATCTTATAAAATGCACCATATAAAGAAGTAAATATTTCTAGTAAAGCTTTCTCTAAAGAGTTATTAGTGATTTGCATATGTTACCTCTTTGTAAAAAATAGAACAAATTGTTATTTGACTTTACGCAGAAGAAAACAGAGGCTCAAAGTTTTTATCCGAAGACATTTTTAGTTAGTGACAGAATTATAATTAGAACTCAAGATAACCTCCTTTTGGAGGAAAAGTATAATTATACTTTACAACTTATGCCGTATAAAAATTGTGTTCATATACATATGGTCTTAAAAGTTATGCTTTCTTAAAGAATTTATCTTTAAAATTAATTGGTGTTATTTTTAAAAGAACCTGTATTTTTAGTATGAAAATACTATAATTAGGAAAGAAATGTTATGGAATCGATTTTATTTTACCAGTACTTTTACTTATTAAGACAAACAGAGCATGCCAACTGATTGTCCTAGTAACCATAAAAATATTGTGCAGCACATACCCAGGTGGAAAAGCAGGTGTTTTTATTCTACCTAAGACAACGAAGGCAACTTCCTGTTGTTGGATTGTTCCTGGTCTCCTGCTCTATCTTTTGTTACTTTCTTCCTTCAGTAACCTATGCTTCATGCTCGCTCTATTCATCAACCGGCGTTCGGTACCATCTAAAGCAGTGTTTTTCAAATTGTGGATCATGCCCCACGAACCAACTTAGTGATTCAGGATGTGTTTTTAAAATGTAATCACAGAATGAAATAGAATAAAAACATACCAGAGCTTATGTCACATAATGTTAAATATTGTTCTACAAAAATGTCTGTTTTATATATTTTTACAAATATGTGTAGATATGTGCTGTCTCAGCGTATTTTTGATCAAGAAAGTGTTATGGCTACTGATAATCTAGAGATTTATCATGTAAATTATTCTTTCATTGCAAATTATTTTTTAATTAATTGATCAAATATTTATTATGTACCTGGTATGTCTGTGAAAATTAACCTCCATAAAGAATATAACTAACCTCCTGCTATAAATGAGTTGACATTTAGGGTAAGATAAGTCTCAAAAAAGAGAACTGACAAAATGAGGCATCGTGGGGCGTTATTGTTTCATACTAGCATTCTCTTGTTTGTGCATCTTTACATGGCTATACTGCTACAATTTATTTTCATGTCAGGATTTCTGGTAAGGTTTTTAAGTAGTAAAAGTAACGTTTTTAAGCAGTAAAAGAATGCACCTGGAAGCTGTGCTCTAGCTTGTCTGTTTTGCAACAGTGGGATCATAAGGAGAATTATTCCCATCAGAGGAGCATGGAAAACCATCTATGGATGGTTCAGCAAAGCCTCTATTCTATATTCACCATTGATTAAAATGTATTTCAATTTTTTTTATTGACGTGTTTTTAGAGCAATTTAAGGTTCAAAGCAAAATTGAGAGGAAGGTACTAAGATCTTCCATGTATCCCCTACCCAAGCATATGCATAGCCTCCCCCATTTTCAATATCCCCCACCAGCGTGGTGCATTTGTTATATAAATGATGAGCCTACGTGGACCCATTATAATCACCAAAAGTCCATATTTTACTTTAGAGTTCACTCAATCTCTACTCCAGTAAGCAACATCTCCATGTACAGTATTCCCCCCTTATCCACAGACACATACTTTCCAAGACCCCCCATGGGTGCCTGAAACCACAGATAGTACCAAACCCATATGTTTTTTCCTACACCTACGTATTTGAGGTGTGACAGCAAAACTAGCGTGAATTTCTTTTTCTTTCTTCACAATTTCATGAATAGGAGATTTGATTCGTTCTTACCCGAGATCATAACCTCAGCATAGGTTTCTGTTTTTTTTCCTTTTCTTAAGTCAAGAACTTTCACCTTTTCACTTCAAGGAAACACTTTATGGCTTCTCTTTGGCATATCTGAATTGCCAGCATCACTACTGTTGTGCATTGAGGCTATTATTAAGTAAAGTAAGTGTTACTTGAACACAAGCACTGCAATCGATACTGCCACAGTCAATCTGATTACCAAGAGGGCTACCAAGTGTCTCACGGGCAGGTAGCATATATAGCATGGATACTCTGGACAAAGGGATGATCCACGTCCCATGTAGGACAGAGCAAGATGGCATGAGATTTCATCACACTACCTGAAGGGCATGCAATGGAAAACTTATGAATTGTTTATTTCTAGAATTTTCTATTTAATATTCTCAGGCTGTACTTGACTTTTTGAAACCACAAAAGTGAAACCACAGATAAAGGAAGACTACTGTATTCACCTCTCTCACCTATCCGAGGGCAGCAGTTTGCCCTGTCTTCTCCTCTTCTCTTATAGATCCAAGAAAAGTTACTCATTTTTCAGTTCGTTTGGCTTTTTACTTGCTGTTAGGACGATGTGGTGACTTCCAGAAGCAGAAACTGGAAGTTCTATTTCAATTTTTAAACAAGCGTTTTGCAGTAATTGTTAAGTGCTGGGACGACGCGTCTTAGCCGCTCAGGGTAAATGATATAGATATGTTGCGTGCTCTGGAAATCTGAGTCTAGTAGAGGAGACTGGAATAGTTTAATCTTTTTCTGCGTCTTTTCACTTCAATTCAGAGAGAATAAAATCAAGGATCCTAGCAGCATGGAGAAAAAACGGCTTATATATAGAATCACTTTGTTACATTTGTGGAGGTCAGTGTATGAGGAAATGATTGATATGATAAGAGGAAAAACAAGGAAGCTAAGGATGGAGGGGTGCAGAAGTCAAGGAAGAGCTGCTGGAGTCTGTTTTCAGCCTTCAGTTAATCTATTAAACTTCCTAGAGAGTTGAGACATGAGGAAACTACTGGGTAAGAAAGGCTTGGGTATAAATATGAAATGGAAAAGCTACACTTATATCACTTAACATCTTATTATCTTTAAAACCACTTCTAATTTTGCTGTCTGGGAAAGAAGGATAGGACAGAGCATTAGAAATGTACATAAATGCCAGTCTTGCTAGACCATGTCATTCCACAGAGTCTATTCAATTGCTTCTAGTCAGCCTCGATCACTATTATGATGACCTTGCAGACAAGCATGCATTGTTTTTGCTGTCTGCTAGACTGATTTTGTATTCAAAACAGATTACATATTCTCCCCATATTTCCTCTGTCATGCACAATCTTTCCTTTAATAATAGCCTTCTGCTTTCTTGTTGAAGACCTGCTGAGACGCTTTTATGCATAAAAAAACAGATGCCCCAATTTTTCCTCTCAAAGCCATTTGCACAACATTTAGCAAAGTAGACCAAATTTTCTTAAAGTAAATTCAAGATGCCCAGTAGAGTAAGAAAGACTTTTTCAAGTTGTCTAAAAGAGTATGTTCAAATGTAAATTTTTCTTGAGATTGACAGGTGTATAAATCATCTATTTCTGCAAATAATTAAGGTCATAAAATTTATATAATACAATCTAAATATTCCTAATTTAATACAAGGCTGGTAACCATACTGGTGAGCAGGCAAAGTCCAAATGCATGCCTGAGAAGCTGAGTCTGGAGTGAGTAATAAATTTTTTAATCAAAGGTCCAAAGTAGATAGCATGATTCAAGTATAATAGCAAAAAAATGTAATAAAAAACTTGAGAATAAATACAAAAGAATGTAGTAGAAGATAAAAATTAAGATCTTCACTGTTTTGTTTTGTTTTTTTAATTTGGTGACCCAGCTTTTGACAGCCAATTTCCCAATGCATAAGGAATCAACTTAGTATTAGATATATATTAGGAGATTGAAATACATGTAACAAATATAATAAATATCAGTAAGGCCACAGCTGCCTAGAAGGTGTTCACGTCTCAACCCTACATCATTATAACATCCTTATCTTAGGGTTCAGGAAAATTTGGTATTACCATAGAATCGTTTGAAAGATACAACAGAGACCAACAGAGCAAGGCTGCATTTTCCCTTGCTTAGTCCCAAATTCTCATCTTTAATTACTATTTTGAATAATAATGCAAACTATTATTATATCCTCAAATTTATCATTCAAATGTACATTTGGAACAGAAGACTACAGAGGAAGCCAGAGAATGAAACCAGGAGTGGGTCTAGGGGTCTCCTCAATGTACCTACCTCACTAGCACTTTGCAAGAATTGTCTTAGCAAAGGAATTCACTTTATCTTGTCACAGACTTAGAAAAGATAAGTTCCATAAAAACAAAAACTAGTGTGTATTCTAATTATTACTGCTACAAAACAAGCCTCCTCAAAATGTATTTTCTTGTGCTCGTGGGTTCTGTGGATCGGGAATTCAGACAGGGCTCGTTAAGGATGGCTTCTCTCTGCTACGTGATGGCGGGGCCTCATTTGGGAAGGTGATGGCCTGGAAGATTGGATAGCCGGGGGCTGAATTCCTTTGCAGATATCTTCATTCATACATCTGGGGGCAGTTACTGGCCACTGCTAGAGCACACACTGCTTATCCTTGAGACCTAGTTTCACGACATGGCAAGCTCAGGGTAGTCAAGCATCTTACCTGGCATCTCAGGAATTGAAAGGCAAATGTCCCAAGGATATCAGGAAGAAGCTACACAGACTTTATTTTATTAGCCTCTGAGGTCAAATGGCATTTCTTCCTCATACTCTGTTTCCTGGAGCAGGCATAATCTGGCCTGGATTTAAGGAAAGGGGACATAAACCCCACCATTTGATGAGAGGGATGTCAGACTTATTTTAGAACTACTACAGCAGGTAAGCACTTCATACCTCAGGTGCCAGGGAATTGTGTGTTATGTCTTCTGAAAGCAGTCCTGATGGAGGTGAGTACTGTCTTTGTGGAGAGAAGGGAAGAGGCAGCATTCTGTTCCACACGATTATGAGTTTGGGACAGGATCTCTAAAGATGGCATTTGTGAATATCTGTGATGCTCTATCCATCCTATCTCGCTACTCAAGACAGCAAAATTAGAAATGATTGTGAAGAGCTTGGAAATAAGATGTGAAATGATGTAAGTGCAACTACATTTCCATTTCACAGTTATACCCAAGAGTATGTTATTATATCCAATAGTTTACTCATATCTCAACTCTCTAGGATGCTTTCTATCTTTCTCTATTTAAGAAACTATTAAGAATGCCAGAGTTACAGAGACCTGGCAATTTATCCAGTTGCCCCATCTTGATATACAGTTCACAAAACAATAGAAATTACCATTGTATCTTTGTAATACACATATATATATGCACGTACATGCATATATATACAAACACAAAGATATATCAAAATAAACAGACAACATTAGCAAACACCTAACAAAGAGTAAGTATAAATAACATTTTAAGAAAACATAGAACAGAGAATTTCAGAGAAGGAAGTGTAGTTACTTAATTTGAAAATGATTTATACATATGTGTATATAAATAAATATGTACCTTTTATATATATTTTATATATATGAATACATATATAGGACATGCATATATATGGATACATAAACCTGCATAGTTATAAATGTGTATATACATACACAGAGCAATAAATACGACTATGTAAAACAAAAAAGAAATTTATTCAAGCTTCATTTTACACTGATTCAGAAGTTATTTTATTATTGATAAGCACTTTGGTTTAAATGCGTTTGGTTATCTGTTAATTTATGCATGTTTGCGTATTCATTTTACTAAAATTCTTAGCATAATTTGTCTAAATATATAATATGAGACTAAACAATGAATATTTATCTCGATGTAGAGTTACACCTATATACTCTAAGTACTCGCTGCTTACCCGGGAATAGGTTTTCCAGAGAGGAATTAAAACCATTGGCTATTTTGCTGCTAACACTCAGTGATTTTGTGGTTGGAAGATTTGGTTACACTGTACTCTCAAATAATACAGTAATTACCAGTTTTGCAAGATGCTATTATATTCATTTACATATATCTTACCATGCTGCATATCAGATACAAAATAATTAGATACCAAAGGAAAGGAGTAAAAATGTGGGTAAGCAGTCTGCTATCATTCCAACATATGCAACTAGTGAAGCAGATGGAATTGTATTCTTGGGATGTTTAAGGACTTTTAGAGTGCTTCGTATCAGCAGCATCTGGAGACCAATTACTGAACACTCTCCACAGGGGGCTAGCCTCAGGGTTTTTAAATGGATGAATAATATATAAACTCCACAACCTCCCACTGAGAGAGACTGAAGCAGCATCAGAGAGAAAGAGTCTGTTTGAGTTGAACTAAAAATAAAATAATTTGAAATCTGAACTAAAGTGTTTTGTGTTTACATATGTAGTTGGTTGTAAGGTTGCAATGCTGGGGCACAATGAATAAGGAAAAAAAAACTACCACTGTAAGCTCCTGCCTCTTCCTAAGTCTGGAAGAAAAAGAATGTGAAGGAAAATTAATTTCTCAACTCATACCTGAAAAAGGTTTATGTAAGAATTTGTAATATTAAATTCATGGAAGAAATTTGCTGCACTTTAAAGTTCTAAAGAATCTTAGAATATCTTACAGATATTTCCAACTCTTCCTATTACCTATTAGGTCTGAAGGCCTGAAAAGCTTAATGAATTGCCCTTGAACAGCTACTAACGGAAGTGGCACTAGACTGAGGTGTTCGTTCTATTCTGCCTCACTCCCATCATATGCATTCATATAACAATTACGAAAATAAAGCAACGCTGTGTATGCAGAGAATTGTCCCTTCTAGGTTACGATGAGTTATTCAAATATATTGTCACCCTTAATTTTAACAATACTCAGTGGTATAACATTATTAATATTGTTTCATGGTAAGAAAACTAAGTTCAGAGAAGCAGACCCAAGAATCTGTACCATGCCTGAGAAGTTCAATGTCCTTGGTGAAACATACGAACATCTACCCTATGCATATTTTCTGAGTCAGATTATACAACAAAGTTAGAAAGATGCCTGAAAAATGCCTTCTAAAATCTTCAGTAGCTCATTCATTCATTTATTTATTCATAAATATTTATGAAGTACGTACTTCTATATGCCAGGCACTCAGGTAGGGGCTGGGGATACAGCAGTGAGAAAGACAGGGGTTGTCCTTGGCCTCACGTAGCTTAGAACCTTATGTTGTCGAAAAGACTTCCTTGTGAAGTTTTAACTAAGCTGCTGTATGGCACTTTACAAGTGAGAAAGCAGAAGGGAAAACATGTTAACATTAGCATGGACAAAATCTAACTCAGATCTTCTAATTCTTAGAACAGTTTAGTGCTCTTACACTAACAATCAAATTATTATTACTTAATAAGAATTATCCTCATTTAATTATAATTAATTCAACAATTAAAAGCCTGGTTGCTTTCAATTTAGGCTATGCAAAGAAAATTTTATGAATTATCCATGGTCTACTCTTCAATTATTCTTTGTTTATTTTTTACTGATTTATTTAACGAATAAAAACAAGAAACAAAGGAGATACATGCTGATGTAGAAAATGAAAATGATTACATTACTGATGACCAGTTGTAGTTTCTAAAAAAAATCCTTTGAAGTAAGATGCTAAAGCCCAGGACTAGTATGGAGTATCTAGTATTACCTATTCAAGTTCGATCTCACTCAATACGCAATTGTCAAAATTTAGATACATTTATTTTTATAAAATACCATTTTAAAGGGAGTTAGAAATTTTGGTATCATTGTTTTCAACCTGAGAAAAGAAGCTAAATGAGATCCTAGCAAATCTGATCTTGTGTCTAACATTAAAATCCTCACTAATACTCAAATCCAAAAAGCTGGACATGGGACAAAGAGAATCAACTCAGATTCCCTTGACAGTCACTCTGCAGTAAGAGCAGATACACTGACCACAAGCAGGGGACAAAGGAAAAGTCTGTGTTACTTGATGAGAGAGCTTCTAATGTTAACTTCTTTATAATGGAAAATTTTAAACATGTCCAAAAGCAGAACAATTCCCCGTATATCCATTATTCAGCTTCAACAACTATTAGTTTCTAGTCTCATCTATATTCTTATCCATCTCTCTCCCCACATTATTTTTAAACATATCCCAGACAGCATATAATTTTCTCTGTAAATATTTCAGTGTGTATCACTAAAGAAAAAGGCTCTTAAAAACTTATGACACTCAAAATATTTTAATAATAATTTCCAAGGGAGAGTTTTAGAGAGATGAGCAAAATAAGCATCCTGCAAAAAGAACTAAAATAAAATACTAATTCCAACCACAGTGAACACTTCCAATGCAAAAGGTAAATTTGTAGAACTCTCTTTTAGGGATTAGTTCTTAAAAATTAGGAACTGCACCTGACAACTTTCTCAAAGCAGAAAGACTAACAATTTCAACATGAAAATACACACACAAAGCAGTTTGTCATAAAATGTCTTCTTCTTGCCTGGCATTATTTGTGTGGCACTGAGATGGTTATTTTCCTGCTGTTACCTGTAAGTATCTATACACCAATGAGTAGATATAGCAAACTCACCTGATGGGTTAACATATCCCTGGTATTGATAATCTGAGTAACAAAAGTTTCTGAAACCAGAAGTGGGAATTCTGGAGGCAGCCCAGAATGGAAGCACCTCTGGCTGCTCTGATGAGTATGAAGTTTATCAAGACGGTTGATCTCTAGACATAGACTTGTGAGCAGTAGGTCCAAAGAGAGTATCTGCAAAGTAGGGTTTAACGTAAGCTGGATCTTGGAAGATGGAAGAATAAGCTTTGACTTATAAGCACTGAATTTATTTTGATTTTGATATCCTCTACTTTAAAGACGTTTTTAAAAATATTTCATTTCTATTTCAACTGTCTTAAATTTATTAAGGCAAATGTTCTATGTCAACACTTGCACCAGTATCAAAAGTGGTCACAGAGGCAATATGGTGATGGCATTGACATTCCTCAAAAGGAATACAGAAATTGAAAGATGAGTATACATAGACTCCAGTGTTTTGATTTTAGAGCATTCTTACTCAAATTTGAGGAAGCAGGATTTATTTTATTATGGAAGGCTGAAATTACATTTATTCCCTTATTCCAGAAACATGCATTAAGAGCATGTAATACACCAGGCACGGTGCTGGGCTCTAGCAATATCGCAATGGGAAACACAAACGTGGTCTACTCACTCAGGAAGTTAACATTCTAGCTATTTCCTTACATAATTTGTTCAATACTGGTCGTTAGCTTAATAACAAATTTTCTTTTTTGTTCTAAACCAGCAAAATCCTTTTATCAAATGAATTTTATTTAGATGGAACCCTAATATATAAAATACATTAATTTGATATTTGCTTTAATAAATATTGTATCTAAGTACACATTTTTATTATTGACTTATAAAGGCAATCAATACCAACAAAATTTTTTGGGGGGAAAACAATAAAAGCAGAGATTTTAGATGATAACTCAGGCTTCTATCAGCCTAAGAAATATTTTATCTCTGTATTTTATTTTGGCTGCAGCCATTGGGAGAGAGATCTGAATCTTGGTACACATACCAGTCTTAAATGTCACTTTTGTATTAAAAAAAACAAGTACTGACAATTTGAAGGAACTTTCAATTAATTTCTCAATACACTTGAAAAGGTACAAGGAAGACATTTTCATTTCATATTCAAAACATTCTAATTTGTGCCAGTATAATGTAATAGTTCAGAATTTAGCCTTTTGGGTGAAAAACTTTGTTTTCACTTCTGATCTACACCTTATTAACACAGCCTTGGAACAACTACTCAGTAGGTCTGTGATTGGTTTCCCTTATTCTAAAATGGAAGGATAATACCAGAGTTGTTGAAATAATTAAATTAAATAATATATAAAACACTTATACACTACTTAAGTCATACTAAGTGTTCAATATAAGATATTTAAGCTCTAATCCTATTTAATAAAATAAAAGTCATGGTGGAGACAAAGCAGCTCCATCCCAGTGATTGGAATCCAATTCAGTTCAATTCACCAAAACTTGCTATTTGAAAAGTGTGTGTTGCACAGGTGTAAAGTGGTGGTAATACAGTGAAGACGCTATGTTCTATGCTTGAAGCAGTAATTGAATCAAAGAAGCATGGGAGGCAAGAGACATTCCAGGCAAGGGAATGGGTAGTGTTAAGATATTGCTTGAGTCAAGAGATTGCCCAGAGGAACACAGTGTAGTCTTCAGTGTGACTGTGGTAAAGAACAAGGGGAGTTGAATAGTATGAAAAAAAAGCACAGTGCTGTAGAGATAAGCAGGGTCAGATCATTCAAGCTTTATAAGTCATGTTAAAAATTTGAATGGTTTACCTTTGGGGATGTTGGAAGCTATTGATGTTTCATAGAGAGTTAACTGATTTGGGAGTAACAAAACAATTTGCTTTCAATGGGCCAAAAGTGGAAGCGGGATGGTCAATTAGGAGGCTGCTATGATAATTAAGGAAAGAAATAAAAATATCCTGAACTAGATAGTAGCAGTGGTGTGGGAGAAAAGGAGCAGATTTTAGTAATGTTTTAGAGGTGGAATTGACAGGACTTGATGATTGATGGGGATAAATGATGGATAGAGAGAAATCAGAGACTGTTGAGTTTTCAACTAAGATACTGAGCAAATAATTATTCCATTTTCTGAGATTATACGTTGTTAATAAAACTAGTTCAAAGAGCATTTTTTTCATTTTGGATATACATAGCTTAAAGCATGAATGAATGAAAAACATCAATTTTAAGTAGTTCAGGAGAGAGTCTCCTATATGGAAAATTGGACTGGATGTGACAGTTTGAGTTTAGTTAACATAGAGTTGTTTATTAAAGCCTTGAGAATGGATGAGATTATATTAAGAGAATGATACCAAGCCTCTTAATCTCAAATTCATGTGCCCCATGCCCAGCAAGCCAAACATTGAGACATTGGTGCTTGGAGATGAAGAAAGATTTCTTTGAATTGGACAAAAAGAGTAGATGGGAGCCTGGGTTAGCTCAAATCCACCTCCCCAAGAACAGAAGGCAGGGGGGCTTATAGAGCTAAGGGGCTTGGCAGGAGGAGCTTCAAGGAACAAAGGAGTCACTCCCTATAAGCTTCTGGGCAGTCCGACTTCTGGGCTTCAATGGCTGCTGGGGGCCATCCAGTGATCACAACCTCCCTGAAGGCCTTCTCTTTCTTTTGCAAAACAAGCTCACAAATCCTCAAGAGCCCTGAGTCACCCCTCAAGTTAAACAGGAAAAACAGCAATTTGGTTTAATATCTACAGTACCCCTGAGGTACCTGGTTTCAAGAATACATGGAGCAAAGAGATAACCTTAAAGAGCTCTGAGACAAACCAACATTTAAGGGGTGTTATAATGCAGTAGTAACAGGCAATGAAAACTAGAAAAGAATGATAATAGGGAGAGAGGAAAAAATAAGACCATGAGAAATCACAGAAGCCAAGCAAATATTTTCAGGAGAATGGTCAACTAATGGTAAACTGCTTTCAGGACACTAAATCCATGAGCTCTGAGACAAACGTATCCGCTGGACTTAATGCCCTGGATACAATTTCATGAAGTGGTGAAAGCAGAAGCCATATTATGATGAGTTGAATTCTAAATGGAAAGTGAGGAAAAGAAGCAAAATATGTGTTTGAAATGTTTTCTGGAAAAAAAAAAAAGGCAGTGTGAAATAGCTAGAGGAGAATATAGGATCAAGGGAGGTTTTGATTCCTTGTTTTACAAACTGGAGAGAGGTGAGGATCCTGAAATGCTAATGGAAAACACCTAGCAGAAGAGACAAAGCTGAAGACACGGAAGAGAGTGGGATGAAGAAGGGAGCCAGATCCCAGACAAAGCAAGAGGAGATGTGTCTCATAGCACAGGGAGTAGATTAGCTTTAAGCAGAAGGAGGTATCATGGATGCAGATAGAATAAAAAGCTAGATACAGATTTGAAAACTTTATTGTGAGGGAATGTCGGCACTTTGTTTTCTCAGTTAAGAAAAGGAGGTCGGCTGTTGTGAAGAAGGGTACACAGAGGGATAATTGGATAATTGGATTCAATGTTAAAAAAGAATGTCCTATGATTGAAATTGTAGCGGTGGAGAATGGGAGATTGCTGAAGAGAATAGCCTTGAAAACAAGATGACATAGCACAGCTTAATGTACTATTTGTCTCCAATGTTTTAAAATTTAGTATACACCATAATACATTTGAAACTGGGCATTGTTTCCATTTTTATTACTTAATTGTTAGTTAAGAATACTTTTTTTTAAGTGAAATCAAATGTTTTAAGAATCTCTGACAAAGTCATGTTTCACAACCACTTAAAAAATTTGTTTCATAGAGATGAGAGTACAGGAATTTATTCTAAAACCCTGCCTCTCTGAACCTCATATAATTTTCACATCTATCTTGCCTCCCCATCCTTCAGATGATCTATTATTTTTCAATATATTGTTTTCATATTTTCAAATGTCATCACTCACTTTTGTTTAGAAATACTGTGATTTTAAACATGAATTTTTAAGAACTATGTTCAACTTTTAGTCATTTATCTAACTTCCTATTATGATTTTAATTTCAGATTTACTAGTAAGAGGTGATAAACATTAGAACATTTTATATGTAATATTTAAGAGAATGTCAAATATATTATTTAGAGAATGTCAAATATCCTCAGAGCTAATGATTATTTGATTCTCTTTCTTTGGCTTAGAGTCTAGTTAATTTCCAAAGGTATCAAGATTTCCTAAAGTCTTGAGTTATTAAAAGTTGGATATATTAGCAAGAAATATTTTTTGTCTCTTACTAACTCAAATGTAAAGGATGATTTGAGAATTTCAATGAGTTGCTGTCATTAACAGAAAGAGCATGCTAAAACTTTTAAAAGTAGGACCTTGGAAGCTTGGCTAAGGAAAATCACTAAAAGATATTAGTTTCTGTGTCAGAGAAAGGTTGTGTCTACAAAGAGAAAAAGCACTTTTGCTTGGAAGGATGATTACATTGTACCTGAGTTTTCCTTTGCAAAGGTTACAGATTCTTTTCCTGAACTGATAACTCTGGATGACCAATATTTCCAGCACTTACTCAGTAACGACCTGAAGAGAGAAAAATGTGATACATGGCTAGAGATCATTCACAACCTTAACTGACCTAAGAGAAAACTTTCTGAAATAGGTCCAGGACCTCTTCGCAGTAGGGGCTTATCAGCAAGTTTAGCCAAATAGACTGTGCATTCTGTGGTGCATACCAATAAGTAATACCCCCGTTTAGAAAGCTTCCTGGAAGTGCTGCCAGAAATATAATTATTAGATTAATCTTAGAATCTGTGTTAAGGTTCTTAATAGCTTAGTCAATGAATCCTCAATTAAGATACAGTCTCTGAGTAGTGACTTGCTCCCTCCCCCCCTCCCCATCCCATCTCAATGTTCCTCACAAATGCTTACTCTCCCTTTAAGATTCAATTAACTGTTTGCATCACCTCAAATTTTCTCCCTTCTTCCAAAATTCTTCCCAGTTGGAATTTAGGTCTCTTTCTATTTTTTGAAGCTATTTGCCATGTATATGTTCCTAACATAGCTCTTTAAGAGGGAAAATATTTAAATTATCTTTATGCCACAGGACTAAACACTGTACTTTGTATAGAGCAATGCAATAATATTTGTATAAAAGAAGAGGGGAATGAAAATAAAATTACTGACTACCTTCTTTTTGCCCTGCACTATACAGAGCTCTTGAAATATATTACCTTTCAAAGTTATACAATATTTCTCCATGAAGATAGTTTCAGTCTTGCTATATGGAGTTAAAACTGAGATTTAAATAAAATAAACAGAATACCCAAGATTATGATGAATAGGGTCAGGATACAACCCAAGTGTTTCTTCTATACCCTAAATGACATTTTCTTTTGGCAACATGATATTGAGATAGTTAACCAAAATGCTCTTTTCTCAGCATTCTCTCCTTACACCCTCATGTGATGCCACTCATGGAGAGACCCAGTAGTGAGGTAGCTGGGGAGTAAATACCAAACGAAGACGTGAAATTCAGACAACTCTTAAGAAACTCAGCAAAAAGGAAGGAGAGCAATCAAAGTTGAGACCTGGCAGGTTTTTACAATGTAGGAGATTGGGCATGCTTACACGCTGAAGAGTAAGACCCAGAAATGAAGAAAAGGCTAAAATAAAGGCAACGGTGAGGTAACAATCAGAAGAATCTACAAAGAAGCCAGAAGAAAAGAAACTCAAAGAATAGTTGCAAGGACCATCGGTCAAGAGGCAGGATGGTTGCTTGGAGGGAACTTTGTTAAGATGAGATGTCACACCAGCTCTGCACTCCTAGTTGAAGTGAGGAGGCATAATCAGCATTAAAAACAGTTTTACTGTCAGCTGGTTACTGACAGAATTTCCAGTTCGACAAATAGAATTATACACTTATGTGTGACCACCAAACCCTTTCTCATGCTCTCTTTCTTCCACCACACCTTTTGGTCCTTGTGACCTCAGACTCCTCACCCCATGTCCTCCAGTAGACATGGACTCCTGTGAGGTTTATCCCACTCTGTCTACACTATCTGGTTCTACTGCTGGACGGAAAAGTGGAGCTTCAGATCCTGAGAGTGGAGGAGGGATGGTGGGAAAATGCCCTTAATACCTTGTTTTTCAAATATTAACGTGCTCTTTAATCACCTAGGGTTCTTATTAAAATGAAGATTCTGATTCAGTGGCTCTGGACTGGGACCTGTGAGTCTGCATTTTTAATAAGCTTCTATGTGATGTCAAGGTTGCTGGTCTGCAAACCATATTTTGAGTAGCAAGAATTTGGAGTTATAAACCTAAGGGAAAAAATTTGAAGAAGGTTCTACTTCTAATTCAATATGTTTTAATAACATATGCTTTTTCTTTAAGATGGCCTTAGGGAGGTGATCATGCCTTATTTTAACACTGTAGGCACCTAAAAGATTTTTAAAAATTCCATAAAACATAATTGGACTGTAGTGTGTGTTTATCCTTGTGGTTATAGCAACTAACAGGAATTTGAATCAGCATATAATTTCTGGGGAGCTTGATCTCTCCCATCATATCTTCATTTTTAAAGTATAATTTTATCTCTAGTAGGTGGAAATGTAGGAAGCAGAAGTTTGAAATCCAAATATTCTCTACTCCAATTCCTTCTTAAACAATTACTATTCTACCCACTTCCAACATGTGCTTTGAAGCATCTAGCCTAGAAAATTTTACGTAAATTCCATAATATTCACTTTAGGAATAACTTTTTTTACAAAATAAATGAGTGTCTGAGAAGTTGGCTAAAGAGTGAATATCTTGGGGCTGGCCCCGTGGCCGAGTGGTTAAGTTCGCGTGCTCCGCTGCAGGCGGCCCAGTGTTTCGTTAGTTCGAATCCTGGGCGCGGACATGGCACTGCTCATCAAACCACGCTGAGGCGGCGTCCCACATGCCACAACTACAAGGACCCACAACGAAGAATACACAACTATGTACCGGGGGACTTTGGGGAGAAAAAGGAAAAAATAAAAATCTTTAAAAAAAAAAAAAAAAAAAAAATCTCCTTTAAAAAAAAAAAAAAAAAAAAAAAAGAGTGAATATCTTTTTGATTTCTGAGTATTAGTTATATTTTCCTTTTGATTTTATTATTAAATGTTTTTTGTACTTGATGATACGGAATATATTCTAAATAATATATCTAATAGTAAAATGATAAGAGTGTAGTAGCAATACTCCTCAATTTATAGTAAAAAAAAAAATTAGGTGTAAATTCCATCTCTGCCATTGCTAGCTATAAGACCTTGGGGGAATAACCTAGCTGGTCTTCAATTCCCTCATAAGTGAAAGAATATTTATGGATTCCATGGTTCCTTCCAGTATTATAATCTTATGATTATTTAAATATCAAAAAGAATTCTCAAAGCATGTCCGATTTGTTTTCAGTTTAAAACTGTAGTTTGAAAGTATAATGTAAAATCACAGAGACCTCTTAAAAGATAACATGTAAACTAAAATATAAAGCAGCTTTGAATCAATCTTCCCAAATTCTTTCCAGCAGGGTAACTATATCTGATGTCTCTGAGCAGTTTGTTCAAGCTGCTGCTTCTTTTACAGGTTGATCCTTGTAGGAAAGAGTTAGAGTGGGAACTGCAAGATTCTAAGTCTGATATGGAGCAGTAAACGAATAAATATGAAAACATAATGATTGGATTCAATGAAGAGTAAATTAATGAGTAGCAAAAGTTATTTGGTGATAATTTTTTACAACTACTCCTGAAACTACATAGTGACTCCATTCCCTGATTTATAACGTTAAGGATATGCTTATCATGTTCCTATAAAATAAGGGAAATTCTTTATGCATCAAAACGACCTAATGATTTTGTTAAAAATATATACTCCAGACACTCTCCACCTGCCTCCCCTCATGGAATCTGATTCGGTAGGTTTGGAGCTTCTTTGGCAATTCAAATACACAACAAAGTTTGAAAAACTTTCTAATACTTTGTTTAATCTGCCATACCCACCACCATCTTTCATGCTATTATTTCTTTCTCTGTAAAGTATGGCTAGGAATGTTAATCTTGCTGTTAAGTTCCTGTTCCATATCTTCCCATGAAAGAGAATTGATTTTCAATTGGGCTCAGTGACTATTAAGTAGGTATGTCAGGATTTCAGTATTATTCAAAGAACCTCCGAGTACATCATAAATTATCTTCCTAAAATCCTCATTTTGGTTTGAAATTGAAGAATCACTCTGTAGTAATTATTTTTAGATATTCTTTGATATTAAAATGCATAAGAATACCAAAAGAAGGGGTAAGTACTCCATTCAAAGTTATCACCTTCCTGGTTTATGAAGACAAACTCATAGCTAAGAAGACATAGTTTCTAGCATTAATTTTGGTAAGAACATGCTAACAGAATTTATGAAAAGTCCCTCCACTACTGAAAGCTAAAATATGACGTGTGTATATTTCTATATAGCTATATATGCTTTCATCAGGAGTTAAAGACCTAGAGAATGAGTCATGTTTCATTCTGGTTTTACTAAACAATATCTATACTAGTTCAAGTAAATTGCTTGACCTAAAGTTGTATTGGCTTACAAATATACTTAAAAAGATGATTATTTTAAAAACTTTTATGAAATTTATATTCCATAATATTATGTAAACATGTCATTTCTTTTCCATGATTTCTAATTTTCATGCGCTTTGTTAATTTTGTGGTTTACAAAGAGAACTATATCCATTTGTAGATGAATATAGTGGACAAAATATTCAGTTTTTATTTTGAGCCTAAGGCTAAATCCTAGTTTTAGATCACCCAAGCAACTACTTATAAATTCCTATTAACTAAAAAGCTAGAAATTAATTGAAGATAAGAATTGTGAAATTATATAAAGTATTGTAGCTTAATGTGAACATATTGACTAACCCACATTTTTAGAGTTCAACTCTGTAATCAATTCACTATGAGTAGATTTTCAAGGCTATGTGCCTCAAAACTTTCAGCACAGAATGGGTGGTTCCTCATGGAAAAAAAATCCATTCATAAGTAATTCATTGTGCTAAGAATTGTGATGCCTATTTTGCTGCAAGTTTTTCTGACAATTATGCTTGGCTTCTAAAATGATGCTGAAAGAATAGAATCCAGAGTCTCATAATATAATATCCAAAATGTCCAGGATACAATCAAAAATCACTCCTCATACCAAAAAGCAGGAAAATAACAACTTAAATGAGAAAAGACAATCAACAGATACTAACATCAAGATGAATCACAAGTTAGAATTACCTGACAAAGATTTTAATCTGTCATCATAAAAATGCTTCAACTAGTAATAAAGAATTCTCATGAAACACATGAAAAATAGAAAACCTCAGCAAAGAAATAGAAGTTATTAAAATGACCCAAATGAAAATTATAGAACTGAAAAAAAAAATACAACCACTGAGTTTCAAAACTCACAGACTGGCCTCAATAGTAGAGTGAACATGAGGGTGGACAGAATCAATAAACTTGAAAACAGATCACCCAATCTTAACAACAGAGAAAAGAGTACACTGAAAAAAACTTTAGCAGAGGCTCAAGGAACTATGAGAGAATAGCAAAAGAACTAAGGATTATAACATCACAGTCCCAGAAGTGGAGGAAATAGGGAGTGGAACGCAAAAATCACTCAAAGAAATAATTATGGAAAAATTCAGAAATTTGTCAAAAGACATAAACCCGTAGATTTAAGAAGCTGAGCAAATCCAAAATAGAATAAATCCAAACAAACCCGTGCCGAGACACATCGTTATTAAACTTCTGAAAACTAAAGACAAGCAGAAGTCTTGAAAGCAGCCAGTGAGAAAAACATATTCCTTACGGGGAGCACCAGTTCAAGTTTCTCATCTGAAACCATGGAAGGCAGAATGAAGTAGCACAAGATTTTCATGTACTTAAAGAAAATAACTGTCAACTGAAAATTCTATATCCAACGATCAGTCTCATTTACAATAGCATCAAAACAATCAAACATGTAAGAATAAATTTAACCAAGGATGTGAAAGATCTGCGTACTGAAAAGTATAAGACATTGATGAAAGAATAAGGAAGACATAAATAAATGAAAAAATACATGTTCTTGGATTAGAAGAATTAATATTATTAAAATGTCCATACTACCGAAAGCAATCTAATGAATCAATGCAATTGCTATCAAAATTCCAATGCTATTTTTCACAGAAATAGATAAAACTATCCTAAAATTTGTATGGAACACAAAAGACATCAAATAGCCAAAGCAGTTATGAGCAAGAACAAAACTGGAGGCAGAATGTACTAGTACACAGTCTCAGCATATTAACCTTGTAGCCATAGTCTACATGATAAAAATATTATCTAGATGTTGCCAATAAAATTTTGATTTTGATTTGCCTTATTTTTTTAAGTCAAACTATTGTCCCAAAATATATATAAGACTTCTGTAGTTGACCATACTTGAGAAGCCTATCTTACCATATTATAGCAATATAATGGCACATCTGGATGCAGAAACAATTGTAGTTTTAAAAGAAACACTAACCATTAAAGAATTAGCATCTTAAAATGCGGTAAATAATGTAAAAATGTCTTACTATTCAAATGATTAACAAGCCATACACTTCTTACTAAAAGTAATTCCACTTCTTAAAATACAATTATTTTATGGAAATAATGGATAAGCGCTTAAGTCAGCTGCACAACATAATGCAACAAACACCTAGTAAACAGACCATATACATTCCCCTTCCAACTGTTTTCAATATTGACTTGGTTAAACTATTTGTATAATAAATTGTAATTTTTATATAAATCCCTTCTAACATGGGCTACTGTGTTAAACTCAATCCAAAAATCCTCACAAGCCAAGTTGATTGTTGGTAAACCTATTTTATTCAGATGTGCCTTTCAGAAACTCAGTACTTTTTATGGTTGCCTTATAAATTCAAGAGCTACTGGGATATGAAACAAACAGGTAATTTATCCTGGTGCTCTGACAGTTTTCATGAGCCATTTTTTTACTATTTGAATTATGTCCACATTTGGTTTACTCCAACATCAAATTGTAGCTAAGTGGAGTAAAATTAGTAATTGAGTAAAATTAGTTATTTCTCAAATCAAAACTTTAAAACGATTGGTGAGGACACTTCAACTCACCTACTTGACTCTTCATTCAAGGGATAATGAACAAATTGGAAGTATGCCTTTAATATGTTGACATTTCCAGAAATCGAGTTAGTTTAATGAGGAAAAACTATCTTTAATAAAGACATAAACAACTATTGAGCACTCACACAGTATTCCAGAAGAATTCAGTGTGTTTTGAGGTCAATTATGTATTAGCATGGTATGTTACAAACCGGACTCAGACAGAGGTTAAGCCACTTGCCCCAGACCACAGCAGGAGTCCTGTCACACTGAGGGGTAGCGTGGTCTTTCTACTCTTTCAGTCCATACCCAAGATTAATCTTCTGAGACGAATGGATTTAGTGGAGGAAGCCTGTAAACATTCATGAAGTCATAGCAAACTAAATATTACAGAAATTCTAGATAACCTTTAAATGCTCAAAATTTCCACCTACACAAATGGACCCAAAAAAGACTGCCTGGATCCCCAAAATGGGAGACTGTGCTATTACAAAGTTGAGGAGCAAAACATCTCCTGAATCACATTGTCATGATGTTGCGTTAAAGTAACTTGTATAGGAAGAGTTACTCAAAATCTTGTAAAACTGTCCCAAGAAGGGCAATTTATTCAAGTTCTTATTTACTTACTAGGTTAACCACAAGAAAAATTAATTGGCCATTAACCTTAAAGTAAAATCTATGGAAGCAAAAGATCCTATTAAATATTTAACAGGGACGTAGTCCACATATTGCTTAATTTAATTATTGCAAGCTAATCCACTTAGCTCATCATAATACTTAAAGTTGTTTACCTGAATTCAGTTCACCCCAGCTTTGGTTCCTGTTTTCTTTTTCTCAAGCAGCTGTTTCACTGTAAAAAATTTCTTCTTAAATAATTTTCCAATAATATTAACAATACAGGATCATGAGTTCTTGAGTTGATAAAAGATAAAGCAAACATTCTAGTACGCCGTAAAACATGTCAGTCAGTAGAGCAAAGTAAAAGAAAAGACTATAGATAGCCATGCGTCTGCAACAAACCCCACTGCATTTAAGTCAAACAAGCAGTGGAAAGAATGTGGCGGCGGCGGTGGTGGTGGTGATAGTGGTAGGGTGGAGGTGATGAAGCCCAAAGGATTTATTTTAAAGAACTCAAATTTGGCTGTGGAGCTATAATTTTTCTATATTTATAGTTTATATAAATGACTTAAAATTTTATAAGAAATGAAATGTTCCACAGAGAACAAAAGATATACCTAGAGAATATAGCATGCTTATAGAAGACCATGCAATATCATTGTTTGGCATTATTAATAGACAAATAAGCTTTAAGTCTATGGAAGAATGAGTCAAAATTTCTGATTAGGATTCTATAAGCCCAAGATCACAAACTACTCTATGCACATGCTCAAACTATATACTTTAGTTCTGTGTGAAAAACTTGTGCTTCTGGTTGGCACATCATGTAACTTTTTTTGTGTGTGTGAGGAAGATTGGCCCTGAGCTAACATCTGTGCCAGTCTTCCTCTATTTTGTATGTGGGATGCTGCCACAACATGGCTTGACAAGTGGTGTGTAGGTCTGTGCTCGGGATCTGAGCCCACGAACCCCAGGCCACCGAAGCAGAGCATGTGAACTTAACCACTATGCCACCAGGCCAACCCCTAATGTAATTTTTAATGTGTAAATTAATACAGATACATGGAGGATATTGTGCACTACTACAAAATTCTCAGAAGTTTCATAATGTCTCAGAAGTGAATGCGACAGTCTATATACAGGTGCATTTTATCTGTAATGTTAACAACAGCAAAAAAAATGGTATTCTGAACAGAAGAACATCTGCTTTAAGGTATAGCTTTAATTGAAAGAGGCAACAAAGGTTGCATCTGAAGGGGCAAGAAACGCCCAAGGAAAATTCTGTTGTTGAAGGGAAAACAGATTTAAGGACATTCAAGTCAAAGAACAGATACAAATCTTTCAAAATCTCATCTATTTTATTCTGCTTGAAATACATAATGCTACCAACCTGAGGTCTTACACTTATGTTGTAGAAAACTCAAAAGGAAAAATAAGAAAGGAGCCCAGTAAAAGTTATATTCAGTAAAAGTAACATACAAAGTTATAATTAAGATAAATTAAGATGAGCAAAAATATTGCAATTAGAAAACTGGCTTATTACTTGTTGATACTGGACCTACTCTGGGAGATAGGTAATGCTTACATTAATTTTCAAGTAGAGTAATTTGTCTTGTTCTGACATATCCTATTCGTCAATTCACTGTTCAATGGATCCAGCATTCTACACAGTTAAATCTAAACAGCACATCCCCTTGGAATAGCAGCACACGCTTCCCTCTTACAGAGGGGTCAGTCTCGATAACATAGTTTATGGAAGGTCGTTTGGAGCAAGATGCCCATCAAAGTTACAGAAACTGGGCCACAGGGGCACTATCTTCCTTGATGAATACTTTCAAAGAGATGGTTTCCATGTCCTTGAGAAAGACTCTGCTAGGCCATAAAGGTAACAAGAGACTTATTCCATTTTTAAAAAGATTTACATAAGTTTCAGAGAGACAGAGAAAGAATTTTCAAGTTTTCTAAAGTAAATGCTCTAAGAAAAGGAAGTGGAGGAAAGCCTCTTCCCTGATTTTCGCCAGGGAGAACTACCCTTTTATTTTTCATCTGTATTTGCTCACAATCTCCAGCATACAGCCCTTGCTCAGAGCTTTGCACATACAATTCATATTACCTCTACTAGTAAAATTGTATCCTGTGATATGTGCCTTGTAAATGTACATGTTCACGCAGAGAATGCAGAGATTTTGGACATATGACACTCTGATACTCGTGTAAGTTTAGTGATTGAACTTATGTTTCTTTGTTTTCATTTTCTTTTTTTTTAGCTGATCTTGCTAAAGGAGAACTGGCACAAATTTTTGTCTGAGGAGTGTGCTGGGAATGAGGGTTCTGGGAAAGATAAGAAAGATCTAAATGATATAATGTCATTTTCAAACTCTGCACTTCAGGTTAATTCAATAACTTACTTCCCATACCTCACATTTATGAGTAATTTGAAAAATAATTCTATTAACATGAAACTTTGGTTAAAACAGAATTCCTGAATGGCTACTCCAAGGCTTTAGCTTGTTAATTCACAATAATGTATATGTAATTATCAGGATTTTCAATACTTCAGCAGAGCAGCTGCCCAGGTTCCATTACTTCAAGAAAACACTCGCATAGATTCACTCATTTGCTTTACAGAGAAGAATGATTCAGACATGCCCCTTGGAATTAGAATCATCCCATTAAAAACCACCTTTGCCTAAACCAGGGTTGTTTCAACTAACCCCGCTCCACAGAGAACGACTTTGGCAAAATGAACGCATAACTGCATACATTATTCTGAAATAAAGATATTTGCAAAGATTTAGTTTTGACACAGAAATGTCCAATTCGCTCCTTCTGGCCTATCAAAGCAAAAATCTTTCTTAACTTTATAATTATTCCACATTTAAAATTCTCCTGGATGTATAGTTATTTTCCTCACATAATGAAATTATTCCCAGAGCAGGCCACAGAATCTTTAAAATACTCTGCTGCCCAGCCAGCTTTATTTTCTATTTATTGTCTTTCTTTAATCCAGAATTAGAGTTTCTATCCATACTGTATATTTTTCAACATACTTTGAACTCCAAAGAGAAAGATGTGAGCCTGGCCTTCAAGAGCTTGGATTCTAAGAATAACAGCCCGGTAGAGAAGTAGATAAGGGCAATATGATCTGCAAGGTGAGGCAGAGTGAGATGAGTGCTCAAGTTAAGGTTCAAACAAATGTCTGGGCCAGGTAGTGGAGGGACTTGGTAACAAAATGAAAGTTTAGCAATGGAGACAAGTTCAGAGCTGTGCTCTAAAATTAGTTTATCAACAAGTCTTGTTGACTCTACATCCAAAAACCCTAAATGCTCCCTCCATTATCCCCAACACTTCCACCATGCCAAGCCAAGTCCCTATCCTCTGTCCTGGATGATTCTGACAAATTTCTGGCCAACCTCTGCTTTTCCTTTGGCTCTTCTATAATTAGTTCTTAATACAACAGCCAGAATCATCCTTTACTAAGTGAATCTTTCTATGCCTTCCTCTACTTAAAACAATCCAATAACTTCCCATTGAACTTAAAACCCAAGCCCACGTCCTGGCCCCTAAGCTGCTGCATTATCGGCTCCTCCTTCTGCTCTAACCTTATCTTCCTCCACTCTCTTCCACACCATTACTCAGGAGCCTTCTAGTTCCCTGCATATGCCAAGCCTAATCATTCTCTAGGGCCTTTGCATGAGCTGTCTCCTCTCCCGGGAACACTCCCTGCTGATCATGGCTCAGTTCTACTCTTTCAGATCTCAGCTTAGCTGTCGTGTCCCACAAGAAACCTGATCTACTCACCTCCCTAAAGTAGTCACTAAATCATTTTCTGTCACCCATTTTAACATGCAGACATGGCCGTTATAATTGTATTTTTTAGTTCCTTTAAATGATAAGACCTCTGACTAAAAAGTAAGTTCTACAAAAGCAAGGTCATTGTCTGTCTTGTTCTCCACTGTTTCTCCAGCACCAGAAAAATGTTTCGTATATAGTAGATGCTCAATAAATATTTGCTGAATGAATGAATAAATGAATAGGACTATTTGAAGAGTTAAAAAACTATATGTAGGAAAGCAATGGCAAAATTACTGATATAGTTCTGGAAGAAGAAATGAAAATTTAAAGTAGAAATGGAAAGGCAAGGATAGAGGTGAGGTCTTTGTTTTGTAAGAGGAACAGTACATGGAGAACATTCCTGTGTGGGGTGAAGATGTTGCTTTATTCAGATATGTGTTACCATTCAGAATGGTGTGGAAACCACATCATCCTGAAGAATGGAGGAAAATGATGAAGCAGGGTCTGTGTTCAGTAAATAATTATTTGATCATTGGTGGTCTAAGAGACTACATTTTCAACAGATTGTGGAATAATCAGGACTGATACATAACTAATATATGCCAGTATGACCTAGACTGGAGTCCTTACCTGTATATTTTGAAAAAGACTCCTGGCCACAAGCATGATTTCTACTGGTGGAGAAATGTTTAGAAAAAAATATAATGGAAGCGTTAAGTATAGAAAAATCCTTTGTGAAGAAGAGTGGTGATGAAATAGAAGTATAACAGCTTTTCTCACTAAATATTGAATGAGAAAGAGCGATGACTTTTAAACAGTTTTGGGATGTAGATGTATAAAGTTGTAATTGTCTTTATTTCTTTACAGTTAAACCCAACTTAATTCACAAGCCTTCGTTTCTACTGATGGAGAGATGTTTATCTTGACAATTCAAAATAATTCAGTTACCTCTGGTTTTAAAAGTAGTTAATTTAGGATTCAATCAATTGCAAGTTTCCCACCTCCCCAAGGGTGATACATTCTTAACTTGCTGACATTAGGTGAAGGATTTCTGCTCCTCATCCTCTATCTGCCCTTCTGACCCACAGGGCAGAGCTGTTCTCCTCTCTCATCACGTTCTGCGTTGTGTCAGTGGATGACTGTGGCCTTGAGATCCACTCAGTGTGGGTTCTCCCAAAATCTAGGCTTCTCTTTTTGTTACCTACAGTGTCTAATGTCAGGTTACCCAGAAACAGACTCTGAGACGGACTTGCATTCAGTTTATTGGGGGGATGCCCTCAGGACCAACACTTCTGTGGTAGTGAAGGAAGTAGGATTGAGCGGAGGGTAGTGATAACAACAGGGATCTCAGGAGAGTTCTAAAGCTGCCCTCACAGTAAACTCTCTTTGAGGCAAGGGAGACAGGCCTTTATAAGCAGCACCTCCATTGGCTGGTCACTGGAATCCAGCCGGGCCAGGTCAATTCTGGAGAGTCTTCAGCTAAGAGAGCCATCAGCTGCCAATACTCCCAGCAGGTGGGAAAATGAGTGCTTCACTTCTACACGAGAATTCAGGAGGGCACAGCACAGCGTCCATTGAGACTGGTCTCAGTATATCAAAGCTGTGTCTCTGCACATCACCCTCACCTGCAACTCAGAAGCTAAGGAGCTCTTAGTTCTCAATTTATAATTAGACATGGATACGTGTGTGTGCGTTTTGTTGTGTGTGTATGTGCATATGTGTGTGTGTGTATATATATTTATATTTATGTGTTACATTAAATCTTGTCTGCTAACACTGCAAAATGAATACAGACAAATGTAATATTTGCTTTAATCACTCTTATGTACCCAGTACCTTTATACATTTTTCTAGTAGCACACAATAGATTTTTACTAAAATTTTTTCCTGATTTGGAAACCATTGTCTAAATAGTAGTTATGTAAATGCTGTTTACTGGTTAGGCAGCATCCAAATTACCTGAAACATTTGTTAAAAATACACATTCCTGAATCCTAAACTAGACCTACTGAATCAGAATGTCCAGAGGCGTTCCTGGAATTACAGATGTATTTATAACAAGCCCCCCATTTTAGCCAAGTGCAGCATTCACCCAAGAAATGCCCATTGGGTTTCAACGTTCATGGCTCCTCACATACTGGAAATTGTTACCAAATTCTTTTTTTATATGATGCTTTTTTCCAAACATCTTGGAGAGATTTTTGGTTTCCTTAGACTTTCTAGTCCTTGTTCTCAAGCAAAAGATAAAATATTACATAAGGAAAATTACATAAGGAAACAATATGCTGGTTTCTCAAAATATTAAAAATAGAATTGCTGTATAATCAGAAATTTCACTTCTGAGTATACATCCAAAAGAATTAAAAGCAAGATCTCAAAGAGATTTGTACTCTCATGATTATAGCAGCATTATTCACAATAGCTAAGAGGTGGAAGCAGCCCAAATGTTCATTGGCGTATGAATGGATAAACAAAATGTGGTATATCCATACAATGTAATATTATTCAGCCTTAAAAAGGAAATTCTGACACGTGCTATGACATGGATGAACTTTGAGGACAGTATGCTAAGTGAAATAAGCCAGTCACAATAGGACAAATATTGTCTGATTCCCCTTATATGCGGCGACTAGAGTAGTTCAATTCATAGACACAGAAAGTAGAATGGTGATTGTCAGGGGCTGTGGTGGGGGGAGGGAGAAACAAGAGGCTGTTGTTTAATGGGCATTGTTTCAGTTCTGCAAGATGAAAAAGTTCTGGTGATTGGTTGCACAACCATGCAACTATAATTAACGTTACAGAACTGCACACTTAAACGTGGCTAAGGTGGTACAATGTATGTTATACAAATTTTACCAAAATCAAAATTTTAAAAGAAAGTAATATTCGGAGCACACCAACCACGTCTTAGTTTTGGGGCTTAAACCCATTTCAGATGTCCATACAGCAGCTGACAGGGAATAGAAAGAGTTTAACCCATGCTTTCAAACTAGAGGCAGCACAACAACAATCCAGGGCCAAATATATCTTAAACATTAAGATTTGGGCTAATATTTTGACCTCTTAAGAATCATTTGTCATCTGTTTATAGAATCATACAGAGCCTGTGTTTACAGGGACACGAAGGTTATAAGTTATTCATTTAACTTATTAAAAAGTGGTGTAACTGGGAAAGTAATTGTAAAATGACCTCAGTGGGTACATATTATTCTCCATCAATGGATTTCGCTGTGAAGAGGTGATTTTAATACCAGCTAAACCTGGAATTTAAAAAGAGAAATCCTCCACATTTTAGTCTATAGAATATATCTTCTCTATGGTCAGAGCATTGACATTTTGTGGGTGACTAGATCAGAATGAGTCATCTCACCTCTCCTAGTTGAAATCACCACAGTACCAAAACAGCTTGGCTCTTTTTTTCTCCTTTTTTATTTCTTTATTTTTTCTCTAAAGCCTCCAGTGCATGGTTGTATAACCTAGTCATAAGTCCTTCTAATTCTTCTACGTGAGCCACCGCCACACCATGGCAACTGACAGACAGGTGGTCTGGATCTGTGACCAGAAAATGAACCTGAGCTGCCGAAATGGCAAGAACATCAAACTTTAAACACTAGAACATTAGGGATGGCTTGAAAACAGCTTGTTTTTTTTTTGGTTTGTTTGTTTGTGGGCTTTTTTTCTAAAGAAGATTATCCATGAGCTAATATCTATGCCAATCTTCCTCTATTTTTTTTACATGGGACACAGCCACAGTACGGCTTGATGAGCAGTGTGCAGGTCCACACCCGGGATCTGAACCCACAAACCCCAGGTTGCAGAAGCAGAGTGCGTGAACCCAACCTCTACACCACTGGACCAGGCCGGAAAACAGCTTGTTTTTTAACACTTGCTACCGTGATTAGAAATTTCTGAGGGAGCAAATAGATTACAAAGGGTTTTGAGAGAAATTTTTATTAATAACAATCAATTTTCCAGGCTAAAGTAGTGTGGAGGGGGAAACATTTTTTCCTCTACCCTTCTAAGTTCTTCTGGCTGGGCTAAGAATGAAATTGACATGAGACAGATTAACAGGAGAAAATCAAATTTAATTACATACATGTGGGGATTCCATAAGAATATGAGGCCCAGATATTCAGGCATTTGAGGTTTATATGCTATTCTGAGCTAAAGAGAAGGGGTTAGGGGTCTGGAAGTTCAAAGAGAAGGAAAAAAATTTATAGGAAGATGAGAAAAGCAAGTGTTTGGTACACAGATGTTTGCCATGCCATGCAGAGACAACGGGACACAGAGAGAACTTTGAGCTTCCCCCACCACACCTAGCTCACATTCTTTGTATTTGTTCTGGTGATAATACTCTTCCTGAAACATACTCTCTCCCTAAATTCTTCCACGTAGTTAAGGGAGAGGTAAAAGAAAACCTTCCTCACGCCAAAGAGACATGTTTCAGAGTGGCAAAATTTGTTCCCCTACAGTAGAGTAAGGAGAGCATGAAAAAATTAAATCCACAATTTATCTAAAGCTCTACTTTTGACAACCATTTCAATCCTCCTATTCACCTGAAAGTATACTAGCTTTAAGTTGATAGGTTATATGCTTTTGTAAAAAAACATATGCATGGACGTAGGTTCTATAGTTGATTCTTAAAGGCAACCACAGTTACTGAATATTCCAGACAATTTCAATAGCAAATATTCTGCCCCAGTATTCTCATTCAGGCTTATAAGACTATGAATATTGCTTTTTAAAAAATAACAAAATTAGGTAATAAAATTAGGGTCACAAATGGGATCTTGGAGATTTATTAAATCGCTTCCGGCCTACAGGACCTTAAAGTCTTGGGGGAAATGATAAATAGGAAAACTTGCTAAATTTATTTTTTATCTGTTTTTCTTAATTCTCATGGAAATGTTTCAGAAATGTCTAAAAATTAGTAAGCCAAGGTAAAGAAATTGAAGGAAAAGTTTCTGGTTAAATAGCTTAAATGAGACGTGTGAGCTTGATTTTAACAAATTCTTAAGCAACTCCTGTTTTTAAGGAAAACTGCATATATTGTATATTGAAGATTCAATCTTTTCTAACCTATGCTAGACCTATTTTCATACATAATGCAAACTTTCCCTCATGTTCTTAAAATCTAGAGAATGGTGAAGATGATGATGATAGAATTATGAGCCATTTCTCCAGAATCTAAAGCATTCTCTCTCTCTTTTTTTTTTAATTACGATTCAATTTATCCTTAAGATATCATTTTGAGTCTTTGGTCTCAGATTTCCAAGTCAGATGTTTATCCATGAAATATATTTTTTGATTAATAACTCATTATAACTTCTCATAGGTAAAATTTCAAAGTAATTACCTAAACAACTTCTGAAGTCTTTTGAAAGAGACTTAACTATCCATAAAGGGAAATAAATGCAAGTACTGTTCAAGAGGATAATATAATATGAGATCAAGTAATTAAGGTACATTCATTTTGGTACGCTTATGGTGTTTCAAAAACGTTATTGCATTATCTTAGAAGTGAGTTTGAGTGTACAAGAATGAAACAAAAGAACTTAGTCTCCATTCGTTAAACTGTTTTCCTATCTGCCAACTGGTGATACTGTCAGGTAAGGGCCACTGAAAAGCATTTGCAACGCGTGGAGAAGAACCTATAATCTTAACTAAAACCTACTGCTGATTATGGTGAAGTATAAGCAAGTTATCAGGGCCTCTCTCAACTTCAACTTCATGTTTTCAATAATGTGGACACACACACACACACACGCTACACACACTTTTCTGACTCCACCAAAAAAATATTTAAAAAAAAGTAATGGCCACTTTCTTTGTAGCAGTGATAAATAAGCACGGATAATACAGGTTCAAACAAAGGAAAGAAAACAACAGAGCTCCGAATAAAGTCTTAAATGACTACCTTCCCTAACTAGTAGTTGATCAACTCTCTTGACCATCAATGTGAAAAGTTTATTACTACGTAATGCTTGTACCATTTCCCAAGAAAATGGATTATACTTTAATAAATAATGTTTTCTTTCCTCTTTTTCTTTCTTTCTCTCTCTCTCTTCTTTACTTATTTTCTTTTGGTAATCCACAGCTACCTGTGAATTGCATGGTCTCTTTCATTTACAAAGATATTTTGAGTCTCTGTCTTGATCTACATTTCATTTAATTGGAATAGGGTAGTTATACCTAAAGAAATTTTTAAGTAGTGTTGTAGCTATACTTAAAGTAATTTCTTAAGTAGTACTGGGTAAAATAGACTGAACTCAATTGGTTTGGTTTCTTGCTAATCTTAAATATTCAGATATCTCTACTGCTCTTTGCCTCTGCTTTTTTCCTCTCACCTGGTCAAGTGAATTTTATATGTCTCAGTTCTTGATGACCTGTCAAACAAACTAATAAATCTAATAACTTCAGGGAATGTCACATCTAAAATATAGAAAATTAACTGTAATAGTCCTCCTAAATTATGATGTTATCACAAGAACATCAAGGATAAGACTTCTCCTTGAACCAAAATTTTCAGTGAAAAGAGTAGCTGATAATCATAATGTGAACTCATGAAGATAAATTACAGCACTTTGAAGGAATATTTCATTTTTAAAATGACCTATTATTAATAGTAATGTTTTACATATGTATGGACTATTATAAACCTAAATTAACGTCAAAAACATCATCCCATTTAAACTATACAACTTGATGTGGTAGGCTTTATTATTCTCATTTTTAGGTGAAGAACTCAAAATTATAAGAAGTTAATGTCAGTGTGTCAATGCCACAGCAAGGACCTGAACACAAATCTCTTAATACACATTCCACTGCTCTTCACAGGGCCATGCTGCATTCTTAGTTGCATTGTATCTTACATTTCCAAAATAATCATAATGAATAGAAAACCAAATTTTTTAAATTTTATTTTAGTTAGCTTTTTTTTTCTTGTCATACACGGTTCATTCTGGACAATCATCCATGGAAATTACTCTGAAAACCAATAAACTTTGGATTATTGCTTACATCCACTTGCTATCAAATAAACTTGTGTTTTGTGAACATTGTACTACCAAAAATCCAGAGGATTTGTTGTTATTGTTAAGACTTTATTTTTTTAGAGCAATTTTAGGTTCACAGCAAAATTGAGGGGAAGGTACAGAGATTTCCCTTATGCCCCCTCCCCACACACATCCACAGCCTCCCCCTTTATCAACATCCCCCATCAGAGAGGTACATTTGTTACTATTGCTGGATCTACATTGATGCATCATAATCACCCATAGTCCACTGTTTACATTAAGGTTCACACTTGGTGTACATTCTATAGGTTTGGACAAACGTATAATGACATGTATCCACCGTTATGGTACCTCACAGAGTATTTTCACTGCCCTAAAAGTCCTCTGTGCTCTGCCTGTTCATCCCTCACTTCACCCCACCTCCCTAACCCCTGGCAACCACTAATCTTTTACTGTCTCCCTAGTTTGCCTTTTCCAGAATGTTGTATAGCTGGAATCATACAGTATATATCAGATCAGCTTCTTTCACTTAGTAGTATGCATTTAAGTTTCTTCCATGTCTTTTTACGGCTTGATAGCTCATTTCTTTCTAATGATAAATAGCATTTCACGGTCTGGGGGCCAGCCCGGTTGCACAGTGTTTAAGTTTCCAAGCTCTGTTTCGGCAGCCCAGGGTTCACCCGTTCAGAGCCTGGGTGTGGAGCTATGCACCGCTTATCAAGACATGCTGTGGCAGGCATCCCACATATAAAGTAGAGGAAGATGGACATGGATGTTAGCTCAGGGCCAGTCTTCCACAGCAAAACAAAACAAAACAAAACCACAGTCTAGATATACCACTGTTTGTTTATCTATTCACCTACTGAATGACAGACATCTTGGTTGCTTCCAAGTTTTGGCAATTATGAACAAAGCTGCAGGCAATTATGAACATCTATGTGCAAGTTTTTGTGTTGACATGTTTTCACCTCATTTGGGTAAATATCAAGGTGTATGATTGCTAGATCATATGGCAAGAGTATGACTAGTTTTGTAAGAAACTGCCAAACTGTCTTCCAAAGTGGCTGTGCCATTTTGCATTCCCCCTAGCAATAAATGAGAATTGCTGTTACTCCACATTCTTGCCAGCTTTTCGTCTTCTAAGTGCTCCGTATTTTGGCCATTCTAATAGGTGTGAGTGGTATCTCATGGTTTACTTTGCATTTCCTTGATGACACATGATCTGGAGTATCTTTCACAGGCTCATTTGCCATCTGTATATCTTCTTTGGTGCAATGTCTGTTAAAGTCTTTGGCCTAGATTGTGTTTTCAGTTTGTTCACTTGTTCATTTCCTCTTTTCTACTCTCTTGGCTGTTCATTTGAGTCAAAATTTTTTAAACTGGATTAAAAATTATTTGACTATGTGTAAAAAGTTATTGCCACAGTAGGCATTTCTTTTCTCCTTTGAGAAATGTAGATGTGTAACCAGAGTTTCATACTGATTTCACAGTTAAACTTTTCCTTAGGAAGGAGAAGTATTTTGATGAATTGGGTTCAGTATTCTAATCTGGAAATTCAACTAAGATATGCTCATACTTGTTCATGTTATAAATCCAGCTATTCTTTCCTTTATTGCAAATAGTCAAACTTACTGTTGAATAGAAATATTTTATAGGTGTACTGTTTACACAAAGTCACAAAAACACAAGCACATACACACCAAGGTAGCAAAATGCTACTCTCAAAAATGATACTTTGAAAAAAAAAGTCACTTTGAATGAGAGCTGCATCAAGAACTGTTTAGCTGAAAATGTATTATTTTTTCAGACAAGTATGTATAAAAAAATTAAAAGTTGCAGGAGTTTAGAGGAAAAACTGAAAATATGTTTCCTTCACTTGCAAGAATGTAATTTTTCTCAGAGTCCATATAATTTAAAAATAGATGTTTCCCAAGAGAACAGAAATATAGATTAAAATATCTGGAATTAGATTGTATAACCGTGGCATAGACGAGAGCACAAATAGATTGCATTTTATTAATCATTCACTATTTAAAATGCGAATATGAAGCTTTGAGAGAGCTTCTGTTTTGTTCTGTAGTGGCATTGCTGCTCTCCTCAAAGACAAAGTACAAACAGCCCTTCAGCAATTGAGTGATAGATAAATTCTTCGAATTAACAGCTGGTATAAAACATTTTACCATAAACAGAACTTTGGCATCTCTAATACGTTGCAAACAACTTGCCATAATTTTCAGTATCTCTTCATAAAAGAAGATCCATAACCCCGGTCTCTAAATGTAATCAGCATATTCCTACTGCTTTTCCTGTGGTGGCCTGCCAATTACAAAGCATGGGTAACGAAAAAGTGTACCCTATGGAGCAGCCAATTCTCAGAACCATTAGTTTTCTTTAATATTCCAGTTTCATTCCAGGAATAGGCAAGACAAGAAGTAAGACATTTCATGTCACTTTAGGATAATATCATGTAATTCTAGAGTAATAAAGAATTCATAAGTGATCTGATAGTGGAAAGTTCATTTACATTCTCTCCAGAGAGTTTTATCTCTTCAGATGTGACCTTGTATAATTAAATATATTTCAAATATCAAGAGAAACGGCAGCTAAGCAGACAATGGAATTCCTCATTTTGTGTTAGACTGAAATAAAGTGAAATTAAATTATACGAAGCAGTCAACGTAATAAAGATAAAAGGTTCCACTGAAATTCTTTCTATCTGATCTTATTCATTAGCATTTTATAGGAGGACAATTATATCATGTGGCATGTAACTGGATTTTAAAACTGGCACTTCATTTCATTAATACCTCTCCAAAAGGACTCAAATGAAGTGTCCCAGAGACTCATTTGTAAATATTACTTTAATTCAGATAATTCATGTGTGCAGTTGGACCCAATATAGAGAATGCTTCCTTTTAAAATAAAACAGACTTTTCAGGAAAAAAAAATTTCAATGCTCTGTGCCACAGTTGAAATTTTGATTAAATATATCGAGAAAGATGATTAAAACCGTATCTAATATATTTCTAAAAAGAAAAATCTTTAAAAAAAAACACTAAGGGAATTACATCTGGATTGATTTTCATAATAAAAGTAATAAAAAGACACAAACGTAATTTTATCAGAATACTTTAAAATTTGCATTTCATTAATTTATTATCATCTTTAGAGATGTATCTTTTTCTTTCATTTTCTGGTTACCAGAGATATAAAGTATGTTTTACTGTAATCAATCTAATTATGAAGATAAGAGTTTTAACTCAATGTTGATTCATTACCAAATCATTTGTCATTTACAAAGTATTTTCTTAATTCATTGTATTATTTAGCCTTTCTTATTAGGATATATAATACATGTATGAAACAGCATAGAAATTTTGTTCTGTGTGCAGCTAAATAATTTATTGCAAACCAAATGTTCATGTAACTACTACTTAGGTCAAGAAATCAACCCAGGCATACCTGTCACTCTTTTTCTTTTAAAGAGAGATTATCATCACTTTTGGAGTATTCTATGTGCCCATTCATCCCATTCTTTTCCCTCAAAGAAAAGGAAGAAATCAACATTACAGCATCCTAAATCCCTCTCGACTGCTCCTAGTAACCGACACTTCCCTCTCCCTCCATAAGGCAACTACCATCCTGATATTTATGATAATAAATTCTTGCTTTTATTTGTAAATTTATCCCCTAAGCTCACATTGACTCTTTCTGAATTTATATAAATAGATCCCCTTGGACCCGAGAAGAAACGGTGCCTGCTCTGGCTCTGTGTTTTAAATGACACTGCTTTGGCTCTCATCAAGCCACACAGAAACTGTAGGAACAAAGGAAAAGGAGAGAATACATTTATTAACATTTTATTTGGTAGGCAGAATCCTAAGATGACTCCCAATATTTATCATCTCGCCCTGGTGTACATGCCTGGCATAATCCTTGGGACTGTGAATATGATGGATTTCAGTCCCATAGTTAGGTTATATTATACTATAGCATTGTTAACCATAAGATAAGGAGACTTGAGTTGAGAAAATTTAGCCTTTTTAGATGGGAAAAGACACAAAAACTGTAAGACTAATTCTGAAAGCATGGCATAGAGAAAAGGCTGAGGTCACATGGCTGTATAACCTTTTGCTAAAACCTCAAAAAAATCAAAAGATCAGAGAATTCAGTCAAGCAAACTGGTCTTTCAAGAGATGAAGGGTGTGCCTCACAGATCTTGGGACAGAAACAGGAGGATCTCTTCTTAGGAAGTTGAAGGGAATTGCTCCTCAGCCATCTCTGCAGAAACCAAGGATAGGGGAGGATTATCTTTAAAATATCTGCAGATATAACTTTGCTTAATGGACTGAAAACCAGTGAAATTCATGCAAGGTTAACAAAGTTCTGAGAATGTTATACAGCAGAACCACTGACAAATCTTTACTAAAAGGACAGAGAAAGCACTGGCAAGAAGCAGGCTAATCAAGCTACTCAGCTGCAAATATGTGCTCCCTTTCATGAAAATGGAAGAGTGACTCAGAGGACAGAATCAAGAGCCCAAGAGTGGAGCCAAGAACCAGATGGCAGAGAATTATTCCCAGGCCTTGAAACCTAATCAAGGGAATATGGCTAGGGTTGATGAGGCTGCATTTTAAAACTGCTTTGAACCAAATGTAATACATTCTACCTTCCATTTCCCCCCTTTTTAACTACTCCAGTGCCACCATTTTATGTTGGGAGCATTGGAGGAATATAATTTCTCAATTTAGTTTTAAAGGTCCAAAGATGGAGAGTAATTGTATCCCAGAAGTTGTAGCTAACAGATTTTACCCAGAAGGCTCATCTACACCTGGTTTAGATGATTTAAAAAATGAGATTTTAGAGTAGAGTTGATGAGATTTAGATGAGATTTTGGACTTGAGCTGATGCTGCAATGGGATAAAAACTTTGGGAATCTTGGGAGGTAGAGAATGTATTTTCCATTTGAAAGCTACTTGAATCTTTGGGAGCCAGAGGGCAATCTGTGATAGGCAGAGTTTTAAGATGTCCCCAATAATTCCCTCTCCTCTAGTGTATGTGTCCTTCATAACCATGAGACAGTAAATGTGGATTTTACTGAGGAGACTAGTTTATGTTACATGGTTGAACTTCAGATAGGGAGATTAACCAGGTGGGCCTGACCTAATCATGTAAGTCCAATAAAAGCAGAGTTTTGCTGCTTGCAGAAAAAGTCAGAGATTCAGAAAACAAGAAGGATTTGAAACACCATCTCTGGCTTGAAAATGGAGGGGGCCATGTGGTAAGGAATGTGGTGACCTCTAAGAGCTAAGAAAAGCCCTAGATGACACCCAGCAGGGTAACAGGACCTCAGTCCTACAACCACAAGGACATGAATTTTGCCAACAACCAGTGAGTTAACAAGACCCTGATCCTCACGTGAGAAACACAAAATCAGCCAACATCTTGATTTCAGCTCAATAAGACTCAGAGCAGACAATCCAGCCACGTCTTTAAAGACTTCTGACCTATGTAATTGTGCACTGTTATTTTGAGGCACCAATTTTGTGGTAACTTATTTTCACAGCAATGGAAAAACTAATACAGTTTGTTATCTTCATTTTATCTTTTTAAACTTTTAGCTTTTAATTTTTTAGACATGAGGTATATGTTGCTTCCATTTGTGTTCTTGCCCCAGGCCACAAATGTTGTAGCTTAAGACTGTTACTAGTAATGGATGTGTAGCTTGTTTCCAATTGAGGATTATTATAAATAATGCTGTGGAAAAAAATCTTGTGTCTGTCTCTTGATTCATATGTAGATATATGTTTGTTGATATATATCAAAGATTGGAATCACCAGGTCATAAAATAAGAAACAAAATAGGAATATAAGGTCAAATCAATTTAAAAAGTGTTTGAACTGGGGTCGGCCTGGTGGCACAGGGGTTAAGTGTGCATGTTCTGCTTTGGTGGCCCCCGGTTCGCAGGTTCGGATCCCGGGTGCAGACATGGCACCGCTTGTCAAGCCATGCTGTGGTAGGCGTCCCACATATAAAAAGTAGAGGAAGATGGGCATGGATATTAGCTTAGGGACAGTCTTCCTCAGCAAAAAGAAGAGGATTGGCAGCAGTTAGCTCAGGGCTAATCTTCCTCAAAAAAAGAAAAAGTGTTTGAACCAATTTACGTGCCCACTACTAGATTATTAGTGGGCCTGTTGCCTCTGTCCTTGACAATACTTTTTATTTTAGCCATCCTAATATAAATGGTGTACAGTGCTATGACATTGTAGCTTTCCTTGCATTTCAAAGATTAATAATAATAAGGTTAAAAGCTATTTTACATTTTCGTTGGCCATCTGCGTGTGCCCTTTTGTGAAGTGCCTCCACATTCTAGTGCCAATTGTTTTATTGCATTGTTTGTCTTTTTCTTACTGATTTTGTAAAAATTCTTTTGTCTTCTCTATTCAAGCCTTTTATGAGTTCTAAGTGTTATAATTATCTTCTCAAACTCTGTATACGTCAGCTTGGGCTGCCATAGCAAAACATCACAGACTGGGGGATTTAAATAACAGAGATTTATTTCTCACAATTCCAGAGACTGGAAAGTCCAAGATCAAGGTTCCAACAGGGTTCAGTTTCTAGTGAGAGAGCTGTCTTCCTGGCCTGCAGATGGCAGCTTTCTCAACATGTCCTCAACGACAGAGAGAGAAGGCAGCAAGCTGTCTCTTCTATAAGGGCACTCCTCCTGTCATAAGAGCCCCACCCTCTTGACCTCTTCGAAATGAAATTATCTCCAAAAGACCCCCATTTCCAAATACCATCACATTAGTTATTAGGAAGTTAGGACTTCAGTATATGAATTTGGGAGGAACACAGTTCAGACACAGCATACTTCATTTCTTTTCTTTGCACTTTCTTAGTGGGATCTCTAACTTGTCTTTCTATATATATATATATATATATATATATATATATATAAAATATTTGTTGTTACAAATTATATATGCATTCAGAGCCATGTGCCACAAAAAGATACACTAATTCAGGATTTATCGTATAAAGAACTCTCAGATCAACATCGCACAGGTGAAGAAATAGGTCACTGTCAGCACCTTGGAAGCCCACGCACTGCTGCTTCCTATCATTAACCCTCACTGTCCCCAATGCTGCTATGAACATACTTATACAGGTCTCTTGGTACACACATGCACACATTTCCGATATGTACATTGCTTTGTAGGAATTCATTATATATTCTGGATATGAGCCTTTGTTAATTATATAAGGTGCAAATATCTTCTCCCACCTTTGTCTTCTCTTGGAACTCTCTTGATATATTTTAGAAAGAAAGAAAAAGCTCTAAAGTTCAATGTGGTTAAATAACCTCTTTTCCTCTACGGCTAGTATTGTTTTATTTGTCCTGTTTAATTACGTTTCCCTACTTTAATGTCAAGAAAATAATTTCCTATGGTTATGCTTTGTAAACTTTCTTGTTTGCCTTTCACATTTAGATTTACAATTCACATTTGAGCATCATGTGAGGTAGGAAGTGTGTCATTTTTTTTCAATATGGATATATAATTTTTCTGGAACCATTACTTGAAAGGCTATTTTTCCCACTGTTTTGCAGTTATGTAAATCAATTGTTTATTTCTAAATTCTTTATTCTATTTTATTGTTACTTGCCTTTCTTTATGCCAATAGCAACTGTTTTTATTACCATAGCTTTATAAGAAATATTGTTATTTGGTAGAGCAAGTCTTCTCATCTTTTGTTTTTCCTTTTTAAAGAGTATCTTAGCTATAAGTGGACCATTTGCATTTCCACAAAACTATTTTAGGATCAGTATGTCAAGTTGCTCAAAACTCGTTTGGGGAGATGACATGTTTACAATATCGAACTTCCAATAGGTAAACCTAGTATTCCTCTAGATTTATATCTTTTTTATTTTTTAAATTTGGTGTGTAAGGTTCTTGCACTTCTTTTACTAGATTTGATGCTATTCTAAATGGTGTGGTTTTCAATTTGCTAAATTTTAAAATTGCTTGTCTCTGAAGTATAAACAGGTAATTGAGTTTTACATATTGAGCTTGTATCCAGCATAGTACTTCTAAGGATTCTAATAATTTACCTGTGCATTGTTTGGGATTTTGTGGTTACGTAATCATGCCACCTACTAATAAGGAAAATGATGTTTTAGTTGTTCCTCTCAAGTTTTTATACATTTCTTTTATTTTTTTTAAACTTATTGCATTACCAAGGAGCTCTAGTACAAAGATGAACAAAATTATTACCTTGATGGTCTGTTGTGGGCCATTTACTGATAATTCTCTGCCTGGCAGAAACTAGCTACTCCATAACTCATAATTTTTATAGTAAGTTGTAATTGGATCTTAAATAATAGCAAATATCCATTTGTATCTTTCTATGTATCTGTCTACATTGCCATGTGGTGCATGACTGTGTGATGTTTCTATACATATCCATTTCTATATTTCTAGCAATTCCAAACAGCATGTACTGTCATGTGCCACGTAACGTTTCACTCAGTGACGGACCCCATATATGATAGTGGTCCAACAAGACTACTACCATATAGTTTAAGTGTGGTAGGCTATACGATCTAGGTTTGTGTAAGTACACACCATGATGTTTGCACAGTGACAAAATTGTCCAAGGATGCATTTCTCAGAACTTATTCCAGTTGTTAATTGACACATGACTGCATTTACTTTTTTACGTTTTTCTAAGTAAAATCTTGATGAACTCACCAAGTCATTGATAGGTTCAATATCACTCATTATTGGAACTTCTCCCTCCTCACTACAATTTAATGAGGTAAGAATTCTTCCTAGCCCCATCTTGCAACTGAAGTCCAATGGAGGAAATTGATACTCAGATCTAAGTTTAAGAATATCCTCGAGATCATGAGTAGCAAAGCTGGAGTCAAGTCCTGGCAGTCAACTCCAGGGTTCTCCCTTTTAACCACTATGATTTTTAAATCTTCCACTTCATATTTAGATATAGCATCTATATAGTCATATAAAAATACTATGTAAACCTGTTCGCAAGTGTTGCTTTAAACTGTTGTTTTAAATCTATCTTTCCTTTTGACTTTCAAGAGAAGGTCTTAATCACACTCTATGCCATCTTATGGTGAAATGAGAGCCAGGGCCTGTATGAAAGCTGAGGAGATTTTAGTGTAATGGTTTTATCCGGAATCCTATTATTAGACCCTTTGCTGTTATTTACCTGCCTTTATCATATTCATGGAAATTAGTTTCCTCACCACCTCTCACTTTCTTCTTTCTAATCTCTCTTCTTCCACTCAGCAAGAATCCTCCCCGCCTTATCCATATGAACTAGGTATGCTTTTCATAAGCTGGCCTGACAAGGAAAGATATTTGGCTTCACTTTACAGCAAAATGTCACCAGAAACCAGAGCTAGAGCTGCATTATGTTGACAATGATGGCTCCTAGATGGTCCAGTCACTAGAGAAAGATTTTATTATTTTATTTTAGCTATTTCTCAAGAGTTTTGATGGATGTCTAACCTACTTCTTTTTGATACTCTGTAATTATATACAAAATAACCACAAGTCATAAGAATGACATGCAAGTAAATTAGATAATTTTAAAGTAATTTCCCTGTGGATGAGGTAAAAGGAAGAATCATAAGATCTTAACGGAGATACTTTAGTATTTAAAGTAGATTTTGCTGGCAACACATCTCATTTAGAATTCTGATCCTACCACGAGCCTTCTCCTTCATCTGATGGAATGGCTGATTGTGAACATGACCCCAGGTGACAGGGGAAAGAGGTGAATATGTTGATTGCCACCAGCACATTGACTGATTTGCTTAAAATTTTTGTAAATTACATCCACATAATTGACCTGGTAAAGCTTGAAAGACAGCTAGTTGACCATCAACAATATGTGGGTATGTCCTAGGAGAAGGTTATAGACTTGTGCTTCGCCGAGTGAATGGCAGCACCTCCATGGTGATTCTGAACGTTCTCTGTGCAGCAGCCCTTACACCCTCTCAGATCACAGGCTGCCTATGCAACATTCTCTCGTCAGTGCACTACACTGCTTTCCACATAACCAGGTTTTGTGTTGCTTTTAAGAGCCTTCTTACCCTTTACAGCCCATTGCAATGCTTTGGTCTTGGGCACATAAGATCAATGCACCTATATGTCTGATTTAATAAGTTATGATTCTGTGGCAAACCCAAAACAGAGTTAACTGCTTTTCTCATATTTCTCTTATAACTTTTCAATGTGTTTGAACAAATTGCAGGCTTTTCCAATGAAGATGAGATATTACAGTTTCGTCATGTTCTATGGATTAGATGTGTCAGCCCATTAGGTGGCAGAATTGATATTTCTGCCATCAAGAGTTTAGCTTGTAGCTCAAGGTTCATAGATTTCCAATTAATAAAAAAACAAATTTAAACTTTTAGTTAGTTATTAAGATGTATAACTTTTCTCTATTTTAATTGTATGTGATTTTAATTGTCAATGTTAATGTAAACTAAATATGCATATGTTGTTTAAATAATTTACTGATAATACCTAATTCCGAAAGCACAAAGAACTCAAGCAACCACAATATTCAGAGATCTGGTCCTTTTCTACTAGAAATCTTTTAATTTCACAGTTCAAAAAGAACAAAAACACTTTCTGATCTTTGACTCGTAGACCAACACTTTGGGAAAATTGAATTTGAACTTGCTATAATTTCTAGGATTCAGATTTTAGTTGCTGGTATGAGAATGTGGGGAAGTATAAAAAATGACACAATATAAAAATATATCAGGCTAGCTAGAAAGAAAAGCTAACCACATCATATGTTTTATTTTAAGAATTTGCTAAACAATCACCTGTCATGTTTTAGAAGCTGAAATGTTTCTAGAATTGAAAACGTTTTTGAAATTTAAGATCTTTTCACTCCCAACCAATATTTTTTTGTTTCACAAGTTTCCTGGGTTCTCATAAAGATTTTTAGAAATCTTATGTTTCATGTACTATGCTAAGCACTTTCTCATACATTATATAATAATATTTAATCACCACAAGAACCCTGCACTCTAAATTTCTCTTTATTCTCATTTTGCAGAGGAGGAAACTGTGCCTCAGAGATTTTAAGTAGTTGCCCAAAGGCCCATACATATCAAACAGGAGAGTCAGGGTTTGAACCCACGTTTTAAATGTTAAGTTCAATGGCCTTTCAATCATATTGTATTTCAATATTAATGTAGGTAACTGGTAATCAATTCAACAAGTGTTACTTAAGTGCCTATTGTGTGCCAAACACTGAAGAAAGAGGTGGAAAGATAAACTTATAGTCTAGCAGGAGATATCAGCAATCTAAAACAACAGCATTTCCAAATTGACTGATTTTAAATATACCTGGCAATACAATGCGGTGATTTAGTTTAGATATTTTTAAATAAACTGTTCTGTGTTAATTGGTTGATAAATATTAAGCCATTTCCTATACTACGTTAGATCATGAAACTACTAAATAATAATCTGTAATGTAAGACCTATTGATGACATCGTTGTTTTCCTTTCTATTCTATATGATGCCTCCTAGTTCGTTTTTAAATAAATGAGATGTATGTAAGTGTGTGTGTGAGATATCACAGAATGTTTTGACAGTGTTTTTTCTTGCAGAATGTACCCTCTAAAAAGTAATTAACTTTCTAAAATATATGCCTGTATCTTAAGAGATTTAAGGATTTCTCTCTTTTTTTTTTTTTTTGTCCTGTGTGTACTGTGTCAAGAGGAAGAGGCAGCAGAAATGCAAAATTGGAATCCCTAATGCATTTTATACCCTGGGTTGCCAGGTTAGAGAAGCTAGAAGGAAGTCTGGATTTCCCACTTAAACTTCTTCCATGAGCTTAGAGCTCACTGCATACTCTAAGCAGCCAGCCTCTGTGACTGTTCCTCATCCCTGTTCTAATCGATACTCCAGAATTAAAAACAACCTCCCAGGCAAATGCACCCAGCCCAAGATGTGCCTCCTCCCAAAATCAATCTTCAAAGACTCAGTCCTCTTCAGGTCACCTACATATGAAATTCTTCTCTCTTTTTAGCAAAATATTCAGTGTAAGTACTAAAGGGAAAAGTTATCTGCTTACCCGCACTGGTCCCAAAGCATTTTGATTCCATCTCTAGCATTCATATGTAATCTTACTTTTATTAATATTAATTTACATAATTAATCAATTCTAAGCTTTTAATAAGACAAACTGGAGTTTTACATCCTGCTCTACCACCTGTTACCCCTGCATTCTTTGACAGGTTACTTTTCTTTTTGAATCACAGTTTTCTTGTAAATAAGCATATTAGTGTTCCCTCTTAGAGGTGTCAGAAGATTCAATAATATTTAAGGTACCCTTAAATTATTTTGATTATAAATAATTTTATAAAGCATGAGTAGCTTCTGGTTGTTAATAATAATCTCAGACTCAATTATTTCTTGTTTAAGGATAAATGATACAATAGGAGCACTAGAAAGAACAAATTTGATAGATTTACTATATGTAAATATAAGTAATATTGACAGTTTTATGAAAAACTTTTTATTGTCATGACAATTTTTAGCTTTTCAAAGAAAAATGAGATGTTAGACAACTTACAGAAGAATTATTCTGAATGTAAACAATGTTCATAGAAAGGCTAAATATCTGTAATCATATTCACAGTGTGGTATAAACAAGAAATACATGAACGTAAGTTTTATCACACCAAAAAAATTTCATCACAATTTTAGATAGGAAACTCTTGGTGTGTTGGCATCAGCTACTTGAATGGGTTTGTATTTCGATGACACCAATGACCCTCAATAGAGTTAAAATACTGGAAGAGCCCGGAAATGATAGAAGAGACCTTGATGGGTTTTTAGAAAGTCCATTATATTTCAGTGAGAGTTCTAACTGTTTCTCAAGAAAACTACTTATTGCAATTGTCTGTGGCTAATGCATTCTTCAGATCAGCGTGGAGCTATAGCATGTGGCAAAAAGTGGGTCATGCAAGAGTAAATGAAAAGGCTTAAAGCAATCTGCATGGGCAGTCTCAAAAGAGCTGAAAGCGTGCTGTACGGAATTAAAAAACCAGAATTCTCTCCAAGCTTTCATTAGCGGGTTTAGGGCTGAAAGAGTCATGTGACTTCTCTCTGAGTTGGCCAGAGGGTTGCAAGTTATCTCAGAACCCTACTTGCGAAAGGAACCTTGCAAGTATTGAAACTATAGTCACTTCAAGATTTCTGAAGAGGCAAGCATCAATTAGGACAAGAAACCAGATAAACAAAATTGTATTCTTATTTTAATTCACCAAAATTATCAAGTGAATAGGAGTTGACTATTTGAAAACTGGAGATAAAATTTTACTTCAGTTTGACAGCTAGTGTTTAATTTATCTTATGAGAATCTGTAATTGTCTACTTTTTTCTTAGTCAATATCATAGAGTTCTTTTTTTTTTTTTTGAGGAAGATTAGCCCTGAGCTAACTGCTCCCAACCTTCCTCTTTTTGCTGAGGAAGACTGGCCCTGAGCTATCATCCATGCCCATCTTCCTTTATTTTATGTGGGACGCCTACCACAGCATGGTCTGACAAGTGGTGCATAGGTCCGAACCCGGGATTGAAACCTGCCAACCTCAGACTGCCAAATGGGAAATTGCAAACTTTACCACTGCACCACCAGACCGGCCCCCTTGTAGAGTTCTTTCACATTGTCAGCATGAATGGATTCTTAAAATATCTGCAACATAGATATTTTTCCAGAGACTTAACCATCATTCTACCTACTAGAACATTCTATCTAGTCTGTACATGAACATTTCTATATCATTAAGCAACCTGTTTAATAAGCCTTTTGTCAGAAATCCTCAATTAGTCTCAACAACTAACAGAATTTAAGTAAACCTTACAGAGTGATCATCTCAGTTTGTCTATTCTGTTATTGCAGAATATCTTCCTGCACTACCTGTTGTTGTGTTAGGTTTTTCATTTGCTTCTAATTTTGTATTGTTTCTCTTCTACGTCTTTTTATTAAAAATGTTACCATCAGTAATCAGATGCTTAACTGAGGGCCAAGAACAAGAGCAACCAGGTTAGAATTCCGTCCAAACTAGGTAGACAAACAAACAAACAAAAAAAAAATGGGTTTCTGGATAACCATGGAGGGGTAGCGACTTAAAGCAGAACCAGCTACCCCATTTGTCCCGCCCGGTGCAAAGTGGAAACGTAAGGCTCCCTGTTCAAACAGCAGGAAAAAAGAGGCCCTTAAAACACTTCTTAGGGGGCTGGCCCCTGCTGAGTGGTGAAGTTCCCATGCTCTGCTTCAGTGGCCCAGGGTATCACCAGTTCGGATCCTGGGCATGGACCTAGCACCACTCATCAGGCCATTCTGAGGCAGCATCCCACATACCACAACTAGAAGGACCCATAACTGAATATATACAACTATGTACTGGGAGAGAAGAAGGAAAAATTAAAAAAAAAAAAAAAACACTTCTTAAAATTAAAATACAAACCGTTTTCCTTTCTTGCATGGCTTCTCTCCACCTGTAATGGTGGTTTTTAATTTGCTATTTATATTCCTCAGGTGTATGGGTACCTTCTAGGCAGACGCAGACCCTCTCAGTCCCCGGGAACTCTGCCCCACAGCTTGGCGCTTGCCACTGGCTGACGCGTCCTCCTACCTTACTCCTTCGCCAGCTGTCAGCTGCTGGACCAATTCACTGTGACCCAGCCAGTGGGAGCAAGTCAAGCCAGTTTTCTCCCCTTCCCACGGCTCACCCCCAAAACCAGTGGATGAATGACCCCCAAAAATTACAACATCTGCGCCAGGATGCACTCAATACCTGGATCTGGGGTGGGCGAGAGATTCACCCCTGGCGCGTCCTGGGCTAAATGCATAGTGATGCTGCCAAATGAGGGGCTGGGGAAGAATCATCTTCACATTAGTAGTAAAGAAACACAGTTTATTCATTCCAGCTATTCTGCCAGTCAGAATTATTCTTCGGAACTGGCCTATAATTTCTGCAAAAAATAGGTAGATAAACTCATAGCTTCAGAGTCACACTTTGTTTTTTACTACGAAATTTCACTACCCATGTTGATCAGGCATTTTCCACAGACTTAACCATGAACTACTTTTCATTGTGGCCAAAAATCAAATCCATTCTCAAAAGATGATTTTTTCATCACTGACAATATTAAAAAGAATAAGTGTTTGAACAATAGCCATATCCTTGAAGTATGTGGTTTCCTGAACTGTTTTAGAGAAAACAATACACATTAAGACACATATATTTCAGCACATTTGTTTTTCAAATGTGTTATTCTTTAGTAAGAGATCATCATAAATTAAATTCAGGAAAGGTTTCAGAAAGAACTAGCACGTGAAGTACTTCATAGCATGTTAGAAGGCTTCAACATTCATGGAGCATACCCGGAAGCCTTCATGGGAGAGGTGGCACTCAGGTTGGATGCTACAAATGGTTAGATTTTGACTAATCAATGAGATTACAGTTCAGTATACTGCTAATAGATTGTGTGTTTGTATAGGTTTTTGTTATTGTTGCTATATAAGATTTGAAATTAGTAACAGACAATATGTATTGCAGAGTTCTTAAAAAAAGAAAAAAAGAAAAACTCAATATCTTGAGGGTGTCGCATCTTAGAGAATAATGGAAATCAGATCATGTAACTCTAGTAGAATCAAGATAATAGAAGATCTTGACAAGCACTCAAAAGTGGTCAGATATAAGCACTAAGGTGCCGCTGTGCACTTTATACAACATTTTCTAGAATGCCTTTGTAAAATGATTGGTTAGGAAACACCATATGAACTAGTTTGGAGGTGGGGAGGATAAAGTCAAGGAAACAAATAAGAAAACTGTTGCAGGAGGTATAAATTATTGACAATCAAGATCAGAGTGGCAGCAAAACAGTTGAAGAGAGGATTAGGAAAGACAGACTTTCAAGGAAAAATGATGAAGATTTCATCATTGGCTACATTTAGACATCAGAGAAGAGGAATGAAGTAAAGTGAATCACCAGATTTCAAATCAAGGTGTGTGGAAGATGCCACTTTCCCAGAAGGAGAACAATATGAAGCAAAGGATGAGGAGTGGAGGCACCTTGTTAAGATAATTTTGAAGTCATGGTGGAATAATTTAAGGGATAGGTATTTACTGCCATCTGTTTCTGTTCAAAATATAGACATAAATATAGATATGTAGATATATATGATAAAACGTCAAATAGATGAGAGTGAGGTCCAGGACTCAAAATATAGATGGAAGTATATTTTACTTCTAAGAGTGGAAGTCAATATAAATAGTCATTTCCAAGCTTGCTGAATTATGAGGTTTTGGGCAAACCATATGATAAGGATGATATTTGCATACATTACAATGAGTCAGAGAAATCAAAAGCAGCTGGAAATATTGTTATATGAACAGGAACCAATGAAAGCCATCTCAGAGGCAACACAAGATGGAATAGAATTAAAGATGTAATCCCTGGAAAATTTTATTATTTAAAAGGAAAGAATTCAAAAGAGAGGGGAAATATTACCTAAACAATTGCATACAGAGATCCATGTATTCGCTGGAAGCATATGATCAGAGTCAGAAAGATAATCCATCATGGATATTGGTGGAGATGCCTAGACTAGGAAAAATGTACATAAATGACTTTTTCTTTTTCCTTCCAAGGGTACTTTTAATCATTACAATATACCCCCATCAACTTCACCATCACCATCTATTGATATACGTGATCATTATCAGCATTTCCATTACCATCATTATCACTCAGAAGACATTGTGGTCATCATCACCATCATTATCAATAAATTTATTTATCTAGACCTGGTACTAAATTTACATCAACTGCAGTTGCCATGGAATAAAGCGAGGTTGAGCAGGATGAATTTTTCTCTTTCAACATTTTCTTTTTCTCTTCACTTAGTATAATTCTTCCTGCTAATCTGGAGACTATGCTTCCCTCAAATGGAAGGGAGACAGTATTTTCAACCGTATATCAATTTACAACAACTAAACTGCAGGAGAAAAGAAGTGTTGTATAGACGAGGAAAGACTAAACTGGTAATCAAAAGACCTGAATATTAGTCCCAATTTAGCCAAACTGCACAACCTTTATCAAATCGTTTCACTTTTCAGAAAGTTAAGTGAACCCTGACAATTCCTAAAGTCTTTTCCAATTCTAAAGATTAATGAACATAATTGAATTAGCTTATGACAGCCAGAGCCATATAAATTGTGTGGTATGAATGGAGTAATATTGATAATTAAGCCATATAGTTCCACCCATGTTCCAGATACTGTTTGAGGTGCTTTATATGTGTTATCTCATTCAATTCTTATAATATCCCTAAGAGCTAAGTATCAATGTTCCCATTTTAGAAATTAACAATCTTGGATATAGAGATGTTAGGTGACTTGTCAACAGTCATACAACTAGTAACGGCAAAGCTGTGATTTACACTCAGGCAGCCTAGCACCATTCAATGATATTAAACACTGTGCTATTGTTGTGGAAAGATCATTAAAACTGAAATCTCTTTTAAGCCCAGAAAACCTCTTCACAAAGATAGAAGAGAAAGAAGCAGTGTTGCTATTGAATAACTACTAAACCAGAATATGATGCGCATCACAGGCAATTCTTGAAAGAGATTCAAAGAAAGAAAGAAACCCCACCCTTTTATATAGTCAAGCAGATTCAACCCATTATGTACATATTCACAAGATAGACAATAACTAGTCTTCAAGAGTACTCCACAGTGCTATTTGTCACACATAGCTCATCCGAAATTTGCTTGGAAACTGGGGAGACCATTAGTGTTAATTGGCTTTATGCAAAGGATAAATCAACTTTTCATGTCTTTATTACAGGAGATCGTTATGGAGTGAGGTGCCATCAAAGTTAGCCTCCTCCCCTCCCACAGAAAGAAGGAGATGGGGCCCTGTCTTCTTTGAAGATTATGTTTCAAAGAGCTAGCTCCCAGGTCCTTGATAAAAACATTCCCGGATCTTAAAGCTGATAAGAGGCTTATTTAGCTTTTAAAAAGATTTAGATACATTTCAAAGAGACAGAGAAGGAACTTACAAGTTTTCTAAATGCACTTTGCATTTGTGAAGTGTTTTATATGTTCCAAAGTGCTAGTGTGTATAAAGGTATTGAATTCTTACAATAACTTTGTGAAAATGGTGAAACTACCTTCCTTTGGTATTTTTTATTCCCATTATTATGCCAAAACAGACTCAGAGAAGTAAAGACATGCCCAAGGCGGAGACAGGAGTTCAATCAAGGAGATAGTTTTCTTAGCTCCAGTGGCCTGCTTCCACAGTTGCCATCTTTTCTGACAGCTACAGGAACTGTGTCACTTGGCTCACAGTGATCAGTACTGGTTTCTCCTCTATAGGACGTCGTATATGGGAAGTTTCCTGAAACCAGATTTAGATACATTCCCTGTCTCCATTCTTTTGCCCTTTCTGTCCTCTCCAGTTTTCTTGATCACAGAATTCAATTCTAACACAATATATTATCTTCATGTTATGCTTTTATATACCATTGGTTTCTGGTTTCTATTTCTCTGGTTTGGGTGCTAGTTTTCAAATGTTCTCTTCATCGTCTTTGACTCTCTCAATCCAAACTTCCCACCCATTACAAATACACAGTCTATACCATCTGCTACAGACTTCATTCAAACTCACTTGTTGCCATGTATAGTGGGGGTTATGCCTGGAAGAATAGTTGAATAGATAAGTAGGGTCACTTTTAAAGGAGCAGTATACGTTCTTTCCTTGTCCTTCCAACATATGTACAGTCATGCATCACATACAACATTTCGCCCAATGACAGATCACATATATGATGGTGGTCTCATAAGATCAGTACTATACGGCCTAGGTGTATAGTAATTATACTATCTAGATTTATGTAAGTACAATCTTTGATGTTTGCACAACCACGAAATCACCTATTGATGCATTTCTCAGAACCTACCCCGTTGTTAAGCAACACATGATTGTATTACCTCCCTCTTCTTCGAAGGAGAAGAGGATTTATGGAAAATGCAATTATTTTTTCATTTCATTACTTTTTTTAAATGTGCTGGTATTTTTAATGAAGTAAGGATACTTTTGCTTTCCTAACATAAATAGATCTTAATAACTCTTCAAACATTTCAGTTTTACCATACGTACAGTATGGAGGTAAGATAGAACTGTGGGATTGTACGTGTGAAAAAATGAAATCCCAATCACATATACGTAGAGACCTGTGAAATCTAACTCGCCATCTGTTTCACACTACTCAAGGGATTCTAGAATTTTTTGCATCCCGGAGATTTTGATTTATGCTTACTGAATCATGAATTATGCTTGTACGAAAGTACTCCAGATTCTTCCTAACGCTTACATCAGTAAATATATAGTCACAGAGGGAGACTAGAGATTTGTGCATGCCTATATGTTCTACTATTAAGATACGTATGATATATACTTAATGAACTTACATTTCCATCTTCAATACTTTACTCCTCCAGCGAATAATTTTTTAAATTCTTGCATATTGATAATGTGATTTATAATAATTTTAGTTGTAAGAAATGTGTTTAATGGACAGCCCAGCCGTTACTAAATGTACAGTTAGGGTAGTAAGTAAGGCACAACTAGGTAATACGACATAGTTGTAACAGTTCAGAATGCCCAAAACTAGCAAATTGCCTTACGTTCAGGACTTTGTAATTTATCTCACTATTCATAAGAGCTGTGAAGGAAAGAGGTGAAGATATGTGGGTGAGAGAATATAAGTGAGCCCCAGAGTTACTAACTATTGTGACAGAAGATAGAAACTAAAATCTCTCAACCTCTCCTCCCTCCACCTCATCTTCCACTTGGAAATAAATTATGTTCCTAATTAACCACGATACTTCCTTTGTATCCCAGTTCAAAAAGTTTGTGTGGATTTATACAGCCTGTGCAACGAGGTCCTAAGCAAGCTGGAAGGGAAAGCATTCCAAAACTTTGCCAGTATCCTTATTCTCGAGCTCAGATCATTGCTTTTCACCATAATCACTTGCCTTCCTGTTTATTTCCTCTGTTTGAGTACCTGGAAAGCAGGGCCTTCTTAGATCCTGGAATGGTGCTCAGCACACAGTAGGCCTTTAATTAAAAGATGGTGGAAGGATGAATGAAGAAATCAATGAATCAACATATATATTGACTTTTATTAACTCTGACAGGTTCATAATTAAAGCTTTGTCTCTAAATTGTTTATACTTCAGAGATGTATCTGTGGACTATATACTGAGTGGCAGAAGGACCAAGCTTTTTCATAACAAGCTAAGCAAAAGAATGAGGCAAGATCTATATCATACCTGTCTAAAATAAGCTCATTATGATAACAATAATGAAGAAATAATAGTTACTATTTACTAAGTACCTACAATGTGCTAAGTCGAGCATTATTTTAAATGTATGTTTTAAATATATGTATATATATATAAATACATATGTATACACAGATACACACACCTATATATAATGTCACAATCTTGAGAGGGAGGAGTGCATTTTGTGGATGATGAAACTGAGTCCCACAGAAACTGAATAACTTATTCATCTCCATTCAGGAGAGGGGGAAATAATTAATGTGATCAAATTAGCAAGACCACAGGCCATTAACAGAACTGTGTTTTACTAGAGGACAGATGTATTAATTTATTTAACAACTTTTTATTGAGGTCCAACAATGTTCCAGCAGCTATGCTAGTTGGAGGGACATGATGTTGACAAAAAAACAATAACGTTTCTACCTCCTGAAGATTACTGAAGTGCCCCTGATTATTTCTTCTTGCCTTCTGGGTCCACCTAATAAGTAGACCTGGACAAGGACTGCTTTCCAGGAGCAGATCCCCTCCAGATCTCCTTCTTATCCATTTCCTTCACACATACCACTACTTTTCTAAGTTAAATAAGATTTGTTTTGCAAAACTGAGTCCTTAGATTCAACGGTGTTAAAAGATCAAGGCTTTATTTAGGACACAGGGCTTTATAGACTTTTCAACTCAACTTTTCTTTTTTAACTATCTTTTTAAATTGTGGTAAAATACACATAATATAAAATTTGCCATCTTGACCATTTTTAAATGTACAGTTCAATGAGATTAAGTACATTCACGTTGTTGTGCAGCCATCATTACATCTATCTCCAGAACTCTTTTCATCTTTCAAAAGTGAAACTCCATACCACCCATTAGACAATAACTCCCTCTTCCCCCTTCCCTCAGCTCCTGGAAACCACCATTCTACTTCCTGTCTTTGTGAATTTGACTAATCTAGGTATCAACTCAACTATTATAGGAAAGCCATCCATTAGTGAACATTGATGGTTTACTTGGCTCTTGCCAACTTTGCAATGTTTCCCATTTGGATTCAATTGCCTCAGTTGGGTAGAAGGGGTGAGCAGCAGTTGGGATATAGGCTTTGTGTGTGAGTCCCTGGCCATAATGTCATCATGATAGCACCAAAACTCAAACTCTGACTGGATACCAATAGTGATAGAACTGAGACTCAAATTCAGACCTGTCAGATGCTGATTCCTGAGCCAGTGATATCTTCACCATGCCAGAGTAAAGATGCCTCCCCTTTGGATGCTCATCTCTTTTGTTTTTGGTGAGGAAGATTGGCCCTGAGCTAACATCTGTTGCCAGTCTTCCTCTTTTTGCTTGAGGAAGATTGTCACTGAGCTAACATCTGTGCCAATCTTCCCCTATTTTGTATGTGGCACATATACAACAACATACACACGTACAACAAGCATAGCTTGATGAGCGGTGTGTAAGTCTGTGCCAGGGATCCAGACCTGTGAACCCTGGGCCCTGAAGTGAAGGGTGAGAACTTAACCACTATGCCACCAGGCTGGACCCTGGATGCTCATCTATTTTGAGAAGATTTTTCTTGAACCAACACAGCTTGCTCTTCTAAAGGCTAGTCCTTATTCTACTTTCTATAGGTTCCAGGCACTTCCCCAAAGAATAAGAGTCTAGGGAAGGGTAGCACATTTTCATTATAAAGTCAATCAGAGATATTATAGATATGTATATATTTATATGAATGCTTTGATTCATTGATTTCGTTTTTTATACTTGCAACACATGTGAAAAGTTTACAAGTAACTCAGCTATCTTCATATCATTTCTTATTTCATCCTGAAGACGATGTCACTTATACTTTCCCTGTCTATCCCCCTAGAACTAATGATGTGATCTGATCTCTATATGACATTTTTTATTAAACTTGAATAAAAATTTCAAGTGCTAATGGCTGTGACCCTGCAGATTTTTCTCTCCTTCACCTCGCCAATAGAAAAATAACTTTCCATTCAGGGAATCTCTATTTCTGCTCTGCCTCTTCATGTTTAAGCCAGCTCCCCACTGTGCTAAGTCAACCTTCCCAGAAGCTAATCTGTCATTCTCAAGTGGCCTTGCTTCTGGAATTGGTTTGATGCTCTAGCAGTAAAGAGCTCCTGTGTAGTGCAGGTTACAGAGGTTTAACAGCCACTCGGGGTGGGGCTTGTCTCATTGCCTTGGGAACAATGACTTTGTACGTCTGCTCTGGAGATCAGAAAGAAAAATGGCTAGTGTGTTAATTTGTTGAGGATATGAGGATCCCAAATAAAATTAATCTTTAAGACTATAGAGAAAGTTCTATATGCGAATTGGTTTCGGTGGTTTGGTTTTGGTTTTGAATGTGTCAATATTGATGAAGAGGCAAAAGAATCATGCCTCTACCTTATTGCTTCCCCGGAGGAATATTTTATGTTATTGTCACGAAGCTTTTTTAATTTTAGAAATAAATTTTGTAAAAGAAACATAACCTGCAAGTACAAGACCTTCACCACTTGAGGTAACAGGTGGCTATTGGGGGAGGTCACTGCACATTTACATATTGAAAGGTGTCTATTGGCGGAAGGATCGCTTGTTTATTTAAGTGAATAAAAGGCAGGACAATTATATTAACAAGATTTTCATAGGAATGCACATTGTCAGTGTTAACAAGTGGTTTTAAGCTAAAGTCCCTGGTACATGGTGTGTAGTTTTATTTCAGTTATATAAACATTGGAGTAATCTAAAGTTTAAGTAACATTTTAGTTATACTCAAGATTCCATTATCCAAGAGCATGCTATTTCAGTCTCTATAAATATGAACAAAAATCAAAATCCAATGACTGCTTTCATATTTATATGAAGTTCACACTGCCCAACTAACACAGTAGAAGAACAAATTTTAAAAACAACACAATATGTATTATTCATATTTCTGTTTATGTTTAGATTTAGTTTGCCAAGTGTTTCCAGGAACTAGTGTCAAAGAATGAGACGTTTGTGAACCATAAAGAAATCTGAAGATCTCTGCATCTTCTTATACATACATATTTTTTTTCAATAAATGTTAAAGATAAGGATTTATGCAGGCTGTTTTTAAAATAAAGCCTTATATTATAAAATTTTAATGTTCTATCTTTGTTAGGTTATTTCAGCTTACTCTCTGAGTAGGTATTGGTAGATGTTTTGTTTTGTTTGTTATTCATGTTGTGTTTTATTTTTAAAGCCAAATTTTGAAGTGCAATTCTCTCTTTTTAGGTATATAGTTCCACAAATTTTGACAAATGCTCACAGTCATCTAACTATCATCCAAATCAGATATGGAATATTTTCATGTCAAAAAGTTTCTTTGTGGCTCTGTATGGTCAATTTCCTCTCCCAGCCCCCAGTCCCTGGCAACGACTGATGTTTTAATGTTTGTATTACTGTTAAAGTGGGTGTTGTGGCAATAGATTGCAACGCTGGTTAGTAGCATAAGAGCGGTTACTTACATGACTTTTGTACCCTAGATTTTTCCAATACTCTTACCACACTGTGCTGTAATGCAATTGGAATTTGCCAGCCTTGATCTCTCCACCAAACTTTCTCTTGCCTAACATGTTTCTTGTGACCTAATTTCACTTGTGTTACCTTAGGCATGTCACAAACTTTCGTTGTTCATTGTCGTTATCTAATATAAGATGACTTATGAAATGACTTCTAAAACTTAAAAGTACTTAAATCTAATAGTCTCATTTTTAAAGGAAATTCTAAAAGTTTACATAGTTGTGTAGGTTAGTTTTTCACTGTTCGTTGCAATTCAAAGAAAAATGACAAAATGGCTTGCTTTCTCTGTCTCTTTACCTCCCTTCACAGTAATGTATCAGGCTACTTCTGGGGAATCAACTTTTTAAGCAATACTGTAGATGTAGAGATTCTTAACTACAAAAGTATTGCAGGCAGCCCAGAAAAAAGAAATAGCACAGTGTAAATGCTACAAGTTAAGGTGTGCTGCTCCACCCTTGTATCTTTCACCCTAAAACGTACCAATTTTAAGAGTTTGATGGATGTTCTACCAGACTTCCAATTTATAGACAGCATTTTTAAATAAAAAGAACGCCAAAAAAAATCTATAAATTGTTCTTTTAACTCAACAATTTTTTATAAATTTCTTTGTGTCAGTATCATAGACTTACAACATTCTCTTAACTACTGAATAGCTTCCCATAGTAAAGTTTTGCAGTAATTAACAATCAAGCAGTGATGAACAAGTAGTTTGTCTCAAATTTTTCTCCATAATGGATACATATATATTTGTACAATTGTGTGAATATTCCTTATGGTAAAGATTCCAAGGGGTGAAATTGTTGTTACAAATTATCCGTGCATTTAAAATTTTGACAGGTATTGCCCATTTGCCTTCCAAAAGGGAAATGCTAATTACACTCTCATTGATGTTGGGAGAGTTCCCACTTTCTCACACCCTTCTCAGCAAAGGATGTCATCAGTTCTTTTAATTTTAGTCAGTCAGGAGAAGGATAGCATGTCGCTGTTATTTAAAATTGTAGTTTCCTCGTCGTTTGTAAGTTTGATCATCTGTTAGAGGTTTGTTAGGGATTTGCATGTACTCATCTGTGAAGGTTCAGGACACGGTCAGTGACTGGTTATATTGCCTGGGTTGGGAATTTTTTCATCAGTCATTTGAAGGATTCTTTGACACTTTGGGAAAATTAACTCTTTGCTATAAACACATAGCAAATATTTTTCTCTGAATCTTCATCTTTTTAACTTTGTTCAAGCATCAAAGAGTTAATCATTCACAATTTTCTCAAAAACAGTGGTTCTCAATTCATGCTACAGATTAGGATCATGAAGGAGCCTTTATAAAAAGACTGCAGCCTTGCCCCCTCCCCCTACAGATTCAGATTCAATTGATTGGGGTGACACTGGAGATAGTCCCCCAGGTGATGCTAGGGTGCAGACAGGGTTGAGAAGAACTGCTTACTGTGCATACAAATCACTTAGGGATTTTGTTAAAGCACACTGGGGTGAAGTGTGAGACTCGATATTTCTAATAAGCTCCCACGAGATGTGCATGCTGCTGGTCTACAGTCCACACTTTGAGTAGCAAGGATTTATGGGGTCTGCTTTTTGGTTCTTGCTTAAGAGGACTTTCCTACTTAAGATTATAAAACTTTCTTTTCTCCTGTTTTATTCCAATACTTCTTGTAATTTTTAGAGATCATAAATTCATTTGGACTTTCATTTTTTTAATTATTTGTTATAGAGATCTGTCTTTTTATCAATATCAAATTGAACACACCCAATTTATTAGGTAGATTTTGATATCATTTCAAAAGTCTCCAGAAAAATTATATCTTGATAAAAGTAGAATCTTTGATTTGCTAGTAATATAGAGAGTTTAAATTTTAAAATTGATTTTGTTTCAAAGATGGAAATTTTATCCTGAAATTAACTAAAATTTTAAGATGAAGAAATTTTCCTTTCTGTCCATTTGACCTTAAAATTTCAAGTGTGTTTACTTTCACAACCTAAATATGATAAAATTAAATTCCAAGTTTAAGAAAAATAAGCATGGAGGATGTGATCACTATGTCTGCGTTTCAACTTTTATCAGTGTTTGTGGATAGGTGACAATCCATGGTATCGGTAGGATATGGTGACAATCTCCCTTTGTAATAGTAACACTATTACAGTAGTAGGAACACTATTGTTTGGGAGAATACAGTGCCAACAGGAACCAGCTTCTGCTGGACTCAGGGTATAAGCTCTTTGCTCCAATCTTTTTACAGACTATCATGTACAAAAAAAGCCACAGAGCTGAGGATTTTCAAATAACTATATGTTGATGATGTTATATCTACAAGGTGAACAATGGAGCTGCTCGTGCATAATTTAAGGAACTCAACTCATGGAGGAATGAAAGGAGAAATTCAAATGTGTAAGAGTTTAAATAACCTAAGCTGATAAGTCTGGAGCATAAATAGAAGTGAAAACTGAAATAAAGTCTTATAACCTGTATTAAATGATTTCACTATGTAAATACTTTTTCTAAAGAGATAAATGATTATTGAATAAATGAGTTGTGCACTAGCGTGAATTTTGTCCAGCTATTTCCATTATGATATTCTGGTAGAAATAAATTTCCATTGAATAATCTAGCCCTTGAGAACTCAATAGACACATGCCTGTTTTGTTTTGTTTCAATAAAGTCACAGCTCACTTAATGAAATTGGTCACCAATGCCCAGTTACATCTTTCATACATTTTTAACAAAATGTAATTTCTTGATCTAGAGATTCAGTCTCTTTTTGTATCTGAAATTATGTTATTCAGAATTTCTGTGGCTGTATCATTAAGTTCTATAGCCTAAGATTCTTGTTATATAGCCTAAGATTCTTGTTCTTAAAAGAGCAATGACTTTGGAATTGATAAAGCAAATGTATTTTTTTCTGCTAAGCTGGAAATATCGTTCTTTGAATAGTTAAGAAAAAGAAAAGCCAATACTGAAGGTTTTCTATTATACAATCTTTATCCTATGAGACACTGATGTTTCTATTACTAGGAATAATGAAGCCCAAATTTCGTGATTGTTTTGTTTGTTTAATGACAAATTTGAGTGAAAAATAAGTTTGCAGGATCAAAACATGGCCACCTTCTGTGTATTAGCTCATGCATTGGTTGCATTTCTAAATCTATCAGCCACTCTTTTCTTAAAAACTTACATGTCAGGGTTAATATTAAAAGTCAATATTTAAGTTAAAAAAAAAATCTTTATTTTTCCCAGAGGGTTACCAATCACAAGTGTGGTAAGGGAAATATTGTAAGTTTTGGATGCCCTTAAATCATTAAGAAACCTTCTTCCTTAAAGTTTTATTATCTTTGGTTAGATTAAATACATAACGCTGGCAAAGTACAAGTGTCACGTGTGTTTTGCACCTTCGTGTTGCTTGTGGTCAGAGTAGTCCCCAAAGAGTGGACTGCCATCATCTGTATTCACCACGTGTTCTCTGATCAGTTTCCACTGTTAACAATTATTCTCTGTTTGTGTATATATCAAGCTAAATCATATGAAATTACCAACATTTGGCTCTTGTGACCTATAAAAATAGAAATTTTGTATGGTTCAAATTAATATTTTTGTTTTAGGTGTGAATTAATAATTTGCTTCTAGGCGCTTGCCCCTGGGCCGTGGGAAAAGGTTGAGCTTCTTCAGACTGGTTTGAGCAGCCTCACTTGAAATAGAGCCCTTGCTCTCTGGACCTTTGCAGGCTAAGTCAGTCTTGGGATCTCTCAACTATGGTGAACTATTTCCACTGACCTAGATGAGAGCTCTTATCTGCTTCTGACTTCTGCCAGTTGTTCACAAAAGTCTCTTGGGATCCTAAAATACATAAATTCTTCACTTATTAAATTAACTCTATAATTTTCCTAGGGAGAGAATCTTCCCCCTTAAAATGAGGTGTTAAATTTGCCTTAAAATCTGAACTCATATTATTAATATCACGCTCATACATATCCCAATGTATCCTGAACTACAAAAAATCCGATTATGATTTATCGCTAACACAAATTAAATGCTTACCCTAACAATATTTTCCTAATTACGCAATGTAATATTAAATAGAACACACTTAGTATGGAAGGCTTTCAATACGTCTCTCAGATATCCTTACAAATTGTGGTTTTTGCCTTAGTTTTATTTCCCAAGGGACCAGCTTGAGCTCAGCGTCTTATCGCTGCCTTGCCCTTGTTCCAGTCGCCATTGCCTCCAACAAGCACATTTGTGAGTTCACCACTTCCCAATTCTGTTTCTCAAATCTTTGTTCTGATTGACCCTTGGATCATTCTAAAACTGGAAACTATTTAAGATTAGGTTTACCTCATTCGTATATTTTTCATCAAAGCATTGCATGTATTTCCTTCAATTCTAATGAACTATTTTGGCAAATTGGTATGATAAGGGTATGATTAGCTTACTTTTTTCTTTTCTAAGTGGACATTGGTTTCTGAAAGAATCCTATAGGGAACTAGAAAGATGGGAATACAAACCACAAAAATTGGGGTTTTTTGCTTCTAAAATTAAAATCGTTTTCTGAGTTTTTTAATTTTATTTTAATTGACATATAACATATGCTACAGAAGCGTGGTCATAAGGGTTCAGCTCGATGAATTATCACCATCACCCGGAAAAAAAAGACAGAACATTAGTGGCTCTCTAGAAGCCCTAATTTCTCCTCCCCAAAAGGAAGAATTATTTTCATTTATAATACCATAGGCCAAATTTCCTGATAATAAGCTTTATGTAATTGGAATCATACTACGTATGCTCTTTTGTTACATCTTTTATTAAACATTTGTTTGTAAGAACCATCCATGCTGTTGAGTGCAGTTGTAATGCCTTAATTCTCTTCGCTTTAAAGTAATTTTATGAATATTCCACAATTTGTCCAATTTGTTCTACTGTTGATAGGAATTTGGGTGGTTTCCAGTTCTTAGCTATTATGAATACTTTTACTATGATCACCCTGTAATTTCTTTTGGTGCACAAGCACATGGGTTTCTGGAATTGCTAAATTATAGGATATACATGTGTCAAATTTAGTTACTGGTAACAGTTGCCAAATAGTTGTTCCAAATGGTTGTAGCAATTTACATTCTCACCAGCAGAGTTTGATAATTCCATGTGCTCTGGACTCTCACCAGCATTTGGTATTGCCTGTCTTACTCAGTTTAGTTATTTTTGCAGGTGTACAATAAAAGATAATTTTCATGTTGATTTTTATTTCAATGATTACTAATAAGCTTGAACAACTTTCTCATACTTTAGTCACAAGCAGAAACTCATAAGAAAAATTTTAAAAACCTATAAACTTAAAAGATGCCTTTAAAAGATGAAATATTATAGGGGTCAGCTCAGGGGCATAGCGGTTAAGCTTGCGTGCTCGCTTTGGCAGCCTGGGGTTCGCAGGTTCGGATCCTGGGCACAGACCTACGCACTCCTCATGAAGTCATGCTGTGGCAGGTATCCCACATATAAAGTAGAGAAGATAGGCACAGATGTTAGCTCAGGGCCAATCTTTCTCAGCAAAAATAGGAAGAGTGGTGGTAAATGTTAGCTCAGGGCCAATATTCCTCAAAAAAAAAAAAATACTATAGACTTACTAAAACTGTTTTAAGTGTTCTAGAATTCTAATTATAGAAATCTAAGAAGAGTAACATAAAATCTTCTGTACCTATACATCTGTAATTTTGCTATTTGTGAACACTAAAAATTTGTAGCTCACTCTTTACCATGTGCCACGTAGTACTTTAAGAATTTTACAGATATCAACTGATTTATTTCTTATGACACCCCTATAAGTCAAGTACTCTTATTATCTCAGTTCTACAAATGGAGAAATTGAGGCACAGGGAGATGATATAATTTGACTGCGATCACACAGTAAGTGATGCAGCCAGGATTTCCTTGTTATAAGGCCTCCCCAGTGTTTATTAAAATATCAGAAATTATAGTAGAGTGATAAATAATGATGCATTTTTCAGAATAAGAACTATAGAGATAGCAAGTTTGAAATAATTTTAGGAAGTGGAAAGTGAAGATTTACGCTGTATTTAACATTCTTTAAACGTAAAAATGACTTTTTTCTGTGTGGTTGAAACAAAATACAACCCAAGTTAATTATGACTTTAATGAAAGACTGTGAGATAAACAAATATGTTTGAAAAGAATTTTTAACTCTAAGACTGAGTAATTCTTTCTACATTAGTGTAATGAGGATATTGCACCTTTGAAATAAATATAAAAATGTGGAAAATGTTAATGATCTTGAATTGCACATATTTTGTGCTATGAATGAGGATTCTGGTTGCTAAATGTTACCTTTATTATACACAAGGTATGATGTGAATGAGTTAATGTTGCTAGGGAACTTTTAGTGTCTAGATTGCCTCACTTTTGTGTATTTAAATCTGCAAACTCAACATTATGTTAACATAACTTCTGGCACTTAATTAAGTTTTATCCCATGATTTTAAACTTAAATGTGCTTTAATGGGGAAGATTTTGTAATTTTTATCCTCCATTCCATTCCTTGTTCCTGACAGTTATGATAATAACATGGTATAATAGGGCACTTACCATTCCTAGTAGACTTGAGTGCTAAATATCCTTAGAACATCTGTAAACATTTTTATGAATGCATTGTTGTCCTCCTATGTACGACTTCTTCTTTTTTATGGGTTATAGAATTTACACGTCTGACATTTACCCTCCAGCAGAGGGGAGATCTGGATGCCATGACACACCCACACTAAAGACACTGGGGGCTTAGGCTAATAAAGAAGGCTCTCTCCCCATATACCAGACACATACCTTACCCTAACTAAAGTTGCCCCATTTAACAAATAAATCTACAGCTCACCAACATCTTTTTCAGTATAAGAATATCCCAAATATTGCATAGAACACACTTATACTAAAAAAACTCTTTGTTTATCTGAAATTCAAATGTAACCTACCATTCTGCATTTTTATCTGGCAACCTCACGTTCCAAAAGAGCTCAGGAGAAGGGGGCTGACACGTGAAGTCAACTATTACTACAATGCTCCTAAAATGGTTTCTGTGTTGTACTCACAGCCATAAATAAACTCCAAATTTTAGGGTTGGTAATGCCTGCCAGAGCCAGGGCAGGTAGGAAAAACCACCTTGCTGATAACTAGATATAAGGATGATTCAAGGAGAGATCAGAACAATAAAGAGACAATAAAGCTTCCTGTACTTGGGAACACACAGAAATTTATAAGTTCTATGGAATACCCTCACATGCTTTCAAAATACTAGACCATTGGGAAGTAGAATGTCGAATGTCTTTTTCTATTATCGAAGTTTAATTCAGTCAATGAATATTTATTGGGCATACATCTCCCAAACTGTTCTCCATAGAACATAAATGTTCAATGATACAGTAGTATATGCTCCTTGAAAAAGTATTCAAAAGTCAAAAAGAGGATGTAATCCTTTGCTTACATTTTCTCCGCAGTAACGTAATCCATGGGAGCCTAGCCAGCAGTGGTAAGTAAAAATTGCATGAGTTCAAGTCCTGGTTTACGTAATGTTAAACTTCAGGCAAGTGACTTAACCAGTGTGTGCCTCAGTTTCTTCATCTGTCAAGTGAAAATAATTATAGTAGTTTCCTCATAAGCTAAAATTATAAATCTTTTAGAAGAAAGCATAGAAGACCTTAGGGTCAGCAAATACATCTCAGACATAACGTAGAAGAACTAACCAGGAGAGAAAAAATTGATAAGGTGAGTTTCATCAAAATTAAAAATGCCTGTTCATCAGGAGGTACCATTAAGAAAATGAATATGCAAGGCACAGACTGGGACAAAATGTTTGCAATACCTATATCTGACTAAAGACTTTTATCCTGAATATCTGAAGAATTCCTTCAACTTATTAATAAAAAGATAAAAGACTTGGACAGAATAATAAGAAAAATGGACTAAAGAGTTGCATAGAAACTTCACAAGGAAAACAGTCAAATGGCCAATAAACATGAAAAATTGTGTAATACCGTTATTCCTCATGAAATGGCAAATTAAAACCATAATGAAATACCACTGCATACATACTAGAACAGCCAAAATTAAAAAGACCTACAATATTAATTGTTGACAATGATTTGAAGCAACTGGCAATCTGACACACTGCTGGTGGGAGTGTAAAACGGTATAACCACACTGAAAAGAAGAATCTAGCAGGTTTTTTGAAAAGATGTTAAACATATATCTATCCTATAATTCACGAAGTACACTTCTAGATATTTATCAAAAGAAATAAAAATACATTTTTATAAAAAAAAGAAAAGCTGGCACTAGAATGTTTTTAACAGCTTTAATTATAAAAATCTCAAACTAGAAACAACCAAAATGTCCGTCAACAGAAGAAGAGATAAAGAAATCATGGGATGTTTACATAATGCAATTCTACTAGGCTATATGAAAGAAAGGACAAATGAAACACAAAATAACGGATGTGTCTTATCATGCTAAGACATTATGCTAAGTAAAAAATTCACCGGAATTTCTACAACAGGCTAGAAATAAACTGTGATGAAAGAATATCAATTAGTTGTCTTTTTGCAGAGCAAGTATGAGGAGAGACAAGAAAAGGGCAAGAAGGAGCTTACTAGAATAAAGCAAATCTTCTATATTTTGAAAGAGATGCGGGTTAAATACTGGTGTCTATTTGTCAACACTCATCAACCTCTCTACATAAAATTGGGGATTTCACTCTATGTAAATTATACTTCAATATAAAAATAAATGAAAAATAGAGATTGTAATGTCATGGCTCAATCATCAAAAATATAATTTGATCAAAACTGTTACACACGTTTGTGTTCTCTATCATAAGATTTAGAACCGGGGAAGGAGGTGAAAATGTTTCCAGATCCCACCCTCTGGTACCACTTGTCTGTTCTTTTGCCATGGAATAATCTTGAACAAATTGCTTGAGATTCTAGAGCTAAACAAATTACACCAAATTCCCTGGGATTATAACAGTGATGATGATGATAATGTTGAATTTAAAGCAGTTTGAGGACAAGGTAATGGTTAAAGCATACAGTTCTGTGGTGGCCTCTTACTTTCCTGTGGTTGACAGTGTTAAATTTTCAAATGAATGAATAGGCAGATACATTCTGTTGCTGGAGCAAAATCTAACTTTTTTCAAAAGCTGCTGTGCTGAAATATTGTCGTTTTTCTCATGAGGACATCACATTCTGGGTTATAATTTCTATAATATTCCTTTCAGGTCCCATAGTGTATTTGTGACTGTGAATAGTGTTCCTTTGAAACTTTACTTTATAGTCTATGATTAAAAAATAGTAATAATAAACTTTTTGAATTTTCTAGGATGTTAGAGGACTTTATTCTTATCATTGAACGTTCATTGAAAATGTTTTGAGATATCTTAACATTAGAATAAAAAAGTGGCTAAAAATAATTATTACAAGTGATCTGATTATTTATAGTCTATCCAAACAATCATGCTGAATTTTAATAAACATAACAATAGTGGCAATGGTTGGAATTTCTTTCCTAGCTCACTCCTAAAATGACCCAATGTAAGCTGATTTATAGCTGCTACCAGTTTATTATTCAAAATTATCTTTTCTTCACATAAGAAATAAATTTTTCTATTCAAACATGGCAAAATATGAAATTACAAATTCCAGACTCATTCAGAATCAACAAATCCATGCTTTCCAATTTGCAATTAATATTCAACTTGCATCTTGGTATCAGCAAAACTTTGTGTTTATTGGGATAAGGGATGCAGAATTGTGGCCATCAAAATTTCAGATTCAGTTCAGCAGATCTGTGACATCCTAAAGAGATAGTTCTGACACTGAAACTCCTGGTTTAAAAGAACCGAAGGTCTGATTCTTAATGTTTGCAGGAGGCTGTGAGTTGGATGGCAGAACCAGAGCAATGAACCTTAAATCCCCATTTAGCCACCCTCTGCATATAGAATTCATTTACGGAATCTTCTTAGACATCGCTTGATAACTGGAATCTGAGTTGTTTTCTTTGTTTTCATTTTGTTTTGCTTTTTCTCTATTAAAATTATTGGAAGAAAAGAAAATATTGAAAGTTTCAGTTTTTTTTCTTTTCTTTAAAACTTGTTTTACATTTTTTGCCTGTATAAGTGGTTTCGCAATGCTTCACGCTTTTTGATTGAGTAAGTGCATCAACATTTCTTGATGTTTCATCAGTGGGAGGGAGTTTGTATTTCTTCCTATTCTATAAAGCAAGAGAGATTATAATTTAGACCATGAGGTGGGGAAAAAAAATCTTGTTCAGAAGTTTATCCGTTGATGTTTCATGATAATAAAATTTGTCATTCAACGTTTCAGATTCCAATGTTTCAAAGTGGGTGACATAGACAAAAACTTTACTAAATGAATATGTACTTACCAAGATTTTTAATGGATAGGATTGTACACATGGTAGAATCAAGTGATAATAAAATGACTAGTAAAAATAAAATAGGAAATTTTTAAATGCTTACGGATTTTAAATCCTTATGGAAACAAAGCTGCCGAAACATTTCACAAGTAAATAATTGAAATGCAACAAGCACCTGTATGATTCCTACTATGCTCCTCACTCTCTTCTAAGTCCTTACCTCTTTTATTTTCACAATGATTTTATGAAGTAAATACTGCTTATTACTTTATCGAGAGGTAATACTTAATTTAAGCAGATGAGGTGAAAAAATGTGCCCAAGTTCACAGAGCTAATGAGTGGAAGAAGCCAGATTTAACCTAGGCAACCTGATTTCTAGGTCTGGGGTCCTAACTCCTACCCTCTGTTCTCTGACTAGATTCATTTGTATTTATCTAGTGAGGCACACATGTTAAAGACTTCTACGTCTGTTGATTAGTTCGCTCAACCAACATCCCTTATGCAGCACCTACCATGTGTCAAGCACTATTTCTTCTGATCACATAGCAATTATATTACTAAGAAATCATTCCAACAATATCACCCTCATTCTCTGGCCAGTTTGGACCATTTCTCCAGGCAGCCTGGATGTACTGCTCAGTCAGAAAAAATTTCTTGAAAAGAAATTTCCCTCCATCAATATGTTAGTGCATTGGTTCTTGAAATTTCCCATATTTTGGAATCACCTGTAAAGCCTTTTAAAACTCCAATGTCCAGGCTGCACACCACACCAATTAAATCAAAATCTCTTGGGGTGAGATTCAGGCATCACTCTTTTTCATAGCTCCCCAGGAAACTCAAGGTACAGCAAACCTTGAGAAACAATGTGTTAAAGTATTCTGTTTAATTAGTGTAGGGGAGGAGAACATTTCCTCTCCCCAAAATGTGGGTTTGTCTGGCCGGAGAACGAATTAAATTCACATGAGACAGAATAGCAAGAAAAAATTAAACAAAGCTTTATGAGGAACCATGGCCCGGGGACTTTCTTCCCAAAGGAAGAAAGGGCACCGAAGAAGTGGGGTGCACAGAGTGGTTATATACCCCCAAACAGGGTGTTTCACATGTGATTGAAAATGTCCCTTTTACAACAGTCATGAGGCTGCTCTGTCAGCACAGCGCTTGGTGGAGGCCGATAGGTCTGCTGTCCCAGTGAACGCCGCAGGGTGGCAGGTGTGTTGCCTCGGGCTGGGGGGGGGGGGGGTTCACAGATGAGCGCCGCAATCGGTTCCCAGCCTAAAGAAAGATGCTTAATCTTTAAGGAGATGCCAACATTGGGAGGGGGAGGGAAGTCAGTTACAGGAGGTTACCAGAGAAGCACAATAAAATGCAGATTTAAGTCCTTGCCTTTGGTATTGATTAAGAGTTTCTAGAGAGAAGGTCATCTCCTTTCTTCTTCCTGGTACAGAGAGGGAGGCACCTTTTACAGACAGAGATTTACCTTACAAATGTAAATGTGTCCTAACAAAGGGCAAGTTCCATTCCTCAGAGCCTCCTTCCCTGTCCCAGTTTATCAAAAGCAATCAGCCTCAAATAATCCTGATGCCAAAGAGACATATCTTGGGGTGGCCAATTCCAGGTCCCCACATTAGCAAACTGTCTAAAATCGTGTCAAGTGCCCGTTAACAACATAAATAGTAATGAAAAATATGCGTTAAATTTTTGAATTGGTAAAATTCCCCAGCATTGTTGTCAAGCAAACTGATTCACATTTTGACTATTACTTCATAGATTTGTGACTTTGGGAAAATCTCCTCTTATGAACCTCAATTTCCTTATCTGTAGAGTGAGTATGATAATTATTACCTTTCTGAATCTTTGTAAGAATTAAATAGGAAAACTAATGTGAAGCCAAAATGTTCTGCCTTTCCTGGCCTATAACCATGGAACTTGTTGCCATTAATTACTGCGCTCAAGTACCCATAAGCTTGACCCTCCCCCGCCAACAAAATATCAGTGATCTCTCTGAATTTTCAGGGTACCCTCTTATGCATGCTCAATAAGAGTTCTCTATGTATTTTCCTTCCTGTCACCTCCCCTTGCCTCCTAGTAGCAGCCCCTGCTGCCAATTAGCGATGTCATCACTCATTTGAAAAGTGCTTTCCTCCACTGGCAATCAGTGTTTCAGCCTCAATTTGGCATCCAGCTCAAATGTGAGACAAGCTTTCCTTCTTAATTCCTAACAGCACCACAGACAACAGGCCACAACACTGAACAAGAATTTATTGAAGATTTCAAAATGACAGACTGACTTGCAACTGCTATTAGATGTTATTAAGTTCGGAGCTCACAGGCCCCATCCCAGCCTTAAGGTTGCTTCCAAGTCCACATTTCTGTCTAGCTCTCCATTAGCCTCCATGCACAAAGGCCAGCTTACCTTATATCACTAGGATGGATTGTTTGATGCAGAGTTCTAGTGTTGTTTCCCAAAACATCAGGGCATATTTGTCAAGGGTCTGGGTGATTTGGTCTTGAACATCCCATAAGGAGCTGCACTAAGTTCTATCTAACCTCTTGTCCCCGTCTCTCCTCTGTAGTAAGGTATAAATCTTGCTTGCAAGTCATTCTTGCTACTCCCACAAACAATGCTCTGTGATTTGTAATCACTGATCATTCACTGCCTCCATCTCAGTGCCATCTTCATTTCTCTTCAACTTCAGCCACAAACATATTTTGATATACTGCAAAGTTGGAATAAATCACAGAATTTGCTACCACCACCACTGTCTATATAAAATAGAAATGGAAAGGAAGAGAATAAAAAAGAAAATTGGGAAAAAAGCACACAAGACTGAGTAACCCTTGTTACTCTAGCTGTTCATGAAGCTACAGTTGATATTTATAACCTCATTCCTCCACTGTCCATTTTGTGTTCCCATTGCCCACAGCTGGCACTTCAACAGATTGGAGTTTATGTCTTTGTGGGGGGGGGCCCAAACCTTTATTTCTAAGGAATCTAAACTCTCTGTGATCCCACCCAATTAGATTGCTCATGTCTTCAATACTTTAACTACTAAACACAACAATACTAGGAGGCAGCCCAAAGGACTTTTTTGGTTTCCAGACATACTCTTCCTTGCTTCATTTTACAGCAGAAACGTATTTCCCTTTAGTAATCAGATCAATTCCCCTTGGCAACATAGTAATCCTTATTATTGCCTCTTGGCGCCATGACATGAGGAGCCCAAAATAATTGACTGGTGATCTCAACTTCCAGTTCAATGAAACCATTGTTGTATTCCTAGTGGAAGCATTCTACCATTGTGTCATAAGGTTCTTATCTAGAAGAAGCTCAAATCATGAAGACAGGAAGCTAAAATTTGTGTCTAGGTCATTCAGGTAATAGCAATAGCAAATACTTTTATAGTATTACTATTTTGGGGGCACTCTCCAAAGTGATTTACATATATTGATTTATTTAATCCACAATACTATTATTAAGGACTTTTATAAATTATGAAACTAAGACACAGAGGCGTTAAGTAACTTTCAGGGTTACACAACTATTAGGTGGTCAAACTGGAATTCAAACTCAGGCAATTTTGTACTAGAATTAACTACCACTCTATAATAATTCTCAGTAATATAAGTGCTAATCCTACTTTCACTCATTGTCCCATCCATTCTCATCATTAGAGAAAAGGCATCATATATCTGCGGTTCAGAGTACATCCTGCATGACAGTATCTCAGATTAGAAAGATGTTGTCTCCCAATCCATACCATAACTGTTTTTTTAAAACTTTTTATTGAGATTATGATAGTTTACAACCTTGTGAAATTTCAATTGTACATTATTGTTTGTCATTCATGTTGTAGGTGCACCCTTTCACCCTTTGTGCCAACCCCCCAACCCCCCTTTCCCCTGGTAACCACTAATCTGTTCTCTTTGTCTACATGTTTAACTTCCACATATGACTGGAGTCATACAGAGATTGTCTTTCTCTATCTGGTTTATTTCGCTTACATAATACCCTCAAGGTCCATCCATGTTGTTGTGAATGGGACGATTTTATCCTTTTTGATGGCTGAGTAGTATTCCATTGTATATATATACCATATCTTCTTTATCCAATCATCAGTTGATGGGCACTTAGGTTGCTTCCTCCTCTTGGCTACTGTAAATAATGCTGCGATGAGCATAGGGGTGCATGGGACTTTTGGAATTGCTGATTTCAAGTTCTTTGGATAGATATCCAGTGGTGGAATGGCTGGGTCATATGGTATTTCTATTTTTAATTTTTTGAGAAATCTCCATACTGTTTTACATAGAGGGTGCACCAGTTTGCATTCCCACCAGCAGTGTATGAGGGTTCCTTTTTCTCCATATCCTCTCCAACATTTGCTACTTTTTATTTTGGTTATTTTTGCCATTCTAATGGGTGTAAGGCAATATCTTAGTGTAGTTTTGATTTTCACTTCCCTGATGATCAGTGATGATGAGCATCTTTTCATATGCCTATTGACCACCTGTATATCTTCTTTGAAGAAATGTCTGTTCATGCCTCCTGTCCATTTTTTGATTGGGTTATTTGATTTTTTGTTGTTGAGTTGTGTGAATTCTTTATATAGTATGGAGATTAACCCTTTGTCAGATATATGACTTGCAAATATTTTTTTCCCAATTGGTGGGGGTTTTTTTCCTGTTTCAACACTGTTTTCCCTTGTCTTGAAGAAGCTCTTTAGTCTGATGAAGTCTTATTTGTTTATTCTTTCTATTGTTTCTCTTGTCTGAGAAGACATGGTGTCTGAAAATATCCTTTCGATACTGATGTCAAAGAGCATACTACTTATATTTTCTTCTAGAAGCCTTATAGTTTCAGGTCCTACCTTTAGGTATTTGATCCACTTTGAGTTGACATTTGTGAACGGTGAAAAAGAATGGTCAATTTTCATTCTTTTACATGTGGCTATCCAGTTTTCCCAGCACCATTTGTTGAAGAGACTTTCTTTTCTCCATTGTAGGCCCTCAGCTCCTTTGTCGAAGATTAGCTGTCCATAGATGTGTGGTTTAATTTCTGGGCTTTCAATTCTGTTCCATTGATCTGTGCACCTGTTTTTGTACCAGTGACGTGCTATTTTGATTACTGTAGCTTTGTAGTATGTTTTGAAGTCAGGGATTGTGATGCCTTCAGCTTTGTTCTTTTTTCTACGGATTGCTTTAGCAATTCAGGGTATTTTGTTGCCGCATATGAATTTTAGGATTCTTTGTTCTATTTCTGTAAAGAATATCATTGGGATTCTGATTGGGATCACATTGAATCTGTAGATTGCTCTAGGTAGTATGGACATGTTAACTATGTTTGTTCTTCCAATTGACGTGCAAGGAATGTCTTTCCATCTCTTTATGTCATCATCAATTTCCTTCAGGAAAATCTTGTAGTTTTCACTGTATAGGTCTTTCACTTCCTTGGTTAAATTTACCCCAAGTTATTATTCTTTTTGTTGCGATTGTGAATGGAATCGTGTTCTTGAGTTCTTTTTCTGGTAGTTTGTTGTTAGAGTATAGAAATGCTACTGATTTATGCAAATTGATTTTATACCCTGCAACTTTGCTGTAGTTGTTGATCATTTCTAATAGTTTTCTAATGGATTCTTTGGAGTTTTCTATATATAAGATCATGTCATCTGCAAACAGTGAGAGTTTCACTTCTTCATTGCCTATTTGGACTCCTTTTATTTCTTTTTCCTGCTTAATTGCTCTGGCCAAAACCTCCAGTACTATGTTGAATAAGAGTGGTGAGAGTGGACACCCTTGTCTTGTTCCTGTTCTCAGAGGGATGGCTTTCAGTTTTTGCCCATTGAGTATGATTTTGGCTGTGGGTTTGTCATATATGGCCTTTATTATGTTGAGGTACTTTCCTTCTATACCCATTTTATTGAGCGTTTTTATCATAAATGGATGTTGGATCTTGTCAAATGCTTTCTCTGCGTCTATTGAGATGATCATGTAGTTTTTGTTTCTCATTTTGTTAACGTGGTGTATCACATTGATTGACTTGCAGATGTTGAACCATCCCTGTGTCCCTGGTATAAATCCCACTTGATCATGATGTATGATCTTTTTAATGTATTGCTGCATTTGGTTTGCCAGAATTTTGTTGAGGATTTTTGCATCTATGTTCATCAGTGATATTGGCCTGTAGTTTTCCTTCTTTGTATTGTCCTTGTCTGGTTTTGGGATCAGGGTGATGTTGGCTTCATAGAATATCTTAGGAAGTTCTCCATCTTCCTCAATTTTCTGGAACAGTTTGAGAAGGACAGGTATTAAATCTTCTTTGAATGTCTGGTAGAATTCTCCAGAGAAGCCATCTGGTCCTGGACTTTTATTTTTGGGGAGGCTTTTGATTACTGTTTCAATTTCTTTACTTGTGATTGGTCTATTCAGATTCTCTATTTCTTTCTGCTTCAGTTTTGGGAGTTTGTAAGAGTCTAAGAATTTATCCATTTCTTCTAGGTTGCCCAATTTGTTGGCATATAGATTTTCATATTCTTCTCTTATAATCTTCTGTTTTTCTGTGGTATCCATTGTGATTTCTCCTCTTTCATTTTTAATTTTATGTATTTGAATCTTCTCTCTTTTTTCCTTAGTAAGCCTGGCTGAGGGTTTGTCAATTTTGTTTATTTTCTCAAGAACCAACTCTTTCTTTCATTGATCCTTTCTACTGTCTGTTTTGTTTCAATTTCATTTATTTCTGCTCTAATTTGTATTATTTCCCTCCTTCTCCTGACTTTGGGCTTTGTTTGTTCTTCTTTTTCTAATTCTGTTAGGGGTAGTTTGAGATTTTTCTTGTTTATTGAGGTGAGCCTGTATTGCAATGAATTTCCCTCTTAGGACCGCTTTTGCTGCATCCCAAATGAGTTGGTATGGCATGTTTTCATTTTCATTTGTCTCCAGATAATATTTGATTTCTCCTTTAATTTCTTCAATGATCCATTGGTTGTTCAGTAACATGTTGTTTAATCTCCACATTTTTGCCCCTTTCCCAGCTTTATTGGCTTTGGTATCAGAGTAATTCTGGCCTTATACAATGAGTATAGAAGTAAGTTTTCCCTCCTCTTAGAAGTTTTGGAAGAGTTTGAGAAGAATTGATATGTGTTCTTGTCTAAATGTTTGATAGAATTCACTAGTGAGGCAATCTGGTCCAGGGCTTTCTTTTATTGGCAGGTTTTTTATTACTATTCAATCTCCTTACTTGTTATTGGTCCCTTCAGATTTTCTATTTCTTCATGATTAAATCTTGGTAAGTTGTGTTTTTTAAGGAATTTATCCATTTCTTCTAGGGAGCATAGGTGGCTATATTTTTATCAGACAAAATAAACTTTAAGTCAAAAACTGTCATGTGAGATAAGGGAGAGTATATCTTATGATAAAAGGGTCAATTCATCAGGAAGATATCACAATTACAAGTTTGTATGTACCCAACCTCTGAGTACCTAAATATATAAAGCAAACATTAACAGAACTGAAGAGAGAAATAGATAGCAATACAATCATTATGGGAAACTTCAGTACTTCACTTTCAATAATCGACAGAACATCCATATAGAAAATCAATAAGGAAATAGTAGACTTAAACAACACTATAGACCAAATGGACCTAATAGACATATCCAGAACATTCCACCCACAGGCAGCAGAATAAACAGTCTTCTCAAGTACATACAGAACATTCTCCAGGATAAATCACAAAACAAATTTTCAAAAATTTAAAAAGATTGAGATCATGCCAAGTATCTTTTCTGACCATAATGGAATGAAACTAAAATCAATAACAGAAGAAAAACTGGAAAATTCACAAATATGTAAAAATTAAATAGCACACTCCTGAACAACAAATGGGTCAAAAAATAAATCAAAAGGAAAATTAGAAAGTATCTTGAGACAAAATAAAATGAAAAAAAGACATACCAAAACTAATGAGATACAGCAAAAGCTGTACTAAGAGGGAAATTTATAGCAATAAACTCCCACATTAGGAAAATAAGGCTCTCAAATAAACAAGTTAACTTTACACCTCAAAGAACTAGAAAAATAAGAACAAACTAGGCTTAAAGTTAGAAGAAGAATGGAAATAATAAAGATCAGAGCAGAAATAAATGAAATAGAGACCAGAAAAATAATAGTTTTCTATTGCTCTATGAACAAAACTCAGACTTGGTTTTTTGAAAAGATCAACAAAATTGACAAACCTTTACTTAACTTAATACTAAGTAGGAAAAAAACAGACAAGACTCAAATGAGTGAAATCAGAAATGAAAGAGGAGACAGTATAACTGATGCCACAGAAATAAAAAGGATCATAAGAGATGGCCAAGAAAAATTACATGCCAACAAATCGGACAACTTAGAAGAGATGGATAAATAAATAAAATTATATACCAATTTCTTCTTAACTATCTGCTTGTGGTGCCCTTTTCTGTCTCTGGTCAGCAAGGAACTTCTATTTCTTGTAACTAGTTCTTTGAAAAGGGCTTCCATAGCAAAACTTTTCAACATTAAGATGCTTCACCCCCCCCCCCCAAGTGCCATTGTGCCACAGAACTATTCTTTATATAATTTCCATCCATCCACTTGGAGGAGAGAAGAGGGGAGTTGAGGACATATCTGTGTTCAGAGACAGTCAGGCACAGCTTCCCATTATAACTGAAGAGTCCATCTTCACTCATTAATATTTTTTTCCTCAAGAGCCCAAATTTCTTTCTATGTAGTCTGGTTTTCTTTGGAGAAGCCCATTCTCTAAGAGAGGTCTATAAAAATCTAAATTCCATTTGTGGACTGGATTCAAGTTTTCTCTCAGAGTTGATGGGCCTCATGAACTAATATGATTAGATCTATCTCATGCATATTCCCTGACAGTTAAGTCCTAAAATAGTCCCTGATGGAATACTGGCTGATCCAGCATATGTAGAATCTCTCTAAGAAAGAAAATAATCGTGCCTAGTTTCACAAATCAGCATAATTATCTCAGGCGCAACCAGAAAACATATCTTTTTCTATAGGTCTGGATAAAAACAGCTGTTCTGATCATAAATACTTCTTCTTAAGGCATTATATTCTGTTTGGGCTGCTGTTTACTTGGTCTCCCCACTGTGGTGCCAGAACTTTAGTTGAAATTGTTAGTTGAGAGTCACATGGACCAGAGAGCTCATTATAAAATTACTTAGCTCCTTAGTTGATGTAGGCAGCTAAAATGTGAATTCAAAAATCCTTAATTCACACTCTGAATACTCATATTCAACTCCCTGATGGTTACAGAATAATTCATGGTATAAAACTCTCAGTTTTTTTGCTTAGGAATTAACATGTCTTTTATGATTAATTTTCCACAAGCCAAAAGTCTTGAAATAGATGTCTTCAGTGGCAATTTAGAGTTAGGGGGAGGGAAGGAAGAGTGCTAATGCTTCTTATCTAATGATTTTTCAAAATTGTGGATGAATAAACTCATATTAGCTTCCTTTTGGAAGAAGCCTTGGAAGATGAATTGTGTGCAGAGTCCAGGTTCTCCACTCTTCTATTCCAGACTGCTATTTTAGCAGTACCAAGGCCTGACCCAGCAGGGTGAGACAGGTTACTATCTGTGACTTCAGTGACTTGGAGGGCAAGTTGGCCTAATTCTTGGGGTCAGTGAGCAAATCTATTATTCCTTACTTTAAGCTATGTCTATCAAACTAACTTTTCAAAGTAAAAAAAAGTTATTTATCCCTCCATCTACCTCATCTTAATTCTCAGTTGGCACAGAACTCAGGAGGAGAGAAGAAATATTATTCATTGGGTCCCACCAAAGTCCAACTTTAGGAAGAATTATAATATGTGATAACTACATGGAGAAGGATGGTAAAAACACTGATGCTTTGTCATTGACTGCTCTGTCTTCCTCTTCCACTCCTAGGCACTTGTTCATACTGGTATCAACAGCGCCCAGACTTACTCCTCAACTACTACTTAACCTTATCCTAAGCCCAACTCCTTAAAGAAAAAAAGCACTAGAAGAAAATTTAAGGGTCAAAAAGGGGAAAAAAAACAATTCAGTTATGAACATATTAGATTTGGGCTGCCTCTGAGACATCCCAGTGTGTAGGTCCAGCAGCAAAGCTTCCAAGGGAAGAACAGTGTTGGAGATTTAAAGGTGATAATCTTCAGAACATAGGTTGAAGCCTGGGCGCCTGGAAAACATCAGGGATCAAAATCTGGGCTGAGGAAGGAGAATCCATCAATGAGTTTGAAAAGAAATCTGCAGTTGGAGGAAAATGTAATACTATAGAAGCCAAGGTATGAATAATGTGTTACTAGGAGAAAAGAGGGACCAGTGGTATTTATTTCATCTAGGATTGCAGTCCACACTAGATTTGATCATTTGGAGCTCATTGGTGATCTTTGCCAGATGTATTTTAGCCAAATGTTTGGGAAAGATGCCCAATTGTGTGAGGTTGAGGGGTAAAAGGGAGCTAAGAAATTAAAATCTTAGACAAGCTTCATGTCTAAGAAACTGGATGAGGAAGTAGCGAGGGAGGGAGGGCAGCAGCCAGAAGAGCTCAAATAGCCCAGTATGAAGGCGATTTTTTAAGTGTCAGAGTTCTGAGCATGTTTATCTGCTGAGGGTAGAGAGATAGTGAAATGGAGAAAGGAAGGAGGTGGGAGGAATGCAGGAAAGACATAATCAATGGGGCTAGTTCCAGAGGAAACAGAAAGCAATTCGATTAACAGCAGAAGTGGATACTGTTATGGGCTGAATTGTGTCCCCCAAAATCATATGTTAAAATCCCAACCCCCAGTACCTCAGAACGTGACTGTATTTGGATAGATAGATCTGTATTTGGAGATAGATAGATAGATGTAATTAAGTTAAAATTAGATTCATTAGGGTGGTTCCTAATCCAATATGACTAAGGTCCTTATGCAAAGAGAAGATTAAGATACAGACAAGCACAGAGGGAAGCCCATGTGAGGACACAGAGAGAGGACAGCCATCCTCAAATCAAGGAGACAGGCCTCAGAAGAAACCAAGCCTGCCAACACCTTGATCTCAGACTTAACTGTCAGAAAACAAATTTCTGTTGGTTAAGCTACCCAGTTTGTGGTACTTTCTCATGGCAGCCCCAGCAAACTAACACAGATACATTGGCCTTGAACAAAAATAGAAAAACCTTGTTGTTTCAAAGTAGAGAGAAGGAGGCAAGTACGGATACTGGAATGTTTCTTTAAGATATTATTAGTATATTAATTTTTTTATATTTTTATGTGACCAGACCTGCTAAGTGAACTGACAAATAGACCCTGCAGAAAAGGCCTATAAGAAAATAGCCCATATATACCCAAATGTTAAAAAAAAATTGGAATAGCTGTCCCTTTGGATGATGTGGAAGTCCAACTACAAGGCTTCCAAAGGGAAACATATTGTGATCCAAGACTGCCTAGATGTTCCGAGTACAGGTTGTAAAAATACTCCTTAAAAGAAGGCAGGGATGCTATTCAGCAAGTCAGAAGGAATAAGCTAAGAAGAGCAATATCTTCTCAGTATTTACATCTTTTGGGCTTAAAAGGCTTGCACTGAGTTCAAGAAATTTAACATAATTGGGGAGAAAGTAAAACCATTATTTTTGTTGACTTAAACACGAAGAAGCACACCCTTTCTTTATCCTTGATAAATGATGAAGGCCTGCTTTAAATAATTCAGAAGAATATGGGAAAATTATGCGGCAATTGTCTACTGTTTCTAATAAAATATTGTCATCATCTTTCTTCAAAGCAGTGTACCAGTCACTTTTTTCAGTCCACAGACAGTGTTTTCTCAGCCATAGGTTTGCGATCTCTGGTTTTCTCATTGTCTCTCTCTGCTTTATATGGCTTGCCCTGCAGGCATTTTTCTGATCCTCCTTGAATTTGGTCTTCTCTCATATTGTCAAAATTTCTATGGATTCTATTCCTATCCTACAAAATACTAGCTATATCTTTCGATTGGGGGGACCCATATGTCCCTGGATTGAAATGGTGATGATGACAATTGTTGACTATCCCCTGCCAACCAGTCGTTAGATCCCCTAAAGCTGTCAAGTCTGTCACCTCTGTACTCTGCACACTCATCTCACTGCCAGTCTGTGTTCTCTGTACAATCTCTGATGTGGACTCACAGTGACAATTCGTGTCCACAGTATAGCCGCCCTGGTATCTAATCTTCACACCCCCTTGTAAGTGCTATTTCCAAAAGGTGCTAATAATAATAACAAGATTTTGCATGTTACACAGCCAAAATCCATGCTAGGAGCTTTCCACGGCACGTGGAAATTTCCATGTCAAATTAACTCTGAAACACAATGAAGAAAGAACTATTATTAATCCCATTTTACACATAAAGAACTAAGATTCAGAGTAGTTATATAATGTACCCACGGACATACAGCAAGTAAGTTGATGCATCTGATACTCAGGTCTGACCCCAAACCTTGCATGCTGAACCTCTGCTATACATTCTCCCACTTACCCTTGAAAATCATCATTAATTTTCTAGGTAAACAGATCAGAGAAAGCTCTTTACATGTGAGACCCAAAGCTTTTCCAATCACCTGGTGAATTCTCCTGCCTCTGGATAATCTAAGATCCAACCCTATCAAACCAATTGCTATTTTCCAAATTATCTCTTAGTTTCTGTGTTTCTGGTCTCGTACATGCTGTTGTTTCAGTTTTTTCCAGTAATCTGGCTGAAAATCTCAAATGTGCTATTGTAGACGTTACCATGCTTGATTAACAAGTATGGATTTAATTATATTATCAAAAAATCTTGCTAAAGTCAAGGAATGTTGTACCTGTTGCTTTTTCCCTGATTATTAAGTCCTAGGTTTCTTAAATTTAATCTTTCTAATTGTGTTTCCCCCTAACCCTTGTTAAGAAATAAAAGAGGATCTAAGACACAAGTCCCTTTCACCTTACTTACTAAATATTCTAGAATTACTGAAGTTGAACCCTGATGTTTTCTTTTTACCCCATTATATCATTATATCGAACAGAGTATAATTACTATAAAAATTACTGGAAGTGTTTACCCAGATACATTATTTGTCAAGTTTCATTCCCTTTTTAAAAAAATGGCTCCTTTTAGATTCAATTCACTAAGCATCAAAAAAAGTAAAAACAATTATAAATTGAATTTCCATGCAAATGTGGCCTTTTCCCTCTCTGCATCAATGCACATTCATCAAACTACTATGCCTTATTGTTGACATAGTGGAAAACCAAAAAATCACCATGTTCTAATTGTTTTTCTAGTTGCCAAGGTCAAGATTCATTTTTCCCCCAGAAAGTTTATAAAAGTCATTAGAGCTTAATGAAAGTTTAGATTCCTTGCTTATCAGAAAACTGTAGAGTAACTAATTCTCATAAACATTCAATTAGGTCTTTGAAGAAACAGATTCATATTTCTACCAACTACAGAGAGAATTATTGCTAAATTTCTCCCTCTGAAAGGCTTGAAGCAATTGTGGCATTTAAAAGAATTATTCCAGTAATTTATTATAATAAAAAATTACGTGGTATGGTAATGTGCAAGAAACATTAGCTAATCTTCCCACTATACGTAGTCTTAATCTATTCCTCTTCAGAGTACTGGCCTGATTGAGTCTCAGGTAAAGTGGTATGTGGAACCTTTGTAGAAAGTTCAGGACGGAAACTCTTTTTTTTTTTTTTTTTTTTTTTAAAGATTTTATTTTTTCCTTTTTCTCCCCAACGCCCCCCAGTACATAGTTGTGTATTCTTCGTTGTGGGTTCTTCTAGTTGTGGCATGTGGGACGCTGCCTCAGCGTGGTCTGATGAGCAGTGCCATGTCCGCGCCCAGGATTCGAACCAACGAAACACTGGGCCGCCTGCAGCGGAGCACGGGAACTTAACCACTCGGCCACGGGGCCAGCCCCTCAGGACGGAAACTCTTAAAGGGAAAACCTACAGTCCTGAGAATGCCTGAGGGCTGTGTCTATATGCATAATATTTTCAAGAATGTAAAATCTTTTATTCAGTGCATGATTTGACAATATTGAAACAACGTCAATTTCAGGACCTCTGCCAACAATACCTTATGTAGGTAAACCAACATGACTAGTTTAAATGATATTAGTATTCCAATTAATGTTTCTGAAGTTGTGTAAGTGACCAGAGTAACAAACACAGCCTCTCGTTGACTTATATTCCCACCATTAATCCCATGTCTCACACTTGCTGCCCAGAATTTCACTTTCTTAACCAGAATTAGCCCTGGAAAAAAATCTTTCCTCTTTTAAATATCATAATTGTTTCTTCTTCCAATTTGATTTAGATTTCGTGTTCTGGGGATTTCAGATTGTAACTGAAATAGGTTGATTGAGAAACAGGCTTGTAAGAGTCTGGGAAGCTGGGAAGCAATTGCTGAAGGAGAAGTACAAAAACAGCTAATGCATCAATCTCGTAATGTTTAGATTAATTTTCAATGAATTGGTAAATGCAATCCTAGCCTCAAAGCTTGAAAAGTTGACTGGCAGAGAATCTGGGAAAAATGTCACAAGAGAGTTTATGCCGTAGTATGATTATTTGGCTGCAAATGTCTCTGTCTCTTTCTCTGTGTCTCTCTCTCTCTTTCTGTCTCTGTCTCTCTCTACTTTAACAAATAAAAGTAATTAGAGTCAGAGATTAGATAACCAGAACTTTCTATTTATTAGTAAATTTACAACAGACAAAAGAAAGACCCTTTAATAAGCAAACAGAATATGCAATAATAAGATTAAGGGAGAATTATGGCTATCAAAGAGGAAAAAAGGCTAACAAGCAAATAACAACAAAACTTAAAGAGCTTTCAACAAAAAGAAAAGAAATTAACTTAAAGTCCACAGACTCAAGTTTCATTCTTGACACTAGATACAACAGATATAAATTATAACTCAACTCCAAGGACAATAGTATCTAATACATCTACCTCCTTTGCATTTTATCTAAAATACGAAAAACTATTTATATCATATTTCTGTTTCTACTACTTTGTATTTAACTTTTCCAAAAAGTAATGTATATTCTTAAACATGCGTGTGCACACACAAGCACACACACACATGCACACACTTGAACGGAAAGGCTCCTGTGCTCTCCAATTAGTTATACACATGAGAGGAGGGGACATTTGGAGTGAGAGTGCATCGCCACTGTATGTAGACGTCACTTCCGACAAGTGCAGACTCAGACATGGGGAGGAAAAGTCATCAGTGGATTCTTAGCCTTACGAATACAACTCTTCATTCATGACATGTTTATTAATTGTGCCATACATACTATTGTTAATTAACTCCAGAAATATTTTTGAAGTTGTAATTGTATTCAACATAACCTTTATGTTTTTATTTTCAGGTGTATATCCATTTTTAATGATTTTCCTTACTGCAACCATTGTTCTGCTAGTGGTGAAATGTCATCTTTATTGTTTTATTATATGTCAGATATTTCATAAGCATAGTGAAAAGTTCAACTATTATTTAAGAAATTCAACCAGTGCGTACATTCTATGTAGATAATTCACATCCACTACCACAATCCTTTCTGATTATGTGATATAGCCCTCTGTGTATAGGTTAGTTAGTAGAGAAGTTGAGAGAATTGCCCTTGATCACTTGACTAGCAAGAGATAGACATAGTGTTTAAAAACAGATCTATCTGACTCCAAACCCATGAGCTTTCCACAAATTCTTGTTACTTCCACTTTGCTATGAGAGGGTCCCATCATGCTATGAAGTCTAAATCTGTCTTAAAATATAAAAAATCTTCCACTTATTATTCCCCTTTCTAATATTTTGGCCATGGCATTGCCGCCATTGTCAAATTTTGATTTGCTATTTTAATTTTATAGTTTGCTGAAATTAATTTCCAGATGTGTCTTTCTCTATTACAACTTTTTAAGTGGCGGCGTGTCGCCACTCTATCTTAAAGACAGTATTTGATTTACAAGCCACGTTTGAAAATCAATGACTCAGCATTTCGGATTCTGCTGATTTATAGTCTTGTGATTTATTAGATGTGTGATGTTGATTATATTGTTTAATTTGTCAAAGTTATAAAAATTTGCCTGAAGGCAATGCAGCGTTGTTGGTTGGGGTTTTCATAAAAGTTATAGGCATTTGTGGTCTCCGCTCTCAACACTGTGTTCTATTTCATTTCATCATTTCACAGAAGTGGTTTTCTTTTCTAATATACACTTAGATTCATGAAATGCTGACATGAAGTGTGACCACTGGAAATGAATTTAGTGGTGCCAGGAGCATGATACCTTAGTTAAATTATGCAATGTATTCCTTGGGCAAAGGACTGGCTGTTCTTTTGCAGGCTGATCTATTTTTTAACAAGGTTCTTAACCACTCATGTGGTCCTTTAACAAGTATATGTCATTATCAATTACATAACGACTTAAATCTAAGAAAACAAAGTTTTCCAGGTCTGTAAACTCTGTTAAGTAATGCATGCCTGCTTTGATTAGTGTTCAATTACTCTGTAGTACACAACTGGACTCCATGGTTTAAAATGCTAACCTTAAACACACACACACACACACACACACACGCACGCAATTAGGAGGTACAGCTTCGCTTAAGTTCTATTCAAGGCTGATATTTTTGCTTAGATGTTTAAGTAAGTGCTCTTGTTGTAGAATTTTGAAAAATAGTACTTGTTATTTATTTTGTTAATTGTTCTCCCTTTTGTAATGATAACTCCATAGTCTTAGGATCTCACATCTAGATTATAAAAACTTCTTGAAACTTAGAATTTATACCTTTTAGATATACACTTGTTAGGTTTTTTAAATTGCAATATACTGTCACACAATTCCAATTTTATATTCTTTAAGTAATTTGTAACCGTGTCTTTTTCAGGGTATCTTTTGGCTTTTTGGGTCAGCTACTCTCAAAGTCAATTCACCATTACTATTTCAGAAACCAAAAAGAAATAAACTAGCTAAATGAACATGAAAACTAAAATAGGACATTATCAGAGAAATTTCTCTATTGCCATCCAATCTTATACTTTCACTCAGCTTCGCTGTATAGTTTAAAACCTGGTTTAACTGCTTGCTCATAAGTATTGAGTGACAGAGTATGGATAGTCCAATTACTTTATTTCTACTGTTTTGAAGAAACTTTCCAACAGAACATTTTCTTTAGCATCAATTTATTGCTATTTTTTTTACCACCACCTGACAAGTTGAATAAACTTCTCCCTGTTTGTTGCTAATGCTAAGGCTGAAAAGTGATGTTTATGGAAGATTCTCATGTTACCTGCTGAGCGTTCTTTTTTCAAGGATTTATACATTTGGCTCTGACTCTTCCTTTACAAAGTTTTATTCTGTATCATTTGTGTTGACCTCCATGACGTTTTCTATTATCCTAAACCATTAGAGCCTTAGTATAATGTTTTTAGGTAAAAGGTTCCCCTCGACACAATGTACTTTTGATTCATCAATTACTACCACAAAGGGAAAAGTTCAGCTATCATTCATTGAATTCGATCATCATATAGAGTTGATCTACATAATCCATATCCGCTGTAAACAATCTTCTTTTCAAAGCAAAAACCTCTCATTAGAACCAATGTGCTTTATTCTGCTTTCCTCTAGGTCTAAGATGATCAGAACAAATGCTTCCATTCATTCAGTTTGTCAAATTATTCATATCCTAGGTGTTAAAGGAGCTACATGCCAGGAAGTTTCGTGTCAATTTGATGTTCTCACAATAACTGTATCATCCCTCATGATTAGCATATTATTTCCTCTTCTCAATATTTTTATTTTCTATTTTTACTTTTATGAGTACTTCTTTCATTTTATTTGAAGCTGCCTCAATTCGTTCTAGAAAATAGAGATCACTAAACCTTTAACTATGGTAAAGATGGTATCAGTTGCAAGATGTGGGCATAGCCCATTCTAATGGCCCTGATCTACACTGATCATGCTGAATAAAGTGCTCAGAACAAGAAAGGATGGGGAAGCTGGGGAGACAGTTAGGCGCTCATCTACAAAAGGGGCATTTCCTGTTATTAAGTGCCTTCTAGTTGCTATATGCTCCCCTAGGCATTTTATATATGCTGTGATATTCTTGCTCACAAAAATTCTTAAATACAAATGAGGAAAGACTGACTCAAAGATTTATGTAACTTACCCAGGATCTTACATTTCATAAATGATAGAGTGAACTCAGATCTAAGGGTTGTTTGAATATGGAAGCTTATAAATAGAATAGTGGAAAGAACTTGCAGTCGTAAAAGCCTATGTGGAATCCTGACTTTTGCCATTTATTAAGCTCTATGATTACAAATAGATTACCTGGCTCTGAGTTTTATCCTTCTTATCTGTAAGATGTGGATAATAATATCTGCTTCCTAGAATTGTTGAGGGAGTGAAATAAAATCACACACATAAAGCTTTGAATAGACTACCTGATACATTCTAGACTTAGTAAATGGTTTCGATTATAAATATTATCAATGGGAAGAAGCTTAATGAAGAAACCATTGTGCCAGGAGATTTTGAGGAAAAGTTCAGGATGATCAGCAACACAACAGTGAGAATAAAAGTTTTTTACATAAAAATTGAAAGTGGTCGGTTGTCCACCTGGGTTTTGCTGGTCAGAAGTTCCCTGCCTTGGGGAAACACAGCTGAGGGGTGGCATCTGAGAGCACACCGGGAGCGAAGTGGAGAACAGTCTGCGTTGCAGTCTCTCAGTCACCGGAGCTGGCCCTGTCAATCAGTCTCTACCTCGAGTCACTGGCTGGAGAGGAGGACAGGACCAGAGGCGTCCACAGCACTAAGGGAGCGTTATTTCTCTGGTCTCCAGAGGAGTCTTCCCAAACAGCTGGACAATTTAGATAAACTCATTTTCCTGGGTCACCTTAAGAATTGTTTAACAAATATTTTAATCTCTCTGCCCAAACAAATATTGAACTGCCACCATAGTAACGTGATGTGTGATTTTCAGTTTGAAAAATAATTTTCTGGGAATAAATTAAGACAGTAGAAAGTTTAGTGACAGGGACTCAAAATCCGAAATACATGAAACTACTTACTTATTAGTTTCTTCCCTACATAGGTTTCTTCTTCCATGCCCACACTAATCTATTTATATTTTTGTAAAATTGATCTACATAACATGACTGTAAAATACATGAACATTTTCTCTAAACTAAGAGATCCCCAGAGATCTCATTCTTTTTCACAGTTCAGTTTTGTCATAGCAAATACCTTTCTCTTGTTTTCCTCTGTGTGCTATCTCGGTTCACTGGTTTTTGGTCTGTTAAGTTTATTCTCCTGTGGCAGTTTTTCCTGGTGGCTCTTTACACAGCCCCCCAAGGATGTTCCATTAGATGGTACCTGTTGCTTCCTGTGTAACCCAAGCCAAAGCAAGCTGCCTCTGCCTTGAGTGGTGGGCTCAATTCACAAGACCCTATGAAAGGCCCAGCACCCAATAACCTCCATCTCTTCTTGTGATTTCAGATTCTCCCAGATCATTGGAAGTGCATGAGGGTCAGAAAATGTCATAGTTAGGATCAACATGTACAAATCCTCCTCTCCAAAAATAACAATCACAACCACTGATTACATGAGCCTAGCACATCGCAAATGATACACCGCTTCCTTAGAGCCTGGGGAGGAGACATAATGATGATGATAATAATAAAGACTTGCAATTTTACAGAGCTTTATACTTTCTAAAGTACCTTCATATATAATATCCCTTTGAACACAATTTTCCAGAAGAGATCAATACTGAAACCAAGACAGGCATTAACCAGTGTAGGAAATTTTCTGCCCTTATTCAATACTATATGTATTAAAAGTTGTTGTCTGAGGTCATGGAATGGCCTATTTTCTCTTTTATAAGAAAAAAGGGATGATTTCTCTCAAAAACAAAAGCTAAAGATGGTTTTATTGCTAGTGCCTGTTCATTTATGGAAGTAAAAATTTCCATGCTGTTGCTAAATTATCCGCCCTCAAAATAATTGGGTCTTTTCACTACATTTTATTTCAAATTTGCCAGGCTGATTTAGGCAGGTAATCTTTCTATTAAATAATGTAAGAAAAACTCACAGAATACGTGTTCTTCAGGCTAGGCTTCTTGTCTTCAAAATCAGATTGTGATATGGTATTAAAGCAGCCAATAGGTATTTAAATGCTAATATGTTTAATTGCTTTGCTCTTTGCTAATTTCTCAACAAACAGATTTCCAAAGAAGAGGATTGTCTCCAGGTATTACCTCAAACCCAGCCCCTTGACACCTTTACAATAACAAGGGTAACTTGGGTGGTGTTTATACAAAAAATATTTCTACATGATTTATTCATATATTCTGAACAAGAGCTCATTTGTTGACCAATTTGATGGTCAATTTTCCCGATACTCCATGGCTTCACAAAACCCCTCAAGAATCAAATTTTCAGCTGGAAGTGTTAAACAAATTATGTTACAAACCAGTCTATGTTTACCTTCTCAGTTAGGCAGTATATATATTGGATGAGTTCCTGTGTTTCTTCCTATAGATATAACTGTTATATTAGTGACAAAGAAATTCAAATCTACATGAGCTTGTTTTCTTAATTAAGGCAAATGATGAGTGAGGTTTTGAAACAATGTGACTAAAGTTATCTCGTTGAATAACAGGGAATTGACACAGACTCACATTAACATTCTTCAGGAGGCTGCTGATGAGTTGATGTACATCCAACTTTAGATAATCAGCTGACTTGAGTGGTGACAATCTGATTTTGCAAAAACTAACAGCCAGAATCTTCCCAGAGAAACTGATTAGAATACGGAACTTTTCCTCAGTGCAGAATATTTTAACATCAGCAAATTATGTACTATGCAGTGGAGACAGAATTCTATGTTTGTCCACTGACATCAAGAAGTTTTGCTGATATTTCCCATATAGAGGCAACTAACATGTTTTGAGTGCTGACTTCACACCAGGTTACTTTACATAATGTAGCCTGAGTACATATTCAAAATTTATTCAACTTAACAAGCATTTTTTTTTCCCCATTTCTGGTGATAAGACAAACTAAACATTCAGAAAGACTTCTGCTAGTATAGAATACTTAAAATATTGAAAAAGTGTGCGTCTTTTTTTTAATAGCAAGGCTGATTAAAGTAAGACTTTGGCATAGTAAGACTTGTTCTGGAGGCAGAGTTTGCCTTAAGGACGCTTCCCAATTTCGAATGCTCTGGTCTAGACTTGAGAAGACTAGAGTCATGTTCCTCAAAGGCAGGACTCTCCCTTTCTTCCAGAGTATAAGTGCTAACAGCAACCTTTAGTCATTAAACAATCAAAATTGACCCCACATGATTCCAAATATGCCCAGACATGGAAATAACACCCTTAATTGAGAATTACTGACCTAGAGGCTGGGTCTTAATGAAGCATTAACTCATTAATTGCTCCAGCCAAGAGCAGCTGTCCAAAGCTTGGCCCTAGCAGTGTACAGGGTTGGAGAGACTTCTTCACAATTCCAAGACCCTCAAGTGTGACAATTTCAGTGATTAGACCAAGAAGGAAGGAAAGAAGGAGGCGGGGAGGAACTCATCCCATAAAAGTGAATTTTACTCCCTCTACTTTGGCTGTGGGAGGAGTAGAAAAAAATCAACAATCTCCTCTAGAATTCCTAACCCAAATCCACAGGTATAAATAGACTGAAAAGCCCCAAGTCAAATAAATTAAGATGAAAATGGTCCCAGGTTAATAGGTCACCCAAGAACCTGGCAGAAGTAAACAAAACTATACCTTAAATAAATGCAATTTGGACACATGCTTCAAAGATATCTGACAGATATATTTTCAAGGAACTTGGCCTCACAACACAAAATTACTCAACATTTGCAGAAAACAAGTGAGTAAAATTGCCACGAGCAAAATCAATGGAAACAACAAAATGCCAGCCAGGCCCACGAAGACCCCAGATATTCGAATTCTTGGATTCAGCCCATAAAACAAGTATTTGATATGTTTAAAGAAATAAAACCTGGAATTGAGAGCCTAAAAAAGTAAAAAGAAACTATCAAAATTGACAAAATATATTTGAAAAAGAAGCAAAGCAACTTCTTTAAAAAAAAATCAAAGAATTAAAATTAAAAACCCAATTAACAAGCAAATAGCAGAATAGGGAGGGAGAAATTACCCAGAACATAAGCCAGAGAGACAAACACAGAAAAATTTAAAGGAAACTTTCCATTTTGTTTATTCATTCTATTTTCTTCAAATTTAGTCTTTGTTTCTGGAATGAGTTCTTTTAAATGTCTAATTCCTTCCAGAGTACTGCCACCTCTGTTCTATCTACCTTTTCACCAATGATCTCATTTATGAGTCTTTGTAATTCTGATTTATGTTGTTCTCTATATCTTCTATCATTTCCTTAATTCTTTTTAGATTGCTTCAAAACATTAGGTTTCATTTTTATCTGTTTTTAAGGCACTTTTTGTTTTGGAAAACTTTCGTTGTCTCAAGAGAAATTATTATTCCCATCTGCTTTCTTGTAACAACTTTAGTAAATTTAATAACTTTAATAGCATTCAGTTATTAATTTAACAAATATTTGTTGAAGATCTAGTTTGTATAAGGAATTAGGATATAGGAGAAGACAAGACATTACCCACATAAAATATAGACAGAGCTAATGGAAAACATAGACAAATAAGTAACTATGATAAAATATGAAGAAACCAATAAAATATGATGTTTCTGTAGAAGCACAACGAGAAAATTTCAATTGTTGAGGGGATTAGAAAAGATTTCCCAGAGGAAGCAGAATGAAGTTTTGGGGAGAGCTAGGAAATGTGGTGGAAAATGTATTTTCAAAGAAGTGGTAGGCTCTGAGCAAAGGGGCATACGAGAGAAAGAATGTTTGGAAAGAAATGCATTAGCCTTGAGCTTCCTGTATATATACAGGAACTGGGAGTCACGTGACATTGATTGGGATGGGCAATGACAAACCTTAAGGACTTTAAACCAGGTAGTGGCTTAATTTGCTTTATATTTTTAAAGAGATTTCTCTAGTTGTTATGTTGAGAATAGACAAAGGTGGGAAAAGATTAGATACACAGAAACCAATTGGGAAGTGCACATAAGAAGGTACTGAGTACATTTGGAAAGAGGGGATAGATTTAAGGAATGCTAAGAAATTAAATTTATTTTGATTAAGTGAATATAGTTACCAGAATGACTGCAAGGTTTTAGGTTTTTAATTATAGGTTAAAGTGGAGGTATTTATTATAAAGGAAGCATTGAGCTGGAGCTTGCGTGGGAGGAGAAATAATGAATTTGGTTTTGAACAAGTTGAAAATGAGGAGCAGAAAATTATGCAAGTAAAGTCTGTGATTGGATTTATGTTTCAGGAGCTCAGAAGGTATATTCAGACTGTGAAGAGAGGTTTGAGAATAATCATTGAGATATTAACAGAGTCACAAGAATGAATAAGATAGTCCCGGTAAAGTCTGTGGAATGTAATGAGAAGAAGGCTGTAGACTGAATCTGAGGAACACCAACATTGAATGGTTGGTAAGGAAGGTGGATGCTGCAAAATAGCCTGAACAGTACTAGTTTAAAAGCAGACAGTTATCCAAGAGAATGTGATGACACAAAAATACAGTTTCCAGTACTGCCAAGAAGTCAGCAAGATAAGTACTTAAAAGCATCTGTTGAATTGACCAATATGGATATAACTGATGAACTAGACAAAAAATCGTTCTGATGATGTCTAGTAGAGAGGAGGTAGATTATGGCTTGGTTTTCTTATTTCTGATATGTTTTATTTTCTGTGAGAAACTTCAAAATCTTCCTTGTCGGTCTCTCCAACCAGACTTTAAATTCCCTGAGAGAATGAAACATGTCTTCTTACTCTTTATATCCCAAGTGCCACTTGTTGAACAAATGAATGAATAAATGTCTCAATTAAGGATCCTTCTCTAAAAAGGGGAGAGAATATCATCTCCCTTTTTTATTTCACAGCATGTTTTTAGGATCGTAACTTACATGAAACAGTTGTAAATTGTAAATCCTACAAAGAGATTGTTGTTATTATTTCCAGGTCTCAACAATTCAAGACTAAAACAGAAAAGGTGTCACAAGACATTTACGATTTATTGCCAAATGAATATTTACCAACAATAGTTGCTCTGGGGGTTCAGAAAAAATAGGGCATTTCAGGCTGAAATCATTATGGGATACTTTGAAGAATTGCTAGGAGACATTCAGGGTGGTGGAGGAGTGAGATACGGACAAAATTTAGTATCTAGGTGCCGGGAATGGTGAGTAAACCAGCAAGATTAGTGCAGGAAAGTCCTCAAACTTTTAAACTCATTCAAAATTCTTGGCTTAGACAAGAAAAATTCATTATTAAGTTTTAGTGATTGTTTTGAAAGCGTATTCATAGCATTTGCTGTTCTGCAGAATGTTTTATTATTCTAATAACAGTCAGTACTTGAACATGAAAGTGAATTTGCCCTCTTATTGTATAAATGGACTTCCGCTTTGGAGAGTAGAGAAAAGGTTGGCCTAAAAATGTCTCCTGATTTCTTGCTCCAAACTTGACCTTCTAATTTGGAAAACAGACTTCACAACGTTTTGTATGGAAATTAACAAAGTCATTTTACAACGTAAGGTATAGCAGAGAAATTTATTGATTTCGATAAGTTACAAGATTATTTCTTACAAGCATAAAATTATAGTACTATCCATAGGCTTAGAAGTTAAAGAAAAGAAGGTGAAGAATGTATGTGTGTGTGCATATGTGGAAATGTCTGTGTTCTAAGAAAATTGTGTGGAAAGTTGCACAGTCCCCTATTCTCTTTCTTGTTTTGTTTTGTTTTTCTGGTCTTTTTTTTTGTTTTTTTTGTTTTTGTGAGGAAGATTGTCGCTGAGCTAACATCTGTGCCCATCTTCCTCTATTTTATGTGGGATGCCACATGGCTTGATGAGCAGTGCTAGGTCTGTGCCTGGACAGAACCGCAAACCCCAGTCCGCCGAAGCTGAGCACATGAACTTAATCACTACTCCCCAGGGAAGGCCCCAGTCCCCTGTTCTTTTAAGAAAGAATGTTAACAGATATAAAGGAACCCTCAGACTTCTGGACCTTGCTCTGAGTCATGCAGATACCAGATAGAAAATGAAGGTTAGAAGACCTCTGCTTTGACATTTCTGCAAAGAACAATAAAACGGACTAGATCACTGTTACTGAAAGCCACATGACACTCCTCATCTATAGGATGATCTCCTTGTCTCCGATTTCACTCCTCCCTCTCCTTCCTTCACAATATTGCCAGAGGGATCTTTGTTCAACATAAATCTGATCATGTCACTCCTTGTCATATTACAGAAAGTGATGGCTCACCTTCCCTTAAGAATATAATCAAAATTCTGTAGGCTCAGAAGCAAGGCTTTCCACAATGTGTCTCCTGCCAACCTTGCCAATTTAACCTCTCATTACCACCCAATATGCACCCTACAGTCAGTCATAAAATATTGCTTGAATTTCTAAGTAGCTTATGCTTCCCCTTGCCTCAGCACCTTCCATGCCTGCTTTTCTCCTGCTTGCAATTTCTTATTTATCCTTCCAGGCTCAGCTCCAGTAAGACCTCCCCCAGGAAATTTTTTATGAAACACCACCACCCACACCATTGTGTGTGCATGCACAAGAGTGTGCTTGTACGTGTATGCATGTGCACACACATGCATACACACACACACAAGAACTGCATTTTATTCCCAATCACCCCAAACCCATGGCAAATTACAGTATTTTTCTTATGAGATTATGATTTTCCAATTCTCTGTTTCTGGATGATTGTGAGTCACTTGAGATTTTGTTCATTTCACACATAGTAGGTTCTCAAAACTTAGTTCCTGGATATTTAAGTGAATAACAGACTGACTAAGAAACTGAAGGTAGGGTTGATATTAACAGACTTATACAAATAAAACAACCTAGAATAGTGAAAATACTTAAGCAGGGAAAAAGAAAGTTTTTAAAGTTCCCTGATGCCCTATATGTCCCAATGTAAAGCATTTCTCCCCTCTCCCCACAAAAAGAAGTTAGCATAAAGCCTGTTCTAGTTCTCACCAGCGTCCCATATTATAGCACACTCTTTCAATTATTTGTGTTTTAAAAACAAAATGTCATGTGGCAAATATACATTAAAAAGAACTCACAATCACAGCTAGTTACGGATGCTGCGTGTTCACCTGATAGAGTCAGTAAAAGCTATGTGATCGTCTTCAAGTTGGAGATCTTTGTAACAATCTTAGCAGAGATCACGCTGGAAAGCAATGCAGTAAGTGGTGGTTATAATGCGTCAGTCATGAATAAATGCTACCAGAACATTGGAAAAGACTATGTTCCAAGTATATGGGAATATAATTTCCAGCAATATTATTCTATACGGGCTCTACAAGTGCGATATCGCAAACAGATTTGTGATGACCAGCTCTGGAAAACTATTATATAACTCTAACAATAACTCTCATCATAACGAAGGCAGTGATGCAGAAGGTGAATATGAATTTAAAAAAAATTTTATCGACATATAGATTTGAAAAAAGCATTATTTCTAAGAAATTGTAATATTTTATTTTCGTGATTTAAAGTATGTATTATTTGTAACTAAACTAGTTAGTTAAATATTGTATCTAGACATTTGGTTATTTTATCCAGTTTGCAAAAGCTATACATTTTATCTGATGTATTTTAAGAAAAGTCTTCTTTATAGAAGGTTTGCTTGGGAAAATAGGGAAATCACTTTGTGTTTGCCTTATATTTAGGTATATAATGTATAATAATAAAGTCCTACTAACTTGAGGGAAAAAAGGCTCATTTTTTTCTTATTGTCAAGGCTAGACAACAAGTCAATACTATTTGAGTTCTTAATCCCATAAAGTGGATATAACTTAGAAATAGATGTTTTCACTTGCATATATTTGTAAATTTTACCATTTCTTAAAAACTGAAAAACTTGATGCTTCTAGTTTAAAATTGTTTTGAATGTGAGAATGCTTTATTAATATATGATCACTTTGATCACTTCATAGGGAATGATGTATTGAGTTCCCAACACCTCTCAGATAGCTCACAACAACTTCACAACAGTCTTTTCTTAGAGCAAAAGAGGCAGCATTATACAGCAGTACACTGAGGCTTAGAGAGGTTAAATAACTGAGCCAGTCAGTGATGGATCTAATGTCATAGTCTGTGCTGTTGCCTTCCAGAAAGAGCAATGCTGGCTATCACTGGAAAAGCAGCTGTTTATTCATGAGTCTAAACTCTGCAGCCTTAAAAATGAAGTGCATGCCATTCTTGATTCTGATGGTGTGCAACACAGAATATTTTCCTACATCTCCCTGCTATTTTTCCAAATAACTTGCAGATCACTTTAAATGAATGTCTTAGTGCAACGCTATGTTTCCTGTTCTGTTTTATTAACTCTGAATGACTTTCTGTGTGTCAGTGCTCACTCTCCCTCTCTCTCTCTCTAATTGTACTGTCTCTTTTGGAGAATTTACTACTTCTGAGAATGTGCATAATGGATCAATTTTTTACCCTGTGTAACTCTAGATGGAATGTCTACTGACTAATAGAGCAATCAAATCCGCCCTTCTAAGCCAAATGGCACTGGAGGAAGGGGACTCGGGGGCCCATGGCACCTGTCTTTCTTATTACTTATTAATGCATCTTTGCACAAAACAGATATTTTGTTTAAAACCTGTCTCAACTCCTGCTGCTTATTCTCCACCTCAAATCACTCACCTCCAGTTTGTGACATAACAGTTGGTTTATGGAGAAAATATTATGACCCAGTTGTTCATGTGCTGCTTTTTAATAAGGCGATAAAACATCGCTGTTGGCTGACTTCCCATCAAAAGCTTCTGAGCAAACTTTCGGTGAAATGGCAACAGAGAGAAACATTAGCAGACGGACTGTAGACGGACATGCGAATCTGGGGGATCCTCGTAAGAATAAATCCCACTTTTCTTTTCCCCACTTTGTTATCATTTCCTTGCCTGTAGTATATCCACTGGGCATTTGAAAAAAGGCGTTATCTCAGATCTACCCAAATCACACCTTCTGAAACCAACTGCCGTTACCTCTTCGTAGTTTGTGGTCAGTCTCCAGCCTGCCAGCAGTTCCTTTTGTAGTCTTTGTCCATAAACAAATCTCCCCCTCAATATAACAAAGACAAGCTCTAAATGAACTCTGTTCAGACCGAACATAGTATAATTTACTTTTCAATTTCACACCCAAAGATTCTGTAATGGGAGAATGTAGGCGGTTAAGTTTTCAGTCATACCAAATGGGTTTTTAATATTTAAAATCCATCTGTTTACTTACAAAGAGTAAATGCCTGGAAATGAGGCTTCTGAAATGCAAATGAAGAGCTACAAGACTTATTTCTTCTTCGGAAAGCTCAACACTTTTCTGACAAAAGGGAGTCATAATAGCTCCTGTAGAACCCAATAATATTATAAATGATGTTTGATCCAATAGTGCATGATACGTGTATGGGGAAATCTGTGGTCTCTTGTTTGTTATGACTGCAGCGTGAAATGCTTCATGAATTTGAGGAAAGAGAGGAGATTCAGATTAGCACAGTATTTTGAAGACAGTCAGCTGTAACGATTCTGGCATGCCTTCGCTTATGGAAACAGCTAACAGACTTAAGAAACTAAACACAATGTCGGAAAAGGTAGTTTCTATAGCCACTCATGGAGTATCAGGATGGAGGTAGACTTCTGCTATAATCAGTATATTCCAGAATTTACTCTCATTCTTTGGTTTTGTTTTGTTTAACTTTAAGAAATTAAAGATTACTTTTAGGAAGTTATTCTTAGTTCATGATTTCATAAAGGATCACATAACAATAGAAGCTTTTGTAAATTATTATTAACATACAGAAGTTAAAAACTGATAGATCTTTAAGTGAAATGGTGTGATGGATTTTTCAAACAATCTGGGATGCCTTCATTAGAAGTTACTGGCATTAAAACTCAGTCATGTATGTTTCCATTGGTAATTCTTCTCAGAAACTCTTAATTATTGTTATTTCACAGATTTTGATTTAAAGTATTGTTCTACCTACCTAATAGAAGAAGACCATCAAAATCCAACCCCCTTTCTTTAAATATTTCCAGCGAAATGAAAATGCTATTTAGGGTAATGCTATTTACCATCATGTAAAAATCTCCAAATGTACAATGGTTAAGCTGATAGAAGTCTATTTCACGTTCATGTAAAATCCCAAACAAGTTATCCTGCTGGGCAGAAAACCCACTTTCCTGTGGCAAGTGTCTTTCTTATTGGGGACCAATGCTTCTTCCCTCTCGTTCTTCTTGCATCACCTTTATCATATACCATAAAATCTTTGGCCTGGAAATCATGTAAGTCACTTCACTCTTATTTCATTGCTAAATTGTAGTCACATGGCCCCAGGTAGGAGGAACAAAAATCTTGGGAAGCCAATTAGCCTTCTCTGATGCATAGGCAAGGGAGAGAACTGTTTCTCCAAGTGTGATCTCCTTCTCCATGACATTCCACTGAAAAGTTTGCCTGCCTTCATATTTCTGGGCTCCACACATCATCTCCTAAATCTGAATTTTAGGGAAAAGGACTAAAGATTCTGAATTTTAATAAGCTTCTTTGTTGTTCTTAGGAGCACTGAAATTTTAGAACTATTTTAGAAAAAGTAACACATTAAAATATTCTAATTTTCATCTCACAGATTGAAAAGTATCCTGAAATAATGTCAAAGCCTGTATCCAACAACTATCCATATATAAATCACTGTTTTAAGCTTGGGTCCAGGATTCAAAAATAAAGAGGGCTTGTCTCCAGTTGTCAAGAGAATTGTAATCTAGGTGGAGAGGGCTATGAGATATGTACAGATAATTAAATTATAAAGCCTTCTCAGATAAGTGCTTTACAAAAGATACAAAGAAATACTATGGTTGTAGAGAAAGTTAAAAAAAAAAAAGTACTTTAGGCTGGAGGATGAGTTTCAAGGACAAAGCAGTATTTGAGATTATTTATACAGGTTCATCTAATAGGTGAAAACGAGGGGAAGAGCAGATCAGACAGACAGAAAAGATACGAGAAAGCTCAGAGACCGTTTAGGGAATTTTAAGCAATCCAGTTTGACTTGAATTTGGCTATGGCTGGGCAAGTAAATTGGGTTAGGAATCAGCTTAAGTGGATAGTAGGATAAGTATCCTGGAAGGTAAGTTGAGACTAGATCATCAAAGGGATCAATAACCAAATCAAGGAATTAGATTTCATTCTGAAGACACAGGGAGCCAATCGAAATTTTGTGATCAGGGGAGAGACAGCATCAGAAATGACCGGGTTGGATCCTGATTTTTCAATCTCCAAATTTGAGCTGCCTCATCCTCTTGTGCTAGACCTTGCTTTTACTCTCCAGAATAAAGTCTTTCTTTGCCTTTTAGAGAGGTCACCAGAAAATGCCACTGAAGCCACTTTTTTCGTTCAGGGAAATTATTCAGACTCGTAATGTCATCCTAGGCTCTCTGACGCTGTAGAGCTCAATATTTGTTTTTTTCTTTTTCTGTACCTGGAATATCACTTACATCCACTCTCTTCAACTTGTTTGGTCTTTGTAGCTTTGGCTTCAGTTCTTCCCCAAGGTTCAGCCTCATGGAAGACTTCCATGGGGATCATTAAGGATGGTCCACAGGCCAATGGAAACCTGAGTCTTGGAAGGCAGTCCCTTTTCCCCCATGCCCACCCCACTCCTCTTCTTAGTCTGATCCCATAACCCCAGTTTCCTGCTTATGGGGAGGGCATGTAGGGGGCATAAACTATTTCATTTCTCTGTTTAACCTTCTATCAAATTGGAATAATAACTGGGTCAGCCCAGTGGCACAGTGGTTAAGTTCACATGTTCTGCTTCGGTGGCCTGGGATTTGCCGATTGGGATCCTGGGTGCAGACCTATGCACCGCTTGTCAAGTCATGCTGTGGCAGGCATCCCATATATAAAGTAAAGGAAGATGGGCACAGATGTTAGCTCAGGGTCAGTATCCCTCAGCAAAAAGAGGAGGATTTGCAGCAGATGTTAGCTCAAGGCTAATCTTCCTCAAAAAAAGGAAAAAAATTTAGAGTAATAGCACCGTCCATAACACACTACAGTCATGTGCTGCATAACAACGTTTCAGTCAATGATGGACTACATATGCAATGGTGGTCCCATAAGACTAGTGTGTAATAGGCTATATCATCTAAGTTTGTGAAAGTACACTCTATAATGTTCACACAACAATGAAACCACCTAAAGACACATTCTCAGAATATATCCTCGTCTTAAGTGATGCATGATTGTGGTAAAAACGTTCATGCAGTGGAAAAAACTTAACATATTTCCAAACCTTTCTGTCACTACCACCTCCCTCCCTCCTTCAAACCAAAGTCAGGTATTTAATAATTTTTGAATGGTGATAGTAAGACATTTAAAATATATCTTTATGGGAACTTTGTGTACTTTATGCTCAACTTTTCTATGAACCTAAAACGGCTCTAAAAAATCACATATATATATATATACATATATATATATATATATATATGTGGTTATATATATGTATTATATACATGCATGTGTTATATATATATATATACGTATGTATGTATAGTAATTCCTTCACACCAATTTTGAGTTTCTCACACCAATTTTTACCTATACTGAGGCTGATGAAACATCCACAGAACCTTGCTTGCTGTTGAATTTGACATTTTGATATTTATTTATGATTAATACAAAATGGGTGTGCAGGGTATGGGGGAGGAAAAATTTTCCTTATACTCTTCTAGGTTCTTTGACTGGTCTAATAGTCAAATTGACATAAGACAAATTAATAGGAGAAAAACAAATTTAGTTACATACATACAGGAGCCCCGTAAGAATATGAGACCCAAGGATAAGTAGGGCAACTGAGGCTTATATGCCATCCTGAGCTCAGAAATGGGATAGCGGCCTGGGGCTTCAAAGGGGAGGAGGGTAATTCACAGGACAATAAGAAGGACAGATGTTTGGTAATTAGATGTTTGTCCGGCCATAGAGCTAGGTCAGCCAGATAAAATTATCTTCGGTATTAGCTCTCTCTCCGAGCCTAACCTCCAATCTACAGTCTTTGAGGTAGATAAGCAAGAGGCAAGAGTTTTTATTGAATCTGCTGGGTCTTGATTGCCTTCAGCTCAAGATAGTCTACTTGCCAAAGTGACACATTTGGGGGAGGCTCATTCTGAACCCCTTCAATGTCTAATTTCCTATGAATTTCCTCCCATAAAATAAATGAATGACAAATTGCTCCAGAAGCATATTTCATTTTTATGACCAGCTTTTCTATCTTGGGAATTGAAATATGAGCATCTTGAGTCCAATTCAATTCTAATTAAAATAATACTCATTAAGTGTCTGCCCCTGGGTTGTGTGATAAATGGTATTAAATTGAAAAAAAGACAACCCTCCACCCACAGGGTGTTTATATTCTAAAAAGCACAGTAATAGAAAACGTTTTTCTTTTCTCTTTGATCTTTATAATGGCCTCCTGGATATCTCCATTATCTCCATTTAGATCATTTACAGACATCTCAAACATAATATGCAGTAGAATTTTATTCTTTTACTCCTTCCTAATCTTGTTTGTCATCTACTTATATTATTTTCTAAATTTGTCAACTTCATCATCATCAACAAAGCCTGTTCTCTATTATTAAATGCTTTATTTCCTCCTATCAGGAAATATACAGATTTATTAGCTCCTAGGTCAATAGTTTCTTTAACTGGGTATATTCTATGCACCTACTAGCTGACTAAGTATATAGGATTTGCAATGGAAATATTAGAATCATCAGTGATGCTACCTAAATTTCATCTATGACAAATATGGAAAGGGAAAATTATTTCTTCACTGACCACTCTATTGATGGTCAAAATTAGCTGTGGGTATCACATAATGTACCTGAAAGATAATATATTGTGAGACTCTTGGTGGATTATATTTTCTATCAAAAGGCATACATATTGATTACTCACTAAGCATTCTTTGCTTTATTCTACCACCCTTGGGATAGATAACATTAGAGAGGCTGAAGAAATACTATCCTGAGTTAGGCAAATATCCCCCCTACTATGGCGTCAAAGGATATTTGGTAGAGCATATTATTTTCTTCCATGAAAGAACTTTAAGTGTTTAATGCTGGAAATCAGACACTTTTAACTTGTACCAGTAACCATTTTCATATCTATCTCCATATTTTAACTCTTCTAAGATATATTTATACACTGTCTTTATCACTTTTATAGCAATACTTCCATAAGATCTTGGAAACTCAACGTTGTAATCGTTTTTCTTTAGCTCAAAATTAAAGCTTTTCAAGTGTAAAGGGTTCAATCACAGTTATATTTTGATATTATTAAATAAATATTTATTATCTAAGTTTCAGAATTTTATAGATTTCAATCATATGTCTTTTCCACTGTCCTACTCTATTTAGTATATATCTTTACACATTAAAGAATAATTTTTATTTGACAAAGGATCTCAAAACATGATTCTTTTTAAAAACAACCTCTTATATTATGTTTTAATATTATTCAAATTTAAAAAATGAAATATAAATCCAGTTTAGTTTTAGTATAAATCAAAGCTTGCCTATATAGTTCATGCCTCTGGGGAAATACCTTTTTGGACTAATTGTGGGTTTTGGATAAAAAATATTCCAAGGACAGTGCTTTTACAATATCATAGAATAGTGTTAGAAATACCTATTTCCATACCTTTTACATGAGACTTTTAAGAGACTTGAGTCATTATAAATTATGCCTACCTGCAGTCTTCAGGTACCCTATTTCCCACATCATCAATTTATACAGGCATGTGAATAAGAGTCACTGAACCAATTCTGTGTTAAAAGAGACCACATTACAAAATTTTATCCATATGCTTCTCACCTATACAATCCTTTAATCCATAGCAATAGAGAGAAAACATTCTTAACATTGCTAATGAGAAAAGTCTTATGTATTGTATACTTAGGTGAACTAATAGAATAAATGAAGGGAAGGTGACAAAGCAAAATTCACAAATGTCTTTAGTGATGAGTAATTTCAACAAGGAATTATTTTTTCCACATCCCATAAGAATGCCACCACATTGTGTGTGTGTGTGTATATATATATATGTATAAAATATGTGTGTGTATATATATATATATATGTAAAATGATAGCATTAAATAATAAGATCTTATTTACATGCCTGCCTGGTCCTGGTGGGGGGTGTGTGTGTGTGTGTGTGTGTACATGTGTGATTTTAGGTTTTGGGAAAAGCAAGTGAATATATATAGAACATATCATTACTCAAACTTATTTATGCAGAACTTTTTATTTAGTTGAGTAGCTCTATATGAGGAGGTATTTACATATTTATCAGTGAATCAGAAATTTTAATACTGAGATGGCTCTTTCATAAAATTGAAATATAGCAATTTGGGGCAAATTTATAATTTGTAAAATTATCTTCTTTTAACTTTGTATAAAAACTCCAAAAATTAATTGGTTAAGTGAATCCTATTATTTAACAATATAAGCGAGACCATTAGCTACCCAAATATTGCCAGACATAATTAATGTCCTCAGGTATTGCCCCTTAGCATGCATTCTCATGGGCAGGAGTCACAAAACTAATGAATTTGCCACCTGGGGACATCAGTTGGGCATGTCACTGCTTTAGTTCTCTGCACACCCCTATCTAGTTGTCTTTATTATAATGTGATTACTTTTCATTCGATTCCACAAATTACATTATATCAAATTACTATAGTGAAGCCTGTGATATGATACTCTCACTAATTAAAATCCTTGTTATCTCTGTACTTGGGTTAACATAGATAGTTCTTCTTGTTTCTTACTAACCGCTGGAGAAATACATTAGGAAATACTTCAGGCTCAGCATCTTTTGTGCCATTAAATAGCAGTTATTTGTGCTTTGCCAGATGTAGAAAAGAGTCTGCATTATTTTGCTTTGGGGAAAACTATGTAGCAATTACAGTAAATGCTAAAGTTCAAGTTTTCTAAGAAGTGAAATTCTAGTCAGGCAGGATTTGATAGTCTAAATAGACCGGTGCCTGGCATTCCACATCTTTTAAGACCTCACAATGAGAAAATGTCCACAGTCAGGCAAGTTTCATTTGTTGTCAATATTGCATTGAGACAGGGCTTTGAAAACTTCCAGCATATTCATGAAACACTAGCAATATCAGTAAGATTGCTTCAGTACAGAGACACTAATTAAATCACACAAAAAGCATCTGATTATTGCTTATTATTCTACGTCCCCTTCCTCCACAAAACTTCAAAAAGCCCCAGGCAAACAGAATCCTAGTTTGAATGCGGCTGCCTTTCTTTTATTTTAAAGGTAGGATATTTGGGTCAGATTTCAATTGTGAGTGTCGGAGAAAATTTTGCTGCCTCAGATGTTCTCCCTTCACAGCATTTTCTTCCATTGTCAAATAATTGGATCTGTCATGACATCACCACCTTTGGTATTTAGGAACATAAGGCGAATTCCCTAGCCTAATTGCATGAAAAAATGATCTCTGCCTGCACAACATATAATTTAAACAACAACAAAAAAGCTTCTTTTTTATAAACAGACCATCTGCCTTGGCTAAGTGGCAGTATCTGAAAACACAGCAAAGTCCTATAATGTCTGGTCCAGATATTTGGAAAATCAACTAAGAGCACCTGTCTTTTTCTTTAGAAGGTTGAGATAAGTGACCTCTCCATACCTCTCATAATTATTTCTTGCTTCCCAAATGCCAAGCGGCTTATATACAATAACAAAATATAATGAGGATCTATGAGATAACTGCCATTAGAAATATGCCATGGGTTGTATCAGTGCATGCCAGGCTCTTGATGGTGTCCATAAATAGCCAGAAGACCAGTTTGCAGAGCCCGATGCCAATTTGGCATTTCCAACTGTGACAGCAAGAGAAGTGAACAATTAAGAAATAAACACTCTCCCTCCCACACTGCTCAGCATTCATTTGCTCTACAGGTATATCTAGGCTTATATCTTATGAAAAGTTTATAAGTTTACATTTTAAAACAGTTTCATGACGGGTTTAAATAGTTTTAAATAACATAATTTGATAACTACCACCCATTTAAAAAATAAATACATGAACAAATTTTTAACCAGTCAGAAATTTTACAGCATTTCTTCTTCTCCTTGAACTTATACTTTAATTTCATTATCCTTATAAGGTAACTTTATGCTGACAAGCTTTATCATTTATCCCACTATCTGCAACAAAAATATATTACTCGGTAATTAACACTATTCACTTTATCGACATTTCAAATTGTTAATTATTTTTTTGTTTTGGGGGGTTTTCTTGGTGTATCAGAAGATTTTTCTATTCCAAGACAATGTACCATAGTAAATTAGAGAGAGAGAAGAAGCACGCCTTTCTTTTTTAAAGTTGGAGAAGGACATTTATGAAACAGGAGATTGGAAAAGAGAACCTGGCAACTGCAGTACATTCCTGAGAAGATTGAATTTATTAAAAATCAAAATAGAGAATTCTATGATCTGGAAACTTTTCCCTTCAGACCATCCACGTGCCTGCATAACCCTTTGTACACAAACTGTATGCACACTCCAGCTCTGGAAAGACAGGTAGGTGGTTGCAATGAATCAGTGATTCTATACGTGTTAACAGACCAAACAAATGTGTTCTGCTCCTTTTAAATGTTTGTAGATTGGAATTAACATAATGTAAGTTCTTTTGGAAACCTTGTTTTGTCATCATGTATGACAAAATGTATAACTATGATCACATGGGGGTTATTAAAAAGGTGCTGTCATATTAAAAAAAAGTTTAAAAAAATGGTTTGGTTGGTCTGACTTGGTAAAGACAATTGAGTGCATTGATGAGTAAAGAATAAAACCCTTCTTGCCCAATATTTTGTCATTAACAGAAAACAACCTATTCTCACTTATATTCTCAATATTAATCCAATTAGATATTGGCCCTTTAATTTTTTAAGATATGGTTATGGCTTCTTGAGAAATGAAAAAAATGCTTACCATTTTCATTATTTCTCTTATGTAAAATTTGCTATAACCTTACCATCTGGCAGATATGTGTTGCACCCACAAGGAGGATCATTAACTCTGCTAGTCTCAGAAGTGCTGGTATGCTACAGCTGAGCCATGACATCATTGAGCTAGAAAATGTTACTTTCCAAATTAGTCACATTGCTTATAAAGGATGTTCTCACGCAGCCTAACAGCTGATTAAAGTGTGTAATGTGTCTCTAAAAAGAGATAATCTTTTTTTCTTTTTCTGAAGGAAAGAATTTTTCCATTAAAATATTGTGATGACACAAGGCAATTTTGAAGACAAAACAAAACAAAAATGTCAAGAGGGGAAAAGACACATCTAATAAAGGGCTATTATCCAAAACATACAAAGAACTCTTAAACTCAACAATAAGAAAACAAACAACCTGAATAAGTAATGGGCCAACACCTGTAACAGACACCTCACCAAAGAAGATATACAGATGGCAAATAATCATATGAAAAGATGCTCCACATTATGTGTCATCAAAGAAATGTAAATTAAAACAACAATGAGATACGTCTACACACTTGTTAGAATGGTCAATATCTGGAACACTGACAACACCAAATGTTGACAAGAATGTAGAGCAACAGGAAGTTTCATTCATTGTTGATGGCAATGTAAATTGCCACAGCCACTTTGGAAGACAGTTTAGCAGTTTCTGAGAATAAACACACTTTTAATATACGATCCAGCAATCGCATTCCTTGGTATTTACTCAAAGGAGTTGAAAACTTATGTTGACACAGAAACCTCCGCAGAGATGTTGATAGCAGCTTTATTCATAATTGCCAAAACTTGGAAGCAGCCAAGATATCCTTTAGTAGGTCAACAAATAAGTAAACTGTGGTATATTCAGACAATGGACTATTATTCAGCACTAAAAAGAAATGGGCTATCAAGTCATGAGAAAAACATGGAGGAACTTTAAATGTATATTACTAAGTGAAGGAAGTCAATCTGAAAAGGCTAGATAATGTATCATTCCAACTATATGACATCCTGGAAAAGGCAAAAATATGGAGCCAATAAAAAAGATCAATGGCTACTGGGATGGGAGGAGGGATGACTAGGCAGAGTACAGAGGATTTTTAGGGCAGTGAAAATACTCTGTATGATGCTATAATGATGAGTGCATGTCATTATATACTTGTCCAAATCCATAGAATGTACACCAAGAGTGAATCCTAACATAAACTATGGACTTTGGATGACTATGGTGCGTGAGTGTGGATTCATCACTTGCAACAAATGTACCACTCTGGTGGGGGATGTTGGTAATGGAGGAAGCTATGCTGGTGTGGGGGTGGGAGATATATGGAAATCTATCTACTTCTTCTTAATTATGCTGTTAACCTAAAACTGCTCTAAAAAAATCTCTCTAAAAGTAGAAAAAAAAAGTCAACAGGTGAATTTCTAAATTCTTGCTCTGTTCTAATACTATAGCAAAGGTTTTTAAAATTTTGATCAATGTGGGGTTTTTTTTTACTAAAATTGGTGTATGCTGGAGAATATTAAACAGTTTTAATTTTTATATTGAAATACATTGGGTTTGTTGCTATGACAGAATAACTAGTATTAGATTAGTCTCCCTGCCATTTAAAAACAAAAACTGGAGAACTGGACAAAATAAATGTAACAAGCGGTTTCAACAACTGAAAAACAGACAGCATAGAGCTGTAATCCCTGAGAAAGGGGGAAATTAAATTAGTCCTACTATCATCCTTGCCTTCTGCCTAGAAGCACATTTAGAACCACAGTTAAGGAAAAGGAGACCCAAACACAGCACAAAAGATTTGTTGAATTGAAGAGAGATAGAGCAGGGTTAGAGGAGGTCAAGGTGACTAATAATTGAAAAGTAGAGTGATGGGGAGGAAGAAACTGAACTGTGCAGAGAAAAGCTCTAAAATTTGCATGGGGTGCCTTTGAGTATGTTGCCAAATACTAAGCTGATATGCATGTAGTTAAACTACATAAGTCTAGGCAGAGAAAAACTATTGGGGAGTAGTAGGCTGAACAATTGCAGAGATAACAAAGGGATGAGAGACATTTAAGTTTGTCTGACTGAAGTGGATAGATCCTCATTAAAAATGTGGGCATGGAGTAGAGACACTAGAGGTGTCAGACTCCAGAGTAAATACTACTCTAGACCTACATGAAGAAAGCTTAAAAACCAGCCTTGAAAAGGTCAAGATGATCCTCCAGTAACTTAAATACTTGCCAAAACAAAAATTGCTACCTCTATAAAAGAAGATTACAAAAATCCAGACACTTGACAACATAAACTACATGATATCCATCATCCAATAAAAAAAATTATTAGAAATGGGAAGAGGCATGAAAATGTAATCCATAACCAAAAGAAAAAGTTAGTAGGATTAAAACCAGAAAGGATTCAAAGATGGAATTGGCAAAGAACTTTAAGATAACTTTTAAAAATGTGCCAAGGATCTCATCAAGATGGTGGCATAGGCAGACTCTGAACTCATCTCTCCCATGAACACAACCAGGTTGCAACTATTTTTGGAAAAATTACCCTGGCTAGAAAACTGAAAACTGGATAAAAAAGAACCCCCACAACAGGGGACAGTCCTGACTAAAGCGGAAGAGGCAGAAATCCCTTCTGGAGAGAAAAAAAAGCCACCTTCAGGAGCAGCTAAGATTCTTAGCCAGCCAGGTGGGAGCCACCCAAAGATACGCAGCCATCCCTGGAAGAGTGAGTTCCTGAGCAGGGGCTGATACTGCTACAAGCATCCTTCAGACTCAGCACAACTGAAATGAGGGTCTTACCCTCTGGCTTCGCTGGATATTAACTGCAGCAGGTAATACCCCCAGAAAAGCTATCAGATGAAAGCTGAAAAGACCCAGGTCTTAAAGGGCTCATGCACAAACTCACCTGTCTCAGCAACCTAAAATAACCAGAGAGAAGGCTGACAGTCCTTTGGTGAAAAGAGACTCACCTGGTGGGCTCTGGGGGCATCTTGGTGAGAGGAGGGACCTCTCCAGAGACTGAGACATTGGTGGGGGCCATTGTTGTGACCTAGTCCAGGAGTGCTGACACAGACCTTGGCAGATGTCATTGAAATTCTTCCCCTGGCCTATTAGCCCAGGGGTTTGCCACACCTAGTAGAGTGCAGATTTAATCCAGTTCAGCCAGAGCAGGCAGCCCACCCTAAGGATGGGCCCCACCCAACAGCAAGCCCTCAGGTTACTTAGCCTGCATTGACTGGGTGCCTTGATCCTCCACAGGCAGGCAAGTGTGTCTACCTCTGTGGGGCAGGGTCTGTGTGAGTACCAGGTGAACTGTGAGGGGCATTAGTGGAGAGGTGGGGCCTCTGCAGTGGGGCATTGGAGTATACTACAGGGGTTGGGAAGTGTGCATGGACCAGGACTGTGTTTACAGTGTGTGTGGTCCTGTGGGGGGGTGAAGCTTATCAACAGCAGAAGACCTGTGTTTCACAAATAGTCATAAAAAGGATCAGCCCCACCTCCCAAAGCCTGAAACAATTGAAGGTTCCAATGCCTAGGGCCAGCCCCACTCAGCTGTACTCCTAAGAGAACTGACAACAGCCTTGTAGGACTGAGGCCTATAGCAACTGTAAGCCCTTGAGCCTGGCAACCAGCTACACTGGGAATGTACCTAATTAACAGGAAAACTGCAACAGAAGTGCTGTTAGACCTTGTAGCCAACTGTGCTGAGGCTCTCCAAGCCAGTTTTACAAACAGCTGGCCAGGGAAGGAAAGACTGGACTCCCTTGGTACCTGCGTTAAGAGCAACCCTGCCACAGCAGGACACAAGTAGCCCGCCAAGGGATCACTCCTGGATCATTTGGACTGGTGATGAGAGGGAAACACACTGCTGGGCCTCATAAGGCATCTCCTACATAAGGCAACTTCTCCAAGATCAGGAGACTTAGCCAACTTGCCTAATACATAGATATAAGCACAGAGAAAGAGGCATAATAAGCAGACAAAGGAATACATTCCAAGCAAGGGAACAGGAGAAAATCCCAGAAAAAGAGCTAAATGAAACAGAAATAAGCAACCTAATATCCGACAAAGAGTTCAAACAAAAACTCATAAGGATGCTCACAGATATTAGGAGAAAACTGGATGAAAGCACTGAGCTCATCAACAAAGAACTGGAAAATATTTTTTAAAAAGCCAATGAGAAATGAAGAATACAATACTGGAAATGAAAAATTCACTAGAGGGACTCAATAGCAGAGTAGATGATACAGAAGAAAGGAACAGTGAACTAGACGAAAGATTAGAGGAAATCACTCAAGTTGAACAGAAAAAAGAAAAAGAATTAGACAGAATGGGAACAGTCTAAGGGAACTCTGGGACAGTATCAAGCATGCTAACATTCGTATTATAGGTATCCCAGAAGGAGAAGAGAGAGACATAGGGGCAGAAAATTTATTTGAAGAAATAATAGCTGAAAATTGTCCTAACCTAAGGAAGGAAACAGACGTCCAAGTACAGGAGGTACAGAGAGCTCCAAACAAGATAATCCCAAAGAGGGCCACACCAAGACACATTATAATTAAAATGTCCAAAATTAAAGATAAAGAGAGAATCCTAAAAGCGGCAAGAGAAAGGCAACAAGTGACATATAAAGGGAAGCCCATCAGGCTATCAATGGACTTCTCAGTCAAAACCCCACAGGTGAGAAGAGAACGGCAGATATATTTAAAGTGCTAAAAGGAAAAAACCTACAGCCAAGAATACTCTATCAATCAAGGTCGTCATTCAGAACGGAAGGAGAGGTAAAGAGCTTTACAGACAAGCAAAAATTAAAGGAGTTTATCACCAAGAAACCAGTTCTATAAGAAATGCTGAAGGGACTTATTTAAGTGGGAAAGCAATGACCACAAATAGGGATAAAAAATTATTTAAAAAAACAGGCAATAAAATCACTGGTAAAGGTAAAAATATAGTAAAGGTAGCAGATCAACCACCTGTGAAGATAACATGAAGGATAAAAGACAAAAGTACTAAAATTATCTATTTCCATGATGAGAGGGTAATGGATAGACACACACAGAACAAGAGATTAGATATGATTTCAAAAATGTAAAATGTGGGAGGAGGGGAGTAAAAAAGTAGAGCTTTTAGAAAGCAGTCAAGCTAAAGAGTCTATCAGCTCAATATAGACTGCTATATACATAGAATATTGCATAGGACCCTCACGGTAATCACAAATCAGAAACCTATAATAAGTAAGCAAATAAGTAAGACAAAAGAAATCAAACATATTACTAAAGAAGGCCATGAAACCACAAGGGAAGAGAGCAAGAGAAAAAGAAAGGAGCAGAGAAGAGCTACTAAAACACCCAGGAAAAAGTAACAAAATGGAAATAAATACATATTTATTAATAGCTACTTTAAATGTCAATGGGCTAAATCCTCCTATCAAAAGGCATAGGGTGGCAGATTGGATAAAAAAAACAAGACCCATATATATGCTGCATACAAGAGACACACTTCAGACCTAAAGACACTCGCAAACTGAAAGTGAAAGGATGGAAAAAGACATTCCATGCAAATGGCAAAGAAAAGAAAGTGGGGGTAGCAATGCTTATATCAGACAAAATAGACTTTAAAACATAAACTTTAACAAGAGACAAACATGGGCACTACATAATGATAAAGGGAACAATCCAACAAGAAGATATAACACTTGTAATATCTATGTACCTGACATAGGAGCAACTGAATATACAAAGCAATTATTAGCAGACATAAAAGGAGAAATAGACAGTAGTACAATAATAGTAGGAGACTTTAACACTCCACTTACACCAATGGATAGATCATTCAAACTGAAGACCAATAAGGAAACACTGGCCTTAAAGGACACATTGGACCAGATAGACATAGTGGATATATATAGAACATTCCAGCCAAAAACCACAGAAAACACATTTTTTTCAAATGCACGTGGAACGTTCTCCAAGATTGATCACATATTGGGCCACAAAACAGGTCTCAATAAATTTCAGAAGATCGAAATAATACCATGCATCTTTTCTGACCACAAAGGTACAAAACTAGAAATCAACTACAGAAGAAAATCATAGAATCAACAAAAACGTGGAGATTAAACAAGACGCTACTGAAAAAACAATGGGTCAATGAAGAAATCAAAGGAGAAATCAAAAAACTCCTGGAGACAAATGAAAATGAAAATATGACATGCCAAAATCTGTGCGATACAGCAAAAGCGGTTCTAAGAGGGAAGTTTATAGCAATTCAGGTCTACCTTAACAAAGAAGGAAAATCCCAAATAAATAATCTAACAGCACATCTAAAGGTACTGGAAAAAGAAGAACAAACAATTTTCAAAATCAGCAAAAGGAAGGAAATAATCAAAATAAAAGCAGAAATAAAAGAAATAGAGACTAAAAAAACAATAGAAAAAATTAATGAAACCAAGAGCTGGTTCTTTGAAAAGATAAGCAAAATTGACAAACTCTTAGCTGAACTCACCAAGAAAAAAAGAGAGAAGGCTCAAATAAATAAAATTAGACATGAAAGAGGAGAGATTACAATGGACACCTCGGAAATACAAAAGATAATAAGAGAATACTATGAAAAGCTATATGCCAACAAATTGGATAATCTAGAGGAAATGTATAAATTCTTAGAAAGATACAACCTTCCAAAACTGAACCAACAAGAAGCAGAGAATTTGAATAGACCAATCACCAGTAAGGAGATCAAAACAGCAATCAAAAATCTCCCAAAAAATAAAAGTCCAGGACCAGATGGCTTCCCTGGTGAATTCTACCAAACATTCAAAGAAGACTTAATACATATCCTTTTCAAACTCTTCCAAAAAATTGAAGAGGAGGGGATGCTTCCTAACTCCTTCTGTGAAGCCAACATTATCCTGATACCAAAACCAGACAAGGACAACACAAAAAAAGAAAATTACAGGCCAATATCCCTAACAAACATGGATGCAAAAATCCTCAACAAAATATATCAAATCAAATACAACAATACATCAAAAAGGTCATACATCATGATCAAGTGAGTTTCATTCCAAGGATGCAGGGATGGTTCAACATCGTAAATCCATCAATGTGATACATCACATTAACAAAATGAAGAATAAAAATCACATGATCATCTTAATAGATGCAGAGAAGGCATTTAACAAGATACAGCATCCATTTATGATAAAAACTCTAAATAAAATGTGTATAGAAGGAAAATGCCTCAACATAATAAAGGCCATATATGACAAACCCAGAGCGAATATCATTCTCAATGGAGAAAAACTGAAAGCTATCCCTCTAAGACCAGGAACCAGACGAGGATGCCCACTTTCACCACTCTTATTTAACATAGTATTGAATGTCTTTGCCAGAGAAGTCAGGCAAGAAAAAGAAACACAAGGGATGCATATTGGAAAAGAAGAAGTGAAACTGTCACTCTTTGCAGATGACATGATTTCATATATAGAAAACCCTAAAGAATCTGCTAAAAGAACTTTTAGAAATAATAAATGAATACAGTCAAGTCGCAGGATACAAAGTCGATATATAAAATTGGTTGCGTCTCTATACACTAACAACGAAGCAGTGGAAAGAGAAATTAAGAATACAATCCCACTTACAATTGCAACAGAAAGAATAAAATACCTAGGAATAAACTTAACCAAAGAGGTGAAAGATCTGTACACCAAAAACTATAAAACATTGTTGAAAGAAATCGAAGACACAAAGAAATGGAAAGATATTACGTGCTCTTAGATTGCAAGATTTAACATCATTAAAATGTCCATACTTCCTAAAGCAATCTATAGATTCAATGCAATCCCTATCAAAGTTTCAACAAGATGTTTCACAGAAATAGAACAAAGAATCTAAAATTTATGTGGAAGAACAGAAGACCCCAAATAGCCAAAGGATTCCTGAGAAAAAAGAGCAAAGCTGGAGGTATCACACTCCCTGATTTCAAAATACACTACAAAGCCATAATAACCAAAACAGCATGGTACTGGCACAAAAACAGACACACAGATCAATGGAACAGAATTGAGAGCCCAGAAATAAATCCACACATTTATGGACAGCTAATATTCAACAAGGGAGCCAAGAGCATACGATGGAGAAAGGAGAGTCTCTTCAATAAATGGTGTTCGGAAAACTGGACAGCCACATGCAAAGGAATGAAAGTAGACCATTACCTTAAACCATAGACAAAAAATCAACTCAAAATGGATTAAAGACTTGAATGTAAGACCCGAAACCCTGAAACTTCTAGAAGAAAACGTAGGCAGTACGCTCTTTGACATGGATCTTAGCAGCATATTTTCAAGTCCCAATGTCTGACTGGGCAAGGGAAACAAAAGAAAGAAATGAACAAATGGGACTACATCAAACTAAAATGCTTATGCACAGCAAAGGAAAACCATCAACAAAACGAAAAGACAATTGGGAGAAGATATTTGCAAACCATATATCAGATAAGGGGTTAATATCCAAAATATACAAAGAACTCATACATCTCAACAACAGAAAAACCAGCAACCCAATTAAAAAGTGGGCAAAAGATCTGAACAGAGATGTCTCCAAAGAAGATTATACGTGTGGCCAACTGGCATGTGAAAAGATGTTCAACATCATTAGCTATAAAGGAAATGCAAATCAAAACTACAATGAGATATCACCTCACTCTGGTCAGAATGGCTATAATTAACAAGACAGGAAACAACAAGTTTTGGAGAGGATGTGGAAAGAAGGGAACCCTTGTACACTGCTGATGGGAGTGCAAACTGGTGCAGCCACTATGGAAAGCAGTATGGAGTATCCTCATAAAATTAAGAATAGGTCTACCATATGATCCCCCTATCCCACTGCTGGGTATTTATCCAAAGAACGTGAAAACACAAATGCATAAAGATACATGCACCCCTATGTTCATTGCAGCATTATTCACAATAGCCAAGACTCGGAAGCAACCTAGGTGCCCAACAAGGGACAAATGGATAAAGAAGATATGGTATATATACATAATGGAATACTACTCAGACATAAGAAATGATGAAATCCAGGCATTTGTGACAACGTGGATGGACATTAAGGGTATCATGCTAAGTGAAATAAGTCAGAGGGAGAAAGTTAAATGCCGTGCGATCACACTCATAAGTAGAAGATAAAAACAATGACAAACACACACATAGCAACAGAGATTGGATTTGTGGTTACCATAGGGGAAAGGGGGTGGGGGGAGGGCAAAAGGGGTGATTAGGCTCACATGTGTGGTGATGGAGTATAATTAGTTTTTGTGTGATGAACACGATATAATCTACTCAGAATTCAAAATATATTATGATATATATCTGAAAGCTATATTAATGTTATAATCCAATGTTACCACAATAAAAAAAATTTTAAAACAGAAGAAAAAAAATAAAAATGTGCCAAAGAATTTAAAGAAAATAAGAATATAATGAAGATAGAAATATATTTTTAAATAACCAAATGGAAAGTATAGCTTGAAACATTAAATATTCAAAATGAAAAATTTACTATATAGCTTTAATATTAGATTAGACAATGCAGCTGGAGAGATGAGTGTACATGAGAACATAGTGAGAGAAGCTATCTAATCTGAAGCTGAGAAGGAAAAAAAAAGACTAAGAAAACAATGAACATAAGTTCAGTAACATGTGAGAAAAAATGAAGCAGTCAAACATTTTCAATTGGAGTCCCCCCAAAAGGGGATAGGATTTATAGGAAAAACATTTGAAAGAACAATGTCTCAAATTTACCAAACTGAATCAAAACTATTATAGTACAAATCCAAGAAGCAAAAGGTACCACAAATATGATAAACACAAAGAAAATCACAACAAGGATCTTAATAACCAAATTGATGAAAAAATGCTTTTAATGAGCCTCAGGGTTAGGGCTTTGTTCCTTATAAATGGAACAAAGATAAAAATGAGAGATTTCTCATCAGAAACAAGGCAACTCTTAAGATAATAGAATGAAATCTCTAATATAAAGAGGGAAAAATGTATAACTTAGAGTTTTATATCCAGTGAAAATATATTTCAAACATGAATTCAAAATAAAGATATTTTCAGGCCAAAAAAAGAGCAAAGGGTATTATCACTAGCATACTTTTACAAGAAATGATAATGGAAGTTCTTTAGAATGGGATAAAATGACACCATATGGAAATTTGGATCTACAGAAAGAAATGACAGAGAATAGTAAATATAGGTATAAATACAAAAGACTATTTTTTCTCATTTTTAGTACCTGTAAAAGAATGTTTGAAACAAAAATATTCACAATATATTAGAGTTTAGAGCATACACAACAGTAGAATGTATAACAACAGCACAAAGGAAGGGGAGGGAAAGAGGAAACATATGTTGTAAGGGTCCTCCATACATATGGTATTGCTTGGTGAGTGTTCCATTTGCATTTGAAAAGAATGCATATTGTGCTTTTGTTGGGTATAATGTTCTAAATGACAGGTCAATTCATTTGATAGTGTTACTGAAACAATCCATATCTTCATTGAATTTTTTTGTCTTTTTCTATTAATTACTAATAGAGGAGGATTGTAATCTTCAATTATAATTGGAGATTAGCCTGCTTTTTCTTTTACTTGTCAGGTTTTTTCTTCATTCATATCAAAGCTCTGTTATTATGTGCATACGCATTTAGAATTGTTGTGTCTTCTTGACGAATTGACCTTTTACCATTATGAAATATCCCTATTTATCTCTGGTAATCTGTATTGTTGTAAAGTCCACTTTGCCTGATATTAATATAGCCACTCTAGCTTTTTTAGGATTTGTTTTTTTTGATGTTTTCTCTTTTTTCATCTTTTACTTTTAACTCATCTTTGCCTTATACTTAAAATGCATTTCTTATAGACAACATATGGTGTCTTGCTTTTTGTGTCTCATCAGATAATCTCTACTTTTTAATTGGAATATCTGGATAGTTCCCACTCATTTCAGAAGGCCAGAATTTTATCCCTGATCCCCAAATTAGGCAAAACTACAATAAGAAAAGAAAACAACACGCAATTTCCCTTATGATTATAGATGCAAATATCCATAACAAGATATTAGCAAATTGAATCCCTTGTTATATTAAAAGTGAGTACACCATGACCAAGTGGAATTTATCCCAAGAATTCAAGCCTGGATTGCTATTCAAAAGTCAATCAGTGTAATTTACCATACTAATTTTAAAAATAAGAGAAACCCAAGCCAGCCCTGAGGTTAAGTGGTGAAAGTTTGGTGCTCTCCCCACTTCAGCAGGCCAAGTTCGCTTTCCGGTCACAGAACCACACCACCCATGCATCACTTGCCATGCTGTGGCAGCAGTTCACATAGAAGAACTAGAAGAATTTACAACTAGGATATACCATCATGCACTGGGGCTTTGGGGAGAAGGAAAAAAAAGAGAGAGGAAGATTGGCAACATATGTTAGCTCAAGGCTAACACTTCCCTGCAAAAAAAAATAAATGAGAAACCCATGTGATGCTCTTCATAGGTACAAAAGAGGCACTTGAAAACTTCAACATCAACCAATGTTAAAAAAATAAAAACTCTCCACAAACTAGGAATAAAAATGAAATTTCTCTACCTGATAAAGGAAATCTGTTGAAACCATACAGTTAACATACTTAATGTTGAAAGACTTAATAGTTTTCCCTTAAGACTGAGAAAAAGGCAGAAAATGTCTGCTTTTAACACTTCTATTTAACATTGTCTTGGATGTCCTAGCCAGTGCAATAATACAAGGGGGGAAAATACCATACTTGCTGGAAAGGAAGAAGTGAAACTATCTTTATTTGTAGAAAATATGGTAACACACAAGTAAAATCCTAAGGAATCTACCTATTAGACCTATTAGAAGTAATAGAAGAATTTATTAATGTCAAAAGGTACAAGATCCATTTACAAAATTCAGGTGTATTTCTATTAACAAGTCATTGAAACACAAAAATTTTAAAATACCATCATTAAAAATAGCAACAAAACTATGAAGTATCTAACAGTGATAAAAATCACAAAATGGTTAGTGAGATACATTAAAGACAATCATAAATTTGAGGAGATCTACTGTGGTAGTCACTAAGAAAACTCAATAATGTTAAGATACCAATTCTTTCCCAATTTCTCTATAGATTGAATGCAATCCATATCAAAATTCCAGTATGCTCTTTATAGAAATCAATAAGTGATTCCAAATTTAAATGTAAATTCCAAGCATCTAAAACAGCCAAGAAAACTTTGAAAGAGAAGAGAAAAAGATGTATACTATCTGAATTAAGAGTTTTTATAAAGCTACAGTACTTAAGATCATATAGTATCGGTATAAGGATAAACATATAGATAAATGAAACAGAATGAAGAGTCTAGAAATAGACTCAAATGCATATAATAAGTGGATTTTTGACAAAGGTATCAAAATAATTCAATGGGGAAAGAATAGTCTTTTCAACAAATGATTCTGGGAAGAAAATTTTACTTGTATTTAAAAAATGAATCTTAAACTTAATTTCACAAAATGTGCAAACTATTAACACAAAATTTATTATGAAAGTAAATTTAAAAGCTAAAACTAAGTTTTCTAAAGGAAAATATAGGAGAAAATCTTCATGAATTTAGAGTAAGTAAAAATATTTTAGACAGCACACAAAAATCACACATATTTCCAAGATAGCACATAAAGAGGAAAAAAAAGTGTTTTGTTTATGGAAAAATTAATAGAGTTTCATCAAAATTTAAAACCTCCAGAAAACTCTTTACAAAAAAGAAATTATAGACCAATATCTCTCATGAACAAAGATGCAATAATTCTCATCAAAACATTAGTAAATCAAATCCAGCAATCTATAAAAGAATAATACAACATGACTAAATGGAGTTTATTTCAAAAATGCAAGGTTGGTTCAATATTAAAAAAAAAAATCAATGCAATCTACCATATTAATAGTCTTAAGAAAAACAATGATTATACAAATTAGTGCAATAAACATTTGACAAAATCCAACACCAATGTAAGATAAAAATTTTCAGGAAAAGAATAGTAAAAGAAAGTTTTTACAGCCCAATATAGAATATCTACGAAAAACTCTACAGTTAACACCTACTTGAATGTTTACCCTCCTAGTCAACATAGTAATGGAAGTCATAGTTCGGGAACTAAGGCAAGAAAACGATATAAAAGCCATACAGATTTGAAAGGAAAAATTAAAACTCTCCCTATGTGTAGATGACATGACTTTCCAGGTAGAAAATCCCAACGAATTAGGAAAATTTCTCAAACTAATATATGAGCTTGGCAAGATTGCGTGTCACAAGATACAAGGTCAAGACAAGAAAAAAAAAAGCAATCATATTTCTTTATACTAACAATGCACTATTAGAAATAGAAATTTAAAACACAATACCGTTTACAATGACTCCCACAAAAAAGAAAAAGTTAGATATCAATCCTGTACAGGATCTGTATGTTGAAAACTAAAAATTGTTGGTAAAAGAAATCAAAGACCTAAATAGAGAAATATACTATGTTTGCATCAGCGTAGTGAATATGTTAATTTTCTCCAAATTGATCTATAGGTTTAAGGCAATTTCTAGAAAAATGCCAGCAAGATATTGTGTAGATATAGATAGCTAATTCCAAAATTAACATGGGAGGACAGGAATTAGAATAGCTAAAAATAATTTTGAAAAAAAATAAAGTTGGAGAAATGATGCTATGCAATTTTATGACATTAATACAGCTACAGTAATCAAGACAGTGAGGTATAGGTCTGGGGATAGACACATAAGTCAATGGAACAGAATAGAGTTCACAGATAGACTCACACAAATAGGGACAACAGATTTTTGACAGAGGGGCAAAAGAAATTTAATGGAGAAAAACAATCTTTTCAATAAACAATATTGGAACAATTAGACATTCATATGCAAGCAAAAAAGACAAACTTAGATCCTTGACCTAAACACTATACCTTATGCCAAATTTAACTCAAAATGGATCATAGATGTAAATGTAACATGTAAAACAATAAAATTTTAGAAGAAAATATACAAGAAAATCTTTGTGACCTAAAGTTGGGAGAAGAGTTCTTAGACATAAGACCAAAACCGTAGTCCATAAAAGAAAATAAATAATATCAGACAATACATTTTTTAAAGAACTAAGGAAGACTCTAAGTGAATGAACAACAAGCAGCCGATTGGAGCAATATATTTGCAAATTTCATATCCAATGAAGGTCTTGTGTCCAGAATATGTGAAAAATTCTCTCAACTAAACAGTAAGAAAGCAGACAATGCAACCAGAAAATGGGCTAAAGTCTTAAACAGAAATTTCACCAAAGAGGATACATGGAGTGCAAATAATTTGAAAACATGGAAAAGGTGTTCAACATTCATAGCCATCAGGAAAATGAATATTTTCCTGTTGAAATCCAAGTAAGTTTTGTATGTCAGTGAATAGTTTTATACCAATATCTATTTCCTGGCTTTGATTCTACTATATACTTACATAGACTTATGTAAGATATTATCGCTGATAGAAGCTGGATAAAGGATACACTGAAGCTTCCTGTACTATTTTAGCAACTCTTATGTGGACCTAAAATGATTTAAAAATAAATTTTTAAAAGATAAACTTACATCTACCTTATGACCCAAGAATTCCACCCAAGAGAAATGAAAATGTGTGTCCACAAAAAGACATAACAAATGTTCATAGACACTTTATTTTTTAATAGGTGAAAATTTGAAAAGAAAATAAATGCTCATAAACTATTAATTGGATAAACAAATTATTGTCTATCCATAAAATGAACTACTAATTAGCAATAAGAAGGAATGAACTACAGATATGTGCTGCAACATGGATAAATCTCAAAAATGCTATGTTGAACAAAAGAAGTCAAACACAAAATTGACTTCTGAATTGACAACTGAATGATTTCATGCATATGAAATTCTACAATAGGCAAAGCTAACATACTGTGACAGAAACAGATGAGAGGTTGCGTCTGTAGTAAAGGGTGGGGAGGATTTCCTGGAAAGGGCAGGAGGGTGGTGCATTCTGGGGTGGTACAAATACGCTATATCTTGGTTAGAGTGGTGGTTATTGTAGTGTATGCAATTGTCAAAATTCATCGAGCTAAACTCTTGTGATCTGTTTATTTTATAGTATACAAATTATACCTCAGTTTTCAAAAAGTTTAAAAGATCTACTCTTCAAAATAAGCGATTTTAACACAAGAAAAAGAAGCCACATACTGGGAAAAATATCTGTAAAATAGATATATGTATAAGTTCTTGTATTCATAATATATAAAGAATTCTTAAAATAATTAGGAAAAAAATAACTCACTAAAGTAATGGGCAAAAGATTTGATCAGATGCTTCACCAGAGAAGACACATGAATGGCCAATAAGCATAGGAAATGATGCCTCCCATTATTAGTTATTGAGGAAATGAAATCAAAACCACAATGAGATGTTACTACTCATCCATCAGAACTGTTAAATTTAAAAAAACTAACAATAGCCTGTATTGGCAAAGATGTGGAGCAACTGGAACTCTCAGACACGATCCATAGGAATATAAAATTTTACAACAACTTGGGAAAAAGCGTGGTATTTTCTTTAAAGTTAAATATATGCTTACTGTGTGCCCGAGCAATTAGACTTAGAGGTATTTACCCAAGAGATTTGAAAGCATGTGTATACACAAATACTTATCCACAAAGGCTTATTGCAGCTTTGTTCAAAATAGCCCCAAACTGGAACAACAATCCAAATACCCATCGATTTGTGAAAACCGTTAAAACCAGTCATTTCCTTTTGGACAATATTGCTGTTAAGAAGAGGTCTGGAAAACAAGAAATAAGTAAACAAACAATAACAAAACAAATTTAAAAATACCAGGAGGAGAATGTCACTTTAGGGACAAAAAAATCTTTATAAAGTCATAGTATTAAAAAAAAAATAAAACGATAGTATTTTTAGGATTTTGTCTTCCTGTACACTAGTCATATTGAACTTTTCCTTCTTTGGCATTTTACTGTGAGAGCATAATTTTTAACTTATATCTGATTTCTGTATATCAATGCTTGATTCCAGACAGGACAGGTTGATCTTGGTGGCATTACTCATTATTCATCTCTTTCTAATTAGCGCTCTCTTTGATGACCTAGATTGCCTATTAGAACACACTAGGAATGGGATGCAGTCTTTAACTATTTTGCACCGAGTAATTTTTCTCTATTCTACAGTCGCGGAAAGCATCTCATACTTACTGAAAATCTAACAAATAAATGCCATTCTTTGAAGAAATAAGCAGAGGTTGTCGGTGGTCAGATAAGTGCCTCATTAGTACTATAAATAAAAGCAAACTTCTTGGCCTGCTGAGTGGTAAATTAGTAACGTCATGCTATGCCAAGAAAGATTACCATAATATGATTTTTATCATTCTTCATGCTGCTACGGGATGAAAGGTGTGTAAACTAGTGAAGAAAAGATTAATGGGAGATAGGATAAATTTCTTTCAAATTTCTAAGGGCTATAGGACAAAGAGCAGACTAGCTTTCAGTTGCTTAGGTATATGTATTTATATATGTATATTAAATACATACTATATATACATATATATAACAAAGTGAATTTTAAAAAAGCATGTGGAAATATCAAAGAGGGCTATTTAGGCTTAATATTAATAAACTAAATACTAATTAGAGCTTCCCAAAAAGGAAATAGACTTAGATAAGCTAATGGAACAAACTCCATCATCTCAGAAGAATTTAAGTAGAAGTATGATGGACACTTGCCAAAGATACATAAAGAAAAATTATGCTCTGTGTAAAATACTGATCTCTAAGGCCTTTGAAACTTGAAGTTTCTTTATTGTATGATAATATCTAGATTTTAAATTTAGAGGTAACAAAATTAAAATATGATTAAATACCAGCTGTATATACTTTAATCTTTGAAAACAAGAATGATTTTCCAGATAAATAATTCTTAGTCATTTTCTGGTGAAGATTTTGCCTATCTTCTCTACACTCTGGCTTAAGGACTTAGTATCTTTTTCTCATCTTTAGGATTTGTGAGTCCTTAAAAGCTTCAGTACCTATGTGAGTGAATAGCTGTAGGTGTTGAGATCTTTTAAAGTTAAAATAGTATTTTCACTGTAGACTTCATACATTAATCTTCGCTAGTGATTTCTGAGAAGTAAGTAGACTTTGCTCTTTCTGAAGTATTCCCAGTGTGATCACAGAGCAGTAACACTTTCTTCTCTTTGTTTCCAAATAATTCTCTTCAGGAAACTCAATGACGGTGAACAAGCACATCAGACACTATAACTGTAAAAGCACAATTATTGGCATTTAAAAAATGTAGAAAGCACCAAGGGTGAATTTGGGAAAATTGGATAAAAGCATTTTCTAGACAAAATGGATTATATCAAAGCAACTGACAGTAGTAACCTCAGTATCTATGGGTTAAACTTCAGCAATTGCCTTTCTGGTTTCCACACACGGTGAACTTGAACATAGATTTGTAAAATGTGCCACTAAAGCATAGGAAAGATGTGCATACTTTATGCTTTTAAGAAGGTTTTTTTTCTTGTATCTCCCTAAACATGCTTCATCCCAAATATTCCCACATCAATACTCAACAAAGCTTATCAAATGTCTCTCTTCTACTACTCATAATGATAGTCATTTTGAGTGGATAACAAAGAAGAAAAAGATTCTACCTTGAAGAGGAATCAGATTAATGGGGGAAATACACAGGGAGAGATAGATATTTACAATAGAATGAAATAGATGTCATTACAAACGATAATAACAAAATGTTATAAGAAATCTGAACAGTTTGGGGTGGGGGGTGGTAATTTGAACTTCACATTAAAGAGCTCTAGGAAGTCTCCAGATAAAAAAGAGAATGCAGGACCTTCCTGGAAGAGGAAATACATGCACAAAGGCACAGGGCTTGAAAGAGGAGAGTGGGTTCAGGATAAGGCATGAGCTTTGGTATGACTAGAATATAAACTGTAAAGGGGAAAGAAGATTCAGGAAATGAAGACTTGAAAGGCCAGGTTGTGAAGGCCCTTGTAAGCCTAACAAAAGTTTGAATATATAAAGGATCCTACACAAGATAGGAAATCAACATGAGCTTTTAAAGTAAGAGATGATAGAGATTCTAAAAAATAAATACCAGTACAGAGGGTGAACAGAACATGGATACAGAAATGAGAGACTATTACAGTTGTCAAGAATAGTGAAAGATGGCCAGGGTCTGAACTAATTGGCAATACTGTTGATTGGAAAGGAGAATCCAGTTTCAGAAGATATCTCTGATGGAACTGATCATTCTTAGGGGTTGAAGGAGGAGTTTAGCATGGGCAACAGCATGATTAGGATGATATTTATTCCTCTGGGAAATGTCAGTGGAAGTGCAGATTTAAGTAGAATGCAAATTTGTATACATTGAGTTTGAGGACACAGTGGCCACCGTGGTGAAATTATCTAGCAGTCATCTGGAATGCATGGATCTGTAGCTAAAGAGATGCACCTGGCTAAAGATTTGAACTTGAGAAACACCAGCCTATAAATGCCATTTGACGCCCTAGAAATATTTCTGATAACTCAGAGAAAAATAAGAGGGAAAAGTAAAGAACTGGTTGGAATATGAGCAACCTGGTCATGTACCTATTTTTTAATTCCTCTCTTCTTATCTCCTGAAGGTCTCTTACCATCCTTTTTTTCCCCCTAACAAGTTTTCAATTGTATATGTGGTGGAGATGGAACTTCTGGTTGCCCACACCAATGGAGGCAAATATAGTTCATATCAGTGTGCATGTTTTTACTCCTAATCCATGAGACACGTGAAATTAGATGCAAAGTACATGTGTTTAAGTGTCCAACCAACAGGAATTCAAACCTCAATTTCATGTTTTACCAACAGAGAGCATTGGTAAAAATTGCATGATCTGCTTAAGTCTCAATCTCATTGTCTGTTTAAAACAATGAGAGGGAAAAGCGTGCCTTATGCAGAATGTATGTAAGATGCCTGGCCAAAAATAGACTGTCATCAGTGATGGTTATGTTATGGGAAGATAACAGGAGAGATGGAGAAAGTTGGGAGTGAGGTAACAGAAATTCTTAACTCTTTTGGGCTTCAGTTTCTTTATCAGTAAATAGAAAAATAATGATATCAAATTTATAGTGTTTAGGAAAATAGAGATTGTGTGCGTGTGTGTGAATTTGTATAAGGATGTCGAGGATATGATTAACAATGATTTAAGAAAAATTACATTTAATTCACATACATAAAGTCTAGGAGTAAGAGGTATAAGGATGGTATTGGAGTACAATAAAGCCAGGGCACTGGACATCAGGGTAATATTAAAAGCATGAGGAAGAGAGGCCATTGGTTAAATCAAGATGGCAAAAGCTTACCCAGAAGTCCTCCTACAAACCTACTGTTGAGCCACATTAGGCAGAACAAGGTGTGTCATCATCCCTAGCTGCAAAGGAACTCGGGGAAAGGATTACCTCTGTTTTTCAGCCTTATGAAAAATGACTTGCAATGACTGTTGAGTAGCCCACAAGGAGAGTCTTTCACTATGATACAGCAGGCTTCTGATGTAAAAATTTCCCCTAAAATTTAATTGTACTTTTTCAGTTTTTCCCTTAGTTAAGGATATACTTATAATAAAGTGATAGTTGTTACTAAGGCCTAATCAAATGCAAAAGGGAATTCTTCATCTATTTCAGTGGCTTTCAAACATTTTTAAGCTTCCAAGTATTTTCTTTAGTCAAAATAGTATATGGAAGTCCAATATGTAAAATGAAAATGAGTAGAGCTTCTCTAGAAGAAGGGATGTAGGCTCCAGAGCCCTGACCTACATATATTACCTTGCCTTCCACTGTTCAACATTTTCCCTCTCCCCCAGCCTCTGAAGATGCTCCAGTCCCATTTCTAGTGCTACCCAGAACATAGCCCCTCTGCTGTTCCACAAATATTCATTCATCTTCCATGTGTGCCAGGCACCATACTAGGCACTGAAATCAACTTAAAAGGCAGATGAGGCGCCTATGTATATAAGGCTTATGTCCCAGGGTAAGAGACAGACACAGATGTTGGGGGAGTGACAAGTAAAGTGAAAAATGAATGAAATAATTTGAAAGCTGGATAATTTCTATAAAGGAAAGAACTAAGGGGCACAGATCAAGCATAATAGGAGGGCCTGCTTTGGATGCAATGGGGATGGAAGGCCTTTATAAAGCAGAGACTTGGAGAAAGAGAAGATACTAACTGTGTGAAGAGTATGGCAAGAGGGAGGTCTTGTCTTAGACAATAGCAAGTAAAAAACACCAGCAAGCAGGGGTGACTACATACATTTGAGGGACAGTCAAGGGCGAGGTCCTAAAAGGCCTAAAAAACCATAGGGAGAGACCCATTTTATTCTGTGTGACATGGAAGGCCCAGGAAAGGAAATTTGAAGGGGAAACCTAAACCATGATCTCATTTCCATTTTAATAAGATCACAGAAATGTAGAAAAAAGGCAAAGCCTATTATTAATATTTTGACAAAATATGTTTTTAGAATTTGTAATTATTATGCCATCCTTGAGTTTGGAAGCACCATATTTTAAGAATACTTAAACATTATGCCATAAATGGCATGACGAAGCCCTGGATAGAAATAAGCTTCATCTTGGTCCCATTCTTCCTCTGCTATTTTACTTTGCATGGTAACCTCCCCCTTCCCCTCGAAAACTAGGATCCATCCTGAGACCAGTTTGTCCCTGCAGCATGTTTGTGAGAGTTTATTCTCAACTAAGCTGGACTCTCTTTAAAGGAATTTTGTTCAAACTACAAAGAATATATGATTTCTCCTTAGTATTACCCTTTGATTAGGTTTGCATTGAAGATGGGTTTCCCATATTGGGCAGAAACCTAGATGGTCTATCCTTGTAAGATCACTGAACCTGTTTCTCTTCCCAGAACACTCTCTCTGGCCCCACCCCTTCCCCTTCTCTCTTTCTCTCCCTCTCCTATTCCTGTTTAACTATTTAAAGGAATGATACATAGACAATGGAGGCTCTCAATAAGTGTTTTTTTACGGGAAAAAATCTCTCTCTTACATTCTAATATATTCATCTTTTTTGGATCTATTGAAGAGCTAGATTCTGAGTCTCCAAATACACAGCTATGAAGCTTGAACTTCATAAAGCCAGTGGTTCATTGGAGCAGTTTAGATAGTCACCAATCAGTTCTAATGATTTATAATTTTGTTCTTTTTCCTGTGTCTTAGCTAATAATTACCTATATAAAAAATTCAGTACAGAGCCAGCTGTGATGGCCTAGTGGTTAAAGTTTAGCATGCTCTGCTTCAGAGGCCTGGTTTGGGTTCCTGGGTGTGGAACCACACCACTGGTCTGTTAGTAGCCATGCTGTGGCGGTGGCTCACATATAAGAACTAGAAGGACTTACAGTGAGAATATACAACTATGTACTGGGGCTTTGTGGAGGAAAAAAAAGAGAGAAAGATTGGCAACTGATGTTAGCTCAGGGAGAATCTTTCCCAGCAAAGAAAAGAAAAGGTTTAACTTCAGAAAAATGTTGAAATATGAAGATCATCATTTAAAAAAAATTCAATACAGAAAAGGGACATGAATTTTCAATAACTGAGGTCTTGCAGAAAAACATATTTTTCACAATGATATAAATATGTTGTATAGTTTCATGTGTATAAGTTTTTTCAAATATTAGAAAGGAAAATTTGATGATAATATTCATAAAAGATTTGCATCATACTTTCTAGGAAATGCAGAGCCAATTTTGTTGAACCTATAGGCAGGGACATAAAATCCTGTTGTTAAAACAGCAGACCTCTGCTAACCAGAGAGGCTGTTATTCTTAAAAGATGAAGGAAGCACTGTCAGCATTGTGGACCTAATAAGGTGGGTGATGTGGATCAATTTGTACTGTCCTTGACTTTCTGCTTCTATTAGAATTCTGAAAGATCATTAGCTACCTCTGGGATATGTTTGATTAATGTGTTTGGTTAAACAAAAAAGGTGAGGTCAACCGTGAGCAGAAATTTTTTTTAAAAAATTGTATTCCAGAGGGAATGTATGCTTTCCAAATTGCAAATGAGAAGTTCATTCCTTAGGCATGTTCTAATCAATGCAACAGTGTGTGCACACTGAGATGAGTCCAGAAGAGCCTTTTAGCCTCCCTGTTTAGATGCCTTTAGCCACAGGGCACATGACTTCTGAGGCTAGGGTGTTAGCACACCTGCTGAGATAGTGTTAGTCTAGGCAAAGCAAAGACCCAAACAGTATATGGTTAATAAATCAGATAAACTAAAAAAAAAAACTCTTGGTTAATATCTCAGTGACAAAAACTCTTCTCTGTCACTAGAGAAGGTGAAACATACTCCTATTCTTTTTACATAATATGCCTTTTCTTGTTTTGCTCTTTCATTAACAATTAACCTCTTTCGCTGTTTTCCATAATGCATTTTCACCTCTCTTCTGTAACAGCTCTCCTCTCAGTGCTTTCATGAAGAAAAGGCTGGGGCAACACACCAAGAAAAAGATTTTGCCTTGCTTGCCAAAATGAGACTGTAGTTTTTGTTTTACCACTGGCCTGCTTACTCCCCAAAGTTTATCATCTTATACAAATTAAGCTAAATTTATAAACCGAAGATGCTGTTTCTGTCTATTAAGTTCTCCTCAAAATGAAAGCAATGAGCTTCATTCTATTTATTACACTGCTCTTTACAATTATTTTACAGTGTATGGCAAGAATACGTGTACTATAAATCCAATCTGTAATTCTTACATGTCTAGTGATGGTTATGAATCCCTCTAGTAGGATGGAAAATATAATATGTAACAACTCATCTGACTTATAATCTCCACGGCAAAGCTATTTAACTCCTTACATTCAAATTCATTTTTACAGGCCTTTTAATTAGATCCAAGGATGTAAAATAATTACTTTCCCAAATGTAAGGCAAATACTCATAGTTTAGTAAAATCAGACAATTTCTGATCCTTTAATATGGCCATTCCAAAGCCACTGGCTGACACTTGAGCCCCTTGTCTTCATTTCTTAAAATAAATAAAGACTTAAAAATATGTAATTATGGAAAAGAAGTTTATGCATCAGAAACAACTGAAAACTGTGAAGTGCCTAAATTTTTGGCTGAACATGGATCAAATTTTAAATGCGTGAAGAGCTCTCTGCTACCATCCTCTGCTCATAAACGGTAACATCCACTTTTGGCCTTTCAGAAAATTTGGAAATTTGGATATGAGCCCCATAAAACAGAATGCAATCGATCTCATTTAATTATGGGCAGTTGAGAAAATATTCCTTATTTAACCCGACATTCAATCTTCTTTCTTGTAACCAAGTGGAAGTTGTTTGTTTGTTTTAATAACACCCATTTATTTTTCATTTTACTTGGTCCTGACTGACTTTCTCAGAATGTTGCTGACATTCAACACAGAGCTTGAGCTGTTCCTGTTACATATGTGTGTATGTTTGTCTAATTGGTACACATCTGTTTCATGATACTTTGGTATGAGAAAAATTAGATTTCTTTGTTTTTTCAAATCAAATTAGATTTAGCTCCACTCTCAAGTAGCAAAATTGGCAGGAAATCTGGTTTCTATCTTTCTTGCAAAGCTTCCTTTGAATTATAGTAGAAAACCTAGAGAATAACAAAGTCTAGAAAGATTGGGAATAGAAGACTCTGGAAAGATTGGGAAAAGAAGACTCTGGTCTTTATTTCAACGTGTTTCTCATTCTTACTTGTCCTTTTCAAAACTTGAACATTCCATTTGAGTGTGCACAGCCCTCAAATCATGACATCCATGTCCTCGAGGCAAACATGGTCAACAAGGAAGCTTCCTTGTGCACCCCAGACAGAGGTATGTGGAGTCCAGTTCCTTGACAACCAGGCACAGCATCCCCCGATGGCCTGGATCCTCTCAAGGTTCTTTTCGTGGAGGTGACACAGCTTTTCCGGAAACCCATAGCCCTGCTGTAAAATCCATTTTGTCCTCAAGAGGAGCTATTCTTCTCCCCAAGAGTCCAGTATTTCAATAAAGAGATCTCTTAATATTTATTCCCAGGTAAAGAGTAGCTCAGGCCTCCAGGTCTCAAAGCTCTTGGCTTTTTAGTGGAGGGGAAATTAAAATGTTTTTTATTCTTTGTGGTGAGCCTACAATCAAAAACTGAGACATAGTTAGCTTCTGGATTGGGTTCTCCTGCCTAAGAAGGTTGATTATAGATAGATGATGATGACGGATAGATAGATAGAAAGAGAGAGAGAGAGAGAAAGATAGAAGTGTGTGTAATTATATGGCATTTGGGTGTAGGTTGTATGTATGTATGAATTCTGTCCTTGATGAAGAGACAGAAAAAATGGTGCATATCTTTAAAAATAAGGTCTTTTGTAATAACAGCATCTCAAGAATGAAAGAAATCAGCTAATGAGGCTACTACAGAGTGAGTCTTAAAGCCAAGGTGACTCTCTAATTCATCCTTGATTTCCCACAGACACTATCTCAGGAACCAGAACACAATACTCACTCAAAAGAAAAATGTATATATATTTATGTATACATATTTATGCATATCTAGAGAGATGTATATTTATATACATATGTGTGTGCTAACCTGAATTGAAATAAAACTCCTTAAGTGGGTGTAATTTTCAGGAGATCAACCAAATACAAAGGCATCTTTAACAACAAACAAGCAATCAAGCAAATACAAAATACCAAAAGAAATTAGCAATCCCATCTTTACATAACTACCCCTTTACTGCTAGTATAATGTTGAGATGTCCGTCGCCTGAGTCAACTATTCCCATACGCACCTCTAGGATAAATTATTCATTCTCCCATCTGGAACCATGTCTTGCATCTGCCCCTCCTTCTCCAAAGATCCCCAAACAAGGTATTTACATAGAGGGTAAAGCTAGGCAAAAGCAGAAATAGAATAATAAATGGATAAGCAGAATAACGAAAGAATAAACAAGAATTCTTTATTGTTATAGGCTTTTGCATCAAGTCTTAATGTATTCTCTCAGTGAGTTAGGTACTCTTTCTGCATTTCTCTGTCATACTGTTGGGGTTGGCAGGGGTTGCTAATATAAGGAGATATTGATCCCTTCAGTCCTGGTAGCAAAAGGATTGGGCTTGAAGCAGTTAGTGTCCTTGGGCTGGTCACATTAGTTTTCTTAATTAATGCTGAGTGCCTGGGAAATTTTATCATTTTCTGCTGTGATATGCTATGTAAAGGGTTGGACATGCCATATATTTGCTGGCAAAGAAAGGTGATTCTTAAGAAAACACGCCAAGAAATCAAGGCACAGTTTGCCTCAATAAAAACTATCTATACTCTTTTCACTAATGTTCCACTGCCTAGTAATGAGTGCCCTGGAACCACCTATTGATATTTTCTCTGATAATAAATTCAGTAAAGAAGAAACTCTTCTGCTCCTTCTCTATAGGACAGTGAACATCATGGTGAATCGGCCCTCCTGAACATCTGGCTATCACTTAACATGACTAGATATGAGATTCTTAGAACTATTATCACTTGCAAAGATACATTCTTTTATGGGTTTCTTTTCATATTCTCCATCTCAGAGGAGCTCCATTATGATTTGTGCTTTTCAATAACATCAAAATCATCAATTGATTCGTTTTGAACGGCTCAGCAAGTCTCCCTCCCTCTCCACGCTGTAAACAAGAAGCCAGGAAAGGCAAGCCTGGGAAAAAAGTGATTTTTCAAAGATACTAGAAATTACAAAAGGATTTAAAGATAAACATGAATTGGGGCCAAATCGTAACAGCAGATTTCCCCTTCAATAGTCCAGTCAGTAGGAAAAGATTCCTTTGTGCCCTGAGTCCTGTAGCTCAGGTTGCTGGGCAGCACATCGATCCACTTATGAATTGAGGATGGAAATATGCATGCATTCACACGCAATACTGTCGTAGAAAGCCTTCACTATTCATCCTGGTCATTTATTTGCACAAATAAATGTCTTTTTATTTCTATCAATCCATTCTTTCTAAAATAACAAAAGTGAGGGGTTTTTCCCCAACAATACGACTTTTGTGATTAATATTGATTTCCTCTCTCTTAGCCACATTTTTCAGAACAATAAACCAATTTTACATTGTTTCAACTATACCTTCACAGTTCTGGCAAGAACCACTGGTTTGGAACTTTGTCATATTCTTTCAAAATATGTAAATTTCAGGTCTAAGTCTAATGCAACAGTATAACATCTCAAGTATAAAAACTTAAGTACTTATTGAGGCATGAGCTCCTTGAGTTTGCTTTAGTTATTTTCTGTTAGCTTTGTTTACTAAATGTCTGGTTATTTGATCCCTGAAGTGAAGTTTTGAGATTCAATGACTGTCAGATAACCTAACAATATCCTAGAATGTGTACATATACATATGGAAATAAGCGTAACACATATGCTTTGGATAAGACTAGCCATGTGAGCTCCCCTTCCTTTTATTCCTCAGTACTGCAAAATGTATATGTCAAAGGAAATATTTTCTTCAAATGTCTACATCATTGAAACAGCAAAGAAACCTTTCTCTTGTATGTAGGTAATTATTACTACTTTCCAAGAGACATATCTGAACTGTGGTTGCAAACATTTCACATGCCCCTTCAAAGTTACCTTTTCCTTTTGTAATGACATGCCACTACCTTGGATCTACCGTTTTTTCCCCGAAGGCACTATAATATCCTTTATGCTTTTGGTCTACCTTTACTGAAGTTAAGTTACCTGGACTGTTTATGGTTCATGTAAACTTTGCTAAAATTACCTAACACGATATAATAATGTATGTGCAACATGGAGAGAAAATTAAAGAAAAGAAAGGAAGGAAGAAAGATCCCAGTATACTTGGTTTTCCTTGGTTTGTTTCTTATTTTTTTACCATGTCAAATGATTCATTCACTTGAAGCTTGCATGTTTCTGTTCAATAAGTTTAGAGGAAATTTATGTAAACACTTGGGGATACCTATAGTATATTTTTAGATGGTGGAGATTTTTAAAATACACTACCCTGTACAGCACTCTTAGAAATTTTTTTAAGTGTTTCTGTTACTTCATTCTTTTTGTTTTGCTCCTGATAGTCCAGATTATAAATTTTGTGGTTATACTGCTTTATTTAGTAAACATAAGTCCAGAAATATTGTTTACACTAACACAGGGTACAAATACACCCTTATGCACGTACACATCTTGCAAGCACTGAAGACAGAGAACTATCTTTGGGATTATTCACCAAACAAATAAACTTTAATATTACTTTAAAGATCGTTACAGAAGCTAAAAAATTTCCTTTCCCCCTAACTTCTCCAAAGACTATATAACGGGACCTAATTAAAGATTTTGAATGCTGAATGAGGGTTTCTCCCATGTCAGTCATTCAAATGAGAATTCTGCACACATTCCTGAGGAGTTCACATATTGAAGTCAACTGCAAATATCAGTGCCTATTCCAGGACATTGCCCACAGTCATTCCCTGTATCTGAAGACTTGCGCCTCTATTTTGGGTTCCTGAATCAAGCTCTGGCTTTCAGGGTTTTCATAGAACTTTCTCTTCATTCGGCTTCATGTCTGATATTGGTGGAGACAGAGCTTCAGGTAGCAGACTCTTCTCCTGACCTAGCTTGTTAAGATACCCTCTGTCAGGAGAGTGTGACTCTTGAACTGAGGGGTCTGGCTTTCCTTTTGTTGAAGAATGCTCTTGAAGAGAAAATATCATTATGAAGGAAGAGACTGAGAATACTTAGTATAGAGAAAAATTCAAGATTTCATTTTGGCTTATTTCTGAATAATAAATTATTTAAATTATGTAAAATATTATGCTACTTGGGGAGCATTCTGAGAAAACGGAACCTCAAACAAATGATGTGTGCATTTTCTTTGTCTAGTTTTTCATTATTAAGAATTTTCTTAACATAGGTAAGAGAACGGACCTTCCAAAATCAAGGTAGAAAAAATATCTCTGATTTTTCTATCCTCAACATAGAATAGCCAGAAAATAAATATACAATCTCATTCATCCAGTCTGAATCCAGATTCAGTTTTGAGTTTTTGTTTGTTTTCATTTGTTCTTGAGTCCTTCCTTCCTAACCATTCAGTTGACTCAACCAGATCTAAACAGCTGACCAGGTGCAGATCACCACTAAGCTATGTCTGTCTCCTAGAAGTATACGAAAGGAGAATGAATGCTGGGGCTTCCAAATCCATGTCTCTAGCATGCATCCACCTGCACTTCACCCTGCTAACTTCCCTTAATTAGGATTTGATTTGCTTTATCCATTCTTCGTTGGGCAGCAACTATTTGCAAGACGCTGAATTAGATACTGAATAAAAGATGAATTTTTTAAAAATCTGCTTTCAAGATTCTAACCATCCAAGAAGATTAGTAAGTATGCAGTAGAAACTAAAAAAGAAATTAGAATGTAATAAATGTCCCAAACAGCACTCAAAGTGCTGAGAAGTTTCAAGGAGGGAAAGACTACAATTGATTGGAGACATAAATGTGCAAATAAATATAAAAGAAATTAGAATGTGATAGATATTACTCATAAGGTACAAAACGCGAGTGTTCAAGGTAACTCATGGGGGTCAGAGAGCTGATGTAATTTTGCTCATACTCACACTGTTTTTGGCAAATCAAAGATTCTAATCTCATTCTGATTGCCAAATCTATACTTTTAGCCCCTAGCTGCCCCTCCTCTTTTTACATATTTTCTTGTTTAATTCTAATAGTAATGCTGTGAGTTAAGTCTCCTTGTCCCCATTTCAGAGATGAGGAGACTGAGGCACAAAAGGATGCAATAACTTGTTCTAGTTTATAAGAATATCCCCTGAGATCTCTAGTTTCCATTCATAACCTATCATATATCTAGCATCCACTAATTTATCTAACTACAGATACTTCTAAAGTGCTTGACAGGGGCTGGCCCAGTGCCATAGTGGCTAAGTTCACACACTCTGCTTTGGCGGCCGAGGGTTCATGGGTTTGGATCCCAGGAGTGGACCTATACACCACTCATCAAGCCATGCTGTGGCTACATCCCACATACAAAATAGAGGAAGATTGGCACAGATGTTAGCTCAGGGACAATCTTCCTCACCAGAAAAATTTTTTAAAAAAAAGTTCTTGAAACCTGTTTTAAGTGAGAACAAGATTCATATTGCAATTTCATTTACACTGTTAATTTGCTGAACTTCTTCCAGTCCTCATCTAACATGTCACAGATTCCAGTCTTAACTAAACTTAATAAGATTTGTCTGTAAACACATGAAGGTAACTACTTGTATAGCATCGTAATGTTCCCTGAATTTTCCACTACATTTATTAAGGTTTCTGCAGAAAAAAATCTTTTCAACTTCTTTAAAGGAGAGACTATGTCATCTTTACAGTTCTGCGGAGCTAAAGAACGAATGGCCCAAGTTTATTTAACTTAAAATCTTCTTGCCCAATTGAAACTGAGCACCTCTCTTTGTCCTCAAATGTTCATTGATACCTACTGTGTAGAGTGTTCTGACATGTTTCACTACACAGGGGCACAAAAGAAGTAAAAGGAAGAATAAGTACACAAATACACAGTGTGCCAGTTATGACAATAAATATAAATAGATAAATTTCTCTGTTACAAGGCAAAAACTCCTTGTAAAAATTGTCTTAAAAATCCAAGTTACGTTGCACAAAAAGAAAAGGGAAAGATTCCATTAGGAGAATGGAAGAGAGCCAATTGACCTTTAAGAGTTATGGTTTATATAAACAAAGATTGAGAGCTAAAGTTGGGAGAGCACTTGGCATGTATGGAGTAGAATGAGTGATCGAATTTGGATGGAGAATAGAGCATGAGTAATGGAGAAATGAAAGATAAGATTTGGGAAGGTAGATTGTTGCGTTAACTGTAGCTAACTATAAATGTTAGATTGAAGATATTTTGTGTAACTCAATAGAGAATAAGGGGTTATTGAAAATGCTTAAGTGGATAGTGAGATGTTAAGATTAGATTTTCTATCATGAATATATGAAAAATATTAAAATAAGGAAAAATGAATATAACGAGATTAATATGAAAATTATATTTCAGACAAGAAATAATGAAGGTCATAGCTAGTGTGATAAAAGTAAAATGGAAGAAGAAAAGAGAAAGAGTAAGAAAAAGGGAGAGAGAGAGGAGGGAGCAAGGAAGGAAAGAAGGAAAGAAAGAGGAAAAATCAAAAGGACCTTAGATATCTGATCAGATGTGAAGAAAAGAAAATAGGGAAAAGCAAAAATATGATACTGGTTTCATAATTGAAATCAGTAAGTGCTTTTTTAGAGAGTAAATCAACCCAGTAGTTGTTGGAAAATTTGAGTTTTAGGTTCCAGCTATATATCCAGTAGAGATATTCGGGAGGGAGATAGCTTTATCAGAAAGAGAAATACTTACTGAGATGTTGCAATGAAGGATGAAAAAGAAAATAATAACAAAGTGATTTTAAGCTGGAGGCACAGTAAATCAAGGTAAATCACATTAAGTGGGTCATCTCTGGAAAACAGAAAGAAAGTAACAGAAAGTTAATCAGGAACGAACAAAAGTAGGCATTGAGAGCCCAGCTCAGGGAGAGAAGGTAAGAATTTTGGGAGCTGGGAACTTGGTCACAACTCCCTTGATGCTCTCAACCCCAAGTCAACCTGTCGCTGGCGGCTGGAGTGCAGGAGTCAAAGAACTGCTGCAGGTGCTCTCTGATGGGGAAGGAAAACCTTACTTAAGTGTGAAGGCCAGGGGGCGGTAAATAAAGTTAAAGCTTGGCCCTGGGCAGTATGGGGAGGGCTATGACATCAGAACAACATGTGGAAACTCTGCTGCTGTAAGTTTCTAGTTGGATTAGTAAGAAAAGATACACATCCAAGAAAATCTTGATAATATTCTTGAATTCTAAGAATAAAGTGGAAATGTTTTAAGCTTCTATGAAGAGAAAAAGTTAGTTACAAAGAAAAAATAATATCAGACTAGCACTGGTCTTCTCATTTACACAAGAGAAGGCTAAACAGTAGAGCTGCATATCAAGGCTATTGTGAGAAAAGAACTAAAACCAAAACCTCCTATATTAATCCACGATAAAAGTCACCTGTCAGAGCAAGTGAAAGTTAATTTGGAAAATTCAAGACATCAGAAAGTATATCATTCACATGCTTTATCTAAAGAAAATATTCGAAAAATATATTACAAACAAGGATCAAATGAATCAGAATGGGAGCCTCAAAATGTATGAGGATGAAACAGTGCAGAGCAGTGAAACTTGCAAAAATTATATACATATGTATATTTGTATATTTTTATACAAAATCTTAAGAATTAAGATATAGTGCCATGGAATGAAATGTAAAGAAAATTCTAAAAGTGCTAAACTATTTCAATAAACCTGGGATTTGGGAAGGGGAAGGCAGATGGAGAGTCATGAAAGTATCCTAAAGGCTGTCTCTTTTGGAGGGTTGATGAAGAATGATTAATTAATCTCACTGTTGAGTAAGCAGCGTTGCTTTGAGGGATAAATAGTAGTTAACCTCCTCACAAATAGTGATTTATTTTGCTTCATAGAGTAGGGAAAAGAAAGATAATCAGAAGACAAGGGAATAGAAAAGTAGGTAGAACTGGAATATTAACAAAAAGAAAGCTGAATAAACAGTAAGCTATTCAAACCAGCAAACAAAACAAAAAGGGGAAAGAAAACACAGCAATGAAAAGTAAGTACTGAACATACAGTGTGATAAAAATTCAGTCACTACACTAAATGTAAATGGTCTGAATATTCCCATTATGGAACAAAGACTATCAAATTGTGTTAAAACCCATATATACTCTGTTTACCAAAAAACACTTAAAAACATTTTTAAAAGGTTGAATATGATAAGTGAGGAGAGCAAAGAAATATGGCAGATTGAATACATGCAGTGAATTTTGCTTGATCCTCCAAAACTCTCACAAAAACTTTACAAAGAAATTTTTGTTTTTTAAAGATTGGCACCTGAGCTAACATGTATTGCCAATCTTTTCTTTTTTCCCTTCTTCTTCTTCTTTTCCCCAAAGCCCCCCAGTACATAGTTGTATATTCTAGTTGTAGGTCCTTCTGGTTGTGCTATGAGAGAGGCCACTTAAGCATGGCCTGATGAACGGTGCCATGTCCACACCCAGGATCCAAATCGGTGAAACCTTGGGCCACCAAAGCAGAGCACGTGAACTTAACCATTCAGCCACAGGGCTGGCCTCTACAAAGAAATGTTTTAACCATAAGCTGACAAGGTCAAATAGAACAACAAAAAAATTTTGAAAGCTGGAAGCAGATAAATTAGTGGTAACAGAATTAGTGGACCTTAGACAGTAAATCCTAAATGAGCAACTGGGAAAGCCAAGAAGCAGCCTGGTATATACTACAGAATCCTGAAAAGACTCAGAAATTAGGGACTATAGTTATCTGTGGAGATGGTGGTAAAAAAGATAGAGACTGAAATAAGGGAGAGTTTAAAAGGGAGTCCCCTAGATCTCCGCCTGAATTCCATGCTGCCAGACTACTGCTCCCAGTTCTGATTACAGGCTGGACATCTTGTCTCTGAAGAAGGTACAGTAGAAGATCTCTGGATCTGTGGGCACCAGGCAGGGTTCAAGGGAGGGAAATGTACAGAAAAAAGAACGTTATGAAACAGAAGCATTAGATAAACGTCTGCCTATTAAATTCTGATTACCTCACTTGTCTTGTCTATGAGGTTCCCAGAGCACTGACAGTCAGGGCACTGTCCTCCAGACAAAAGAAGGATGAATCATCTATTAAAAATCTAGCACTTACAGGAAGGGACTTAAAAATACTGATATCGAGATCCCGCCCTAATAAACAAGCCAGAGAGACCCCTTACAGTGATCTTGCAGTCGAAAAGCTCCCATCCACTTGTTCAGAGATTCCATTCAGCTTTTAGTCATCCTTTCTTAAACATTAGTATACAACTAAAAACTACAGAAATTCAAGGAATGCCTCAAACATGAAAGACAGAGATCAAAGCCAATTGTAAAATACTATTCATTAATTGAAAATTAATCAGGAGAAAACTTAAAAAATAAAACTTAAAAGGATCTTTAATGATTTCAAGTAAAAGATTTAAAAAAAGATAATGCGTAAATGAAATGAGAATAGGATGCTGTACAAAAAGAATGTCCAGAGAACAAAAAGGATATCCTAGAAATTGAAAAAAATCATAGCTAAAATGCAAACTCAATGGAGGATTTGGAAAAAGATAAAATGTCCCATGAAATTAGAGCAAGAATTTAAAAAAAAAAATAAGATATGGGGAAAAAAGATAATTATAAGATAGTCTAGTTTTCCAAACATTTCAGTAATACAAACAAGAAAAAAAATGGAGAAAAAAGATCATGATTAAAACAATTCGAGAGAATTTTCCACAACTAAAGATTTCAAATTAAAAGAGCTCATCAAATGCCCAACACAATGGAGGAAGATAGACTCACTCCAAGGCACATCATCTTAAAATTTCAGAAGACAAGAAACAAAAAGAAAATTGTATAAGCTTTCACTGAAGAAAAGAAATGGATCACATACAAAGGACTAGGGGATATTTTCAGATTTCTCAAGAACAACAGCAGAAGTTACAAGACCATTCTGAGGAAAAATTATCTCACACTTGAAATTCTATACCAATTATCTGTCAACTCTAACGGTGGCATAAAGACATTTTCAGACCTGTGAATTCTCAACTATTTCACCTTTCACAAACAGAAAGCTACTGAATAATGTGCTCCTCTGAAACTAAAAAGAAAAGTAAGAAAGAAAGAATGTGTGAACAGGAGAGTCATCCGAGGAAACAGCCAAAAGAAATCCCCAGGGTGAGCCAGAAAGGAAATGCCCAGAGGACGCTATTGTGAGCCAGGTATAAAAGAAAACCAGCTCAGGAGAGGCAGGTCTGAGGACTCTAGAAGAAGTTTCTTCAAGATCAATTTGACGTGGAGGAGATGTAGAGAATTAGCAAAAAGTTTTAAGGTTGATCAATAATATATACGTAGAAGGTTAGGTGAACAAAAATTTTAAAATTATTAAATCCAAACCAAAAACAAGGTTTTGGAAGGGATAGAAAGTAATCCTGTTTTACTATAAGACAATTCACAAGATAATGATAATGATGCAAACACTAAGGACTCTAACTAAAATAATGCTGAAACAATTTAAAAGATGAAGTGTGTGGGGTAGAGGAGGAGAGACAAGAAGGGTAAAAGCTAAATCCTTATCCTTCATAGTCAGAAATCAATATCTAGAACTGAAAACTCAAGAAGTAGCAATGCAAGCAGGTTTTGTTGAGCTATAGAGATAAATACCCAAGGAATCACCTAAAAGAGTTCAAAAGCATTGCTTCAAGGGAAAGGGAATGGAGAGGCTCTGAATTGATGTCTTTCTTGACAAACCTACTAAGACTATTTGCTCTTTAAATTACATTTGATATACTTTAACTACAGTAATAAAAACAAAAATTTAGAAGAAAGAAGGAAAGAAAAGGAGGAGGGAGGGAAGGAGAGAAGGAGAAAAGACCAGGGAAGAGATACAAGGAAATAGAAACCATCTGGAAGCCAGAATAGCCATGTTTTTATAAAATGATATGACTTTTAACGTTAAACACATCAAACAGGATACAGAGTAACACAGTAACAGTGTAATTACTAAAAAGAATAAATTTAAGGCCATATTTTGTAAGCTATCCAATTAGTATGATTTCATTCAGCATTTTTATCCCTTTCTTTATGGGAAAACCCAACTAATTTTCCAGCTCTCTTGCAATAAGTTTAATTCTTGGCTAGCATTCTACAATGGCCAGAATGAAACTAGTTCTTCCAAGCTTGTCTATTTGGATAAAGCCTTGTTATTGCTCTAACATTGTGTGTGAACTGGATTTGAGTCTGGAAGGCATTTTAATTTTATCAATCCTCCAGATAATTCTTACTTTACCTTTATTTCTTAAATCTTATTCATTAGATATTTTACTCATCAATTTTATTTTTGCATGTATCTTTCATCTATCTCTTGCAAAATTATATCCATTTATAATTAATCATGGACTCTATAGAACTTAGGATAACGTTTCCAAAATTTGCAAGTTAACTGAGGGGGCTATACTGTATAAGTACTAGAATTAGCCAATATAATCTAAAATGTGATTCCCATCTTAAGAATTTGCATATATCAGTATATCAAGCAGCACTCCTTTGCTTACAAGAACATAAACTCTTACTTAAACATAGATACAGTGTACAGATCTTTCACCTCTTTGGTTAAGTTTATCCCTAGGTATTTTGTTCTTTTTGTTTCAATTGTAAATGGGATTGTATACTTAAATTTCTCTTTCTGCTACTTCCTTGTTAGTGTATAGAAATGCAACTGATTGTTGTATGTTGATCTTCTTCCCTGCAACTTTACCATATTCGTTTATTATTTCTAAAAGTTTTTTGGTGGATTCTTTAGGGTTTTCTATACGTAAACTCATTTCATTTGCAAATAATGGCAGTTTTGCTTCTTCCTTTACAATTTGGATGCATTTATTTCTTTTTCTTGCCTAATCATTCTGGCTAGGACTTTCACTACTATGTTGAATAAGAGTAGCAAGAATGTGTCTTGTTTCTGTTCTTAAGGGGATAACTTTCAGTTTTTCGCCATTGGGTATGATGTTAGCTGTGGGTTTCTCACATACAACAGTTACTATGTTGAGATTTTTTCTTCTATGCTTATTTTCTAGAGAGTTTTAGTCATAAATGGATACTGAATCTTGTCAAATGCTTTCTTTGCATCTATTGAGATAATCATGTGATTTTTATTCTTCATTTTGTTAATGTGATGTATCACAATTGATTTGTGGATGTTGAACCATCTGTGCATCCCTGGGAAAAAATCCCACTTGATCATGGTGGAGGTGGAGCCCCATGATCCTGCGACCCTCCTACCCCAGCTGTGGCTCAGAGCCTGGTAGCAGCAGCAGAGGTAAATACAGGACTCCTACATCCCAACTGCAGTGGTGCCTACAGCCATGAGGTAACAAGCAACAGCTGATACGGTGCCTGGCATACCTGACTCCCTCCCCACTCTCCCTTCCCCCTCCCCTGGTGGTGGAGCTTCCAACCCAGGTGATCCCCCATGTGGCTGATGCATCAGCCATCCCTGTGCCCCTAGCAGCAAAGCCAGTGGCCTCAGTGACAGCAGTAACAGCAAGGCTTTGTGACCCCCCCAGAAGTGCAGGTGGGGATGATGAGCCTCCCAGTGACACCCCAAGCAGAGGCAGTGGAAGATGGAACGTGCAGATCCTCAAATATAGTCAGAGGCAGCTCAAGAAGGAGAAACCAAAGACTAGCACTATAGCACCACCCACTGAAAAACAGAAAAACCTTCTAATCTCTAAGCGGTTGAAACCTTTGAATCAAAAAAACAAAGCTATACCCAAATTAAAAACATATTTGCCACAACAAATGTGCCAGCAGAGGAATAACTCAGAAAGTACCATGGTACCATGGCATTACAAAAAGAAAACAGTTTTCCAGAAAGCAAACATAAAAGATTACAAACATTGTGATGTAACTGATAATTCAAAATAGTAGGCATGAAGAAACTCAATAAGCTACAAGAAAACTCAGAAAGGCAACTAAGTGAGCTCAGGAATAAAATCAATGAACAGAAGAAATACTTTACCAAGGAGATTGAAACTCTAAAAAGAACCAAACAGAAATTCTGGAGCCAAAGAACTCAATAAATGAGGTGAAGAATGCATTAGAAAGCATTGGAGATACAGTGTATCACATGGAAAAGAGAAGTAGTGAGATCAAAGAAAGAAACCTAGATTTTTATTCTGCCTCTTACATATCTCCTTTGGTCTAGTTAATTCTTTCATTCATTCAAAAATGTCTATTTAAGTATTAAATATGTGTGCAGCACCATTGAGAGAGCCAGAGAAAGGGCAGAGATGATGTCCTGTGTTTCAAGGAACTTGAACTTCCAGTGGTGACATAGAGTGACAAGTAAGTAAACCAAAAAATTGGAGAAATGATAAAAATAGAGAGAGAGAAGTTCTATGCTGAGAATTAAATAGTGTAATGTTTTACAGAGTAATTGAATATCACTTCTCATCAGATCTGAATGACAAGAATGGACTAACCATGTTGAGATAAAAGGAAGAGCATTCCATGCAGAAGATAAAGTTAGACACAAGCCAGGCCAACACCCTATGTTAGAAGATAGCTTGCATGTTGCTGGAAGCTTAAGAACACCCATGTAGCCGTGGTGCGGTAGAGAGGCATAGAGATGAGGTTGGAGAAGTAAGCAGGGGCCTGACTTGTGTAAGCCCAGATGGAGATCTAGATTTTATTAACGAAGGTAAATCTACCGGAGTATTTTAAGCAATGGAGTGGTAAGCTTGAAGTTACATATATAAAATACTGACTTACTCTGTAAAAATGTATAAAATGCAGTTAGCAATAAAGCAAATTTGAGGGGTTATTTGATTGTTGTCATTGTGAGCATGTGTGTGTGTGTTTTCTATGCAAACCTGGTAAAAGATATCTCGATTTCATGTAGGTGATTATCAAAATTCATCTGAATTTATGCTGACTTGTTTTACATGTCAGCAATTTCCATATATGAATTTTAATGTTGGTGTCAACTGTACATTTATTCACTCAAAAATGATTGTGTAGTGCCTGCTATGAGCCAGAAACCGTACTAATTATGTTGCAAACACAACATGGTGAGCAAGTCCCAGAGTCTATCTTCGGACAGCTGACCATTTAATGAAAATTTGAAAGAACTCTAATATCCCTCGGGAAGTAATTTAGAATCATTAAACTTAGGTGCTTCCTCCATTTTAAGTACATGCAAACCATCTGTTTTATTAGAGGAGGCATAAGGAAAACTTGACTCCTTGTCTTGAACCTTTCTTGAGCAAAGTGCTGCTTGTTTGTGGGAGGTTTGAGGGTCTCCATACGTGTGGACAAGGCAAAAGCTGCATAGCCTTGAATATGTATTTGTCAGTCTCTCTGTGAACCCCTTTATTCAATGTTTCACAGTTAATATGGTTCTGTGTTGTAGGTGCTTCCAAAGTGAGGCTTTTGGAAGCTTTTTGAATTTTATTTTTAAGAAACAAAAATTCCATAGCCAAGTACACAGAGAATATAAACCTTTCCTGCGAATTTTTAGCAAAATTAAAGGAATTTTAAAAAATCATTGCATTTTTTTATAAAACACTTACTTTATTTAATCTGGTTTCCTGATATCACTGACCTAGAGCACCAAAAGATTTTTTTTTTCCCCTAACTTCACATACGCTGCAAAGATTCTTATACACACCATAGCAACAGTGGCCCCTTAAATCCACCCAAGCTCTCCCCAACACACACAAAGACACCTACCCACCCCCAAAATCACCGCTTCACCTACAGCAACACGGTTAACATAGCTCTGTGTGTGAGAGTCTGTGTATCCTGTTCTGTTCTGTTTTATCTTGTAGCGAGCTACAAGAAGGAAATTATTCAGTACTGGAGAAAAAATAACTCATTTACTCTTCTACAAGAGTCAAATTTGAAGATTTCTGAAGATTCCTAAAAGACCAAGGTTATCATTTGTGGGCAAGCATTATTTATCACTAAAAAATAATGATTTCATTAGTTTTGTGACTGAAAAACACAGACTTTGTAGGTGAGCATCTGAATTGAATTTAGCTATGAGATTATGAAATTATTAAGTATTCATACTCTTTTAAAAATAAAAGTTTTAAAGCAAAATGTATTTTGAAACTCTACTTTCTACATGACAACCAACTTTTATTACCATTTTATCTAATTAAAGTTGCCAATTACATTTTTGTCTGTGATAAAAAGTACAAAATTTAAAATTCAACAGTTATCAGTATGAAACTTGGGGCATTTTACCATTAAAGTCTTTGCTGCCTGTATGCCATCAATGCTGCAATGGATTAGCATATCAATTGAAAGATTGTTTTTATTCCCCATAGGTGTAGATATCAGCGAAGCATGAGAAGTGGGGATTTTGATGCTGATATAAAACACTTTCTATTAAATAAAGCCCTGTGCACCTGGGAAATCCAATTTTAACTCAGCCCATATTTATTCTGACACTCTATGATTTATGTTTTATGGATTCAAGATGAAAAAATCATTAAAAATATACTTGTCACATTAGGGAATCATCCAAAATTACTTCCCTCAGGGACTGTTATTAGCAACATGTTGAAAGAGCTCCTTCCTTGACCATCTTATCTTTACATAACACATGATTTTCTGTAGTTAACTAGAGAATTAGTGTTCGAGAATGTTACTGTTGTTAGGATATCCTCCTGAGTCGTAACGTCTTTTGTTACTGAAATTTTCTCCCAAATAGGAAATTGTTTTTCTTTTTTCAATCTGCAAACCTCCTCACTTTGTCTCAATCCAGTTTACTTACTGTCAGTGTTCTGCAGGTTTTCAGTGCATCTAAAAAGAAAAAGTCTGACAGTTAAATAGCTAAAGAGACAACAAAATAAAATAAAAAATCAAAACACGAGACCTGAGGCCAAAGAATCAAACCCAAGTAAGACTGGAGTTTTCCAGTGAAAATACCTGTCTAAAGAAAAATTCAAAGGGCTTTAGATGATATGAAGATTTTATTCAGCAAGAAACAAACTGTTCGCAAACAGGAGACTTCAAACCCAAAAGTGGTATGAAGTTCAGAGTCATGACATTACATGCTGGTTTATAAAGTGAGAATGAGGAAGTCGTCTAACCTTTACAATGATAGGTTATTATAATAGGAGTTTCCAGATGGCAGAGATTGGTTCAAAGTGATTATCTTGTACCATTTGAGGAAGATGACTTAAGTTTTGTTTGCAACTGTCAGAGGAATTTACAAGAAATAACCTAAATTTTGCTTATGTTCATGAAATAAAATAGATTGAGTTTTGCTTATACGGCTTAAATGGTTTTGTTCCTTGGGGGATTTTGAAGCCTGGTCTCCATTTTATTTTATTTTAACATATCTAAGAAATGTAAAATTTAAAACCAAGGTTACATCATGTAAGAACATAAATATACATTTTATCTTTCCGTAGCAGATAATCTCTAGAGCACTTTTTCTACTAGAAATCATAATTATATCCATCAGTCGCTCTGGGGCAGTATCATCAAGCTGATAATACACCTGCATCTCTGCCAATCACATTACCACAGAAACTGGGAAAAAAAACTCTACTTCACAACAGTTCTGCCTCAGAGCCTGTGAAACAGACATTATCTCCATGGCAATCTGTATTTAAGACAGCCATCCAATCTTCGTCTTTTTTTTTTTTTTTAGCTTATTTTTATGCTCTCATATAGCTCTATTTTGAAAAGTATTTCCTTTAATCATTTTGTCTTTATTCCTCCAACTCAGTAAGACAGGTTTCATCTAATTATATGGAAACAAGATATTCCTGTGGAAATGTGTGTGTGTATGTATAGCATAGAAAATATAACTGATATTTAAATAGAGTAATTATGCAAAAATCATTGACCAACAGAAAACAAAATCATTTAGAAAACTAACAGGTACCTCTTGCAATAATGTATAGAGATGCAATATATATAAAACCTGTATGCAGAATATAATTGATATTGGCATGGAGTCATTATGTAGATGAAACATCAACCAAAGGGAAACATAAAACTCTTTAGGCATTTAACATGTATGGATTGCAATAAAACAGAGGTTTTGACTGTTTTAATGCATAGTAACTTTCTAATATTTTGAAGATATGCAAAAAGACAAAATTTTCCATTATACTAATATCAGGCCTTGTATTTTTCTGATGATTGACGTCATTGTTTAACTACCTTTTTTTCTCTGAATGATATAGTCCTAATGTTCTGCTAAGAATAAACTGTATCTATTCAATCATTTCAATCACCAAAATAAAATTCCAGGAAAATTCTTCTTCTAAAACTCATGTGTGGATAACGATGTTTTTGTGAAGCAAAATGAGTGTAATTTGCTTTCGCAATTCCCTACTTGATCTCCAGTGGGATCTGTGTTTGTTATTGTGCCATATACAAATACACAAATTCAGGTGTGCCTGAATTTGGAAAGTATAGGTAATCTGAGAATGAAACACATCTTTTAACAAAATACTGAAAAGTTCTGATAGTTTGTATCATGATGATCAAGCCAAATGCATCTAAATTCATAATTGACTTCCACCGTATATCTAAATAAGGTTTTAAATATCCAGAAATATAGGGCATTCATATGATGGAATCATGTAGCCATTAACATTCAGGTTTTAAAAGTATTTAATGACATAAAAATGTTGTTAGTGCCCTAAAAAATGGTCTGTAAATGTCCATGCTACAGGTTCCCAGTGTGTTATTATGGTGAGGCACACCCACAAACACGCCTGGGAGCTAACTCACAAAGCAAAACAGGACTGGAAGGAAGTACACCAAAAATTAGGAATGGTTTTCTCTGGCTTTCAAGAGATTTTTTTTCTTCTTTGTCCATTTCTATGATTTCCAAAGTTTCTGCATTGTTTTTAATTCTTTCATATCATCCAAAAATTAATAAACATTATTTTTTAAAGCAGAGGAAAAAGAATCATTCATTATCCCACTACCGTGATAAAAACATTAACAGCCTTTGGGTATACACCCTCTCCATAGTGATATTTAGTTGTAATCATTGTCTTACATTTGTACTTTTTCAGTGTATTGTTTCTATTATCATTACACAATCTTAATGATTGCCTTTTAATTACCTTTTTAGTATTGCTTTGAGTATTTATCCTATACTTTAGTGAAGCATTTCTTTTTTGTGTGTGTGTGAGGAAGATTGGCCCTGACTTAACATCTGTTTTCAACCTTCCTCTTTTTGCTTGAGGAAGATTGTCACTGAATTAACATCTGTGCCAATCTTCCTCTATTTTGTTTGTGGGATGCCACCACAGCATGGCTGATGAGTGGTGCTAGATCCATGCCGAGATCCAAACCTGTGAACCCCGAACCACCAAAGCAGAGCTCAAGAACTTAACCACTATGCCACCAGGCCGGCCCCAGTATTTCCTATTTTTCTTTCTTTTTTTTTTTTTTTTTTGAGGAACATTAGCCCTGAGCTAACATCTGGGGCCAATCCTCCTCTTTTTGCTGAGGAAGACTGGCCCTGAGCTCACATCCGTACCCATCTTCCTCTACTTTATATGTGGGACACCTACCACAGCATGGCTTGCCAAGTGGTGCCATGTCCGCACCCAGGATCTGAATTAGCGAACCCCAGGCCAATGAGAAGCAGAATGTGCACACTTAACCACTGAGCCACCAGGCCGGCCACATTTCCTATTTTTGATTAATAAATGAATAATGAATGAATGAAGAATGAACACATGAGTAGCTCTCTGCAGAGTTTTCTTTGTTCAGTTTTGTCTTGTATTTTAAGATCAAGACACACAAAGCATATCTCATGGGTAATGAGTTTTTAAAAACTGTTCTAAACCCTCAAGATGACGTTATTTTTTGAATAATTTATCATAACCACCTTAAGGAAGAAAAATACTCACGTGGTAGTTTTATAGTGAAAGATAAGAACATTCTTTTCTCAGTGACATAAAGGTTACACAATGCGCTATTTCCAGGAAAATTTGGTTTGCAGAATGTTGGGGGGAAAAGTTGTGAAAAAAAATGTATTTTCCTAAGTCTTCCTTAATTAGTTCAATGACGAGCCATCAACCTGGCTGAATAGCTGTGTGCACAACTGAAATTTCTCAAAGGAAAATGGCCTCAACAATGGGAATGACTGCTGCATTCTTACAGTGCCATTACCATGAGCAGGAGACCTCACTGACAGCTGTGTGCTCATATCACTTCCAGCAATAACGTCCCACCATTGCTATACCCTCTAACCTTTGTGAGCTATTGCTGTGTTAATTTGCCAATTTTCTTTTTCATAAACGTGTTCTGAGGGTGGTGAAGATGACTTAGACACAAAGTTGCAGCCATAGGAGGACTGTTAATAAAGTAGCCTACGGCCGAATGGTTGATACAGGATGTTGTCACTATTCTATAAACATAATGACAGTATAGAGCTGACTTTAGTTTATACGAACAAAGGATAGTTCAATAACCTGTTGGTACACTGGCAATCATCCATTGGCCCCAAAAAATGTGAAGTTATGTGTCTCGAGGAGTCATGCCAAATTGTACTGGAGATCCAAAACTGGTGGCCCAATTCACACAATTGTTACCATCAGCGTATGTAAAAGATTATTACCCTTTGCTGTTTCATAGGAAATGGGAATGTTTAATAGACTACTTATTTTCCAGCCCAGAGCAGCTATCCAGTAGGAGCTTCTGGGGTCATCTTACCCAGACCTATAAGCTCAGCCAAGCCTGTTCCTGGCTGGGGGGGATGGAAGGAGCCTAGATTGTCACCCAGTAGCCTGGCATTTATTCACCTTGCTGGTACTTCCACTGTACACTGTTGTGTCTACTCTGGTGAAAGGGGTTTTGAATTTTCCTTATGATTAATTTTTTTTTTTTTTAGTTTTAAACTCTAGTTCCGTCAGTGATTCTCTGATTTATTTCCTCATATGGAAGGCCTACTTGGATGGTATCAGATTTACTGAAGAACTGGTCTTGAATTCACCCCCATGACTGTCATGGGTTTTATAACATGCCCCAGGTGAACAGCCTGCCTGCTCGGGCCTGTTCCTGGAGTCCAATGGCAGAGTCCCCTGTTGCTGTGATCCACCTGCCAGCTGGGATACCAGCTGAGCCCTTGACAGTTCCTTTCTGACTCCCGGGACCAGCCCATCCGAAGGCATCTCCTGCCCATCATTTTATTCTCATTGAACAGCTAGCATTCCTTTTTCTTTTTCCCGTGGTTCCTGTCTTTTCCTTGGTCAAGCCAAGCAGCTTTGTCATCCCCCCATGTGTGTTGTCATTCAATTTCAGTTCTCTTCTCAGGCAAACCAGTCCTAAAGCTGACAGCTTGTCTAACGTAGCTCTCCCCCGTCTGGCTACTAGCTACACTCCAGATTCACCTCCAGCTTTTTCCAATGGGACCACTGCAGTCCAAAACGAAGTGTCCATTCTCTGAACTTGGGACATGACTGCACAGCCTTTATTCAGTTTATGCCTTTCATCTGGAGTATTTTCCCTCCAGCCAATAGGAGAAAGCTTCACGACCTAAAGCAGAGATGACAGACAGGCTGCCTGCAAGTGAAACATGGCTTGAAGACATGTTTTTTAGTGGACCACACGGTGGCCAATATTTAAAGATTGGCAAGTTTTGCATAAAAATCCAGATTTCCGTCTTTACTTGAAAACCCACAATGTCTGGTTATACTGTCCCTCGCGGCAACAATTGGCTGGAGCTGAGTGGCAGTGGCACCCTTTAGATAGGGCAGAATACGTGCTCCTTGGTCTAACCCAGTTTTCATTTCTCCCCCTTTCTTAGACCAGCTCACCACAGGCATTCCAGTTTCCCCTCTCTGACTTAAGAATGAAGTTCTAACAGCAAAGAGTAAAACCTCCACTCCGAGGGAAGTCTCAACCTCCTCTGTAATAACACTATTTAATCTACTTAAAATCAACCACAAGTTTGTCTACATTTTATTATCTTTGTTACTAAAAACTTAATATTTCTTGAATCCTCTTTTGTATCAAGCATTATGTAAGGGAATGTGGATAAAGAGAAGAGTTAATAATGTAGTGAATATGATAGAAATCTAAACGAGTTGTTATAATACAATGCAATAACAGTTGTATATATGAAAGGCACTAAAAGAAAATCTCTGGTCCTTAGATGTACTGCATTCAAAGAACTAAATTCTCCATAGATGTTATTAATAAATGGCTAACAGATTTGTTGGCCTATATCAATTTGGTTTCTACAAGAATATTAGAAACATCTATGTCATTATTTTAAGATGCAAACTCCTGGAAGTCATAATTGTAATTTTGCAGTTGTAAAACGTCTGCCTCAATTATCGTGAAGTAGTAAGAAATAAATACTGCCCTTCAGAATATAATTGAAGCCTTTTTTAAATTAATCCAACCTATTATTTACCTGCCTATCTCAACTAAATATTTTGGATGCTTGGATTAAGTGTTCTACTTGTTAGGTGTTATATATATCAGTTGTTATAGCTATCAATGTTTTGGAATATTTTTCTATAGTGCAACCTGTTTATTTAAGATGTACATCAAATAAGAATTATTTTGAACAGTCTTAATCTAAATTTTTAGAACTTAAAAGACAACTTTAGGAATTATTACTATAATTCAAACTCATGTCAATCTAAAGACAAATATGAGTTTTAGTTTTTGGTGTTTTTTTAAATAAAGGCAAGATCTGCTTCCCCTTGACTTTGACCCATTAACCTGTCTTCTTCCTTTAAGCAAATCTTTTCAAATTTCAAATATTTGAAAAGAACTATCAGGTCTTCCTCACCAATATACTTATTTAATAATTTTTTATATGCGAAAATGTCCTTGGATCATTCTTATGACTCGAGTACTCCATTTTTATGTCACCCTCCTCCCCGAATGTTCCTCCAGTTTGTAAACATCCTCTGTAAAATATGGCATTCAGAACAGAATGATTAGATATGATAGATATCTATGATAGATATATACAAGAATCCTATAGGTCTCACAGCAGCATTAGTGTAAAAACCATGGATTTCACATTTCTTGGAAGGACTTTTTCAGCCCACCTTTTAATCACTGTCTTCACTCAGTACAACATTCACTGGGTACTCAACCCTTTTCATGATATGGAAGGCTTAAAGTGTCCTAGAATCATGAGCTCATCGCCCAACCTCTTGCTCTAACATAGAACTTTACAATACTATGTTAACACAAGGTCAAATTCACTATTGCAGAAATTTCCCTATTGTTGAAAGTGACTGATGATAATCATAAGTCTGATGTCAAAGAGGGAAATCTAAATAATGACATGCCAATGTTTATTTTGTTGATAACTGTACACCATCTTATCTAGTAAATAACTGAAAATAGAAACTTGTTAAAGCTTGTGGTAGATTGAATAATGGACACCGCCCCCCCCCAAAGTTGTTCATGTCCTAATGCCTGGAACCTGTGAGCATGCTCCCTTACATGACCAAATGGGCTTTCAGGTGTGATTTAGTTAAGGTTCTTGAGATGAGGGGATTATCCTAGATTACTCAAGAGGGACCAATATACATAATCACGAGTCCTTCTAAGAGGGAGGTAAGAGGTCAGAGTCAGTGAAGGTCGTCTAAAATGGAAGCAGAGGTCAGAGTCACGTGGAGTCACAAGACAAGAAAGGCAGACAGCCTCTAGAAGCTGGAAGAGTAAAGAAAATAGATTCTACCTTACAGTCTCCAGAGAGAACAGCCCTGCCATTTTGGTTTTCTGAATCCCAGAACTGTATGAAAATAAATTTGTTTTGCTTTAAGCCACCGATGTTGTGGTAATGTGTTACAGCAGTGATAGGAAACCAGTATACTTCTTAGCCAAATTCCCCTGGTGAAAAATGTGTTCACCTAATAGACTTTCCTAGGGGTAGAATAAAATACAACTTCTATTTATTCTGAAAGATAAACTTTTTTCTTCTTCCTAATACTAGCTTTAATATTTTTACTTTTTCCAAGCCTGGTACACTTTAGATGTCTTTTATGATAAGAAATTAGTATGATGAGTATGATTTTCTTCAGATTTGTCATGTGTACTTGAACTAGTAAAACATAATATTTCTAAACAAGCTTTGGTTCCTAACACCAAGACGCTGAGTATACAGTCAGTCTGAAACGTTCTTAGAAAGACTCATTCTCTCCATTGATTGCTAATTTGTTAGTTAAACATTAATTAGTAAATATTAATTAAAATATTCAGAAATATTTAGTATATGAACTCTTCTAAAATGACAACTTTTGGACTTAGTAAATTTTGGTAATAATAAAGGATTTAAAGCTTTGTTTATAATAATAGAAGGATGTCAGATAAGGATTACAAATTGAGATGTTTGGAAACAATACAAAATGCTATGAGAAATTTATTTAAGACATTATCTATAGAGCTAATGCATTTCTAAATGATCATAGAATGCTTTAGACAGAAATAGAAAAGCATTAAGCTGGAGGTTTCAATCATTCATTTCCTGGAATGTTTTAGGATTTATTAAATGAAATTGATTTGTGAAATCAGACAGAATTGGTGTGTTTACCTTTCATTAACAGGAATGTAACTGCACCACTAGTCAAAATATTAATCATATTGATTATCCTTAAGCAATTTCTAGTTTATTAATGAAAGCATAAGTATTCATTTTTCCCAAGTATTCAATAAGACTGCCTGCCAAATTAAAAACAAAACAATAAATTCTACAAAGAGTGGTGAAACAATAAAATCATTTAACATAATTGAACATTCCCGGGGACTGCATAAACATTAATCTCAGGGACAGATCACGAAGCAGCATAATTTACTGCGTAGTCAAAAGTCTTAAGTTCTACATCTGGCTCTGTCACTAAAAATATTCCTTGGATTCACTGGATATAATCTAATTGTGGCATTTTCCCTGTTTATGTCAGTGTGTAGGAAACAACTCAGTTCTTTCTCCTGCATTTCCCCTCGACTCTCACACTATTATCACACTCACAACTCTTCTGACACCAGATATGTGGGGTTTTTTCCACACCAGGAAATTCTGCAATACCAGCTGGGTGTTCTCCAATTTAACTCAATTCTGACACTATCTACCTGGAGATAGCATCAGATCCCATAGGTTAAGGATTCAGTCCCACGAGACTGTCCTCCACTTCAGATATTAATCACAAGCAGTAAGTCCCCAGGTTACCCACAACTTCTGTCCTACTCAGCTACAAATTGGAGGTCCCCATGACCTCTTCCCCCGTGAATTTGAGTATTTGCTGGAACAGCTCACAGAACTCAGGGAAACAGTTACTCACATTTACCAGTTTATTAAAGGATACAGGTGAAAGGATACATAGGACAAGATCTCGGAGGGTTCTGAGCACAAGAGTTCCTGTCCCCATGGAATTGAGGTGTGTCACCCTCATGGTACGTGGATGTGTCCACCAACCTGGAAGCTCTCTGAAGCCCATACTATTGAGATTTTTGTGGAGACTTCATCAATAGGCATGCTCAAGTGCTAATTCCATTTCCTGCCCCTCTCCCTTCTCTGGAGAATGAGGGATGGGGCTGAAAATTCCAAGCTTCTAACCGTGGCTTGGTCATTGTAGTGACCAGCCCCTATCCAGGAGCTCACCAAGAGTCACTTCATTTAAACAAAAGACATCTGTGTCAGGAACTTGGGACAGATATATATCTATAGATAGATAGATAGATAGATAGATAGATGTGTATTATTTCACAGTCAGTCACCATAAGGATTCCAAAATCACTCAATTTTCCACACTCTAATGTCCAACAGGACCTTATACATATTTTATTTTGTTCCCTCTATCACTCATCCCTCCAACTCCTAAAATCCTTCATTGTATCCCTTAGAGTCCATCATCAGCAAAGGACCTTATATCTTAAAATTAATCTCTAAATATTCCCTCCACTTTCTTGCTCTAACATAATATGGTTCTCCCTTGTTTTCCCTGTAGTGGCTCTTTTGTCTCCCACAGCCCTTTTAGCAATAATTTTAAACACAGCAGTGATCGAAAACCACACACACACACACAGACACATATATACTCATAGACATATAAAATCACCAAACCCAACCTCAATGTATTCTCAACTCAACTTTACTTGATCAGATCTCAAAAATGCCTATGGCCACTGCACAGCCATGCAACAAAAGGGCAACTGTAGGAGAGAGGAAGTTAGATTAGCAGACAGTGGTCTTAACTGATGGTAATCAAAATAGTTTACTTTAGTAAATGTTGCAAAAGCATTTGTCTCTGTGAACATGTTGGTAGACCTCTCCCAAAAGATAAGCTCCTGGAAGTGAGAAGCCGTGGCACTCAAGCTTGATTAGCTTCGTGAGCAGCCTACCACTGCTTGCAGTCTACACTCTGACTGCCACCTCCCATTTCCAGCGCACTCCCTCTAGTACCTCAACCAAGGATCTTTTTGGCTTTTAGCTATTTATTTTGACATAATTTTACAGTTGTAAAAAGCTGCAAAAATAGTAAAAACAGTCCCCATATATCCTTCACCTAGCTTCCTCAACTGTTAATATCATACACAACAAATTATCAAGAGCAGGAAATTAAAATTGATGCAATAGTATTCATTAACCCACAGATCTTATTCAAATTTCATCAAAATGTCTCACTAATATATCTTTTTGACTGGGATTTGATCCTGCATCCGATAATGCATTTAGCTGTGATATCTCTAATTTGGGACTGTTCCTCATTCCTTCTTTGACTTTTACAAACTTGACACTTTTGAAGAGTACTGACCATTTATTTTATCAAATATCCCTCAATTTAGGTTTGTCTAATATTTCCTCATGACTAAAACCAGGCTATCCAATTTTCAAAATAGTACCACAGAAGTGGTGTTGCGCCCTTCTCAGTGCGTTGTTATCAGGTGATGCGTGATGTTGATTTGTCCCATTACTGCTGATGTTAGTTTTGATCATTCAGTCAAGGTGGTATCTGCAGGTTTTCCCTCTGTAAAGTTAATATATTCCTTTTGCAATTATTAAGTATCTTGTAGGAAAAGAAGACTATGAATATATCGTTTCTTATCATACTTTTCATCCATGAATTTTAGCATCCATTGATGATTCTTGCCTGTAACAACTATTATTGTGGTATTTCCCAAATCGTAATCCAAAACTCTTTGACCCTACTGGGATCTCCATTCCATTGATCTTTTCAGTGTTCCCCTATCCTCAGCATTTTGGTGTCCTCACTTCCCTCTTTATCTAGCTTAAATTTAATGCTCAGTCATTGTAATTAATCTCTTACCTATACCTCAGCTCCTTTCCCTTCTCTTTCTTCGTTGTACTTTCTTGTTAAAACCATAGATCTTCAACTACTTCTTGCCTAGACCTATGTGGTTGAGAGTTGCAGAAGAAAAGCACACAAGCAAGCTGATGGGTCTCTCTCAAAATAATGTCCATAACCCCAAGAGAATCCTTAATGTTGTTAGGTACTTATACTATTATTTTCTAGTTCATTACTACTTTATGGCTACTTCACAACTTCTCTCCTCTAACTCCTAACATCTCCTTCTCCATTCCACCTCTCGGCTGATGACCTTGCTTTACACTGCAAAATATGAAGGAATCAGATGAGACCTCCAACCAGCTCCCACCATAACATCTACTTACTCACACCTTTGCTCACATACATGGCCTCCACTATTACCATAGATGAACTTTCTATGCTCTAATGTTGTGCGTAGAATCTCATCCTCTTTCACCTACTCAAGGACATTGCTTCAGCAGTTTTCCTCTCTTTCACATCATCAAAATTCTGTCTGTATTGGATCATTACCATCAGCTTAAATTCTTTTAGTAGTCCTAGCTTTAAAAAAAATCTTTGATCCCACTTTTCCCACCTGTTTAGCACTCCATTACTTTACTTCTCTTTATTGCAAAACTCTTCAAAAAATTTTCTATAGTTACTGTTTTCATTTCCTCTCCTTCCATTCTCTCTCAAATTTACTCCAATTCATTACACTGAAAATGCACTGTTAGTTCTCAGCACTCTTCCTGCTTGACTTAGCAGTGGCATTTATCGCAGCTGAACATTCTCTCGTACATGTCAAAATTTATACACTTAGCTCCAAATAAAACACTCTTTCTGTGTTTTCCTCTTGTTTGGCTGGTTGTTCAGCCTCTATGGCCTCTGCTTATTCCAACCTCTGAATGCTGGAGTCCTCCAGGTTTCACTCAGTCCCTTCATGATCTCATTCAATCAAATTCACTTTAAATGCCATTTTGGTGATATATTCATTTGTCAGGGCTGCAATAACAAAATACCACAGCCTAGGTGGCTTAAACAACAGAAATTTATTTTCTCACAGTTCTGAAGAGAGGCTGGAAGTCCAAGATCAAGATGTCAGCAGGTTTGGTTTCTTCTGAGGTTTCTCTCCTTGGCTTGCAGTTGGTTGCCTTCTTGCTGCACCTTCACATGGTCTTTTCTCTGTGCATTGGCATCCCTGGTGTCTCCTTGTGTGTCTCAATTTTCTCTTCTTGTAAGAATATCACTCATATTGGATTAAGGCCCACCATAATGGCCTCATTTTAACTTAATCACCTCTTTAAAGGCTCTGTCTCCAAATATAGTCAACTTCTGAGGAACTGGGAGTTAGAGCTTCAGCATAGGAATTTGGGAGGAACACAATTCAGTACACAATATATGGTGACTCCCAAATTTATGTCTCTGGTGCAGACTTTTCTCCCAAAATCCGGATTCATATACACAATAACCTCAACAGCTCTCCTTGAACCTCTTATAGACATCTCAAAATCAACGTGTGCAAAACTGAACTCCTGAACTTTCCCCTGCAAAGCTGCCCCACCCACAGCCACCACAATGAGGTTGCTCCACCACCATCCACTCTATCTCAGGTCTCAGTTGCTCCATTTTACCATCCTTCCATTGCTTTAATAAAAAAAACCCTTGGATTCATCCTTGATTCTCTCTTTATCTAACAGCCCACACCTAATCTACTGATCTCCTAATCATGAGGCTCTATCTTTAAAATATATGCAAAACCTGACTAAGGTTCTATCATCTCCTGCCTGGATTACTGCAATAGCTTCCTAAGAGCTCCCTCTTTTTTACCATCGCCTCTTTATAGTCTGTTCTCAACACAGAAACCAGAGCGAATCTTTTAAGTCCTAAGTCAGACTATATTATTTCTCTGCTTAAAACCCTTCAGTGGCTTGATATTTCACTTGGAGTAAAAGCAAAAGATCTTATAATGGACTACAAGGCCCTACAGGATCTGGGCCCTGTGCCCCACCCCATAACTCTCTAACTTAACATATTCTTCTCACTTTTGCTTGCCACACATCAGCCAAACTGTCCTCCTACTAGTCCTAAAATACACCAGCCATGCTTCTGCTTTAGTGCCTTTGTGCTGGCTACTCTTTCTTTATGGAAGGCTCTTCTCTCAGGTATCTGCATGGCTAGTTCCCTCACCCTCTTCAGAGCTTATCTTAAATTTCATCATATCAATGAGACCCTCACAGGAAATCCTATTTAATACTATTCCTGAGTTCTGCCAACCCCACTCCAGCACCTTCAACCTGGACTTTCCATTCTTCTTGGCATTAATTACCATTTAGCATATCATATAACTTATTTATTAATCCTATTTATTCTTTATTGTTTATATTTCAAATCTGATATTTAAGTTCTATAGGGCAGAGTTACTCATTTTCTTTACTGATATATCCAAAGGACTTAAGGCAGGGCCTGGGACTCCATAGGTGCTCAATAAATTTTGAATATATAAGTGAATGAATAAATGAATAACAAGCCTCATGCATGTCACTTATTTTCTTGGGCCTCAGATCATTTATTTAATACAAAGGTAAATTACATATTTTCTGTTGTCTACTCCAACCACCAAAATTTTATTTTATGAGTCTATAGATCTTGCTAAAAAAAAATTAATAGATAGATAATAATCCAATTTTAGCCAGCAGATAAATTTGTTTATTTTAAAGATTTTTTTTAAAAAAACAAATGACTGCTGGTGTATTATATATTCATTGGGAGTCTCATGACACAGAAATGGGGAGGAATAATCACCCAATCTGAAGTCTTTGAGGTCTCTGTCAACTGAAGGTCAAAGGCAAATGAAGATAAAACACCTTCAAAATGATCACATAAATCAATAAGCAAATGACTTTGATTGCAACTATGATTTAATTAATTATAGGGCACAACTACTGCATTAATCAAGTTAAAACTGGTAACAGAATTTAAATAGAATGTGGTACCTCTGGAGACCTTGTGGTTTTTTTAGTAAAATTTCTTTTCTTTTTTTTAAAGATTGGCACCTGAGCTCACAACTGTTGCCGATCTTCTTTCTTTCTTTATTTTTTGCTTTTTCTCCCCAAATCCCCCCAGTACATAGTTGTATATTTTAGTTGTGAGTCCTTCTAGTTGTGCTATGTGGGATGCTGCCTCAACACAGCCTGACGAGCAGTGCCATGTCTGCGCCCAGGATCCAAACCAGTGAAACCCTGGGCTGCCGACGTGCAGCGTGTGAACTTAACCACTCGGCCACGGGGTGGCCCCAGTAAAATTTCTATTAAAGAATAAATACATACAATAAAGTGCACAAATCATGTATTTACTACTTGGTGAATTTCCACAAAATGACTATATTCATGCAACTATCACTCAGATCCAGAACCAGAATACTACGAGCCCACCAGACATCTTCCTGAAGTCCTTATCTAGACACTGCCTCCCCCATTCTCAACAATAACCACTATCCTGTCTTCTAATCCAATAGATTATATTTGTCTGTGTCTGAATTTGTTATAAATGTAATCATACAGTACGTATTCTTTAGCGTCTGGCATTTCTTGCTCAACATTCTTTGCAATATTTATTCATCTCTTTGTGCATAGCTATACTTAGTTCATTCTCCTTGATTGATAATAATCCATGACATGGATATACCACAGTTTATTTTTGTACCATTGATGGGCATTTGTGTTGTTTCTAGTTTATAACTACAATAGGTAGTGTTGCCATAAACATTCTTGTATATGTCATTAGTGAACATTCCTCTTGAGTATTTATCTTGATGGTCATAATGTATGCTTATGTTCAGTCTTAATAAATATCACCAAATAGTTTCCAAAAGTGGCTGCTCCAACTTATACTTCTTCCTTCAAGATACGAGTTCCAGTTGTTTTTCACCTCCTTCAACACTTAATATTTTCTGTCTTCCTCATTTTAGTAATTCTAGAGAAAGTGTAATGGTATCACATTGGTTTGATTTCTATATGTTTGTGTGAAATTGAGTTTTGGCATGTATACAGCAAAGCACACACATACTTATTGAGCTTGATGAATTTTTATATATATACATCTATAATGAACACCACCTAGATCAAGATATAGAACACATCCTGCACCCCAGAAAGTTGTCTCTTGCCCCTTTCCGGGTAATACCCTCAAAGAGGTTACAATTTTTCTTACCATAAATTAGTTTTCCTTGTTCTTGAACTTCAAATAAATAGAATCACAGTCTTTTGTATCTGTGAGAGTCATACATGTATTGCAGGTAATAGTAGTTAGTTCTTTTTATTGCTTTGTAATATTACAATATATAAATGTCACAATACACTTGTCCATTCTACTGTTAGTGGATATTTGGGTTGAGCAAAGCTGCAATGAATATTCTTGTATATGCCTGTTGTTGTAATCATTGCCTGTAGAGATATAGATAAATAGAGATACATATGGATATGTACATATGTATAGTGGCTAGGTCATATAGTAGGCATATGTTTAGCTTTACAAGATACTATCAGTTTTTCAAAGGATCTTTGTTAGTTTATACTCCCATCAACAATATATGAGAGTTCCAGTTACTCCATACGCTCACAACATCACAACAGCCGTTGCAGTGAATGTTTGGTAGTAACACGTTCTTATTTGCATTTCATAACAAATGAGGTTGAACAACTTTTCATATGCTACTGGATATTTGGATATACTGTTAAAATGTATCCATTCCAGTCTTTTGTCCATTTTTAATTGGGTTACCTTCTTTTCTTATTGATTTGTAGGACATCAAATAAATAAATACTTATAAATTCTAGATACAAGCGTATTTCCTTGTTGGATGTGTGTATTACAAATATTTTCTCCCAGTCTGTGGCTTTTCTTTTAATAGTGTCATTTGATAAATACAACATATTAAATTTCATAAAAGCCAATTTATTAATATTTTATTTTATGGTTAATGCTTTTTGCTGTCTCTTTTTAAGAAAAATTAGCTCACTGAAAGATCATGAAGATATCTTACGTTTTCATTTAGAAGCTTTATAGTTTTGCTTTAACTCTTTGGTAGGATTATGGTCCATAAACAATTTTTGTGTATGGTACAAAGTAGAAATCAAGATTCCTTACTTTTTGTAAAGATAACTAATTGATCCGGGGTCATTTATTGGGAAGGTTATTTTTTTCCCACCGAATTGCAGTGGCACATGTTTTTGAAAATTTGGTGACAGTATATGTGTGGGAGTTCTTTTGGACTCTAACCTGTTCCATTGGTATCCATTAGAATGATATTTCTTTGCTCCAATACTACACTCTCTTAATTACTATAGCTTTACAGAAAGTCTTTATATTGTGTAGTGTAAGCCAGCCCTCCAACTTTGTTCTTATTCTTCAAGATTGTTGTGGCCATCCTTGGTATTTTATATTACCATATAAATTTTAGAATCAGCTTTTTATTTTCCACCACAAAAAAAGACTGAGGTTTTGATTGGCATTGTATTAAATCTATAGATAACTTTGGGGATAGCTGGCATTTTAACAATAATGAATTTTCCAATCTATGAACGTGGTATGCTTCTCCATTTATTTATGTCTTCTTTACTTTTTTTCAGCAGTTTTATAGCCATCAGTGTAGAGGGCTTCACAACTTCTAGTAGATTTAGTCCAAGGTATATAATGACATTTGAACAATATTGTGAATGGTGTTTTTATTGTCTATTTGTTCACTGCTACTACATGAAAATATAGTTGACTTTTTTATATTATCCTTGTATTCAGCTCCTGTCTTTTTATAATGATATATACTACATATTCTTCTTTATACTTAATTTTATATAATACAGTATATAATTAATATGATAGTTGGTTTTACTACACATACACTAACACACTTGTAATAAAGTCATTTTGTTTTATAAATTTTCTTTATATAGATTTTCAAGTATCAAAACAACTATTTTTTAGAATGAAAAGAAATTCTTAAAGTTGCTCTTCAAATAAAGCTGTGAAATTCCATGTTGACAGCTTCAATCAAGTACATTGGTTAACAACTCGCTGTTAATATTTAGGAATTCAAATTGCCATTTTAGATTTCTGAAAAAGAATTTTTCTAGTCAATACAAATCTTGACATTAGAAAATTACAAGGAAGAATTATTCTTCATAAGCATTTATTCAAATTAATTCAAGTTAATTTGTCTCTTTGGAAATAAGGATGACAATAAAAATCGGAAGTTTGAGAGATCTCTTAATAGTACAATTATAAGTAAAGGTGAAGCGGGAGCTCCAAACCCACCCTGCAGAGGTTTCCCAGGTAGAGCAAAGTTAGGAGACTTAATCTTTGTTTAATCACAATGAATATCTTCAAGGAAGTCTCTGGACCTATGGGGTTAATTATTGTCAATTACACCCACCTCTACCTCTTTCCGCCCAGATCCAAAGTGCCAGGTGGGCTTTATAAGAATAAGGTCGAGTGAGGGGCTTCTCAGAGTAGAGCAAAATCAGAAATTACATCTGCTTTTCAATACTCTCCCTAAAAGGTAATACAAAGGAAGCAGATCAAAGATGAATCCCAGTTCTGATTATGAAGTGACTCCTGAGTCTTCACTTATTATATCACCTGGAACAAAAGTGCAAAGCAAAGGTCACTTGAACTTCTGACATTCCTCTTCATTTCATTGCTGAGGGGTGGGGTAGGTTGGGAGAGGGTAGGTGTGAAGGTATATAAAATTTTCTCCAATCCAGGTAAAAGTGGTGGGGTCTTCCATTCCAGGCTGAAGCTCACTCTCCTAGGGTTTTGGAAGTCAAGTATCCCTCCTATTTCACAGATTAATTTCTCAAGACCCCTACCTGGTCTGCCTAGGGCTTCACAGTTCTCCCAGCTATATAACATTGAATGAGTTTCTTGAGAACTAACAATGCTGAGAATTGCTTCTCCCACCACAGTTCTGGATTACATAACAAAGTTTTCCCAAACTGACTGACGAGAAGTCCCAAATCACTTCTTCCTCATCTTTTTTTTTTTAATAAGTATTTGTTGCTGATTACTGAAGAGGGTTGGGCAATCTCATGCACTCCGTAACATTAATGCCAGTATTAATAGTAATAGCTGTAGAGACAGCAGCAGCAAGAGTATTATTCAGTTTTTTTAATGTTTCCTGTATGTCAGACACTTGTCAAGGAAATGTGCACTGTTCAGTATCTGAAATCAACAATAAAGGCTGACTTTACTGCTTGCCATGTGAGGGAGGACTGTGTAGACAGTCTCTATGAGCAAAGCAGAGAGCTATTCTACTGGGTTTGGGGGTGAGTGGGGCACCTGAATTGGTGGATTTTTAGAAGTGGGCATGTCTAGGGGTTGGTTGACATAATTTAGCTGTGCAGCTGGGTTACTAGAGATAGACTGGCTGACTCACTGACTGTTAGGAGCCGAGTTACTGAATTACTAGTTGTTGCTAATTGACTGATGTTTAGAAGCATGAGGTTATCACCAATTGGCTGAGTTTCAGAAGTTCACTTATTAAAGTGAGTTGTGGTTTATCACTGAGGATACCATTAAAACTGGTTCCAGTGATTACTTGTTAGCATGACCAAAGAATAATCTTTTCCTAGGAACTGAGGAACCTTTTATTCTCATAGCACTAAATGTTACATATCATTTATATATGTTACATAATTTACTTTTCACAAAATTCTTTTAAGAATATAAATCTTTAGAATTTTTATTTTATACATGAGTAAACTAAAGTTTAGCTTGCCCAAAAGTTAAATGACTCATAAAACTAGGAATAGAGTTCAAACTAGGGTTCAAACCAATTTTAACTCCAAAGAATCAGGACTTTTCCAAAGCCTGTGTCTTTATTCATTCAATGAACAGTACCTTACATGCTGAGTCATCACCATGTGGGCATAGCTGTAGGCATTGAGAATATCAATGTGTACACAGCACACAAAAATCCCTGTCCTTTTCTAGCTAACATCCTTATCATCTTTTGCTGAGATTTGCATTCTGGGCCTTTCCTCTTGCCTACTTCAGGATGTCATATAGTAAATAATTGACACTGGATTAGGTCATTCTCTTCTAAGTCCTCTGCCCAACACTTTACCAAAGTCATTAACTTTTTGTCCATTATTTGGGTTCACCCTTACTCTTCATCTCATCTCTGAAAAATCAGATTTGATAACCACATCAGATAACCACACTTCGTTCAGATGGCTGAAGGAGATTAAAATTATAGCTTCAAGTTCCAATTTAATGACTGACAATTTTCTAAGAGTAATTTGGCACTCATTTTTGAGGCATATGAACTAAGTTTGTTTTTACCGTGTACTTTAATATAAGGTGAAATTTTTCCCAAACAATTTAACAGAAGGAACTACTTTATAGTCAAATCCCCACACAGATTTTATGTGACAAGTCACATTCTCAATTTAGTTTATTTTGAGGAAACAGGGAAGTACATTATCCTGAAACAACCTCAATCAATGGCAGTTTGGGAAACTCAGATGTCACCTAAAGAAATTTGTTTCAACAAAAGGGAGGAGGGGGGCAGCCTTGTGGCCTAGTGGTTAAGTTCAAAGTGCTCTGCTTCAGTGGCCAGGGTTCATGAGTTCAGAACCTACACGTGGATCTACACCACCCTTCAACCATGCTGTGACGGCAACCCACATGTGAAATAGAGGAAGGTTGACACAGATGTTAGCTCAGGGCTAATCTTCCTCAAGCAAAAAAAGAAGAAGATTGGCAACAGATGTTAGCTCAAGGCTAATCTTCCTCAGGAAAAAAAAAAAAGGTGAAGAAGTAAAGAAATTTCACATGGATTATAGTCATTATCGCTGGGTGGGTAGCCTCTTAACTCCAACTGTTGAATGCTATTGTAAATAAAACCTTTAAAGATGACATTCAAAGTGTTACCCTAACTGATTATGTTCAGGAAACAAGTAGACATTCACAGAATGAATTTCAAGAAGAAAACTGTCATAATAAAAAAATGGCTTAGTTAATTATGCAGTGATGACGTATTCTGTCTCTGTGTTCGAAAATTCACAAATGGCTATACAGACAATAAAGAAACTGAAGCCGAATGTGTGTATGAAGAATATCTATGAAATTGTTTTCTGGATAATCAGAAACATAAATATATAAATAACATATATTATTTTATATAATAAGTGATATATGTAGTAAATGAATTAAATACTGCGTAGATGTGATTGTTTCATATTTATCGCAAAAAAGTTATGTTTTCAAGTTAACAAAATGAAACATTTATTTGACAAAATGGGATTGTCTTCTTATCAGGACAACTTTATATTTGGGTATAATGTGTACATTTTTTATTTTATAAAGGCATTTGAAGGCATTTAAGTGCTTTACTGGGCACAGACCTTATTCAGTACAAAGCACGGGCATACCTTACGTTATTTTGCTTGCCAGAGAGGTCATAACACTTCTAGAGCATTCGTGTTTTGTTAAGTGTCTTCTGTGTAGAGGAATTCAGCAGAAAGAAGAAAGCTTGTGATAGAAATCTCAAAATTCCCATGATTATACCTCAAACTTGTTTGCAAGCAAACGATTTTCACACCATAGAAAGCAGCCTGATTTTCTTGGTCTCCACCCGTGAGTCTATCTGGGAAATCCAACTGGTGTTCGGACCAGAGAGAACAGCATTAGACGTGGCTTCTCCTTCCAGCCTTCCCCCTCACGAGGGCCCAGGGAGGTGCTCTGCTTTCAAAAAGACAACATGGGCTACTTTATTCAGCAGTTCCTTGAGTTTTCTATGAGAAGAAATATGAGCCAAATTAATATATAAACAAACAGCAAGTAGCCACAATGTCACTGCTAAAACAAAACAAAACAAAACAAAAAACCTATAGCTTAAAAGAAGAAAAGAGATATCTAAAGGCCTAAAAGAAAATCTTATTCCTCAAAAAATATTTTCTTAATGAAGTAGGAAATAATAGAGAATTTCTACTTATCTTTAATGAGATCAAGGAGGTCATTGCATCTATTAAATAAGAATAGGTCAGGATAAACAGAAAGTTCAAAGAACTAGAACTTCAACAGAACAAATAAAAATTCAACCATTGTAAGCCTTCAAAAGCTGCCTCAACCCAGCCAGGGTGCTATAGAAAATAAATCTGAATACATACCTATAATGCGGAGGGAGTGAAAAGAGATGTCTACTAATGTCACAGATGATAACGGACATTTCAAATACAATGTAGAGAATTGGCTTTGAGTAATAGCATTGTCAAAGAAGAAAATGAAGCAAAGGAACAAGAAATGACAATCAAAATGTGAAATAAAATGGACTACATTAGCAACGAAGTTCTGATAGCATCTAAAGAATTGAATCTACTAGAACAAAAAAATTTCTTTAAAACTATAGCATAGGAGAAAGCATGGCAGTGTAACTCTTGATGTGAACTGTGATATGAGTAATTAAATACTTCTTCATGAAGGAGAAGGAAAACAGAAGAGTTTCAAGTTTACCATATGACACCTTTAAGTATAAAAATTGATAAAGACATTTACTTGATTATTAGAACTTAGTTAATTTTTAGGTGAACGTTGTAGCACATACGTACACTCTATGCATAAATGCATGTTTATTGCCTGCCCACCTGGCAGTGGGGTCAGCCCCACTTTAGGAACAGGGACTACAGGACCAAACAAGAAAGGCATTACCTGAAACCATGGAGCTTATAGTGAGGACAGATATCAAAAAAATTATTGGGCTGGCCCCGTGGCATGGTGGTTAAGCTCATGTGGTCCACTTTGGCAGCCCTGGAGTTCATGTGTTCGGATCCAAACATGGCCCTACACACAGCTCATTAAGCCATGCTATGGCAGTGTCCCACATACAAAATAGAGGTTAGCTAAGGACCAATCTTCCTCACACACACAAAAAAAGTATATAAAAATTATCACATTTTTATTTAATTATACTTGTAATGAGTTCTACAAAAGAGAAGTTGCATTGAAACAAGAATTATTTGATTTACACTGTAATTAGTGATGCAAATATAATTTCATTGCAGTCAAACAACTTCAAGTTTCACAATATTGCATAGGGACTAGAATTAAACTCCACGAGGGCAGGGATTTTGTCTGTTTTGTTCACTTCTCAATCCCAAGTGTCCAGAACAGTGCTTGGCATATAATTGGCAGTCAAAAAATAAATTTTCCCCCACTGGTAAGTAACTAAAGGAGAACTCTTCTTGCTGACTAATTGGTTAGCTAATTTCCTACAAGGAGCCCTTGTGAACAAGAAGGAAAAAAAATTACCTCATTCATTACATCTAACACACCACAGATTTTAAATTGTTTTTCATTGTGACACTATCTTTTATATTTATTTAAAAAAAATCAAGTTTGAGGAATCTAATAGGAAATCTCCCCAGACAAAGCTGGAAATCAGGGTGTAAAATTAATGAGAAATAAAGCTACCACACAGGAAGGTACATATCTTTTTTTGGATATCTCTATCTTATCACTGGACAGAGGGAGGACGAAGATTTCCCTCTAAAAATTGGAACCACCAAGAGTACTCACGCAGACTTAGAACTCTGAATTCACACCATCATTATGGCTTCAAAGACCTCGGAGACCAGGCAGTCTCAGACTGGGAGTGGCAGAAATAAATGCAAATCCTCTGGAAGAACTCAGCGTTAGTCCAGACCCAGAGCAGCTGTAAAATAAAGATGCTAATATATTATGAGTCTTAGGATAGGTGAAATGCAGAATTTAGAACATTTCTATGTATTTGAAAAGTCATCTAGGTGATAGCTAAGGATGGGTCTTGAGCTAAGAATGAGGATTACTTTTCCTTTTGTCACCAAAGTCCATCTGAAACCAGTCATAAGCATTTCAAAATAGTCAATATCAATCCTCAAACTTTTTCAGAAGTGTGGAGATCAATCATAATTCTAAGACTCTTCCTCAAAAAGGAACTTTAAAAGTAAAATAGAGGAGCCTAACTTGGGCGCTGGATTAAGGAAGATATCTCTTAAAATGGGATGTTTTTGCTGAGACTGTACTGCATTAATTGGGGGCAAAGGAAAAGAAATATTTCTGTGAAAGATAAGAGCATATGTGAGTGCACTGAGGTGAGAAAAGCATGGTCTTTCCAAGTTGTTGAAAGAGAGCCATTGTGCCTATGGCAGAAAGAGCAAGAGGGATAGTGTGGCTAGAAGCATCTGTGGACACAGGCATGCACCAGATGATGCAAGAAATTCTTTACATTTGGTTAACACTGAACCCAGGGCATGAATTTTAATGAAGAAAGAGATACTATTCAATTTCCATATTGTCAACATGACTTCACATCCTTCCTGATAATCTCTGGGTGAGTGTCCTCTCCTATCCTCTAATATGGATATTTAACTCATTTTTAACTCACCTTTCTTTCCTTTTACTCCAGAATTTCACTCCACAGTTACAGTCAAAACTTCTGTCAATTCTATTCAACAGATATCATTTCTTCCTCCTTCAAATATAAAAGGTTTCCTGTTTTCTAATCAGAAAGCTTTTGCTTGATTCAGCCCTCATTCTCTTTAACTTTCATGAATTCTTTCCCTTTTAGTTACTAAGATTTTCAAGTATTTGGTCTGTACCTATTCTTTCAAATCTTAGCTCAAATCAGTCTCATCTTAGACCCTGACAGCTTTCATCTGATTTTAAAGCTCATCTGAAACTACCTGCTCATCAAAGATCAAAATTTACTTCTTTCCTGTCAAATCTAATGGCTTTTCCTCATCTCATCTCTCATCATCTCCTGCTTGCCTTCGATCTTATGTTGTTGACCACCTCCCACTACTTTCTTCAGCTAATCTTGTCTTCTGTTTGCTAAGAAATTGCACTTTCCTATTATTTTTCAGTGCCTCTTCTTCTTTTTCTTTTATGGTCTTACTCCCTTTTTCCTTTCTTTTTATGATCTTACTTCAACATTTTGCACTTCCGTCTCCTATTGGAGAAAAATTAATACAATTGTCTGCCTCTCTGCACTCCCCCCGCCTCCTTACAAAAAGAAGTTGCTATCCTATTAATCTCGTCCATCGTTTTCTACTTCACTTCTGAGGTCCTGAATAAAACTTTTAGGTAATTTTGTGATCTGGAATATAATTTGGGTTTGTGATTGTCAAGAGGGGTTGTAAAAATTTGTAATTGCCCACTACTTGCTTCCTCACTAGACTATATGCTTTTTGAAGATCAGGACTGCATTATTTGTCATTGTAATCACAGCATGTGGCAACTTGTTTTCAACCATAGAGTAGAAACTTAGCACACATCCTTAGTATGCATAATTGGCCTGGTATTATGATGGTAAATGTATTAGATGTGTGTTGACAACATAAGTTTATATATGTTAAGGAAACATACACCTTCCCCTGTCTCTATCTCTTTCTAATATACTCACACACACACTTACTAGATATTTATATTCTTAGTTGTTCTGATCATCATTAAACCATTTTCACTGAAAATATTTTAAAATTAACCAAGGAAAATTAACCTTCTTCAGATTGGTGGACTTTACTTAGTATAATTATAAAGGTCAAAAGAATATGATTCAAAAATAAATACATATTTTTTGTAAAGGGGAGCTCAAATTACTTAATCTCTACTAATTCTGGTGTACGCGGTAGCTCTGTGGTGGTATACTGTGGATATAGTTATGTTTAATTTGCAGGTTTAAGCACTTTTTTTCAATGGAAACATTATCTTCTTGCAAAAAAACAAAACGAAAGAAAATTTCTTAGAGTTCTATTTCTTGTGTGCTGAAATCAGCCTGAACTTAGTCTCCTTAATTCTTTCCATTATGCCCCATCTGCTCTATTTAATTTTTCCTTCAGATGCTAACTTACTAGAGTATTTTTTCTTATTTAGGTCAAATTTCATTGAAATAAAAAATTTTCTACTAATATTAAAGTTATATGATAAATTTCCCTTGCAGAGTCTCTAGTGGCGTCCATTCTGAATTTTAGGAATTCCGTAGGCAATCTGGAAATAAAATATTCTGAACTGCATGCTGAACTTCCCACAAATGTGAGCCGTCACTACTGTCTGACTCTGCTGATCAGCCAACTATGTCAAGCAGTGCTGTCATTTACTTTAGGAAAACAAGCAAACCCTTCAATCATTTTGTTTCTGAAGGAAAGTAGGGGAGAAAAATCACAACATTTTTTCCTTCTTTGGCCTATGGTGGTGAAGCAAAAATAACTTAGAATTATAGTAATAGTAACCACAACACTGTTGAGTATTTTACTGTTATAAACACTTTATAGTTAGTAACCATTTAATCCTCATAACAACTCTATCCAGGAGATATAATAATTATACCCACTTTACAGATCAAGAAAATGAGATATTGAGAGGCTAAGCAATTTGCCCACACAAAACAGTTAGTAAGGGACAGAGCTTGAACTTAGGCAGTCTAAGTTTAAGAGCACATATTTTCATAATGCTATGACGGTCAATACAATTTTATCACAGGTATATTTCAGATCATAGATTTTTATATTATTTGATTTTATTTAACAATAGGAATTTGAAGAAAATAATACTTTGATTTCTTTTTATGTAATACTATCAGAAATAAATTCCTTTCCATTAGCTTCAAAAACCCTTAGCTAATTCCAGCTACCCTGATAGGTTTCAGGGTTGTTATTGTTCTTGTTTTGTGTGCATGTGTCTTTAAGACAATGACTTTTTTTTTTTTGAGGAACATTAGCCCTGAGCTAACATCTGCCACCAATCCTCCTATTTTTTGCTGAAGAAGACTGGCCCTGAGCTAACATCTGTGCCCATCTTCCTCTACTTTATATGTGGGACGCCTGCCACAGCATGGCTTGATAAGCAGTGCATAGGTCTGCACCCAGGATCCAAACCATTGAACCCTGGGCCACCAAAGCGGAACATGCAAACTTAACTGCTGCGCCACCGGGCCAGCCCCCGACAATGACATTTTAACAGCCATATGTCTATTTTATACTTAACAGTCATCTTCACAGCCATCAAATCCAATGACCCTTTCTACTTTAAGCTATTCTCACCAGAATATTAAGAGTGGGCATTTATTTGGTGCCTATTTATCCATCAGGCACTGCAATAAGCACTTTACATGATCCTTAATCCTCACATCCATCCTTCGATTAAGCATATTTATTATCCTCACTTTGTAGATGAGGCTTAGAGTTGGAAGCTTACTCAAGGTTACACAGCTCATAAAGGACAGAGCTGAGACCAGCAAACGTAGTATCTTCTGCCCCAAAGTACATAAACATACGTTTCATTTCCTCCCCATAAAGAGAGATGGCTTCAAGAATAGTACCTCAAATAAGTGAGTCGAATCTTTTGCATTTTAATTTTAGAGTTACCTTTCCTTGGAAACAAATTTGATCACCAAAGTATATCTTGGAAATCTCACTTTTCAATGCACACTTTCTGAACACTTTAGTCTGACCAAAAGCTTTTGAAAGGTAAGTGTATCATCGTCTACATTTTTCTCATGTTGAGTAGAGAGTTGGCTTTCAAATTTTATGAGATGAAATAATTGAAATTATTTCATTAAAAGAGAGGAAAAGAAGGAGGAGGAAGAAAAGGGGGGAAAAAAAAGAAAGATTGTAATATTTCTGATTTTACTGTGGATTTGTTAACCATTAGTCAAAAACATACATGACAGGGCACATAAAATCAAAAATATACCATGTAATTTGATTGTCTTTTAGTTCATGGAAACTGTAAACACTATCCATACCAATGATGCGGGTGAAGTGAATGAGCTATTCAGGGAGCAGGTGAGATTCAAAGGCATCCCTGTCCTAGACACAGCCTACCAAGGGCCTAAGCATCACTCTGCACCCATGTATTCCATGAAGGGCATTCTTTCTCTAAAAGAAAGACAACTATCTTACTACTTTATTAAGCTGCTTAGTACAGACGGGCCACTGAAGTGACCCATGACCTATTAGTTTCTTTAAACAAGAGATCTCCCAAGGTGAACCTTGAAGACCTAAGCATTCCGTAGTTTTGCTTTAATTCTAACATAACATATATATGAGACACACAAGTAGTTTGCCTTTTGACATCTTGAGCAGATGTGCTTTCGTTCAAGAATTTTGGCTCAAGTTTTATCACATGAAAAAATTGTAATAACATCCTCTCCTTAAAGAAGAGAAAAAGAAGGAGATGGAAGAAGAGGAGAGGGAGGAAGACAGAAAGATTGTGACCATCACTGATTTGACTGTGGATATGTTAACGGTCAAAAACACATGCTGACACGTCACTGAGCTCTACTAGTCTTTCTCTCTAATAGTCTTTCTTTTTCCTCTTCTTTAAGCTTTTTGATACTTTCTTGAAATACACCCACAAAACTTACTCTCCTGATATCTGGCACACCTATGCAAGAGCCATCCATGATTAGAGTCGGTAATTATGCTGTGGCCGGCAGATAATCCATCATGGCAGGTTTTGTTTGTGGCTCCTGATAATTAATGATGATTCCACAGAACAGCAGTTACACAGCAGAGAAGAAATTCATCTTCTAAAGGTCAGTGAAGGGTTGAAGCATGAAGTAAAATAAGCTCATAGCTGTTAGCTACATTTTACCAATCAATCTCTGTGAGTTGTTTAGTTTTTTTCTTTGAAAGGCATAGTAGAAATGTTCATGCCTTAATACAGGCGTTGTCTGGAAACTAATCTCTTGGTTTCCTTAAAATTAAAATGGGGGGGGGGGGTGGTTTACGTTCCTTTAGAAAGAGAACTGGCTTTACTTAGAAAATCCACCGTTGGGCAGTTTGGTGTGTATATGAATGGGAAGGGAGTGGACTCACCCCTAGCACCCAACTCTCACCTCACTCAAAGATGTGGTCACAACCCTACAAAAATATTAGCTGGACTATGGGGGTGTGGACTGGCAGCAAGAGAGGTGAGCAGAGGAAGATAGAGAAAGCCAAAACCACGTGTGAAAGGGGAAAGTCTGAGGGAATAGTGCCAGGTTAATTTCCATGGGAAGTGGGGTTAAGGGAAAATGTGGCTACATATAAAACCACTCTGCTAACATTCGACAAAGTTGGCTACACTCAAAACACCTTGGTGGGCATCAGGGAAAGGGGACTGTATTTCAAACTTGGACACGGAAAAGGCACCCGGGAAGGGGAAAGTCAAGGCCAGCAATGGCCTTCCAAGGATCCCCAATGATATTGGGAGGGACACTGAGTTCTCCACCATAGATTGATGAGTGTTTGAATCAAATTGCTTGTAAATCTAAAAAGATGGGATGACTCCAGCTAAACCTTGGGTTTTGTAATGTAGGTAATAACAATTGTTCATTTTGGTTTATGTAGAAACTATTTAAATTTCTGAGAAACTTCAGGTTGGTAATGGCAGAAATACTGATAGTAACACAGACATCTCAGCTAAAAAAAGCACCAGAATAGAACAAATGCGGTTTCTAGCCTTGGCTGTGTTATCTAGAGTAGATACATTGGTGACAAATCGTTTAAATTCTCTCTACTTCAGTATTTCATCTTGAAGAACAAAAAACAGAAAGCTCATGCTTAAAGAGTCAATGTGACCACAAAATTCAATATTTAAGATGAGAATGCTTGGAAAAGTATAAACTGTTTAACAAATAATAGTGATATCAAATATTTATTGAGCGCTACTCTGTGCCAGACTCTATTGTAAGCAGCATGCATTATTAGATCATTTAATTCCATCTCATCCACACAAAAATCCTATGACGTAGACTCTGTAATTTTCTCATTTTACAAAGGATGGAGCACTGAGGCATAAATCTCATAGACAGTAAAAAGGGGCAGGCTTTTTGGACATTGATTTTTTTTGATGTGCCAACTTGGCTAGGCTAGAGTCCTCAGTTTCAATCAAACACTAATGTAAGATGTTGCTATGGAGGTATTTTGTAGTTGTGATTCAAGTCCATTATGAACTGACTTAGATAATCTGAGCAGGCCTGTCTTAATCAGCTGAAAGGTCTGAAGAGAGCTGAGGCTTCCCTGGAGAAGAAGAAATTCCACCTGTGCTAACAGCTTCAGCTCCTCTCCAGGAGTTCTAAGCTGCCCTTCCTGATGGCCTGCCCTACAGACTTTGGACTTTTGTCGCCAGCCCCTACAATTGCATGAGCCAATTCCTTGCAACACATCTCTTAATAAATAGGTATCTCCCACTGGCTCTGCTTCTCTGCTCGATTCCTGACAGATACAAACACAAAGCCCATGAACTTCACCACTGGGCTACTCTGTCTCCAGCCACTTGAGCCTCAACCTTCTTTATATTCCTTCCCTTCAATATGTTTAGGAATGGGCAGCAGTATGTTGCTATTTAGGAAGGGAAACAAAAGCATGTTTAATTGGCTCAGCTAAGATCTCAAAGTTGGTTTAATTCTAAACAAAATAAAGCTGTAATTTTTGAGAACTATAAAAACAACCTCTGGTTCTCATTTTTTGCAACCACTGTTCTACCGCATTGACACCACTCTCTCGCCTTTGGGGTCATGTCACAATAAGACCCACTAGAACAGACTCCAGATTTAATACTGGACAATAGCGTCAATTAGACCATAGAAATGAAGCATAAGAAGACACAAGCATCTGTTTCACTTCTCTCAAGAGGCGAAAGGCATCAACTTTACTGCCCTTACATAATCATTAGCGTTCCTCTTCACAGCTGTCACCTGAGGAGTATATCTCAAGGAAGTGAGACACCGGAGCCAGAGGGGAAACTGTCCTCAGTGAGGAAGTTCACAGTGCCCTTGTCCTTATGTTCAAATGCTTTGCTCAGCTGACTGGCCTTTTCAGTTCTGGCTAACAGTGACTGAGTCAAAGCAGCTGCTTGTCATTCATGTATTAAAAGCTGAGCATCTGGATCTTTCAAAGTCATGTGAAGGAAACAGACAGGACCCAAAGTTCCTGGTCTTTTAACGGCCCACTTATCCATAAGCACACACTCTGCTCAAGTATATCATCAGAACTCCTAATTATAACGCTATAAATTACAGCAGAAAATTAAAAGGAGCTATAGAGGAAGGAAGAAATATGAATATTGCTTAAAATGAGAAGGTAATGAAGTTATCCTCTTCCCTCTAAGCCAGCTCTGGCTGTTTAAAATAAGTCCTAATAACAGTGCTAAATGAACTCAAATCGCAAATGAATATTAAACTGACCTACTTTAGAGATTTCATAACTGGTTTGTTAAGGTAGCTGTAGTTACTAGGGAGATCTGAATCATTCTTAAGCATGTGAAAGGTGAGTGTGATGGTTAATTTTACGTGACAACTTGGCTAAGCCATGGTGCCCAGATATTGGGGCAAACATTATTCTGGATGTTTTGAGAATGAGATTAACATTTAAATAGGTGGACTTTGAGTAAAGCGGACTGCCCCCCACTATGTGAGTGGCCTCATCCAATCATGTGAAGGCCTTAATTAAACAAAGGCTGATCTTCCCTGAAGCAAGAATGAATCCTGAGGGCAGACCCCCTTTGGATTCCAACTGCAACTCTTTCCAGAGTCTCTAGCCGGCCGGCCTCCCTCATCAGATTTTGGACTCACCAAGCCTCCACCATTGCATGTGCCAATTCCTTAAAATAAATCTCTTTTATATAAATGTATATATATGTATATATACACACATCCTGTTGGTTCCATTTTTCTGGAGAACCCTGACTTACATAGTGAGAAAATTGACTACACTGGAAATAACTAGGTGAACTTCAGGAATATAAAAAGTAAGAACCCAGCTGCATTCCTAGACCAATTACTGCTTTAACCAGGTATTCTTAGCTGACGTTGTGACACTTTAGTGCCCAAGTCCCAAAAGGAACAATTCTCACAGTAGATCAATGGAATACTCACAGCCAGAAGTGTCCTTCCTGTCTTAGTCCATTTGAGCTGCTATGACAAAATACCACAGACCAAGTGGCTTATAAGCAGCAGAAATATATTTCTCACAGTTCTGGAGGCTAGAAGTCCAAGATCAGGGTGTGGCCGGCTCAGGTTCTGGTGAAGACTCTCTTCTGGTTGTAGACTGCCAACTTCTCACTGTGTCCTCACATGGCAGAAAGGGCAGGGGTGCTTTCTTAGGTCTCCTTTATAAGGGCACTAATCCCATTCATGAGAGTACTGCCCTCCTGACCTGATGAGCTCCCATTGGCCCCACCTCCTAACGCCATCACACTGGACATTAGGTTTCAACATATGAATTTTGGAGAGACACAAACATTCAGACGATAGCACTTTCCAAAGAGTTCATGCTGATTTCAGAGCCACTAAGTGCCAATCTTTAGGAAAGTTCCAGGGTTTCTGTGAGTAACCAAGAAAACTGAACAATCCTGACAAATCTAGGAACTCTAGCAATTTATTAATCCAGCTGACATTTATGGAGCACTTTCATAACAAGGAGTTGGGGGTGAACAACAGCAGTACAGGCCCTGATGTCACGGAGTTCAGAATCTGGGGGAGAGACAGACGTTGTGCAAATAATCATGTAAATAAAAGTCTAATTTCAAACTGAGGTAAGTGCCATAAAGAAGGATGCCCAGCAGTTTGAGAGATTATAACAGAGGCATCCAGAGGAGTCTGAAACCTGGCTGCTCAGAATGTGGTCCACAAACCAGGATCATTAGCACCACCTTGGAGCGAGTTAGAAATGCAGAAGCTCAGGCCCCACTCCACACCTGCATTTCAATAAGACCCCCGGGTGATTCATGTTCGCATTAAATTTGAGAAGCACCTGGCTTAAGAGATAAAGAGAACTGCTTCACTGTGGATAGAACATTCCAGCTGAGATCCAAACGGTAGGGGGAGAGTACTCAAGAGCAGAGGAAACAGTATTCACTCCTATGCAGCAACCATTATTGCTAATTATCAAATATTTTCGAGTATCTGTCCAGGCATCTTACAGAACTGCCCTTCCCTGTCCCTACGAAGTTGGATCTGGCTGAGTGGCTTGCTTTAGCTTGTGAAATATGATCAGGATGGACCTGTGTCATTTTGGGGTGGAATTTTTAAAAACCATTATGCAGTGTGCCATTCTTTTCTTCTGTCTACGTGATTAATTGTCCGTGTAGAGTTGGTGGTTTCTTAGTCAACAGGCAACCTGGAACAGAACCTTCAACTTACCTGGAATGAACATGTACAAAGACTGAATGAGCAATAAACTTTGTCACGCAGCTCCTGAGTCACCCTGGTGATTTGTTTCTGCCTAATCGTATCGTTAGTTAAGGTGTGATACTCAACTGATCAGTGAATCATCCATCGATTGATTCATTCAGCTAATATAGACTGAGCTCCTACGAGGTGTCCAGCACTGATCCAGGCTCTGGGGATTCAGCAATAAAATTAGCCAGACAAGGCCCTGCATGATCTTCTCTTTGTCTGGAGAAAGATGGGCAAATAAGCAACTGAAAAAAAATTCCAGATAGGAATGCGTGCTACGAAGAGAATGAAATGGGATGGTGAAACTACAAAAATGTGATAGGGCTGTTTCAGAAGGCATGGTCGGGTGAGGGACAGCTTCCTTCCCCAAAGAGCTGATATGTGACCTGGTACCTGGATGAAGAGAAAGACCCAGACATTTGAACAGCTGAACAAGAACCTTGAGGTGAAAGCAAGCACAACGTCTTTGAAGCAGGAGCAAACTTGGCAGCAAAAAGCAACAGAAATGTAGCCCTTGTGAAGCCCAGCAGAGGATGTGAGAGGAGAGAGTGGTTTAAGATGAGGCTGGAGAAGCAGCCAGATCTCAGATCCCAGAGTTTTCAGGTCTGAGTTAAGAGGTTTGTGTTTCATAGGAGTATGTAGTCTGAATTACATTTAAATAGGATCACTCTGGGTACTGTATTCAGCAGAAGCAGAAGCCTTGTAATGAGGAGAAGAGCTTATCAGGAGAACTAAAAACGCCAGTGTGGCCCAGGTAATTTCATGGGGTAGAGAAATGCCATCCTACCACTGGCCCACAAGGATGGAGAATTGGAAATATTCAGTGAACAGCATTAATGACTAATGCAGCCACCCTTTTGTTCACCAAATGTTAGATTCTCCCTCCTTTCCTTACGTAACATATATTCACCTCCTAGCCCTGAGGGAGACAGCCCCAAAGTCCTACCAGTCACAGGATGCTCTGAGTTCAGAATCTCCAGGTGATGCTCAGTCGCTGTATCAGAGAGGAACAGTGGTTTCTATATCAGATTTGGACGTGGCTTCTTTCCATCCAGAAATCTATGACTAAAAAGACGGATAACTTATGTGCCCACCTCCCACTTCACCACACACCCACACTGAGAATACAACTGTGGAACAAGGACAGAATAATTCACAAACGATCCACCTTCAGAAAGGGGAAGAATAGCAGATACACAGCAGACACTTGGCCACTTGGTCATAGTAATTCTGGAATCCCACTAGGCAGTTATTCTGAGAGTTTCCTACCTAGGGGGCAGAGAAGGTTCCTTATTAGGCTGTGAATCTCATGCCTCGGTGGTACTCCTTGTCCACAGTTTTCCAAAATCCTTGGCTCCATCCTCTGAGAGGTTCTTCTGTTGATGATATTCTCCTTGGCTTCAGTCTGAAGCGCACATTACAGAATATGCCCAGTGCCTTCCCAGCCATTATTCTTTATTTTGAAGTCTCAGTTACTGTCCCTTTCAATCCCTGCTGGTGATCAATTTGAAAGTACAGATCTCCCAAAAACTTAGTTGACTCTGTTCAACATCTACATTTCTTTTATGAACATGCTTCCATTTGTTACTTTTGCTTTCTCACACCCTAAGTCTCTTTTTCTCTACGGATATAACTGGGGTACCTTGGACTACCCAGTTTAGGTGGGAGAGCTGTTTTGTCCAATTGAAAGGATTTGGGGACCACAACTTAACAGGTTCATTGCCCTGAGTCATTGACAGTAGGTATGACAGCCATGCCCTTGATTTCATACTTGTTGCAAGAGTATCACCTGAAAGACCTTCACAACTTTGCCATTTAAAGGGTGGAATTCCATCCTGCAAGTCCCCAAACTTCAGACTGTCTCAATTCTCTTTCTTCCTACCACCTGGCCAGTTCTTTTCTGAGCTCACTTTCGTGAGCTCCCTGACAAATGCGGCCAATAATAACCAAAATCAACTACTAATTTATGCTTTCTCTCATGCTAGATGGTAACCTCCTTGAGGACAGGGATCATGCCTATTTTGCTTACCATAAGATACAGCACATTGAATGTAGCGTACTCAATCAGTATTTACTGTACGAATGAATGAATAAATGAATATTGTTATTTTCATGTGATTTGAAATTTTCTATTTCTATTCTACTAATGATTTTTCTTATTATTTCACAAACAATTGAACCAATATTTTACCTATCAGCATAAAGAATTAAATAGTATCCACACCCTTTCACCTCCTAGGCCGTGAAAAGAATTTAGGCACAAATTTTTAATCACTACCCTCTTCCCACATACTCAGGTTTTGTTGATTTGTATTTTAATAACTGGAATTTTATGTCCAGTTCTTTATCAATTTTATTTTACATTATGACTCTTTCATTTTTAGAAATCATTAATATATTAAACTTGCATATACAAAATCAGCCATAATTAGACTTAACTATAAGTTCTATATGTTTATTGCTCTCCACTGTTTCCTTCTCTTTTCTTCACCTCCTTTTTCTGATTCATTTATCATTTGACTGCAATACCTCCTCAAGAATTTTCTTTTTTAGGGAAGTACATGGTGAATGAATGATATGTTTCTGAATCCTTGTATGTCCAAGTTTAACTTTGTTTTGCACTCATATGAATGATAGTTTGCTTGAATATGGACATGAAGACACAGTCCACTTGCCACAGAAATCCACATAAGTGCTCTATTCCCTTCTAGAATTTAGCTTTAGGCATGAGAAATCTGTTACCAGGTTCTCTTTTCATTGTGGATGGCCTATTGGATTTTTTTTTCACCCTGCTTATTTGAAAGCATTTAGAATTTTTGTCTTTACTCTTAGAATTCAGAAATTTCACCAGGGTATTATTTCAAGGTGGATATTTTCTTTCTTATTTCTAACTGGGATAGAAGAATCTTCAAGATCTGAAAGACAATTTTTTCTTTAATTTATGAAACTTTCCTTTAATTTTTTTAACTATAGTTTTTTTCTTGCTTTATCCTCTTTTCTGAATAAAACTACTATGTCGACTTTAGCATGCCCTCCTCAGTTCCTCAGAGTTTGTTCATCATTTTTCTCAAAATATCTCTAGCATTATCTTTTATACTGCCTTCTAAGAGTATTACTCAAATTACTCTTCTAGTTCAACTAAATTGAAACTAGGAAAGCGGTCATTCCACCCCTCAATGAGTCTAATAATTTTTTTCAAGCAATCACTTCTTAACTTCAAAAAACATTTCTTCTCTTCAGTTGCTTCTTTCTCATAAGGTCTTAGATTATCAAGAAAAGAAACTCTCAAATATCATGGTGAATAACTATTGTTATTTTTTAATTCTATTCTATTTTCCCATTAATTCTTTTTTAGTAGAGGACTTGTTCTCTCATTTCTCATCTTTGTCCAAATTATTCAAGCTTCTGGTTCACATCACGTGCTCCGTGATTTCTTTGTCGTTCTCTGCTCATATTTCCAAATAGTGGTCTCGGCCAGCGTGACCTTGACGTCTGCTCCTTGGACCTTCACCATCAGCATCTCAAGGGAGGTTGCTAGAAATGCATTCTCCACGCTCACCCTGAATCTTAATCAGAATCTCTAATGTGGGACCAAGGAAACTTTTAACAAACCTCGAGGTGATAGAAGAATTTTTTGCATTTACGTGAATGACAGTTTGTTTGGATACTGAAATGGAGTCACAGTTCACATGCACTTCAAAGTTTGAGAAGCACAGGTCTAGGCCAATTAGTCTTTGTGACTTTATGGACTCCAGCAGGAATTATATGAGAAACTATTGTCTTCCAGTGGTAGCCCCACTGTACTCCAGAAGGCAGCTGGGAATCATCGTGAATATAGTGGAGAACAGCAGGTAGCTGGTGGACACTTGAGCCCAAACATCCTGCATCATTTCCAAAACTGTCCCCGCCAAGTTAAGCCTGGGGGGCTGATGAGTGCAATTACTTTGAGTGTGGAGTTCAAGCCATGTTCCTCAAATTCTTTAATCATTCCTTTCTAGCCTCTCCCCGTTAGGTCCACACCTTCCCTCGTCCATCACTTCATGTTGGGGTAGAGAGAATCCTAGGGGAATCTGTGTTTGATTAGAGCTATAGCTACCAATAGGAACTAGAAAAGGAATTATAGAAGAAGGTAAGACTATTAAGAGGAATTCACTGCTAGGGTGAGTTTTTGTATGTGTGCTTTGGTTTTCCCACACAGGTGTGTTGTCACAGCCTGAAGTTAACTGAGCCCTTTACACTTCTCCTTCTGGCTCTATTGCCCATCTTAGGAGTTCCCTACAGCAAATCTTCCACCTTATTTAATACACAGTCAGAGCTCAGGGAAACACTGTGATAAAGCCTGTGTCAGTTGCTGCATTCATTTTCCATTGCTGCTGTAACAATTAAGAATTTAGCAGCTTAAAACAACACCCATTTATTATCACAGAGTCTGCAGGTCAGGAGTCCAGGCACAGCGGGCTCTCTGCTCTGGGTTTGCCATGTGGTGGGAGGGCCGCGCTCCTTTCTGGGGCATCTGGGAATGAGTCTGCTTCCAAGGTCTCTCAGGTTGTTGGCAGAACTCAGTTCCATGTGGCTGCAGGACTGACATCTCTTGTCCTTGCTGGCCATCAGCAGCGGGTCATTCTCACTTTTTAGAGGACATCCACATTCCTTGGCTGAGGGCCACCTTCCTCCAGCATCAAAGCCAGCAACCCCGGGTGAGTCCTTCCCACACTTCGCATCTCTACTGCTCCCCCTTCCACAGCATTTCTCTAACTGACTCCTCTGCTTTTAAGAAACTTCCATGATTACATTGGGCCCAGATCTTCTAGGATAATTTCCCTATTTCCAGGTCTGCTGGTTTAGTAACACTATTTCCACCTGCAAAGTCCCTTCACAGCAGTACCTCTGTTAGCATTTGATTGAATAACCAGGGGCGGGAGTCTTTGGTGGGCAGCTTTGGAATTCTGCCCACCACAGCTGCTCTATGTAAGCCATTAGCAAGAATCTGCAAATCCTTCTGTTGACCTAATTTGCCAGGTCCCCACTGACAACCCTTACTCTTCGTCTTTCCGCTTACCGTTTGGAGGATTTTATGACTCCCCTAGGAAGCACTTTCTCTTACTTCTTAGGAAGGCCCCTCCTTTGCCAATGCTGAATTGTGCGGTGAGAACTACTCATCAGCATTCATCAGCATTCCCCCCCCAATAAATCACGGTTGCTTCATCTGAAACAGAAATGCCTCAAAGACTGAGATGTATGGATGACATCCTTCCTTCTTTCCCAAGACTTAACTATAGATTATTTTATCCTAATGTGTCTTTGATCAACAAAATGGGATTTGGAGAGTTAAGGTAAGTTTGTGAGTTCAGTTCACTGTCTAGAAACCTGGGGGAAAAAAATATGAGAAAAAGTCATTGCTCTTGACTATTATTGCCAGTACTGCAAGTATTTCACAGTACTAATATCCTCTACTAGGAATTTGGATGAAATGTAATTGAATGAATTCTATTTTAAAAAATGAATTGAAAATGACAGTTCACAAGAATCTAAGAGCTGAATTTAAAATAGTGAAGTTTGAGGCCAGCCCCATGGCCAAGTGGTTAAGTTCCTATGTTCCGCTTCGGTGGCCTGGGGTTCACCAGTTCGGATCCTGGGTACAGACCTAGCACTGCTCATCAAGCCATACTGAGGTGGCATCCCACGTAGAAGAACTAGAAGAACCTACAACGAGAATATACAACTATGTACTGGGGGGCTTTGGGAGAAAAAGAAGGGGGGAATATTGGCAACAGATGTTAGCACAGGGCCAATCTTCCTAAAATATATATATATATATATAAAATATATATTATATCTCTATTATATATAATATATATATGGTAAAGGTTATATAAATCTTATCTGTTTAGCTAAACCTCTAACGAGAAAGACTTCCTACACTGAAGTCTCAAATAGTTTTTGAGAACACTAAAGAGAGAAGCCACATAATTTGAGAGTGTTATAACTGGGAGTCCTGGAAAAAGAACCATCAAGCAGCCAGTATGGATTTAGGCCATGAAGAGGTTTCATTTAAAGCTGAGAGCAAAATCACAATTTTTTCATAATTATTATCAGGAGACTTTGGATACACTCCTTCTCTGGCAGAGCCCTGGTCCATAAAGAAAAGAGCATTTCCTTCCTACTTGGCTTGTTTTATTCCTAATCAGCAGCAGTACTTCAAATTAGCTTCTCAATATAGTGGCCTCTCTCAGCCATAAAGGCCCCTTTTTTCTCTTTTGATATAGCATAACTCCCCCATCAAAAGTAACAGAAAAAAGCTCCCACTCAAAGGCTATATCCTCCCCTGCATATGGCCCCACTTCAAGTTGTTCATCACAAGATTCAAAGGCAAGTAAAAGTAAGATGTGGGAAGCGGAGCAGCAGTGTTTCCAACATGAGAGGTTCTGAACAGCAGAAATCACATTGATTAAGCTCAGGGCAGCTGCGAAGCTAAAGTCCAGCCAACACAGGACTGAAGTACTGAATTTGAGAGCTCTTGAAGCCAGAAAGTGGTGGCATTAAATACTGAAGTACTTTTTGGGAGGAAATCAGTTTTATCATATAACTTTAGTTCTGTAATATTATAAATATTGAACATCACGACATTTTGAGATTAACTTCAAACTGTCATTTGGGGTGTTGGATTTTCTGGTATTAACGTGACACCATTAGCACCTAGCTGTGTGTACATTGTGTGTGATAATTATGTTGCGTGAGACCAAGGCTAATAATTGTGGTCACTGATTTCTTTCCTCTACTCTGTTTAAATTCTGTTGTATCAAAAATGTGGTTCAAGGCAATGAGTTTAGCTTTCCTTTTACTCTATAGTGATATTATTAAGAAGGATAAAGATTTTAAATTTTTTTTTTTTAATTTCGGTGCTTGCCTCTGACAAGAGGGCCGACAATTCTGAGCCCTCAGTTAGCAGAGCTAAGCAAGATTATATTCTAGTTGTTGAAGGAGTTCTCAGAAGCAAATAAAGTTTCTGCCAGCCAACTCCAAAATACTCCAGTTCCTGAAAGTAATTACAAAGCAAAATACTTTCATTTTAATAAAATTGTAATGTATATTGAGTTTGGAGCCTTACATACAGATCTGGTTCAAATTATGGCTCTAGAACGAACTGATTGTGTGACTATGAATGGACAAAGCTCTCAAAAATGCAACATTTCATAACAAATGGGGAGAAAAATGATCCTATCATTCAGGGTTATCATAGGAATTACAGGTAATACTGTGCCTAGCATTGTGTCTGGCACATAGCAAGAACTAAAAAAAAAAAATGAGTTTTAATTTTTATTCACTCATTTTAATTAATATCAAAATACTCATGTGAGGGTTAAAAGTAATAAGATTTATTTCATTCCTTTCACAACAAGGAAGGCCAAAAAATTATTATGGATGTTAGTGTTATTGACTGGGCATAAGTTAGACACCAGCAGCATGCTGCCTGGTTTTATGTTGAATTTAGGTCATTGTAATTTAGCAACCATAAAAATTTATGCTAGGAAGGTCCATTCTTTTCTTGCCTGTTATTTCAGGCTAACCTGCACGGTGGTACTCTTATCCACCAAGAAAGGATTTTCCTTATTTAACCAAAATATTCATTTCAAGAATTACCAAAGATAATCCCCCTCAAGATACATCTATATATAAATATCCCCAGAGGAAATCAACAGAGAGATCACAAGAGTGGTGGCTCCCCAAGGTCCAGGGGACAGTATATTGATGCTTGGAGAGACAATAGTTAAAGAAGAAAACTTCCAGTTGAGGTGTTTGTTTTTGCCACTTCAGCAGTCATTTCTTGTTATTATGGCCAAGTTAAGTTATTATGGAATTTTAGCACGTTGGGACTTAGAGGAATTTAACAGACCATGTAATTCAAACATCATCATTTTACAGATTAAAAAAACAAATCAAAACTTAAGTCCAAAGAGGTTAAGTGTGTGGCCCAAAGCCACACAGCTGATAAATGGCATCGCCCCGTTACTATTTTTTTTGTTCAACAAATATTTGCTGTGTTTTTATTATGTACAAGGCTCTGTGCTCAGTACTGGGCAGAGAAAAATGTGAATAAAGAGTCGCTGTGCCCTGAAGGAGTCCTTCTCCAACTCTAGTTTCGCAATATTGAGTGTTTCGTATGATCTCTGAACCCTTGAGGCACGTACACCCAGAAACTAGACAGAGCATCCTCAAATTGGATTTCTTAATAGCAGTTAAGGTCTAAAATCTAAAGTTAGATACTTAGCAGTGCGAAAGAGAGAGAAAATGAAAGAATTTTAGATGTTGCCTGAGGTACTGTTTTTAAATATGAAAGTATGTGATAGTTTGTGACCCAGAAAAGAAGTATAATTTTCTCAGCCCAGGAGGCTCATTTTAAGTTAAAATTATGTCATGGTCTGATGCTTTTAAATTAAACTTTTACTACTTAGCCATGTAAAGTATTTGATTTTTGAAAAGACTTTATAATCAAGTAATTAACAAAAGAATACAAGGACATTTATAAAATGTGAAGAGAGACTAAAAGGGACATAACCAACTTTAATTCTTTTCCAATTGGAAGACTTTTTTCCAGTTTCATTTTAAATTATATACTTCTGTCTTTGAGAGAGGAAAAAATGACTTCTCATTCTTGTACCTCTAGGAAAAAAATTCATGAAGCAACACAAAATGGTCAAACTAATAAATCTACGTTGCTTTAAGGATGTAAAAATACAAGTGTCTATGATGGCATTCTTTCACAGAGCCAAATGGGTACCTCTCCCAAGCTTACGTTGCCATCTCCCAGGTAACTGAATCCTTCTGTATTTTGGTGTTGGGCAAATTGAGCAAGTAATTTCCTACTTGGTCCTGCTTTATTATATAAAAGACAAAGCATGCCCTTAAAAATATGGGTTATTCATATATTATGCGAACAGGCACTCTTCTCCATATGACTCATAAAATTGATGGACACTCTTCAGACTGAAACAGACAGGATGAGGTGGCTGCCTACTTCATTTCACACATCCACACACATTTCTTTTTTATAACTTCAGTGGCTTTCTGATTTCTCTTGAGTGCTTTCTGTCTGAGCAACTGCTTCAAATTTAGTCATAGTGATCTGCTTGCGTCAAAAACAGGCTCTCAAATGTGACCCTTCATCTCATAAAGATCTAAGACAATTTGAGGGTCCTCTAAGGTTTCTGAGTTTAAAGAAACAAGATTTAAAAGGTACTACTGATGATGCTAAATGCAGTGTGTTTGCTTTTATAGCCAGTCCTGCTCTTGTTCAGAGTTCAGTTAAATTCCTGAAATGTTAAATATAATCTGTACAAACTTTGGTTAGGCTCACAAGATCAACTGGTTATTTTCTTAGAGTTAATCACCGGCTCTAGCTAATTAAATGTTCTATCCCTGAAAAACCTGATTTTTCTCACAAACAACTAAAAAAAGGTCTCTGAGTTTAATGTTCCAAGAAACTGATCAGCTATTCAGAAAAGAAAATTTTTTTATATTTATGTTTAACGACTAGTTCAATGTATGCTATTTATTCTTTGTTGTTATCAGTGCTGTCAAGTGGATTCTGACTCCTGATGAAACCCTCTCTGGTCTTTTTGTGCCATCCTTTCACCTTCTGGTGCTGTATCAGACAATGCTTCGCTGCTATTCATAGGGTTTTCATGGCAATTTTCAGAAGTGGGTGGCCAGGTCCTTCTTGCTAGTCCAGCCTTTGCAAGCTCTACTGAAACCTGTCAACCAGGGATGACCCTGCTAGTATTTGAAATACTGTGAAAACAAACCTGGGCCTCCATGGTGAGAGTGCTAAATCTTGACCACTAGACCACCAGGACTGGCTAATTACTCTTAACATATTAAGAATTATTTAGTGTTGAGCCAGCCCTGATGGCCTAATGTTTAACATTCAGTGCACCCTGCTTCAGCTGCCTGGCTTTGGTTCCCAGGCACAGAATCATACCACTTGTCTGTCTGTATCCATGTTGTGGTGGTGGCTCATACAGAAGAACTAAAAGGACTTATAACTAGAATATGCAGCTATGTACTGGGGCTTCGGGGAGGGAAAAAAAAAAAGACAGAGGAAGATTGGTAACATATCTTAGCTCAGGGTGACTCTTTCCCAGCAAAAAAAAAAAAATTATTTAGTGTTAATTGTACAATATTTTAATATGTGGAGACTTATGATTGTGTTGACCTCTGATCCAGTTCAACACTACTTGATTTTTAATAGCATTCATTACTTTCCCTGCCACTTTTTTTGAAGATACTTCCACCTTGGAGAGAGGTAAAAGGAGAAAGAGAGAGAAATACCTTTAGCAATTCAATTTAACAGCTATTCATTGTGCCTCCACCATGCTCAAAATACTGGGCTCAGCGATGTGGGAAGCAAACAGCAGATCACGATCCTTACGGAGTTTATGGTCCAGTAATGGTTCCAGCCATGCACGTGAGAACTGGAACAGGAAGAATAGAAGGAAGAGCGAAACAGAGGTGGAGCTCAAGAACTGCGGAAAGACAGAAGAGGAAGGGAATGATTCTAACAAGCCATACAGGAAGAATTTTCTCAAAGAGGACATTGATAGGGTTTTGAAGGCTAGAAAAGATTTCTACAGCAAAGGATGAAAATTCTGATTGAGGAAGCAGCTGGAGCAAATGTGTTAGGAAGGGAAAGTTCAAATAGCGTTTGGGGAACTGGTAAAGAACAGGGTATATGGAAAAGAGAATGATGTGTGGTCAATTGAGGTGATATGGTATGTTTTGTCAATTCATGTGCATTTTTTTAATTTAGTGTAACCACGCCCTCATGTAGGCATTTTTGTCCAGTTTTATTAAGATATAATTGACATACAGCCCTGTATAAATTTAAGGTGTACAGCATAATGATTTGACTTACATATATTGTGAAATAATTATAGTAAGTTTAATTAACATCCATCATCTCATATAGATACAGAAACAAAAAAAAAGAAAAAATATTTACTCTCTTAGGATTTACTCTCTTAAGACCTTTCATATGTACCATACATCAATGTTAGCTATGGACATCATGTTGTACATTACATCTCTAGTACTTATTTATCTTAAAACTGGAAGTTTGTATGTTTTGACCATCTTTGTCCAGTTCCCCCCTGCTTCCACTTTCCACTTCTGGTAACCACAAATCTGATATCTTTTTCTATGAGTTAGTCTGCTTTTTTAAGATTCCACAAATAAGTGAAATTATACAGTATTTGTCTTTGTCTGACTTATTTCACTTAGTATAATATTCTCAAGATCCATCCATGTTGTAACAAATCTCAAGAGTTCCTCTTTTTATGGCCAAGTAATATTCCATTGTGCATATATATTCCACTATATATATATATACACACACACACATATACATATACATATCTGTCTCACAACTTCTTTATCCGTTCATCCATCGATGGACACTTAGGTTGTTTCAACGTCTTGGCTATTGTAAATAATGCTGCTATCAACATAGGGGTACAGATATCTCTTCCACATAATGGTTTTCATTTCCTTCAGATATATTTGCTGAAGTGGAGTTACTGGATGATATGATAGTTCTATTTTTAAGTTTTTGAGAAACTTCCACTCTTTTCCATGTAATCTGGTAGTTACACCAGTTTACAATCCCACCAACAGTGCACAAAGGTTTCTGCTTCTCCATATCCTCTCCAGCATTTGTTATCTCTTGTCGTTTTGATGCCAGCCACTCTAACAGGCATGGGGCAATATCTCATTGTGATTTTGATTTGTGTTTTCCTAATGACTAGTGATGTTAAGCATCTTTTCATGTACCTGTTGGTTATTCATATATCTTCTTTGGGAAAATTTCTATTCAGGTCTTTTGCTCATTTTTTAATTGGATTATTTGTTTTTTTGTTACTGACTTACATGAACTCTTTATATATTTTGAATATTAACCCCTTATCAGACATGTGGTTTGCAAATATTTTTTCCAGTTTTATAGGTTGTCTTTTCATATCTCACAGAGATATTTTTAATCTAATAATGATATATCATTAGGCAGTTTTCAAAAATGTCCTATTTCCACCTGGGGCCCACAGTTATGGGGCAATTTGGGGCTGGTTCTGATCTGATTGCTTTCCAGGTAGTTCATTGTTTAGGGTAGAGGATCTAGAATAGCCTAAGCTATGGGATATAGGAAAGACAGAAGGAAATCTTCTAAGAAAAAAAATTCCCCTTTTGCCCATTTGTTAGCTTTTTCTTTTAAAGAATCTCCATTCTTTCTAAAAGACAATTTTTAGCCTACCATCTTCTTTTTCATACATTGGGAGTAGCCATTGGCATGAACAACTGTCTTCAACTTTTTCTCGATCTGCTTCAGTTTAGTTGTGGACGTTGGAAAGGCTCTCCTCTCTCCTGATGTGTTAACCTGTGATATCGCTTCTTTACTCGCAAGTCATGTAAGTTAACTTCTGAGAAGGGTCTCTGGGTCTGGGTCTCATGGGAATATGTTCCCTCACAGATGATTTTTTGGTCTTGAACAGGAATCGGCAGACAATTTCAGTAAAAGGTCAGATGGTAATTCATGTAGGCTTTGTGGATCAGATACACTCTGTTGCAATTACTCAACTCTGCCATTGTAACATAAATGCAGCCGTGAACAATATGAAGTGAATGAACATGCTTGTGTTCCAACTAAACTTCAGTTATGGACACTGAAATTTGAATTTTGTACAATTTTCACATGTCATGAAATATTCATCTATTGATTTTTTTCAGCTACTTAAAAATGTAAATATCATTCTAAATCTGTGGGTCATAGGGACAGGATTTGCCCCACAGGCTTGACAATCCATGGTCTAAAATGTTGACAGGGTGAAACTATTGCACATGGAGCTTCTAAAGCATTATATATTTTTCTAGATACTATCTCTGTGAGTATGTCATTTTCTTCCACCGTTAGATGCTGACCTGGTTGCTACTACTAATTATCCCACCTCTATTACTCACCCCGTTATTGTCATCATCTTTATTATCTACCATCTACTGTGTACAGTTTATATATGTTGCCTTACTTAATCTTGACAGCCATCCTATGTGGTATAGATAAGAACACCAACACACAATAATTAATAATATGGTATTGTATATTTGAACTTTATTAAGAGAGTAGATCTCGTGTTCTCACTGCAAAAAAAAAAAAAAAAAAAAAAAAACCAGTAACTGTGAGGTGACAGTCGTGTTAATTATCTTGATTGTAGTAATCATTTCACAACGTGTATACATCAAATCATTGTGTTGGATACCTTAAATATATATGATTTTTTATTTGTCAGTTATACCTCAATAAAGCTGAGGGGGAAAGAACACCAAGACGGAGAATTAAGGAATTTACCTAAGATTACACAATTTTTAAGTGGCAGATGCAAGATTCAAATCTATTTGAGTATTGTATATCAGTTCTCTTGAAAACATATATATGGTTTCCATATCTTCTCCCAATAAATTTATTCTTTGCACAGATATTCCCTCAAACACAGCTATCTATGATTACTTATTTTCTCATTTTCATTGCTTATGATGATCTTTGGAGTTGAATTCTGGTAATTCTTGTCAAATTATACTTTCCCATTATAACTATGTATTGAGTTTTTATTTATTATAATATGTGAGATAAAATAATTGTATAGCATACTTTAATTTTATTAATTCAATTCTTAATATCTACCCTAATTAAAGTGGATTGACAACAGTGAGAAATATTTTGGAGCCAGGCTTAGGAAAGAGTCTTTTCATATGTTTTAATCTTTGAATATTTTAATCGTCAATATCCCTATAAGATAAATAGTCTTATTTTTTCCATTTTATAGATGAAAAACTGAATTATAGAAAAGCAACACAGCTTACCTACGATGCTGTAGGTAATAAGAAACAGAGCCAGAATTTGAACACAGGCAATGTGACTCCAAGTCTATGCTTTAGTAAACTAAGATAAAATAATAATAATAATAGTAATGAGAGAGAAAGAAAGACAGACAGACAGAAACAAACAAACAAACAGAGGAAAAAACGAAATGTAAAAGCTTTAAAAGTTGTACTGGAGAGAAAAATTCCCTGAGATTTAAATCCTGGTTTTTAACCAGCTGTGTGAATTTAGACAAGTCATGTTAGCTTCTTTTATCTTCTCTGTTTTCCCTCTTGCCATCTGTAAACTGAGTCCTTGAGTCTGGATGATCTCTATGATATTTTCTAGTTCTATCCTATTTTTAAAAAACCTTCCCCTTTTTTCTCCTCCTTACTGACAGAAAAGCACTTCTGAGACCTCCAACTTTATAATATAAACCTTCCTTGATTATTTAAAATCTGCACTATTCAAGTGCAATCAAAGACTGTCAAAACAGATATTTTATGTCTAGCATGGATTGAAATGCATGATTCCCTATGGAATGCAAGGGTTACAAAGCAGTAATCAGTTGAGACAAAGATTCGAGATGAGTAAATACATTTCACTGCAGAATTATAATCAGCCATGGCGAGGCTTCTTTACAACAGTCAGAAATAGAAGGAAAGCGCCCTGAGCATGTAGACACAGAGAAAGTTTCCGTCTTATTGACAGGAACTCTCACCTCCCTCTCATCTCAGCAGGATGTCTCTTCTGATTGAAGAGACCCTCGGGTGCCCTTTTCCCAGGTTCTGAATGGAGGCTTGCTTTCTGCAATATAGCTCATAAAGGGTCATGGTAGGTAATCAAGCAGAATTAATCAATTGTTCGTGGCTGGTAAATAATGAAACCTTACTCAGTTTGTTCTTTTTTTCTGCTAACAGAGTAAATAGTGTTCTGGAAGTCTCTAGGATTCTTTGTAGCATTCTTACTCTTGTTTTTTCACTTTCTTTTGAAAATCACATCTTATTAATTTAATGGATGAAAGAAAAAACTTCCTATGACTTGTTTTATATCACTTTATTCAAGCTGAATTAAAACAAATAGTGAAGAATACATAAAACCAATATCTTAAGGCAAATGATGTTTAGTACATATAATATATACGTATATATGAACATATATATGTCTATGGATAAGTTCTGACCAATACCCTATAAATAATGAATTGTAATTTAATATAGGATAATTAATATCTTATATTAGTATAATACTTTATAGTTTATAAATCATTTTCAGGAACAGCAGGGTATTCCTTAGAATAGCTACCTGTATATATATTATTATTCTTATATCATAGCTGAGAAGAGCGAAATTCAGAGTATTAAGTCACTATTGCAAGAAGACACAACTATTAGATTTCAGGAAGAGGACCTGAATGGAAAGATTTGAATGACACGTCCAGTGTTCCAGCCATTAGGCCACAGCTGCCTGAGGGAGAGTGACTCTGGAACACCTCGACCCTCTGAGTCTCCCTGTGTCTTTTGGATTCACTACCCGACTTTACTTCAGAGTAACTCCGGACCCAGGCAACTCTGGGTCAGCCACTATGTCTTTCCTCATCCTTCAATACACTTCCTAAATAGAACCTTCTCCTCTGTTTATGTCCTGGAGGGCAAAGATGGAACAAATCATTCAATTTCACAAAATTAAAACTCTCAGGACAAACAGAATAAAGTTTGTGTGAGAAAGGCGAGATAAAGGACAAGGGGAAGAGATGATAATATGACAATTAACATTTAGTGGACAGGACATAGCATCCATAACCAGATAGATAATAACTCAGCTAAATAAATAAAACAGGAACAGATAGTATGTAGATTATTGACTCACAGATTTCTTCTGTTCTGTTAAGATAATGGAAAACAATTGAGGTCTTACTTTAGATCACTTAAATGCAGTTTTACAAGAACAGTAACATTATCATTTCTTAAAAACATTATCATTTAGTTTATTTCACTAAATTTATTTAGTGTGGTAATTCCTTAATAGAAAGTGTATCATGTACAATAAACCAATGGAACCTAAAATCAAGGTGACACTATGTGAAATAGTGAAATCAAGGATAAGCTCAAAAATAATAATGTGTTTAGCAGAAATTTTGTAAAGGAATTTGGGCTAGAGTTTTCAGATAAAATACAGGATACTCAGTTAAATTTGAATTTTAGATAAAAAATAATCTTTTAGAAGCCAGCTATGCCAACCTGTGCAATGAGTGAGCAGGGGCAGCATTCTCCTGGTGCGGAAAGGCCTTTATTGATGGTTTCGTGATTATGGCATTTAAAATAATTTTAAGGGGCCGGCCCAGTGGCGCAGTGGTTAAGTGAGCACATCCCACTTCAGCGGCCTGGGGTTTGCCAGTTCGGACCCTGGGTGTGAACGTGGCACCGCTTGGCATGCCATGCTGTGGCAGGCATCCCACATATAAAGTAGAGGAAGATGGGCATGGATTTAGCTCAGGACCAGTTTTCCATAGCAAAAAGAGGAGGATTGGCAGCAGATGTCAGCTCAGGGCTAATCTTCCTCAAAAACAAATAAATAAAACAAAATAAAAAATTTAACCTGGTCAATTCCATGAAGTTTTACAAATAGACATTTTAGTTTGGTATCCCACCTGAATGTGTTCCCCATGAGATAAGAGAGGGAAATTACAGAAAAAAAGAAAATCTGAGCTCCTCCTGTACAATAGGGTTTATATTCATTCTATTGCCTTTAACTCTTACAACGCGCCTACCTATATGCTAGGTATTTCTAACCCATTCTACAGATGAGGTAAATGAGGTTCAAAGAGAAAACTGATTTCCCAAAGTGCAAAACAGCACTATGAACCTGTTTCCTATGCTGATTCCTCTCCTTAGCTCAGCTGCCCTTAGAAATCTGGGGGAATGTTGAGACACTCTGGCCCAAGACCGAGACCTCATCCAGCTGAACATCCTCAGAGTCCAAGAAACACAACTCCAAGTGAGGGGCTGGGGTGTCTGCCCTGTCCTCAAAGGGCCACTTTTATTTGGGGATCATGATGGTCTGTGATCATATACACAGTGCCAGGCAGAGCCTTGGATCTCCAAGCTGGCAGAGACATCTATCCACTTTTCTGTCCATGTGCTTTACTTGAGGATGAAAAATGATGCATCATATCATTGTAAGGCAGTATTAAAACGCTTTGGCAATTGGAAATGTCTGCATCCAGTGTGACTGTTCTACTTGTTTAAATTGATGTGCCAAAGTGTGTACAATAATTCTTTTAACTCTTTAACTAAAAATACTTTTTACCCTCACCCTTGAAAAAGGATTTGTATTTCCTTTTGTTGGAAATTCATGAAAAAGTAATCTCACAGCTTTGCTAGAAAAGATACGGATCTTATCATTTGTCAATTGGTCACAACTACACAGTACATAACAACTTCCAAACAAAGATATTACAGTCAGAAATAGAAGGGGAAAGTGTCACAGTTTAGTTCTGTTTGTTAAGAATCTAGTTAGCCGCTGAGCCGACAACATGTAAATTAAACAGAATGAAGCAGTTAGTGAAACACTGGCCACAACCCAGCAGATTGGATGGTTTTTCACAAACACCTATCAGTTAACTGAGAACATTATTCTTTATGTTAAAAACAAGTAGGTGGAATTAGGAGTTGGCCTTCTTTTGTGTTAGCAGTTTAAACTGTAGGCATTATACAGAGGCCACTCTTGTGACCTCCAGAGGATAGCTCATTCTCACAATCATAGATTCACTCATCTGCTAGCAATAGAAATCATGCAACTCAGCCTCCAACTTTGTAAATCCAACTTATCCAACTTTAGATGAATCTAAAAAGGAAAAAGAGCTGTCTATTCTTTACAAAAACTGCCGGAAGTGAAGATATATCTCTATCCCCCCAGTTATTAGTTATTTCAGTAGCTTAACAACACAGTAAACAAGATCAAAACCTTTAAAACTGAGTTAAGTTTTTGTACATAAGCAGAAAGCGGTTCATTATATAAATTATCAGATATTATGGAGTATGATAGCCTTTTATTTCTAGATCCCAGACTTCCAATTAGTTCATTCATTATTTCATATGCATATATCTGTTTATACATTCATTTATTTATTCAATTGACATCTATTTAACAGCTACTCTAATAGGTCCAACCTTAGATGCTGGGGAATACAATCCATTGTAAGCCAGTTTCTGTTCTCAAGACCCTTCAAATCTGGTCATAAAGATTTAAAAAAAAGAAAAGGCCTGTGTGAAACATTAAATAATAACGCAATAAATTAGATGACCCAAATAGTATATGATGAAATGCTAAATAAGTAAACACACTAGGGTCCATCAGGAAGAGAAATTCAGGTCATGAAAGCAAGAACAAATTGGATGGACCTTTTAAATAATAGTTGAAGTTAAATGGGGGAGAGTACCAGAGGCATTTTAGGAAAGGAGACTAAAGACTGAAGACAGAGCAGAGCTGTCCATTTTGGTGACTCACTAAAATTTGCAAGGCCTAGCAACATCGTGTGAACATCAATGACAGTGAGATCCACACACCTGGCTGTTGGTAGTTTCAAGACTTAAAATTGAACCCTCTAAAAATAATAACAATGATAATATGCTAATATTATTTTTAGTGAAAATGGACAACATATTTCATAAGTGAGTTAGACACATGGAGAGCCATTGCTAAGGAATGCCTTTTAAATATTTACCGTATATTAAATTCTTAATAAGATATAAAATGTTCTCAGTTTCCAAGTTCTTGTAATTTCCTTATACTGCTCAGCCAAGCAAACACCACTTCAACTTAAAGGCAGAAAATTTTGCATCTTCTGACAATAATGTCATCTTTTTTCTTAGTGTACTTTAATATATATATTTAAAGCATTGTGTGAAGTTCAGTCTAGAAAGACCTTGCATTTAATGAGTATATGTAAGATTCTTGAGTGTAAACATTATACAATAAAGTACTCTAGTACTTACAACAATCTTATGAGATCAACAAGCAAAACATCATCTCCTTTTTACATATGAAGTAACTGAAATCCAGAGAAATTAAACAGCATGCTTAAAACCTCATAGGTACTAATGATGTAATCAATACCCAACCTAAATCTCTGACTCTCAGCACAAATGATGGTGTATCAAAAGCCATAAAAAGGAATAGACCAGCCTACCACCGACTAGGAATTTAATCAGTAGGATAACCAGACAAATACAAGTAGATGTATGCTTCTTAGATTGTTTCTGACAGTGGAAAAAAACCTGAATTCCCATCAATTTGAAATTGATTGGAGAATGTTAATTCCCACACAAAATGGAATGTTACACAGTCATTAAAAATTAGCTTGTTAGTTTATATTTATTGGCATCAAAAATTCTATAACACATATTGAAATTGCTAAAATAAAAAATTGTGATAGTATCAAATGCTAGTGAGGATGCAGAGAAACTGAATCACTCATATATTACCAAGGGGAATAAAAAATGATACAAACCCTCTGAAAAATAATTTGGCATTTCTTATGAAACTAAACATGCATTTACCATAACAATCCAGTGATTGTACTTCTGAGTGTTTGTTCCAGAGAAGTGAAAATTTCTGTTCACACAAAAACCTGTACATGAATGTTCATAATAGCTTTATAAATAATAACCAAAAACTGGAAAGAACCCAAACGTCCATCCTTCTCACTATCAATGTGTCTGCTCTTCCACCATGTCACTCCCTCATTCAAACCATTCAGCAGTATCCCATCTACCAAATACTGTCTGAATTTTTCACCTGGCATTTAGGCTTTCCAGAAAAAGTCTCTAGCCTGCTTTGTCAGTCTCTTCTTAAGAGTGTCCTAAGTTTCAGTCACACCGAACTACTTTTTATCCCACACAACATATTTCATTTTCTGCCTTCTGTGGCCTTTGCTCATGCTGTTTTCTCCACCTGAAATGATCTTACTCTTCAAACTCCACATTTCCTAACCCTACCCGTTTTCCTCATTTACTATTAACAAGCCAGCCACTCTATGAGATTTCTTGCTCATTCTAGGTTGATGTTAATTCATTTTTGTTCAAAGAGAAAATTATTGAACTCATAACACTTATTCATTATATTGTGGTTACCTGTACATGTGTAGTCCCTGACTAAACTTTTAGTTCCTAGAGCACTTAAGATATTGTCTTGAACATATGAAGCAGTCCAATAATTGAATTCTCAAAAGTTTCAGATGTGTAGGTGAAAATACTGTGGGAAATTACCATAAATAAGCAGAAAAGGAGAAAAATGTTGAGGGGCAGAAATGGAAACAAAAAATTCAACAAGATTAATGTAGGTGCAGTTTTTAAATATCTGAGTAATGAAATACCAAAGCAAGCCACTTAGTAAATATTGTTTATTAATTTAAAATTTGACTAATTTTTGGCATTTTTTCTACTTATTTTTGAGGGGCATTTCTACTCAGTTATAGATGTCTTAATTGCTAAAATTATATCTTGAGTCCATATGACTCTCAGGAAAGGTCTATGAAAAATGTAGTCCCGTTTCAGCCTCTTTATCCATTTAGTTGTTCACTCGTGCTTACACAAATGTCTATTAGTGTGGTATCCAAAGGCACCCAGAAAAGGCTAAGCAGGAATTGGTTACCAGAGTAACCAAAATAGAAACCAGAGTCTTTAAGTCTCAGCTGTGCTGTGCAGAATGGTTCCCTTTTGTGAAGAAGGGACTGAACATCTTTCCTCCCATCCACTTTCTTCTACATTCTGTTCTCAAACTAACTCTTTTATACGCTTCTCACCCACCCATCTTCCACCCGCAACTGCTCCAGATTTTAAAATACTAAGGCAGAGTGAATTCTCTTTCTGAGCCTACAACTAAACAGTAATTAATCTTTTCTATAACTTAGCTTGGAAACTTTTTGAAAAATTGACCTGGCTGCTTTCATAGCATGTTTAAGTAAAGGGAATTGGGGAGACGGGGTGGGTAGGGAGTCTATTTTTGGATCATATTTTCTCCATCTCCTTGTCTCTAGGCCAGTCAAAGGTGTAGACAGTCAACAGGTAGCCTCTCCCCTCTGAGGCTCCATGTGCTCCTTGCCATCTGTCAGAGTTAGATATTAAACATAATAATATCCTTGCTTAGGTTTCACCAAAAAGGTTATTTGAGAGTAATCTAACCCAAAGTCCATGTGAGGCATTTGATTAATATTCAAAATCAGACCACTCTATTTAAAAAGTAAACCTGTGGAGATTAAGTTTTGATGAATAAATATTTTTTGCAGGTCTTAGCCTATGAATAACCAATACTGTGGTTGGACTGGCCCTCGTGGCTTTTATTGCGATTCTAAGATGCCCTTCAGCAATACCCATGAGGAAATTTTGAAAAAATAAAGGTTTATTACTTACAGGACCTAAAAGTTACACCGCACAGCTGGGCCACAGAGCAAGGTCACAGTCAGAGAGAGGTAGAGAAAGAGCACGGGCTTGGGGTTTTGCTTTTACTGAGGTCAAGGGTGGGAGCTAGGGTTTCTCAGGCTCCTTCTTTATTGGTGAATTTAAAACATAGGAGCAGGAATTTAAAATGCAGGAATAGAAAAAGAACCCAGCAGCCCAAAAGGTCAATTATCGAATCAACCAAGATGTCTAGAACAAAAGAGCCTGGGGGCTTCACCTAGTTTTGTGGCCAGCCATGTGTTTATTCAAATAGCACACTTTGAAGTAGATGCCTTGCCAATCAAAGCTTAAGTAAGGCACTTGCATTACGAAAAGAAAAGCCAACTCTCAGGCCTTATGCTACAATCCACCCCATGATACCAAGTCATCAGAGTCCATGGTAAAGACATTAGCTGCCTGGGTAGCAAATATACTAAGAGTCAAGGGGTAGGGCATGGTCATAATCCAGAAAGTATACATCTAAATAGAATCATAGCAGCAAAGAATATAGTAATTAAACAGGCAGTAGTCTGAAATCCAGTGTATAGCCATTGTCCCAAACTTGAAGAGTCCAGCCATGAAAATAGGTCAGCAATCTCAAAGGATGGCCCTGAGAATCTGTTCAAGAATTTGGGTAATACTGTGAAATATTTTGACATCTTGGGCCATCCATTGGTATGAAATGTCCAGAATAGGCAAACCTACAGAGACAGAAAGTATATTAGTTACTGCCTATGCCTGGGTGACATGGGAGGATTAGAGGGTGATAACTAATGGGTATGGAATTTCTTGTAAGTAAGTTTGAATCTATCCTGAGTTGGCAGATTGTTCCATATCCCATCAAACCAGTCTCTTAATCCTGAGAATATGTCAATTTGGTTAAAGTTTGTGTCTCATTTCAAGAGGCAGTGATGCAGGTGGACTCCCAAGGTCAGGCCCATGTGGTACAAGCATTTGCATCAGATTGTTTAATGAGGTATTTCTATGGAAACAAAAGAAAAACAATAGTTAATGATTGAAATAGAATATAATCCTGTTACCAGCCACAAACACAGGCTTTTTTTTACCTGTCACTCAAGAGGGGCCAAAGTAAAAACTGGAATGCTAGGTTTATGGCAAGGAAAGGGGTTTATTTCAGGTGACATCAGCCAGGAGACAGGAGTAAGCCCTCAAATTCGTCTCCTTGAGAGATGAGAGGCAAGGATTTTTAAAGGTTGCTAGGAATGCAACTGTTTGTAGGAAGGGGGAGCATATGTCCCTGCTGGTTGATGTCTTCCCACCAGCCCTTGTTTGGCCTTGTGAGGCTGCTTTGGGATGGATGGGGAGTATGGCGAGATAAGGGAATCTGCAGGTGGGTGTCCTTGGTTGTCTGCCTCTGTGATGGATGGTAGATTCCAGCACCAGGAAGTGGAGGAGTTTGGGTCTGGGAAGCTTCAGTTTCTTACAAGGACCCATAATTAGCCAAAACTTCAACATGAGGCCACCTGGGCTTTCAACAATTTGTAACTTCTATTTACCTTGTGAAGCTCAGGGACACAAAGGCCAAAGAAACTGATATTTACATATGAATGTAACTAAGGAAGCATGGAAAAGGAAGGGTAGCTCAAGAGCGCCAGGTGTTAGATTACTGCAGACCGTTGGCTGCTTCTCTATAGACAAAAGTTTCAGCTCTGCTGAATGAGACATTCCTGAGGAATCTTAAGAAAATGTTATTTATTCTCTTATCATGGAAAGAAGGAATAGTTTGGGCAGAGGACATAAATCTTTTGTGAATAAATCATTCTCTCTACTGGTTACTGACTGGCTGCTAATTCGCTTGCCTACCTGCAGTTTTAAGTATTTCTCCAAAGCACACTTTGAGAATAAGGTAGGGGAGGTGGGGTCTTGTGAGTCAGGGTCATTTATAGTTCCAAGGAGGCTTTCTTCTATAAGATGGTTTCCTTTATGCTAATTTTTGTGTACGTCCATCTCAGCTAAATCAGCAATGCCAATAATCCCAGTTTCTGAGTTCTGAAGGCAGTCTTGAGAAGGTTTCTAGATGTTGGACTCTAAGGATCTTCAGATAAAGTGAGGGCAGACAGTGGCAAGCTGATTTTCCTGGTTTGCAGTTTGGGGCTCTCTTTCTGAGAGGTCCATAAAGCAATAGGCATGAAGATTGGCCATACATGAGCCATCGTAGTGATTTCTTTGAAGTTTATACAAAGTAGTCCAATTTTAGCCTGCATGGCTTCAGGAAAAGGGAAGTTTTAGTTCTCAGTTATTCTCAATCAAGTCACAGGGTAGAAGAAAAACTGGAAATGTTAGTTTGAACAGTTATAGCCAAAGATGGAGGCAACCAGAAGAATTTAGCATCAGTCCAGTTTACAGGTGGAAAACAAAACCTCAAGGACAATTAATAATAGCACTAGAATCTGATATCCACAAAAGTGATTATTGAAACATAAATTTCTATCTCTACAATCACTTCCATTTCTATCAAAGATAATCAAAATAAGACTAATTTATTTGCAAAATAAGCCTCATTGAACTTGGCCTGCTTACTTATATAAGTGCAGCAAGAATAGTGATTGATGATATAGGCTCTTTCAAGTCTGCTTTCCTGGAACTTTTCATAGAGGGTCTCAGATTGAACTTTTAAGAGTCTCTGGAGGCTAAGAAGTGAAGCCAGGGACTCACCATCACACTTTGCCTGAAATATCTGTAGATTTGGGTGAATTCCTCTCTTCTCAAGGTCTCCAAAATATGCTGAGGTTCCTTGGCCTGCCAGGAAGTGACCTTCCTTACTCACCTGATAAGGCTACCGGGAACCCTGGAAGCAAGGTACCAGGCTGATTTTTCCAAGGGGCTTTATTGGTTCTATAAAGTCAACTTTAGTTCATTATAGTTGTCTAGTCATATCTAAGTCTATGAATATCTGTCTTGATAATATAACCAATGTTTCCAATTGCATCCTGTTACAAGGAGAACAGATTCTTATTGAACTTCTTTGAATAACTATATTGCAACAAAAATAAGAATACTCATTGAGAGCTCCTCAATTCTGGAGGGATCAGATATGGAGAAAAAAATAGTTGTTTCATCTTTGTTCACAAAGATATGCTTTCTTAAATTGCTGTAAGTCACAGTTAGCTTAAGAGAAAAATTTTTCTTAAATATGGAAAAGATTAGAGAACCAGCAATGTTTCAAACAAAAAATCATAGAAAATTATAACCATCCTCATCACTTTATTCAGTCCTATGCAATTAATTCTTGATCTTGATCTTTTGTTAGAAGTTTTATGAATCCAGTTTTCCTTTGAGTTAAATTCTTACCCAGTTCACTGATATCATCTGAAAGTTATGAGAAATTTGTACTTGTCAGAATCCTTTCCATGCATTTCCTTGAAGATGATGCACTTTTGCAAAAGCATCAGAGTAAAACAATAACTATTTGACAAAAAGATGACAAAATGACATAAGATTTAAAAATGCCCATGGTTAAAAATCTAATGAGAGTTCACGATAATACAATTGACAAGGAAATTTGGTCATTTCTGTGACACCCACATTTTAAGATGATAACTGGAATTATTACTGATAATATTACATATCAGATTTAGGAATGTCATATAATTTCTGGAACACTTATATTAATAACATGTAACCATATGAGGATATTCATTAAGAAGATTTAGAATAATTTCTTATTTGACAATGCTTCCCATGTAATTTAACATATAAAATAAGCCTAATTAGTTTAATGTCTCTCTTTTTAAAGGAGAGAGAATGAATCATTGAGATGTTCCAGGGACCCTCTGGAAAATCCCAAAGTTACTTCCAGGGCAAAAAAACCTTCATTTAGAATTTGATTTTGGAAAGTCTATCAAAAATATCAAAAGGCTTTGGACACTTGACTAAATAGGATCACAGATCCTTATGAAACAATACTTAATTATCTACTTAACCAAAGTAACAAAAGATTTTAAAGGCGAATACTGAAGCTTACAAAGTTCTATTATTGAGAAGACTCAGTTTTCTTAAGTAATCAAAGACCTGATTAAGTTAACTTGAAGCACAGGAAATTATTTTGATAAAACACAAAATCTTTGCTTTCTAGCCAGATTACTTAAAAGATGAAGAAAAACCTTTCACAGCCTCTTTATCAGCAGCAGACCAATGCTCCAAGAACACTTTGTTTTTTTAACAAATGAAAGGAAATTACTTAAGTATACTACTGATATTAAGGCTTACTTTTTAAAAAGAATCCCTTACAACAATTCAATTTTAGCCAACTTGACCACACAAGGTAAAATTCTCTCTTTCTCTTTCTCTCTTCCAAACTTTCTATACCATTTTGTCCCTTTATTCTGCTCTTTCCCATTCTGAAATAACAAGCTTTACTTTAGGACGAATTTATTTTCTTTTCCCTTAACAAAAATGCATCTCCATACCTCGCATCTTTCTCTTTTTTTAAGGAAGATTACCCCTGAGCTAACTGCTGCCAATCCTCTTCTTTTTGCTGAGGAAGACTGGCCCTGAGCTAACATCCATGCCCATCTTCCTCTACTTTATATGTGGGTCTCCTACCACAGCATGGCTTTTACCAAGCAGTGCCATGTCTGCACCTGGGATCTGAACCAGCAAACCCCAGGCCGCCGAGAAGTGGAACATGCAAACTTAACCACTGCACCACCGGGCCGGCCCCATCTCCTATCTTTCTTATCCAAAATCATATCCTACTTTCCTTGAATACAGAGATGTTTCCCTTGTTATTTCTAGTAGCTTTAATTATACATGTTAATTAGAATTCTTAACCCTTACAAACCTTAATTTCTAGAGAAAACTTAGAAGTAAGCAATTGTGAACCATCTGTTACATCAGAATTCTTTACATTGGCAAATTTATGAGTACATTTCATAATTTCTAAAAAAATCATTTCCTAATAGTACAATTTTTTAACGTGGCACAAGACTTGTTTACTAGTAGACTCAAATCTCTTTAGTTTCTCTGTAATAAGAAATCAAAAGTAAGTAAACTTAGACTTGTTTACCAATTAATGTTTCAGTATTTTATCTTATTTGGAAATGATCTAATGATCTAGACATTCAATGAATGCCCACCATTTAACTTAAATTCTAAGGGTGGAAGTTACCAAATATTTAGGAAACCATTTTTAAGTAGACATACCATAACACATAATTATTGCTGAAAGTTTCTCCTAAAAACTCTTAACCCACTTACATATGTCTAAATCACTTCCTCCCAACAATGATGTTTAAAGTACCCATGAAAATTTCATTAGACAGCAGACAAAGTCAGCCATCATCTCAAGCTACTTTTCTTGCTTACAAATTTTGTAATAGAGATAACATGAATTTGACTAGTAAATCCAGTTAGAATAAAAGTCATTTATCTGCATTACATTTAATGCTGATAACTCTAAAGACATACCTATTTTAATTAAACCAAACAAACTAGCTTTTATTTACTGTCGATGAAAATAATCCATAACCAATCTATAAATGAAAATTTGGGAGAGTTTATTCTGAGCTGAAATCTGAGGACAATGGCCGGGGCCTTTCTCCCCGAAGGAAGAAAGGGCACCAAAGAAGTGAGGTGTACAGAGTGGTTATATACCCCCAAACAGGACGTTTCACATATGATTGAAATGTCCCTCCCACAATAGTCACAAGATTGCCCTGTCGGCACAGCGCTTGATGGACACAGCAGGTAGTGGGTCTGCTATCTCAGAGAGCATAGCAGGAGGCAAGCCTATTGTCTCGAGCTGGGTGGTCACAGGTGAGCGCAGCAATCAGTTCCTAGCCTAAGGAAAGAAACTTAATCCTTAAGGAAATGCCAAGGTTGGGAGGCGGAGGGAAGTTGCACCTTTATCTCAAGGGCCTTTGTTCTTGCCATAGGGAATATCTAAAGCAGCCATACAATGCATGCTCAATGACCTTGGTCAGGCCAAATTATGTTTACACCAAAGGGCTTCCTCATATACTCCAATATATACTATTACTTGCCATTTTTATTTGTCTTTACCAAAGATTATCCTAGATCACATGAACTTGAAAAACATTTGGGTTAGTTTCTATACTTCTGAGTTTTAGGAATCCTTAATTCATGAGTACTTATTTTTAAGCCAATTAAATAGAACTTTTTTACAAATTAATTTTGTCAATATCATCTGGAGGTAGAGAAGAAAAAAATCGCATGTACCTAACATATATCCATAGACATAAATAAACATGCAGGCAGATACAGAGATCCTATAGCCTGTAGCGTCCATTCCAAAATTTGAGCCATGAATCAGCTACAACAATACCAAGTTCACTAATTTATAAATAACTGTTGAATTCAAATTGGCAGACAGACCAAGTTAAGGTTACCCACTCCAATGACTAAAGCTTTTTAGTAATATTTATGGAGAAGATTTTAAAATTTGTATCTGTCCTTGACAAGAAGTCTTTAAAAGGCTGTAAACTAAATTTGGGACAAGAAAGCTTTTACAGCAGTTTGTATTTTAAAAGGCCTCTTTCCTCCTTTATATTCCTTCAGTCTCAGGTGATTGTGGGAAGAGATTTAGTTACCCCCCGGGGTGTTTACATATCAAGACACAGTAAGATTTATATTTGCAAGGGACGGAGAAAGAATGTAAGTTTTCTCCTAGGGGTTTTAGTGCCTTTTATACGGTCTCGGCAGTCCCAACAGAATGTAAATAGCACAGCCCTGTAATTAGCGGGATCGCCCTGTATAAATAATTCTGTGGACTCAGGGTCTGATGGGGCCTCTTCGGAGTTAGAAATGATGAGGGGGTCACTTGGGTCATTATGGTCGTGGAAATGGTAAGTCCATTGAGCCATACCAATACTGGGCATCAGGAGATTGGCCTCATCCTAGTGTTTTCCATTCCTTTCATAATGAGCCTTAGCAGTGATGACTGTGATGGAAGGATGGGCACAGCACCAGGTAATAAATATCCAAGTAAAGAGAGGAAGGGCCCTTATGCAAACATCCGTGGCTCTGGGGGCCTTTGCCTTTTCTTTTCCCGCTTCCTCCTCATTAGAGGCCTCCATAACCCTGTCAGCAATTCCCTCGGCAGCAGGGAAGCCTCATGAAGCATGTTTCTTCATTCTGTCCTGTTCAGGGGAAAGCTGAGGAGACTCAGAATGTGTGGTATCTCTAAGGAAATGAGTATATAGCCCAGATGAATGTTTAAGAACATTATGGATTTTAGATATATTAGATATGGATATAGAGATATTCTTCAGTTGATGCATTTTGGCAACTGTGAGTAACAATTCAGAGCCCATTCTAAACAAACAAACAAAAAACATGCAATAGCTGATTAGTTCCCCACTCTCTTTCTTACTGCATAAAATCTTTAAAAAAGGTCTGAATTTCAGTTAAGATATGGTTTTTTTATCTCAGTTTCTACTTCTTGTTTTTTCTCCTGTTACCTTAATCTTACTGGAAAATTTTGGATAATGTCACTGTGAGCCCTCTTCATAGGTGGCCATTTTCCTTTCCTGGGTGTCCCAAGAGACCTCTCTGGGATTGGAGTCTGCCTCCACTAGTGTGATACACACAGGGTCTTTGGGAAATGCCCTTAGGTCTCTGGAGAGTAATACCAGAATCTTGGCATGTTGGTATGCCACGGCATTGAGCAACACCCAGGAAGTCCTTGGGATTTTGCATTTATAAAGAAGCTTGTGTACCTCCTTAGGGTTCTTAGGAAGTACTAACACCAGATGTTCAGGACATTTATATTTGTCTGTTAACTTTAGCAACATCATGCCAGAGATTAGACCCATAATATTCCATTGGGTCAGGGGACAAAGAATGACAGTAGTGAGTGAGGTGGTGACACCATGATCATAGGCCTCTGTTTTATTTTCCCTCTGGTGGTGCCATTGGTTTCTGGTTGCAAGGCTATTTCACTCTTCTGGGTTAGAACATGCAGTCCAGGCTTGGCGACTCAGTGGTCTCAGGTGGATGTCTCCCATCTTCCTCACCTACAAGAATCTTTTCCTCAACCTTCAGCCCAGAGCCTCTCCTTGGGTAGTGACAACAGCCTTGTGATCCAATCAACCCTCTTTAGCTCTCCTTGGCCTTGAGGCATAGAGGACCTTTATGCACATTAGTCATCATTGAGGCCTTTATAATTCATAGTCTAACCATCTTGTTAGACCATATAGCCTTGATCATGCTGCTCTAGGGATACCGTTGGATTATTATAGCAGCTGTGACCTTTTGGGTTGGATACCACAGGCAACCCATGACAGAGTCACTATGCTAAAGCATAAGCAGAGTGACAGACCCTCAGCAAGTGGCTCTCCTATCCCAGGTGGTGTTGCCCACCTGAGTGAGGTGGTTAGTAAGCAAGTTGGAAGTAAAGGGCATTTCCCTTGATTAACTGCAAGGGCAATCATGCAATCCTGCCAACTATGTCAATTCTCTTGTGTGGATCTCAGCCTATCCATAATCAATCTTGTGATTGGACCAGTCCTTGTGGTTTTTATTATGATTGCAAGATGCCCTTCAGCAATAACCATCAAGAAAGTTTGAAAAAATAAGGATTTATTACTTACAGGACCTGAAAATTACACAGCACATGTGGGGTCACAGAGCAAGGTTGCAGGTAGAGAGAAGGGGAGAGAAAGCACAGGCCTGGGGTTCTGCTTTTATTGAGGTCCAGGGTGGGGGCCTAGGGTTTCACAGGCTCAGTCTTTATTGGCGAATTTAAAACATAATAGCAGGAATTTAAAGTGCAGGAAGAGGAGAAAAAAAAAAAAAAACAGTAGCCCAAATGGTCAGTTGTCTAAATCAACCAAGATCTCTAAAACAAAGGAGCATGGGGGTGGAGGGATTGGCCCGGCTCTTTATCTAGTCATGTGGCTGGCAGTGTGTTTATTCCAGATAGCCCTGTTTGAAGTGGATGCCTCTGCAATCAAAGTTTAAGTCAGGCACTTACATTACAAAAAGAAAAGCCAACTGTCAGGGCTTAAGTTCATCAGGCCTGTGTTCTCATGTGTCCATTGCCAAAGCCACCAGCCTTCCAGCCTCTGCAGTACACCATCTGCTTTCTCTCCCACTAGGATGGATGGGCCATAGGGATCCATCCTCTGTCGTCCCTCCCTACTACAATATGGTCTTGCAACATCAGCATCACCTAAGCAGAGCCTCAGGTCTCACCCCAAATACACTAAATCAGAATCTTCATTGTAACTACGTCCCCAGGTGATTCATATATACAAATGCACATTAAAGTGTGAGAAGCGTTGTTCTGGTCTACTCAGGAGCTCTGTTCTGCGATACTATGTTTTTCTCCAAGGGAATTTACACACAAAGATGACATTCTGGCAACATATTTGTTAGATGAAAAGGCAAAAATGCAAGTTACCTAGATGATTATTTTAATAAAACGGTATGTACAAGCAAATTTCCATAGAGGAAACTTGACAAAACTAGAGGTAAACACTATAAACATTTATTTCCTTTTTAACTTTACCAAAACCTTGTGTATCAAAAGTATTGAGTGACTGAATCATTCCTATTCCTAAAAATAGGAATAGGACCCATTGCTTTGTGCTGTGCTGCCAGTTTCCATGTCCTCTAGGATGTTTTTTCTTCAAAGGATCCAATCATATACATGTTTTCAACATACTTCAAATCCTCTCTATTTTGTTTGTTTCTGGGCCTCACTCTTCCATGGTCAAAATAATGTTCTTTTGTGTTTTGTTTCAAATTCAGTCTCACACACATAAAAAACACAATAATATAAAATTCCTTATAAGAACTTCATATTGTCACATTATTGTCTGGTTCTTATAACTCTGTGGGGCAGGTGCCATCAATCCTCATTTTCCAGGTAAAGGGCTAAGGCTCTGAGAAGTCTGATGACCAATTCAAGGTCTTGAAACCAGTAAACAAACAACAAACCCTGTACTTAAAGCCAGTTTTGTTGATTCTAACTCAATGTATAAATGTAATCTTTTTTCCTACCAAGTCAGATAGAATCTGATGAAACTTCTTTGCAAGGATCTGTATTTCATAGATTTTTGCTTTCAGTCTACCAAAAAAAAAAAAAAAACTACCACAGAATCTCAGCTCCTGAGAACATGTACCCAAAATTTCCGTCTGCAATGTATTTGATACCGAGATACTCTATGTGTGAGCGTGAGCAGGTGCTTTCAGGGAAGAGCGAGTGAATGGAGAGTCAACTCTGTTCATAATTCCTTGAAGCTACTAAACTTTTCCTTTCATGATCCCTCCAATTTATGCATTTTAATGCTAAGATAATTCTTGACTGCATTTTGGGGAAAACAGTTTTAGCACTTGGCAGATTGCAGAGAATGTCAGTTCCCATTTTCTCCTTCAGTCTGGGTAAAAGCCACGAGGAAAACAAAAAGTGTGGGGCAATGTTGGGATCATAAATATTCAATTCCTGGCTGCTGCTTTTAAAGGCAGAAAATGTGGGATTTTACAGGCATAAATAAGCTCTAAGTTTACTTAGAGAAACTGGATTTATGGCATGTCCTAACTATCCTCCTTAAAATCATTTTGATATTTGACATTTACAGTGAATGGTAAATATGTTCCTAGAGATGCAATACATTGTAATACCATTTCCTAGAGATCTTTTTCCTTTTATTCACCTGGTTTTAAAAATTACTCACAAAATTTCACAATCTGGTTAAAAATTAATAGGACAGCTGTAGTTCACCGAAGGGGGAAGACCCCATAAATAATGCATATGGCAAACTACCTAAGGAATAACTAATAAGTTTAGATTTGTGGTGAATTATTAACAACTGGGTAGCAGATGTGATTCTGTTATTTTACCCAAGTTTGAAAAGTTTTTGTTTTAATGAATTTGGCAATAGTTTCCTTTCTATAATTCCCAGAAACCATGGAAGTAAATTGGGAATATTAAAAAAGAATTGATTTTCAACATGTGCCATCATTTAGAAAAGAAATGTCTCTTAGAATTTCTTGTTAGAATTTTCAGACTTAGTATGAATGATGTACTGTGCTCTTAATTGTGAGAGACTCTACGCTGTGTTTCACACGAAACATTATCCTCACAATGACCTTGAGAAGTAGATCTTATCTCACTCTACCAGCGAGGTAGTGTGTATAACAAGCAGTGGTGCTGCCTGGAAAGACTGCACCTGTAATAAAAAACCCATGAGATTCATCATTACACCCCTCACCCTGCACTACAAAAGCTCAAGTTGTCTTCTTGAGAAGTAGAGGACATCACACCATTTGTGTGGCTTGGGCCTCCTCTCAAAGAATTGGAAGTTCACCCTCTGGACAACCCATAAATCCCCCTTTTCTAAATATCTTGCCCATAATGTTTATAGAGAGATTATCTAATTCTTCAGCAGATACATTATTCTAAATTAAAATGCACGTCTGTGAGATGTCACCTCGCATCTGTTACTAAGGCTTTCATCAAAAAGACGAGAGATAAGAAGTGTTGGAGAAGACATGGATAAAAAGGAATCTTTGCACACTGTTGGTGAGAATGTAAATTGGTATAAACATTATGGAAAACAGCATGGAGACTTCCCAAAAAATTAAAAATAGAACTGCCCATTTTTGGATATGTATCTGAAGGAAACAAAATCAGTATCTCAAAGAGGTATCTGCTCTCCTATGTTCACTGCAGCATTACTCACATTAGCCAAGGTATGGAAACAGCATAAGTGTCCATTGACAGATGAATGGATGAAGAATGTGTGGTATATATAGAATGAAATATTATTCAGCTGTAAAAGAGAAGGAAATCCTATCATTTACAACCACATGGATGAAACTGGAGGGCATTTTGCTAACTGCAATAAGCCAGACAGAGAAAGACAAATACTATAAGATATCACTTATATATGGAAGCTAAAAAAAAAAGTCAAATTCATAGGAACACAGAGCAGAATCTAAAAAGGGCCTTGGAGGTGGGGCAATTGGGGAGATGTGTTTATCAAAATGTACAAAATTTCAGTTATAAGATGAATAAGTTCTGAGCATCTAATGTACAGCATGGTGACTATAGTTAATATTATTGTTCAAATAATATTTGAAATTTGCTAAGGGAGTAGATCGTAAGTGTTCTTACCAAAAAATATACATATGTGAGATATGGCTGTTAACTTGATTGTAGTTATCATATCACATTGCATACTTTAAATATATACATTTTTCTTTGTGAATTCTATGTCAGTAAAAATGCAGGAGGAAATGCACTTCTAGTAGGAGGGCTCTTTATCCCTTAGGTCTATGTCTCAGCCCTCTGGCACCACTGCTCCACAGTGTGCAGAGCTCTCTCCCTCGCATTTTCCTGTGTAATGGGCTCTTTCTAATGGATGATTGGTGCACTGCTTGGATCTAGGTGGTGAACTTTCTTCCCATCAAGAGTACGGGTGATTCTAGTGAGATCCCCGAGCTGCTTCCTTCCTAAAAGATATCTATTTACTTATAGGCGCCTATGTCTGTGTATCTGCCCAAGGGCAGGACCTTTTATACCCTCCAAAGGCAAACATATTTCTCTGTTTGTGTAAGCGTCAATCGTGCGGCACACACTACCAATGGAAGTGCTTTGTTTTCCAGAGAGCCAGTATACCACTCCCTAGAGGTTGTACATCCCCACCTCTGCTACCCTGAACTTTCTATTCTACTTACTCTATTATGAGCTGGGGCCAGGATGCGGTTATAGCTGAAGTGGTTTGAACTATTTATGTTTATTACTAATAGAGTTATTACTAACAGGAAAAAGGTAGACTGTGTAATATAGGGGAAAGAGAATTAAGTAAGGAGTTAAAAATACTTTTTTTATTCTTCAAATTGCTATTTCCAAGAAAACTTGGATGAGCCATTGAACTTGTGCCATATCCATGAAATGGAAAATATAAAACTTACCCTAGCGACCTCATAGCATCATCGTATGACTTAAATATGCTGGCATCTGTGAAAACATTTTGAAAAGTAAGATTTTCAATGTCAAATTGCTTTCTTCTTATGGTACCTTAACATTTTCAAGTATTTCACATTTCTTATTTTATAATCACAACTTTGTGATATGAAGGACAGCTATTATTGCCATTTCACGTGCTGCCAGGAAGGGGCACAATCTTCCTATTGTTAGTCATTTTTCCTTAGGGTATGTGTCCATTGGTAACACAGCTCTTCACTCATCTGCTTGTGGTTCTTCCATGTCTGTTTATTTTTCATCATGTTATCACACCAAATATTTCCTGGTGTCCTGGAAAGGAGAGCGAGGAGTATGAAACCATCCCCCCAAGAAGTATATAATATATTGCTTCAAGTTCACAACATTTCATATGTAATATTTTTAATATTAAAGAAAGCTAGATGATAGTTCGTCTAGAAAACACATCTTTCAGCTAAAGCTTATGCTTTTTTCAAAAAAAATCAAGCCCAGGATACAAAGGTTTTAAGATTTGAGAAAAAAATATTATAAATCATCTTCAAAGATATAGAGTACAGCTGTGAATAATTTTAAGAGAGCTCAAACTAGGAATTAACAGTGACAAAATATTAGAAGTTAAAATAATAATGATTTTTTGTCATGGAGGAAAATTTATAAATAATGTCATGAATATATCAATCAGTCAGGAAAAATAAAAACACTCAATTAAATGGATTTAATTTAGCTCATTTTTCTAAGAAAGAACATCAAATAATTTAAAAATTAGCTCATAACGAAATTTTAATGTAAAATAGAACTTCTTGCTTAGTTGTCTTGGTGACATTATAAATTTAACCTCCAATTCTACACCCTCTAAAAAACATCTCTGATTTTGATATTCAAAATGATGACTTTTTGTATTTTTTGATTCTCAACTTATTTAGCTAACATTTAATTCCTCCTTTCTTCATGACGCTACGCCAGGCTCCATGAGGAATATAAAAGTTCAAAAAGGAGAAGAAGCCATGTCTGCATCAAGATAATTTATAATTGAGTGGTAGTTTCAATGTGCCTATTATACCACAAAAATAAAACGAAGACAACAATATTCATATGACGATCATAAAGTACTATGAGAACTCAAAGAGTGAAATCACTTCCAGTTGCAGACACAGCAGAAGGCTTCACTGCACAGAAGACACCTGAGTAGAGCCCAGAACAGTGCACAACTCTCATGTGCTTCCTTAGGCAGGAAAGGGAGCAAACGCATTTTAGACGACTTTTCACAATTAAAGTTACAAAAAGTCTTCTCACGTACCTCTCAGCTAATCTGAAATTTAATTAACCAGACACACAGCAGTCTCCAAATCTTCTGGTTAACATAATTTCTCCTGGAATATTCTTTAAGTAAACGAGTGAATCATTGACGTTTATGATAATAGTTTGTTTATTGAGGAGGGCCTGGCACTGCGCTTGGTGTGTATTAGAACTCTAATAGAGAGCACTGTAGAAATAGAATGCTCCAAGAGAGATTAGAGAGTAGCCACACTTAATAATTAGCCGGTAATACAAAACTAGTCAACATTAAGGACTAAACATTTTGGCTGAATAAGGGGCTGAAAACATTCAGATGCTGGATAATCAGTGAGACTTGGTGAAGTCAGGAAGGTTTCCGTGGAGAAGGGTAAGTTTATAGCTGAACCTTGACAGGTGATTGGAATAAGGAGGGCAGAAGCAAGGGTATTCCAGGTCAGTGCCAACATGAAAAAGAGCTCAGAGAATAGAATACAAAGAGAATGCTCAGCAAACAAGGAGCAAAGAGAAAACACAAAGTCTGCACAGAGGGTGAATGGAGTGAGTAGTAGGAAAAGAAGATGAATAAATAAAGCTAAGGAAGTTGTGGGAAACTGTCAGAGAAATGTCGTTTGCTGTGGTAGGAAACAAGTGTCCTCTACAGTGGTCCAGCAGACCAATGGGAATATTTGCCAGCATGACCCTGATTAAGTATTCCATCAGATCTTTGTTGAAAGCAGTAAGATACTTGTCTAGCTATTTTTAAGAAAGTGATTTATTTGTTTTGTTTTGTTTGAGGAAGATTAGCCCTGAGCTAACTACTGCCAGTCCTCCTCTTTTTGCTGAGGAAGCCTGGCCCTGAGCTAACATCCGTGCCCATCATCCTCTACTTTATATGGGATGCCTACCACAGCATGGAGTGCCAAGTGGTGCCATGTCCTCACCCAGGATCTGAACTGGTGAACCCCAGGCCACCGAGAAGTGGAACGTATGCACTTAACCACTGCGCCACTGGGCTGGCTCCAAAAGAGATTTATTTTTAAATGTTAGAAGATGACTAAGACTCTTCAGGAGTGTCATGAAAAATGCTACTTCAATAGCACAGGGCTCTTCTAGTGAAAACACTGCTGCCTCCTCTGCTCATGGCTCAGTACCCAAGATGCTGAGGCTGGATGTCTAAAGTGCCACCAGAGCAGATTCAGACAAGCCAGATGTCTCTGCCACCAGGTTTGCCAAAGAACCCCACCTCACTGTTCAAGGCACCGCTTCCTCTTCCGCATCTCAGCAGGTGCATCTCATGGAGGAAACTAGGTCACACACATGTACCATAGCCGCAAGAGAATCTGGGAATGTAATGCTAATCTTCAATCCTCTGTAATATAAAAAGTAGAAAGGGAGAGAGTTAGAATGCATGTTGAGCAAGACAACTGAAATTATCAGGCTCATTCAATCTGATAAAGTTTTAAAAATAAAAAGCTGTCAATCATTAGATAAAGACTGAAACCTATATTAATTATCAAAAATATAGATATGGTGATGGGAAACTTTCCCTCAAAATCCAAGATTGTATGACTTAACTATTTTATGAAAACACGTATTTTTAGAAATAAAATTAGCAAAAATAAATCAAATTAGCATGTGTTTATTGCCAAACTTGGAACACACAGAAAGGTACAGACGAGAAAGGAAAAAACATGTATTTTGACCCCCAAATAATCAGTCTTACTACTCTTTCTTTATATTAATTTGTTTGAATATCTTAACTCATATTCCACAGTTTGATATTCTGCATTTTCAATTTTTGATATTAAATATTTTCCAATTGTTGGACATTTTGACTATTCCAGATTCTTGCTTTTATTACTAACACAAATACGTTATTAAATATTTTGCCACATTCTGGATTACTTCTCTAGACAGGTGGAATTATTGAGTCAAGGCAGAGGATCATTTTAATGTCTCTCAATACACATTAGCAAATTACTTTCCATTAAGCTTAAACCAATTTCTACTCATATCAAAAGTGTATCCATTTTATAGCACTTTTGCAGGAGTCAGATATTATTTTTAAATGATTTTCCACTATTATGTGTAAAAATCATGTCATCTAAATTTTCATTGCTTTTGTTGTAAGGTTGAGCTATTTTTTAAACAATTTAGCACTGAATAGTTCTTCTTTTATGAATTACCTTTTTATTCACTTTACTTAATTTTATAGAAAGTAGAAGGCCTAAAAAACTTCTTGTCTTAATATTACATTGTATAAAAAGAAGCCAGATTATAAAAATTTTCAATAATGAGAAAACGCAACATTCGAAATAAATTGTTAAGTGGGATTTAGAATTGTCTTGGACATAACCCTGAAGTCTTATAATTGAAGTTTTGAGGCAACATCTGTATCTCCCACAATATAGCCTTTGGAGTCATTGGTAATCTGTGAATGGATCATGACAGTGACCCAAATGACACATCCAAAGTCAAGGATAGCAACCACTCTGCATACAAGAAGAACAGGAGAAAATTAAACCAAAATTGTAACATGAGAGATGAAACTTAGAAATAATGGTCTGTAATGTTCTATCCACACTAAGTTTGGTTGTAGCAAGCATACTATTGCAGAATATCTTTCTAGATAATTAAAAATAGAGTACATTCTTCCTTTCTCTAATTTGGAGAACTAATTAAGTTCCAGCATTATCGTCCTAATTTTTAAAATATGTAAAATTTCAGTCCTGAAATTATTAATAAATTATAAATTATGTTATTCGTTAGGATTTGGCAATGGAGCCTATTCTTCCCATTTCCTCATCTATGTTATCTATTAAGTCATTAAATTCTATCTTTCAAATATCTCACGAATCTCTTTATTTACCCCCATCCCTCACACCGCTGGCACTGTGCCCATCAAGGAGACCACCATTCCCTTCATCTAGACCAACACAGTCACCTCTTAGCTGGCTCCCTGACTCTGCTATTGCCCCCATCAGTATATTCACCACGTTCTAGAGAGCAAGCTTTTTAAAGCACAAGTCAAATGTCTCTCTACTGACCCCTGGCTCCGGTATAAACTCTAACCAATCTATATAGGAGGTTCTCCCCAATCTGGTTCCTCCCCAATTTTGCAGCCTCGTATCACCAACTCTCCTGCCCTCAATGTCCCAGCCGTGAGGGAGGGTTTTAATTTCTTCCCAGGGTCTCTTCAAAACAGCTCACGCTCTGCATTGTAAGGCCGAACGGAGCCCCTGAAAAACTGAATTCTTATACTGAACACTGGAGATTTTTATTCATCTTACCTTGCGGGAAGGCTGGAAATCTGCATATTTTAAAGCTAATTCTACTGTACACCAGGTTTGCTGTTCTCTTTGCCTTGAATGCCAACCCATTAACAGCTTTGAATGGAATTGTTTTTTATTCAATTATAAAGCACTAACTGCTCACTATATGCAAATCATCATGGCAAACATGTCTCATGCAAACTCCACTGTTTAAAATAATTGTGATACAGATACACCGTTTAACAATTCCTCTTGGAACAAAAACTTTTTTAACAAAATTTGCCTGTGTACCGAGGGCTCAGAAGTATTGGTATATTTGAACAGTCAAAGAAGGCACATCCTCAGGAGCTGTACTATTTCTGTAAAAGAATTCTCAGTGCTGGGCATCAGAGAGTGAACTCCAGCTATCTGTGGAACCAGCAGCCTGGAGAAAGCTGGAAAGCAACATATCTCTAAGCAGAGACTCTGCAACGCAAGGAAAATGAGTATTTCCCCCATAGCTGAGACCTGTAGAGTAGGCCTGAAGTTCCTTCCCAGAGGGAGAAACCCACCAAATTTCTGGAAAGCCCCTGCTGATGCCATCAGCTGGCAGGAGGAATGTCCTTCCTGTGTACCCTTAAGCATTTTGTATTATTTCTACCACTAGTGAAAAAATAAAATCAAGTGGGTTGATTGTTAAGGAAAGAATAATTTCTACTGTTTTGAAACTAAACTAATATTATACACTAAATGTTACTTAATCTTTCCTTAAAATTCCAGAGTGTCCCATGTTCATAATTAGGATTACCAGTTACTTCTGAAATCACTATAGTGCAATGGAAAGAAGACTAACTGAGCTTGGTTAATCACTAGCTGTATAATCTTTGGCAAATCATGCTAATGATTCATCATCTGGAAAATAAAGATAATTCTACGTACCTCACGAATTTTATCAAGATTAAATCATATCATATGAAGTGCCCATCATAGTTCCTAGAACATCGATGAAACCTTATAAAGCCAGTTTCCTTGTTCTTCTTCCTTTATAAAGTAGATATGGAACAAGGGAAAAATCAGAGGCTTAGAAAATCAGGACACGAGACAAAAGAAAGATATAATAATTAACTTTACTGAAGCCAAACAATAAGGAAAGATAAGTAAATAATGACGGAAATGGGTGTAGCGTATCTTTTGCATAACTGATCCATTCATTTGTCTATGTTAATCATTACCTCATAAATTCCAAAATTTATGTTTTTAGATTAATGACTTTCTAACCAAATACGCTTTTCTTTTTCTGATGCTATTGTGTTTATCGCAATATTTTAAATTATTTTAATCTTCCTATTGTAGATCTTGAGATCAAATGGAAAGGAAAATAATTTTTAGCAGTGGCATAAATACATCCAAAAGTACCAGCGGATACCACCTTCTCACAGCTTCATTGTGAGGTCTGCTTCCACTAATTCCTCTGTGTCAGAAGTGTTTTTTCAATCTCCCAGAGATTCCTCTCCTTTTTATTTCATTTTTCATATTTGATGGAATATCTTTTCTTTCTAATTTGTTTTTATCAATATTTTTGTCTTCAAGGAATTGTAATCTTGAACAATCTTCCCAAGTCATTCCATTTTTTAAAGGCTCCTCTCCTGGGCATTAACAGTCCTTTGTCATCTAAATAATGTATTATTCATTTCTTGTCTCTTGGTCAATGATAATGTGTGCAACTCAATCAATACCAAGAAAGCTCTTGGTGTAACATGCTTAATTACACCTCTAAATTTCCGCTTGCCTCATGGTTCTCCAATCACTAATTAGGATGTCTTCCTATTTTCCGCAGTGCAAGACTCGAGAAGACTATTTTTGGTTTTAATTTTTCTCTTTACAAATCATTCTCAACAACTGGGATAATCATCCTTAATTTTTCTATCCTATATGTACAAACCTTGAAAGAATGTTTTCCTTTGTTGTTTCATACAATTTTAAATATTTAAATTAAAATGTTATTTGCCTTGAGGTGGTTTAGGTTTCATCTACCTTTTAGACATTCCTAGTTTTTGTTTTATGTTGTTTTTTGTTGTTGTTCCCTGATTGCTTTCTATACAACTGATTAAGACAGGAAAGCTCCAACCTCTGTAAATGCGTTTTAGTTTACATGATAAAGAAAAATGAGTAGTAATACCTACCAATAATTATTCTCATAGTAACTAGAAAAAATGAGTTTATCTTATATGACTGATGAGTCACATTATACATTCAATAATTACACCTTTCATTTGCTTCCTCTGGACTACACAATTTAAAAGTAAATCTATATCCAATTAGCCTAATATACAAAACAATGATTCTTCAAAAATATTTATGTCAGAACACTGAATCATCAAGAGTCTGGCTCTGACCTTTTTGGTTAAATGACTATCATGGAAATTAAGATTTTCTAAATGCTTTTTTCATAGCAAATTATATAAGATAACAAAAACAATATGGGCCCTCCTCAGGATTTCTAAGGACTCTAACCATTATATACATACATTTAGGACCCTAACCATTATATATATACATATATATGTTCATATATGTATATATATGTCTATATATATATATATATACATTTAGACAAGTTTTACTCTATGCTTTTTATTTTATAATCACTTGTATATTAAATATTTAAAAAACAGTTTAGAATAGAGGTTCTCAAACTCTTTGTTCTCAGGACCTCTTTACGCCCTTAAAACTGTCTAAGGATCCCCAAAGAGCTGTTGTTTGTGTGGATAACATCTATCAAAATTTACCAAACTAAAAACTTTAAGTGCGCCTCTAAAAACAGAAGAACACAAGCACACATTCCGTTAACCGTTTGTATGATGGTATCGTCAATGGCATCCAGCCTTTGGAAATCACTACTGTGCACTAATGAGAGAATGAGAGCACAGAAGCAACAACATTTTAGTATCCTTGTGAAAATAACTTTGACCTCACAAACCCTGACTACCCTTAAGAACTGCCGGATTACAAGAACTGCCATTTTTTCATAAAGCATGAGTTTCTGATGATGCTCCTCAGTGTTCTACTTTGCCTTTAAAGGGGCTTGCCCCATGGCCTAGTGATTAAGTTCAGCACTCTCCACTTTGGTGGCCCAGGCTCAGGGGTTCACATCCCTGGTGTGGACCTACACCTCTCATCAGCCATGCTGTGGTGGCAACCCACATAGGAAATAGAGGAAGACTGGCACAGATGTTAGCTTAGGGTTAATCTTCCTCAAGCAAAAAAAGAGGAAGATTGGCAACGTATGTTAGCACAGGGCTAATCTTCTTCAGCAAAAGACAATGCAAAACAAAACTCTCTGAATGTCTCAAATAAATAAACCACCTACCATCTCTTTTTTTGACAGGTCATAAGGAGGAATGAGATGGTCATAAAAGGCATAGTCAGCAATGGACTCGCAAGTTTGGATGCGGAAAATCAGAATCAGAATATAGGTCTCATATGCCTAACACTTTCCCTTCTGCCACACCCATGTCTAACCGCTAAATAAACCCAATATAGTGTTAAATCAGGCAGACCACAAAAAGCAGAGACATTGATTTCTAAGTAAGTAAAAATGCTAAATAAAAAGCATGTCTTTCTTTGGAGAGCAGTTGAATATGTTAATTCAAGGTAAGACAATTTAAGTGTATAATGGAAGCTTAAGTAATGATTATAAAGTTTTAAAAAAATCAGTCACCATTCACATCAAAAGTGGATAATTGGAAGAAATGGATAGAGGACAAATAGACGACAAAAGGAAATAATGGTCACTGGATGAAGGGCTTCACTAAAAGGTAAAGGACTCAAGTATCGCTTCAGTTTGTCTACACAGAGAAGTAATAAAGCCAGGAATTGTAATTCGGAGAAAGCATGAGACAATCAAACATACGGTATATTATTAAATTTTCTTAAAATAGCAGATAGGATCCACACGGTGCAGCCTGTCCTAGTGGTTTTCCTGTTTGACTCACGGAGACAGCAATCATAAAGTAGTTTATTTTTTTGACAACTGTTCTTATAAGCCTGTTCACTGGCCTAGTTCTTCCCAGGCTGGATGAAAATCCATCCCATAACAGTATGGTCACTTGAAAGCAATTGAAAGTACTACAGTCTCACTAAGTTGCAAATCATAGGCTTGATTCTATAATTCAGCTGTCCATTCCAATGCGTCAATCAAAACTCTCTAGTTCATTTGAGGTTGACGTGTTACCTTGTCCCCCACTGTAGGCCTATTGCAGGAAGAGCACCTACAAATACGGAAGTGGGATTTAGTCTGTTTCTTCACCTTGTCTACACCTAAGCAGCTCCTCCTCATCCTTGACTCCTCTGGATGGTCTTGTTTCTTTCTGGGTTTTACTGGTGTTCAGAGTTGTCTCTTTCTCTCATGGCACTGTCCTGAGTTCCATAAAGACTTCCCATGGCTGGAGACTTTCCACCTGCATTCCCATGACATGGGCAATTTTGTCACTATTTCAGCTAGTCGTGACTTCTCCTATGATCACTGAGCATTAGAAGGCCGCTGGCAGCTTCCTTCAGCTGAGGTCCCATCTCCCCTCCAGTTAGTCTCTTGGACAGAATCTAAGACTTCCTCTTGTGGCCTTGCCTCCCACATAGCTACATCTTTTCCTTTCCCTTGATAAGCTCTGAGAGCTCCATTATTACCAAAATACAAGCCTCTACTCTGCTGCTATGGACCAGCCCAGCCAAGTCTTAAGCTCTGGAATTCTTGAAGGTGACTCAGACAGAAGTTCACTGTGTCACCCAAAGCTGTGTGTGTTTGGGGGAATAAGGGGGATGGGTCACATATCATATTCTCCAGGTGGTCCTCTATAAGTCCAATTCTCTAAGCAGGTATCCTTTCACCCCTCCACTAAAAGAAAGAAGGCGAGCTATATAGGACTACTCACTCCAAAGCAACCTTCAAGATTCCTCCCCTAATTTGCAATGCCTGGCCTTTTTATACCATCACTGTAAATGAGAAGTATAAAGTCATTTAACCAGTTTCCCCCAGCTTCTTTCTTGAAAGTTCTGCACGGTAATTTCACACTTCATTTTAACATCTTGATATGTATATCTAAATATACATATTAATACATATATTAAATATGTATATATACATTTGTATACAAATTGACTAAACACCAAATTAAATGACTCCCTTAATATATCATACACACATATACATATACACATAAAGTCCAGTCTATCATAGTGATTTTCACAGCTGTGTGGGTCAGGAAGAAAAATGAGCTCATCTTATAAATTACCTTCTCTCAGAGTCTTCAAAAAGAAAAAAAAATGCAGCAAGTTTCTCCTAGAAATAAATCCACAATAAAAACAGGCTGAAAGGAAACAGCTCATGTAAGAGTCTTATGTGAAGGACTGAAATGCCACCTCCTCAAATCCTCACTAATTCCAGAGAGGACTATGACCAGATATCGTAATCATGAGAGAGGTCACAGCTACAAAGAGGTCTATAGCAATAGATTTGCCATGACACATAAAAAGGCATTTTAAATTACATTTCGATAGATAAGCTTACTGCTTTGGGCCAGTGGCAAAATATTGTTGTATTACAAAAAGAAAAAAAATAATATTTAATTTATTTTCTTTTTCTCAGTAAAGATTTTTTTTCTGAAGAAAGTAAACCAAACCCTGATAAGCAGCAGGTGAGGCCTACAACAGACTGCAAGTAGGTAGGTCCTGTAAAGTCCAAGTCTCTTCAAATGAACCGCATAGACGATCCCCGAGCAAATTTACAAACGCATCAGGGAACTTCAGTTAATATTCTGTCCATAAGGATTTATCAAGAGTGGAGAGACCCTGGAAGTGTGAAACAAATAAGTGCAGTCCTAAAAGTTCTACCAAACATTAGTAATTACTGATTTTCATACAGGTTATTAAAATTACCTGATGAGTTCACAGGTATTATTTATTGTGCGAGTAAAGAAGAGATAAGTAAAGATGAAAGGAGGTCATACATAGACCAATGATAACAGTGTGTTACAAATTAACAATTATAATTTAATATCATACTATAAACCTGAGGTGCAAAAAATAAAGTCAAATAAACATAGTGAAAGGAAATTCTTAACCAAAAGGAGTCATCGTGGCCTCACTGACTATTTAGGCCAAAGTAATTTGATTTCTCTTTGAAATACGCATACGATTATAGCCAATAAAAATGCAATAGGCATTCCTTGACCTTGACAAGATAAATATTTAATAATATTCTTAAAACAACATGAAGGAATGTTGAAGGAAGTTGATAAAATAAAGGGGATTTGTAACTGGTTGAGTGGCTAATGACCAAAGATGCTAATTTGAATGGATATAATTAGAGAAGGATTGCTATCATTTATTTATTAAGTAACTATGTACTGAATGCACTCTTAGTAGTTTTCTACTGAAGGTAGATTTCCTCAATTGTCTAGTCAGTCCAGGACTCCAGAGCTGGCGTGGTTTACCTGGTGATGAGGGTAGAAACAAGGTTGGCCTGCTTTCCACCATCAAACCTCTAGGAAATAATCGATTGACCTTCCCTAAAGGAATAGGCAAGGAGGTATTCTAATCTCTCCATTACTTATGACTTTGCTCCCTGCAAAAATTGTTAGCATTGATGACATCTCGCCATGCCTCTTGTTCCTTTTAAGAGCAGGTTTCTCTCTCCCTATTGCTTTACAAAGACATAAAAGCAAAGAAGAATGATTTCTAAACAAAGAGGGGTTTTTTAAGTATAAATTTGAGATATTATGTGCTTGCTTCAGACAGGCAGTCTATCTATGGAAAGAGGGGAACCATGCTTCATTTCAGCAGACAATGTGACAGTCTGTTAATCCCATCTGTTTCCCACAAGAAAGAAAAAATTGTTACATATGGGGCTCAAGGAGCCCGAGGCCTCATGGAACGTGTGTCAAATCTTTACCTAAGAAATAGAAATTCAGCAACGTGGCTTATATGAGATTTTATTTTCTTTTAGAGACTTCATGAATGTCTTCTTCTCACATCTTTCATCTTATTTATTGATAAATTTTCCATTAAGATTGAAGATGTGTTCATTGATTTAGGTTGGACAAATTGACTTTACAGTATTGTAGAGTTTTCCTTCGTGGGGAAAACAATATGTATGACCATGGAGCTAAGCTTGATGAGCTTAGATTTAGACCTGAGATATTCACATGTCTCTGAAGCTGAGTCATTACTCATGCAGACAATTAAATTCAATATAGAGAGGAGTTGCTGTAATTCTTGGTGGCATATAAGCAAGCAACTGAAATTGATTCAGGCTAACTTAAGGAAAAGAATTTGATTTCTTAAAATGCTATTGCGTTTCTCACAGCACCTAAGGAAGAATACAGCATCCAAGTTAGAAGGCAGGAGCCAAGTCAGAGCTGGGACTCCCATTAACAGGAAATAGCGGGCAGTGTCTCTGGAGTCCAGCCATCAGGACGGCCTTCTGACCCTAGATGACTCTTCCCAAGTTCAAATCCTGGGAAAGAAAATCTGATTGACTGGGCTTGAGTCAAACTTGAAACCTTAGCTATGGTAGGGGCTGGTGGCGGACTGAGTTGACAATCTGATTAGAACCTCAAGGAATGGGGGTTCCACAAAGGGAAACTATTGCCAGGTCTCTTTCCCAGAAGAAAGGACATGGAACATTAAGCAAGCAATAAAAACAGATATCCACCACAAAGAGTATACTTTAAAATGGACTCACTGTATTTCTAGTTTGAAGTTTGTATGTTGATAGTAAGGTTCTAATTGCTTGAAGTGGGTGATGAGTTCACAGGTATTATTTATTGTGCGAGTAAAGAAGAGATAAGTAAGATGAAAGGAGGTCATACATAGACCAATGATAACAGTGTGTTACAAATTAACAATTATAATTTAATATCATACTATAAACCTGAGGTGCAAAAAATAAAGTCAAATAAACAAAATAAAAAATGTTATCTTGATATCATACAGAAAAATCCAAAATGAGCAGTTATGTTTTGAATACTTAGGACAATTTATTTACTACTACTTCTGGATAACAGTATGATAAATAATGAGGTGACCAAGCAAATCAGAAAATTCTCCTGATTCAGACCTTCCCCAACTGATTCCTTAAATCGCAAATTACAAGTTTGTCTTAGCTGGTCTAGGTCTGCAGCTCTCTCATGTCAATATTAGAATCCACTTGTCAAGTTTAACACAGACGCACAGACAGACAAACCTATTGGAATTTGGAATGGTATTGAATCTATAGATCATTTTCAGGAGAATCAACATTCATTTTACTATTTAATTTTCTAACTTGTGAACATCCTCTCACGTCTCTTTTCATTCCATTTCATCATATTTTGTCCTATATCTCCATTTATTGTCATTTTTAATATGCTTTCATAATTTTTATATTTTTCTGCATAGAGGGCCCTGTGAAATATCTGTTAGATTTATTCCTAAGGCACTGTATGTTTGTGTTGGCATTATAAATGGTGTCTTTTTCTTTCAATTGTTTTTTTTAAATGTTTGTTTCTTGTTTATACACATGCAATTGACTCATATGGCTAACTATCTTGCTAATTTAACTATCTTGCTAAATTCTTCCATCATTTCTGGTTACTTGTCTGAATAGTCTTGATTGTTTTATGTATACAACCAAATCATTTTCAAAGAATGACAGTTTTATTTCCTCTTTTCAAATTCTTATGCTTTAATTTTTTTTTTATTACACTGACTAGAATCTTACACCGACTGGGATATGAGAATGTTAAAAGCAATAAAGCAGGGAAAGTAGATATCTTTCGTTTATCTTGAATTTTAGAAAGAATGCTGCTTACAATTTTCCATTTAGAATAATGTTTGTAAACATTACCAGGTTAAAAATTGGTTTCTATTACAAGCTTACGTTTTATCATGCATGAGTGTTGAATTTGATTGCATACTTCTACTTTGATTGAGGTGATCATATAATTTTTAGTCTTTTAATCAATGTGGTGATTGAAGATGGTAGCATTTGCAAAATTAATCCATACTTACATTCATGGGAGAAACTCAATTTGGTCGTGATATTTTATCTTTTTATACCCTTTTAGATTTGTATTGTAAATATTTTGTGTAAGTAACTTACATCTATTTTAAAGACTAAAATAGATTTTTAATATTTTTATCTCACCTCTATCTGGCTTTGATATTAAAATTAAATCAGTCTTTTACAATGAATTGGGAATGGTGAACCATGAGATTCTAATGATTCAATCTATGAAAATGTGGTAGAACTCACTCATAAAATCACCAAGGATGGATGTTTTGTTCAGAGAATGTGTTTTCAAACTGGTATAGGACTATTAAGACTCTATTGCTTCTTAGAGCCAGTTTTGAAAAAGTATTCTTTCTCTAAGAATAATCTAAATTATTCTGTCCACTTCATGAAAGTGGATGTCTCTCTCTCTCTCTCTCTTTCTCTCTCTCTGTTTCTCTCTCTCTCCTCCCTTACCAATCTCACCTAAGGTTTGTATATTTTCTTAGTCATTTAGAAACCAGCTCCTGGCACTCTTGATCTGGTCTGTTTTCTTTCCTTATTATTTTTTATTTCATCTCTATTTTCTCTAATTATTATTCATCTACTCTTACCTACTTCCTTTTTTAGTTTAGTTTTATTTCATTTAAAAGCTTAAAGTTGGACATTTATCTCATTGATATTCAGCTTTTGTCCTTTTCTAATATAATCATTTCAAACATTGAATTTTTGCTGAAGCTCCACTTTTGCTGATCCCAGAAGGTTTTTATGCAATGTTTTCATTTTCTTTAGTTCTAAGTATCTTTAAAATTTGCATTATGATTTCTTCCTTGACCCATGACTTACTTTAAAATGCACTTTTTCATTTCTAAATATATGACGATTTATTGATTGATTTATAATAACTTTTAACTTAGTTACTCTGAGGTCAGAGAATATGGTACATATGACCCTATTCTTTCAAATTGGTTAAACCTTGATTTATGGACTAGGAGAGTAACTGTTTTGTAATTAAGAAGATGTGAATTCTCTATTTGTCCAACAAATATAAAAAAATCAAATATACAAAAATAAGTTCTATGTTGATACGTTAGATGAAACTTGACAGCTGTGCTGCTCAAAACTTCCATATATTTGTTCACTTTATTTCTCTGCTTTATTCATCAGTACCTGATAAGATCGTATCGAAATTTCTCTCTAAGATAGTGTCATTGAAAATTTCTCCCTATACATTTATCAAATATTTCTCTTTTTATATTTTTGAGCCTATTTCATTAGATATACTTACAATTTTTATATCCTCATGGTAAGCTGAAACTGTTATCATTAGTCGGTAACTGCCTTTGTCTTAGACTGTGATTAACAGCAATACAGAGATAGCAGCACATTTTTATGGGGGTGAGAGGTATATCTGACTGATATATCTTTTTGTAACCTTTATTTTCAATTTTTCTGTGCTTACGGTTTAGGTGTATGTCCTATAGGCAGCATCTGGCCAATTTTTAGATCTGATCTTACAATTTCTGCACTTTAAATGGCAAGTTTAGTCCATTTTAGCTTATTGTGATTACCGATGCATTTAAACTTGTCCCTTCCGTCTGATCTCTTTGTTCCTTTTCTCCTACTTAGTCTATATTTATTTTCTCTTTTTGAAGCATTTTAGGTTGTTTGATTGTATGTCTTTTTCTATTCTTTCTCCCTGTTGTTTTAAATTTACACAATTTATTTTTGTTCCTTTAGTGATTATCCATGAAACGCTAACACTATATTTAAGTGAATAATATCTAAATTAAACAATTTTGACCCCTCTCTCAAGGAAAATAAAATCTTAAGACAACTTTAGCTTAACTCATTCTTCAATTTACATATTGTTATAGTCCAATATTTCAGTTCTATCCTTTCTTAATTCACACTATTCATTATTTCATAGAGACGTTTTTTGTTTGGATTTACATTTTATGTGTGCCATATTGTGTTGTTTACCATTTTTCCACGCATAGCAAAGCATCTTTCTTGGCTCATTTTTCTACTTTATAAAGTGTGCTATTTAGAGCAGGTCTGAAGGCGATATATTCCGTCAGGGTTGTTTTCTTCTTTATTCTTTGCTCCATAAAATTTCTTAATCCTCATCCTTGAAATGTTGTTTTGCTAGACACAAATTCTAGTGTGACATTTATTTTCACTCAATATTTTAAAGATGTTATTCCACCATCTTCTGGCTTCTGAGGTTGCTGTTGAGAAGATCTTTCATTCTAATCGTCTTTTGTTTTTACTTTTGCTTGTGATTTGTTATTTCTCTCTGGCTATTTTAAAATCTTTTTGGCTTTGGCATTCTGCAGTTTCACTACCATGTGTCCAGACCTGGATTTCTTCTTATTTATTCTCTTTGAAATGCTCATTCTCCCCAGATCTGGAGCACATGATTTTCTTGGAGTATCACAGTCATTACCTTTTAAAATATGTTTTCTTTCCTTCGTTTCAATTATTTTCGTTTAGACTTCAAATTACATGTAGGTTATACTTTCTCATTTTATCCTCCATGTATTTCAATCTTTCTTTAATAATTTCCATCTCCTTATCTCCCATTGCAGCATTACAGATAAATTCTTCAGGTATTTCTTCCTGTTCACTAATTCTCTTTCAACAGTGTCTATCATGTCTTTCTACCTAAGTATTAAATTTTTGCTGTCAGCAACTGTATTTCTCACTTCTTAATGTTCTGCTTTTCAAAAACTCTGTCTTTGCATTCCTAAAGTTTCTTGTTGTATATTCATCTGTTTAATTGTATTCTTTATTTCTATGAGCATTTAATACAGAGCTACTTAACATTTACTACCTAAACATTTCAACATCTGTACATCTGCAGTGTATAAAATAGTTGCTTTGTGTGTGGTGTGAGTTTAGTGCTTAACCTATGGGAATCCAGTGGGCTAAACTGGAGGAAGATTTCCTCCAAAGAGAGTTTCATTCTATTTCTGCTAGTAGCCAGGGAGCAATCCATCTCCAGACCACTTCTGATATCCTAGAAGGTCTAGCGTCAGAGAGGGAAGTCTCAGATTCGGTTCCTATCTCATTACTGTTTCAAGTTTTGGTATCCCTGTAATGCTGCTGTTAAGACTCCTTCCTCTAGACAATTCCACCATCTCACTGTGTGAAGTTACAGGCCAGCTCCCTGCCATACGAGCTTTCTGCTCTCCTCTCCCCAATGTTCGGGATCCAACTCCCTACATCTGTGGACTAGGTTCCACGCTGTCCCCACCCTAGCTTAAGGCCACTCCAGGCCTACCATGTCTTTATGTTTGATGGTTTGTTTCTTTGTTTGAGGTTTGGTTTCTGGAGTTCCTTCTATCTTTCAGAAGCAGTTCTGGTTCAAAGAGTGCAGCCATTTGGGGCTTAGCTGCTGTTGAGCCAGAAAATCACTCAGAGATCTTACTGTTGACAATGGCAGTGGGACCAGGGTTAGCATTGGATATTAATTTATTACATTTCTAGTTAAACAAGAGGCATATAAATTATCTCCTAATATGTGAGATACATTGATTCATTTAGTCAGTAAATATTTATTAAGCACCTCCAATGTGCTAGATACTGTTGTATATCCTTGAGATAAATCAGTAAACAAAACAAAGATCTCTGCCCTCACAGAGCTTGCATTCTATTAGGGGAATAGGGTAGAATTATTATCATAAATAATAATCATAATAAATACATTGTATAGTATCAGACAATAAGTTACTAGGGCTTAAAAAATTAGAAAAGATAAAGGAGGTGTAGAGGTTAACAATGGCTTCAACTTTAAATAGAGTGGGCCTCATTGATAGGGTAAGAAATGAGTAGACACTTGAAGGAGATAAGAGGTGGGTATTCTGTGAAAAGCATTACAAACAGAAGGACCTGTTAGTGCAAAGGCACTAAGGTTGGAAGATGCCTGATATATGCTCAGGAGAGCAAAGGGGTCAGAGTGGTTGGTGTAGAGTGAGCAAGGAGGAAGAGGAGTGAGAGATGAGGCAGGAGGTGTAATTGGGGACCAGATCCTGGAAAGTTTCATAGTGCTCTTACTCTGATTGAAATGATGAGTCATTGCAGGGCTCTGAGTAGAGATGTTGAGCTCTTACATTGAAGATAATAAAGTGACAAGAAGCAGTAAGACCTGTTATAAAGGCTATTGCAATAATCTTGGCAAGAGATAGTGAAGCTGGGTGATATCTGTGGAAATGATAAGAAGTGGTCTGATTCTGGATATATTTTGAGGGTCATATTATTATTTGTTGCTGTGCTAACAAATTATCTGAAAACTTAGGGGCTGGAAACAACTAACATTTATTTTCTCACAGTTTCTGAGGGTCACGAATCTTGGAGCAGCTTGATGGTTCTGTCTCAGGGTCTCTCACAAGGTTGCCATCAAGGGGTGGGCAGGAGCTGTGGTCATCTTCAGGCCAACTTCTGAATTCACACTCAGCTGTTGACAGGCCTCAAAAGATCCCCTTCCAAGCTCATCGAATGCTGATCCTTTTTATTTTTTACTTTCAACATTTCATTTATTTCAGAATTGATTTTACTGCAGCCAAAACAGTGGAATTAACTGTAGATAATAACCTATTGTATATATACAGAGGACTTTATTCAGGACTATTGCAATAGGGAGAGATACTGGGCTCAACTCCAAATACAGCAAAGACAGCCGGGCATCTACAGCCAGTAAGTGGAGTGAGGGGGTTAATGGATGGAAAATTACTAGGAGAGGGCATCAAGGGTAGGGGGATTCTTGCCAAACCTTCTTAACCAGAGTGATCAGATATCAAGGGTGGGGAGATGCTCAATAAACTAAATTAGAATTTTTGCTACAACTTGGCTGTTGCAGGCTCAGCAAGGATGGGGGCTGAGGTTAAGGCCTTGTTGAGAAGAGGACTCAGAAGAACCTGACTGAAGCTTGGTCAAGAAGAGAATCTTTGTCACTGGGCTTGTACTTGATAAATATAATTCTTCCCACCATAAAAAAGGTAGCTTCCAACAGAAGTGTTTATAATGTTCATGATCTAGGTAATAGCTGGACATTTCCCTACCAATGTATGAGCAATGACTCTGTACAGTGTGGGGTTAAGAGTAGTAACCCCCTGAAACCAAACATCTGGGTTCAAATTCTGGTTCTGCCGTGTATCAGCTGAAAGACCTTGGAGAATAACTTAACCTCACTCTGCCTCAGGTTCCCTGTCTTCCAAATGGGAAGAGTAGTAATACCCACCCATACGGGGATTCTGAGAATAACTGAGTAAATATATGTCAAGGACCTGGAGCAGTGTCCACTACATAGTGAGCCCTATGGGGTCTTAGCCATTATATTTTTTAAACTTTGGGTCAATTTCCTTACTCAACCTTTAAACTTCCTTTAAACTTTTGGTCAAAATTCCTTCACTGGTTTCAATGAAAACATGTAACTCTGAGCAAATCATAATTGTATAGCTTCTACTGAACAGCACAAAGTAGGTGACATTCCTCTGGAAACCCTTTGACTTTTCTTTCTTCCAGCCAGTGCTCTTTCAAACTCTTTACCTCTTTATACTGCAGAAAAATTTAGGGACCATATTTTGTTACTGAGTATGCCTTAGGGATCTTGCCTTCTACTGTAAGTGGATTTTTAAGGCATTTTTTCTGGGGAAAAAAAATGCAGAGCTCTTCTGAAAGGCATTCTTTTGAATATAATTTTTCCTATCTTCTTCAGTTGGCTTCTATTATTCAGGTCCATTACTCCTTCATTTTATCTTTTATGCTTAGTGTTTTCATGCCCACACACATGGTCTTCTGTATTGGTCAAAAGAGGTGATGGATACCTGCAGTCTTCTCTCCTCTCCTTCTTGGCTCCTCTTCCCACCTCACATTCATGCCGCAGAGCCCCAGGCCTGCCTGGGCTCAGAAATTCTCTGACTCCCTTGATCAAGCAAGAGTGGACGCACACAGTCCTTGGGTACACAACCAATGCTGAAAAGGGAAAGATGACAAAGAACATGAAGTGAGTCAAGAAGAACTCACACAACTCAATGCCTTTTAGCCAGTCAAAAAGCCTGCTGCACATCCTCTAGTTCAGACAGCTGCTTTCCAAGACAGGGCTTCATTCTCATCAGCTGGATTGCCTGTGATCTTTTAATAAACGCACAACAAAGGGACCTGTAGGAGAAACAGCTGAGGCTATGCTCAGTCTGGGGATAAAACAAGCAATTCAGAGACTCCAGGCGAGTGAGCTTTGTTTTTGATGTGTTTATTCTTTGAAATGCCTGTGCTGTCAGCAAGCAGGGCCCTCAGCCCAGACTGCCCTGCTCCCAGCATGGAGAAAGGCCCTCCCTCCATGGGGCAGAGCCCCAATGGGTATTTAAGATGAGTCAGTGATGATTTTATACAATGCCATTGGATGATGGCAAAATAAAATCAGGACAAATTATGGGGTTAAATGTTAAAAAAGAAATGAGATAATAGGAGAATTAGGGGGAAAAACTGAGAAAGTCAACCGAGAAATCACAAAGGAGCAGATTGATAGATTTGACATACACAATTTAAGGAGGGGAAAAAAATTGATATTGACCAAAAGTGATTGCACCACTTATGTCAAGAAAAGCACTAATATTCTTGTTATTATAGGGGCTTTCATATTTAAATAAAAAATGACAAGCATCAAGTGATAAAGGAAAAGCTGGCAATTCACAAAAGAAAATTTTAAATGACTAATAAACATATGAAAAGCGTTATACTTCAGTAATAATTAAAGAGTGTAAATTACTATAATAGATACATTATAACCCATAAATTTGGTTACAAACGCTTTCCTAAGATAATTTCTATTGTTGGCAGGGCGTGAGGGAAAGGAGCACTCTAATTCTCTGTCGGGAGTGAAAATTAGAGTAACATTTTTGGAAGGCGATTTCGCAAAATGTAACAACCGTCTCAAAAATGTTCTTATATTCTGATTTGTGTCTATTCATGTATCATGAGGAAATCAGAAATGTGTTTGAAAAATAAGCATACAGATTTTCATGAGTTTTATTTATAGTAGTAAAAAGTTGCAAACTACCAAATGTCCAGGAAAGAGGAAGTGAAAATACAATATGTCTTGTATCTGATGAGATACCATGAAGATATTATAAATCATGTTGTCGTCAACAGTGAAACAGTATTTGACACAAAAAAGTAAAATAAAATATCTCTAGAGTGGATGTGGAAGCTTCAAGCTATTTTAACTTGATAAGTTAAAATTATCCAACTACCTCCTTTTGCTTTGATTCTAAACTTATAAAATCTGAGTTGAATTTGTTGGGTTGTGTATGTTTTTTGTAATTTGCTTCTAGGGAAAGAATGCTTTCAATCTGGAACATTGGATTGGTATTGGACCCATTTGATATATATTTTTTTGATGAAAATTATTAAATTGATAATTTTTGTAAAATAAAATTTTTTCCAAAACGTATTCATTGATATGAGGAAATCTGTAATTTTCTCATACTAATACTACAAGAAAAAGCAAGATTAAAATCTATATTTACAGTGCAATCCCAACTATGTTAAATATTTATTCAACAACCATTGAATGTTCAACAAATACTTATTAAGTTCACATTATATGCCAGGCATCCTTACAGGTACAGGGGATGCAGCTTCCTGGGAGACAGACTGAAATGTCTGCCCTCATTGAGCTTGCAGTCTAGAGAGAGAGAAACTCTCACTAGTAAACAAATGTATAGAATAGGAGTATGTCAAATTTTGGTTAAGTGCTATAGGACAAATAAGTCAAGGAGGAAAAATAGGGTGCACGTGGTAAGAGGAATGTGATTAAATTTTAAAATGGATAATCAGAAAATGTTTACACAATATTTGATCAAAGACCTAATGGTTGTATGGTTGTGAGAGAGTGTCCCCAGGGCAAGGGAGAGCCTGGTTGTATCTATGTTTTTTTTCCTCTTTTTTTTCCCCTCTGTGTAAAAACATTTATTTGTACTAATGTTCAGGATACAGGAACTAAAGAAAGAAAGAAAAAGGCACCTCAGCTCCAAAGCAACAGGGAATTAGGGCCCACCCATGGCCAAGGGGAAGGCCACTCCAGGGAGTCCTGGCATGGACTGTCCCACCCCACTACTTAATGTCAGTGTCATCAAGCAGAAAACTGAGGAATCAGGAAGATCTTACCAGCTGCTAGCAAGCGTGCAAAGGAAGAAAGATGTCTATGTGGCTTCCCAGTGACCCGGGAGCCAGGATACACAGAGCAGGAAGCAGAGGCTCCCAATTCAGTTAAGGGCAGGAGTTGAATGCCCAGGTCTGGGAAGAACAAAAAAGGGATTTTGGAGGTAGGTTTTTTTCATCAAGTTGAAAAAGCAGGCACATTGAGCCAGCCCTGGTGGCATAGTGGTTAAGTTTGGTGCACTCCACTTTGGCACCCTGGACTCAGTTCCCAGGTATGGACCTACACCATTCATCTGTCAGTGGCCATGCTGTGGTGGCAGCTCACATACAAAAAGAGGAAGATTTGCAGCAGATGTTAGCTCAGGGTGAATCTTCCTCAGCAAAAAATAAAAAATAGGCACATTAACCAACATCCGTGTGGCCCGCAAGCTGCCGGCCTGGTGTAGTCTAGGGGATAGCATTCCAGGCAGAGGGAACAGCATGTACAAATGCCTTAGTGAGAGTTTTCTGATGGGTTCCATATACAGCCTGGAGGCCATAAACAGCACGGTGGCTAAAGCTGAATGAATGAGGGGAGAGGAGTGTGTTCAGATCCTTTAGGGCCCTGGAGCTCTTTGAAAGGAATTTTCCTTTTACTCTGGATGAGATGGAGGGCCCTTAAAAGATTCTGAGTGAGTTGTGGCACTAACTCAGTGGGCTTGCATTTTAAAGAGATTCCTCTGGCTTCTGAGCTGAATACAGAATAAAGAGAGGCAAAATTGGATGTATGCGAGAAAAAAGGATAGGGTGCAAGTATGCTTCCAAGGGTTTAGACCTGAACCACAGGAACAATGGAGTTTCCACTTCCCAAGGAGGAGCAGGTTTGGAAGAGAATTTATTTTGAACACGTTAGTGTCCAAATTTGGGCATGATTATTAGATTTCTGAGTGGATATGTTGAGTAGGTAGTTGAATATACAGTATGCAGTTGGACATACAGTATGAGCTGGAGATTGATGTGCTACCAATGTATAAACGGTATTTAAGGCCATGATCCTGGATGAATTCATTGGAGAACGAGCGGAGAAGATAGGAGTCAAAGACTGAGCCCTTGGGCAGTCCTATGTGTAGAGATCAGCTTGAGGAGGGGGACGCAAAGCAGCAAGGGAAGCAGAAGGACAACCAGAGCGAGTGATGTCCCAGAAGGCAGGAGAAGAGAGAGTTTCAAGAGGAGAAAGAGATCAACCCTCCCAAGTAAGATGAGGCCCAGGGCCAACTGTTAGGTTTAACAATCAGTATTTTTCCATGAAAGGGTCTGTGTAGGTGTGTAGGGATGGGTGTGTGGATGTCTGGGTGGGTGTGTAATTAAAAGTATATAAAGCAAAATCCTAACAGTGGTTGGATATTTATTATTTGCACTGTAAGTAAAACAAAAACAAAATAATTTATGAATGGAAGTATTATAAGCTGTCTTCAAAAGCTAAGTAGATTTGATAATTAATGCCAGATTAGTGATTTTTCCATTCTTTCCAACTACACATCTTGAACACCACTTTACTTATGAAGAAGAAAAAACTTTAGTGGAAAGAGTAAAGCTTCTAGTGGTGGCTGAAGAAATGCGCTCCTTTTCTCCATCTTTCCTTCGTAAAATATCTCCACTTAGAAGTAAATTGTAAAACAAGTTAACATGTAAGATTTATCTCACATAACTTCTGTGTCTGCTCCATCAGTAAAAGAGGATTCACGCAGGGATTAAGTTAGTCACAATATATATAGCTTTCAGAACAGGACCTGGAACCATGTAAGGATTGCATAAGTGTCACCAACACTGTTGTTTGTTAAAAAGTTGTAAACAGCAAAAGTTTGAAAGAGAAAGTACTGAAGAAAAATGCTAAGAACATTGATTTTAAATCTGAACATATCTGAGTGTGAATCCCAATTCTGTCACTTCCTGACACCAAGACCCAGAGCACATCATATAACCCCTGACTCAGTTTCTCTATCTATAAAATGACTGTAAACACCTGTTTGACCAGTGTTGGGATCTTTAGAACAGGCAACACACCCGTATCTTGGGATGTATAAATAGCCCCCTTGTCTTTATTTACTAGAATTTATATTTGAAAACTTCTTAACTTACGATATTCCTGCATTCCAGTTACAGCTTTCCTCTCCCTTAGGTAACTCTACAAGAAATTTAATGTTGTTATGTCCTGTTTTAGTCAGAGTTCTCCAGGAAAACAGAACCAGTAGGATGTATGTATACATAGAGAGAGAAAGACTTATTTTAAGGAATTGGCTTGCACAATTATGGAGGCTGGCACTTTTAAAATCTGCAGGGAAGGTTGGCAGGCTGGAGACTCAGGGAAGAGCTGACGCCGCAGTTCAGGTCTGAAGGCTGTCTGCTGGCAGAATTCCCTCTTGCTGGGGGAGATCCGGCTTTCATTCTATTCATGCCTTCAGCTGATTGGATGAGGCCCACCCACATTATGGAGGGTAATCTGCGTTACTCAAAGTCCACCAATTTAAATGCTAATCTCATCCAAAAGACACCCTCACAGAAACATCCAGAATAACATCTAACCACATATCTGAGTGCTGTGACCCAGCCAAGTTGACACATAAGCTTAACCATCACATCTCCTTTTTATAGGAAAGTAATATGGAAATATGTTCACCGAATCATAAAGTTGCCTCAAGCCAGAAACCAGCGATTCTGCCTTAGACCCATTTTCTCTAATCAGTCACCAAGGCCTGTACTTGGTCTTTTTAAATGGATCTCAAATCCATCCTTAATCTCCAAGACCATTGTCACGTGTTAGTTAAACCTGTCATCATCTCTCACTTTTACTAATGCAATAGTGTCGGCTTTTTAAACTGCAGATCTCTTTCCAGTTAGACTCAAGTCTGAGTACTGAGAGCTGTTCTGGAAGACAAACTGAGGGACAGAGACCGTGTGTTGTTAAAATCACCCTACCTCTCTTGCTGTGTCTTTCCATCTTCATCCTGCCATCTTCCTTTTGCTGTCGCAGTTCTCTTATTTAGATCAAGCGTGCATGCTTCCTCTACCTCTTCACTCAGCCCCCCAGAGAAAAAGGCTCTGCTTGTCCTTCTCTTCCAGCTCTACATGCATGATACAATGTTTCTAAATGATTAGAGATAATCCTATCTCTCAGGGCCACCTGTATCCTCTATCATATAACTAGCCGCTGTGTAAATTTGATCTCTTTACTAAGATTCCAGGTTCCCGTAAGTCAAGGGTTCCCACAGGTTTCCCTCAGCACCTAGCTCAGGGTCAGGCACTTAAGAACTGCTGGTAATGGAAGGAATAGAGGGAGACAGAATGGCAGGAGAGAGACTAGGGGTTTTGATGCCAGATACATGCACGCACGCACACGCCTATTTGCTAATTCAGATTTGATTACTTAACTATTGGCTCTTGGGCAGGTAACATTACTGGTCTTAGCCTCATCTACAAAATAAAAATCATAATGATCATAATACCTACCTGCCAGTGTAGGGAAGGCCTTCATACAGGCAGCCACATCTGGCCATGCAGACCGAGTACGACATAGCTTCAGAGGGAGCTATTTACACAGATGGTTGACAGTGGGAACTCTGCCCATCCACTGTAGTCTCCTGCCCTTGTTTGAACAAAATAATAAATACAACGCATTTGGGCCACGCCTTCTTCATACTAGTCTCTGAATACATGTTAGTTCCTCTCCCCTCTCCTTCCTGCAACAAATGGTGTCACTTGGATATAAACGATGATAGAGGTTAATATGTAAGCTTTCAGTCAGCATACAAAAAAATGTGAACTTGGAAATCCAAAATTTTAAAATTTTAAAATCCAAATTTTAAAGACAGATAAAATACATTTTGTATTAATCTTTCTAAAAAGGCCTGGAATTTTTCATGTTGACTGTCAAAACACACTCAGTATGGGGCCAGCCCAGTGATGCAGAAGTTAAGTTCACATGTTCTGCTTTGGCAGCCCGGGGTTTGCAGGTTCAGATCCCGGGTGTGGACCTACATACCACTGGTCAAGTCATGCTGTGGCAGGCATCCCACATATAAAGAAGAGGAAGATGAGCAGCAGATGTTAGCTCAGGGCTAATCTTCCTCAAAAAAAAAAAAAAACACTCATTAAAGAAAAACCAGAAAGTTAATTACACAAGCAGCTGAGCAGCAGGCTATTGAACACCAGGACTGTGTTGTGGTGTGTTTCACTACACTGCACCGACATTTGTTTTTAAACAGACGTAAAATAGAGGAAGGCTGGAAATGAGGAGTGTTCTCCGTTGTGTAGGGGTCCATACTGTGTTAGCTATTCCTCTTTTCTGAGTCTGCAGCCCTTCCAGAGCTCAGGCTGGGTGCTGTCCCTTTTCCGTTTCTCAAGAGAGTAGCGCAGGCAGCCATGAGGAGGCCCCCTGAGGGGAAGGGGCGTCACCACTATGGTGCCTGATACACTTTACAACAGGCAGTGTGCTCCCTGCCACATGGCAGTGTGAAGGTTCTGGAGTAAAATCAGACTCTGCTCTATTCAAGAAGATGATCGCAACACACGTCAAGCAGTATGCAGCTCCCTGATGTCCAAAAGGCCTGAAATACTGGCTGACTCAGGTATTAATCACTATTTTATGCTGGTCTTTGAATTGCTATATTGTCCATTTCTTTTCAACCCTCGTTTCTGATCTAATAACTGTCTTAATTTGCCAAACAAGGAATAAGAAAAGGTGTTCAAATGGAAAATAGGATGGGCGAAGTGAAGTAGAGAGGATACAGAAGTGGGAAACTCAGTGCAGGACAGAATCAACTTTTTCTGAAAACAGCCTAGCCAATAGAACCACACAGATTCAATTAATTTGGTTACAATTCAGTGGTTTACAGATGGGACCCTTCAATCAATACAGAGGCCTTTTTAAATTACTGGTTTGAAATTCAGTATCAGGAAAGAAGCGAGATAGATGGGGGGAAGGAGTGGAAAGGCCTACTGACAGCAAGGAGTGAGTGTAGCCGTGCTGTCTTAAGACATGTTAAATGAAGGGTTTCCACATCAAGTATGCTAAGGTGATAAAAATCTGTGAATCAAATATAAAATTTTGTACATTTGAAGGACCTGAACACTTGGATGTGCTACAGATATTTCTGATTCTCCATAATATTCCTTTTTTCACTACTGCTAAACCTGACAACTCCAAGTCTATTTGCCCCAACAAAGGGAGAAAATTAACCAAATCCTCTAAAACAGGTCAGTAAAATCCATTAAAATCTTCTGGCCGCAGATTTATACAGAATATCGAATTATTTTAACCAAAAAAGATTTGTGGATCCACTGTTTGAAGCCAGACTTTTTATTTTATTTTATTTTTTAGGTTCCACTATGATTTAGCCTGGCTGTTTTATCAGGCAGAATTCAGAGAAGCTTGTAGGGACATTGTTCTTTATGAAGGCAGTGAGAAAAGTAATGTCAGTCTGTGTGTGTGTGTGTGTGTGTGTGTGTGTGTGTGTAGAAGAACCAATGTTAGTATGTTTCTGTGATCTCCATCTCTATGTTTCTATTAGAATGAGAAAGGCCAGCACAAAGTGTGCGGGTTCTGCAAACAGCAGACAGATACTAAACTAAGGATGAAAGGAAATAATGTCTCTGAAAGCATTGTGAGAAGTGCAAAGTACTGTCCAAATGCAAGGAAGTAACACTATTGTGTAGTTATTGCTATTACCGCTGTTATTTGTAAATAACCTGAAGAAAGCAAACACAGGGCTTTTGTATCCAGAGACCAGTTGGTCAGGAATATATTTTTCTAACATTTCAGGACATAATTAACTTCACTCTACAAAGGCTTTTTTAATGAACAGTTCTGTTTAAATACCAGGGTTTAATTCATTTGCTACTTTCTCTAATGTCAAATATAACTAAACGGTCCTGTTTGTGGCTATTGGAACCATTTTCAGTGATAGATCGGGCTCTGCTCCTGGTGTTAGGCTTCGAGCACCACTGCAGAAAAACTAAGACGAATTCCATATGGCTTTGTAAATTACTCTAAACAAAGTAAGTAAACCATGTTACTTCATAAAGTAACCATTTAATGACAAATTGAGGTAATAATACCAAATAATTCCTGGTACTTTGTACTTTATCAGTAGATTGGCACATAGATGCTTTGAATGGTACCAATAAAGAGATCACTTAGGAATTAAGAGATGTTCGAAGTGAGTGGTTCACGTGTGGGTTGATTTTGTCCCCATCCCCCACGCAACTTATGGGACATTGGCCATCTTTGAAGACAGTTTTGATTGTCACAACTAACTGGGGAAGGTGCTAGTGACATCTAGTGAGTAGAGGAGACCAGAGAGTGCTAGTAATCATCCTACACACATCCTCCACGGGACAGCCCGTACAACAAAGTAGTTTGGACTAGCTAGGCCAAAATGTCGATAGTGCCTGGGTGGAGAAGCCCTCCAGGCCAGCGCTCCTCAAAGTGTGGTTCATCGACCATGCAGTTCATGGACCAGTTGCCAGTCCCCCAAAACCAGGTCCATGGCAAGATAAGGAGCTTACACTAGAATTTAAATCAGCTATATCACGGAGCCATCAGTTGACATTTTTATACTAAGCCTTTCCTTTTTTCAAATTTTGTGTGTGTGTGTGTGAGGAAGATTGGCCCTGAACTAACATCTGTGCCAGTGTTCCTCCATATTACGTGGGATGCCACCCCTGCATGGCTTGATGCGCCTTGCTAGATCCGCATATGGGATCCAAACCTGTGAATCCCGGGCCGCTGAAGTGGAGTGTACAAACTTAACTACTATGCCACTGGGCCAACCTCTCCTTTTTAAAAAATTTTTTACTGAGGTATAATTGACATATAGCATGTTAGTTTCAAGTGTACAACATAATGATTAGATATTTGTATATACTGTGAAATTATCACCGTAATAAATCTAGTGACTATCTGTCACCATACAAAGTTACAAATGTTTTTTCTTGTCATGAGAACTTTTAAGATTTACACTCTTAGCAACTTTCAAATATGCAACACAATATTATTGACTATAGCCACAATGCTGTGCATTACACCCCATGATCTATTTATTTTATAACTGAAAGTTTGTACCTCTTGACCTCCTTCACTCATTTTGCCCACCTCCCAATCCCCCTCCCCTCTGGCACCTACCATCTGTTCTCTATATCTATGAGATTGATTTTGGTTTTTTGTTTATTTGATTTGTTTTTCACATTCCACGTGTAAGTGAAATCATACAATAATTGTCTTCTTCTGTCTGACGTATTTCACCTAGCATAATATCCTCAAGGTCTATCCATGTTGTGGCAAATGGCAAGATTTCATTCTTTTTTATGGCTGAGTAGTATTCCATTGTATATATATATATATACACCACATCTTCTTTATCCAGTCATCCATTGATGACCACTTAGGTTCCTTCTGTGTCTTGGTTATTGCAACTAATGCTGCAATGAACATGGGGGTGCAAATATCTTTTTGAATTAGTGTTTTTATTTTCTTTGTATAAATACCCAGAAGCGGAATTGCTGGATCATATGTTGGTTCTATTTTTAATTTTTTGAGGAACTTCCATACTGTTTTTCATAGATGTTGCACCAATTACATTCCCACCAACAGTGCACAAGGTTTCCTTTTTCTCTACATCCTCACCAAGACTTACTATTTCTTATCTTTTCTATAATAGCCATTCTAGCAGGTGTGAGGTGATATCTCATTGTGGTTTTGATTTGCGTTTCGCTAATGATTAGTGATGTTGAGCATCTTTTCATGTGCCTGTTGGCCGTCTATATGTCTTCTTTGGAAAATGTCTATTCAAATCTTCTGCCCATTTTTTCACCAAAAGTTTTGTTTTTTGTCATTGAATTGTATGAGTTTTTCTATATTTTGGATGTTAACTCCTTATTGAATATATGAATTGCAAATATCTTGTCCCATTCAGTAGGTTGCGTTTTCATTTTGTTGATGGTCTCCTTTGCTGTGCAAAAGCTTTTTAGTTTGATACAATCAATTTGTTTATTTTTACTTTTGTTGCCCTTGCCTTTGGAGTCAGATCCAAAAGATCATCACCAACACCAATGTCAAGGAGATTACTGCCTATGTTTTCTTCTAGGAGTTTTGTGGTTTCAGGTCTTGAATTCAAGTCTGTAATCTTATTTGAATTAATTGTTGTGCATGGTGTAAGATAGTAATCTAACTTCATTATTTTGTGTGTGGCTGGCCAATTTTCCCAGCACCATTTATTGAAGAGACTGTGCTTTCCCCATTGTATATTCTTGCCTCCTTTGTCATAAATTAACTGACCATATTGCATGGATTTTTGGGGGGGTTCTTTATTCTATTCTATAGATGTATGTGTCTGCTTTTATGCCAATGTGATTCTGTTTTGATTACTATAGCTTTGTAACACAGTTTGAAATAGGGAATGTGATGCCTCCAGCTTTGTTCTTTTTTCTCAAGAATGCTGTGACTATTTAGGGTCTTTTTTGGTTCCATACAAATTTTAGGATTGTGTGCTCTAGTTTTGTGAAAAATGCCATTCAAATTTTGATAGAGATTGCACTGAATCTGTAGATTGCTTTGGGTAATATAGACATTTTAATAATATTAATTCTTCCAATCCATGAGCATGGAATATCATTCCATTTATTTGTGTCTTTTTAATTTCTTTTATCAATGTCTTATAGTTTATAGTGTACAGATTTTTCACCTCCTTGGTTAATTTATTCCTAGGTATTTTATTCTTTTTGATGAAATTGTAAATAAGATTGTTTTCTTAATTTCTCTAACAGTTTGTTGTTAGTATACAAAAATACAACACGTTATTGAATATTGATTTTGTACCCTGCAACTTTCCTGAATTTTTTTATTAGTTCTAACAGTTTTTTAGTGGCATCTTTAGGATTTCTATTTTATCTTTTTCTTGCCTAATTGCTCTGGCTAAATGCTCTGGCTCATGACTATGTTGAATAAAAGTGGCAAGAGTGGGCATCCTTGACTTGTTCCCAATCTGAGAGGAAAAGCTTTCAGCTTTTCACCATTGAGTATGATGTTAGCTGTGGTTTTTGTCACATATGACCTTTATGTTGAGGTACATTCCCTCTGTACCCACTTTGTTGAGAGTTTTTATCATAAGTGGATGTTGAATTTTGTCAAATGCCTTTTCTGCATCTGTTGAGATGATCATATGATTTTTATCCTTCATTTTGTTAATGTGGTGTATCACATTGATTGATTTGTGAATACTGAATCATCCTTGCATCCATGGAATAAATCCCACTTGATAACAGTATATAATCCTGTCAATGTATTGTTGAGTTCAATTTGCTAATATTTTGTTGAAGATTTTTGTGTCTATGTTCATCAGGGAAATTGGCCTGTAATTTTTTTCCTATGCATGTCTGGTTTTGGTATCAGAGAAATGCTGGCCTTGTAAAATGAGTTTGAAAGCATTTTCTCCTCTTCAATTTTTTGGAATAGTTTGAGAAGAATAAGTATGAAATCTTTTAATGTTTGGTAGAATTCACCAGTGAAGCTGTCTGGTCCTGGTCTTTTGTTTGTTGGGAGGTTTTTGATTACTGATTCAAACTCCTTACTAGTAATTGGTTTATTCAGATTTTCTGTTTCTTCATGATTCAGTCTTGGAAGATTGCATGTTTCTAGGAATTTATCCATTTCTTTTAGGTTGCCCAATTTGTTGGTGTATAATTTTTCATGGTAGTCCCTTATAATCCTTTGTATTTCTTTGATATCTGTTGTAACTTCTCTTTCATTTCTGATTTTATTTATTTGAGCCCTCTCTCTTTTTGTTTTTAGTAAGTCTAACTAAAGGCTTGTCAGTTTTGTTTACTTTTCAAAGAACCAACAGTTTCATTCATCTTTTCTATTGTCTTTTTGGTACCTATTTCATTTATTTCTGCTTGGATATTCATTATTTCCTTACTTCTACTGACTTTAGGCTTCATTTGTTCTTCTTTTTCTAATTCCTTTAGCTGTAAAGTTAAATTATTTATTTGAGATTTTTCTTATTGCTTAAGTTAGGCCTGTATTGCTTTAAACTTTTCTCTTAGAATTGTTTTTGCTGCATCCCACAGATTTTGGTATGTTGTATTTGTCTCAAGGTATTTTTTGATTTCTCCTTTGATTTCTTTGTTGACTTATTGGTTGTTCAGTAGCATGCTGTTTAATCTCACATATTCGTGATTTTTCCAGTTTTCTTCTTATACTTGATTTCCAGTTTCATACCATTGTGTTCAGAAAAGATGCTTGATATGATTTCAGTCTTAAGTGTATTGAGACTTGCTTTGTTGTCTAACATATAATCTATCCTGGAGAATGTTCCAAGCCCACTTGAGAAGAATGTACATTCTGCTTTTCCATGGAATCTTATTTGTATATCTATTAAGTAAATCTGGTCTAATGTTTCATTTAAGGTCAATGTTTCCTTGTTGATTTTCTGTGTGGATAGTCTACCTATTGATGTAAGTGGGGTATTAAAATCTCCTACTATTATTGTATTGTTCTCAATGTCTCCCTTTAGGTCTATTAATATTTGTTTTATGTATTTAGGCACTCCTATGTTGGGTGAATAAATATCATTTTGTCTTCTTGTTGGATTGACCCCTTTATCATTATGCACTGCCGTCTTCGTCTTTTATTACAGTCTTTGTTTTAAAGGCTATTTTGTCTGATATAAGCATAGCGACCCCAGTTTTCTTTTGGTTTCTATTTACATGAAACATCTTTTTCCATCCCTTCAATTTCAGTCTATGTATGTCCTTAGCTCTGAAGTGAGTCTCTTGTAGGAATCATATAGATAGGTTTTGTTTTCTTATCCATCAGCCACACTATGTCTTTTGGTTAGAGCATTTAGTCCATTTACACTTAAAGTAATCATTGATAGGTATATACTTATTGCCATTTTGTTAATTGTTTTCTGGCTGTTTTGTAGTTTCTCTGTTCCTTTCTTCTTCTCTTGTTCTTTTCCTTTGTGGTTTGATGACTTTCTTTACTGTTATGTTTAGATTCCTTTCTCATTATATTTTGTGTATCTACTATAGTTTTTTGCTTTGTGGCTACCATGAGGCTCAATATAACAGCCTATATATAATAGTCTATTATAAATTGATAGCAAATTAAGTTTCAATGCATTCTAAAACTGTACATTTTTACGTCCCTCCTTGATGTTTTATGTTTCCTATGTCACATTTTCTATTTTTTATTTTTGGTATCCCTTAACTAATTATTATAATTATAGTTATTTCTACTACTTTTGTCTTTCGACTTTCATACTATCTTTATAAGTGATTAATCAACTACCGTTACGATATATTTACCTTTACCAGTGAGATTTTCACTTTCATACATTTTCTTGTTACTAATTAGTGCCCTTTCTTTTCAGTTTAAAGAAGTCTCTTTAAAATTTCATGTAAGGTCAGTTTAGTGGTGATGAGCTCCTTTAGCTTTTACTTGTTTGGAAAGCTCTTTATCTCTCCTTCAATTCTAAATTATAACCTTGCCAGATAGAGTATTCTTGGTTGAAAGGTATTTTTTCCTTTCAGCACATTGAACATATCATGCCATTCCTTTTTGACCTGCAAAGTTTCTGCTGAGAGTTTTATGGGGTTTCCTTGTACATAATAAGTTGTTCTTCTCTTGCTGCTTTTAAGGGTCTCTGTTTATCTTTAACTTACGACATTTTAATTGTAATGTGTCTTGGTGTAGATCTCTTTTGTTTCATCTTATTTGGAACTCTATGGGCTTCCAGGATCTGGATGTCTGCTTTCTTCCCCAGGTAAGGGAAGCTTTCAGCCACTTTTTCTTCAAATAATTTTTTTTGCCTCTTTCTCTCTCTCTTCTCCTTCTTGAACCCCTATAATGCAAACGTTATTCCACTTCATATTGTTCCAGAGGTTCCTTAAGTTATCTTCATTTTTTTTTTAATCTTTTTTCTTCTGCTGCTGTTTGTGTTAGTTCCACTGCTCTGCCTTCCAGGTCACTGTTCCTTTATTCTGCTTCATCTAGTCTGCTGTTGAATGCTTCTAGTGTATTTTTCAGTTCAGCTATTGTATTTTTCATCTCCATACCTCCTGTATGGTACTTTCTTATATTTTCTATCTCTTTGTTGAAGTTCTCACTGTGTGCATCCATTCTTCTCTTGAGTTCAATGAGCATCTTTATGACCACTACTTTGAACTCTTTATCAGGTAAATTGCTTATCTCTGTTTCATTAAGGTTTTTTTCTGGGGTTTGATCTTGTTTTGTCATTTTGAAGATATTCCTCTGTTTCTTCATTTTGCTTGACTCTCAGTGTTTAATTCTATGTATTAGGCAAAACAGCTACCTCTCCTAGTCCTGAAGGAGTGGTCTATGTAGGAGATGAACTTTATTGTTCAACCTTTCCCTAGCTCTTAGTTGTCTATCAAACCTTCGTGATTATCTAAGCAGACTGATTTATTCTTGATAGGTCTCAATTGTTGAGGGTGTGCCAAGACTTTTCAGTGTTCCAACGGAAAGGATTTCACTTAGCATCTAGTTTCAGACTGACTGGAAGCCAGACCCTCAGGCAGCAGCTTTTAAAGTGTGCAAATATATATAGTCCTGTGGAACTGCATTGTAAACTCTCTGACCTCCAGATCAGGCAATCTGGAGGTGTCCCCTTGGTGACAGTTGCAGAAATTGGCCCTCCAGAAAAGTGTATACGCTCCTTCCTGGGAGATACTGGCAAGCTGTAGCAAGGCCAAGGGAGAGTAAAAACATGGTGTCTCCCAGCCTGCATTCCCTGAGAGCACCTTTGTAGCCTCTCGATGTGTATTAAACTTGAAGCTTGCCTGTCAGGCCGAAAGTTCAAGACAGTAAATGGACCTTTTGCACAGGAAGACTGGGGGTGTATTTCAGTCTGTTTTCTGTGCAGTGCCCTGGGGGTGTTAGCCTGCCAAGAACTGTCTCTCTGATTGTTTCAGTTCCATGGGACCCAGAAGCACAAGCCCCCCTGGCCACCAGAGCAGGTGCTCCAAGGGTTTCCCTGTGTGTACTGTGTATGATTGCCAGCTTTAGCAGGGCTGTGGGGGAGCACAGGACTGAGGCATGACCTCTGGCTTTAGACCACAGGGCTGGGGCATGACCACCTGCTTAGAGCATAGAGGCAGGGCATGCCCACCAGCACTGGCAAGATAGGAGGAGAGTTCATAAATGGTGCCCACCAGCACCTCTGTCTCAGAGATAGTCCAACAGGCTCCACACCCTTTGGCAGATGCTTTAAGATTAGCACATTAAGATCCTTCACATGTGGCCTAGGTGCTTTTGAAACTACTGCTTTTACACTGGGTCCCAGGTGAGTGAGTCTGCACGTGATCCCTTTAAAAGCAGAATTTCAGTTCCCGACAGCCCTTTGGGTCTCCTGGATGTAAGCCCCATTGGTTTTCAAAGCCAGATGTTTTGGGGGCTCATCCCTCTGGTGCAGGTTCCAAGAGTTGGGGTGCCTGATGTGGGTTGCACAAACTGCACCCCCCATACTCCTCAGGGAGAAACTCTGTATTTGTGAGATCCCTCCTCACTGTGGGTTGTCATGCTGGGAGTGGGATTTCTGACATGACAGTGTCTCTGCTTCTCCTATTCATCTGGATGTGGCCCTTTTATCCTTTGTTGTGGAGAAGCATTCAGCTAGTTTTCCAGTCTTTCTTAGAGGGGATTGTTCCATATGTAGCTGTAGATTTGGTGTGTCCATGGGAGGAGGTGAGTTCTGAATCTTTCTACACCACCATCTTGAACCCGCAGAGACTGTACTAAGACTTTCTTGATCAAGGAAACCATGTATTGATTCACATTCTGATATAAGCTCCTTATCTCCTGGATGACTGGCTCTTAGAGTAGTTTTGCTTCAGGTCAAAAGTTCCCAATAGCTCCTCTGAGTCATCTTTGCTCATTCCCATAAGCTGGCCCATGATTTTTCAGGGCTAAACAGGTCCCTGGACCCATAGCAATATCACTTTCCATGGTCCCAGAGAAGTGCTTCCCCAGCTGTAACTTTCTTTTCTGTACCACATCCAGGAACAAAGATTTCAAATAGACTTAGGCTTACCAAACCAGAAGTTACATTTTGCCTTGGCTGCTTTTCTTTCAAATAATTTTTGATTTGTACATTTTTTTAAAATGTTTGCCGTGGTTTTTGTATTTTGCAAGTGCATACATTTTATTCAATCTCACTATGGAAAAGGCAGTTTCAGAAAATTTAGTTTATTGTCTTTTAAGTCTTCCATAATTATTTTGTAAATTTTTGAATAGAATTAATGCTTTGAGTTTATCGTCTACTTTTTCATATGCTATATATTTTCATATATTAAAAAGGTGCCTGATAAATACCTGCTGATATAACTTATTACAAAACCATGGCTTTAACGAAGTAGCAAATGCAAAATTTTGTGGCTGCTTCCATATATTAATATTTTTAGTAATTAAATCCCTGGGTCTTAGCACAAATGATATTTTACCAGCATTAAACATTAATGACCCATTATGTGAAAATATATCCCTAAGCTACAAGAAATTCAATCTTATTTTTCACTAGCCAAAATAAAAAGCCTTGTCCAAAACACTTTATAATTTTAAACCATCTTCTGAAATAGTCCAATAACACTAACATCAGATTTATACCAATAAAATGCAACATGCTAGAAAGAGCTTGCCACATAAATATTCTAGTTAATTGTGGCACCATGAGGAAAGCTCTATTTACTCCACGTGACTTAATTTGACCCTCATTAAATTGGACCAAAGGCCATTTCCTAGAGAAATGAACACATCAGATGTTCAATGTGCTAGAGCCAATCCATATGAGCTACAGCATATATTGGTCAAAATGAATACTAGAAAGTTATAGAGAATCAATAAAGATGTCAGATGAGCACCAATTGATGGGTTGCTGGGAGAAAAAAAAAAGAAATTCTTATTTTAGAGTTTATGCACATTTGGAACTCCCAAGTGAATAAAATACAATAGACCAGATTACTACTAAAACAATACCACCACCATTGCATAACATACATGGACACAACCCACAGATAGTGGAATCGAATATATGAAGCCTTGGAATGTAAAGGGTTTCTAAGCCCTGAATAGAACCAATGCCATAAATCTATTTACTTACTAAATGATATCCTTCTGACTTGAAAAATTAATACATTTTCCAAAAAGTCTTAATGGATCCCCAAGAATATACCTAAAATCAGACAAGCCCTAGAGAGTCTAAAGAACAAATAAATCACAGTAACATCTCCTCTAGAGCCTAGGCAGATCTGTCTCTATGTGTGTACACATGCTTCTCATTTTTTGTTCCAAGAATTGACTTACCAATTCCTAATAAGAAGTGAATGTCATCAGTTGCTGAGTTGCATAAGCTTTTAAATTTATACAACCATTATTTCAAGATCACAAACGTAAAGAGCATCACTGGAGTGTGATATTAAGAATGTTTAAGGCCAGCCCCATGGCATAGTGGGTAAGTTTGGCATGCTTCACTTCGGCGGCCCAGGTTCACAGGTTCGAATCCCAGGCACAGTCCTACACCACTTGTTAGCCATGCTGTGGCGGTGTCCCACATATAAAATAGAGGAAGACTGGCACAGATCTTAGCTCAGGGCTAATTTTCCTCAAGCAAAATAGAGGAATTTTAGCAACAGATGTTAGCTTAAGGAAAATCTTCCTCAGCAAAAAAATGTTTACATCCACTAAAAACTAACGTGATGATAGAATGACTTGTTTTATATAGATCTATTCAAATTTTGGTTGGTAAGAAAGATTATAACCTGTTAACAACTGAATAACAGCAGCTCTATTGTGCAGATACTTAAAGACAATCTACTTCTCCACCATGATTATTCATGACTTAAAGAAAAGTAAAGTTGTAAGCTTTTTTGCTAAATTTACATGTGACTACTTTCTATATTGTTATACCATAATTGCACAATGAAACAAGCATATGCAAAACAAACAATGTTTGACTTTTAAAACACTCATCTGTAAATATGGAAAAACAGTCACATATCAAAGGACTCCCATATATGTTTTTGAAGCCAGCATGCCAGGTACACCCTGGAGTAACACTAGTGATGCACTAGAATCAGAATCATCAGGATTTAGGACTCAGATGGTCATTTTGAGAAACATCATCTTTTTACTGATGCTGCAGATTTTAAGTTTTAGGAATAAAAGAATCTTCTTTAAAAGATGAATTTCTACACAAAAAAGGCAATCACATACACAAAGTGTTTCAAAATAAGCAACTCAGTGAAAACACTCTCCAATTTGTATTAAGTTTAAATTATAACATCATAATGGGCAAGTGGCCAAAATCCTTCCCTTTGAAAGCCATCAAAAAGAGTTATCCCGCTGGGTTAATTTTTGTGTAATTGCTTAATAACATATATATTTAAGCTACAGTTGAGCACAGTTTAGAAGAGAAACTAATAATCAAATTAGCCCTCTGCTTTCATAAAAAGGCGACATATTCCAAATGAATTTGGTCTATCTGCGTGTCTGAAACTCAGACCCAAGCATGGATTTTCAAAATGCAGCCAGAGTGAAAAAATTATTTTAAAGTCAGAAAAGCCTGAGTCTCAGTTCACGCCCTGCGCTTTATTTGGTTGGGTGACCTAGAACCCATTATAATATTCCTTTGGCTCTCAATGTTCTCATTTGTAAAATGGACAAAATGATACTTTCATAAGTGGAACGTACTTGAACAATGTACCTAAAGCACCTAGCCCAATATAGGCACACGTTAAAGCAAACAAACAACCTACCTTCTGTCTCCTTTCCTTATAGCTACCAGATCAAATTGTTTGAAGAGGATTTCATAACTTCCAAATGCAGGTGGACAACTGGAATAGCGTACTTAACTCAGGAAAGGGGCGTGGGACTTGATAAGAGCAGTTTGTCAAATTCAGATTCAAGATATATTTTATGTAATCTATGCTTATTATAAATAAACAGAATTTGTCAAAAGGTTTTTTCCCTCTGGAACACCGGAAGAATATTGAAAGTGAAAATGTCTGCCGAATCAATATAAACAAAACTAAAAATGGCTGACCACGTTAATTTTTATCCACCTGAGCAAGAGTGTAGGCGGTCTTGTAGAATCTGAATGGCCCGCTTCAATGTGTCCCTCTTTACTGATAGAGAACCAGAGAGGAATTTCACCTCTCACGCTGGCCAATCTCAATTAGAATATGACCTCCACCTGTTCTACCTCTCATCTCTACAGAAGTTATGTGTTTGCTTATTTTTTTATTTTTATTCTCTTATCTTAATTCTAATAGAATTATAATTGCCTAATGCCATATGCTGTAAATGTTGCATGTCACCATAGAAATGGCAGAAGGAAATATTAAATATTTCTCCTTCTTTATGTCTCTATATTCAGGCGCTATAGAAGTGCATCCAGTAATAGAGGTGAATAAAGTGGTGGTAAGATCATTTGAAAAATAGGATACTTCTAAATTGCTTTGTGAGTTTAAAATGCTATGGCATAAGTGTCACTTATTAGTGCATAATAACATTTGAGGAGATTCTGACCCAAGATAGTCATGGATTTATTTTCAGTACATCTTTCTTTAACATCCGCTTCACAATGATAACCCTCGGAAACCACATACTTGAAAGAAAGGGCAGGGTAAAAAGAAGAGGAGAAAAAAGAAAAGAGGAGGAGAATCTCTACAAAGGCATTAGTGTCCTTTGAAACAACTTCTCAGCATGAAAACTAGGAAAGAAGAAACAAACTTCCTCAGATATTAAAATTAGATTTTCTGCAAAAATAACAGAAACCTTAATACAGAAAGGAAGTTTTTCAAGTTTCAGAAGACATATAGAAAGCGATCAGGTAATTTCAATCTTCAGCTTTCCTCAAAATCTTCCTTAGAGAAAGACCATAACCAGGTGTCAACAGAGATGGTAACAGCTAATGTCACAATTTTTGTGTCGATGTGACCTGGCATGAGAGAATCCTTATGGCTTTATAATTCTAGGACACATTTAACAGTGAGTTGTACTGCATTCTTTGTCAGCTCCAATGAATGCTGTGAGTAGATAAACACACTAAATGACCGTCATTAGATTCATCCAAATCAATACTTTATTTGGTTTTTTAGATGCAGGTGCACCAAACAGCACTCGCTCTACTTCTCGTTATCCCTAATCAGGCACTGCATATGCAATGCAGCCATAGTGGTGGGGATAATGAAGTTGTATTAAGCATTATTCCAGGACTGTACTGCCAGCATCATTAGGGCTTTGCTAAATAGGAGAATTTTGTTGCTTAGTAACACAAATATTGCAATGGAGCTGGCAGAGGGCTATTTTTCTTTTTCCGAAATCATGACTCCCTAATTCACTTTCGACTGAAAGGAACAGAGTTCTGATTAACAATGTGGCTCCTTTCTGACAATGTGATCAGCCTATCTTTTGTATACCCAGCAAGGTGCAAATCAAATCACATTTGTGTCAGAAATCTTTGTCTTAAATGGATTCAACTTTCTTATGTTTTCATCAGCCTTCCCCTAAAATTGAAAGCAGTATCATCCCAATACTACCATCCAGGTTTAATTGGATAGAAGCCCCCTCAAAACAGGAGGCTGCACTTCTGAAATGAAACTTGCATATGACCAGAAATAAATAGGTCTGAGAGGTACGTGTGAACAATAATTAGCAATGGCAAGGTAACACCTCTTCTCAGGCGTATTTTTTTGTAAGTTTTAAAAGGAATCACTCAAATATGTCCCTTGATACCACTGAGACAGCTCAGTATAAAAATCACCTTTCCACTTTCATGAAACAACTTGAGTTGTCTCCCTTCTTTCTCTGCTCTGCCCCCACCTCACCCCTGTCTCATTTTCATTCATTCTCTCTCTCTGTCTGAAATATGTTGATATAAAAATGCATGTGTGAATATATACAGGAAAATGCAAAAAAAAAAAAAAGATATAAGAGTACATCAGAAACCATATAGAAGACAGAAACATTTTTTTTTTAACCTATCTTTATAACTACAATTGTACTCAAAAGTCAGCTCTGGCCTTCTGGTCAGCCAAGGCAAAAAGAAAACATCATTGGGCTGTGAATACATCTCATGCCGATGTGAGTGGATGCAGACTTTTCCCAGAACTAAAAATAACAAGAAATTTACTAAACATGTTGGAGAGTTGGCATGTGTATTAGTTTTCTATTGCTGTCATAACAAATTACGACAAACTTAGTAGCTTAAAACAACACAAATTTATCTTTCAGTTCCGTTAGTTAGAAGTCTGACATGGGTCTTATTGGGCTAAAATCAAGGCGTCTGCAGGAATGCATGCCATTGGAGACTCTAGAGGAGTCCCTTTCTTGCCTTTACAATTTCTACAGCCTGCCGACATTCTTTGCTTCGTATATCTCATTCCCCATCTCCAAAGCCAACACAGTTGAACTCTCTGCCTATTCTTACATAGTCACATTTCCCTGTCTTCATAGCCAAGAAAGATTTATCCTCATTTTTTTTTTTGCAAGGAAAGATTCTCCCTGAGCTAACATCTGTTGTCAATCTTTCTGTCCGGTCTTTTGCTCCCCAAAGCCCTGGTGCATGGTTGGATAGCCTGGTTGTAAGTCCTTCTAGTTCTTCTATGTGAGCCCCACCACAGCACGACAACTGACAGACAGGTGGTGTGGTTCCACAACCGGGAACTGAACCCATGCTGCCAAAGCAGTGAGAGTGCTGAACTTTAAGCACCAGGCTATCAGAGCTGGCTTAAGATTTATGCTCTTTTAAAGACCCATGTGATTAGATTGGGCCCACCAAAGTAACATATTCACAGGTGTTGGGGATGAGACTGTGGACATCTTTGGGCAGCCATTATTCTGTTGACCACAGCATGATATAATTAAAATAAAACAGTGGATCTTAAATTCCAGACCTGGGTTTGAATACTGCTCCCACAATTGCTAGCTGAGTGTTCTTGGGGAAATTATTTCACATCAGGAGCCTTAGTTCCCTCATCTCATAATTGGGGATTATCTTATCAAAACCCAAGATGATGTTGTGTGAAATGGTTATATCAAATACTTAACACAGAGCTCAATAAATCACAAGTATTATTGTTTTTGTTGATCCTTATCAATTCTTGATGAAAGCTAATAAGACAAAATTGAATTTCTTTCAAGGACCTAAGCTTATGTAGTCCTAGCATGCTTTTTTTCTGATTATTTAACTTGACTTTTAGAGTGCCTTGAAGAATGGGTGGTTAATGTGTTACATAGACTCCTACTCTTAATACTCATTGCCTCAGCCACATTTTTGGCAGATGCTGAATAACTATCAATTAAGTTTCAGCTCCCTGGTACATGTCCAATATGTAGGTATTATGTATTATTGATAACTGAAAAATCCATTCACTTTAGATATCAAAGAGTAAAGTGGCAGTTTAATGTTCTTTTTGTGAAAAATAAGTAGCCTGACATAAATTTTCTTCCAGAAAGAGAATCATATTTCTTGAACTACAAGAGTATCTTTGAACAGGTCAGACATTTGCTCAACAAAGTCTGGGTCTGGCCAAATGCCAGGACAAGTAACTATTGAAACACTGGAGAGGTAGATTTGACCTGGTTAAGGTCATATGTCATCAGATGAGAGAAACCTGTTATCTCTCCTATAAGGTGAATGACATGCCTCCTAGTCTCCCAATCTAGCACACTATTGCTCAAATTCACTTCACCCTGTGAAATCCATCATTTTCAATGCTATTTAGAAATGACTCTCAATTTGAATTCTTCTTCTCAACTTCCCCCACTCATATCATCACTCCTTCATTTCATATCATCATTCTTTACTATCCCAGGTATAATTTGGAATTTATTCAAACCCAAGCAATAGAAAATCCAACCAACAGTGGATTAAACAAGATAAGGCTTATTGTCCTCTTGTATCATAAAATCTGTAGGTGAGGAAGCTCAGGACTAGTAAGTAATCAAGGATTATCAAAGACCCAGAGCCATTCAACTTTCCTGCTCCCCCACCCTTACTGGATGGCTTTCCTCATCATATTACAAGATGTTAGCCATACCTACAGCATTCCAATCATATTTCAGACAGGAAGAAAGATAAGGGCAAAGAGTCAAGGACAAGAGGCTAAAGACACATGACAGTCATTGGGCTACCTTTCAAGCAATGTTCCCAGAATCCTCATTTAGTGATTTTCACTCATAGACCATTGGTCAAAACCATGTCCATGGCAGTCTGGGAAGGAGGATATTAATAGCTGAGCACATTGCTGCCCTGACAAACTCAGGATTCTAGGAGTGCCTGCCACACCTGGTCTACTGCTGTGCTGTAGATTCCTAATTCAGCAACCTGACACCAATAATCTATGCACTGTGTTTAGTTCTTCCCACGGGCATTGGCTTGATCTCCCTGAGAAACTAAATCATATTTAAAATAGGCTTTGGCTCTTCTTTGCCCAATGTATTTGTCCCAAAATCATTATCACAGCATAAGACCAATCTTAATTTCATTCTAATTTATTTCCACAGATTTCTCTCATCTTTCCACTCCCTTCCCCCTGCATTTCAGTCACACTAAACTTATCACTGTTTTCCTAATACAGTATGCTTCCCTGCTTCTGTATCTTTGCCTCTATCTAGAATGCTCTTCCCCTTTTGTTTTTCTAGACAACATCCCATTGTTATTTTAAGACCCCTCATGAACGACATTCCTTTTGTGAAACTTTTTCCAGTTATCCTCAGCAGAATTTGTTGGACTGTCTCTCTGTGCTCATCTCTCTGTGGTAGCCTTTGCACAACTGTATTGTGCTTTTTCTGTTTCCAGGTGTCTCCCACCTCCATAGTCTGAGATTCTTCAAATTAAGGCTTCTTATGCTTTTCCTGACACATAACAAACCCTCAATACATTCATGTAATAATGGATTAATTAAATTAATGAATTAAAAAGAAGATATTAAGTAGTCAGTCAACGACTAAAGAATCAGATAGTTTTATATGCCAAGATATGACAATGGAGTAGAAGTTTGGATAAAAGATAGAAAAGAATCAGAGGGCCCGCCCTGTGGCCAAGTTGTTAGGTTTGCGTGCTCCATTCCTGTAGCCCAGGGTTTCACTGGTTTGGATCCTGGGTGTGGACCTAGCACAGTTCATCAAGCCATGCTGAGGCAGAGTCCCACATAACAGAAACAGAAGGACCTATAACTAGAATATACAGCTATGTACTGGGGGGCTTTGGGGAGAAGAAGAAAAAAAGAGAGAGAAGACTGGCAACAGATGTTAGCTCATGTGCCAATCTTAAAGAAAAAGAAAAGAAAAGAATGAGGGACGAGAAAAAGAAATAAGAGGCCAAGGATTCTGACAACGAATCTGGAATTAAGAAATCAGAATGTGAAATCCAAGAATCTGGGCACCAAGGGCAAGAAGAAGAAAGGAAGTTGAATATTACCAGACTGTAAGCCAGATGTCGTCTGGGCTCTCCCTCTCCCAGGACACCTAGATATGATTGTGTTAAAAGATTAACTGAGGTACATTAAAATTTTCAACACTTCTGAATGGGGTAGCACCAAACTGAAAGTGGTTGGGAAAGCTTTGCCAACAAATTCTAGGAAAGAGGTTTTATAGAGAAGACGCGGAAGCAAAGCAAGGAAATGATTTGATTGGCTGTAGTTTAAGAGGTTGTCTAATTTGGGAAATCCTAGTTGACTGTGATTGGTCTTCTTAAATTTCCTTTTCTTGGATTTGAGTGCATTGACTCTGGCTAAGGTTTGGTTTGCTTATGTAGACTACCAAGGCGTTAGAGCCACCCAGTCTAATGGCCTCCTCATTTTATTACTTTAACAATTGATTCAAACCAACTTTCACACCCTATGAGAGTCCTAATCTCCTCCCACAGCCAGAAATTTCCAGGTCTTCCTGAAATATTTTTCCTTGTCTCTAAGCTTCTGTTTGTACTGAATTAGTTTGGATCATGGATTATCTTTCTACTCCATGTGACAATTTAAATGTAACTCTCATCCACTTCTTCAATTTTTCAGAAAATCCATCTAATAAGTTATTTGTATATATGGTAGACATGTCTGTGGAGACTAATAAGGATTTTAATAACAAAAAACAAAAGCAGCTCACAACTGAATATTAAATACTTCTGCTTCTAAGAATTTGGCCTTTCACCCCACCCCCACACTTTTTCAGTTTCTACTGCATCTCAAGCTCCACACAAACTTCCAGTTTAAGAAACCAATTTCTCTTACATACCTGGCAAAACATTACCCCTCCTAAACTGAGCTCTAAGTCCATTTTGCTTATCTAAATCCAACAATGATATTTTCAGCAGATCAAAAGGGTTTTTCATATAATTGAAGCCTCACTCCTTCAAAGATGATCAAAGTTATAAACAGTGAAGATTTTCCTACGTAAGCCAAAACTTCTGACAGAAAATATTCCTGGTTTAAGATAAAGATTGGGTTGAAAATAGGCACAAAGGTTGGGATTAAGTGTAGAAATCTTAGGGCTAGGCTTAGAGCTTCTCGACAAATGTTTAAAGATCTTATGTTCTGCTTCAAAGAAGTCTGGATTTGGTTGATGAATAATAAGCATCAATTTCCTCACCAGTGAAGAAAAGATTTATTCGTTCATTCTACTAACATTTATTGTGCTTCTACTGTATGCCACACAATATTCTAAGCATGTTGATATAGGAGTGAACAAGAGAGAGAAAATACTTATACTAGTAGAGCTTAGAGGTTTGAAGGGATAATAATTGTACCTACATCATAGGGTTATTGTGAGGATTAAATTAAAAAATGCATGCAATACCCTTAGAACACTGCTGGCCCATTGTAGAACTTCAATTACTATTCAAGTTCTGCAAACTGGTGGGATTTTTGCCTCACCACCATTTTTCTAAGACACTATTTTTTTGAGACTTTAATGGTGTATTAGTCCACTCATAGTCAGTGCTGGTATATTATGCAGAGCCCTCTGCAGACATGAGTGTAGGTACAATCCAGTAAGAGCTCTAGGTCACCTCCTTACAGAAGTTACTTTTAACTTATACACCTGTTTTTGCTTGATGATTGATTGCTGTTATGCATGCCAAACTTATGGTTTGATGAGTCAAATAACTTCCAGTTTCATGATGGTCAGTTCAGGGTACATAGTCATTTGATGTCCCATCATTTGGCATTCAATCTTTAACAAGGCCCAGTAGCAAGTCAAGAGATGTTTCTCAAAAGTAAAATAGTTATATGCAGGAGAGGGTATGACGTTCCTGCATGGAGCGTGCTGTAATTCTGCTATTGAGGCTTGCCAGAACCTCTATACAGCATTCCTGCTTGCCTTAGACACTCTGAATATCATGGATCTGCTGGGTCATAATGCCCAAGTAAAAGAGTAGGTCATGCCACAGCCTAGACATGTTGTACCACCTTTTAGGTCTTTTTCCTGTGGTTCCACTCAAAACTGGCAACTGTATGGGTTACTCACAAAACGAGTTAGCATGTCATATTCTAATATAGTATATGATGCTTCAAAAATCCAAAGACGCCCACCAAGCATTATGCCTTGTTTTTAGTGGTAGATGTCTAAGATGCTTTAACCTATTTTTCACTGTTGAGAAGATATTCTGACATGCTGCAGATCACTGTACTCCCTCCGAAACTTTACCAAGAAGATGCCATAGAATTTTGTGGAGTTTATCTCCCACCCCCTGGCCTATGTGTATTTCACTAAGATATATAAAATAATTTCCAGGTTCTGGGTCACTGAAAAAAATTATCATGATGTCATCATTGCAGTGGACCAGTGTGATAGTCAGCACAATGTTAAGATGATCAAGATCTGTCTAAAATAAATTACAGCAGAAAGCAAGACGGTAAATATGTGTTTCATCCTTATCAGGGGAAAGCAACTGTTTCTGGAGTTCCTTGCAACCTTATGTGGAAAAAACAAATTGCCAAATAAATAACTGTATATCAGGTGCCAGAGGTTGCGTTGATATGATTAGGTTTATGACAATCCATGGTCATTCTCCAACATCCATCTATCTTCTGCAGAGGCAAAACAGACAGATTAAATGAGAACGTGATAGGATTCACCACCCTTCATCTTTCACATCTTTAACATGGCGCTCCTCTCTGCAGTGCCAGAGGGATGTAGTATTGCTTTTGGATTATTGCTCCAGTATGGAGGAAAGCTCCGAGGACTTCCACTTTGCCCTTCCTGTGATTATCATGATGTCGTCAATGTGGTGGACCAGTGTGATATTCAGCACAATGCTAAGATGATCAAGATCTGTCTAAAATAAATTACAGCAGAAAGCAAGATGGCGAAGACTGCTATCATCCTTATCAAGAGAAAGCAGCTTTCTCTGGAGGTCCTTGCAACTTTATATGGAAAAAAAAATTGCCAAATAAATAACTGTATATCAGGTGCCAGAGATTGTGTTGATATGATTAAGTTTATGACAATCCATGGTCACTCCCACTTCACAGATCTGAGAGTTGATGTGGAGATTCTGCCAGTTGCTGAGTATGCCTATTTCAATTACACATTCAGAAGCTTTGGTCTGCAGACCCTCTGAATTCACTGTTAGACATAGGGTAAAATTCAATTTATCCTCTGACTTCTATAAGGACCCACTTTGATTGATGGCCACAATGGCATTTTGGGTCCCCAGAAATTAAGGTCACTTCAAAGCCAGTGACTGGACATCAATAAAAGGTCTGGTAAATTCCCTTTCCTAAGTGCATTGTCATCATAATAAATGGCCACAAGCTCATTTTTGGAAAGACTTGGAGGAAGTCTTACAACACATGCTTGTGGCAACATCGTACAGTGCTTTCTCAAGGGGAATTGGAATCCCCTTCAGGCAAGGAGGTACAGGTCTGCGTACTGATTTACGCCTAGAAAATCTGTAAGAGACTGAAACTCTCCATTGTGATGACTTAAGCGAGGATTTTGGCCACCAGATCTAGAGAATTTTCTGCTGTATAAGTCAAGTAATAAATTGGTAGGCTGCCCATTTATTTTATTCCTAAGGACAATTAGTCACTTCTCAAAATTTTGAGGATCGAAACACTGATTTCCACTTTCCCCCTCATGCAGTTATGATGATTGCCTCCACCTTATCTCTGGTAGTTAAGGACTGACACTTGGCCTCAACCATTCTAGAATCCCATCATCTCCATTGGTATTAAGAAGCCAATCCTAAAGCTGCCATTTCAAACAAAGTACAAAAGGTTAGGGTTGGGGTTTTTTATGTGTTTGTGTGTGATCGTGAGGTCATAACATACGCACACAATTTTCTATCTTTCTGCTGCACGCAATATGTATTAGGGAGCACTTCCCCATGCCATTCAATATTGTTACAATATGTTATTTAATTCTAGTATAATGATTAATCATGTTTATATATCGAAGATTAAGACTCCTTGGAGGTGATTATTGAAGTAACAAGGTTTAAAAGGATATGGGAGGAAATTAGAGTTAGAACATTGAAAGAATTAGCATTGAATGGAAGGAAGAATGTCTTTTTCTCTGAAACAATAGGGAAAGCAGGGACAAAGGGACAGGAAGAAAAACTAGAAGGTAAAGGTGGAAGGGTAATGCTTCTTTATTCATTAAAAACAAAGGAGTTGGGGGCCGGCCTGGTGGCGCAGCAGTTAGGCTTGTGGGCTCCACTTCAGCAGCCTGGTGTACACTGGTTCGGATCCCAGGTGCAGACCTCTGCACAAGCCATGCTGTGGCAGGCATCCTACGTATAAAGTGGAGGAAGACAGGCACAGATGTTAGCTCAGGGCTAATCTTCCTCAAAAAAAGAAGGAGATGGAGGGTGTGGTCCAAGGATTTGGACAGGAATTAAAGAGCAGGTTCAAGTTGTGTACTTGCTGCTGTGGTGAGTAGGGAAATGAGCAAACCAGAGATGCAAGAAATAGACCTGGAAATACATCAAAGTGTTAGTGATGATTATAACTGGATGAGATTGCAGACATTAAAGGTGATCGTTATTCTTCAAAAAATTCAAAATATACGTTACTTTTATTATTTTTATGATAATAAAAATATACCATAAAACTGTAGGGACAAAAAGGCAGAATCATCTTAGTAGTGGGGGCTAATGGATTGACTTGGATTTCCCTGGCAAGTTAAGAGTTACAGAAGCTAGTTAGGATCAATTGTATTAACCTGAACAATAAATCACTGCGTGAGACACTGTTGTGATCTAAACCAAGGCAGAGGTGGTTTTGGGAAGAGATGAATGAACATTTAGGAGGTAGATTTAAAAGGAAAGATAACTGATTAGGGAAGTGGCCAGGGATTGGAGCAAAGACAAGAGAGAAAGGAGAGTTTTCTGACTCGAGCACCTGGGTGAATAACCAGAATTTCACCAAGACCACTGAAGGGATAAGATGAAAAATGAAATTTTAGGCACGTGAGCTTCAGGTGTCTGAGAGATTTCAATGTGGAGATCCTCAATACTCAATTTGAGAAATGGAGAGAGAGCGGCAGAGTTAAAGTCCACGGGCTTTGGACTAAGACACCCCTAAGCTTAAATCCTATTGCTGCCGGTTACCAATCATGTTACAAAAAAATATGGACCAGATATTTCTCTCAGCTTCAATTTCTCATCAATAAAGTGAGAATAATAAAATAATATCTGCCTGATAGCATTGCTTGAGCAGTAAGGGAAATGATATATGTAAAGCACTTAGCGAGTTCTTGGTACGCCTGTAATAAATGTAACATATTAATGTTATTCGTCATTATTATTATGACTTGCTATGTGTTGTTAGACAGGTTGGTCAACTTTGCAAAGCCTCAATAAAATGAGGATAATAAAAACCACCACACAAACTTGAATTGAGCATTAAATGACATATTGCACCATCCGATGCCTGGTCCATGGTACTTGTTATACCAATGATGTCAATTGGTTTTCATTCTCCATCATCACTATTATTGTTGTAATCTGCTCAAACTCATTAGTCACCAAAGCATGAAAATTAAAATATTCTTGTTTATTAAGTTCTCTGATGATCTCTTTAATATTTTAATTGGATATATTCACTTTTTACAGTGTGTAAGAAGTAAATGGCCTTTTTATCAACATTTATAAGGGTGTTAGTTTTTTGTTAATTTATAAAAATTTCTGTGATTAGTTTTTGTTTATAATAGTTAATATTTTGTAGTCTTTATTTACTTTTTTAACTCCTTAATTTTCTTTATGATGTTTTTTCATAGATACAGGTTAGGTTTTTAAAATATTTAATATCTATCATTGTTTTCCTTTGTGGTTTTCTATTATTTTTAGGCATAGAGTATCTTTGTCCATATCAACATAAAATTTCCTCTATACATCTAATTTTTACCGTACTTATAATTTGTTAGCTAGAATATTTAAATCATGTGAAATGTAGTTTGTGCATCATGTGAGGTGAGATTTTTTGCTTATTTTTTCCAACTATCCAATTTTTCTCAATACCATTTGTTTTTAAAACTGTCCATCACTTTTCCAACTTATTTGTGATGCTTCTTTTGTTAAATACTAAGTTATTTTTATCCTAGGATGTGCTTCTGAGCATTCAGTTTGGTTTCGACAATTTTACAAATACGACATTGTTTTTTAAATTATTACATTTTAGGTGGCTGGGAGGTCAAATCCCATATCTCTAACCCCATAAAGGCCTTTTTTAAGCTTCTCTTAGATAGTCTTCAGTGTATTTATTTTGAAATTATTTTTTCAGTTATTTTACTGAATTGTGGGTAATACCCAATTCCCAATTTCATATTGATAGCTTAATATCTTTTTAATTTGGGAAGAATCAGCATTAATATTATTCAATCTTTCCTTCCATAAACAGGATATATTTTTCATTTCTTTTATAATTCTCACAGTATTTTTGACATTTACTTTATGCAGACTCAAAACATTTTAGTCAGGGTCATTCCTCTGTATTTTATTGTTGTTATTTTCTGAATATGATCTTTTCTTTTTCAATTATACCTTTCAAAAATTATCGCTAGTCTTAAAAAGAAAGGCTTTAATTTTCTAATTGATCAGTCTACTATGTTATGTCAGAATCATAAAGTAATTCAGATGGTGTTCCCCGATTCATGTGCATTTTGATCATTTCATAGTCTTTACGAAGTTATAACAGGAGTTGGAATTTTAAATCTGCCACAGGTCTTCAGATTTCTGGTAGAGAATACCATAAAATAAGAGTTCCACATATTCATCTCAGTTTTTTCCTCAATAACATAACCCGCAACAAGATTTTGCTGTGAAAGATACATAGTTTTCGAGGAAAATATGTGAATCAGCATCCAAGATATTATTGTTAAGGTTTGTGGTTCCCGAATGAAGTCTTCAGTCAAGAAATGAAGGCATTTCTTCTCTAAATCATCCAGCCTCTCTTTGCTCAGGTACTCATTCAAATAAATCAGAAGACAGGCATCCTGCCTGCCACCTCAAATAATGCCAACAGTATTGTCCAGAAGTGACTGGCAGGTCCGGTCAGGAGATGTTGTAACCCTTCTAGGAGCCAATTCCTGCAGCTGACATTTTCATCAAGACTGGACTTCCGCAGGGAAGCACTCCCACAACGACATCACATCCGGATAGCTTCACTCAGCCATTTGCTTCACTCTCACAAACCTGTCACTCCTTCTTTTCTATTCCATTACCTTTTCCCATTTATTATATAATTGTCTTAAAAATTTTCTCTATAGACATTGGCAACCACAGTAAACAGTGTTATAATTTTGCTGTGACTTTCAAACATATTTTCAAAAACTCAAGAAAATGAAGGTCTATTGTATTTGCCCATATTCTTGCTCTTTCCTTTGTCTTTCTTCTTTTGTGATGTTCCAAGCTTCCTTCTCTTAGCCTTTCCTTTCTGTGCAAAGAAGAGAACTTCCTTTAGCTGTTCTTTTAGGGTAGATCTGCTGGCAACAAATTCTCCTTGTTGAGTCTGGAGCTTAAATATTATCTGAATAATCCAGTATTTAGGAATATACCTCCAAAAAAGGAATCCTCTTTCAACTATAACTCCTTTATGTGGGTTGTGATAAAGGAAACGTTAAGTGGTGCTACTTGAAATGGTGGCTTATGAGACTTGAACTTCCTAGCTCTTTGGAAGCATCCTGCACAATGAAGAGCTATCATTGAGGAAGTAACTTGGTCCTCTGACTGAAGGCCATAGTGCACATACTGCCTTTGGTACCTGATTTTATATGAGGATTTTACCTTTTAACCATGTATAAGTGATAGAAATATAATTAGCACAGTACTTCACTAAGAATGAAACAGCAGGGTGAGAAAACATTACCAACTCACATTTTCAAGGCTATTGAGACTTGAGTCTTTCAAGTGTTATTGAAATCGTAAACAAAATGAATGGTGATTTTAAGTGTAGGTGTTTAGGTCAAAGACCAGATGGAGTTGAGGCTCAGAGTTAAGTGTTTATACTGAGGTAGTGGGTAATTATGGCCTGAAGTACTGCTATGGAAAAAAAATCTCACTGTTTCCTAGTTGAAGAAAATATTGATCTTAAGGATCCCAGCAATAATTTTACTAATTTTTCTCTGTCATTGTGTGAGACCCTGAAAAGGACAAAATTAATCCAGAGCCGCCCATTCCTTAGACTCCTTGCATCCTGCCTGAATCACAAAGGAGGCAGTGACAATTTTAGTAAGGGATGCCACAGGCTGGTGTGATGTTCCCAACCGAGCCTTTTGAAGTCATAAAAACAGTATAGGCTGGACCCTCATTTTCAGACTTTGCAGCACATCACTGCCTGATTGACAGCGGTTGGTTACATCCATAAGGTACAAAGGCCAGAGCTCTGTTGGATGCACTGTCTGTGATTTCTAGCTTATCTGAATGACTGCTAAAAGCAGCTAGAGCAAGTAATAACAGTACCGACCGATAGTCTAGGCAGCTGTGTGTACCAACTTTGCTAACAACTGTCTCTTGGGCTGGTTGAATTATTCTGTCTGAGTTTCACTGGGAAGGTACAAAGTCATACATACATGCTTGTACTTCCCATGACCCTGCAAGAAGTCTTTCATTAAAAAATGAACGTGGAGGGGCTGGCCCCGTGACCGAGTGGTTAAGTTCGCGCGCTCCGCTGCAGGTGGCCCAGTGTTTCCTTGGTTCGAATCCTGGGCGCGGACATGGCACTGCTCATCAAACCATGCTGAGGCAGCGTCCCACATGCCACAACTAGAAGGACCCACAACAAAGAACATACAACTATGTACCAGGGGGCTTTGGGGAGAAAAAGGGAAAAAAACAAAAATGAACGTGGAAGACCAGCATTATTAGATTAATACACTGTGGTGGCCCTAAGAGGAATAAGTAATTATGTTAAGTAAGGCATATCAACTCAACCCTTCAAAAGAAAAAAAGCCACATGTGAGAACTTGCCAAAAACTCTATTGTGAATGATGTAAATAATGCATCAATTTTTGATAAGCTTGTTTAATAGATGCTTGCTAAAAAAAAAAAAAGACTAATATATATTAAACATTCTCTGTTTTGTTGAGTAAACAACGAATTATTTGGAAGTACAAGAAGCCTGAATGCTTATAGGGTTTTTGATAAAACTGATAGTTATTATAATAGTAATATAATAAAAAAATAGAAAAAAGAGAAGTGATAAAAATATTCATCATGCTAAAACAATGTGGTTAATATTTTGGCATAGTCTTCATTTTTTCCCAAAGCATTGTACATTCAATTTTTCTCTGCAAATTTACTTAACATTAAAAAGTAAGTGTTACTCCACATAAATACATAATCCCTGTAAACATTATTTTTAATAACCATGATGTCCATTTGGTGAACATAACACAATTCGCTTAACTGTTCTTTAATTTTGGATTTAAATTGTTTACAATTTTTACAATTATGTTTTTAGAATGTTTAATGAAGTACTTCATGTAATTTTATATATTTTTGTCCATACATTTAATGATTTGATTCAGAAATATTCCTAGAAGTGGAATTACTGTGTTTGATATTATGAAGATTTAAAAAATTTGCATACATTGCATAATTTATGTTTAACTATTTTTCTGATTATAAAACTACGTATTCATACTCATTTTTTTAAAAACTTTGAAAATCCATGAACTATGAAAAGAAAAATACTTATACTCTTCTAACTTACAAATTAAACAATTTTAATATGTAAATTATGTCTTGAACATTTTCTCACATAAATCTTTGACAATACCACTTGAGAAAAAGATATTAGGGTTCTTAAACTGGAGTATCAACATTTTAAGATTGCTGATATGTTTACCAATTTATTTTTCAAAGCTCTTCCTTCTGAGGTGCAACACTAATGTGAAATACATGATAAAAAGGCTATCACTATTTGCACTTCCTAAAGTCTTTCAGAATTATTCTTTGGAAATGCATTGGGTCTATTATAGAATAAATCACAGTTGTATCTTAATTCTTCATCAACACAAAGGCTCTGGATCAGTTTGCTAAGGCAGTTTAGTGTCTAGAGAAGGTAAATATATTATGAGATTTAGTTTGACAGATAATTTTTTCAAAAGAACTACGTTTGCTTAAATCCAAAAAAAAGAAGATTTGTGGAGGCTTTAGTAAGCTCCTTAACTATGAACATGACAATGAGCAGTTCTCCAGCCATAATGATGAGACAGAGACAGAGCCAAGAAGAAAGAAGTAGAGATCTGGACTGAATATAGAAAGACATTTTATTATGGTGACACACTGGAATTTATACAGAAAAAAAGAGGAATAAAATAACATTCATTGAATAAATATTTAGGCTTAAGATTAAAGTTAAAACTTTAACATTAAAATTTGAAGGATCAGTCAATAGTTGGGGAAGATATTTTGGTGTTATAGGGCTTTCTATCACTCAAACTCCTTGTACATTTTGGATATTTTAACTGTGACGGTCATTATCAGTAATATAAATCTTCATTTTCTATTATACACGCACACACACACACGTACACACGAGAGAGAATATATAAAATAGATCTTTGATTTTGGTGCCCAAATGAATATTCATATATTATAGATTATGAACAACCTCTCCTAATTTAACTCTAAAGTACAAAACTAAGCTACCTTTTTCTAGATGAATAGTTTTAAAAACTGTTATATTTAGAATTCTTTAGTTGACTAATAATGGTAGCCCAACTGTTCCACAATTTAGAATGGAATTGTAGATTCTACTATCACTCGCAACAAAAGGTAAAGGAGCCCCATCCCACACACTTCAAAAAAATGTGAAAACAGCTGAAAGCTCTTTTAATGGGAAAAGGGAAGGAATGGAGAGAAAAGGAAGGTCTTTTGTGACCCCAAGCTCTTCTATATTACACTTGTGGCGTCACAGAACACAGTCAAAAACTACCAATAGTCCACCAACATCTTATAGAGACACTTGATGATGGCTGAGACTGCATGGGAACCCAGTTGTCCCAACTTACCTCTTATACTATTTTGATTCCATTAGGCTAACATTGAATCATAGTACACTGCCCATTTGCAACTTCTTCTACATCATTAAAGAATGTTACAGAAGAGTGTCTGGGGCTGGCCCTGTAGCCTAGTGGTTAAGTTCAGCATGCTCTGCTTCAGCAGCCCAGGTTCAGGGGTTTGGATCTTGTGTGCAGACCTACACCACTTGTCAGCCATGCTGTGGTGGCAACCCACATATAAAGTAGAGGAATACTGGCACAGATGTTAGCTCAAGGCTAATCTTCCTGAGCAAAAAGAGATAAAAGAGAATGTTCTAGAAGATTATCAAGACCCACTAAGAAACCATAAAATATGAGAAAGAGAAATGACATATAATAGATATATGAATGGATGGATAGATAGATGCTTATTTACAAAATGCTCACTTCAAGTAAACCTGTAAATTGAAAAGAAAAAAACTTCCTGAGTATCATTTAGTCAACCCAAGTTTCTTAAGAAGTAAACATATGACTAGGATTTCTATAAAAAAAGTAAAAATGATGACGCATCATGAAGCTCAGATAAAGGGAACCCCTGCTGCTTCCCTCTGTTTAGTCTCCCCTGAAGAATCAGTATTACCCAAGAAGCTTGTGCATTGCTGGTGCACAAGCAGGGAAGCCTGGAGAAATTTTTATTTTTGATTTAACAAATAACAAAACTACTTTTTCTGTTTTTTAAATATAGCCTCAAATTCCTGATAGAGCTATTAGATTAATTTTACTCATTTATCTGAGATTTTAAAAAGATACAACATACAAAAGCATTTATATTTTCAGTCTAAACTTTGCAGGCTTCTGGAGATTGCACTGTTACTTTTATTTAAGTTAAACCGAGATGACTTTGGTAAACTATTTTCACTAGATATCTTGCATCTTCTGCTAATTTTTCTGTGATATATTGTTCTTGTGACTTGCATTAACCATTTTCATTATATTTTCCTCAATATCCTTATTTTTTAGTTTAAACCACTTAGGGATAATTCATTCTTCTAAGTACTAATAAGTGTGAGATACAAGATGTATAAATCTCCCTTCAGTTGAGGACGAAGGAGAAAGCAAAAGGATTCATAATTTAGATCTTCAATGTAAGCATTTATTTTCCTAGCTATCAATGATTATTAAGCCACATACTCATCTATAAAAATGAAGAGGTAATTATAAAATAAAACAGTCACCACCTGGAATTCTTAGCAATGCCAGTGCTTCTGAAGTAAGTTATTAATCCACTTAATTCCAGAGTTTATGATGTTGTGAGAAGGGAAATTAACACTTGAAGTGGACTGAAGCAAAGACAATAGCAAAAGGTAACAATCAACTAAAAGTTCTAAAATGTTTCAAGTTGTTAAAGCATCTGTAAATATGCAAAATTTAAAAAGTAGTCATAGGACAATATTCCTTGAAGCACTGGTAGTTCTTCTATTGCAGGTATAAAAAATAACATGGATCTACAGTCATTACAGGAGTTCTTCTTATGTAGGTTATAAAAATGCAATTATGAGGCAGTATAATTGTTAAGGAATTAACGCCTCCTTTAGAAGAAAGACATGTTTGCACACTTTCTCTGGACACTAAAGTAGAAGGTTAACTTCTCTGTTTCCAAGTCTTCTGCATTCAAAACTAATTTGTAAAATATTAAGAGAGAGATTCATTCTCATCTGGGTATAATGTGATATTGTACATTATAAAACTGACCAACTTTCATTTTAGAACTATGTTTCAAAAGTATTTTTGAAAGATTAAATTGATCTTTTTTTGAGATATTCCTGGAGTGCAGGACTGTATCTGTGTGTTATCTGATGTTCTTAGCAAAAACCCTGAAGAGGTTCTAATTTCATTTTTTTCCATTAATTTTTACTTGACCCTATAACTACGTAAAAATTGATAAATAAGTATTGCTTACAGTGCTTCTATTGATCATGCATCTGGTGTATGTCTGGCCTCGCTATACCTTTACCCTGTGTAATCTCTAATGCATCATCTTGTAGGCTACTCTTCAGGTACAGAGAGAAGAAAACAAAGTTTCTGTTTTCCTCGGCCTTGAGATTTTACAAGCATTTGCTACACTGGGACAGAAAATTCATGTCCCTGTCTCTCTACTTCACTGCTCCTTCCCTTACTCTTTTTTCTTTTTCTTTTTCTTTTCTGAGAAAGATTCACCCTGAGCTAACACCTGTGCCAATCTTCCTCAATTTTGTACATGGGTCACTGCCACAGCATGGCTGCTGATGACTGGTGTAGGTCCACGCCCAGGAAATGAACCTGGGCCACAAAAATGGAGCACGCAGACCTCAACTACTAGGCCACAGATCAGCCTCAAATCTATTTTTTTAATTGATAAAATTTAAATTCAGAAACTAATGTGTTATGGTGCTGCCCAGGCTTTAAAATGTTTCCACATCGGTAATATGTTGGCAACAGTCCTGAGAGATAGGGCAGAGGCTATTTTCCCCATGTTACTTCCAGGGAACTGATGTTCAAAGAGAATGTAAGACTTGCCTAGAGTCACAAAACTAAGAAGTGTTAAACTCAGAATTTAAACTCTCTAACTATAATCTTTAAGCTCCATTCACCCACAAAGTAGAAATGTCAATTGAATTCAACATCACCTTGCAGAATTATGCAAACTACATGCAAATCAGGACATCCATGAAATAATTAGAAAATAGGTAATGTGCCACATACCATATGAGAAACCTTCCATAAATATCAATCCTGGTGACATTTCTTATGCGAACAACTGAACATATATGTGATCTGCCTCCTCAAATTTAAACGAGGTGTTAAGATTATATGTCCTCTGTACTTTTTTGTCTTTTCATTGTGTTTTACATAATTTTTGATAAATCATAAAAATAGGAAAAGATACAGGGCATAATGAGAACAAATGTGTATGTTCCTACCATTGTAATTACTGACAATTGTAAAAATTCTGTCATGCTTACCTAGAGGTTTTTAGATTAACAAATAAATAAACATCACACATAAGATTAAAGTACCATTTGGCTCCCTCTTGCCCACAACTTTTCTCTCTCAAGAGTTAAGGAATATCATAAATGTGGTATGTACTTCTAGTCCATCTCTGTTGGCACGCAAATACACATATACATCTATATATCCATGAAAAGTATAGGATAGAGTCTTGTATATATGTTTGAATTTTAAATAAATGATGTCACGCTGTATTAGTATTATGCAATATGCTTTTTTTAATTCAACATCACAATTGAGATCTATCCATGTTCCTATATATCAAAATTTATTGCTTTATAACTACTGCAATACATTCTATTAACCATACTCTCACTGATGGATATTTAGATATCTCCCAATTTTTCTCTATTATACATACAACCAGTTAATCAAGGAGGCTCAACCCATTGTAGTCAAGTTGTGTCAGTAATGTAGTTATTTACCTTCATCTGCCTCCTCACCTACCTTCTTGCCCTATAACCGCAAGAAGAAGAAGGGGCAGAGTGCAAAGGCAAAATGCCCCTGAACTCCCCAGTTAGTCTATCTTCATCCAGAAATTTTGTCCGTGCAGGTAACAGGGGAGAAGTGTCAGAAATTACCAATGTTCACTAACAGTTAGTTCTCCTTTGCTACTGGGTACGTGGAGAATAAACTACCTGCCCTCCTCAAAGAAGGAATGGCCAACTGATTATTCTGGCCAATGAAATGGATGCAGTTAAATCCTTCAAACTGGGAGTACCAGACCACTTTGGTTTATTACCTATTGGATCCATGTACACAGTCTGACTCCTTTGGGCATAATGGTCCCTGGAAAGATCCAATAATATATTCTCACTGATATAAAGCTGGTTGTCACAGTCTTTTTCTAGTAGACACATCTCTCGTCACTCAGGTAAGACTGTAGTCAGCAGTTTCATCCACCCTTTAGGGTCTCCTACCCTAGCCACGTGGAGGGAGGATGTTTGGAAATCTTCCCTGCCTCACAATCCCTATTGTACCATCTCTTCCTGATGCACTAACCATGCACATCGAGCTGTGAAGTGAAATGCCAGCTTCTCTTTCCATCACACATCCATAAAAGTGGGAGTGATTTTCTTGGGATAAGACAGAGAGAACGAATAGGTTTTTTTTTCACAAATCTTTTACTCTTTGAAATGTTTATAGTCTTTCTCACTTCTCAGAAGTCTTCTTATATCAACTTGGATTGTGGTGAGGAGAGAGGGCCAGTTATGTAAACTAGAATCTCTCAGTCAACCCTGTAGAAAGGTGGCTGAACCCAACCGCTGTGGTGGGTCTCAGAACTTTAACATGGGTTACTTATTCCCTGTGAGTCTCAGCTTTCAATCTTGGCTAGGACAACAAGAGAAACATACTGAACTAAAACCACTCTATTATGTTCACCAGGCTGCTACGAGAATCCTTGAACATAATTCGTTGTATAAATATGCAAGAGCTCCCCTGGAATACACCTAGAAGTAAAATTATTGGGTCATAGGATTACCTAATGGCAATAATTAGTACCATTAGTTCTAGAATTGTCCTAAAAATCTATTCCCAAACCAGTCCTACTGGCTATTCTGCTCGTATCTTCCCATCTTACTCCTGAGATCCCAATTCTGCTGTGATGATCCCTTTCCTGATGAGTAGAGTTGTTTTCTACTCTTGAAAGCATTGATGCCCTGCTTCCCCACAACTTCCCCAGAAATAACCTGCCTTGGCCTGCTCCTTTCTAGCTACCTCCGCTGTTAACGAATGAAGCACAGGGTCAAGGACACTGGTCACTGCCAATCTACCTCCCACAGCCAACTCCACACTACTGCTGGATGCTGTGACTGCTCTTCTCCAGGTGACTCTGAATGCTCACCCCAACCCCAATGTGGTTCTGAATGGAGAGGTGGAACAGGGTACCTCTCATGCCTCTTCTGGGCCCCTAATGGTTGGTGATGTCAAAGGAGCCCATAGACACGAGAAAATAAACAAAGTCACCCAAAAAGTTCTCTAAATGCAGTGACCAACATCAGGAGTCAAAGTAAAAGACAGGAAAGATGAGAGTAAGAAAATAAGACTCAAAAAAGATGTGGACCAAGAGAGAAAAGAAAAGGGAGCAGTTCCCTGGTTGAGCTCTTCACTGCTTGTGGCAGGAGCAAACAAGTTCTAAGGTAAAAATTTAGGGGAACACTAGACTGACCCTGGATAGGCAAGTTAAGAATAGGCAGGATTATACAACAATGTTGTCCCCGCTATAGCCTATTCCCAGAAATACCTACTTTTCAGAAAGGAAAAGTTAGATGGTACAACTTAGGGAATCTCTAGACCTCTTATTAAATCTCAGAAATTATTCTATGGACCTTGACACTGAATTAAAGGAAGACTTATGGGATTGTAGCCCAGTTCTACACATTTACTTTCATATGTGGGAGGAGAATTTTATTATAAAACACGACTTGGGAACTGTCCTTTTATTGGACGTAATCAGTATTGTGTTCAAAATTCACTATCGGAATCCAGAAAATTGTAGACTGTTTGTTATTTGGGATGAGCTAATGAGAGAAGACTTTTTTCCAAGGATCATTTGATATCTATATGCTTTTCTACTGTTCCCTTTTCTCAGGAGACACTACGGAATCTTCAATCTGATCAAGTTAGCTAGTATCAAGTGTAAAGTGACATATCCTTAAGTGCAAGCATGTGACCAGAGACTGTAAACTGTGCCAGATCAATGACAGGGTAAATAATCATTGATCTTATCTTCTTTTCCAATTTAAAACAAAAGACAATCTTCCCTGCCCTCGAGTAATTTATATAATTTTTTAAAAATCTACTTACCATATTGAAGAGCAAAATTAAAGCATTCTTGTTTTATACATCTGCTTTTTAATAGCCTGGAAAAGCTTATGTGAACATCAATGATGCTTCTGCTCATTCAACTGCAGAAGTACAGGAGAGAAAAGACAGACACAAGGAGTTTACAAATGCAAATATTCAGTTCTTGGGGGCCTCAGCTGCATAAATGTTCTTCCATTAATGAAACTGGCTTCATGCCATTTGACTTAGCTTTTATTCAAAAAGCTGTTAAATAATTTCCAGTGAAGGGGGACCAAAAAAATAACAATAATCACGCCAAAGAAAAATGACTGTGGCAAACTTTAAATTAAAAAAATGCTGATAGTAAACTACATGAGATTGCCACTGGAATATTCCCAGCCTACTTCTTCATCTTTTCTAATCTGCCTTATCCCTGGCCCCTCCCTTAGACGTGCCTTTATTAGCTCTTTTTCAGGTTGATTCAAATTACGGAATTTGAAACGACATTCTGAATTTATCTTGTGACGTTAATCACGGTTAAGTGTTGTATAAAAGCACTACCGCATGATAATACGTCCTGCTGATAATATCACAGTTAACTCTTGAAGAGGAAGAAAAACCAGGTTGGATGAAAATTATCTTTCAAAAAGCAGACTCAGTCAAAAAAAGTCGATGAAAATAGCATTTACTTATGCTTTCCTTCAAGGTTTTGGAGAATTCAAAGATCAGAAAAACAAGCTTTCCCAGTAAGGAAGATAAATATTTAGTAAACAACATTAGATGTGTTCCACGATTTTGTTTCCTCTTTGCTTAAATAACAACTCTCAAGTCTGCCATGTGATGGCTGCCAGTGACATAATTGCTACCAAAAAAAGAATTACCCGTGTGGTTCCCTTGAGTAACTCATTAGTCGGTCACCATGTACCAAGCACAGAGCACCGTGGTCTGTGTACACTGGGAGCCAGAGGAGTAATGCAAAGGAAGGAGAAAAAATATTACAGCTGAGTGACTTCCAATCTAGAGACAAAGATGCACAGATGCCATGAATTTTTTTTAAAAAACTAGAAAACCAAAGCAAATGCACTGGTAAGATCTACATTTATAAGTAATCAGGGAAATGTCCAGTCAGGGATCTATCCAGGCTAGGATCTGGAATATTCAGCTGTACCTGGTGTTGTCTTGTATTAAAATATCACTGTTTTATATTCATTTTCTCCCTGATGATCAAAAGAGGGCTTGAAACAATTTAGTTTTCTATCTTTTTCAGATATTTAAATGCTTTAGGTCATAGACTGGAATGAAGGAAACGCAGTTTGAAAATCATTGCATTGTAATTTATTTTACAAATTCCAGTTTTTCTACTCAAGTTTCTTAAAACAGACAGTTATGTAAGAATAAGTAAACAAATAATTACCTCGTAAGCATCTTTCCGAAGCTTTCACATCTGACTTCCCAAATGCCAAACGTGAGGAACTGTATCCACGGAGCTTGGTTAGCGCTGAGAATAGAGACTCACTGGCATTTGACAAACGCCTTTAATGAAAAAGCTAATCTCTCCAGACTCCTAGAATCAGAACACAGAAAATGCACAAAGAAGTAGAAATCAAGAATGTTCGATGTTGTTAATAACCAAAGAAAAACCATTTCAAACAAGATACTATTTTTTTCCTAACAAGTTGAGGGAAAATAATTTGACAAAGTGAGAAAGTCTATTATTAAAACATTTTTGGAAAACTATTTGGAAATATCCATCAAAGTTGGGTTTTTTATGCATTTGCATAATAATTTTCATACTAGGAATCTATCTTAAGGAAATAATCAGCCAAAATCAGTTATATAATAATGTTCATTGTAGAATTACTTTTAATAACAAAGATATATTTTAAAAATTAAATGTAAGAATGGTGAAGTAAATATTATACAACCTTATAATACTCAATAAATAAAAACTCTTAAAATGATCCTTTTCGAAGAATCATTATAAAAATGAGTAAATGCTTGATTCTTGAGTCTAAAATTATAATTTGTGTAGTATTTGTGTATATGTATGTACCTGGAAGGAAATAAATCAAAATGGGAATGTTGGTTCTTTCTGGACAATAGAACCATATGTAATTTTCTTCTGCTATTTGCCTCTTTCTATTTTCCAGATTATCTTATGTCTATCCCTTCATAACAATAAGGTCACATAAAAAAGTAAACTTAGAGGTAGTTTGTCTCATGCAGAATACTGAAGCTTAACAAAAACTGCATATATTGTCTTGAAATAAGTTTACTTTCTAAAGAAGAGTTATCAGAAATTTTAGGAAGGACTTTGTGAAAACAGTTTTCACATATTCGAGAAAAAACACATATTCGAGAAAAAGATCATCCCCGGGGAACAAGTTACCCTTCTCTGGGACAGTAGCATAATAGCAATTCAAGAATGAATTACCTCCTCGGTTCCCTTGAGTGCTGAGTTGTGGGAACAGCAGCTGGGTTTTCAACTGTACATCATACAGTGATCAACACTGATTTTCAGGAGTATGTGCTTGCGGGGCAATTAAGAAGAAAAGGAAATCAGCAATACAGATAGAAATACATTTATATTACAAAGAGAACAAAGAAAGACCAACCATAGCGACTTACAGAAAATTAATGTTCCCCAAAGAACATTACAGAAAGAGTAGTATAGTACAAATATTTCTAAAACTTGCTTTTTTTAAAGGGATATGTTGGAAAAAAAATACAGTTCCACGTTTATATTGTCCTTCAGCATCGGAATGAATGAAATTTCTTGGAGGAAAATTACTGCATGAATCCAAAACACTTTATGACCCATCTGAGACCTTGGTTAGTAAATAGCTTTTGTGGAATTGACTGCTTATTCATCTTAGATGAGTAAACCCTTACGGAGTACACAATCCTGGGTATTCTGCCACACTATCATTTATTAATTATTTTCCATCCACTGAAGGAGTCTAGTCATTTGCTCATTACTGGTTTTAACATTAACTCAGTATTATGGAATCCGACCATAATATGAAATACCAGTAGCACCAGAAAAATGGGTGGGTGATAAAACTTTGTGTATTTCTGCAGCCTTTGAGTGAGTTGGATTTTGACAGCTTTGCATTGATATTTACCTGCTGACCAAATAGCTGTTTCCATCCAACCTGCTCAGTCTTTCCCAACACAACTCAGCTGAGAACACGGGGGGGGGGGGGGGGGGGGTGCGGGGGGGGGGGTTCTAGACGCACCTCCACCCTCATCCAAGCACAAGAAGCAAAGAGCAGAAGATGATCTTCAGACCAAACTCAGACTTTCCCAACAAATGCGAACGTGCTTGCTCAAAAAAACAAAGAAACCAAATATAGAAAATAACTGTGTGGAAAAGAAAAAGGGCCACCACATTTCAAAGGCAAATTTTAGTCATGTTTCAGGAATGACCTTAGAGAAGAAAAAAAAAGAAAGAAAATGTTCAGGGAGAAATTAACAAGCAGCATTCAAATGTAACATGAGGCAGATAGGAACCAGTAGAATGAAGCAACTGATGGGCTTGTTAAAAAGCTGGGGCAGATGGAATGATAGAGATTTTTTAAAAAGAAGAAAAGGAAGACAGTTTCTCTTCCTATTCCTGTCGCCTCTCCTCTCCCCACTTCTGTTCCTTGCACAGCTTATTAAACATTTCCTTGGCTTGAGCATATTCCTTCAATCCCTGTGCTTATTTTAATATGTACAATTGCTGCAAGGGAATTTTCAGGTTTTAGCAAAAGTAAAGTACTCATTCCCAAGCGAAATTTTTGGATATTTTATAGACAATCCCTCCTGCCCTGAAAACTCTATTTCAGTTATTTGAAGTATTTTATGCATTCCATGTCTAGGTTGCAAAAATCCCTTTTCCCTTTTGCGGCTCCCTGAAAAAATCTGTATTTTGCAGTAAATTTGCTTAACAAGTTTTGCCATCTCTGTGGATGCTTTCAGTAGCACTAACAGAATGAAAAAAAGAAAAGGGACTTGAGGGAAGAAGAACTTGAACTACATAATATTGAGAATATTTATTTAAATTTTCAGATAATACAACATGCCTTAACAATCCCAAGCACCAATGCTAATTAAAAAGGACCATCTGGAAGCATATGAAATATTTTTTTAGATATACAAGGACAACCAAAGTAGGGAAACCTTCTCTTTCCTTCCAACTTCTACGATTGTAAAGGCACAAAATTTAAAAAAAAGAAAAAAATTCAATTGTTGCTTGTCTAGAGTAACAATTTTACTGTCAAGGAAAGGATAAATGCTTTCCATCCAAGGATCAGGTTACTGCTCACAGACCCCACTAGGAAGAGAAGAGCGCCAAGAAATTACTGCAGGAGTCAACCTGCATCTTCGAAGTCCATAAATAATGCAGCAAGAGAGCGCATTTGGAGAAGGAGTTTATCAGCCATGGCTTCATCCATATGCAGTGGTGGGAATGACATTCTGACTATTTTGCCGGTGGAGCACTTGTATTCTACTTGATGATTTACATACTGATTAGGCTCAGAGAAGCCAGAGCTATGTTCCTGAGGCATTGCTTTTCCAACACCATACAGCTTGCATACATGTTCTCAAAAAATAGTTAATAAATCAGAGCTAAAGAATCTTGAAGCCATGTAAAACTTGTCCACCAAGAGGGAAACGGGGCTGTCTTTAAACATATTGTTTGTGACAGATCAGGAACAACCAAACTAATGTAATTTACCTGTTGGAATAAGAATGCAATGGGCCTGACACCAGAATACTCAACATAAACTGAGAAAAAAAATAAATGAAAATATATCACTGAGACCAGATGTTTTCACAAAACAACACCCCCATTTGATATACCAAGCTGCACAATGAGGGGTGTAAAATGCAGGTTTTGTAAAAATGAAAATCCATGTCCACAACATCCAGATCTTAACTATTCTTGCAAGTGGCTTCTCAAATGTCCACGTGTGCACTTCCCTCCCCACTGCCCTCACTCGGCCTTTCATATCAACTACCTTTTGGCCATGTCACTTTTTCTTTCCTAATTAACAGAAAAATCTGGTGTCTCAAAATTATTGCTAGGTTATAGGACATAGTCTACACTTCTAGTAAAACTAGAAAAATATAATATTCCCATGAAAAAGAGAGGAAAGAAATTCTGTTTTTTCTTGAGAATATCCAAGAACTAATTAATTTTAACAGAGTATAATGAATCAATAATTAGAGTAGTATTCACACATGCCCCCCATTAGGCATTTTTTATTTTTCTTTCTGGCAGATGCTAAATGTATGAGAAAGGATAATTCCTTTTTAGAGTTAAAAGAACTTTTAAAAATTAAAAATGCCTTTTTAGAGTTAAGTCTTTCCTAATATTTCATTCATTTATTTAATAAATACTGAGTGCTTAATATGTATAAATCACAATGTTAGAATTGGAGATATATAAAAATCAAAGAGGCATGGACCCTGTCCTAAAGGAACTTACAATCAACTATGGAGAAGAGATAGACAATTTACAATCACACAAACTAGAATGGAATAAGTACAGTAAGAAAAATATGAATCAAGAACAATGGAATTCTCAGAGGACACATAGACTACCTAAGGGGTAGCATTTTTGCTGGGCCGCAAAAAAATAAGTAGTTCGGCAAAGGCACAGGAGAAGTATCTTCATCCATTTGGGTCGCTGTAGTACAAACACCATGGATTGGGTGGTTTAAACAGAAAACATTTATTTCTCACAGTTCTGGAAGCAAGGAAGTCCAAAATCAAGGCACCAGTAGATTAGGCGTCTGAGGAAAGCCCGCTTCTTGGTTCATAGGCTGCTGTCTTCTGACTATGTCCTCACATAAAGAAAGAGGCAGCAGAGCTCGATTGGGTCTCTTTTAGAAGGGCACTCATCCCATTCATGAGGGCTCCTCCCTCATGACCTAATCACCTCCCAAAGGCTCCCCTTCCAAATAGCATCATATTGGGGATTCAGTTTCAACATGCAAACTGGGGGTGGGGGGACATACAAAAATTCAGTCTACAGCAGCAGGATCACTCGTATGCGGGTCCAGTGAGTAATATCATCTGACTGGACGATGGACTGCAGGAATAGCAGAAGTGATGGATAAAACCAGAGCCATTGGCTGAGCTCATTTATGGGATAGCTGACTAAAGAGTTTACATTCAATAATATAATGGGGTTGTCAGATTTAGCTAATAAAAACACAGGACACCAAGTTAAATTTGAATTTCAGGTGAACATTTTTTTTACTCTAAGTACGTCCCATGCAACTATTAAATTCAAATATAATTGGGAATCCTGCAGTGTATCTGACAATCCTCTAATATACACAATGTGAAGCCATTGAAGGTTTTAAAGAAGTCGAGTAGCACAATCAAGGCAGTGATTCAGAAGCATTGCTGTGGAACCAGCAATGTGCTGTCCTGAGGTACAAAGATCTTTCAGGAAAGAACAAAAGCAGCCTGAACTAGAGTAGTAACAGTGAAATCAGAGAAGAGGGATAATTTTGAAAGAAGAATTGACAGGACCCAGCAATTGAGAAATATAGGGTGGAGCCAGAGAACTCAGAGCTGCCACCGGTGTTTAAGCATGGATAGCTTGAAGACTGTGGAGCCACTGGCAGAAAGGAATCAAGAAATAAATAAACTTGAAAGGAGAGATAATGAGCTCAGTTGGTGACATTTTGAGTTTGAGCAGCTGGAAACTCTCAAAGGACAGATGTCCAGTGGCTTTGGAGAAATGTCAGACAAGAGAGAGAGATTTGAGAGTTATCTGCTTAAGGAAGAGCACGCTAAAGCTCCATCTTGCTTTCTGTCTTCAAATTATGTTTAGCTTATCCTTGACGTGATGCTGATTCATCTTACAAATAAAAAGAGAAGGTTTACACCACAATCTGTCTTTGTATTTCTTATAATGAAATATCACTGCCGATATTTGCAATTTTCCTATTATAGGAAGCAATATCATGTGAAGAGGAATCATTGAGCTTGGGGGTTGGACCAATTTAGAATCAAAGCCCAACTTTCCTCTTACAGACTGTGTGACTTCTTACACAATTATTTAGCCTCTTTCACTCTTAGTTTTCTTACCTGCACAATGTATACTCATAAGATTATCATGAGAAATAAAGGAGCTTTTGTTGACAAAAGATTTAGCATAGTACCTGCACATATTAGTTACTCAATAAATGATAGCTGTTGCTCTTATTCTTTTATTGTTGAGGGTTTTTGTTTTAATCATCAATAATAGTAAATAAAAATCTAAGTGTACTTAAATGTTCAGACTGCTAAATCAGGTAAAGAACCACTTATATTTTATACACTGCACTTAATTAAGGAATTATTTAATCCTACCAAGAAAAGGGAAGGATACACATGTACCAAACAACTACTAGAAAAGTATAAGTGAGCAAATCAGTCAATATTTCATTTATCTAATTGCAAATAAATATTTAATTGACTTTTATATTGAATATGCCATTTGTTCTGGCACAACGAAGATGCATCAAATAGCTTCCATAAAAAAAACCCCGTGTTTTCCAAACTGAGCTAAGTAGACTATTGGTCTTGTTCTAATTACTAGCATGCAGGACTATTTTTTGGTACTATATTTTATCATTGCACTAACCAGACTAAGATTTTTACCCTGCCACAGACTGTTGTCTAACAATACAGTGAAATGCCAATGTTTAGAGGCTGAAATGATTCTGAATGTGTATAACGATATTGGCATTGACAGAAGTGATGGGACACTATTTTGCTGAATTTGTTGTATTTTTAATAAAATTCTGCAAAGCTTATCTGTAACATAGACCAAAGAGGAAAGCTCATATATAAAGGAAGAGGTAGTTTTGAAAGATCAGACATACACATTTCCAGGAGAAACTAAAATGGCCTGAAAGGATAGTTGAATTGAGCAGCTGTGCACAATTTATTTCCAAACATATTAAATTTCTTCAAAATCACGACATAATCACCTGGCATAAACTCTGTTTACCCAACTGAAAAGCTGGCCCAAGATAATCTAGTGAAAAACACCAAATAACAGTGGTTCCTCTAATTCACAAGTTCAGTAATTTGAAATTGAAGTGAAAACGCTTTTATAAAGGCCACAGGGACTAGATCTTCTCTAAGTTTCTGGCAATTTCAGTAGATCCAACTAATAATAGCTGAGCTTATTATTTCTCTTCTAAATAATGTATTTGCTTCAAAACTGATCACCTTGATTCTAATTCCTGATCACTTACGATCCACCCTATATTGGAGAGCATTGTCAAATTAGTCTTCCAAAGCTTGCATTATGTCACATCTTCAAAGATTCCCTGATACTCCCCCCAAATGGGGTGCAAACATCTTTGTTTATAACACAGTCCCCTGTTACCTGTGCTGCCTTGTACCCACTTCCTTCGCTAAATTTCCCATAAGCACCTCTAAACCAGGCCACTCACCAAAAGTACTTTATTTTTGCCTAAAAAGTGTATTACCTGTTGGTTATGCTCACTCTGTGTAACAGAAATTTATTTCTAACAGTCACTTAAGATCTAGCTCATCCAGCTTCCTATTTACAAATCTATTCCTCAAAAGATTGTTATATGTAATAATGTGGACCAGGGTTTAAGAACACAGGCAATGGAGTCAAACAGCCCGAGTTCAAATTGTGGCTCTGCCATTTATTTTGTTTCTGCATCTGAAAAATAAAGATAAAATATTATATGCCCCTCTTGTAGGGATTAAAGAAGAATGTACAGATAGATGTGTATGTGTGTGTGTGTGTGAGAGAGAGAGAGAGAGAAAGAAAATAGTAGAGTTCCTGTCACTAGTAAATAATCATCTAATGGTACTTATAAAATGGCAGTTACTGGGCCAGCCTGGTGGCGCAGCAGTTAAGTTCACACGTGCCATTTTAGTGGCCTGGGGTTGGCCAGTTCGGATCCCGGGTGCAGACCTACGCACCGCCTGTCAAGCCATGCTGTGGCAGTCATCCCACATAAAATAGAGGAAGATGGGCACGGATGTTAGCTTAGGGCCAGTCTTCCTCAGCAAAAAGAGGAGGATTGGTGGCAGATGTTAGCTCAGGGTTAATCTTCCTCAAAAAAAAGAAAAAAAAAGGCAGTTACTCTTTAAATGGAGCACAGTAAAGATGATAAAACAATGAACTGTTACTTACGATATTATCACTAGGCTCTTCTCCTCATTGAGGACCTTAATCAGTAGGACTAATATTAGAAATACTATAGACCATTTTGAACGTTTTCCATGACCCACTTTGTTTCTCTCCCATTGTTAATTGACTTCCATGGAAGCCTTCATTCTCCTCTTTGATGATCTGTAAATTGCTGCCAGTCATTCACTAAGTACTTTGAATCATCATTTTCTCTGGGGAATCAACATTTTTCTACAGCCATGTTCAAAGAGAGGTCCTTAGACCACCTGCATCAGAAACTCTTTTATCTTGTTAAAAAGATAGATTTCTGGGCCCTTCCCAGACCCTTATTCATAAATTTCTACAAGTTGAATCTAGGAATCTCTGAGTAAATCCTAAACGAACTAAAGTTTGATCATCGACATTCTATAGGCTGAGAGATGGGGAGAGGGAGTTCCATCTATTTTTGCAAAAAGAATCACTTTTTATTTAAATCAAATCAGAAAATACATGACCAGTTTGGCAGAAATTTGGATTATTTGAAGTTTAAACACCTAAGAATATAATGCTCTAGTCTCCTTAGCACATTTGGAGCTAATCTAGGTACCTAGGGATATAACCATTTGGCTTTTGGGGTGACAAGTTTTTAAAAAAAACCAAAACACTATAGATCCAGTTCTTAGGTTCTATGAAAATGTTTCTAGGAGAAGTGAAAGCAAACAATCTCTAACTTCATAGCATATATAGCTCAGGAGGTGAGGGCTTTTTACAGGAATACTGAGAAATTCAAGAAAGTATTATTTTCCTGTAGTTTCATCAGTCTATTTCTCCATCCTTACACCAAGACCACTGACTTGGTTACTGTAGCTTTATAGTATGTCTTGAAACCACGTAGCATAAATCCTCTAACGTGGTTCTTTTTCTTCAAGGTTGTCTTTTCTGTTTTAGATTATTTGCATTTCTATATAAGTTTTAGAATGAGTTTTCATTTTCCATGGGAGGCCGAATAATGATTCTCAAAGATTCAGCTCCTCACCCCTGGAACCTGAGAATGTTACCTTATATGGTAAAAGAGACTTTGCAGGTGTGATTCAGTTAAGGATCTTGAAAGCAGAGATTGTCATGGATTATCCAAATGGGCCATAAATATAATCACGCTTGTCCTTATAAGAGGGAGGCCGAGGGAGATTTGACTACAAAAGAGGGAAAGGCAAGGTGACAATGAGACAGAGATTGAAGTGATGTGGTCACAAACCAAAGAATGCTGGGAGCCATCAGAAGCTGGATGAAGCAGGGAACAAGATGCCACCTCTAGAAGGAATTGGCCCTGCCAACACTTTGAGTTTAGCCCCATTAGACTCATTTCAGACTTCTGAACTCTACAACTATAAGATAAGAAATTGTGTTGCTTTAAGCCACTAAGTTTGTGGCAATTTGTTAAAGCAACAATAAGAATATTTGCTATCTACTTCTTTAAAAAACCTTATTGGGGTTTTGATTGGGATTGTGTTGAATCTATAGATCAATCTGGGATAACTGATTCTTAACAATACTAAGTCTTCCAATAATTGAAAATAGCATTTCTCTCCACTTATTTAAGTCCTTTTTAGTTTTTCTGAGCAATATTTCATAGTTTAGTTTTCAGCATATAGGTTATGCACATCTTTTACTAAATTTATTCCTAAGTATCTGATGCTCTAATGCTATTGTACATAGAATTTCATTATCTTATTTTCCAATCCTTTTTGCTAATTATAAAAGTAAAATACCCACAACTAAAAATACACAACTATGTACCAGGGGCTTTGGGAGAAAAAGGGAAAATAAAATTTTAAAATAAATAAATAAATAATGAAATAGATTTTTATATTGACCTTGCAGCCTGAAATCCTAGATCTTCTCAATGAAAATGGAAATTAAAGATTAAAAGACTACAAAGAATATCTTCTCCTAGGTCACTAGAAATTCACAAATAATTCTAGTTTCCTGGAAATTCTACATTTATCTGATCATCTCTTTAAACCTACCCATTTGAAATCTTTTATTTTCGCGTTTGATTCAGGTCTCGCTGAGATAGAAGACGAACAGCCTATCAGCAATTCTTAGGACAGCTCTATAGAGTGGCTCTAAGGCTGATATGGCAGGTCCAATTCAGAAAAGCCTTGGTGATTATGTTTCAAGAGTGGTACAAGTGATTTGAGATGTTTGAAATGAGATGGCTTCTCAGCAACAAGGCATACTTTAACAGATCACCACTCATTTATAACTGTCAATTTCCCTGCATCTGGGCTCTATCCTGGGAAGTGCTTGTGACGTTTTTTCCAGTTCATGCCTAACAAGCTCTTCAAAAAGTCATTGTGCCTCATCACGGTACTTTTTTCTTTGAAATCACAATAATGGGTAAGTACTGCTCTCCTTTCTCGTTAAGCATACACTTTCCCTCCATTTCCACAGCTGGAAGATTGCTTTTCCTTGCTTCTGTGTTATACACTTTCTGGTGACAATTTAATGAATGAACTAGTGTGAAGGTTAATTTTAACCCACGAAAATTGGCATAAGTGTACCTAATCCCAGATTTTGATCCCCTTGAAAACAGTTTTAGTTTCCTTTTTTTTTTTTCCCTATGATGCTAGGAAGACAAAGGCAAGTGGGAAGGAGGGAGGAGATAGACCCTACAAATAATGTAGCCCAGTCTCAAGTTTCTATGCTTGTGGCAAAAGGACTTTCTCTCCTCTTTGATACACACCTATTGAGTTGATAGCATCTGTCATATGAAAAATACAGGAAAGTAGAGGCTTTGGAATACTTAATTCCCTGATAGACTGTAAATTACGCACTGGGAAGCCTTAAGAGATTTCCCAGAAGAGTTTCAGAGGTGCGAGATAGTAATACACCAAGAGGACCAGTTTCCCATCAAACCCTTCCCTGAGTTTCTCACAGTCCCACTTTCTGTCCTTATCTGACTTTCTTCAGGAGGCTAAATCATCCTTTTTCTCAAAAGGAAGTTCAATATTTAATATATGCCTGTTATCTGTCAGCATTTATGCATAATGTGTGCATATGTGTGTTTGCCCCTGTCAATATTTCTCATGAAATATTACAAAAGTAAAAAGAAGCTTTTTTAAAATTGTCCTATTTATTAAGGCAAGGTGGGTCAAAAAATAAGAAGAGAATTAAGAGAGACCTACAGTCAAGTGAATGGGCCTTTAGGAGGCTATGATTTCACCTTTACGTTAGGTGCTGGAAATTATTAGGGACCAGAGGAGCAAGCACATCCCAAAGGCTCAGGCCTGAGAAAGGAAGTAGGATTAAGTATTGAAAAAGTGAGAAAATTACATACTTCAAATATATAATTTAAATATTTGAATATATATGAATTTGAAAATATGTCATTTATTTTTTTAATTGCAGTAACGTTGCATTATAACTATGTATAGCTTTCAGATGTACATCGTAATATATTTCAAATTCTGTGTAGATTACATCATGTTCACCACCCAAAAACTAATTATAGTCCATCCCCTCACATGTGAGCCTAAACACCCCTTTTCCCTCCCCCTCTTCCCCTATGGTAACCACCAATACAATTTCCATTGCTATGTGTTTGTTTGTCATTGTTTTTATCTTCTACTTATGAGTGAGATCATACGGTATTTGACTTTCTCCCTCTGACTTATTTCACTTAGCATAATCCCCTCAAGATCCATCCATGTTGTCACAAATGGCCAGATTTCATCATTTCTTATGGCTGAGTAGTATTCCATTGTGCATATATACCCATCTTCTTTATCCATTCATCCCTTGATGGGCACCTAGGTTGCTTCCAAGTCGTGGCTATTGTGTATAATGCTGCAATGAACATAGGGCTGCATGTATCTTTATTCATTTTCATTTTCAAGTTCTTTGGATAAATACACAGCAGTGGGATAGCTGGATCATGTGGTAGATCGATTCTTAATTTTCTGAGGATACGCCATACTGCTTTCCATAGTGGCTACACCAGTTTGCACTCCCACCAGCAGTGTATGAGGGTTCCCATCTCTCCACATCCTCTCCAACACTTGTTGTTTCATGTCTTGTTAATTATGGCCATTCTGACTGGAGTGAGGTGATACCTCGTTGTAGTTTTGATTTGCATTTCCCTGATAGCTAATGATGTTGAACATCTTTTCATATGCCTGTTGGCCATCCGTATATCTTCTCTGGAGAAGTCTCTGTTCAGATGTTTTGCCCATTTTTCAATTGGGTTGTTGGTTTTCTTGTTGTTGAGCTGTATGAGTTCTTTATATATTTTGGATATTAACCCCTTATCTGATATATGGTTTGCAAATATCTTCTCCCAATTGTTAGGTTGTCTTTTTGTTTTGTTGATGTTTTCCTTTGCTGTGCAGAAGATTTTAGTTTGATGTAGTCCCATTTGTTCATTTTTTCTTTTGCTTCCCTCACCTGGTCAGACATGGTACTTGAAAATATGCTGCTAAGACTGATGTCAAAGAGCCTACTGCCTATGTTTTCTTCTAGAAGTTTCATGGTTTCAGGTCTTACATTTTAAGTCTTTAATCCATTTTGAGTTGATTTTTGAAAACATACATATGAACAAATAATGCATGCCCGTGAATCAAATTTCAAAAGCTAAGAAGGTTCATATGGTGAAAATAAGTCTCTTTCCCTCAGCTGTCTCATAATCCCTCAGTTTCGCTCTCTGATGGCAACCACTATTGCTAGTTTCTCCTATCCTTCCTGTGATTACAGTCTTTGGAAAGATAAAACACTCAAGAATACTAAATATCTATTTGCAGCCACATAGAAGATTCGCAATACACATTTCATGGCATTTTCTATTAAACTGATCAATATAACTCTGTGGTAAGAGTCATGTCCTTATTAGGCGTATGCTGTATCTAGGGTTCCAAAGAGAGAAGGGAAGAGTAATGTGTCAACCCGCCAATATTATTATGTTATATCACATAAAATTACCTAGAAAATTTTTGTAAGAATGCACTGATATGGATATCATTTATTTCTCTTTATTCTCAGCTGCAATTCAGATATGATATTATTTTAATTTTCATTTAGTTTTATTTTAGCTTTAAGTTTAGTAGTCTGGATTAGTTGGCTAAGATCCATATGCTGCTAGAAATTCATACCCCTTCAAAACTCCTACTTCATAAATCTGCCTTCATGTCAAAATACCTTAATGGTCATCCTTATCACTTCACTTAATGATCAGCTGGCAGACTACAATCAATTTCTAGGTTTCTGTTAAGGTTCTGGGACTGGTGCCTGTAGCTGCTATAAAGTAGAGCAGGCAGACTTCCCTACCTTATGGACTTTGAGTTCAGCCTTTCTTGTTTCATTTGCTGAACTGCCTACCAATCTCAACACTGACGGAAATAAAACTTATTTTTCTCCATTTAGTGCTCCCAAGTCTCCCCTTAGCTGTCTTACTACTGACAGATGGCATATTCTTTGAAGATATGACTATTGATCATTAGCCGTCCTGGGGGAAGAGAGTTGTAGTGTAGGAAGAAATCGTCTGTCCTCTGGTGTGAGCAGGATGGTAGCTCCAACGTGCACAGCCCAAGGAGCTGATGGATTTGTGGAGCCCAGATGTCTCAGTGGCCAAATCTAGCAGTCCAGCTGGGCCTCTTTCAAACACAGAGGGACTTCAAAACTCAATTGAGCACTAATGTTCCACTCTTAAACGCAACGAGACAGAACGAAAAAAAATAGGTTTTGAGGCTTACATGGAATTGGAGCTTTGTTGGAATGAGTGAAATAGATATTTCAATCATCCACATTGACATAATGAACAAAAGTTTTAGAGTCTAGAAGGCCAAGTCTCCAGGCTACAGTATTTTTAGTAATTTCACACCAATAGCAAAACAATTAAACCAGCCAAATCTCATTTGTTTTGTTTCTTAAACTGAATTAACTGGTTGATATAAAACTTAAACCTAAATACTATTATTTTAATATTGTATAAAAGTGATTTCAATGATTTAAGAGAGAAAACCAGAAAGCAACGAAATTTACCTGTCCAAATTTTTACCAAGACTTAACCAAAAACTTAAAGTTCCTAACTTCATTTATCTTTTCTTTTCAGTAGACTAAAACACTTTCAGTGATGAGAAGCCCAAAAGAAAATCTTGAAGGCGATTCTGAATAGCAATGACAACCTCTAAGGATGAATAGCAATATTATTTCAGTTAAAAAGAAAATTTTGATATTTAAGGTTTGATGTTTCTTTTTTCAGAACTTCACAACCTAGCAGCTTGTACTACTTAAAAAAAAAAATCCAAGAATAAACTTGAACCTTCCTTCCATGACAACCCTTAAAATTATTGTTTGATTAACAGCTCATGCTGTCATAACGTGATGGCTAATTATGCACCGATGTTTCACTCATTATGTAGCGAAGCGGCGGCATGCCACATTAGTTTGAGAACAGAGAAATGAATGCCTTTTAATAAGATATGTCTCCCACATTTCCTTTCCCAAGGAAGCTTCAATATGTGCTTGGCTTAGCTACACGATGGGGAAAAAATTTCTCTTTAAATCGTCTACCGCAACAGCAAACTATTTACTGCTACAAATGGCCACTCCAAAGATTGTTTGAATTAGCTTTAAGAAAATTGTTCTCCATTGTCACAATTGCTGTCGGTAAATGTTAGTAATTGTAGCTTTTTCCAGATGAGCTTTCAACAGCTTTAACCCATTATGGACTATAAGTCTGTCTATTGTAACCATTCAAAAAAAAAATACACTTTGCCTTCTTACAGCACTGGCAAGGGTCAGAGAACTGTGGGACTTTCGCTTGATTGGTTGTCTGGTTTCCCATTAATGAAAAAGGGACATTTGAATGGGGTAATAATGAGTGCAGAGATCTCTCTTCAGCCGTATACAGCCTGCCAAATTCTCCCCTGCCGTTCCTGGAAGCCTTGAATGTGATGCGGGTCCATCTACGCTGCCAGATCGGCAGAAACTGCCTCTTTGTCAATAATCACGCTGGCAGTGCCCAGCCCGCAATGTGTATGCCTGGCTCTTGTGCGAGTTCAGATCCCACAGATGTTAGAAGGCGAAGTTTCAGTTATCTGAAGAGTGTGAACAGAGGTGTTGTCAATACATACAAATCACCACGTTCCTCAACATGACATCTTTGCCCCAACTTACCTGCCTTTTAAAATAGAGGGCAGTTTGATTCTTAATTTCATGCAGTATTCATCCATGAAACAGATGCTTCTTGAGCACATACTATGTCCCAGGTGCTCTTCTGGGCTCTGGGTAGATAGAACAGTGAACAAAACAAGAATGTTAGTCCTCATGGAGCTCATATTCCAGTAGGCAAAACAGACAACTAGAAGTGTGTGTGTCTGTGTGTGTGTCTGTGTGTGTGCGTGTGATCGTGACAAGGGCTTAGGAGAAGAGTTAAGTTCTGCAAGGTAAACAAGAAGTACCAACGGCTAGGGCAACGGGTGAGGCAAGAAATGCATATGATATTTTACAGAGTAGCATCTGAAAGGTGGTCTCTGAAAATTTGAACTGAAACCTGAAGGAAGCCAGGAGGTTAGAGAAGGCAGTGCCTGGCACCTTCAGTCCTTCGGAGCTGGCAGCAAAGAAGGGAGCAGCTCAGTTTTACTCTCCCGCAACACACTGAAGTTGTCCAGTTTTGGCGGTGGCGGTTGTCTTCCCCCTAGGTTTTTATATTGCTGCTAGCTTCCTATGCTGTTACAAACTGCCACCAATTTAAACATGCCATGGCAATGTCAAAAGTCATTCAGAAATATTTTGCACATTGACACTTCATTCTGCCTACAAAAAAACAAATTCTTTAGGGATCTGCTTCTCCATGAAACACTGTTACTGTAGCTCTACTTAATCATTCATGCACTTCCACTAAATACAAACAGAATTTACAGTCTCAACCACCAATTAGCCGTCATGTACCATGAGCACATTGTGGCTACATATGGTTTATTCCACCTCCAGACTTAAATCACATGTCCCTAGATTACAGAGACTAACTACATTTTATCATTCTGTCTTCACATAACATTTATGGCAGGAATAAATAATTTTGTGTTGTGTGGTAGATGTCATCGGGCCACCACTCTTTTGGTATACACTTGAATGTGCTTGGCAGTTTGTTAAAATTGTGTAAATGATTCATAATACAGAAAGGATGTCTCTATTAAATAAGAGATGTGTAGATACTAACGATCAATTCTGCACTCAGAATGCAGGAAGATGAATGTATCAATGGTCAATGCCACTTACTGCTGGAAACAATTTACATGAGAATTCTGATTTGTAGTCATGCAATGCCTTTTTCTTAGCTCTTCTGCTACATAATTACAAAGTGTTTTTATACTTATTATTGTTGTGACAATAAGTAATAGAACAATGGAAAGTAGTAAATGCTCCTGTCATTGCCACAACCTAGGAAATAAAGAAAAGACACTATGGCATATGTGTGTATTAAAACCCCAACTGAATTCATTATGATGTACAGTGCCAAGAATTACCTGTGTGGCTTCATTTCCTGAATGTTGTAATTATGTGTTAGAGTGCTTGGGAAGAGACAGACCCATTTATAAGTAAATATATTAAATGCAATTACTCAATTATGAGAAAAATCTCAATTCCTTCTTAGAAAGTCACAACCTCAATTTATTTTCAAATAATGGTTAGTTTTTGCTGCTTCCCTATCAAATCATAGGTAGAAAATTAAACCAGAAAGCAAGAGAAAGAAAAAGAATTATTATATAAATTTACTGAGCCCCTATCCTGAATCAGACACAGTGGAAAGTATGTTTTCTCATTTCAGCCTTCAAATCCTTTGAGCTACACATTGTGATCACAATGGAACCAGAATTCAACCTTACAGGAATAGCTTTCCAATGCCTCAATTTAAAATCAGGAGACTGAGACCCACACCTATTAAGTGATATATCTAAGGTCAAGTAGGTAATGGGGAAAAAATAGAGTATGTATTTGTAATAAAGTATAAATAATTTTATTTTTTGCTGCTGTTATAAACTTCCCAAATCATTCTTTGATTTTCTAATCTTTGAACAATTAGAAGGATAAGACAAAAAAAATCATGAATCACCTGTTATTTGCATCTAATTTGCCCTACCTATAAAGACTGTACATCCTATTTCTAGGGATTTGGGGGGAGATTTTTACTTTTCTTCCTCTTTGAATTGGAGTTTCTTAATTTTCTCTTCCATTTATACCCCAATCCACCACAATAAAAATGCACAGCATAAGTAAGCAACGTATAATTGGAGAAACAGAAACTCAAAGGAAGACTGATTGGATGGCAAGGAAATAAACCTAAATCTGTGAGACTGCTAGTAGTGGTTCACATTTTGGAGCAATCATGTAGTAAAAGCCAAGAGCAGCAGAGGAAATAATCAGAAACAAGTACAACAGAGCACAAATGAATTTGGAAGCACCTTAGCAATAAGTAATCTCGAAAATTCCTCTTGCCTTACATCTCTTCTTTATTCCTCTGTGTTGTATGTTTATTTTTCTTTCCTGTCTATTCAAGTCCACAACATCTTATAAATATCCCTTGATCGAATTTAATGTTTTTCTCGAAATTAATCTGTCAAATTCCTGTCAACAACATATAGACAGTTGAACTGCTGAAAACAGATGGTCTGAAAACAAAAAATGTCTGAATAATGAGTGTTAACTGGGCCCTAACAAGCAGGTTCTGTTTCACCCTATTTAGCGAGTCAATGCAGCACAGCCATGGACACTTGTCTTTTAAGCTACAAGTATTAGGAAAAATACCAGGCCTCTGGCAGCAGCTGCTGATGCTCCTATGTTGGGCATACATTAACCAATCTCACATTAGTTCACAATACAGAGTATCTGCTTCCTCGATACATGGCAGGAGCAGAGAAGCAAAAATACCAGCATACTCCCAAAACTATGAAATTTAAAAACTTAGTTCTTTAACTCGATATTTTAAAAATTCTTGCATTCATTTCTATTGCTGCATGATAACTTACTGCAAACCAAGCAGCCTAAAACAACAAACATTAATTATGTCATAGTTTCCATGGGCCAGAAGCTTAGCTTCTGGGCAAAGCTTAGCTGGGTCCTATGCTCAGGGTCTCGCAAGGCTGCAACCCTCTTATCCGGAGGGTTGACTGGGGATGAATCTGCTCCCAAGCTCATTCAGGCAGTTGGCAGAATTCATTGCTTGCCAGCTGGAGGACTTAGGGCCCCAGCTTTTTGCTGGCCGTCAGCTGGAGGCAATCACAGTTCCTAGAGACTGCCTAAAGTTCCTTGTCATGTGAGCTTCCTCAACATGGTTATTTACTTCACCAAGCCAGTCTGGAGCATCTCTCTCAAGTCCACTAAAATGAAGTAATGTAAAGCAATCTAACCACGTGGGTGACAATCCTTCACCTTTGCCACAGTCTATTGGTCAGAAATAAATCCCAGGTTGTGGCTACATTCCAAGGGAGGAGATAACACAAGGTGTGAACACCAGGAAGTGAGAATCACTGGGGGAGAGGGGCCATTCTAAGCTATCTCCAATCTAAAGTGTTAGTTTCAAGACCAAGAAATCCTAGATTTAGGAAGGAAAAGATCCCTTGGTTCCCAGGCGGACATTCTATGGATGGACTTCAGGTGGTGCAGATCCAGGCATTATGTGGAAGTTGCAGACAATGCTTGTCTTGTGCAACGTTGCACAACACAGCGAACACTGTGTTTGTGCTTAGCAATGCCTTATAGTAACACTAACCTTCAGCAAAGAGGAACTTGGTCTTCAGCATGATACAGTTATATTTTGGAAAACATATCCATATATCGTCTTAGGTATATGAATTCAGATTGTTACCTATTTCTTTATCAAAAAGCCATGACACCATCAAGCCAAATTAAAACAAAGTCAAGGTCAGCCCTGGATGCCTGTCGTCTTATCATTAAAGCACTTGGCTGAGTCTCTCAGAGAAACACGCTGAGTTTAGGAATAATTATAGTTGTACAACTGTACTTGCTTAAATCATATATATTTGGTCACCTAAGTAAAACATAATAAGTTTTTCCCACCGTTTACCACCTTTTATTTATTGTTCTTGCTTGACTCAGTAGATGATACAAATATTGTTAAGATTTCTGGTCATATTCCAAAGCCCTTATCTTCCAGATCATTTTATAAGATCAACCCCCCTCAAGAATCAGAGGAAAGGACTTTTGGCAGATGAAATTCTCAGCCTAAATGACATGGAACTGTGTATTTCAACGCCCTTCTTAAATTATATCTAGGTGATAAGAACCAGATTTTAGATAAAATAGCTGCATGTTCCGTTCATACAAGATAAATTGAAAGACTTTGTCTTACCGCATTCTAGGGACGGCCTTAATAATCTAGACCCTGGCTGGCTAATTGTTTTCAGAAAGAATAGCTTATTATGAATTAGATTAATCCTCAAATCACTTTTGCACTCCCCAATCAGAGGGATGGCATTAATTGGCTCCTGGAAGACAGCCAAGCTGCAGCACATTTAAAATCAAATATTGAACAGCAACCATGCGGAGATAGGTAATGTCTTCTCCTCAAAACCTTTTAGGCTAAGACCTCCTCATTCATACATTATGCTGCAAATTTCTGCGTCTTTAGATGAATTCTTATTGGACTATTTGAACGTATCTAAAGTTGCTTGCTGAAGCAAATTCAGTCCTGGTATCCATTCAGCTCACTGTGTAAAAATGGGTTAATTCCTCGTTAAGACAACAGCACCGAAACAGGATCTTAAATTTTCTTAATAAATCATCAACATTTCTGCATCTAAATGGAGTAACTAAGGTGTCCAGTTCTCTTTTTTTGCTAGGAGTCCTTTTACACTACCATAATACTTGCATTCAGACACCTGCCTGCACCTTCAGCTTCAATTCTTTTTATCCAAAAATTAATTGAGCCACTTGATATTTGACAGGCACAGTTTAGGGAACATACTATCCTACTTTTCCCTAACAGATTCTCCTGTGTCAAATCTAGAAGGAGCATGAGCTTTATTGTCAGTTCTGGGTTCAAATACCAGCTCTGTCACTTTGGGTCAGTCCATCTATTTTGTTGATCTGAGTTTCTTCACCTGTTAAAAAAGGGATAATAATATCTACTTTGCAAAATATTAAAAAGATGTACATTTATGTGTGCAAAGTACCATTTATTAAGAGCACAAAAATGGCACGGATTTTTTTCCATTGAAAAAAGTGGAACTGGACTCTCATTGCTTGAGTCTCCTGTAGAAATAATATCACAGAATCATGATTAAATAGTGCCTTCAGTTTTTATTGAGGTCAGAAATAGGAATAAACTATATGAAGAATACCTCTGCAGAGTTTTTGACAAAACTGCCGTTTAAAGACACTACGTATACCCTAAAAGACTCTAATAATTATCCTTAGAGTCTGGACATGAAAATGATCAACTCCGGTGATGCATTTTCTGCTCTCTTTATTACGCAGGGAGATCTAGGCAGCTCGTCTGATTTCCCCTTGGCGCCTGGTTCACACCGACCCAGCTCTTTCTTTGCAGAGTCAGCTTCAGTGAATCCATCACATCCCCAACATCAGGTGCCCACAAAAGAAGCTGGAATCATCTGAAAATTACCCCTCAGCAATCATTTATTTACTTAGCAGTTCTAAGCTCTGTTTAGCATGTTAGAGAATGTTTGTTGCATAATCACTTAAGAAATTAATAGACTATTAAGAATTATGTTTTAGTGCCATTAAGTATTTACTTATTATGATTCTTCAAACATCATGACAAACATTATTGAGATATTCTTGCTTTAGGTTATGGACATACTTTTGAAAAGTTGGAAGTTAATGAAATTGTGGTAAATCAGATCACTAGAGGAGTTTGCAAAATGTCTATTATTTCCATAAAAAATGAAAGTTTTTAAAATTTCTATAATAAATTGCTTTTAGTAACTTTTTAGTATTTTCTTTTAAGCAGTATAAACCTACATTTATGTTATTTTTTTAAATTTCATGCATGAGACAGTAACGTTGACTAATTTGAAGCTATAAGCTTGCATCATTATAGAGTTGTACGGAAGACAGAAGTCCAGTTTCGGTACATTATCCCATCAGGGACATATTCTAGATTTTCTTTTTAATAGTTAAGACTTTTTTTCCAAACAAAGCCTTCTGTCTGACATTCTTCCTTATCAATATTCTTAAATTTAACATAAGAAAGCACAACATTATTCTGAACAGCTCCTAGTAAAATATCAAAATAGTGATTCTTATTAGCAGTAGAAGGAGTATCAGAAGTTTTCCCAAACCACACACGCCAGTGAGCACCACTATATTAATTTCCTATTGCTGCTGTAACAAATTAACATAAACTTAGCGGCTTAAAACAACACTAATGTATTGTCTTACAGTACTGGTGATCAGAAGCCTGAAATGAGTTGGCAGGGCTATATTCCTTCTGGAGGCTCTAAGAGAGAATCTGTTTCCTTCGCTGTTCCAGTCTAGAAGCCCTCTGCGTTCCACGGCTCATGGTCCCTTCCTCCATCTTCAAAGCCAGCAGTGTAGGATCTTCCAATTTCTCTCTCTCTTACTCGGACTCTTCCTTATGAAGATCCCCTGACTACACCAGGCCCACAGAGATAATCTTGCCATCTGAAGCTCCTTAGGTTAATCATATCTGCCAAGTCCCTTTTGCCCTGTAAGGTGACACATTCACAGGTTCTTGAGATTAGGATGTGAACATCTTCAAGAGGGCCATTGTTCTGTCTACCACGTCCACCAAACGGAGTTATCTAAGAGCCATGTAAGAATGGATGAAGGGGCTATACAGTTGGAAAAATTTCCAAGGATTTCTAAAATTCACCACCTTTTCCTACACTCTCCTTATTGAGAACAGCTAGGTTAGAAAGTATGTTTATAACGTATTGATTCACACTTTAGATGAAGTGCTTGTTTGCTATTTATAAAAATAAAAGTGATCTTGGGGCTGGCCAAGATTAAGCTCGAGCACTCCACTTCAGCAGCCTGGGGTTTGCATGGACCTACACACCACTCAACAAGCCATACTGTGGCAGCATCCCACATACAAAATAGAGGAAGATGGCACAGATGTTAGCTCAGGGACAATCTTCCTCACCAAAAAAAATAAATAAATAAGCAAAAATAAAAGTAATCTTTGCTATGGAAAAGTTCCAGAAATATGATTGGGGATACTACACTTATCTACCTAATGCCTATGACTATCACATTCCTTCTGAACCCTAGGAAAAATCTAAAAGAAATCATCCTAAAAGGGAGACAAGTTGACATAAGTACCTACATGACAGATCCCATAACTTTCCTGCTGATGCCAGTATATCTCCCTGAGATTGTAGTTAGTACATGTCTTCATTATCAAGCAATAGTATAAAAAGAAACAAAACCCAATGGAGAACAGAGAGGCGTTCCTATCCCCAGTGTGTTCTGGAAGCTGTATTATTCTCAGCCTTTCCCTAAGAATAGAAATTAATTAAATAAAATACAACAGGATCTCTGAAAAATGGTCAATGAGATAATGATGAACAGAAAGACATAATAAGGTCATAATAATTCTCTTGGAAAAAATATAAAAATCAGCTGAATCAAAAATAACTTTGCAAGAAGACTTAAAACTTCCAAATATCTTATACTTTTCAAAATATTTCAGTATTCATTATCTTATTTAAACTAGATTCATCCAACCTAAAAAAAGAGAAAGCAAAAAGGAAGATAATTATTTTCTATTATATGCAAAGGAAATCGTCAATATGAAACAGAAAAGGGTAACATTTCAAAACTTGGAAATTCTGGAAGCTTATTTGATTGTAGCTTTGGTAATTGAATAAATAGCCAAAAGAAATATTGAGAGGGTTCTCCTGAGTAAACAACTATCTTAATGGGATCACATGAGTATAGTTCTACTTTGAGTACAGAAATTTGGATTCTATAGTCTCTAATTTTATTTTATTCATTTATTTATTTTTGCTAAGGAAGATTCACCCTGAGCTAACATCTGCTGCCAATCTACCTCTTTTTGTATGTGAGCCACCCACCACAGCATGGCCGCTGGCAGACAAGTGGTGTAGGTCTGTGCCTGGGAACTGAACCTGGGCCACAGAAGTGGAGCACACCAAACTTAACCACTAGGCTCCCAGGGCTGGCCTTATCTCTAATTTAATGATGGTAAATTAACTTGTGATTGTCAAGGCAGTAAGGTAACAATATTAGGCTGAGCATGAAGTGATCCAGCAGGCAACACAAGAGGAAGTGGAATTATATCTGAAAAAGATGAACATAAATCCACTAATTAGGGATGCTACTCATTTTATGGCTACTTTTTGAGTGCCTACCATGTGGCAGGAAGTATTCCATATAGCAGTAAAGAAAAACAAATGAAGTCCCTGGTCTGATAAAATTTAGATCCTGGAAAGAGAGACAATAGCCACAAACAAAAATGTATAGTATTTCAAACAGTTATAATAGTTAACATGAAAAATAAAGTAGGCTTAGAAAACAGAGAGTGATGGGAAAGCGGATGTCTTTTCAAGGTTGAATTCATGTGAGTGCTACGTAAAAAGAATTTCTAAACAGATTTCCAGAGAAATTTATGCAGAAGGCATTAATCATCACTGATCATCTGTTTGGTTAAGACATGACTTTTACTCTCTGGAGCTTATGTTTACTGTATGTGAGTTTTAGCTGGTGTTTCTTATAATTTATTTCCTCTCCAGCTAAGGAAATTTTAGGCCTTCAGAAATTAGTTCCAATCCATTAAGATTAAAGGTGATCAACGGTCTTGCTTCTGAAGAATGTCAGAATCATTTAAAGGAAACCTCAGTTCCACTATTGTCCAGTTAACAGTTTCATAGTTGAATGGAAAGGGGGAATTGCGTGCCTTGAATTTTCTAGGAAGAAAAACTCAATGCCTGCAAAGTGGAACAAACTAGAGACACTAATGAAAAAAAAGAAAAAACTCGCCTGAATTCTAATTCTCTCTCATCAGCTGTCCTTTTGCCAGCCATGGCAATTGATCTGCTTTAGGAAATCTCAGAAAACATAAATCTTTTACAAATGGGAAGCTCAAAGTATTTCTCAAAAAGGAATATTTCCCTTTTGGCTGTATCCACAGTGTTCTATGTAGAGGTTTGCAAAATGTAAAGTTTGGTCAAATTTCAAGTGGGATCTAGTTGTTACTGTTCATTTTGTGGTCCACTGGTTACAATATTTTTCTTCTTTCCTATTTTAGGGACTTGGTTAATCTACTTAAGTATCATGTCATGGAAAGGAAAGGATTTTCTTGCATCTAATTTGTGAGGTTCTTTAATACAATTAATATTTGGCTGAGATTATTTTGTTCTTGTTTTACATTTTGTTTTGTTTTTGTCTACTCAGACTAGATTAGCAAGCTCTTCCATCTATCCATGTGTGGGTTTTCACTCTAAAGACATCAATTCTTTCCAAAACTGTCACAGGCATGTCCCTACTCTCAATGACTGGTTCACCAAGAAACAAACTTAAAAATGGATTGAGAGCGATCCTTCTGCCGAGGTGTTCTAGAAGGGCACATTCTTATGGGCTGTGCACAGTCTGTTAGTTTGGGGAAGACTTCGATATGCAGATTTAATCTGGAAAGAGGATAAATGAAAAGTAATGAAGGTTTAAAATTTTACTGGGATAATTTTTATTTTCATATTAGCTGAATTCATGTGCATGAAGAGACCAAGCTATTGCAAGTTTCAGTAATTTATCAAAAAGTGAATTGGGCACAGGTTGAATTGTTCCCCTAAAAAGTTTTATTTTCCTTCTTTCATGATCAGTTGGCTTTCAGTAACCCCTCCTCTCCCTCCACAAGGATCTTCTATTCCAGGCTGCTGCTAAGACTTCCCGTCACTGCTACCGCTGTTCCACCTATTTTCCAGGGAAAGTAAATAACAGAACAAAGAGGAAAAAAAATAAATTTCCGGGAAACATTGCCAAATTATCCGGCTAAGTAGTAAAGTCAGTGGGAGTGGTAGGGGTAAAGAGAAGTACAGATTTCAAGATATAATGATCTTATTCAAAGCAAAATCAGGTTAGTTAGAAATTAGAGCTTATTTCTGGAACCTTATACAATTAACTAATGTTCCTCTTTTTCTCATTGTTATTCTCCACTTTCAGATAGATCCATGTCCTTAACCAGAGGCAATTTTGCCCTACAGGAGACATTGGCAATGTCTGGGGACAATTTTGGTCATCACAGCTCGGGGGTACTGGGCCTAGTGAGTAAAGGCAGTGAGGTTGCCGAGCGCTCACAGCAGCCCCCATAACAAAGGCTTAGCAAGCTCCACATGCCAAAGCACTAAGAAACCCTGAAATAAATGAGTGGTAATTTGGTCTTGTCCCTTAAAGCCAAGCATCCCACAATTGTGCCTTACTTCCCAGAGGCAATGTGAAGTAATATAACGTCTTAAGTTATTAGATATACTTTGGAATAAACTGAAATCACCAAGATGAGTGAGAAGAGAATGCCCAGGAAAGGTCTCCGGGGAACACCAGCATTTATATGACAGAGAGCAGAAAGGGAGCCTATCTGGAAACTGAGAGGTGATTTAAAACATAGAATCATAAAAGCCAAGGAAGAAGTTTCAGAAGAAGTGGTAAGGATCAGCGAGGCAAAGACTTTAAAACGTGTGTTTGCTTTGACAACTGGAGATCATTACAATAGCAGTTTCCGAACAGAGGTAGAGGTTGAAGCCAGATCTTGGTGCACTAAGGAATAAAGATCATCTTTTCAATATTTTAGAAATGATGGAAAGTAGAGCATTTTGTGTTAGCTAGAGAGAAATTCAGATTTTAAAAGAATATTTTAATTAGTTTATCTACTATTAGAGAGACCTGAAATGTTTATAGCTAAAGAGAGGGAGCCATAACAACAAGCACACAGATACAGAGAACAGATTGGTGGTTACCGGAGGGGAAGGGAGATAGGGAGATGGTGAAAGGGGTAAAGGGGCACATGTGTATTCAACCAGACTTGTGGTGGGGAACATGATGTCTCTACAGAAGGTAAAATATAATGATGTACACCTGAAATTTCTAGAATGTTACAAATCAGTTACCTCAATTAAATAAATAAATAAATAGAAGGAGCCAATAGAAGAAGAATTTGAAAATATAACAGAGAGGTGATAACCAACGGAACAAGGTCCCAAAGAAGCCAAGAAAGATGGGATTTAGGGTACACGCAAATAAGTTGGTCCTGTAAGGCTGAAAAACATACCCTCTGGGAGTAAGTAAGTTTGGGTGTAGATGGCAATCATTTTGTAGATAGGGAAAAGGTAAGTTTGTCCATTCAACATTTACTGAGTGTCTAAGATACACCAAACTCTGTGCTAAGGATACAAAAATGAACAAAAAATGATCCTCTCAAGGAGTTCACAGTCTAGTGAGAAGCTGAAATTGATTCTAACCTCTGCTGAAAACTAGGAGTCAAAATCTTTAATTGGTAGAGTGAAGAATAGTAAGCGAACAGAAGCTGGAGGGGACAGGAGAAGGTTATTCATCAAGGGGAATTGGAGAAGGAGCTCACCAACAAGTGAGACTTTCATTTCTGAGGGTCCAGCTGAGACAGAAGAGTGTCAGTTTGTTGTGGTGCCCATATGCACAGATACTATATTTTCTTCAGCATCAATTCTGCCACCCAAGTTTAGGAATCTCAAAGCACACAGTAGTTACCATCCAGTGATGAAGTCTGGTCAAGTGTGTGCAGAGGAAATGAGGGCCCAGGGGAATCAGCAATGCTGGTTCAGATATGAGCCATGGAATCCATACAGGGTAGAAAAGGAATGAGTACCAAGAGAAAACGATTGGGTTGGAAGAAAATGGAGAACACAGTGAGATGAAAGCAGGAGGTCAAGAAACAGAAAGAAGAAGATGATAGGAAACTGTGGTCTGAGATTCAGACACCAGAATTATTATTCCTATGTAATGGAGCAGTTTAGGGTGAGGGCAAGACACAAGATGTGGTCCTGAGAATAGGTGACTAAGGTGTAGTGAAAGTAAGTGTTACTGAAATCAAGGAGACAGAGTTGTAACATGATTTTTCTAGGCAGATTTTGAAATCCTCCTGGTCCCAGTAACGTCAGTTGAGAAGAGGGAGCAACTAATAAACTGATAAATAATAGTGATGGAGATAGATAGAACATATCATAGCTGAGTATTAAGGGCCAATGAGTTGTTTGGTTTGGTTTGGTTTATGGCTTGTTATAGACTGTATGTTTGTGTCCTCTCCAAATTCATATGTTGAAGCCCTAACCTCCAATGTGATGGTATTTGGAGGTAGGGTCTTTGGGAGTTAATTAGGGTTTTGATTAGTTCCTAAGTGTGGGACCCCTATGATGGGATTAAAGTTGTTATAAGAAGAGGAAGAGAGACTGGAGCTCTCTCTCTCTGCCATGTGAGGACATAGCAAGAAGGTAGCTGTCTGAAAGCCAAGAAGAGAGCCTCACCAGGAACAGAATTGGCCAGCACCTTGATCTTGGACTTCTCAGCTTCCAGAATTGTGAGAAATGAATTCCTGTTGTTTAGGCCACTCAATCAATGGTATTTTGTTGTAGTAGCCTGAGCTAAGACATGACTGGAGGAATAATCACCTGAAAACAGCAAAAAGGATGTTCTCTTCTTGACCCCCAAAGTTATGGAATGTGGAAGATCTGAGTGGTTTCCTCAGAGGAAGTCTTCACGGATGATTGTGGGTTGTGTCCTCTGAAAGAGAGAGAGCGGGGAGAGAAAAAGAGAGAGAGAGGAGAGGGAAGTTTCTTGTAAATTTGAGAATATAGAGATGTATTTCTGATAGAGAAAGAGCCATAGGGGATACAGCTGAAAGACTTGGGGAAGAGAGGTGTTTAAGAGTAGAAGACAACAGGTCCATACATGGATGAAGCAGCTGAGGGATGGAGAGAGGGTAACTATAGTATATTTGGGTATGTACGTATTGTTCATTGATCATGAATTATTCATGAATGAGAAATATAGTGGAATTGACCAGCCTCAAATATCCTAACATAAGCACAATTTGTTTGGGCACCAGAAGTTGCCTGAGGGGTAGACAATGACTGGCCTGGTCTCAGAGATGTTCAGATGGATGCCACAAGCTTACGGTAGTGAAAAGAGTACTCTTCCCTGGACAGAGCTATTTCAGTCTTTAGAGCAAGGGGGACCATCTTAGACTCTTCAACTGAACACTGAGATACCTAGATAAGAAAATGAGATTAAAGTCCCAGTTCTACTACTAGTTATATGATTATAGACAAGTTTCTTGTCTATAACCTGCCTCATCCACCCTACCAAAAATGAAGATTGATCCTTTTACAAGCAAAAACTCTCTGATTCATTACATTTGTTGATTCTTTCTTCAAAATGTTACCACCCTAATTTATATAGGTGTTATTTATAAGGTGTTAAGAACCTACTTTAGGTTCTTAACACACATTATATTTGTAGCATTACAGAAAGCACATTGCTTGGAACTCATTGCTGTTCCCTATTACCCACTAGATAAATTCCTTATTTAACCTGGCATTCAATATCTACCACAATCTCACCCTAGACTGCTTTTCAAACTAATGCCTAATTAATGAGGGACTCACTCTAGAAATACTAATCTAATCATTGTTCCTTAAACTCTACTTTCAAATTGCAGTGTCTTTCCACATCTTAACTACAACAAAAGAAAAATAGATTTGAGATTTGCCTCTCATATGTAGAAGAATTCCATTTTACTTCAATTAACAATCACCCTCCAAGTGCCTACTATGTGACAGGCATTATGCTAAGTACTCATAGACTAGTTGGGAGTGACAGACATGTAAACCAACAATTACTTTGTAAATGTAAACCACAAAGCTGTTCTAAGCTAATGAATATCATATGGCAAGCCCTATACCATATACCATTATACCATTACATAATATATTATATAATATATATAAATAAACACACACATATAATTCTCTATGTCTAAAATATTCTGGAAACATAGATAAGAAACTAGTAAAAGGGGTTACTTTTGGTAAGAAAAAACAGAGTACTAGAAGTATGAGGTGGGATTTATTTTTCAGCGTTTATCCTTTGCATTAAATGTTTTGCCTGTGCATGTATCACTAACTCCCAAAAATATCAATGTGAAAATGAAAACATCTAAGAAATTATAATCACTAAGGGAAAAAAAAGAGGAGATGGAGATCACAGTTAGTTTTAGTGTTTTGGTTTCTTTTGGATTCACATAATTGCGTAGTTTTGCATTTTTTTGATAAGGGGCTACCAAAGCAGTGATTGTTATTGTTTGGTCGATTGGTTGGGCAGCTGCTTCATTTTTTGTTTTTATAATAAAGGACCGTCTCAAGTCAGCTTATTCCTTGCCTTTTTATCACTTCATTCCCAAGACGTCACCTTCCCTTCCTCCTCATCATCCAGATAAATCTTACCCAATTCAAGTTCAAGGATCTTCCCCTTCCGAGTCCTTATACCATCTATACCAAACACTGAATAAAAGAGCCCTATTTTGAGATATTGAGTATCTTCCCATTTGAAAATTTACTGTATCCCTGCTGAGTTTGTAAACTGTCAAAACTCTGAGGGCTGTGACTTATGTTTCTAACATTCACGATAGTACTTCCTTGCACCATGTTTGTATTACGTTTTATTTATTCATGCATTGTTTAAAGAGAGGCATTGAATTTCTAACATTGACCTTAACTTGTTAATGTTTAGTTTTATTAATTTTCTTTTTTGCTTGAGGAAGTTTAGCCCTGAGCTAACATCTGTGCCAATCTTCTTCCATTTTGTATGTGGGACTCCTCCACAGCATGGCTGGTGAGAGGAGTAGGTCTGCACCCAGGATCCGAACTCACAAACCTCAGGCCACTGAAGCAGAGCATGTGAACTTTAACCACTCAGCCATGGGGCTGGCCCCTTAATTAATTTTTATTAGCTTTTAATTGGTATTTGTGTATTCTCATCTTAATGAAATCGGTAGAAAGGGTAGCCTCAGATTCAAAAACAGGAATTTGATCTAACCTAAATTTTGAGAGACAGGCAGAATTTACAAGTTAAAAGATCTTTATAAAACAGATCTCTCCTGGGAGTGAAACCTTGGTGAAACACTAGCAATTCATGTCTTGTCTGTCCACAGAAAGGGGAAAAAAATCAACGTCATGTCTAGCTTCACTTGCAGCACACTGACTGATTGTGGTCCCCTCCATAGATAAACTTCATCAAGTGAGAAAATAATCCTGGGACCATGGGAGACACATCATTAGCAGAGAAAATATATATCTTTGCTGTGGCTCAAGGAGATGCAGCCCATTTAAATGAAGATAAAGAGGACCAAACAAAAGAATTACAGGAGAAAATATATGGCTGGACTATCAGCAGAAGAGACATAATGCTGCCCTTTATCATTACTTGTCACACTAGTGACAAACTATAAAACTCCTACTGCTCCACAATTCTGTTCTTGTCACTTTCTGAGCCAACTTTTCCTGGCAGATGCTTGGCATGTTTTAGACATATGATTTATTGCCTCACTTAATCAAGACCGTGCAGGAAACAGTGATCTTTTTTTGGTTTGTAAATTACAAATGAGGCACCTTCCGCTTATTCTTAGTGACAAAAGTGATACATATATGTATCTATGTATGTATATATATGTGTGTATGTGTGTGTGTGTATATATATATAAAGAAATACCATTTATTTATTGCTTGGTAGGAAATTTAAATAATTCTTATTCCTTCTGCCTGCCCAAGAAAGAGAGATTTATGCAATACTGTAGAATATAAATGCAATCATCCTGCATCAGTGTTTTTCAGTTTTTATTGTCATGGAAAAAATCAGCCTGAGCAGATCCCAGTGTTAATAAATGACCCTGCTATGGAGGTTATTGGCAATTTAAAGGCCATATCACTTCATTTTGCTTCCCATTTTGCAAATATATTTTACATTCTCTTGGGAATTTCTTCTAAAATTTGAGGGAGCTCTGGCTTGACAGTGAATGGGAACCATGTGCCCAGTAAGTAAGCAAAATTTCCTGGAAATAATATTACTCATTTTAAAATGACTCCTTGGCACATTGATTAAGTTGAAATGAAGTGCATGTAGCAAATGCTAGGTTGTTGTCTTACCTAGAGAGAGAAAATGCTTTCTAGAGTTCAGTGGTAAATAGGCAATTCATTTTGACATAACGAGAAAAAGTGATGTTAACAGCCAGAGGTCACAGAAAGCAGAGATGGAAAAGGCCTATTGGATCCTGTTCTCCATTCCCTAGAGAAGAGGGCCAAACTGTATTTCATAGTGCTAGGTCCAGTCTAGCTCTCAATTACTCAAGCAAGGGGCTTTTACCACTTTAGACTTTGTCCAGGACTTATATCTTTCTTCATGACCCCCGCTTTCCTGGATGTATTGGCTAAGTATGCATCTTAGTCAGAATTAACCCTACAGGTGACCACAAAACTACTTGTACTCACAATTAGACCTCTGTACCTCAGAACCCATTTTTTCTTCTCTGTCAGTGAACTTCAAAATCATTTCCTTGGTAATAACTCCCCTTGTCCTTTCCTATTCTACCTCCACATTCAGTTTTCTCATTACATCCTTCTTACTCTGAATCTAAACAAGAGCTATGTCTTGGCAGAAGAATCTCTCTAAACAAAATTCTTGCCTGAGAAAAAGAAATCAAAGGGAACCAAATTGGAAAAGAAGAAGTGAAGCTGTCACTCTGTGCAGATGACATGATTTTATATATAGAAAACCCTAAAGAATCCACTAAAAAGCTTTTAGAAATAATAAATGAATACAGTCAAGTCGCAGGATACAAAATCAGCATGCAAAAACCGGTTGCTTTTCTATACACTAACAACAAAGTAGCAGAAAGAGAAATTAAGAATACAACCCCATTTACAATTACAACAAAAAGAATAAAATACCTAGGAATAAACTTAACGAAAGAGGTGAAAGATCTGTACACCGAAAACTATAAAACATTGCTCAAAGAAATCGAAGAAGACACAAAGAAATGGAAAGCTATTCCATGCTCTTGGATTGGAAGAATTAACATAGCTAAAATGTCCATACTTCCTAAAGTAATCTATAGATTCAATGCAATCCCTATCAAAGTTCCAACAACATTTTTCACAGAAATAGAACAAGGAATCCTAAAATTTATATGGAACAACAAAAGACCCCAAGTAGCCAAAGGAATCCTGAGGATAAAGAACAAAGCTGGAGGATCCCACTCCCTGATTTCAAAATATACTACAAAGCTGTAGTAACCAAAACAGCATGGTGCTGGCACAAAAACAGACACACAGATCAGTGGAACAGAATTAAGAGCCCAGAAGTAAACCCACAAGTTTATGGACAGCTAATATTCGACAAGGGAGCCAAGAGCATACGATGGAGAAAGGAGAGTCTCTTCAATAAATGGTGTTGGGAAAACCGGACAGCCACATGCAAAAGAATGAAAGACCATTCCCTTACACCATGCACGAAAATCAACTCAAAATGGATTAAAGACTTGAATGTAAGACCTGAAACCATGAATCTTCTAGAAGAAAACATAGGCAGTATGCTCCTTGACATTGGTCTCAGCAGCATATTTTCAAGTACCATGTCTGACTGGGCAAGAGAAACATAAGAAAAAATGAACAAATGGGACTACATCAAACTAAAAAGCTTCTGAACAGCAAAGGAAATCATCAAAAAAATTAAAAGACAACCTAACAATTGGGAGAAGATATTTGCAAACCATATATCAGATAAGGGGTTAATATCCAAAATATATGAAGAACTCATACATCTCAACAACAAGAAAACCAACAACCCAATTAAAACATGGGCAAAAGATTTGAATAGAGATTTCTCCAAAGAAGATATACGGATGGCCAACAGGCGCATGAAAAGATTAACTATCAGGGAAATGCAAATCAAAACTACAATGAGGTATCACCTCACTCTGGTCAGAATGGCTATAATTAACAAGACATGAAACAACAAGTGTTGGAGAGGATGTGGAGAGACGGGAACTCTTGTACACTGCTGGTGGGAGTGCAAACTGGTGCAGACACTATGGAAAGCAGTATGGCATATCCTCAGAAAATTAAGAATCGATATACCATATGATCCAGCTATCCCACTACTGGGTATTTATCCAAAGAACTTGAAAATGCAAAAATGCATAGAGATACATGCAGCCCTATGTTCACTGCAGCATTATTCACAATAGCCAAGACTTGGAAGCAACCTAGGTGCCCATCAAGGGACGAATGGATAAAGAAGATGTGGTATTTATACACAATGGAATACTACTCAGCCATAAGAAATGATGAAATCTGGCCATTTGTGACAACATGGATGGACTTTGAGGGGATTATCCTAAGTGAAATAAGTCAGAGGGAGAAAGTCAAATACCGTATGATCTCACTCATAAGTAGAAGATAAAAACAATGACAAACAAACACGTAGCAACAGAGATTGGATTGGTGGTTACCATAGGGGAAGGGGAGAGGCGGGAGGGAAAAGGGGTGTTTAGGCTCACATGTGTGGTGGACTATAATTAGTTTTTGGATAGTGAACATGATGTAATCTACACAGAATTAGAAATATATTATGATGTACATCTGAAAGCTATATAATGTTAAAATCCAATGTTACTGCAATAAAAAAAAAATTCCTGCCTGATTCCAAGGTAAATGATCATGGTATCTAACATAATGTTATTTGTACACAACTCCAAGGCCATCTTGAATGAACGAAAAAAAGGCTTGGATTCAAGAGAGAATGGGCAGAGATGAAGTGAGATCACAAGTCTAGATCACTCCTTCACAAAATCCTGCTGAAAAATGCAGTAGATGAATGGGACAGAAGCCAGAGGAGGTTATGAGTCAAGGAAGCTTTCTTTTTTAAGAGAGATACGGCATTATCTTTGGTTAAAGGTGGAATGACTCAGTAGAAAGACCAAAAATGAGTAGGCAGGGAAGAGATGGGACACCTATAGGACCCACATTCTTGAACAGATAAGAAAGAATGAGATCGAGTGCACAAATGGAGAGGACGGCCTTATCTGGGTGCCCAGCTCGTTCACTCCATTTAACACGAGAGGAGGAGAGTGTATAAAGAGAGATGCCGATGCTTAGCAATTTGACAGTGTGAGAGGCAGCCTCAGTTCTCTTTCAACAAAGAAGAAAATGGGGGCTGCCCTGTGGCCAAGTGGTTAAAGTTCCATGAGGTCAGCTTCTGCAGCCTGGGGTTCATGGGTTCACATCCCTGGCGCAGACCTGCTCCACTCATTAGCCATGCTGTGGAGACATCCCACTTACGAAATGGAGGAAGATTGGCACTGATGTCAGCTCAGGGCTCATCCTCCTCAAGCAAAAAAAGAGGACAATTGGCAATGGATGTTAGCTCAAGGTGAATCTTCCTCAAGAAAAATTAAAAAGAAGAAGAAGAAGAAGAAGAAAATGGATTTTATGGTCATTAAAGTCCCCTTGGCCACTCCAAATTTTTTGACTTCCAAACTAAATGAAAACAGAGTTTTCAGTCTCTTCTGATTAGATAAATTTATACAGCCTTTTCACTTAGACTTATACCCTATGAAGCGCTGGTTTCAGCTCTTGGAATCTCTCCTAAGGAAAAGTCTAGATTCAGAAAACATTCATTCACAAAAATATTCATCATATGTTATTTATAATGGCAATGGCTATAATCATGTAAACAACCTAAATCAACAATAAAGGAAAATTATGGCACATTTAAGGTAATCTTTTAAGATAATAACATGGATGATTTTAACGCTAGATTTAAAAGAACAAGTAGGCTCTAAATATAAACCCAAAAAGTAAATAAAAATATGAGCAGTGATTGACTTTTTTCAGCTTTATTAAGGTATAATTGACAAAATTGTGAGATATTTAAAGCATGCAACATCATGATTTGGTGTATATATATATACATTGTGAAAGGATCCTTTCCATCAAGTTAATTAACACACACATCACCTCACATATTTACCCTTTTTTTGAGGGGCTGGGAGGTGAGAACATTTAAGTTCTACTCTCTCAGCAGATTTAAATAACACAGTACAGTGTTGTCAACTATAGCCACCATGTTATACATTAGATCCTCAGACCTTATTCATCTTGTAACCGGAAGTTTGTACCCTTTTAGCAACCTCTGTCTAGCTCCCCCTACCTCAACCCCTGGCAACCACTTTTCTACTCTCTATTTCTATGAATTTGATTTTTTTTTCTTTTAGATTGCACATATAAGTGATAGCATGCAGTGTTTGTCTTTCTCTGTCTGGCTTATTAACAGTGATTGACTTTTGATAGAAAACCCTTTGTGATTTTCTTTCCCTTCCTTCCACTTTTCCAAAGTTTCCAGGTCTTCTGTGATAATTATACGTTATTGCTTTAAGTACCTAATTTCCTCCGTTAAATTCCCTTATACTTAAAAAATTCCTGATGGATACATTTGAGTTCAATTTTTTTTCTCATGACACGTAATCACTGACATTTATTGAGCACTTGCCATATTCCAGGCACTGTTTGTATAATCTTAGGCAAATTTCTTAACCTTTCTGACCCTCATTTTCCTCAACTGTAAAACGAGGACCTAGTAAATTAATACATGACTATATCTTAGACTAGTGTCTGGAAATATATAAGCATTCAATAAACGTAGACCGAATTAATGTTATCATGTCCATATATTACTTTGTCATATTTTGCTGCCTATTCTATTGGTTCTTTTCATTCAAAAACATGAGACACATTTTCAGTCTTCTTATATTTTCTTTGTAAATTTTAAAACAAGATAATATCTTCTATGGTCCCTTTTCTTTTCACTTTTTAATAGCACTGTCAAGAAATGGAGCAATTCCTTGAGAGGACATACCTTTAGCAGGTCAATTTTCCTCAGCAAGGGCAGACTGCGTGCCTCCTGGTATATTGCAGTACAAGAATTCTGTTAGGAACTGGGAGTTTCAGTAGCCTTGGGAACAGGACCAATTCCCAGATATTTAATTTAGTTCTGGTCTCATCTAAATTGAAATTTTGACATAGCATTTTTCTCACACTAACTATTTAGAGGAATTCTTTCCAATTTGTCCTTATTTATTGTGAAGTCAAGCCAAGCCCAGAAGTGTCTATGGCTGTTTTAGCAGTTATCCGTGACATTATTCAAGCCCTCACATACATGCTAATTTGTGAATACATCCCTATAACTCTATCCACGTAACATTCCCACCCTACCGGTAATTCCAGTAGATGCTTCTGAGGAAACTGAAGAAAAACAAAATGGCTTTTAACATGTATGTGTGAATTAGACCAGGAGTTTTTTCAACTAGAAAGAAATGCAGAATTGAAAGTACTTTCAATAGGGCAGACATGTTATTGCTCCCATTTGATACCTATGCTGACATATGGCATTTTAGAGTTCATTTGTCTTTGTTTTTTGTCCTACCTGAATTTTAGGACTTTTTACTCACTAAAGATCAATTTCTCCCTTTCTTAGGCATCCTGGTTTGTTTTTTTTTAATCACTTTGAGTTTTCTAAAAATCGCTTAAATAAATTTATAAATCCCTTAAATTCAGAGTGAATTCCATGTAGCTTGCTGATTTGATACATACAGCATCTGGTTTCACTGGGAGGCTGAGACTTCACCTTATTAACAGCTGTTGATGCAAAATAACCAAGAACCATTCTACAGATAAGAGAGAAAAGGTGAATTTTACTTGACCCCGAGTGAGGATTATAACCCAGGAAGGCAGTTTCTGCAAAGGAAGAAAGCTTTCCAGAGAAGCTTGGTTTTCAGTACAGTCTTACACCTTTTGAGAACAAAGAACATACATTAAACACATCCAGGATGCATATTCAAAAAACTTTCAAAGAGACATGAAGCTGCAAATTAGCAAGTCAACATGACCCTGATGTCATGTCGGGAAAGGGACTGCTACTGGCGGCCTTACTTACCGATAGGTTAGGGCATTACCGCATTACCGTTACTGGCAATACTGATGTAGGGGGGGAAGTGTGCATTCTTATCGTAAGAGAGTGCGTTCTTTAATGGTTAAAGCAGATGTGCAATGTGTGTTTGACAGGCCATAAGTCAGGCTTCTTTAGTTCAAGCCAAATGAGTTTTGAGCCAGAAGTTAACCCATAGACCTCAATATGTGAAAATCTCTTGTCACAGCCTTGTTGGTGCGGCTCACGTTACCTCCTAATTGTTTAGGCTCAGAGTGTTCATTTCTCATACCGATCTTGTCTTGGGAAAACAAGTTCCTGAAAGTCAGTAATTATTTTTACGGGAAAAATTTAGTCTTGATCCCAACTTTTAGAGATGGTTGTTAGGAGTCAAACCAGCTCACAAAAGACTACTTGTCCAAGCTATGAATGTGTGTGCAGTTAATGATAAATAGATAATTAACAGTAGCATTCATGTTGGAATACAAAAGCAATCAGTTTAAAAATCATGTAACCTGGTATTCACCAAAATACATTAAGAAGTTGTTGAAGTAGCTAGAAAGTTGTGAAATTTATGAATGGGACTTTTACTCTTAAGGATTTGAGAGGGTAAAAAGCACAAATATACTGGTTCTTTGGATGTTTTTTCTTTTTAAATTTATTTTTTAAAGGAGTTGCCTCTTATCTCTCATGACATATTATCTCATAAAATGTGCATTTTTGACAGCTTCTGAGATTAAGGGAATCACGGAAAGATAAGGAATGAGTTTTCTTGGAAAAATGAGAAGAAGATAAGATATTTAAAAGATACATTGGTAAACTAAGTAACTAAGATAATCAAGTGCAAAGTGCCATTTAGCTCCCTGAAATAACTGATCACGAAGAAGGAGGGCCTAGGAAAGGGCAGAGGCCGCTGGTCACTAGATGCAGCCTGCAGGCCATACACCTAACGTGGAGGAGGCGAGGTGTGCAGAGAGGAATTAACACACATATACGGAAATCCGGTGTTGGTAACTCTATAACCACAGGGCATAGTTAGACTGGGAACTACGAGGTTTTCAAATAAAGTGTTCTTGATTAATCTACATTGCAGTGAGGGAAAAGAAACAAGTTCTGGAGGCTTTTCTTGGACAATTTTAGTCCTGAAACTTTGGTGTCTGTGCTATTTTCTTTCCTTGATGACTGTTATATTCTATATTGAAAGTATTCATCATTGTCACTCCTCAGACTTTTCTTTCTTTATAGAATATTTGATATTTAGTGAATTAGGAAGAGTCAATTTGGAGGAATATTTCATAGTTCTCAAGATTTTTAGGTAGTTCTCAAGACCTTTGCTAGAGTTTTCCTTCCACATTCAACCAAAATGTGGTTTGTTTAAATATACGTTTTTATAAAAAGGATCGCAAGGACTTTAAAACTAAACGAGTACTATTGTGCACTGTTGGTGAGAATGTAAAATGGTACAGCTGCTATGGAAAACGGTATGGCATTTCCTCAAAAAGTTAAAAATAGAATTACCATATGATCTGGCAATTCCATTTCTGGGTATATATATATCTCAGAAATATATCCAAAAGAATTGAAAGCAGGATCTCAAAGAGATATTTGTACACCTATGTTCATAGCAGCATTATTCACGATAGTCAAAAGATGCAAGCAGCCCTAATGCCCATTGACAGAAGAAAGGATAAACAAAATGTGGTACATACACATAATGGAATATCATTCAGCCTTAAAAAGCAAGGAAATTCTGACACATGCTAAACAGGGATGATCCTTGAGAACATTATACTGAGTGAAAAAAGCTAATCACAAAAAGACAAATACTATGTGATTCACTTATATGAGGTATCTAGAGCAGTCAAACTCATAGAGACAGAAAGTAGAATGTTGGTTTCCAGGGATTGGGGGAAGGGAAAAATGGGGAGTTATCGTTTAATTGGGTCGAGAGTTTTGGTTTGCAAGATCAACAATTTCTGGAGATTGATTGCACAAAGTGAATATACTGAACACTACTGACTGAAGTGTACACAAATAATAATTAAGATGGTAATTTTTATGTTATGTGTATTTTACCACAATTTAAACCAATTGAATGGGTGAAAGGAAGAGGTGATCTAGATGAACTTACAGATTTATTCTCCTATGTCAACACTGATGATTCGATTGTAATTTTTATAAGATTTTTTATTTAAAAGATTGCATTATATGCAATGTTTTTCTAGAATTAAGCTATTCTCTGATATCTACAGACTAAAGCCTAACACTATCTTTGACAAAACCCTTAATATTTTCAAGGTCAAACAGTATAACACTGAACCAAGGGCTTTTTGTAACACTGATGGTAAGATTTTTACATTTGAGCATTTAGACTGAATTATCACGTAGTTGGTGCAAATGGAAACTTGTAAACTCTAATGGTCTTTTCTTTGTAATACACAGAATGTTTAAAATCTAATAAAACTACTGAATTATTAAAAGGCAGAGATGTTTCCATTATATCAAAATGGATCAATTTATGGTGAGTTCAAAATATTCAGCAACAATATTACTTGTGAAAAGACCTCTGAGTTTTATCCAGTTTTCATTTACGTCTTTTTTCTTTGAGGCAGAAGTTACAGCATCAGAAGAAATAATATAAAAAAATTTTTTTGAATTAAAGTAAATTTTATATTGCCTGACAGAGAAAATACAAAGTTTTCATTCTAGGTTCACATAAACAGAACAATTACAGTCTATAAATTATACTCAGATTGTGTCATTTTATTCACTCACTGAAGTCCTTTAATTGCAGTGACTTTTGAAAAATACAAAATGCTTAGAAAATATGAATTATTTCAGAAATATTTGAAACATCAAACAAAACCAATTTTTAAATAGCCCTTAAGAAAATACTGTAGAAAAGGAAAAATAGAATTCAAATATTTCTGTTATAACTAAATATACATTACCTTCTCAAAAGTGAAGTAAGTAACGACTGTGCAAATCAAACTTGCGATCAAGGAACCAAAATGAAAGCTTCATCACAGATATACTACATTTATGTAGGCATTTGCACATGTATACATTTGTATGGGCAGTTTTTAGGCTATTACCAAAATACCAAAATATTTTGTATGAAGTAATCTATTATGTATCTTCTTGCAAGATCATTCTAAGAGTATATACTCTAAATACAAAAGATGACAAAGACAATAAATATTTTAACTACAGCTCTCTTTCTTGCATGTGTTTTTCTGAAAAAGTTCTTAATCCTTTTATGTATGGTGGCATGTATAATATTTTTTTCACTTTGGGGGCCTTTATTCATAATGTATTATACAAATAATCTTTGATACAGGAGCATTTCATGGGAGACCTTAAACCCATTTACAATCCTAAACATGGAGAAGGAAGCTTTCTGTGCGTGATACTGGGCACTGGACTATGGCTGTTTTTGACACCAGAAGGGGCCATGCCCTGGGTGAATGAAGAGGTGTTGGGGCATTTTGGTTTTTTTGTGTTATTTTGAATATGTTACACATTTAAAGTTATTCCAAAAATATATAATTCAATTGTTCTCTAAGCAAATGATGAAAAAAAGAGACTGAGAGAGAGAGGACCCCAAGGAATCTGCCTAGCATCCAGGCTTACCTGACTTGCCAAGAGAAGACCCCAGCCTGAAATGTATCCCATCCCTATTTTCTATGTAAGAATATAGCATTCTAAGAGCTGACCATAGAAAAGTATCAGAATTCACCAGACAAACATTGCTTATTATTTCTCACTACAAAATTTTCTGTGAGGACAGAGATATTTTCAGATACTAAAAGGATTTAACTGGAGGAGAAAATAACAAGAAAGAAGTGAGCAATGATGCGGAGCTCAGTTGGGCCAGAAGTAGGCTGTGCCAGAGTTAAGAACTAGATAGTTTGGCATGTGTAATTACCAACATCTGCTTCCCCTAGATTTGTCTCCATGCCCTGGTCATGAAACTCCAAAACTGCCAGAGAGGGTTTAGAAGTCCCTCATCAATGGATATCCCTTATCTCTGTGAAGAACTGTGAAGAATCAGATTTTACTCTAGTTGTAAGTTAACAAGTTAGCCTCTCACTGTTTAATGGATGCAGATAGAAGACATGAGATTCCCGGGTCCAAAACAATGAACTTGAGTACTGATAGCACAGCAAGCCAGCATGAGGATCAGAATGCCTGTGTCAGTTCCCCTTGCCCCCAAGTCACAGAGGGGCAATGCAGATTGCCCAGACGGACACCTGTGCAAGAAGTGGGTTGTATTATAGGGAAGGAATCTTGAATTTATGGAACTGTATCTTTTATAACGGGCAGCAAACAGTCAGAGGAAGACACTATCTCCATCTTCTAAGGCTATAAATAAACCTGCCCTTTGTTCCTGAGAGAGACATATTCTCTGTTTTCCACATCTGTTTGCTATATAAACATCCTTGAAACACTAATCTGAAACAAATGGTAGTCATGGTTTCATTCACAAAACATGCAGAAATGCAAAAGGCCCATGAAGAATGGTATCCAATTCTTTTCTCCCTTGATTGTATGGAGTCAAGAAATCTCATGGGGGAAAAAATCTCAAATCCTTTCCACAGCTGGATAAAAATATAATTGGTAAAAAGTAGGAGTCACTCAATTTAGCCAAGAGATGGGAATGTTTGGTGTATTGTGGGTTTCACAGTGGTCTTGTTTTTGTCTCTCTTTGTTATGGTCTCAGAGTAATCTTATCGGGTATCCATGTTCTATAAGACTCTTACATCCAGCAGAACAAGATGGCCTCACTGTGATTGTCAGACCAGTTTCCAGACATCAGGGGCTGCTTTTTTCTTTCTCAACTATATCTTTGAATCAGGATCCATATTAGGTCCTCCCCTTGTGATTGTTTGATATATTTCATGTATCTTTTCATCTTTAGGATTCTCTTTCCATTTTTTTCCCTCTAATTTATTTGTTGAACAAATCAAGTCATTTGTCCTGGGAAACTTCCCAAAGTTTGGAATTTGCTGATAATCTCCCTGAAGTGCCATTTAACATCTGCTTCAATCCTTTATTTCCTATAAATGGGTAGTTAGATCTAAAGGCATGATCAAATTCAGATTGAATGCTTTTGGCAAGAATACTTCACAGGCGGTGATGTGTTCTTTCATCAGGAGGCACAGGATAGTTGATCATAGCTCCTTTTGTGATGTTAGCAACCACTGATAGCTTGATCCATTAGTTCATTAGGGGTTGCAAAAGGTTCCCATTCTAATTCTATCTTTTCTTTTTTATATTAGCCGGAATACATTTTGTCTATTTATTTAAGTTTAGTGTCTTCTACTATTTCCCAAATGACTTAAGATGCACTGCGTGTTAAAAGAATAGAGAATAGAACATTCGGAGATAGAACTAAGTTGAAATCATAATAGAAGCAATTGAATATGGTTTCAGAAATTCTATTGCTTTCTTGGTTGAATTTTTGTGCTCTAGAGATAATGTGAAATGTCTATATTTGAATGCTATCAAAAGGGACAGATTTAGTGTAGTCAACCAGGACAAAAAGAGATTGACAATTTTGTGGAATTCAACTAGAGTTATTTCTTCTGTATAAAGAATATAGAAAAGTATCTACAGGCCCTGCTATGTAGACCGATATCCTTGACATTGCCACTTTGGATTAAAATACATATATGACATATGCCAAGTAGATTAAGAAATGGAAAAATATCTTACATCTCTCATTGTGAAGTACTTCTTGTCACTGTGATAAGGCCTCAAAATATCTGGAATACTTAGCGTTGCAATTAACAGTATACTCTTGTTCTATAAAGATTACCCAGAAAAGTTTATTTCTGTGTATTTATAATCCATTTCACTTCAGAACTCATAACTAAGTATCACCCAAAATAACTAGCACATATTCTATATGATCTTAAGGTCATGTTCTACTATATTCTGCCAACACCAAAGTATAAACATCAAAGAAATTTCATCTCCGTAGGTATGTACTTAAATATAGAAGTCCTTCTCTCCAGATCAAGTGTCTGCTGGCCCCTTCTGCTCTCCCCTTGAGATGGAAATTAGGGGACTCCAGGGAGATGGAAGGAACCAAGCAACAAGTTGCCAGACCTTAATACCAGCTGCTGAGCCAGGGCAGCTGTTCGTCTGGTCTTTGGTGAATCCTACACTTGAGCCACCCTGGCCATGCTCGATAGTACTTATGGTCCCTAGAGCGTCTGTCCCCTTGGGAATGATCCCTCCAAGTTAGTCTAAAAAACTGTCTAAACTCTGTTGCTATATTTTTCCCACATAATAAGCATAACTTATGGAACAGACCCAAATCTTTGATGAACTTACAATGCTTCAAAGTCATTATTTTGACATCAGTGACAGTCTCATGGACAGTGAACTGCAGGAGATTAGACAAATGCTGTATTGACCAAAGAAAACATCCTGGAGTTTGTTTTTTGACTAAACCTCAAAAACATGCTAGCTTTATTTTGACTTTACTCTTGCTTTCAAAAGTGAGACACAACCCAAAGAAACACCAAAATACCAATCATTAGGATGCTTTTTAAGGAAAAATTGAGTACTTGATAAGACTGGATCTACCCTATAAGTAAACTTCACAAGGGAAGTTGTAGAATCATAAAACTAGAAGGAATATTTAAGATCAACTGGCCACATTCCCTTCACCTTATAGTTGAGAAAAATGAGGTTGACTGGTGTGAAGTGGCTTACCCAGAGGCATGTGGCCAGTCAGCAACAGGACTAGAACTCGTGTCCTTGACTCTTGACTGTGCAAATCATTGAGGGTGATTTTTTAGTGTTTAGTTGCTACCCTAAATGTTAATATGCTAATGAATGATATATTCTTCATATGAGTTTATATAGCATAAATGAAATCTCCAGAAAAGAGAGGAAAATACACTCAGAAAACTGCTAAATTTGATATTCACAGTAGCAAGACACCAAAACGTCACTTGAGTACAACTGTTCATTTCATTATTGCCTCACAGTGATACAATAAACCCTGGCAAAAACTGCCATATTTAAGTTGTATTTACCCTTCCAAGTCACCAGATCCTAGTCAGCAGATTTTAATAGCAGGATATCCATTAGTAGTCTAGGACCACTGACCAAAAAATTTTAATGGTTCTACAAAAGTCTCACAGTCGCTAAAGAAATCTGCCTGTTTTATAAAAATATCATAAATCCTCTTGTTATTAATTAAAATTAAACAAATTCAAAAGTGATCTTCAAAGATGCTGTGCTTGATTTACTAATATAAAGTCATGTTTAAAATCTGTTTAATAGTATTTTAGAAATGAATCTAAAAATTGTTCATACAAAAGAAATGCAAAATGTTTTAACTATAAAGCCATCCCACCATCCCCTGCAACTCCCTTGAATGAGAGAGTAATTTGCTAATTAGACTGATGATACCTGTCTTCGTTGTGAGTTATGGGTAATTAGACATTACAAGTGAACTACTACGAGGGATTGGACCCCTCACAAGGGCAGTCAACTAGATCATTATTCTGAGGCAAAGCAACCTAATTATTATTGCCACAAAGTTCAAACTAGAGGAATTGATCTGAACATCTAGTGAACTGTATTTGGGGTCAAACTCCTCATGCTTAGGGAATTCATACCATACAATCCTTTTAACACTTTAGAATGAGCTTTGATAAAAGAAAAGTGCACAGAACAGAAAATGTGCATACAGGAAAAGGAAATATGTAGAGGCAGTCCCCACTATAAACTAAAAAGTGTGGAAGTCTAAATCCAAAGTTGGGACAACCCTCCCAGGTGGCCAACAACCCTCTAATTCTCGCTTTGGAACACCTGAGAAGTGACTGTCTTCTAGAGCCACTTCCTCTTATGCAGCTACACACAATTATTCCTCTTCTCCCCCAAGAAGAGTCCCCGTTAGTCCTTAGGGGTCAAGGAGGAGAGGAGTAAAGTGTCCGGACTGCTGAGATGGTACTCCTAGTGGTATGTTTGACAACAGAGCAATGGGGTTTAAAGAAAGAAAAGAACACTGTTTTAGTACATTTAACAAATGTCTGTGATCTATTTTCATTCCCCAATGACTGTCATGATACCATTTTCATGAGACAATATGTTCTGAGGTCCAAACAACCTATTCACAGATAAACTTATAGAATGAAGTTTGTTATATGGGTGATAGTGAAACGGGCAAACAGTTAGCCATTGATGATTAAGTAACTAGGAACTAAAGGGGTTTTTCCTTTTACAATTACTGATTGTAGCTTTTAGCTGTTTACCCACCCATTGTTCACCGTGCTGTTTAGGCAACATACCATCTGACTCCCACCTGGCTCCTATAGATAACATCTCCCTGGAGCCTGGATCACCATGGTAATGAGTATTTGAGCTGTTTTTCAGGAATTAGAACCCCTTGTCCACCTCAGGTAAGTTGAGACCACCAACCCATCAACTGGGCCCACACAGATATCTGATAAGTGACCTTTTGATGTCAAGAAGCTAAAAACTCCACCTTCAGATCATGCTCACACCACCATTTTGTGAACATGGGTCCCATGAAGAGCCATGGAGTCTGACTCTGCTTGTGCAGATCATCAATTACCTCATCTCTCTCACCTCCAATCACCTCTCTCCACATTTCAGACCACCTCACCCTCTACCCCAATAAAAATTCTTAAGTCCCCATTTTCAAGGAGGCAGATTTGAGACTCATTCTCTCGCTTCCTCACTTGGCTGCCTTGTGATTAAACCCTCTCTCTGCTGCAATCTCATCATCTCAGTGTTTGGCTTTCCAGGCGATGGGCAAAAATGAACCTTGTTCAGTACTAATAGAGAAAGATTTCAATGCCTGAATAAATTACAGTAATGAGATTACAAAGGTTCCTTAAATTTTCATTACTGTGGAAAGTCCTGACAGAGCACAGGCCTTCCAAGACTGGCACATATACAGAGCCCTGGTATTGATGACTTGTCACTTAGTCATTTCCTTTGACTGAGCATCTGGATCGTGGGTCTCTGCTTTATTTCTCTAACAAGACTGTAAAGCTCCAATCTTATTCACAGGTGGCACTGTGTTGTATAGTCTTTGGAATCTTTCTTTGCAGCTTTCACAGAGGGCTGCAGGGGAGGGGTGAAAAAGGGGAGGGGGCAGGAGGTAGACCCTCTGCACAGAACACCTGTCTCAAAGCAGAGGGAGACCCAGAGGATCCAGCCTCTCAGCTGAGATACTGCAGGGCTGCTATAGAGTCCTATGTGTTTGTTTGTTGCTGACCAAAACTTTTTTCTTTAAATTTGCAAGGAATAGAAGATGGTGAATTATCAAAATCCCACCAAGAAAAAGAAAATTCTATATTTTTCATCTTTCCGGCTTAGCCTTCAAAGACGCTTCTTCAGCTAGAAATGCTGTTTCTCTTCATAAGTACAAGTGACTTGCTGGGGTCTCCAATTATTGACTTAACAAATGTTTGTTGACTGAGCACTGTCAGGTATCTAACCAAAGCTTACCCTCCACTATACTCTAAAAGAAAAAAGAATTCCCCATATTTTCTAGGTGAGGAAATTCAGGCTTAGAGAATTTGCATGACCTACCCATATATTTCACTGCCAAAGACCTCTCACCCGTGTCTATTCTGACTCCAAATCCTGCAATCTCAGTTTTCTCTAGTTTGATCTCCGTATCTCTGTTGATCACAGAAAGAACAAAATAGAGAGGAACTTATTTTGAGCTGAAACATTCTTTTGAAAGATCTCACCAGTGTTCTTTTATAGTGAAAAATTTAGAAAGCCAAGTATTTTTTTACTTGATCCATTTGTAAAACATCATTAGTCACTATAAAAATTCAATCTAAAACCATGATGAGAAATGACTTCACACCTACTAGAATGAGAATAATAATAAAAATATCATAAACAAGTATTGGTGAGGATGGATAAAAATAGGGCAGTCGAGAAGAAAAAGGAAATTGAGATTTTTTTAAACACTATGCTAAAAATAAGAAGCAGCAATGAGTAAGAGTAAACTCTTATATACAGAGAAACTCCAGTGCAGAGTAATTCTGACACTTGTTAAATCAGACAGCAGGGAAGGCATCATAAATCCTTATATGAATCGCTATTGCTACAGATCATAGGAAGAGACTTAGTAATAATATTGCCTTTGATTGGAGACATGCGAGAAAGTTCGAAAGTCAAATCTCCAGAACATACCGCATACTAAGATTCTGTTTCAATGAATATCAGACCACACTTGTTAGAGAGTCCAGTAAAGCCCTCCTAGCATCTTAGATATGACAAAGTGAAAGCAGAGGATGTAAATGATGTGAGTACATATCCCACAGAAAGCCACCGAAAGCCCTTATTTGGCATAAAAAGAACTGAGAGATTGATGCATTTTCTCACAGCCAGTAGGAGATGTTTTATTCTGTAAATAAGTTATCTGATTTTATTTTGTTCCCACTGTTTGTGTTTAATTAGGCAAGGAAATATTTCTAAATTTTGGTTCTCTAATCTTAAATAGCTAAGTTCAAAATGACTGTGCAGTATCTCATCTGCCTTCCCCTTTCCATATGTAATGTCAACAACAAGTCAGTCACTTTTCCACTTCAAATCAGAAGCCACATTGGGGCCTGCCCTGTGGCCTGGTGGGTAAGTTTGGGCTTTAGTGGCTCGGGTTTGGCTCCGGGGCCTGGACCTACACCACTTGTCAACAGTCAAGCTGTGGTGGCAACCCACATGCAAAATAGAGGAAGACTGGCACAGATGTTAGCTCACGGCTAATCTTCCTCAAGCGAAAAAAGAGGAAGGTTGGCAACAGATGTTAGGGCAGGACAAATCTTACTTAGGAAAAAAAATCATAAGCCAGATGCAGAACTTGTTACCAGTTTGCTATTACTTTGTGGGGGGGGAAAGCTATTTGGTTCTTGTTGATTTGAGAGATATTTTCTTTGCTTGTGGTTTTACATGCATTATTTTCAACACAGAGAATACTAGGTGCAGTCTTGCTGGAAAGAGCCCTCTTGTTGGAAAGAGTCCATATACTGGAATGTTCATCTGACTTTACACAGCAGGAAACAGAGGGCTGATGCCCATCTTGGAGAGTGCTGGCCAGGATTAAGCATAGTGGCAAGTGGCCAACAGTAACGGCAAAGCAGAGCTCTGGTGTGTCAGTGTCTTCTACAGTATTCAAACAAAGGGCAGTATTTGCAGTTTATCAAGCATTTTGGAAAGTACAAAGTATATAAAGCTCTGGGTATAAAATCTAATTAGCATCTCCCCTTGGGATGAAGAGAGGAGAAAAATGGACTTAAGCTTGGATTCATCATTCACATACGCCATACGCGTAAACTCCTGTGAGTAATTCTGCTGAGACTCATGTTTTGTGTTCGTTCTGTGCATTCTCTACTTTATTCCTAGAACACTTGAAGGATAAGTTAGAAGAATACATGGCCCGATTTTCCAAAGTGAGGATTGTTCGCACCAAGAGAAGGGAAGGGCTCATTCGGACTCGACTCTTGGGGGCATCTATGGCAAGAGGAGAAGTCCTGACGTTCTTGGACTCCCACTGCGAGGTCAATGTGAACTGGCTGCCCCCGCTTCTCAGTGAGTACACATCCTCACAGCAGCCTCCTGGGAACCAGGAGGGCCTGGGGTAATTGCCGTCCTTCAGAGAGGGTGTGTGGCCTGCTTCTACTTAGTCTGCAATTGACAAAGGCTAGAGACTGCTTCTACAATTTTTACAGCGAGAGCCTTGAATTCTATCTTAACCACTGCTGAGGACAAAGAGGTAACTGGAAAACTGCATTAAAACTGACGGTTTAGATAATACCACCTGCAATCTAACTCAAGGTTTGAAAAGGTTTCGTTTATCTTAGACATTCTCCTTTATTGCAGTTATATTCACTGGGTAAACATTAATAGAAAAAAGTATTTAAAAATACTACCTGTAATGATAGTAAGATTAAAATACACACACACACACACACACACACACAGAGTTTAACGATTATTATGGGATTGTTAAGAGATGAGGAAAGAAAATTATCCATGGTCTAGCGGTTAAAGTTCCATGCACTCCACTTCGGCAGCCTGGGGTTAGTGGGTTCACATCCCAGGTGCAAACCTACTCCACTCATCAGCCGTGCTGTGGAGGCATCCCACATACAAAGTAGGGGAAGACTGCTACAGATGTTAGCTCAGGGTGAATCTTCCTCACACAAAAAAAGAAAATTATTCAGCCCCAGAATACAATTAAAGTGAAAGCAGCCTGACATTTTCTAGGATTTATATTGCCAGTTTTCCTTTCCACTTCTGGCACCAGCCTATATCCCAAGATACAGAATCTCCCATGTTTACACAGAACCCCCTCAAGCACTGTTATCCAGGTGATATGTCTTGAATGCTCACAAGATGGCTAAGAGGAGGGAAGGAAGACCGTCACATCACACTTGAACTGTTGGCAATGCGAAAGAACTGAAAGTCATTCAAGCTAGAAAACATACGTGAGGCTCAGTTCAAATTTGACTACTCTGTTTTTTATTTCACAATGAAGTCAGATATAAAGTCCAGTAGTGGATAAGAAAGAAACTGTAAGCCTGAAAAAGAATATGTTTCTAGAAAGTTCTTGGTGCCTACAAGGTGTACTCCTTCCTATTCTTCCTGATTTCGCTAACTCAACTTTCACTGTAAATATTTCCCTGGCCTTGGATCTAAAGCCAGTAACAACACCTTCACAATAGCTGCCTCAGAAAGAATGATTTGTTATTGACTATGGTGCCAGATTTCATCTAGAGCCAGCAGAGCTCCATTAGCAAAAAATGTGGGGGGGAAAAAATCAATTGAAACTCTATAGGATTTAAAACAGGAAGTGGCCAGTAACTCACACCCCACCACATCACTCGATCCACATGCTCCTGCGCAGACAACTGCCCAGCCATCCTAATCAGCAGGCATGTTTCAGTGGCCCCACAGCCAGACACTCCTCTGAGCTTTTAATTGAAATTACCTTGTCCAAGGACATAGCAATTTACAGTTTCATCAGCAACAGTGAGATTCCCTCAAACTGAATTTGACCTATATGGTGTTGAACACCCAAGGAAATCAGCAAAAGGCCTAATTTATTTATGAACCAAAGTACTCCCTAAATGCCAATTATTGAGTCTCTGATTGTTCGTATGAGTCTAACAAGAAAAAGGAAGAGAAGAAAAGGAGAAAAAAAAGAGAAAAAGATAGAGAATAAAGAGAAACCCAGCTTTTCTCATTAAAGCATTTCATTTCCCATAGGCCTGATGGATAAGAAATGATTCAAGCTCAGGATCGCTATCTTTTTTTATTTTCCTCTATCAGTGTCTTGACACATCATCTGAAATGACAAAACAGGTGGAGCCACACAGTTTCTTGGTTCATTTTTCACCTTGGGATTATACCTGAATTTCAATTTCCCATTAAGAATCTGTTTGTTTGATCCCTGGAAATTGAAATGTAGGCATCAGCCTTAGATGAAAAATTAGTCAGGCTGCTTCCACCGTAAGCAAGTACAGCTGGAGGAGAGCTGAAAGGAAATTTGAAGAGAAAGTTGACAGTTAATTTAACAGACTCATTCTCTTTGGGTCACTTTGGGACTCCTTGTTGGTCAAGGAACTTGTAAGTCAACCTGGTTCTGAATTTGATTGAAGAAAGTCACTGAAACCTTAATACTAAAACACAAGCAGAGGTGATGGAAGAAATATTCTGGACACAGCAATGATGGTCTCCTCTGTTAAAGACATCTATGGGGAAATACCATTTAGATTAAGATTAAAACCCATTATAAGACTTTCCCATTCAACTTGAAATAATGCTGCGGGGCTCTCTGTATACTAATTAACTGAAATAAGATTGAGGTTACCTCAGGCTCTCTGAGGCCTACTGGGGCCATGCTATCTAAAATTGTGACCCTTCCACCTTCCCTTTACCCTGTTTTATTTTCTTCCCATCACAGTTATCACCTCCAAATATAGTATATAATTTAGATATTTATTATGTATATGGTTTATCTTTGCTCCATTTCTGGAGGGACTTTTGTGGTTGTTATTTTTGGCTATATCCCCAGAACCTAGAAAAGTAACAGGCATGTAGTTTCTACTTTAATAAATAGTTGTTGAATTAGGAATGCATGAGTGAAGGAATGAATGAGTGAGTGAAAAGGCATGCAGATCTAGAGGGGCGATCTTTCACAGGATTCCGTGATTTCCATACTCTGCTTTATCAGTGTTATCAAAGTAATGACACTGAAATAACCAAACCTCATTATTTCTAAACAGCATCATTTTTTCAAAGATATTTAAATGTATTTTATTCCACATGCCACCTCCAAAGGTTTTCCAAATAACCAGAAAGCAGTTGCTCATACTTAAAAGTTTCACCTGTCAGACAATATTAGTTTGTTATAATAAATATAGATTAAATGCACATTCTTGGGAAGAAAATACTTTGCATGTAACTATTCTAGGTGAGCCAAACTAAGTAAATGCCAGTTTCTTGCGCTGGCTGTTAACGTCTCACGATAATAATATCTGCATGGAAAAGGAGGGAGCTGGAACTGAAAAAGCTATCACCTTTCTGCTACATGAGAAGCAGCGTGGCTGACTGGAAAGACCACAGGTTTTAGAACTGGACCATCAAGCAGGAGCTGCATACTGGTTCTCGCTCTCAAAAGATGTGTGACCTCTGACAAGTTAACTTCTCAGAGCTTAGTTTCCTCATACATAAATTGGGAATGATAATAATAGCCATTTTACAAGGATGCTGGGAACATTGGAAATAGCATGACTATAAATCACTTAATAGTTGCTCAAGAATTTAATGGTAGCAGAGAAAGTAACAGTAGTATCGGACCATCTGATATATTTTTGAATATGATAAAACAAGATAAAATGTATAGCTTTGGTAAACAGCGTATATATCAAAGAACAGTAGCAAAATAGGACTTGGCAAAATCTCTGATAAGCCTGAAAGCACAGAATTCTGTATATGATCTGTCAGCATTTGGTGGGCGAGGGAGACAGCCACCACGGCCATTATGAGATAAGACGCTAAGAAAAACCATGAAGTTAAATATTTACATTTTGGAACCTCCAGAAAGCAGGCCACTATTTTCTCAGCAGTATGCTTGAAGGAACACAAGTCCTGTTTATACTCCATGCATGTTGGATGCACTATAAAATGACAGATTGGGGACAGGTCAGAGCAAAAATGTGACAGAGGTAGAGCTAAATGGACTTTCTGCAAGTCTCTTTGGGACGTAACTTTTTTAAAGGAAAATACAACAACACTAATTGTACCTAATCACTGTCCCATCGTGTTAAGTCCAGCACTCAAACCGAGATTCTGCTAAGTGCTCTAACGACAGCAGAGAACCAGGCTGCAAGCAGCATGCATTAGAAGGGATCTGTAGGCTTCTCTTTGCTGAAAAATGATAGATAACCTAGGCAGGCATGTCATTTCCTATTTTGTGCTTTCATTTTTCAGACCAAATTGCACTAAACCACAAAACCATCGTGTGCCCCATGATCGATGTCATTGACCACAATCACTTTGGGTATGAGGCACAAGCTGGGGATGCCATGCGAGGCGCCTTCGACTGGGAAATGTACTACAAAAGAATCCCCATCCCTCCAGAGCTCCAGAGGGCAGATCCCAGCGACCCTTTTGAGTGAGTAGCAGCTGAGGGAGGGGCCAAGGGAGAGAGGGCAGCTGACTCATTCCAGGCGTGTCAACCGGGGACCCATGAGGACAATTATCTCTAATAAAATGGAATAAAACAGGTGTCAACAATATGCAGAAGACTGGAGAAAGGTCAGACTTACACACTGTGGAAAATTACAAGCTGTGCTGAATACGTGCATCACCCCTTCTCAAACTTTGCTAAGCAAGAGAGAACGTGTACAGGTGTGAGAATCAGGAAAACGCAGTTAACAGAAAATGCATGGAGAAGGCACGCGTGTTCTCCTTTTAGATATTCTCTTAGATATTCTCTCATCATTTTCAGCTCTCTCTATTCTTTTTACTTTTCCCTAAAGCATTATTTAAATTAACTATTTTACTTTTGTTTTATTGGGGAACGATAGAAAATAAGAACGAGAATTTAAGCCTAAGTTCTACACCCTGTTGGGAATTGCCTCTCTATGAGGGAAGGCAGCACTCCTGAATAGGTGCTCCCATAACTTGGGAAATCCAATCAAAATGATCTACCCAGAGTAAATAATCATTGACAACCCTGCCACAAATTTAAGTTCTACACAGATAAGAATTTACAAGAATCTATTGATTTCTACAAAGCAAAATCCTTTTTTTTCAGTGTGGACAGGAGAATTGTCCCTAGCAAGAAAAGAAATATGGCTAAATTGGACAAACTATTAGAGTCATTAATGGTGAACGGTGAATTTTTTCCAAAGGTTAGCCCAGAGATTGCCCAAAGCATGCTATCATCTCTGCTTTACACTGCACCGTTTTGTTCTCATTAAAATGTTTACAATTTTAAAACTTTCATATATTTTTTGTTAGTGCAAGAAAAATGTCTATGATCAAGGCTTTGCACACTCACTAAGAACCCGCACAAAATGCATTAAAATCAATATCATCTTTTTATTACTAATATGGGTTATGAAAGTTTGCAGCGAAGAAGCTCCCGAGTACAAAGCCACTTCTGTGACACTAACACTTTACATTACAATGAACACTTGATAAACATCAAGAAAACATTTCCTCCAATTATAGTCTCTAGAAAGGTAAACTCTTGGTAAAGCAAAGGGGATTTCAGAAGACATTAGCTTGATAAAATGGAAGATAAATCAGTTCTTTTGCAATCTGAAGCACACTCATTCAGCATCCATAACTTGTGAAGGTAGGCCTCTTCAGACTCTCAAATTGCTAGAGAGTTTTTGAGAAGAAATAACAAAGGCCCTTTGTTACTCTGAAATGCTGTAGCCAAGATTTCAAGGATATTCAAAACTACTAGAAAAGTTTTTTAGTGATGTAAGTGAAGGAGTTTCTGGTAAGCATTTGAAGTGGGTCCAGCTGAGAGATGCTCTGCAGACTTGTCTGGCAAAGAGGCTCATGGGAGGACTTGAAGCCAGGTTGGGGGTTGGGGGAGGATATAAAAGGACACTAAACACAGTGTAACTGTTATTAGATAGCAGCTGACAGTAGAATAGCCACAATCCAGTCGTTACTATCCAAGGTTGCCATGTTTTAAAGGTTAGAATTTGTCCACGATCGCTTTTCAAATACTGCGATGGTGACTGGGTTGTAACGACCTTCCACTTTACTTCCACGCAGTAGCAGAATGCAGCTCCTGCCTTCTGCAGAAATGGGCTCAAGACGCTACCAAGGGAAACTCAAATGGTGAAGATTATAAAAGTATTCTCAGTCCCTGCACTGACAGTTGGAATTTTTGTCAGGCAGACCCGGCTGTGGCTCTCACAATCTCGGGCACCTTGCTTAACCCCAGAGCTGGCGGAGTTCGTACCTTTCAGAATTAAATTACCTCTTGTTCCCATCACTACTTAGGCGGTTGCTGTTCTGTCAAAAATTGCATTTGTCTATTGAATACTACTGCCTTGCTGCTTTAAGCCCCTTTGATTCCTAGGAATGTGGACACTTTAGCCTTTTATAATAAGTTGGCCTCCTGGAGGTGTCCACTTCGATCGGAAAAACTGCATTTGCCTTCCCGATAATAAAAGAAGGTTACCCAAGCAGCTATGAGCAGTGTATCAGCAATTCCATTATCTCAGCAGTCACCTGAGTGTGCTCTAAACAGACACGCTTTAGGCTAAAACTTGCTTCTCTAGATGTGAAGCTTTAAGATACACAGAACGAATGTAGTCTATCCATAGACGGCTCTCAGGGTCTTTCTTGTTTCAAGTGGCTGCTTCCAGGAGTGTGTGATTTCCTGTGGGAGGAGGAGGAGAGAAGGCCAAAAAGATAGGACTAAAGGAACAAAAGAGTAATATATAAATGTGCTGCAAACCCCAGAACTATTCATACAATATATATGCAAACATTATCTTTCTGTAGCAAGTTGATCAAATGTCCACAGTGACAAGACCTGAATTCTCTCATTTATTCTGCCATTATTTGAGTTTTCAGTGACTAACTATTGACTACAGTAGTTTTTCAACCTGCAAACCTGTGAAATTAGTGGGACATAAACAGTATTTAATTATTAATGAATTGAATTAAATTGAAAGTTTCAGAGTATTATACAAATACGTAAGTGTAAAGTATTATTTCTCAAATGTTTAATTTCAGTTATAATGCATACATCATTCTGAGTCATGGTATAAACTGTATTTCTTAATATAGGTTACCTGGTCCAAAGAGTTTAAAATCTACCAACTTCATAAACTGGGAATTGAGACCTTCAACAATCTGACTAGGAAGGAAGAGGAAGGGTCATAGAGAACTTTGAAGAGTAAGAAAAGATTTACTTACATTTGCAAAGGGCTTTAGTTTTCAGACAAACTCCTCCTAGAACATGAGAGAAGATGCAGTATTCATAGATCAAATTATATGGCAGTCACAATTCTGATTGGATTGGATACATTTGACGAATGTTCTCGTCTTTAAAAAAAACCAAAATACTTTCCTTTCCTACTGGCTTGTATCAACATGTAACGCTTTTAGGAAATCCTTGTTATTCATGACTTTTGGAAAGTTTCCTTATTCTTGGTTTATCTCTAGTTCAGGGCACTCAGAAATGTAAGCCTTTTCTGTGTGACAAAACATAATATGTTCCTTTAGTTGCAATGACAAAGGGGAGGATATTCATTTGCTTTCTGAACACTAACTCTTCCCCAACATTATCTTGGCATCTAAAAATTTAGAAAAAATATTATCTTGTCCAACTTGCCTTTAATGCAAGCAACCACTAGACAATGTCCAAGACAGATGACCAGCCTCTTCTTGAACTCTTCGGGGACATAATATTTGCTACCTCAAAAGACAGTTCATTCCATTAGACTGATAAACAGAAATCTTTTCCCTTGTATTCAGAAAATTCTGCCTCCGTGATCCCAAATTGTCCTACTTCAGCCACAGGGAATGTCTAATTCCTCTTTGATGATAGAGCTGTTAAAATATCTGATAACAGCTACCATCCCTCTCCCTCTCAAGAGGGAAGAAAGAAGTTCTTTTCTTTTCCAGACTAAATATCTCCAGTTCTACCCCCATGTCTTCCAGGTCCTCCAGAATCCTGTGAAAGTTCATGCTCCTTTATGCAGCTGCTCAATATATGTAAATTCACTTGACTACTGCAATCTCATGCACGTTTCCCCAGCCTATTCACAAGGATAGCGTGAAATAGCCCATCCAACATATCAGGAACTCAGGCCCTAATATATGCGTCTGTCAACCATAAAAGTAAAGTTAGTTTCTAGGGAATTTGCACTGGTCCCTAGACATCATGCTTCCTTTTGCTAAGTACTCACAGTGAATTCAGTGGTCTATTCAGTTTTGCAGGTTTGCTGTATTCTTCAGAATCTGCCTATATCCTATCTTTGAATTGCGGAGAAATTACTTTTACTCTGCCAATCTTCCTCAGATCTCCACAATTCCTCAAAGACTTCTAAAACTTAGAGTTTTCATCATCATAGATGGAATTCTTGTACACAGTTTTTAGTGAGGACTGACATTCTCTATTTTCCAGCAATATATAGCACCAACTTCCAAAATTTTAAAAATAAAGATATCTACACTTGCGAGTAAAAACATGTTACAGGATACAAATGTCCATTTATTCCCTCAGGGAACCTATGTCCACAGACACATCAGTTTGAATTCAGTGACTCCTCATCTAGGCCGCTTACCTAGCCTAGAAATATCCCAGGGCATGGATAGAAACGGCCATGACCCGTTTCAAGGCACCTCAAGGTCAGCACTTCAAATACCAATGATCCCCTGAGGGTCTAAGGGCCAAATGTAGAATCCTTGTGTGCTGAGTCTGTAATCCTAAAGTGTGACGTACAGCCCATGCTAAAATGGATAAAATTCAACTTCTTTGAGACAGAGAGATGTATCACTGTTACATGGAAGTAGAATGCTTTCTAGAGATTTACTGACAGTGTCTTCCTTTGTTCTTCCAAGGGACAGAGTACAGATCCTTGGGAACTTGCTGGCTCTCTTCCCTATACAGGAGTGTGAGAAAGTACTGATGCCAACACCATGTAGAAGTAGTCAATACCTCTTGGGTAACAAAAACAATGTTGTACTAAATTTAAGTTTAGAATCTAATTGAATTAGAAAAAAACATGCAAATAATCATAAGTTCAAGCTAGAAGAAACCTTAGAGGCAATTCAACCTCTTATTTTTATAGAAGAAGAAATCTAAGCTATAGAGTCTGAGCGACTTATCTTGTGTTGCAACCAATAAATTTAACAGCTGCTACTTAGAATCTGGGGGTGCTGACTCACCATTCTGTGCTACATTCTTTCTTTCAAGTCATGGTGGAGAAAATTGAGTCGTTAAATGTCTACTACTAAGAGCTGGGCTAGGAAATTTACATATATTGCTAACTAATCTTTATCTCAAGTACATAATTAAATATACTGTCTGCATTTTTACAAATGAGGTAATTCAGGCTCAAAGAAGTTAAGCCAATTTCCAAAGTTAACACAGGAAATTGGAATAAGGACCCAGATCTAAGGATTCCCAGTATTCCTTGGAAATTTCCACCTCCCTTTGTACTCAGAGAAGATGCATTCTGTGGTGCTTAAGGAATAATCAAGTTCAATTAGAAAAAAACATTTTCAGAGAAGGCAATAATTTCTTCTCCAAGCAGCAATGCATGCTGGTAAATGACTATCACAAAGCTGAAAACATCACTGGCCTTCACCAATCTTTGCAGCAACATTGTCTCAAGACATGTTCAGGACACTGGGTTAAACAAAATCATTCCAGAGTTGCCTTTTCCCGATAGATGATGCCTGCACACAGCTGCCCATGGAGAGGTGTGAGTGGGACTGAGACCTAGCCAGCCCTCTGCTCAGAAGGCCATGGGCCCAGGCTTGGGCTGACCAGCCTGGTAGAAGAGGGGCTCTTTCTCCTTGGTGGGCCCAGAAATTTCACCTTATTAATGCAAAGAAGAGAACAACAGATTGAGGATCAAGTTACTTGATGCCTAGAATGAATGACTAGTTTTTCAATACCTTATTGATTGAATTATTGACGTTCAAAATTTTAACATCCCGCTTGGGTAAATTCCAATGAGGATTGAGCTGCATGCACCTTAGTACTCAAAATTTGAAAGCGAAAGTAATCTCTTTTACTCAAAATTCTTTCCATGTGGATTTTGACCCAATATTGGTTATCCTGAATTTAATCAAAGTTAGTAAGGACTAAAACTGACTCCCATGGGAAAATAGACTGAATTTAAGGTAGAATGTAACGTAAGAAGGATAACTTTAGACGTCTTCTCCACTTTCACCTCGAATTGAACTGAATATTGCTCATCTTCTCTTTCTTTCTGTCCAGCCCCTATTGGGCCACTTGTAAAGCCTGGAGTATCAGTTTGGTAGGGTGGGAGAATTTTGTTCATACTCTACTTCTCAAGCCAAGGCAATATTCTCACAAATTTTGCTATGATTTTCAAGCAATTGCTTCCAAACTTTGCCTCCTTTTCCTCAAAAAATCAAACTGGTGCATACAAACTACCATAGTATTCGCTGCCTCAGCCTCAACCTCCAACCAGATAATTCTGTAAGACTGAGGTGTTGAAATTGCAGTCTCAACTCATGAGAGGATTAAGTTAGAAAATACCCTCATCAATTTAGTCTAGTGATGCGTTCCAGGAGAGTGAAATAGGACTTCAGCTCTCCAAAGCCTCAACCACAGATCTTGCCTGAACTTCATATGATTCCAGAAGTCCCTCAATTAACCTATTTATTTAATAATAACCTATTATTATTAATTATTTATTATGTAACCAAATAACCTATTTCATTAAGCCTATGTAATATAAAATCTAATATTTGTCTAGCACTTCACAGTATGTAAAGCACTTTGCTACATTATCTAATTGATCCCTCATAACAATCCTTTGGTGCAGCAAAAGTAGCTATTGTTATTTTTCCAATGTTGCAAATAAAGAAAACAAGAACCAAAGAAATCGACTCGCTAATAAGAGGCAAAATCAGGACTCAAATCAATGTCTTCATTCATTTGTTCAGATTTCAAATTTTTTTAGGTTTAATCAATAATCTCATAGGATTCAAATCAATGTCTTCTTTCATTCATTCAGACTTTAAATCCTAGAGTTAATCAATACTTTTCCTCTTCTTTGAACAGAAACTTAGGCATCCATTAAGTGAAGTCATTTTATCAATTAATGTTTCATGGCAAGTCCATAATGAAAGCAAGAAAGGAAACAGATTGCCTCATTCCCCATACTGTGTTCTTATCCGTGGACCAAACTAGAGCTGATAGGTTGAAAATGTCAGCTTTCAGTTTCTTCCTAATGAAGGGAAATGTCAACAATGCCAGCTTCTGCTCTGTTTATAATAAGGTCTAATTCAATATGTGACAACCGCAAAAGGACAAAATGTTTAGGGAAAAATACTGTCAAATTTTTAAATGGTGTCCTACTCTATAGAGGGTGAGAATAACAAATGGCTCAAGGGTCTTAAAAACTAATCAAAACATTGAATAAAATCAATCTCCTTCAAAAGCCCAGAATGAAACCCCACGGAAGATTTTTTAAGGTAAAGTTAAACAGTGTAACATAGGCAGAGATGTTCCAAAGCAAGCTTGTTAATTACAGCTCTCTTCCCTTTGAAGACCTCTCCCCATTGCTTGCTTTCCAGGCTCTTTGGCTGCCCTCGTCCTAGTCTCTGGGGAAATCACCAAGTAATAAACAATTCACACCAAGAGGTTGTAAAAATACTTTTCCCTTGTCAGGATCTGCTCACCGGAAATGGCTATTTCTTTCCTCCCTCTGTCAGTGGGTATGATCTTTACCTCAGCAAGGTGCTTCCTATCACTTTCTCCTTTTTTTAGCATCCAGAATAACATTAACAAACTTAATTCCTAAATTAACCTTCACTGCCATTGCCCTACTGGTGCTGGCTGCTCTTCTTTCCTTTGTTCTGCCCTCTTGAGATCTCTGGGCTCCTGAGGTGCCTCTGGCTTTTAGGTGCCTGTTTTTCTGGTTTCTGACCATGTGTTTGTACTTTTTAATCTCTTGTTTCTGCCACCACTCCCTTTAACAGTCACTCGATCACAGGAGACCTGGTAAGTTAGGCTATTTTGAAAGGAGGTGAGACCTATTCCTCCAACCTCAAACAGATTTTTATCCATGTCTACCAATCTCTCAGACCATGGTCCTGGTGGAACTCTAGAATACCTTTACCATGACTTTTGTTCTAACTAGCCCCTACCTTGTTTCTTTGATTACATGTCTTCTTGAACCTTGGATTTCTGAGTCTCATTCCTGCTCTTGCTTCGCTGCTATGAGGTTAGTTAGCTCCTCTATAGCCAGGCTAGAGACTGAATTCTTCATCCCAAGCGCCCCTGGCAATATCAGCCAATCACCTCTAGACCTCCAGTACTATCCATTAGTTATCGACAAATCTGCACCACTTAAGACTTAGCAATGGCTTCTTATGTATTGAAGAATTGTGGAGTTCACAAATTGGATTGATGACTTTTTGTTGTCCATTTCCCTGTTTTTTCAACCACTAACGCCTTTGCTCCGCTTCCTAAGCAGGGGTCTTGAGTCCATCTTTCTGTCTCGCGTGTGATGACTGGTTGCTCTGTTGCTTCCCCACCCCGCAAGATGTGACTTCAGTCTACCTACATTCACTGCTTATCTGGACTGTTTTATGGGTTGTGTCTATGATATAATCACACCGTGTCTGTGTCCAGATCTCCTGTTCCTGGCTCCCCAGCCTTCTTTCATCAAAGTTCTGCTAGCATTTTAGCTAAGGAGAAAATCTCCATGATGCCGTGTAAATATTGTCACAGCCCCGCCTTCCTAGTACTGAAGGTTCAGCAACATTTATTCTACCCATGATAACATCATACTGGAGCATGGCAGAATTTAACAGAATCCTCTGTCATTCACCCAACTTTGACTTCTCTCCCTGCAGAGAGGAATATAGACCCAAGGCCTAGGGATATTCACCTTTGTTTTCTGGCCTGAGGCTTCATCGATAAAATATCTGCTCCAGCTCTACTATTCTCTTTACTTTTCTTCTCCCTCTAATCGTTGCTAACATTGATACTAGAATGGAAACTCCATGAGGGCAGGGAGGACTGTTTTATTCAATGTATTCAGCACTTCATCACTAGTACTTAGTACCTGCACACTAAACAAATATTTATTGAATGGATGAAATAAATATTTAGTTTAGAAGAGGAAATGGTCTGACAAGGCCATGTATATTTGACGAGGTGACCCTTCTTCGGAAAAGGATTTTAGCTAAGGAAAATGGTATAGTACAGTATTTGCTAAGCATAGTATTTGTAGGGCTTCACCCAAAACTAGTTTGAATACAGCACAGATTCTTGTAAAGGAGTGGTACAAAATAAAGACAAAAAAATTATGGTCGAGAACAAACTTCAGAAGGCCTTTATTCTGCATGTAGAAGGGAGAGATGATATAGGAACGTTTTAGGAAAAATTATCTGGTAGCCGAAGGTCTTCCTAGAATCATTTATATGATGAATGATAATTAAAATCATTTTTAAAACTGGAATCCAGGAGATAATATCTTTAACAAAGAGCCTAGTTCTTAAAAAGGTAATGATATTTATCTTTCAATTCAGACATCTAACAAACTCCAAGATGCTGTAAGAATCTAGGGCTGTCTAGGTTCTAGACACTCACTGGAACCCAATGGGAACAATAGACTGTGAAAAGGTCACAAGTCTTTAGTCCTAAATTTCTCACCACAGACATAGAACACATTTGGCTACCAAAGCTATCAGTCAGAACCCAATTCCAAGATTTTATATGTATATATGATTATATTATCATTATTATTTTGTTATTATAATAATTATAATTACGATAATGATTATTATATTATCATTAAATATGATATTATTTATATAAATTTTGCTTGTAAATTGTTTCAAATTGGGGCCGGCCTGGTGGCGCAGTGGTTAAGTGCACATGCTCCGCTTTTGAGGCCCAGCGTTTGCCGGTTTGCATCCCGGGTGTGGACATGGCACTGCCTGGCACGCCATGCTGTGGTAGGCATCCCACATATAAAGCAGGGGAAGATGGGAACGGATGTTAGCTCAGGGCCAGTCTTCCTCAGCAAAAAGAGGAGGATTGGCAGCGGTTAGCTCAGGGCTAATCTTCCTCAAAAAAAAAAAAAATTGTTTCAAATTATTTTCCAAAGACAGTGGATACATATGAATAATAGGTGCAGGAAAGAGATAAAGCCTGGCTTTGAGTCTATGCTGATATCTTCTGATGGGTGGTCTTTGTTCTGGATCACATGCCAGTAAGTGAGTGTCTTAGTGTATTCAAGCTGCTATTTAAAAAATACCACAGACTAGGTGGTTTATAAACAACAGATATTTAGTTCTCATAGTTCTGGAGACTTGGAAGTCCAAAGACAAGGCACTGGCAGATTTAATATCTGTTGGGAGTCTGCTTCCCAGTTCATGGACAGTTGTATTCTTGCTGTGTCCTCACCTGGTGGAAGAGGCAATGGAGCTCTCTGGTGCCTTTTTCATAAGGGTGCTAATACCATTCATTTGGGTTCCATTCTCATGACCTAATCACCTGCCAAAGCCCCCACCTCAAATGCCATTATATTGGGGATTAGGTTTCACATGTGAATTTTGGGAGACACAAACATTCAGCCCATAACAGTGAGATTGTGCTCAGAGATGAGTCATGTATGGGACAGAAAAGAGACTTCAGAAATGAGGCGATTCCCTTTCTCAATCTTCTAATAAACTTAGAGCAAAAATAAAATAAATGGACTAAAATAAAATAAAATAAATAGTAATACACATACTCTCCTTGACATAAATAGAAATGAGCCATATTAGAAAAGTAATATACTTATATTATCTTACCTGTGACTAAAATAACTAGTCTTTATGGCTTGCTGTTCTGATTATGTCTTTGGGGTCCAGGAGCAGTAGCTAAAGTGAGGTCACCTCCACGAAGGCACTGGTTTTAGCCAAGACCATCATTCCGTCCTTCAAAGAAATAATTAAGCAATAGTTATAATGCCAATTGGCAGGGACAAGAGTTTCTTCTCTTTCTTGTTGTTTTTTTTTGTCTAATATTTCTTGGGATAGATCCATCTGGAAATATGTTAAGGAGAAAAGAATATCTGTTTTTATTTCTTGGCGTGCCAATAAAAATTGGACAAAATGAACTCTTGAGGGAGGGAGATTACCTGGTATAATTCACCAGAAAAGCAGAGGCCTAGACCATCTGGCAGGATGGGAGGCCTCCCACTGAGTGGGCAGTGGAGATTCTGAGTCTCCAGTATGCAGTTTCTGACCCAAATGACCTCAAGGGCGCCTTCCAGCTTGAACCTTCTTCAGTTATGGAACTCTGCGGCAACACCGAAATGTTTACTGTTTCTGTACATTTTGGCTTGTTCTTCCATCGTAGGAGCTAGAATGGAAGACAGAGAGTGAACTCAGCCCAGATCCTGCTTGGGAAATTGGGTGAGCCAGGCCAGGAGAGCAGGAGAGTCGCAAGGCCAGAGGGTTTTCTGGGTTTCACTGGACTGGGAGAAAAATTTACCCAGGGCTTCCAGAAGTAGTGCACAAAGGGAGAAATTGAGGAAAGAAGGACAAGTTAGAAGTATCAATGAAAGAAAGAAAGAATTACATCACAGACCAGAAAAGAGGAAGCAAGCCTGAAGGGCATGTGAGGAGAGGCAGACAGCTGAGGGAAAAGCTGTGAGCAGCAGGAGAAAATGGGGTCTGCGCTTACACATAGTGGCCTCGTGGGAGCAGGCAGTATTTCCCTCCCCCTCCCCACAGCCTCTCCCTCCTCAAGTCCACAAATTTAAAAACTGGAGAAGAAAGTAGACTTGCTATGTATTTCTCCTTTGCTTAACGCTCCTGCAAGGATTAAATTTTAACTTTTTATAGTACTAGAAATCACCTCATAGATGATAATTCTAGCACAGGCAACAGTTTCCAAACATACAGTCACAACTCAAACGCTCATTAATATAACCTTCTTTATCTCTATGACTGAACTCAACAGAACCCCCAACTACTGTTTCACTGAGGGCAGCAGGCCTGCTCCTAACACACGCAGCACCCAGGGCGAGAGGCCAATGAAGGCCCTGGAGGGTTATGCCTAAACATTAGAAGTTATAAATCAAACTAATAAACTACTGAATTTTGTTCTATCCTCTTAGCTTGATAAATATACCTTCACATCAACCTGGAAAGCCAGGTTTGAATGTAGAATTCCTCCTCAAAGATCTACAGCTTGTCATGGCAGTGTGCGACAGTACAGCAACTCATGGCCCACCCTTTCTCTTCCCACTTGTTCTGCCTGCACCTCAACAGCTTGTGGGCACATGCAGGTGGACATCGAAGTCCACATGTCCTACTCCATCCACAAAAATAGCCATCCTTTGGGCACCCCTCAGCCTTAAGGTATAAACTCCAAGCCACAAGAGGGCAGTCCCAGGAAAGAGAATCAAAGAAGAGAATGCCACAGGCCTCGGAACCATTTGTGTAGGAATAACACAAACTCTAGTCCCCGGTTTACAAGAGGTGTGCAGCCTCCTGTGGGCACATCCCCTTAGCCCCCAGACTGCCCACCCTGCAGGGAAGGGAATGTCCAAAATTGATGAGAACATAGGTCCTCTTTCCTGGGTCTGACATCACTGGACAGCAGTGAGCCCTTGATCTCACCAAGTAGATTCCTTCTGATCAAGATCTTGGTCTCTTACAGGTAAATTCTCAGTCCATTCTCAATTCGAACTCAGTCAGTTCAGAATCAAATTCTGTATCAGGATTGTTTTCCATTCCAAATTGCTGAGCTCAAATTTCTTCCAATCTCCTCCTCTCCAGGATGGCATCTGGATTCTAGGGAGAGTCATGATAGGGGAGAGGGGTCATTTGAAGTTTTATCTTTCTCAGCTAGCTTCCACTGGATTCAGATGGAATGTAACAGATCTCTAAAAAGAGACTTTTGTCCTCACTGGATACCTTGCTATAGTGTCCACAGCTGTCATTTCTCTGTCTGGTCTCTAATCATGGGATGGCCATCCTACCTCTGACTCAGCCTTATCTAAGTTCTTAATTCTTACTAAGCACTAGTCCTGCAGACACAGTTCCATGCTCTAACCGATCCCCAGCTTTTTCTGTTCAGCCTCAACCTCAGAGATGACTCCCTTCACCCAACATCATGGTTATCCCTGTCTAGATTTCAGCTGTCATCTACCTAGCACTTGTCCCCTTTCCCAGACATGAAAAATATCTGGCTCCCCTCCACACACATGCAGGCTATGGGGACCTAGAAGGCCCCATCTCAGGCCCCCAGCATAACTAACCATACCATACCACCCATTTCATTCTTAGAAGCTGCCTCATGGCATAGAGCATGCTACTTAAAGGTATCCTGCAAAGCTGAACTACAGACAGAAAGTGGGGACAATCCCTCTAAGTTCTGGGATCCTAAAGCTGATCTAGAGTCTTTCTCTCCCCACCACACCTATCCCTCCTTCACCTTCAATGGGCACTTGGTCAAAGCCCACCCAGTTTGATTAGTTGGAACCAACAAATCCTTTTCCCTCTTTCAACAAACCATTGCTTTTGCAAATGAAATCTCTGCTTCTTTGATGCTATGTTATTTGAAAGCCAAGCTGAGCAATGACTTTCTTATTCTTGGTGGCATGTTGCCTCCCTCTAAAGCAGCAGAAGCCTCAGCTTCAGTGGGCAGAAAGCCAAATATAACGAGAATTACAAAGAAAAGGAATTTTATCAATGATACTTTCTTTCAAAAATATTGTCCCATTACACAATTGTTTTCAGTGCATTCTTTAAGTGTTAGAATAGGGAATAAATTTAGTTACCCTTGATCTGCATATTACACATTGTGGGAAAACAGGAAAAGTAGTTCTGCTTGGGAGGAAAACACACTGGAGCGCTCCAAACCTGAGTAAACTCTCCTTATTTTGGCAACTGCCTCTGCTACACTCCACACCCTACAGAGAGGGAAGCCTGCTTGTTATCATCCACTTCATCAGAGCCCACAGTCAGCCCGACCTCTGGGGGGGACCATTTCCACTGAGGAATCCCATGCTCATTACCCAGACATAGGATCTTATAAACCTATCAGTGTCTTTTCTTCAAAAATATGATCTCAATATCATAACTTGTTACATCAGTACAAAAAAGAAAAGAAACAGAATAAACCACCACAACAACTGAACCTAGAGGAAACAGAGATGCTTATTTTAAAAATCTAATTATCTTCATCCAAAATCTAGAACAGTTTCTGTGGAAAGAGAACAAGAAGAATCTTTATGGACATTTAGGATATGATCACAAAAATTAAAAAGGCAATGGATGCACTGAATAATAGATTGATGGGGCTAAAGCCCAAGCTGGCAATCTGGAAGAAAAAGTCACAGAAATCTCCCATACTGGAAAGCAAAAAGATGGAACCAAAATCCATATTAGTTTCCTGGGGCTGCTGTAACTAAGTACCACAAACCCGTGGCTTAAAGCAAGAGAAATGTATGGTCTCACAGTTCTGGAGGCCAGAAGTCCAAAATCAAGGTGTCAGCTGTGCCCAGCTCCCTCTGAAGGCTCCAGCGGGGAAACTGGCCCAGGCCCGTCTCCCATCTCCTGGCAGCCTCCTGCATTCCTTGGCTTGTAGATGCATCACTCCAGTTCTCCATCTTCACTTGCTGTTCTCCTACATGTCTTTTCATCGTCTTCCTCTGTATGTGTATGACATAGAACCCAGGGGAGAAAAGTTACAAGATAAGAGAGATGAATGCAAGACATTCACTGTCCATCTAAATGCAGTCTTAGAAGCAGAAAATAGATGCAGGAGAGAGAGAAACAGGGCTTGGTCCGTAAGAATGCCAGCAGAGAGTATGTCTGCCTATCTGGCTGACTGTGTCCTTACCACTTCATACAGTGACCGCTGATAGTAGGCACTAAAGAAGTATTTGTTGCATGAAGAAACAAGTGAAGGGTCAGTATTTGCAAAGACACCTTGTGCTAGATCTTTCCTTCCACCCATCCCTTGGGACCTCATTGCTACTCAGGCTTTGGTCTCTGTTGTCTCCTTTGTGACCAGCACAGTGGAAAAAGAAGTTAGGTATTAATAGAGAGTAAATGGGGATGCAGGGTCTGCGATCCACAGTACAAAGATTTTTCTTGCCTCTAGAATGAGAAAATATACTAAAGACGTCAACACATATTTATACACAAGTGAATTGGAATATCATAAATAACAACTATTTATTAATCATAATTGAGCGGTTTGCTGCTCATTGTCTTTTCAAAGAATAACAAGTATTAGATACATCCTTTAAGTGATAGATTTCTGACTTGCTGACACGCTTCAAATCTTTGCTTCTTGGTATCCAAAATTTTAAGTAGGCACACCCTGAAAACTATTTCTTGACTCCTCTGACATATAATTCATCTTGGTCTGATAAATATTTTCTTCCAGTTTTATTTAAGAAATTCTCTAGAAGTTATAGATAACTAAACAAAACCTGAGAAACTAAATTAACGAAATCTAATTCTGTAGAATGTGCTGAGTCTAAAAAACAAACCATAATTCTGGGAGGCTGAAATAACTCTTTGAAAGACACACGCTCCAATAAATATACATATGTCTAGAACTTACACACATTCAAATAAATTCCACAAAAAAAGTTTTGTCAACTGAAGTCACATCAATAGCCCAAACAATTTTTCCTCAGCTAACATAATATAGTAGGTTAAATATAGCAACAAAAAATTAAGACTAATAATACATACACTAAAACAATTACAGAGAATTTTTCCTAAGGATTTTTTGTTTTATATTTTCAAGTGTCAGGTATGAAGGAATTCTTACATAACCAGGGCTAAATTTTCTTACCTGAGGAAATGTATGAGAATGATTGGCAGGGAACAGATGACTGGTAGATAAAATCTTTAGATAGACTCTATCTTTTTAATTTAGAATTATTGCAGAAATCTAACCCAGAAGGAGACCCCTCTTGCTGTGATGCTAAAGTGAACCTAAAACAGTCAAAACTGCAGTTTGCTCAGACGATTGTTTGTGTTATACTGCCACCTCCTGGAAGAAGAGGTAACTCGTTTTAAAAGAAAGCATCGACAAAAGGTTAAAATCCTTGTTTTTGCAAATGAGGTTTTGACTCTTACATTAAAGTTAACGCACACTGCAAATCAAGACAAACAACCTCCAGGCTACGAACGTCCAGAGTGTCCCAAGTTGAAGCAGGACAAAATAAACCCTGATTGTAAAATCATCAAGCAGCCTCACTGCGGCATTATTTAGAGGTGAGCGGATGTAGTGCCAAAATCTGTCTCCTCTAGCGGCTGTCCTCAAGGGTAGGTTAGGGAGGCGCGTGGAGGTAAACGGCTGGCATAAGAGGTAGAAAACAAGATTGGGAATCAAAAGGCCTGGTTCATTGATTTGCCATATGGATAATGAGCATCTGCTGTGCAGGCCTGGAGGCTACACTTGATACCTTCTGATCTAGAACCGGAGCCGGAGGAGATAAGCGAAGCCTCGCCTCCGCTCTCCTAGTCTGTCTAATGATGAAGACAGAGACAGAAACAGACACCTACCACACGCTGTGATTTGTCCCAAAGTGGATGCTGTACAAACTATGTTAAGCTCATCTGCCAAAAGGGGCAAAGAAAATTGGAGGGTGAATCTGGGCTACACCTTGAAAGATCAGCGTTCAAAGAGAAAGGTGGTGGGAGAGAGTTAGGGAAAGAAAGGAGAACAAAGGACTTCCAGGGAGAGGAAACTGTGTTTAAAAACACTGAAGGGGCACAGACAGGAAACAGTGGAGTGGCATGCTCTGGCCGCGTTGTGAAGGGCTGAAGGGAGCCGTCCCAGGCTTTCAGCATGGCCAGAGCCCTGGCTGGCCACCCACTGAATTTGCAATCCTGGAACATTGCTTCTCTGGATCTTAATCTCCTCAGCAAAACACAACCTTGATGGTTGCTGAGGTCCTAAAGCCATTGCATTGAGATGCAAATCTGAGCCCAAAAAAAGTCTAAAGCGAGTGAGGTTGTCTTTCAAGTGACTGTCCACCTCTGAGCGAGGATCTCCATATCAGAGGAGATGGCAGTGAATCCCATCTCCCACACTATGGAACTCACAACTACAACCCAGTCAAGGTGAAAAAATTGCTAGTCATAATTACAATAATGGCTTCTGTCACCTGTTGAGCCCTCTCTGACTGTCAGTTAATGCCCTGGATGTTTTACTTTTGTTGACTTTAATCTTCATAACAATCCTGTAGCTAGTAATTATTATTACCTTCATTTAACTGATGAGAAAATGGAGACTCATAGACGTTAATAACTTGCTCAAGGTCACACAATTAAGCAGCAGAACTGAAATTCGCATCTAGATCTCTCCAACACCACAACAGGGCGACTCTCAGACACATAATTATTTATCTATAATACAAAATCAATAATTCTAAAATGGGCCCATTTTGAAGAACATTGTATTGGAATTGTGGGAAGTTAATTGCTTACTCCTAGGTCTTTAACAAAGCTGAACTGGGATTTCAAACAGAGATGGCATGCAGTTCCACCAATACGCACTCACTGTATTACCAGCATGCTAAAATACTTTAAATTGAACCATCCTAATGCTTTTTGAGACTCTAAAGGGCTTTCTGGGGCTTTCTATTATTTCTACCAGTAACAAACCCTGATTTATGGTCTGTGTCTGTGATAAACCTTAAATTATCACAATTCTCTCTAAGCTGCAAAGAAGTGCAACTGTACAGGCTCAAAAATACCTCTCCAAAGAGTTTACGTTTGTGAGCAGAACTAACCCTGGACCAGGGCCTGGGAGGCTGACTTCCTCAGCGGGTGTATGACTCAGGCCCAGAATTAGACAAGTGCCTCTCCCTGACATGCTTCCATCCTACCAGTTCTGCTCCCAAGGCTGAATGATGGTGTGGGTGGGGCCTGGTTTCCGTAGACACCATCTCTCAGGTCTCTTCAAGGAGAGGATAAGACCAGCACTTAGCTCTGATATTAGGGAGGCTCTTCCTCTCCTTATTCGCCTCCCACATCCTACTTTCTTTATTCCCACACTTTCAAATGACCGATGATATCCTGGCCAATAAAACCCTGAGTGTTCCTTGAAATACCCAGCCTATGCCACTCCTCATCAAATGTCTATTCCTTCAATGTGGGGTCACTTTTTTCCTCCTCCATGAAAACTCCCATTTCTTCAATATGATAACACTAAACCAGGTATTCGATCTTAAAATTTTTTTGGTTTAAACCGATTCATACTGAAATATGCATCTCTAAAGGAATCCTTTACCTGCTTGAATCTGGATGCCTAGTGACCCAGATGAATCTCTGAGCACATCAAGAGGTATGGAGAAGATATGTATGTTCCTATGGATATTTTCTCCAAGAAGTCAAAACATTTTTTTCAGATACTGCCAAATGAAATGCCATAATATTACTTCCAAATGCTATTCAAAATACTGTTGCTATTATTAGTAATGATGTCTTACATTTGTCTAGCAATTTATAGTTTACAAAGTAATTTCATGTGTATTTTCTATTTGATCTTCCTGACAATTCTGGGAGCAGCCTTCTTAAGTATTATAATATCCAGTGTACACATAGGGAAACAGGCAAATAGTGTCTTGTTCAAAGTCACATGGTCAACAAGATGTTGAAGCAGAAGCTAAACCCAGAATTTCTAATGCTAAGCTCTTTTCATTCATGAGAAGTGCTATTTAACAAATGTTTTTAAAAGAAAACAGGACAATTAGATGGTGAAATATGTTGCTCAAAACCAGGAAAATGGACTGCAGCCAAAGTCCCCTTCTAGCCAACTCAGCGTCTTGTGTACTTAGCTCAGGACCTTTCTGTTTGAAGTGACTAAAACCCAACTCAGGCCCCTCTAAGAAGAAAGGGGACTCTATGGGCTCACACAACCCAGCTGCATAAAAGGCAAGGGTCTTGCTTCTGAAACAAGTGAATCTGGGCCTTCAACACCATCTGGACTCACTTCTGTCTTTGGCCACTAGACAACCTTAGGTTGACGGTTTTTAGGAAGACTATAATTTAAGAGAGAAATTTCAACCGTTTGTCATTCTGAAGATACTGCTGTCAGTGGATACGAGAGGGCCCTTAAGTGGAGAGAACCATGGCCACAGGTAGTACTTGCCTCACACCTTACAAAAGATTTGACTTGTCCCAGCCTGGATCATGACGGCTTCTGCCCCAATCATTACTGCTAATGTAGATTGACAGCCCCATAGAACCACAAGGCAAGTGTGTGTGTGTGTGTGTGTGCGCGCGTGCACACACGTGTGCATACACTTGTGTGCATGTGTAGGGGGTGTTACCCAATAAGACAGGAGTGCTCTTCTGGGCTGACACACTGATAAATCTCTGTTATGCCTGACCACTAAGACAACACTCTAAGCTGGGTACATAACATGCAGCTTTTACAATCAGTAGTCAAATTTTTTAATTAAAGCACCCAAAATCTGTTCTTCTCAATATTCTGGAAACCTTAGGTCGACAATTTTTAGGAAGACTATAATTTAAGAGATAAATTACAACCATTTGTCATTCTGAAGATATTGCTGTCAATGGATACCAGAGAGCCCTTAAGTTGAAGAGAAACTAGAGTAGGCACCTTTTCTCATCACCTGATGGTGTTCTAGAGAGGATAGACTGAGGAAACCTGCCACTGAAACCTAGGAATGAAATCTGCCATTGTGACCTGAGAATCCCTTAAGCAGCTCTCTTCCTCCTGACTTTCCTCTCCTACCTCTCTGCCCTTTGCAGACTCCTCATTTCCTACACTTGAGCCCTGTCAAGCTTAGTAAGAGGGATCAATTTGACCAGGTACCTGTCAGTTATAACTAGCGTGACTTTAGGTCCTCATTCTCTCCACAAAGAAGAACTCCAATACTAATCCCATTCTACACTAACAAAATCTTAAGAAAGACTTTTATTGACATCTTGGTATTATAGTTAAGGCTTCAAAACTGGTCTTTTTTATTATAATGGATAGAAAAAAAACTACCTCTTTCTACAGAGAGATGCCAAATATCCATGAGAGAAGGGAGGAGTCTGCTTTTCCAACCCGCAATTTAAGAGAAAAGCCCCTCAGAGAACCCCTTGAAGGAGTTGAGGAGAGGGATTACAAGAAGAGAGGCATTTTACTCTCAGTTTAGATCCTGCTGGGTTATCGAAAAGCATCTGTTCACCCTGGGTTACCTCTGGGTTGGAGATTTTAAGGGTTCCAAGAGAGCATGACATGGCCCAGGAGTGTAGAGTCATCCATGAAGACAGGCTCGTGTCTGCTCTTGTGTGGAGCGGGCTGAAGGCTGGAGCATGGATGGAGCTGCCTCTAAGAGCAAGATAAAAGTGGGCAACTGAGAGAGAAGCCTGTGCTTTTGCTACTTTCGCCATTTGTCAGGACAAAGATAAGGAGATTTCCCATGGGCCAAGTGGGTAAATAACTAGGCTTGAATTTCTTTGGAGTACTCTATCCAAGAGAACTGGCTGACAAGGGAAGAAAGAGATGGGTTGCCCTTGCAAGGAAGAAGTTAAAGGAAGTGGTCCCAAGAGATCAGCCTGCCAGAGAATGCATCAGTAGTGTCAGAAGCAGCCTCTACACACACACACACACACACATAAACACATATGCACACACAAGAATTCGCATGCACCCTAGGGGAGAAAACCAGTGTTTGGGCACCTGCCATGACAGAAAAAAACCAACAACCAAGAGATCTACAGACAGCACCAGCTAAGTAAAATGGCCATTGGCCCCTTTCCTCTGATCCCTCCTTCTCCAGCCCTGGGGGAGCCAGAAGCAAAGTGAGAAGAGAAGTAAAACAAGAAGGAAAAGAAAAGACAATGTTCTCTACCTTCTTCACAGCTTCTTCCAGAACCACAAGTGAGACCTGTGTTGAGGGTAAGGGAGGAAGAAGCTTTAAATTGCATAAAAAATTAATGTCTTTATTTCTAATTGAATAAGACTTTTCTTAATATCTGAAGAAGAAACTGTTCTTCTGGCTGAATTTATCTACAGCTAAAGATCTGGGACCTGCTCAAGAAGTCACCCGGAGGCAGAGAAGAATAAGCTGACATAAAGTGTTTGAAAGCAGTGATGGGAAAGTAATAAAGCAGTTTCCTGACTGTACCCTACTGAGTTCATACTAATCAATAAACTGCCTATGCTGCATTTCATCTTTAATTATGTAGCGAAAGGCTTTTCTCTTGGTAAAGGAATCTACAGCAGAGTAAGTGGGAGAAGTATTGATTACTCACAAAATAATATGTGATAGCAACCACTTCACATAACCCAGTGCTAGAAAACTCCAGCTGGGGATTGTTGATGCTTAACTCAAACCTCGAAAGCCTAGGAGACTTGAAAAGGTGAAGGAGAAAGATGAAGCCATTCCAGCTGGAGGCATATCACGAGTAGAACCCTGGAGATAGGTCCAGGCAAAAGTGAATGACCTAGTTAGATTGGAGTGTTGGCTCCATGGGGAATTATTGTCAGAGTTAAAACCAAAAATATAGTGTGGAGTCCACATATGGTATGTCAAAGTCTAGTCTTAAAAATTTGGATTTTATTCTTTAAATAAACCACAGGAGGTTTTTGAGAAGTAGATTATATGATCCTATCTGTGTTTTTAGGAAAATAAAATAACTCTGGCAACGGGGTACAGAGTCTGGAATAGTTGGAGTCAAAAGAAACTGAATCCACTTAGATTGGTCAAGAGGTGAATACAGTGTAAATAATGAGACAAAATTATGACTGTGGCTCTAGAAAGGGGAAAAATAAGAGTCAAGAGATAAGTTAGAGATTAGATAGAACTGATCATGACTCCCTGCATAGACTTGTCTCCATGAATATATGATTGCCGTTCTAAAACTATAGTCTACAGGACTTCCACAGAAATCACCTCACTTCCTAGGGAAACTTAGCACCCTAAAGGGCCAGCTGTGCTCTGTTGACTCCCCCAAAGCTCAGCAGGGCTAATGAAGAGTCAACTTCTCCTGATGATGAGGGCTTGGCAACTGGAGCCACTGCTCCTTTAGGGGTAACGGAGTCACTCTCCTGCCTGGCAGGGCAGAAACAGCTCTGCCTTCTTCCTTGGGCCCCTGAAAGAACTGGAGAGGGTCTCTATTCCAATCCCTACCAGGTAGACAGCAGGAAGCTGTCCCAGCCCATCAGTCTGCCCGTCTTCATCCAGCACGCCCTTCATCACTTCTACACTGATGGACAGGAAAGAGAAATTGTCAAAATGAATGTGCTTGTAATAAATTTTCCCTCACCTGGGGAACTGCTTGTGACCACCACAGCCAGAAAAGGGCATGATCTCACAAGAGATCAGCTTTCATTTCCCTTGTTCGCATCCAGTTACACACCTCTGTGGATATCCCTATGGGAACTGGGGAAGTTTCCCACATATTTTTCCAAAATTATCCTGACTTTATGCAATGCCTTTCTCCAAAACCTAATTATATCAGCCTGTGTTTGGGGAATGACTGTCAGTTACCCTGCAAAGGCTTCCTATGAGTTGTGGCAGTTAGATCAAATTGGAAAAGGAAACCCAGACATCCTGAAGAGGAGAAAAATCAATGTAAATAAATGTAATTTCTAAATAAAATATGCTTTTACCTAATTGAAAAGTCATTATCAATTAGTCAAATACAACTTTAATCAGACGTGAATGATTGAAGAATTCTATATTCAGAGGAAGAACGGGTTGGCATTTTAAAACCCTCATGTCTCACGCCATTAGCCTTGAAAACCTTTTACCAGGTAACTGAGGTGTGAGTTTTAATTCCCAATATCAAACCAAGAATAAAATTATTTTAATTATGGTCAACTGGGTAAGGAACATTGATGATCTAATTGCTAAGCGGTAATTCTGTATTCTGTCCCTGGGAGACAAACACCTGAGCCAAGCGCTTCAATAATTCATTAAAGCACTTCCCTGTGCATCAATTATCAAATCATGTGGCTTGATTACTCTACTTAGGAAGAGTCACCCTTGTGAAAAAGACTTACCGATCATCAAAATATGAGAAAAAACCTCTAACCTATTTTACATTCGATTTTCGTAGGAAGAATATAAAATCTTACCACAGCTCTCAGTTATCTAGGGCACATGTGCCAAAGGCAATATGCAAGATAATTACAAGGGATGCAGGCTGACCAACTTTATGCAGAATTACGAGGTAGGTGGGTTCAGGGTTCCTACCTCCCTAATCTTGTTTTTGCCAGCAGTTTATTGTAAAGAATTGCTTTAATTTCCTTTAAATATCAAAATATTTATGATCCAGGATCAGATTTTATCACCTTCATATGCCCATGATGCCAAACTCAATGCCTTGAATATATATAGCAGATCATAAATTGATGCTATTTTTATAGGTCATTTGTGACTTTGATAATCTCTAGTTATTGTTTGTATTTATATTATTTTACCTAAAATATTGAAGTGAAAAAAATTATGAAAAAGAGGAAAAGTAACTAAAAAATTACAAAAATAAGGGTCCCCAGATGGAAAATAAAAAAAATCCATAAAGATATTTCCCCACATACATAGAGAAGGCATTTCATGAATATCTGTTGGGTGGTGCATCTACAAAAGATTAGAGGAAAATAAGAAAAGAAAAAAAAAACACACACTTTCAACTTGGGGCCAATGTTTTTGCCCACATTGCCAATGAAAGGGAGCAACATTTACTCAACGTGAAATTTAACTCTTTTTTTCCTGTTCTAATCCAACTCCCTATGATAAAGGTAATTCTAAGCAGAAAATTGCTGTATTCTTGACAGTCAGAGAAATATAAATGAGGAAAGGACAGTTCACTGAATAATCAATCCTCAATAGCTGAAAACTATCCTTTTGTGGTTTACTAACTCAAAATAACAAGAAACACTGAGTATTTCACCCTCTATGATTATGATCATTATCAACACTCTTCTTGATACTATAGTTTAAAAAGGATTCCAAGGGCCGTTGTTGACACCAGAACTGAGTGCAAGAGTAATGGATCTCAGTGCATCTGCCCTTCATTACTTCTGTATCTACTTTTGAAAGGAATGGCTCCAAAGTAGAAACTTAATCTAGTAGACATTTGTTAATGTCTGTTTGCATGACATGGAAATACAGTTCCTATGTTTGGAAATCTCAAGGTGGGGAGTGGGGAGCCAGTGAGGGCAGGAGGAACAAGCCCTCACTCTGCCTTCTCTCCTCCCACTCCCAGGTTGAAACTGTGATCCATTTGAGGTCAGTTAGGGATTTTGAATCTTGAAAGAATGGATCATGCTCTGAGGGACAAAGATTATTCATAGCGGCAGAAGCAATGTGGGGAGAGTCAAGAGCCCAGCAACATGGCAGCAAGTGTCTGGGTGGGCGGAGTCCAGCATGCAGTGGTGGGTTCATGGGCATGTGTCCGTGGTTTCTGTCCTTCACAGACCGTTCCTATGGGGGAGCTGGCTCTTGACCACAACTGCATTCTCTTATTTTCCACTTGTTTCTACATCTGGAGAATTCTGTGAGCCACCTGTGGTTTTTCTAACAAAATTCCTTCTCTGTTTAAGTTAGACACAGTGGTTCCTTTTGTTTGCAACCAAAGTTCGTGGTTTGTAAGAATAAAATATAATTTTTTTAAAGTGTAGCTTTCTGGGGCAGTTTCACATACAAAAAGTGAGGCAGTTTCACATAGAAAAAATTAGACACAGCAGTTTAGAAATTGCTCACTTTTTCTCATCTCTCTCTTCTCCCTACTTACAATGCTTTCCTTTGATGTATATAAATAACTCCTACAGTCAACAAAGACTCTACTAGAAATCTGTTTATGCTTTTGAAAAATACTCTTTATCAGCCTAATTATAATAAAAAGCAGTCATTAAATTTGAGATTCAGAGAAATTTACAAGTAATCAGGTTAACCCATCACCAGAGGGAATAAATCAATGGAGGGTTGGCAAAGAATATCAAATTAGATTATCCAGCTAGAGAATCTGTCAATAAATGGAGGAAAACTTTAACTAATTTAGAGTTTGTTTCATTATACACGCTACAAAAAGACCAACTGGCTTTTTCATTTGGAGATTATTGCAGATTTTTATAATGGCCAGAGAGTTCATAATAAAGAGAATATTGCAGATAAAAGTTTTTTTGGTGGTTTTTTTTTTTGCTTTGATAAAAAGGTGTGGACTCCCTGAGGTAGTAAGTCTGCAACCCACACCCTTTGGGAGAGGATCTGAGGTCAGAGGTCTGAGCTGATACATAGTAGTTATAGGACAGTCACAGCCAGAGTGATTACGCCTGATATTTCATGGAAGATGTAAATACTAAAGAATCGGAGACTACCTGAAGTTGCTAATCTAATTCTCAGACAATATTAAACTTATGTAATGCCAGTGACAGTACAGAATCCTAAGATATTAGGCCTGGAGTGTCTGATTATCACTATGACCTTCTGCTAAGAATCTGACTAATTTAAATAAAAATTCTCTTATGTTCTTAAAAGTCTTCATTAAACTATGACCCATTGTAGAGTCATAGGAACATAGAATAATGAAGACAGTGAAGTGTGTGTGTTATATCTGAGATATTCTTTAAAATTATTTCCTAAAAACTATTTCAGTCCAATGTTCTTAAGACACCATGGTCTGATAGATTTTCATCATTATTAAAGTTGTTTCTGAACTGCGGAATTGATATACCTCCAGTCTTTATAGGAGATATAATTGATGTGTCAAGTGGAAGTTTTAGCATGCTTAGCTAGTCCTGAAAATAGAATACCTCTTTCAAAATGTTGAATTACCTTTGAGACAAAGAGAGAATGGTCTAAACATCAGACAACTGAAAACTTCTAACCAGAGAAAAATTACTCCTTCCTTTTTTAAAATAGAAAAGATAATTTTTTGACATGTAACAAAAGATCCTTTTCGACAAGACCTAAAAAACAAAGATTCTTTCTATGTGAACATTTGCAATTTTCAAGAAGATTTTAAACGAAAGATGCATAAGATTGACAAATTTCTGAAGACTGTCTTACCCTTTATAGATATGAGCCTAATTCAAGTGCCGGAATCAGAGGCGAATGCTTCAAAATACTTTCAGATTTTTTAATATTCCCAGCACTAAAAATAAATATATCTTCAATAAGTCAGCTGTACAAACAACCCGTAAAGTAAATCTAAAAGCATCAGAGCAAATATTTCCGTTTGTTTTCTACACTGTCCCAATTTCTGAAGGGATGAAAGTATGTTTAATAATGTATATTATCCTCAAAATTTTACTGACTATGTTAAGGCACTTCTTTATTCTTAACCACATGGTTATCATATGGCAAGTTTCTAAACACTGAGTTCAAATTCTTCACCAAGCTTAATTTTAAATCCATCAATTGAACCCATTTTAAGTCCAGATTCTCAGGCATCAAGTCTTGTGAGCATTTATCTTCCCCCCTCCCCAACTGTCCCGCATCATCCAGCAGTTCTCACATGAGGCAAGCAACTCTGTCTCATTCTCTTCTACGATCCCCATCCTTTCTCCGAATCTTTCTCTATGTCCTTCACCACTCATCCATTCGCTTGTTTCTTCATGCAGTAACATTTATGGAGCAGCTACTATACATTGAGCACTATTTTAGGTACTTGGGAGGCAAAGATTAATTAAAACACAGTGCCTGCCCTCTAGCAGCTTAGAGTCCATTAAATAGGTCAATAAATAAACAGAAGTACTTCTTGTAGAGAATTGTAGATCACATAGAAATACAGATGTTTTAAGATAGTAAAAATATCACAGTCTCAGTGCCTGGCAAACAAATATTTCTGTGATAGACAAAGATAGATGCTGCCCAGATCCCCCCTCAAGGAAGTAGTTGTTGTACCAGCTGCTGGGAGGGCTGTAAGTGGACATCCCTCAGCTGTCCTCCCTTCGAGGATTGCCTCGACATCCTTGCTCAAGTCACGTCCTTACCAGAGCAGCCTACAGCCAATGCCTGATTAAAAGTATGACCCTTTATGCCCAACACCATGCTCCCTATGGCGTCAGCTGTCCTTCGGGCATGCATGCAGCGCTCTTCTCTCTCTGCTCAATCCTGCTTCCTTCACTTCCCTTCCACAGGGGTTGATTCCAAGAACACTTTCCAAAAAACCTGCTGCCAGAATCTGCTTCTTAGAGAACCCAACTTACATTTCTCATTCAATATTTCTTGAATGAGTTTTTGAAATGAACTATGGTCCTAGCTGTCTTGCATTAGGATGTACCCTCAGGAAGTTGCTACTGGAGACTGTTGCATTAAATAGAAGAAGAATAACAATGATAAGAACAATAATAATAGTAAAAAGTGACCCAGGATTTAGTCTGTGCCAGGCAGTTTCCAGGGTTCTATACATACCAGCTCACTGAATCCTTACAGTAATTCTATAAGTGAATTCTATTATTAATCCCTTTCAAATGAAGAGTAAAGGGAACGACAGGACAGTCAAATATCTTGCTCAAGGTAACACGCCTCCTAGATGACGCCCATGCAGCACAGCTCCAATGTGTGGTCTCTTAACCACTGCCGTATGCCATTATTCTAATTCTCTAGTGTCTTAACAAATTTCACAGCACCATTAGTAACTACAGTGGAATTATACGTTAGAAGCATTTTTAGATAATAAATAACAGCTACCATTCGTGAGCGCTTACACATGCCAGCACTTATTGAAGGCCCTTTGTAGCTCCAAATTATTGTTGTAATATCTTGGTGAGTTAAGCCAATGGGCTTGGTTATTCCCATTTTATCAGTAAGAAAACAGTTTCATAACGATTACCAAAGTCAGAGTTCACAAGGAGCGGAGATGTTCTCAAATCTAGTCTCCAAAACAAATTATCTCAAAGTTAAGTTAGATATTTAGATTTATTTAACTATACCTAATCTATGAACTATGACTATACTTAACCCAAGATGGTTTAAAGAAGTTACCATCTTTTGGATCCATCACTTTTAGTTGTACCACCTTAGACACTGTCCAAACATCCCAGAAATGTGGAAAACAGCATCTGACCCCTCTGTCCATTGGCGCAGCTTAGCTGTTATCTGGGACCTTCTTTCCTTAACCCAGATTCTTGGAACAGACTCATTCTCCACGTGTTCTTTTGGATCCCCTCACTGAGGGTATGCAAGACCCTTCTGCCGAAATAGAGATTATATTTTTCAGTTTTAAGCCCAAATGCTACAAATGAATCACGTTATATATTTGATTCTACTTTTAGGGTGTTGATGCAAATTCTAGGAAATCCCAGTTCACAATGTATAATAATATGATGTCATAATCTGCTCTTTGAAAATTAATTTAATTTCTAAGACACCACTGCGGCCTTTGGCCCATGAATAATTGATTACATTCAGCAAGCAGCAGTCTCTCCTGTGGCGAAGCTAAGAGACTGGGCTGCTTTGGTGGGGTGAGCGTAAGAGGTTTTCCTTTATGTCATTTTTTCATGGAGGTCGAATTGTATGAATTTTTCATCTTGAGAAATAGCAAGTTAAAAAACTCCTCCTCACCAAAAAAGAAGAAAAAGGACCTCTGAATGGTTTTACTATAACCAGAGTGAGCTATGAAGGAAGAAGAGCTCTGTCGCTGAGTGGGCAGTGCCAGCTTTTGGCAACAGGAAGAAACGCGCAGAGAATAATGACTTCCACAAGCCTCGCTCCTTGACTGGAGAAATGCACTCACTCTTCGTCTCTGTTATTTGCTGCCTGACAATTGTTCCCAGAAGTGAAAGGCGAGCTTACTCTCTGGGAATGGGTTCAAATATAAATGACTGAGGTTCTTGTCAAAGGTCCACTGTGGCTGACACCCCTCTCCTCCACCCCCAATCTCCACAAGGGCACTTTATTTTCACTTTATTACTTTTTTCTCTCCAAGGGCAGATTCAGGTCCAGAAAAAAATGCCATTATAAATGGATGTTCTTGATTATAGGCCAAAATTTCTGCCCCATCTCACCTCTCACTCTTGTGGCTTCCATTCTGCCTCTTTCCAACATTGCCCTTCTCTGCAACGGCAGAATCCCAGCCTACTGCTGTGGTGCTGGAAGTGGCTTGGGGAACGGCTGCTGTAAGACCTTCCAAGCACAAGTCCTAATGAACACGTACAAACCCTGCAAAGTGGAGCTTCGCTGTCCATTCACTCTGCTTTCAACATGACAGCTGACAGCCTCCTGTGCAGAGGGAAAGGAAAGCTAAGACTGCTGAGAGTCATAAAATGTTTACTTTACTTTTCCTTCCTTGAGAAAGTCAGGTTAACTCATCCAACACTCTCTCCTATGACATGGTGTTGTGAAAATTGCCGTCATTTGGCTTTCTCCGGAGAGTTAAACAAAAACCAGAATGACAGCAGCCTTGCTTTTCAAAAACTCCAAAATAATAAAAATCATGGAATGCATCACAAAAGAAATGACAAATCTCCTTGAAGTAACTCCGAATGATGCAATTCAACAGCCATTTTAAAATAATGGTTGATTGCCTGAATTTGGAAGAGACACATGACATAAAAGGGATGGCTTAAATTCTACAAAATAAGGTCTTGGTTCATTCATGCTGGGCACATTGAGCCCTGTATGACATGACTTTCCACTGGGTACAATCACAATTTCCATGGTGGGAAACTGGGAAAGGAGCATCTCAGCTGAGCAGTGCAACAGCTGAGACTCAATATCGTATCTCCCTCTATTATTTTACTTGATCTTCACAACAACTTCGTGAAGTTGTATGGCAGCTGTTAATATCCCCCTTTCACGGAGGAAAAACTGAGGCTCAGAGCCATTCAGTGATTGCTCACTCACCTACAGCTAGCCAGTTGCAGAGCTAAAGCTCAAACCCAAATCTTCTTCCAAAGCTGATGTGTTTTTCAGTCTCTGCACTGAATTTTAGTGACATACCAAGTTCTGTGAGAGTTTTGAGTTAAAAATAATTTTTCCTAGGTTATCCTAAATCTGCTTCCTTAAAATGTCTAAAAGCAGATCTCTTTTCTTTGTCTGGCAATATGGCGACTATGTGGGTGTCAGTGTATTAGAATTAACATTCTTTTAAATGAGAAGTTGATTTACCAAACACTATTCAAATTAAGAAGATGCCAAATATGGCAATGTTCTCACTCTAGGTACCACAGGTCAATTATGCAAGCATTTCATAGACAGCGCTTTATTGCCAGTTTATAATTAGATTCATCAGAGACTTATTAACCTCATAAGTTTTGCATAAAAGCAAAACAAAAAAGTAATATCTTCACTGATATAAAGTAAAATTTGAAGCAAAGATGAAATAATAATAAAATTCACCTTATTTACGTAGACAGAAGAATTAATCGTATTTAAAAAATCAAATTTCCCAGGCCCCAGAGAGGTTAATCCAATAGATCTCAAGTAGATTCCAGGAATATTTCATCTGTGTGTTGTTCTCATGTAGACAGCTCCACAACCACATTTAGAAATAGGTTACACTGTGGGTGGAAGGGGTGGAGAGGAAGTGGATTTGCAGATAAGAGTTGCAATTTGGGATTTGCAAAATGAGACAACGTTGCCCTCCCTGATGCTGGCTGTGAATAGGAGCGTTGTTAACAGTGATATATAATTAAGTTCTGCCTTCAAAAATCGTTGTGAGTGGTAATAATTTAGTAGATAATAATTTCACTAGCTTTTAGTTTGGTGTCTCTTCATTGCCTCTTACTATTTATAGCTACAATAAAAAACTTCATTTATAGAGACCGTCAGTGGACTGAAATGAACCTCTAAACTGTTAAAAAATGATTTGTGAAAACAATGAGAGTTTTTCTGACCGTCGAATTAGCAAAGGGTTTGTTTTTATGTTAATTGTCAGTGCAAGAGAGACAGGCAAGTTCATATATTACCTGTAGGAATGCAAATTCATGTAATGTTTCAATCATTCTAGAAAGTAACTTGGAAATCTGTACTAAAAGTTTTCAGAGTGGTCAGACTCTTTGACTCATCAATACAAGTTCTATCCTAATGAAAAATCTACACAAGGATTTATAAACAAATATGTTTATAATAGTAAAAATTTTGGATTAGTCTAAATGTCTACAAATAGGGAAATAAATAAGTAAATTATGATATATTCAAATGATGAAATAGAATACATCTCTTATGTCTTATAAGAGTTTAAAATAATATGGAAAAATGCTTTTCATGGAAAATTGTCTTTAAAATCATCTTAAATTATCTATAGTGTTCCTTCTCAGCTAGTTTGACCCCCAAAAAAAGCACCTAGCAAAAGGATAAGAAAGAAATACTCAAAGCTGTTAAAAACAATTATCTTTGGAAGGTGAGATTTTGAATAATTGGTATTTTGTGTGTTTTTGTATTTTTCAGGTTTCCCACCATGGAAAGTATGTCTTTTATAATTTTATAATTAATTCTCTTAAAAAGAAGGTTTCACTTCTTTAATGTTCTATTTTAATTAATGTAATATAATTAATTAATATTTTAATATTTATATTAATATATTACTTTAAATTTAAAGTAAATATTTTAAGTTTAAAATAAATATTTTAAATTAATTAACAATAATATTTTAAATTAATGGAATATAGGCCACAGTTATAGATTTACTCCTAAGTACACTAAAAAATGAAGAGCAAGTATTGATTCTTTTTTTTCATTATCTCACAGTATGCCAGTTGGCTTCCCTCAGAAGAAGCCAGAAAGAGAAGTCACTCAGGAAAGAAGCCACAATCTTTTTGTTATCTAAATCTCAGAGAGGCCATCCATTACCTCTACCATATTCTATTCATTAAGTAAGTGACTAAATCCAGCTGTCACTCATGGGGAGGAGGTCAAACAGCAGCATGAATGCCAAGAGACAGGGGCCACTGGCAGCCTTCTCAGAGGCTGCTGACCCCAGAAGAATCTAAGCATAGAGTCCCCATTGTCAATGGGAGAAAAGGCACTTTGTTTCCCCCAATAGAAAACCTGGAGAACGACTTCCCCAATGGGTATTTTTCTACTGCACATATAAAGGGTTATCAGTTATAAATGCTCAGACTCAACTCGTGTCCTTCCCAAATGAGCCCTGGCTCCCAGGGCCAGTGCTACAGGAGCTGCTACTCTAGAGGGGGACGTATGCTCCTGGTCGCTCCAGTTGGAATTGAAATCCATTTTCCTAGAGAAAAAATATATTATACATAGTCATATACATGATGTTCCAGGCCAACTACTAGAAACGTATTTTACACAAACCTTAAAGCTTTAACAGGAAGGTGAACCTCAGAAAATACAACAGCGCTGTCTCAACAACATTAAATCTGATAACATTACAATTATTCTATGGAAAAATACATTTTGAGTTCTAAACGAGTGACTTACAAACAGAGATTAGAGACATAATCAGTTTATTATCTGTCCTCTGTATATAATTTCCAGGATAAATGTTTAAATTCTGAAACCCATAAAATAATTAGAGGAGCTGTCAATTCAACCCCAAAATAATATTATTCAACAATAACGGCAATGGATTTTTCTGTCACATGGCAAAGAAAAATAGGGCTATTCTATAAGGTTTGTTGTTTTAATAACAGCTGTCATGGGAAATTACTAGTCTACTAGCATGGGTGGACCTCAGCAATGAATCTTTCATTTATAAAGAAAGTTAAAATTATTACTTTCACCATTGCTAATTTATAGATCAATATCACGTATTTGGCTATAATAGTGCCACGCACACTGTGGGGGTTCAATAATTGACGAAAAGGAAGTATTGAATCTTAATATTTCTGATCAATCCAATCCCGAATATAATTCTGACTGCACCAAGTTTTTGGAGTTTTATGCTGTTTATATATACATTACCTTAGTAGAGTAGAGTGATGTAAATTTTTTTCTATCTTACAGCATATTGAATTTCTCTCCCTTTTTTCCTTCCTTCCTTCTTCCTTGATGTCTTTCTTTCTTTCTCTCTTTCTTTTCCTGTTGCTCCTGGATTAGTTTCCTGGTAACTATGCACTGAAAAAATTTCCGCAAACGGAAGACACAAGTACCTTTTGACTCACTAGCATGGAAGGGCAGTAACAAAGGGATGACATTTCCTTTTGCCTGTAGCTTTAAAGTAGCCACTTGACCTACAACCACCATGGACCAAACTTCAGAGGTTTGTCATTTGAAGGGTGAACAGGGTGTTGCATTTCCCCTGAAGAATTTATTTAAGATAAATCTGTCAAGCTTATTTGAGTTCTTACCAACTATCTTTGGCTCAAATGTATGCTTTTTCTTTCTTTTTCCCTTTTGATCTAGCAATGCATTCTATTCCATTATAAAGCTCTCTAAAAATGAAATATTCATATTTTAATATTTCTCCTCACCCAGGTAGACACAGTTAAGATATATGAACAAATGAGAAAGTTTGCACATTTTCAATTTTTTTGTAAACAAAAGATGAATTGGCTTTGTGTAGGTGTGTTTAGGTGCATGGGTGTATACCAATATATTTATTATGATTACTCTACTCTAACTCCTTCCCTTTGCTGCGACACTTAATCCTGCTTCAACTGTTTAAATTGCTATATTATTCCCAGAGGTTGTGAAGGATGGATTGATTCAGCAAATACTTACTGAGTTCCTGTATGGGCCAGGAACTATTCTAAGTGTTAGGAATTGGATGAGCAAATGAGGCATTCTCTGCTCTCTGTGAGCTTTCAATCTAATGAAGAAGACAGACATTAAGTTGGTATTCAAACAAATATCTTTTCATATTCCCTCACTTCTTTTAAGGATATAAGGACATCTGTATAAATCAATTTCCAAACTTACAAAGCTTGAGAGATCTCTAAGCTTCCAGGGAGAATGCGTGATTGTGGAACTTAGAATTTGCTTTTCACACTTTCCAGGTTTCTTTCTCTACCAGCCATTAAGTGTAGGAGCTACTCAAGGCTCAGTCTGAGGAACCCCTTATCTACTGACACCTCACCGTCCCCCTAGTCAATTTGATTATGCATGTCTGGTGGCTTTAATTATTATGTATATAAAGGTGACACCCATATTTATATATTAGTTCAAATTTCTTTTTTGGACTAGGTTTCTTTGGATTAGACTGATATATCCAACTGCCATTTGGCTTACTCTCTTGGGGTATCTTTCAGTCATCTCACCATTTATGACCTGTGTCTGGTATACATGACCCTGACAACCTGGTCCTCTTGTCCTGCTCCAATTCCTAAGTAAAGATACCACTTGTCTGCGAGCCTTTCAGATCTGAGCTTAAATGTCACTTCACGAGGGAAGCCTTATCTCAACCCCCTCCCATCGTTCCCTTCTTTCATAGCATCCTGTGTTTCCCTTTCATTGTATTGTATTTATTACAAGTTATAATTATATATTTGTGTGGGTATTAGTATTTTTAATATAACATATGAATAAATGAATACTATTATAGCCCCAATAGCTATATTATAATTACTATTATAGTCCCAACAGTTCTTAGACCCTCAAGAAACATGTTAAATGAATGAATGATTAGAATGGGAAATTTTCTAGTTACGTGGATTCAGACACTTCTGGGAAGAAAAGAACAGTTGCTAACTTCTTGCGCTCCCTTAGCAAGAATGAGAGGTCACAGTCATCTTGAGTCAAAAAGGAGTCTGACACGACCAAAAGAGTTTAAGAGGATAGGTGGAGAGTGTGACACTATCTAATGCCCATTGTAAGGCTTATCTTGAACCCTCCTCAAAGTCATCCTCCAGAAGATACAAAATTGCCCATCCTGAGAACCTTTCTGGAGTGGTCTTCTCTGAGAGGCAAGAGTCACTGGAAGTAATAGGGCACAAGGATTCTTCTCCAGCTGCCAATAAAAACAGCTGTTAGAAATCCCTCGCTATGGTTTGCCACTCCAGCAGAACCTGTTGGAAGATTAAGAGCAATTGCCATCACTGACAGAATAGCCATGGAACTTTCCTTCCACCAGGTGCTATTGAGAGCAGCGGCCAATGAGAATCATCCTCATTAGAGTGGTCACCAAGTCGGTTCCAGAAGCCACAGCTGAGGGAAATCACTGCCAAGTCATACTGCTGGGTGCCATCTCTCCTGAAAGCAACTAGTAGGAGGAAACATTAGAAAGTGAGACTGGAGGAGCCACAAAAGCCTTAAGTCCTCTCTGCTCTTAGTACGTACTTTACTATCAACCTGCAGGACTAGATTTTAGTTCTTTCAATATATTCCTCCTCTCTTTTGAAAAGGAAAACTATTTTTTCCAAGAAAACTTGAGGAGGATTTAGGGCCAGAAATCCTGGAGAATGAGTCACATTTATTCTAAGGATATGGAAAAGGAAACTAGTTCTTAAAATCCCAATTGAAAGTACACCTCAGAAAATAATGAAACAAAGTAAAATTTTCTCATTCAAAAGGAAGGAAAAAGATTGAATATACTGTGAGTGTTAGTTATTCACCACATAGCCCCAACAGTTCCTACTTCAAAAAAATGTCGAACAGATGAATGGGAAAATAGATGGGTAAATGGACAAATGGATGGTTTGCATTTATCTTAAAATATATCTCCAATAAGAATAGGACACATGATTTATTTTAAGTAGACAAATGAAATAAAGGTATTGAACAAGGCAGATATATTTATAATACATAATATCTGTTGCGCAAAATAAAAGATACTTTCTATTGTTCTCAGTTTTGTGTAGTAAAACAATAATTTCTCTGTTTTTAGTTTGTGTACAAAATCTAGAGATGAATGGCTGAGACTTTGTAAGCCATTTCATTTATATTGCTGACCAGGAATCGTCAAAATTTAAAAAGAAAATAAATTACGTACAACACACAGGTATGAGTCATATGGCGAGGGAGAAGGGAGCCATAAACTAACTCACTTAACTCTTTGCTGGGAAGACGCTATCTCCTAAAGCCTTTCCTCTTTGTAGTACATGAGAGCCTCCTTTACAAGGGAAACTGTGGGTTAATCTTACTTGATACGTTATGTTTGTGTTTGGGGATTTTTATTGATGAAAAAGAGCAGTCCCTTAAAGCTTAGGAGGTGAAAAGAATTATATGAAGGATAGGAGTTGCCCTCAGAAATAGAGTGTCAGACAGAGGCTGAAATTGCCCTCTTAGGCCTCATATCAGCTTCCTGTGAGTCATCCTTGGAATTTTGGGAAAAGGACAAGGAATATTTGAGATTACTGTCCTTTCAGCATTGTCTTTAAGAAGAGAGAATAACAATTGACTTCAGGTAAATATGATCGAATTAGAGGCTCAGACACTTTGGGTCGGACTCAAGTCAACATAGAGACCTCATGTAGCACCCAGTCTGTAAAACAGGACAACTATGGATTACGCTTAACAAAAGAGTTCAGAATCTATAAGGTAGTGATAACTTTTCTGCAATCTATTTATATGGTTGAATTTATATGGTTGAAGTATTTACAACCTAGGCCCACAATTACTCACAAATAAAGATGTGTGTTTCAGTTAACTAGCTAAAATCAAGATCCTCCTTTAAGGCCCAATCACAAATTTATCATAATTTGGACAGGCATGGCCACAAAGCAAACTCTCTCCACAGCAACAGGGTAGTTGGGAATGCAGAGAAAATGACAGGAAGCTGGGCAATGATTTATTTTTAGGCTCAGTCACAAGTTGGGGACCCAAACATCTAGTTTAGTGTCCAAAGGGGGAATACATACTCTGGTTTGATTCATACCTGCTTTGGTATCCAAAGGGACTCATCTTGTCAAGGGTGGGGAGACATAGTTGGTTCACAGCATCATGAGTTCTAAGTCATTCTGATATTTAATGCCAGATAGTGTTCAAATGACATGGTTCTTGGTGTTCTGCCTGGTTAGGCCAAGACAGCAGCCAACAGGTAAGAAGGGGGAAAAGAGGATTTAGATCAGCAAGGGGAAAGGATGGCAAAAGCTATACCACTTTCAATCTGAGCGGTGTTCAGGTTCAGGGACCGCCCACACCTGGTGGGTATGGAAGCTTCAGGTTTTTCCACATTGGAGGGCCTTAGGCATTGCCTTCTGACTGGGGACTTGTCTTGAAGCTACATTTATAGAGCATATTAGTTATTGTAACTGTTATGGATTGAATATTTGTGTCCTCGCCAAAGGCGTATTAAAATTCTAGCCCCTGATATTATGGTATTAGGAGGTGGAGCCTTTAGGAGGTAACTAGGTCACAAGTAAGGAACCCTCAAGAATGGGATTAGTGCTCTTATAAGAAGAGACAGGAGAGCCTGCTTTCTGCTCTACGCCACGTGAGAATGCAGTCGGAAGACAGCCATCTACAATCCAGCAAGCAGGTTCTCACCAGACAGCAGATCTGCTAGCACCTTGAACTTGGACTCTCCAGCCTCCAGAACTGTGAGAAGTAAATGTTCATTGTTTAAGCCACCCAGTCTGTGATAATTTGTTTTGGCAGCCCAAACTGACTAAGATGGAAATCCTAGTAGCTTCTATAGTAAATTAACCCTGAAACATCAGGGCCTCAGTACAACTGAAGCATTTTTCTACTCTAATTCCAACCAAGTGTATGAGACGCAGCCTTATCCTAGGAGTATGCAAGTGATTCAGATACTCAGGCTCCTTCCATCTTGAGACTCTCATCCCTTATGGCCTCAGAGCATTCACCTCTGGTAGTAGAAGGAAACAGGTTATAGTAGATCACATGGAAAAATTAGCAGGCCATGGCCTGGAAGTACATCACTTCTACTCACATTCCATTGATGAATTGGGTTACATGGCCCCAACTAAACATGGGCGACAAGGGTGGTGCCAGGACATACAGTCTGATTGAGCAGCCACATCTCAGCAATAACTCTTCACCATGAAAGGGGAACACAAATCTTTGGTGAACAGCTACCATGCTCTCAACACTCTGTTTACTTAGATTGTATGTTTATCTGGGGCAAGGGAGATTTGACAATGAGAAAGCAATAAATCATAGAGATAGTAAATGAAGGTAAAAATGGAAAAAGAAAGGAAAATACATTTACATATGTGGGACTAATATATTTTTGTGAGTTGAGTTGGTTTTTCATGAGCACATTGGTGTTGCAAGCTATTTATATGGTTGAATTTACCATGTCACTGACAAATATAAACCAAATCAAAGAAAGAGAATACCCATTACCAAATAACACATAGGCCCAACTTGGGCCTATCCCATGGGTGTGTTGTGATAAACAATGCTTTCAAGAATGGTCTAGGCAAAAATCACATTAAGAAATATATAAAACAGAGGAAGAAAAGAAAGTTAACATTTATTAAACAATTAATTTGGATTAAGCACTGTACTAGATGTATTAGTTATCTATTGCTATGTAACAAGATTTCCACAAACTTAGCATCTTAAAACAACACAGATATTTTTATCTAATAGTTTCTGTGGGTCAGGAGTCCAAGCGTGGCTTCACTGGGTCCCCTGCATAGGATCTCACAAGGCCGCAATCAAGGTGTAGGCTGGGGTTGCAGTCTCATCTGAGGCTCAACAGAGAGAGTATGCATTTGCAAGCTCATCAGGTTTTTTGGAAGAATTCAGCTCCTTGCTATCATAGGACTGAAGGCTCCAGGTTTGCTGGCTGTTTCCTGGAGGTCACCCACAATTCCTTGCCCTTTGGGCCTCCCCAATATAGCCACTGTCTTCCTCCATACCAGCAAGAGAGAGAGAAATTCCTACAAGACAGCTGCTCCTATCTTATGTAACATAATCATGTAATCCCATACACATCATCATGTACATCCCATCACCTTTGCTGTATTCTCTTAGAAACAAGTCATCGATCATTATGGCCTGAATGTTTGTGTCCCCTCAAAATTCATATGTTGAAGCCCCAACCCCAAAGTGATGGTGTTTGGAGTGGAGCCTTTCGGGGGCAATTAGTTTAGATGAGATCATGAGGGCGGGCCTTCATGATGAGATTAGTGTCCTCATGAAAAAAGGAAGAGACACCAGAGCTCACTCTCTCTGCTGTGTGAGGACGCAGCAAGAAGGCAGCCATCTGCAAGCCAGAAGGAGGGCTCTTACCAGAAACTGAATATGCCAGCACCTTGATCTTGGACTTCCCGGCTTCCAGAACTGTGAGGAACTAATGCCTGTTGTTTAAGCCACCTAGTTTATGTCATTTTGTTTTAGTAGCCCTAACTGACTAATACACTGATCCTGCCACACTCAAGGGGAGGGGATCATACAAAGGTCTGAACACCTGGGGCAGGAATCATAGGAGCCCCCTTAGACTCTTTCTACCCTAATAATATTCCTGTGGTAGGCATGCACATTCTGATTTTACTGAAGGGAAATCTCAGTAAAGGTCGAAAGAAGTCAATTTATCCATTGCTACACATTTTATAAATGATAGGGTAGGGATTAAAATCCAAGTCTGGTTGATCCCAAAACTGTCTTGTCACCGAATGACAAAATTGTCTTTAGGGTTCCACTCCTCCCTGCTTTTTTGAATTTCCTAATCCTTCTGAGTATCCAGGGCTCTCTTGCTGATTCCTGCAAATCATGATACATCCTGTCATGGTCAAGAATATCTGATCTCCCAGGATAGTACCTTGTATTTGGAAGTTTTAACTCTCCCTTGAACACCCACTCCCTCACTTAATTGCCCAATACTAAGACTTTAGAAGGTGACTAACTAAATAATCAAATAAAATTGCACTAATAGCTTATTGCATTCTGCCACTCAGGTAATATATTTGTATTGTGAAAAGTCATCATGAGAGAGAATATGTGCCAGATTTATATTCCGAATATAATCTTTATGTTTTTGCTTTATGGAAACCTGCTTTCCAAAGCAGACTCTGCCAAATGTCCTATATAGCATTGGCAAAGTAATTTAGCCTCTTCATAAAATGAGAGGAGAAGACTTAATGACCTCTAATATCCTCTCCAGCTCTATGTTTTCATGTTTTTGTTTTATTCTTTCCTCAGTAACCTCCAAAGGCTTCTTACAAGGTAGTTGCCAAAATTGCTAGCCAGGCATTCAAAAACCTACATAATCTGACCCAAATTTTCCTTTCCAAATTTATTCACTGCAAGGAACATATTTAAGTCAAACTCTCCTACTCAAATATACCATATTCATTCCTTCCCAGAATGCTTTGCTTCTTCCTCAAGGGATTTCCTGGTCCCATCTTTCTTCAAGCCAAGATCAAGTCCCACCAGCTCCATGATGCCTTCACATCCACCTGAGCCCATAGCCTACTCTAACATCCTATAAAAACTCATCTGCAAACTCAATTGACCCTTTGATTGTCTAGGTTTCCTATCTCTGTATCTGAGTATCTCTGAATGAATTTTAAGCTCTTTAAACACAAAAAAATACCTTCTGCATCTTTGCATATCCCACAAAAAATATAATTATAAATCCTGAACAGTCAAAAGAAATCTTCATTAAGTGAATATGACCCAAAAGGATTAAAATGAATGATAAATTTCAGTCAACAGTGTCAGTTAGAGGGGAAGACCTTGGGAGCCTCATAGAGTACCTCATAAAAACATCATTATAATTTGCTGTGTATTCGCCTAACAGAGACCACTTGAATATCCTGTACTCATCACATGGGAATACCCTAAATTTTCCCATCTCCCAAGCTTTCCTTTCAACTGGAATGTCTTTCTCCATTCTATAACCACTTACAAAATCCCTCTCCAGTGTTTAAGGCCAAACTAAATTTGTTCTTCCCCTATGAAAATTTCCCTGACCTTCCTAGTTGGGATTCACTTCTCTCTCCTCATTGTTACTTTCTTTGTCCATCTTTTTTTATTATTATTTAACTCTTTAAATAATGAGAGAACCAGTAAGATGCTATAAAGGAGAATGCAAAGCTGTTTATAGTTGAATCAGGAATGAATGCACAAATAGATGCAAAATTGGTTAATATCCACAGAGTGATAATGAATTGCATTTCACTGGACACAATTTTTATGTCTATGGGCAAGAAGTATTTGCATTACTGTCAGTTTTCTATAAAACAGCTCAAAGATAACACAAAGCACAAACCCTATAGAATCAGAAAACTCTGACAGGCGTGCTCTCAAACTACTTCATTTTCCATTGAAGACATCAAGTAACCTTCGGTCTGTGTCAAAGTCTTTCAGAATTGTCCCTGGTCTCCCCTCTCCTTTTGTGATCATAACAACCTCAAAGAAAAGATTATTCTTAAGTTTTATTGCAAAATCCAGGTCCATACAGTAATTTAATCAACTGTAAAATTAACTTCTGTCTAGAAGTTTTCATAAGGAATCCCAGAATGATCTTTTAAAAGATTTGCTCTCCTGTGGCTGGGAAACTCTTGCTATCAAACTTCACCCATGGTATATATAAATTTGGGCGAATTTCTTTCTTCTTAAAGTCCTCAAGCTTTCTGAAATTTCCTGCTCTTCCAGGAATTAACCTCCCTCACCTCCTGTAAGGCTGGGAATCTATAAGCCAGACACCAGCCAGTCTTCCTAGGAGGGCTTTGTAAGCATGGGCTCCATAGTATAGTCAACCCTAGCTCCCTCAAAGTGGCTGGTCATATCTGATGATGTAAGCATCATTCTCATATATGGCACTTCACATAAGGCCCTGGTTGTACAATCAATTGTATCCTGGTAAGGAGGAGAACAGATTCTTATCAGACTTTTGCTAATAACTATATTGCCATGAAAAGTAAGGAGACTCAGTAAGAGTTTTTGAATTCTATGTGGTAGGTGAGGATCAAATATAATTTTTTTAAAATTTTTTATTGTGGTCTAAATAGTTTATAACACTGTGAAATTTCAGTTGTACGTTAATATTTGTCAAACACCATATAAATATGCCCCTGCACCCTTTGTGCCCACCCTCTTTTTTTTTCCCCCTGGGAACCACTAAATTGTTCTCTTTGTCTGTAAGTTTGTTTATATTCCACATATAAGTGAAATCATATAGTGTTTGTCTTTCTCCGTCTGGCTTATTTCACTTAACATGATGCCCTCAAGGACCATCCATGTGGTTGCTAATGGGACAAGCATGTCTTTTTTATGGCTGAGTAGTATTCCATTGTATATATATACCACATCTTATTTACCCAATCATCAGTCATTGGGCACTTGGGTTGCTTCCACATCTTGGCTATTGTGAATAATGCTGCAATGAACATAAGGGTGCCTAAGTCCCTCTGTATTGTTGATTTCAAGTTCTTTGGATAAATACCCAGTAGTGGGATAGCTGGGTCATATGGTAATTCTACTTTAAGTTTTTTGAGAACTCTTCATACTGTTTTCCAAAGTGGCTGCACCAGTTGGCGTTCCCACCAGCAGAGGATGAGGGTTCCCTTTTCTTCACAACCTCTCCAACATTTATTATTTTTTGTCTTGGTGATTACTGCCATTCTAAAGGCATAAGATGACATCTAAGTGTAGTTTTGATCTGCATCTCCCTGATGATTAGTGATGTTCAGTATCTTTTCATGTGCCTATTGGCCATCTGAGTATCTTCTTTGGAGAAATATCTGTTCATATTCTCTGCCCACTTTTTGATTGGGTTGTTTGTTTTTTTGTAGTTCAATTGTGTGAGCTCTTTATATATTATGGAGATTAACCCCTTATCAGATATATGATTTGCAAATATTTTCTCCCAGTTGGTGGGTTGCTTTTTCGTTTTGGCTTTGTCCATCTTTTATAATATCGAATTATGGTTAGTTATATTGCCTCTCTGAGTCGCCACATGAGATTGTAGGCTTCTTCAGAATGGGGACTGATCCTTTCATGTTTTTCTTTTATATCCTTCAGAACACCAAGACAAACCTTGCAATAGTAGGTGGTAAAATTATAGTTATTTGGGAAAGATGCCCCAGCAAACCTAGACTGGCTTTACACTAAAGGAGACTTATGCCTTACTGTACTCTCTTCTAGAGACTGAATGTAAAAGAATCTGTGCTCTAAATCTGAGCAAAACAATGTTTTATTTCAAACAAAAGCAAACAAAATCAAAAGAGATAATCTGAAGAAGGCATAATTACACAAGTTGTCAGCCTGCTAAGATTCTGAGAACTTTCAGGGGGGAAAAAAGGAAACACACAGAGAATGGTTTTACAAATGCTTCCTAAAATGTGGTTCATGTATGACAGAGGGTGCTTAAGATTGTCTAAGGGGTGAAGATACACACTTGTTATTTTTAATATTTTGTATTTATTTTAATTTGTATTAGGAAATGTATATGGTAATTTGAAGGATAGTTGTGCTTAGGATGAAGTTCAATTAAAGTTTAAAATTTAAAGAAAACATTAAGAGAAGAATAAATAGTTTAAATAATATGCGGTGCCATAAAAGTTGTGAGAAAACTATACAAATGACTACAGCTTGAGAAACACAGACCGGTCCTCTGTCCTAACTGGGATCAAGGTCATGAAATCTCACTGGAACTCCTGATTTCTCAGTTCGACTACCTCATCTTAGGCCATTTCCCAAAGATCTCTAAATATAAATCATAAATTTCTCTCAAGGGATTTTAGCCCTGAAGTATTTACTTTTTAGAAGAATATATTATATCACTGGTCATGTTCATGCAGTTTTGACCAACATCCCTGAATTTCCTCCACATATACCATTTGATTTTCATGCAGCTCTGCTTTCCCAAGGCCACTGTCTCATGCTGGGCTCTGCAGCTTGAACGATGAAGCTTCTTTGTTATCACTAAAGTGTCTCTCTTCTTCCTTAGAGAGGCGGGCTCTTGATTTGTAGCACACTTCCCACTGTCTATGGTGCAATTATGATGTGTCAGCTTGTTTTCAGTCTCATTCTCTGGTGGGCCAGGTCCAGACGAGCATTTCCTTCCAAGTGGCCCAGTGTGATGCTCTGTGAGGCACCGCTTGAAATGGACAGTTGATATCTCTCTCTGAGGGCTATGGTTTCTAAAATAATACTGTACTTGGCTTCATTTACTGAAAACTGCTTCATCGCTGGCATTGTTATCCTCACTTATTGTCAATTTCTGACCAACATATGTGGTCCTTCCCACTGATTCTTAAATAAATGATTACATATCATCCTTCTTTGGACCACTTGATGATTCCTGACATTGTTACTTTGTGCAATGAGTGATTAGACTGACTCACATCGGAAATCAGACCCAGCTCAAAAGCACCAGACAGATCAGTTTGATAAAATGGAAAATAAAAATGGAATGAAACAAGGAAACCAATTATTTTAGTATAACCTCACGCAAAGACCATACATCCCCACAGACTTTCAAATTATCTAAAATATCACATTCTGTGCATAATTATTTTTCAATAATTTTTTGCCTTCTCGCTTTTTGCCTTCTGTGTTCACGCTTTAAAAGGAGACAAGAAAAGACAATACAAATTCAAGAAAACTTCAGAAGTCAGGACCATAATTGCAAGGCAAGGTCATTATTGTTTGTTGTTGTTCACTTCCTAGAAATAGGCAAACAATCTCTTTCTCTCTGTAGACTGATAAAACATGAAGGTTCATTGACTACGGTTTCTCCTCCTTTACCTGCCTGGCCTTACAACAGCTTCGGATTAAGAGCAGGTAGTACAGAGGGACAATAAAGTGTCCAACCTCATCAGCTTTTAGCTCTTTTATTCTTTATAGTGAAGTGGAATCCAGTGTTTTTTTGTCAAGTCTATTTTTGAGAAACCACTTTCACAGCTTTTACAAGAAAATGTCACTGTGCCTCTGGTGCAGGCAAGGGGGAATCTAATTTCATTATAGTTAAGTGCCTGACTCCCCATTACCCTCCATAATAGCGTAACATGGTATATTATAGGGCTTTAATAAATAGGAAGGATGTGGGTTGCGGCACATTTTAGTAGAAACCAAATTACTTTGGGCCACACATCTGCCTCTTCAGTTCATCCTATTTGCCACCATTTCACAACCTAATTACAGGATTTGCTGGAAATTGCTGTCCAGCGGTAACTGGATGACCTGCTTTATGTAGCAGAGACAGGCAGCTCCATTGGCTTCAGTCTTCATTGCTGTCACCATGTAATTGCATTGGACTTCCATGTTAATCCCTGTAGGCGGAAAGCAAATGAAATATTATAATTACCTTTTTTATTTCCTTTCCCCTGAAGCCTGGATTAGGGCAGTGTGTGTCCAAAGGAGAGTAGAGGGTTGCTGCCTCTAAGAGTATTACTGATGGTCTGATCAAAGAGAAACAGTCTGTCTCATCTCCAGCTTTGGCTGAACACAAGCCTCATCATTAGCCGTATGTCTCATTCACTTAGGAAAGCGTAAGGCATCCGTCTGTTTAAATCAGAATCACTGTGGGACACATTGGAGGGATCCTGGAGAAAAGGCCTACTATATCAATATATATGTACAAGGCATCAGAATTTGAAATGATTTATCTGAAGGAAGGAGACAGGTGAACAGAGCCTAAAGAGAGAATGGATATTTTCAGACTATCCAAAAAAAATATCTAAAGGCTCATTGCTGCTCTTTTGAGACAATTTTATTGGGGTCCTTTAATTGAGACACCTAAGAATGACCTGAATTTCTAAAAGGGTGCAGAGTTTAGGGCTATAGTTCTCTAGGATTTTAGAAAGGGCTTTTAAAACCCAATGATTCTTTAATGAATGGGATAAAAGCAATTCTCTGAATTTAAGTTCTACTCCTGGACCTGTTAAGAAGTATAAAAATAACTCCTAATAAAGCAAATCTTGACTTTGAGGAAGGAAATAGCTCTTCGCTGTGTTTCGTTTGTCCTTGGTAAGGGTGGGTTGAGCGTAACTGGAGACTAATTGCTGGTGACCTGGTGCGCCGGCTTACTCTGCAGGTAGTTTTTTGAAAATATAAAAAGAATGAAGTTCACTTAATTTCCACTTCCCTCCTGAAGAGTTCTAAGCTGAGACAAGAGTCTGTGTCCTTGAGAAGGATCTTTTGAGTTGCACTTTATGGTAATTCTATTATACAGATGTAATTTCCCAAAATATACCTTTCAATGGCTCAGCAAAAAGCATGATGAAGAAGAGATGACATGCCCTTTCTCCAGGCGACTATGCTGAAGAAAGAAACAACAATTCTCAATGTTAAAGTGCTACTTTCACTAAGTATTCCGTTATTTGTTCATTCAGCAAATATTTATTGCATGCCAACTTTGATATTATGCTCAGAGCTGGGAACACAGGAATAAATGAAATAGGCAATGTGTCTGCTCTCATGGAGCTCATAACTCCAGTAGGGAGCCATCCAGAAAAGTAAATATAACATACAAAAGATTAAGTGCTACGAGGAGATATAAAGCAAGGTAAGCGGATAAAGAGAGGAGGATGAGGGGTTGGAGGAGGTATTTTCAACAGGGTGGTCAGAAATTCCTCTCTCATATGTTATCATTTGAGAAGAAACCTAAGTAATGGAGCACGCTATGCAAATAACAGAGGGTAGAGTAAGTTCAAAGAAAACCTTTAACTGGAGCATGTTTGTGTGTTCTAGAAACAGCATGGAGGCCAGTGCAGTGGAGCAGAGTGAGTGAGGAGAAAAGGGACGTAGTAGCAGATGGAATCAGAGAGTGAGCTGGCAGCCAAGACTTAAAGAGCTTTGTGGGAGACGGTCAGGGCTGTGGACTTTCTTTGAGTTAGATGAGAGGCCATTGGAGGATTTGAGCAGAAAAGTGACATAATCTGACTGATATTCCAGGAAGTCCTCTGGCTGCCATGTGGACAATAAGTTGTAGGGGTGGGGAAGAACATGGGAAGACCAGTTAGGAGGCTACTGTAATCAACTACTTAAGAGAGGATGAAGGCACGGACTAGGTCCTCTTTAGAAAGACGTTTTGTAAGCCCTTAATGAAATGATTGATTCAAGCTAGCATTGTCATTGGGTGTTCAACTACCAGGTGAATGATTGATGTGGGACCAGTTATTCATATGGTGCCAAAGTAAGACTACACGGATGCCTTTCTAATCACAAGCGGGGAAGCATAACTCTACAATTAAGGGGTCATGCTGTCACTTCTTAATACAGAGGTCAAACTGAGCTTGATAGGACTATCAGGGATGCCATGTGTCTCCTCATATGATGCAGTGAGAAGTACACAGAGGTATTATAACTGAAAATGTTTAAATGCAATATAACCAATTCTTAAATCTAACTTCCAGGGAATAGACAAACATGCTAAACAATACCAAGAGGCTGCAATCACAGAAGCTGGGAAATTCTATAGCAAAAAACATCCACTCTCTTCAGCAAGTTAGTAATGAGAAAGGAACTATTGTAGTTTAAAAATTAATAATAATAAAAGATTAAGAAACATAACAACCAGATGTAAACTTTGGTCCTGGCTTGAATTGTGGTTTTAGTAAATCAGTCATAAAAGGTATTTTGAAGACAAATGCAGCAATTTAAATATGGACAGGGTACTAGATTCTATTAAGGAATTAGCATTAATTTTGTTAGGTATAACAATGTTATTTTGACTTTGTGGGAAATTTATTCTTTTAAAAGCACACAAATACTTAGGGATGAAATGGGAAAGTACCTGCAATTTACTCAAAAATCCTTCAACGTAAAATAGCAAGCTTAACAATAAAGGCATATTTCGATTCTTTTCCTAGATCCCAACAGCTATTCCAATACTATTTGATCTGGGGCAAGTATGACAGAAGGAAAGTCAGAGTAGAGATAGACAACAGTCTATCCACTTGAGATTATACTTTAATCTCAAAAAAATATGTGACCCCGTGAACAGAGCCTCAGAAAGGGCCCCCTAGAAGTGAGAGGCTCTGCAAAGTAAGCTTCACTATCTTCGAGGTAAGTTTACCTCTGGCTAAATCACATACAAAACGCCTGTAACACACAAAGTCTTGCTGTGAGCCTGGTAGACTTCTGGCATGTAGAAGTGCTCTGTCGCGGCATAGTACTGATGAGAAAAAGCTCAGAAAGCAGACAAAATCCAAGCTAATCTGCTGTTCCTGCTCACTCACAAGGTGCCTCCTCTTCCATAGCCAGTGTCCTAACAAGCTGCCCCAAAACAGAACAGCCCTACTCAAAGATGAACAATCAGATAGGAACCTGACTGGGACCAGCGCTAAAGACAAGAAAAATTTGTAACAAAGGCAAATAAAAACTATACATAGAAAACTATACCCACAAAGGAGATTAAAAATGAACAAACCCATCTCAATGAAATCAAAGAAATTATGATCTCTTGAAGAAAAACAAATCCTATAAACTGCGTGGTTTCAAAAGAAAGTAATTTAACAGAAGGAGATAAAACGTGAGCTGTAAGTGGTCAAATAATAATAATAAAGAGAAAATGTAATCAAGGATTGTATCAACTAAAATTCATTGTTGCAAGCAACAAAAACAGGCTCAAACTAACTTAATCAAAAAGGGAATTTAATGGCAGGATATGGAGAAGCTCCCAAGGTTAAAAAGAAGGTTGAAGACCATACACACAGGAACAGAAAGCTCCAGAACGCTTGGTTGAAGGAACATTTTCATAGTTTTATCTCTTGGCACCCCTGTAATAAATGAAAGACAGCTGTCTATCCCCACCCTAGTTCAAGATTCAGGGTCCTGGCAGATTATGTCATATCCTGGTTCTTGGCTACACCAAGGCAGCACGTGAAAAGCTTCAATATAAGTTGCCCACGTGGGTCTTTCTGTATCTCCAGTTTGAGGCAAGAATATATTCCATCTTCCCAATTCCTGCACCAAATAGGGGAGAGGCAATTCCTCAAAGGAAAATAAGGGTGTTGTTAATTAGGAGAAGTGAATGTTGCAACGCCAAAAGCTAACATCCACTCCAGGGACAGGATGGGCAGGTTTGAGAAAAAATGAAAAAGGAAAGAATAGAAAGTAAAAAAAAAAAAATCAAGGGCTTAGAAAGAAACTGATAGTTATGGAAGACAGAGGAGATCAAATATAATATACTCAAGTGTTTGTTTTTGAGATTCATAAATGATTATTGAAAATGAGAATGGATGAAATATATTTATCGCTATAATTCACTGGCAATTCATCCTTGGAAAGTGTTTTTATGCTGAGTCAAGGTGAATGCAGTGTAAAATTTTCCAGTTAACTTCCTCCAAAAATAGAGAACGCAGCAATGCTGTAGCCTGAACATTTTTCTGTATACCTCAATAAAGCTATATTATAATAAAGCTGGTCAGTGCAGCTCCTTGATAATGCAGGGCTACAGAGAGAAGCAAGACCTATACCTTTATTGTTATCTTTAGTTAGTTATCTAGATCAAGTCCATTTATGATAAGCAAATTTGTGTCACCTCCTCACCTGAGCCACATGTGAATTAGACTGATCTCTGGGGCTGATCTGATTTTAAAAGTTAGAGAGAAACCAGACAAATCTGTGTAACTACTCTTTGCCTGCTGCTCTTTCAAATTGCAACTTGGCAGGAAAAAGAAAAGACTGATAGCTTTTAATTATATTTTTTCTATAAAAAAATGTTGAAGGAACATACAAGGAGAGAAATAAGGAGACGTGGTGACATCTACTTACTAGAAACAACGTCTCCGTGGCCTGTTTAACACAAAATAGCAGGAGTTTGAGATTGTGTTGACAGCTAATCTGAATATTTGAAATAGAAAAAAATTTCACACAAGTACTTGAACTATCTGACCACATCATCAGATAGGTATAGACCAAGGGAACTCTGGGGGTTTAGCCTTAAATCAGCTGTTAAAATCTTCAGAGGAATGGTACATTAAAACAGAATATCTGAACGAGTCTCACTAGGGGATCCTTCTTTTTTTTCACTTTTTACCTTTATTTTTAATTTATTTTTATGACAGCTTTATTGAGGTATAATTGATATACAAAAAACTGTACATATTTAATGTATATTATTTGATGAGTTTGGACATAGGCATAGGGGATCCATCATTGATGATTTTAGGTTTTGCCATTGGACAGCACAGTCGTTAAGAACAGAGGCTCCAGAAGCAGCCCGGTCTTCATGTGGTCCCCAGGCCCACTCCTGACTATACAACCACTCTGGGCTTTGTTTTCCTTGTGGGGTGATTCTGAGAATTAAATAAAATAAAACATGCAAGGCAATGAGAACGGTACCCGAGGCTGCAATTATTTAATAAATGCTATCAGTTATTTTTATTGTCATTAAATATCATGAGTGGATAAAATCATAATAAAAGGACAAGGAAAATTGGTTATTAGTTTAAAGGCATATATTGAAATAAACCAGGTTTAAAAATTATGGAACTCGCTCTGTTCTTTATAGTACATATTCTGCTTGACACTTTTGTATAGGTTCTGTACTTATTTCTGTGCTGTACGTATATTGGGGTTTTTTTCTTGTTTTTTTTTTTTCTCCGTATATTGGTCACTGCTAAGATTGTAACGAACCTGAGGACAGAGCCCACCTCTTACTCAAATGCTCATGAACTGCAGCATATTATAGAAAGTAGTATAGCATGAATATTTTAATTTTGTTCAAGAGCTGTGAAATTGGACAGCTTTTTGTTTTTAAGAAAATCTAGTAGGGGCCGACCCCGTGGCACAGCAGTTAAGTTTGCACGTTCTGCTGCTCGGCAGCCCCGGGTTCGCCGGTTTGGATCCCAGGTGCGGACATGGCACCACTTGGCAAAAACCATGCTGTGGTAGGCATCCCACATATAAAGTAGAGGAAGATGGGCATGGATGTTAGCTCAGAGCCAGTCTTCCTCAGCAAAAAGAGGAGGATTGGCAGTAGTTAGCTCAGGGCTAATCTTCCTCAAAAAAAAAAGAAAGAAAATGTAGTAGAAGAATGACAAAAAACAGCATCTAATTGCTTTCAAATGCACTATGATGAAATTCATTGGTGACCAACTACAATTGGACTTTGCGATCTTTTCTTCACAATGAATAAGCACATTACTCAGGTTAAATTTCCCTATCCTTTGAAAAAATCAGCGTCTGTGATTCAGAACACCTGTTCTTTGTTTCAAAAGAAAATGCCATGTGGATGTATATCATAATATACGTATTAAACAACCACATGTTCTATAGAGAGGTACTATGGAAACTAGGAAAACTAGTAAATGTGACAGAGGACACAAACTCTATTTTACTACAGTGTTTATAAATGAAGTCAGGGAAGATTTTTCTGAATTATATTTATGAGGAAAGGAGATCTACAAATGATGCCTAAAATTGTTATTAAAATATAGCAGTTAAAATTAAATCACATTAATGAGGCTTGAATCATTGGTATTATACACAGCCATTAGTGCCTTTTATAGGTGATTTTTACACTGTTATTTAGCAACAGTTACTTGCCAACTTGGAAATAATCTTTGATAATTTTAACTGTTTTTGCTTAATAAGTGCAGTGCTTAATTGAATCCCATATGCCCTCTTGATATACAAATGTCACTCTGCCCATCAGCAATATTGATAACATTAGGAAGACCTGTCTACAGCTCAAGGCATCGTGTTTAGCTTGCAGAAAAGAAACTTGGATGCTATTCTCTTTTGTTATGAAAAATGGAGACTATGTTCTTCAAAATGATTGATAGGACATATGAACTAATATTTATAAACTTCATTCAGCAGAGAAAATATCCTAGAATCCACTGAAATGCACTGAGTTAGATGAGATTAAGGAGAAGTGAGTGGTGAGAAATATAGTTCCTATTTTATCTGTAGGATATGCCTACACTCACCTCTTTCTAGAACTCTGACAAGCTTCGCTATGATGGTACTCTATGGCTTGGCTTTTGTTTGTAAGTGTATGTTTTCTGTCACTCAAGCCCATTTCAAAAACATCTACTTAACAGAGACTTTCACTTCCTGGATGCTTCCAGGTACAGTTCATAAGCACTTGAATATGCCAACCATGGTTACCATGGTGAGTTCAATGTCATGTTTAAATTATGCAAGAAGAGAGGCAAGACAAAGATTACATGGAAGAGTGAGCCTGGTCTGCCATGGATTTTGAACTTTTGCTCAGTATTAATAACAAGCTTTCTCCTCCTGGCTTAGAAACACTCTCACGCGTTTCCTTCTCAGACTCTTTATCACTTTGCCTGTTCTTTACCCTCTTCCTAAAAGCACACAGTAATCCAGCCATATCATTCTGTCAGTACTCTCTGCCCTCTCTTAGCCAGTGTCTTAGTCAATTTGGGCTGCCATAACAAAATACCAAGACTGAGTGGCTTATAAATGACAGAAATTAATTTCTCACAGTTCTGGAGGCTGAGAAGTCCAAGGTCAAGGTGCCAACATGGTCACCTTCTGGTGAGAGCCAGAACAAATCTCCATGTCCTCACATGGTGGAAGGGCTGGGATTTCACTGGAGCCTCTTTTATAAGGCGCTCATCCCATTCCTGAAAGTTCCAGACTCATAACCCTCTAAAAGGCCCCACTTCTCAATACCATCCTCTTTGGAGGTTGGGATTTCAACATATGAGTTTGAGGAGGACAAAAACCTTCAGGCCATAGCAGCCAGAATCATAAATAAGTAGAATGAAGATCACCTAGTAAGCTCAGGAATGGCTTACAGTGTCAGAAAAACCATAAGAGAGAAGGAAGGAATAGAACCATTTGAGAAGCACTAGAGTAACTTGTGGAATTAAATAAGAATTCTCTGTCAATATTTAGAAGGTGGCATATGTAACTTTTGTACGTGTCCACTCTGTTTCTACCGCAATGTGCTGTTTCCCTTGGAAAACCCATGGTACCTCTACTTCAGGTTCAGCTGTGAAATACATCCAAGTCATCTACTTAGTTTACAGGGCTAATAGGAAAATGTTGATTACTAATACTTTCAGATACTCAAAAGAAAGTGTATTTTAATCTATTGGAAATCTCAAAGCTGCAAGTGATGTTAAAACATATTACATATATTAGATTGGGCTTATGGAATATTTGTTTCCTTTTTTTCCTTTACTTGGTCTTTGTTGTTCTACGTCTACTTTAACTATATTTGTATTTTTGCCCCTTATTTAAAAATATTCCAAATAATTTTGGAAGGAGCTAGCTATCAACAAAACTAAAACAAAACTCTTAGAGAAAGGCAAATTATCAGTGGAACAATACCCATATAGTGTCAATGTTGTAATTACAGTTATATTATTGGATCTCCTTGCCTGAAAGGATTTCGGTTTTGTTATCTTCCTAGAAAAAGGAAAGTTGAGAAACTATTAACCTTTGATAACCTTTACAATATTTTTTCAAGTTTGCCATGTGCTGCCGAGGGAACATATCCAGACAGAGCAGAAAAATTCATTAGACTTGAGCGTTTCAAATATCTATATCAAGGGCAAGGAAAAAACCGCTGTCATAGAGAAAGGACTGGTACACTAGGGCACAATAACTTCAATTTTTCTTCATCCGGGTCTGGTGACCCATTCCATGGAAGTGCCAACACTGCACTATTTCATCCAGATGAACTGGGGTTATGACATCAAGATAAACACTATTTGCTCAGAAAGCCCCAATGCACAGCACTGAAAGGCTATATTCCTGAGAGTATTCAGAATCTCACACAGTCAAGTCAAAAGTGATATCTAGTCTGAACGACATTTGCAGAATTTTTGGCCAAAATCTTTCCATCTCCCAAAGGCAAAAACTTTGAATCAATGAGACTATTAGATTTAAATTAGGTACATGTTAGTAATAAGATAATACTGGACTCTTGACTAATGAGCTGAACAGCAACTATAATTGACAACTAGAAGTACCAATTTAGCCTTGTAATATTTCCAAATATACTCACGAAAACCACCATTTAATTGTTTTGTAAAACATACATTAGCTCACTTTTATAAGTACCAGAATTTTTTTCCCATTTGTAGAAGCTAGATTATGTTGGTTTCTTTCTACCTCTTGTTTCCATTCATCATCTCGTTCTCTTTGATCTCTCTCTTCCTTTGGTTCGTGTGACATGATTTTACCATGATTTTCCTCTTGCCTCTCTCCTTCTTAGATCCCTTCAGGAAGCTCTAATAGTCTCATCCTGGGCCTTCGTCTCTTCTCTTCTGTCTCTATTCTGGGTCATTTGATCTGATTCCATGCTGATGACTCCTACATCTATACCACTATCCCAGGTCTATCTCCTGAGTCTCAGTCCTGCATATTCAACTACCTACTTAATAAATCCATTTGGAAATTGCACGGACAACTCAAAGCAAACATGCCCAAAACTTAACTCATCATCTAGCCAGTTTACACATCTGATTCCCGGCTTCAGAGAATTGCACCACCTGATTGAACCCCCCCAATTTCCAAAGATACAAGACTTGAACATTAAACCAAACTTTCAACCTCTCTTTCAAATTCTGTTGATTCTATGTCCTCAGAATCCCTTCAATTCATTCCCTCTTCAATATCTCCACTGCTTCTGCCTTGGATCATACCATTCCCACCTGGATGCCTGGACCACAGGTATCCCTGTTCTTGGTATCCTACTTCAAACTTCCATTCCCAAACTTCCACCAAGGTAGTCTTCCTAAAATAGAAATATGAGCATGTCATTTTCCAGCTTTAAGCCCTTCAATGGATCCTCATTAACTCTGGAATGGTATGTGTGCATTTGTGTGTCTGAGGGAGATAACAAGAGGAAGAGAAGGGGAGAGAGAAGTATTCAAAGCACTTAACTTAGTGCCTGGTGTATAATTAGGTGTTTGATCAATGATAGTCATTGTTGTTCTTACTTGACAAAGTCCAATCTTCTCAGTGTTACTTACTATCTCCCAGTCTCATCTTTAGCCAAATCTTCACACCCTAGGATTCTGCCATGTCAACTAAAAACTGTGGTTCCATATACCTCCTGCTGTGAATATGCTGCCATTCTGTTTGAAATGTTCTGTCCTCTGTTCTTCTTTTCATGACCAACTCCTACTCACCCGTCAAGGCTCTGATCAGGTACTCCTCACTCTGGACCACTTTCCCTAATCCATACCCCCATCTGGATTGTGGGCCTGTGCTATAAATTTAATAATCATTTCTATCTAAAACTGAGTGCCTTCCATGTGTCAGTCCTATGCCAACTGAGAATAAACTGGTGTCTGGGAATGCAGATCTTGCCCTTAAGGATCCTACAGGCTATAGTGGGAGAGCAAATGCTGTGATAGTCGTGTTTCCAAGTTTCATGGGAATATACAGACGGGTACTCCAATCCTGCCTTAAGGGTCTGAGATAGTTTCTGGAAGATAAGGAATTTCCAGAATCTTCTGAGTAGACTAAATTTGACACTAATTCATTGTCCAACTTGAGACACTCTTAAGAATAAAAGAAGGTGTTATTAATGACTACCCTGAGCAGTAGACATGAAGAGGACTGTCCAGGACAAGCAGGATTAACATCACCATGCTTACAGCTATATTGTAACAAATGTGTCCACCCCCATGTCATAGATTAAAGTGACCACTTGTAGTACAGATCACAGTTCCTGACACGGCCTAGTAGATACAAAGTAAATGTTTGTTGACTGCCTAGAGTTCAAGAGTTTTAGAGGACAGAGATAGTATACCTCTGAAGACAGTCAGAAAACCACAGAGGAATGGGAGGTCTCCAGAACAAAGAGAAGAGCCTATCTTACCACATCGGCCATCAGGAACACGGCAGCCATGAGCAGAATTAGGAAAGGGAAATGAGCTTCCTAAACAACAATTGAGTTAAATATTCCTTCCGTTATTTTGTTGATTTTTCCATATAATTCTCAGCCCACATCACCTGTAAAATGTGGTGGGGGCAAACGATGGTAGAGTGCACAATGTCTTCGGAGCACCTCATCCCCTTCTTGACTAAGGCCTGTCAGCAAAGCTTAAATTCTCCAGACTCTATCAGACCCCATCACATGGCCAAACTTCCCTATCTTTGTAGCGCAGGTAGATAGATATCCCTGTGACCCATAACATCCAGCAAAACGAATAGCTTTCTATTTTCCAGCTCCAGAGAACATATAACCACACAGGGAGGCAACCATATCCTCAGAATATAGTTATCTGAACCATACAATTGGAGTAATAACAGAGTAATAACATTTGAAGCACACAATTAAGGATAACCAGTACTTAACAGGAATTGGTGCACGTACAGAATTAGGGGCAGAGCCCTCTCTTCCATACACACTCCCTATATCTAATCCCCTAAAGGGGCGTCTGACAAATGTCATGTTACAAAGGCCAGAAAAGGACCCTTCAGGCTCTTTTTTTGTGTCAAGAGAACATAGCAGTGAATAGAACGAGCTACAGGCAGTTTCCTATTCTATTTATAGTCAAAACTGAATATTTAGAAGCCACTGGTGACCAGGTGAGTGCAATTTACAATCCCTGAAGGGATGTATAAATAGATAAATGATTCAAATCCGGGAAAGTCCCTAGCAGCACTACACAATAATCACAGGCTCTTAGATCTAATGCCACCCGGCTTACCTGGAGAACCTGCCTCCAGGCGGGTCAAAGCATATGGAGGACCTTTTCAGACTTCATCTTCTCAGCATCTCCATGAACTAGGAAGAGAAAAAGATTATAATATTTAGGGAGATTAAAAACTATATGACTATGTCGTATAAATATCCCCTAAGAAGAGAGAATCTAGGCAGTCAGATGTTAATCATCTGCCTTTTTATAGCAGGAAAACTTGCTTTTAAGATGCAGACACTTCAGAACCATGCATCACTGGGCCCTTGGTAGCTCTTCAAATTCTAAGAATTACTAGGGCAAATAGAAATGTGATTTCATCTGACTGTTTCACTGATGGAATATAAGAGGAGCACCAAGCTGGGAACTAGGCAGTCTGAATTAGGGCCCATCTCCCAAATTTCTAGCTGAAGCACCTGGTGCTGGGCATTCATGGGATCCTTTTCCAACCTGAGAACAACATTTTGTACTTCATCGCTGATCAAAGTATCGGGTGAAATCACGTATAGAAGAAGGCTCAGCCTTCTATGGAGCATGACACAAATCTAAAACACTGAATACTCTTTTTTTTATCCTGGGACCTGAGGGCCCTGAGCAAGTGAGCTGAAAAACACAACCCTCCCTTCTAAAATTCGTTCTGGCCATTATCTCATGAACACCATCACCTGTGCAGTTGACATGCTACATGACAACCTGTTAATTTGTAGGTATGCTTTGTGCCTTCCACTTCCTGTGCAGACATTAAATACCAGACCTGATTCCAAATGGAGCTCATTGGTTTCTTTGGTGTACTTGATGGTATTCTTTGCTGGAGGGCAGAGGGTTGTCTTTAAAAATCAGAAGACATGGATAAGAAAATTGTTTTCAGTCAAGGGGAGAAAAGAATTCTAGTGCAAATAATCTCTGGTCACAAGCAAGTTTAAAATACAAAATCGTTAAGAAGAAAAATTTTAAATGGTGACTATAAATCAATGCCTCCTATTGTAAATCCCTAAAATAAATAATAAACAGTAAAGAAGCTACCTTAGGTGGAGTTTACTGGAAGCAGAGCTTGAGACAAGGATTTGGGTGCATTTCATTTCTTGCAGGAGTTGCTTCAGGAAAGGCCTACAAGGCAGCAGGGTTAACCGATAGAAAGGAGAAAAGGCCAGGAGGGGTGCAACCTGATCCATGGAAGTCTGGAGAGAAATCACACACAGAGCTGACCCTCTGTGAGAAAAGGGGGCTGGGCTTTTTCACCCCTATGTCAGCCCATCAGTGGCCACTCCTGAGAGTACACAGGGAAGGGGGTATAACCTCTCTTCAGCCAAAGACAATTTTGCCAAGGAGAAGTAGCTGTGAACTATTCCCAGGACACTTGCTGGGGCTGAGAAATGGGTGTTCCAGCAGAAAAAGGGTATCCTGTGGGGCACCAGCAGCTTCTAGGACTGAAATCACATGTCCTGTTTCATTACAATTTTAAAGGCAAATTATGTGCTAACTTGGAAATATCTACTTTATGTACTTTTCAAAATTTTGACTATTTGCTGCCCAAATTCCAAATATGAAACTACATTATAAACTCCTCTGGAGGAGAGACTCTGCCTTGACTGTCTTTTAATTTCCGCCACGCCTTGCAGTGCGCTGTGAATTCAGTGTTTCCTCAGTGAGTGAAATGGAATGCAGTGGAGCGGTGTAGAATAGAATAGAATCAGATCTCCTAATAGGAGTTGGACTTTTTGAAATGATGTAAGACTAGGCTTTCATCTCATCACAGAGAACATGCTAAGTGCAGTCACATTGATCTAAAGTACTATACTGTAATGGAATAGGCACCTGCTATGGTAAGCAGGTAAAATGCTTTTAATCATCTTGACTCAATTTATGAATTCATGCCGAAACATAAAGAAGAATATGAGCATTTCAGTGAGAAATAAAAAGAACTGAAACAAATTGCTAAAGCTTAGGACAAACCCACACTGGCTTAAGCCAATCATTGAACATTGCTCAGGAGTGAGGCAGGACCCCAGGTTGCGTGGGAGGAAGGAAGTGCTGCCAGTCTAAATCAGGCTGTTGTGAGCATTAAGTACAGACCAGCTATGACTCATTTGATAAATCTGGTGATGGTTCCTACCTTAAAATTGCCCATAAAAAGCATTCCCCTCAAAAAGAAATACAATGTTACAGAATTCTCCAAATCCAGCTTTTGAAGATAAGTAGAAACAAAAACAAGCAATTTCACAAGAACCAGTTCTCTGAGCTCTGTGAATATTGGACCTCTCCCCATATCCCCCCAAACCATAAACAGCCTGTAGCAATAGCCAATGTTCACTGAGAGCTTATTGTGCAACAAGCATAATTCTGGTGCTTTACATGAACCAACACTCATTCTCACAGTGTAGATGTTATCTGTTACTATCAGTTCCATTTTACAGTGAGGAAATTGAGTCAGAGAGATGAGTAACTTGCCAAGGTAAGTTGCAGAGAAAGGACTTGAATGGCTACAGTTTGGCTCCCAAGTCCTTGCTCTTAACCATTACTCTATGCTCAGTCCTTACCACTCAGTTTCAGCAAAGTATGAACTTGTTTCCAATGTTGTCCAAGTTGCAATTATATGTGAACAAAGACCCTGTAATATGTGTGTCTGCTCATGCGCCAGCCAATATCCATTTACCATCTTCTGGCAACCACACTCTGATTTCTCTCTATAAACGACTCCCTCCTCCATCTCATTCTATATGGCTCCAGGAAGCTGATTCTCCTCTTTACTCTAGTGGTGGAGCAATCTACCCGTACATGATCAATACATCCACAGTGCATTAGTCATCCCTCTTAGGCTCTGGAAAGACTCATCCAAACAGACAAGGATAAACAGATGGGCCACTCATGAAACAGAGTGGATTATTTATATCATTTTCTTCCATTTCCTAATTCTCTTTTTTTTCCGCCCTCAGTCCACACTTTCTGGAATTTGCTCTGAAGTATGCAGGTCCAGGTGATCTTTCCTGTCATCATCCTCAGATGTCTAAAAAGACAGAAATCCCAATGTCCCTTTATCCCTCTCCCCTGGGAACCACAGGTAAATGTAAGGAGCATAAAAACCCTAGCAATCAAAGAGAGTCCTTACTATTTGAACCAATTTCTGTATTGTCCCATAACTTCCATAATTGTACATTTTTTGCTGCAGAAGGATTTAAAACTTTGTAGTACTTTTTATTATATCAGGTTAAAGAACCCATTTCTTCTACATTTTGCAGCACCAGACTATTTCAGGTAATATCCCTTCCCTTTGGCCCTGGGCCTGTGTGCATTCAGTCTTTGGTCCTTTTTATGAGGAATAGTTTTATAGGCAGTTTTTTGATACAAAATGAAAAGTTTGTTCCTCAAAAACTTTAGATGCAACAGAACAGGTCACAGGATGGTGTGAACTATAGAGCAAAACCAGGTCCTGCTCTGGTTTTGGAGATAATTAAACAGCTCAGATCAAGTCTATGACAAAAATATCTGGTTTACTGATGATAAATCTTTACCCTCGTTATAGGTACATGATAAATTCACCTCAGCGTTATTAGAGAAATGTGACCAAGATGAAAACAAGAAAACACTTAGAAAAGATCATGGAATGAATTCCATGTAAACATGTATGGTATTATCTGGGCCCATCAAAACCAAATTGCAAAAGACACAAAGACAATTGGAGGTACGTTTCCACATGAGCATTAAATTTGAGTATTCTCACAAAGGATTTTCAAACATTTTTTGTTCAGGCCCAGAGCGTTTCACTTGCTGCCTCGCAGAGTTAAGGAGGCTACAGCAACAAATATCAAAAAACAAAAAAAGGTGGGGAGGGGAGCACCTTTGCCTCTCTTCACATAGTTTCACCCAACATATCTTCATTCCTTCTTGTGCTAGGCCACAACCACAGCCAGGCCTTCTAAAATGTCTCCTCCATGCAGCCCTCTGACTCCCATCAACTCTGGAGTTGATGGCCTTTATCAGATATCCCTCAGGTTCCTGAATGTTCAAACTGGCCTCTCAGTAAGCTGAACGTGTACTTACCTGGTTCAAGAAACATCCCTGTAAATGATGGACGTGCCCTGACCGGAAGAGGTTTATGCATCCTTCTGGAAATTGTCATCCTATGTGTCAGTCTCCCCAAGCAGGAAATGGACCCCGCACGGAGGCTCTCCAGACATGGCTACACCGATGCACCTTCCTTCATTCTTTGTCCACATTTTACAGTGAGGGACATGTCACAGGCTTTACAAATGTACATTCTGGCCTTCATATTCATAGTCTCTAGCCCAAAAGAGGGAACAGTAGTATCTATTGTCTCTGACTCTGGTTGTCTCTCAAGTTGTGTGCACGCCTTTGCATTTGTCTATTATATTGTGTATGTTACACTTGAGAAGTGTTGCTCAAAATTTCCTCTTAAAGTAAGTGATACAATTGTTTCTCAAAGGCCAGTTAGGAGCAGCTGATGAAGTTCAGTATTTTCTAAACATAAGGATACAGAGATATTCTGGGATTCGTTTCTCCCATAGCAACACTGATTTTTGTCAATAGTGGTCATAAGAAGTTAAGTAGAGTATTGCCTGTATCCTCTATGCTAATTTGCAGAGCAGAAATAGGAAGCAATTATGTGACAGTGGAAAAAACAAATAATTTTTTTCTCCAGATTATTTTTAGGATAAGAATATGAATGAAAACAATATCCTGTACTTCTGATTTTTAATGAATTTGGACTGACCTTCCCCTCAATGAGTACAAATTAGTAAGAATTTATTCAAATTGCCTTCTGTTCAACTCAGTTACTTTAAGCATTATCCATTTTAAGGGTGATTTCTAAATAGGTGCTTGAACCTCAATATAAATATCTTCTCCCTTATAATGCAAGGATTGACTACAATGTAGTGACATCTTAAAGTCAGAAAAATGCAGAAATATCCATCTAAATAAGAATCCATCCTTCAAAAAAGAGCAGCACATTTTTAGCCTCAGGAGATTATTCCAAAGAGTAAGTAACTAAAGAAACACTTTTAGAACTCATCTTCCCAGGTTGCATTTAGAGTTTAGGAGTTCAGAAAAAGTGCCTCACTTCTTTGTAGTCAGATCTTAGTTTTTGATCCAAAACTGTAATTTTAGCTTGATCTTTTTTGTTTCTGTTAAACTTGTACTTCATCTTTTATTTGATAACTGGTTGCTTATCTAACCCACTCCATACTTCCCTACATCATTCAGTCACTAAGTTCTGCCAATTTTACCTCTGAAATATTTATCCCATCCATCACTGTTTCCATAGCATTAGCACAATCGCTTCATCATGTCTCACCTGGACAGCTGTTGCCACCTAACTGGGCTCTTCACTTCAGTGTTGTCACCCTCAAATCCACCCTGCACACTGCCATCGGGGTAACCTATCAAAAAAAATCTGAATGAAATCTGAATGCATTATTCCCCTGGTTAAAATTCTTTGGTGGTACCCAGTCACTTACTGTCTAAGATTATTAACCTGGGATCCATAAACCTTCTCAGTTTGGCCTTCCGGGAGCATCTATAATTCTCTTGAATCTTTATACAGAATTTTGGGTGGATGTGCATCTATTTAGAGAAAGACTGTAGCTTTCATTGGTTTCCATGACCCAGCAAAGAAAAAGAACTGGAAGCTCCAAATCAAATTCACGCTCCATAATGTGGTTCACAAGACTCTCCAAACTCCGATCTCTGCCAACTTCTCTAGCCTCACCTCCATAACACTTCACCTTGCAATTGCTTGCCCAGGTCTAACCACATGCTTGTATTTATACTCACCAACATACATCTCATACACCACACTCTCCAAACTCCACTGGGAACACATCATGCTATTCCTCTCCATGTGCTTTTGTCTCTTCTATTTCTTCTACTTGAAACTCACTTCTTCCTCTCCTGGCTAACCCTAACCCCTGCTCATCCCACTGTCACATCCAAGTAAAGGTACACAGCCCTCTGACAATGCCATACAGTGCTGTTCACACTTCAGTCATTTCTCACACACATTGTGTTGCTTCTGTGTCTTTCTTTCCCACTGACCCTGAGCACCACAGGGAAAGAAAGGCTACTACTCATTTTTGCATCCCATATTCAATACCTTGAACTTAGGGTCTCAATAACTGTTTGTTGCATTGAACTGCAAAGGAGTAGACTATTTCAGCTTAGTCCTCAGTCATCTGTTAGGTAGCTGATGACAAAGGTCCCTGGCAAATCAATATCTGTTATATAGACTGAAAAATTGTTGCCCCATCCCTTACCCCCCAAAATTCATACGTTGGTTTCCTAACGCCTAGTGTGATGGTATTAGGAGGTGGGGCCTTCGGGAGGTAATTAGGTCATGAGAGTGGAGCCCTCATGAATGGGGTTAGTGTTCTTATGAAAATGTCCCTGGAGAGTTCTCCAGCCCTCTTTCTGCCATCCAAGGATACCAGAGGTAGGCAACCTGCAACCAGGAGGAGGGCCCTCAGTGGAAGCCGACCATGCTAGCACCCTGATCTCTGACTTTCCTGCCTCTAGTACCTGCCACAATAGTGTTCTGTTGTTTGTAAGCCATCCAGTCTATAGTACTTTGTTCTAGCATCCTGAACTAAAACAACGTCCTATAAAATTGATGCTACAAAAGCCAAAATAGATAATCATCTTCATCCTCTAGAATTGTGAAGGATTTAGTCAATAAGTCCAATAGCTACCTGAGCTCACAGTTCTAAGTGTCTCTGTTCTTCCAATGATCAACGCAAAACACAAGCAAGTGTGTGGTAGTTGTGGCAACTCAGAAAGCTTTTCCATACCCTCTTCTTCTGGTATAAACCCTGATGCCCTGGCCGCAGGGGTGGGTTATATCCCATCTCAGTCTACGCAAAGGGTATATGTTTGGTCCAAGCAAAGACAATTCCTTTCCTGGTATTGACATAGGAACACTATAACAAAGAGTCTTTCTGTATCCTAGCATGGCCAGATAAAATACAGAATGCTTGATTAAATTCAAATTTCAGATAAACAACAAATAATTTCATAGGGTAAGTATGGCTCAAATATTGCATGCGTTACATCACTAAGTTTCAAGGCGGGTTATTACACGGCAATAGATAATGTGGCATAGATTCGGTGCTAAAGATTATCTTCTTTTTTGTTATTTTGAAAATTATTTATTCATTTGGGAAATGAGCATAAATTTTTTAAAGATCTATTCTAAAAAAATGTGACAAATTAAGAAAGAGATGATCAACACCAAAGGACATTTCAAACTTGCTTAAGCAGGAAAAGGATCAAAGTGCCTCCATGTGGGTTCTCTAGGTGGCCTGGGCTTCCTCCTAGCCTAGTGGCTGCAGCATTAGCTGAATTTTCCTGGGATAGCTCAGAGTTTCAAGATCAAATATTCCAACAAACAGGATAGAAGCCATGAGGTCTCTCATAAACCACCTTGGAAGTCACAAGGGATCAATTCTGCCATGCTCCAGGGGTCAGAGCAGTCATAATCCCATCTGGATTCAAGGACAAGGACATAGACTCCACTTCTCAGTGGAAAGAGGGCCTGAGAATTTGTGAACATGTTTGGAAACTGCCATGGAATGTGAGGGAGACAGAGACGTAAACAGAGAGTGCAACAAAGGGTATTCTTTCTCTCCTGCCATATATAGTTAGATGAAACTTCTTTGTAGCTACACTTGACCTAGAGAGGCAAGTAATACAATGTCTTTATACAGATTTTTTACAAATTATAGTTACAGCCTTTTTACGTAACACCTTTTTTCCTCAGTCCCTGTTTTCTTTTGCTCTGTTTTGCTTTGTTTGTCATTAAGCAGGATGTAGATAAAAGAGTGTGAATTTACTAAAGGTAAAGATTTGATAAGAGGTGTTAAAAAATCTATGCCATTTACAGTCAATTCTAGCTTGATATAAAACGTTAGGAAATGAGACAAAAATTGCCTTTGAGTTGCAATCAGTGCCGAACAGAAAAAGCATATTTGGCGTTCCTTACTAAGATGAAGGGGTAATGTTTTCATAAGAAGAAACTGTCAAATGTTTATTAAATAAATGAAGCAGAAAACAAGCTTTCCTGCAGTTTCATCCATGCTTGGATTCTAATAACTAGCATTTATCCCTTGAATGAAAAGTTATATTTGTATCCAAGAAGAAAGGCTCCCCACTCTGCGCTTGGGATTTTTAGCTCTGAACAGTCTCCATTACTGATGAACTAAGCGGTTTCCTCTGCCATTTCACATTATTACTGTGTTCCTTTCGATGTCAGTGTTGACAGGAGTGATAAGAGCCTGGATGGGAAGGGGAGAGCCATGAGGGAGGGTCGTTCCGGGGGTGCCCAGTGGAGTGTAAAGGAGTTTGGAACCTGATAGACTAGAACAGAGATGAAATGAGGAACTCAAGTGATGAGCACTCATCAACATTGTGTAAGCACCTGAAAGTACACTCATGTCAAAACACGGATCTTAGGAAGGGATGAAGTTCATGTTGGAAGACAAATAAGGGGGAAAACAAGAAGGCTTTGGTTATTATCTCCATCCTGATAAGGTTTTGGAATCTGATCTGTGTTTTATGTAAGAGAAGCAACGTGCTTTTGCTGAGCCCAAACTGGGATTCAGAGATTGACTGTTCTGGTGAACTGGCAATACAATAGATGTGGGGCTGGCAGATTTTTTTTTAAGCTAAAGAAGGAGGGAAGATGGAAGATATCTTAGTCCATTTGGGTGGCTATAACAAAGTACTAGACTGCGTGGCTTTTAAACAACAGAAATCTATTTCTCAAAAGTCTGAGATCACAGTGCTAGCATGGTCAGGAGGGGCCCTCTTCTGGGTTCCAGAGTTCTCATTTTATCTTTACATGGTGGAAGAGGCAAGGGAGCTCTATGGAGCCTCTTTTATAAGGGCACTAATCCCAATCATGAGGGCTCTGCCCTCATGACTTAATCATCTCCCAAAACACCTGCTCTTAATACCATCACCTTGGGGGTTAGGTTTCAACATATGAATTTTGTGGGGGACACAAATATTCAGACCAGAGCAGAAGAGTTTGGGAAACTGAGAAAGAAACAAAAAAGCAACAAAGAAAATCTCAAGGTGATGTGTTGGCATCTGCCCCCTCTCTGGTCTGAGAGACTGGTTGGTGGCCCCTATGGAGAGCAAGGTTCATTTCAGAAGCAAGAAGGGTTGTGTTGGCGAAAGACTGTGAAATTCTGCGCAGGAGCAGTGCGGTTTTGGAGCTCAAGCGCAGGATTGTATACATGGCATGCAGCCTAGGTCCCAGGCAACTTCCCCTCCAGGTTCACTGAAGAGAACCACCAGCAGAGCATGACCATGGCCGGTAGAGCAGCTTTCTTACAAGGGGGCTGGCGACAAGCACAATGGCAAAGTGACTTAGTGGGTTGGAGTAGAAAAGCACAAGCAGACTTGCTCCTAAATACATAGTTGACATCCTTAGGGACTCCCAGAGAACAGGAGAAATCTAGTGGGCAGGAGACTGAAGCCCTTCTGTCAGGCAGATAGACCCAAAGACTTTTCGAAAGACCATAGAATCTGATCATTAGTGTTAATGTGACTTCATTTGCCCCTTCAGGCAGTGAGAGTTTGCACTGTTCAGATCGCATAAGGAGAGGACTAGTAATTGAAACTATCACTATGGTCATTATCCTGATGTATAATATGCAGCCATGATTAAAACCTGTGGCCATTTAGAAATTAGAAATGAATGAATCCAATAAGAATTGCAGGGTAATTATACTGGGGGAATAATTTTAGAATATAAGAAATAATCCAAAACTACTTTGAGCCAAGGCTCCAATCCCTCACATTGCTCGAAAAGAGAAATGGACAAGTGACTTAAGAAAATAAGAATCCATTCACACTTTATATGTCCCCAGACACCTTTGAAGAGATTTCACTGGAGGAGACCAGGCATATTCTGCATTTTGAGGAGTGGGGTGTGGGTTGCCCCAGTATACTGTTTAGCAGGTACCTATTTAAAGAGCAGGACAACCAGGAAATATCAGCTCTATCCACACGGATGAATCCATCCATCCACTCACTGTGGGAGTGAGGAAAGGCATTTTGGAACCAATCAATCCCTCTGGTGCCCACTCTTGGTGGGTTTTCTACTTGCACATACATAAGCACACACATGCACTGTTTGAGGCCACAAAAGAGTAGCTGAGGGACACAGCATCTTGGTCACATAACTGAAGATGAAGACTGAAAGAATATTTAGCATATTTTATTCATTCTCCTCCTATGCCCAATAAGACAGTTGTATGTTGCCTTTTGACAGCCAGAGGTTTTTATTTCATTGAACGTTAGATCAGTGTGAACCACTGAAGATATGGAGGCAAGGGTATTTTGAGCAACTTCAGAACCACCAACTTAATTGGAACATCAAACCAAGGCCATCACACGATTTCTATGGCTGTAGTCTCGTTTATTGCCCTATGTAATTTTTACTGACATACACGATTTCTTCTTCCATCAACTCTTTATATCCTTTCACAGGAAAGTCTACCATTCTAAAGATGAAGTAAACAGCAAAAAGCATATTCAATTTTATAAAACCTTCTAAACCATTACATAGTATTATATATGTTTATGTTTCTGATAAAACCAAAATTACAAATCATGGCACAAAATCGTACAAAATTTACACTATGATTTATAATTTTGTTTTTCTCCTGATTTTATCCAAAAAGCTGAAAAGTCATAATTCTGCCACCTGCTTTCAGATAACTAGTTGGTCCTTATTCCTCTCCTATAACCCTTTTCCAAACATTAATATTTGCATTTGTAAATCTAAAAAATCAAAAGCTTTTTTTTTTTTAAGGAAATGCTTTCACTTTCATTATAAGCAGCTCTGAAATCCAGTTATGCATTGCAATATACCCTAGGGTGCTAGTGGAGATAACTTCAAAACACAAGCCTAAAAAAGCAAGCCTAGGTTAGACCTTAGAAATTAGGAAACTAACCAGAATCCTGTCTCTACCAAAGATTGTTATCATTTACCAGTAGCATCGTGGAATTGCTAAAAAGTCCTATTTAAGGGCTTGGAAATCAAAATCATATCTGTTGTCAGCCATCTATGGGTGCCTAACAAACCATCCCAGAATTCATTGTTTTAAAACAGCAACTGTTTTCGTTGGCTCACAATTCTGAAAGTCAGAAATTTAGACTAAGCTCCGCTGAATGGTTCTTCTGCTGGTCTCACCTAAGTAGGATGAACAACTCCTCTTGGTTTCCTTGGGACTTTCCCAGGTTTAGCACTGAAAGTCCAGCATCCCAGGAAATCCATCAGTCTCAAGCAAAACAAGACAGTTGGTCACCCTGTGCCTGGGGTCACTTACGTGGACATCATCTGGTGGCTCACCTGGAGCTGGATGGTCTAAGATAGTCTTACCTACACATCTAGTAGTTGGTGCTGTTTGTCAGCTGGGCCATGTGTCTCCAAAAGGTTAGCCCAGGCTTCGTCACATAGGAGCAGGCTTCTAGAAGAAGTAGGAGAGAGTGCAAGCTCCAGTGGACAAGGCTTCTGCTTGCACCACATTTGCTGATGTTAGCTAAATCAAGTCACTTGGCCAAGTTAGTCAATCTTTTGCTGAGGAAGATTCATCCTGAACTAACATCTATGCCAATCTTCCCTTTTTTTTTTCTGCTTGAGGAAGATTAGCCCAGAGCTAACATCCATGCCAGTCTTCCTCTGTTTTGTATGTGGGTTGCCGCCTCAGCATGGCTGACGAGTGGTGTAGATCTGCACCTGGGATCCAAACTGGTGAACCCAGGCTGCCAAAGTGGAGCATGCCAAATTTAACCACTATTCCATAGGGCCAGTGCAGCCTAGTGGAAGAATTAAGAAGAACAATGATGCTGAGGCATAGATCCCAGTCACTTGTCCAGTAGGACTTCCTCAGATAGCAGAGAGCAGAGAGAGGAAGCCTCAGCTTACTCAGTTCTGCTGGCTCTAGGCCTGGGCACTGAGTGTTGAACCTCTTTACTTACCCAATCCTTTCCGTTTACACATTATCAGAGTCATTTCTCCCATTATACATCCATAGTCCCAAGTTGGATGAGTCAAGAGAAAGCATAGCATTCTATGATTGGAATCCAATTTTCCCTCCACTTCCGCATCCTGGCCTTCCAAAGAGGTCCTCTTTCTCCCAGTCCAGCATCTACTTCATTCTTTGCCCCTAGAGTGACCACCTCCTTGCATAACAGAAAAGTAACAATCATCCCTCATCCCTACATCTTCATTACACAATAAAAGGTAAGAAAATTATATCAAAAAATCAATTTTTAAAAAATAAATGATACAAATGAATTTATCAGTAATTTATCCACTCTTTTCAAAATTCTAATTAAATAATGATTTAGAAGAACAAAATTGTTAGCAAAAATGCTATGTTTTAATCTACAATATCATTTTACCGAACAACTGAATTCTAGTTGAAAACAATTCTATTTTGGCTATAATTGTTCTAAGTCACAGGCCAACTAAAAATTTCTAGTTCCATAGCTGAAAATTATGTGGTTCATCTCTATGTTGACTGACTTGGTATAATTAAGTCCTGAGGGAAACTGTGCCATTTCATTTCTGATCAAATTCACATTGCAATCTCATGTCCAAAATTCTCAATGTAGTCACTAAAATGAATGGAAATTGACAGCCAATTTATTTTCTAAGAGGCTAAATTGAAGGTTTTCTTTAGATTTCTGGACATAAGTCTTAATTATCGGTAAATTTTAAAAATAAATTTTTATGTATATTCATCCTTTAGTATGATTTTTTTTATTATTCTGATCCGCAAAGCACACACAAGATGCGTTAAAATTTGAAATAACACTTCCTGTCTGAAAATGCAAAAAGTAGGCAAAAATATCCTGAAGAAAGTTTTCTTATTAAAACTCCACCATTTTTTCACATATAGGGGAAAGGATTAAAATGTGAAACAGAGAATATTAAGATCAGCAACTCCTTAGAATGTTGTGGAAACCATAGGTGAGCCTACAAGAATTGAGAACTACATCTCGGTTTAGTGAGGACAACCAACTACACACTTTAAAAAATGCTTTTGCAAATGAGAACAGGAAGGGAACCAAATAAAGAATAGTTCTAGTGCACTTTTGCAATATAGCCTCATGAATTCAAAGCCAGCAAAGTTTGGAACATAAAATTTGATGTAGAAAAGTAAACTAGTATACCATTAGTAAAAAGGAAAGCATATTTACTACCTGGTTCAATAGCCTTACTATAAAATAGAAAATTGATTTCCATTAAGTTTTCAAACATGTCACACTTCTATGGCCTGAAGAATAAAGAATCCTCAATAGGAACATGTAGCTTCATGGTTATATTAATTTTAAAAGGCATCCCGAGGATGATAGGAGTTTTTTAATAGGGAAACTTAAAAGCTGTTTTGTCATGTTATGAGCAATGCTCCTCAAGTACATTAATATGTTAAACGTTATATGGACACAGGGCCACATTAAAACTCATCTATGTGGTGTTAACGTTCCCAGGGGGAATAAAAACCAGTAAGAATATTTTATAAGAAATCAAGGAATATGAAGATAAACAAATGAGAGATTGTGGGAAATGGGACCAGTGGGGAGAGTTGCTAGCAATTAGTATTATATTTACAATGGAAAACAGAGATCAGAAAAATGTGCTGAAAATAATAAACTGCTCTTCTTCATTTCCTCTGAGGAGAAAATGATGCGATATTAAAATCTTTTACCTTTAATACATGAGGATACAGCCATCCTTCTTCTCTTGACTTCAGTGCAACATTGCACAATAGTCAACTCGTATTTGTGCAGCCGGGTATGAAGTTCAATCCACAAACTCAGATGTGCGTGATATAGCACAATATTAAATTTTCTTGAGTGCCACTTACATCCAACTCTGAGTTCCTTTCACAAAAGTAATAGGAAGTTTAGTCTCTCTTATTAGGGAAGTTCCCCCTTCTCAGGGAGGGCAATGGCTCTAGAATCTAATTAGGCCAAATTATCAAAGTTGTCCTTCTGATCATAGTCACCAGTTCACAATGGTTGCCACCAAGACCCCTAATGCCTAAGCCATTTGTTTTCAAATCTAGCAGTTCTGCCAATTACACACAAAATAGTTTGTCAAAGCTAAGAGTCCCCGTGCATGGGATATATCCTCCCTACATGCTCCCCACAGGAGGTCTTGCCATCTCCCAAGGGTACTTCCACAGTGCAGGGTGGGGGCCTCCGTCACCTCAGAACTTGACTGCTTCTCCCTCTCTCCCTTCCCTCTCTGGCACACCTTGCACGATCTCTTCAGATTGCTTAGGCTCCCTTAAAAGTAGAAGGCGCAGCTTCTATTTTAGCTTCTTCTGTTTATCTTCCATTTTAGCAGCTTCTTCTTCGCAAGCCACAAAAATCACTGAGGCTGATGTCCTGATATGCTTTGGGCTTGAAATGAGAAGGGGGGTGGCAATCAAAGTGAAACAACAAATACTGATTAATTTATCAATAATTGTGTTGCATTGACAGTGCCTATTTCATGTGCCATAGGAAGGTTTAGCACCCTCTCTGTGAGGCGCTACACTGGGCACTTTGCATGCATCCTCCCCTTATGCTCTGGCTTCAGCAGGACTGGCCTTCTTCCTGGCCTTCTTGTTACTATTGTCCTTCCCGACGCCATCTTTGTACACCATCCTCCTTAGCCTCAAACCCATCCTTTATTCCTCTTTCTTTCCATTGGTTTTGGGTTTTTTAAAATCATTTACCCTGTGAAACTTTTCAACAATTCTTCTATAAATATTGTCATAATAATGACATGTCCTTGGCAATTTTTGCCTGTAGACTGAAGTATACTAACACTTTATGATAGATCTGTAATTTCTTGGTAGGATTGCTACTTTTTTCTAATTCTCCTCTTACTTTATCAGGCCGTAAATCATTGGGCGTGGATTGGAATGAAACATGAACTGAAGCTTCAGGTTAGGACACAATTTACAAATGAACCTTTAACTTCCATAAGGGGAGAAATAAGTCAATTTTCACACTTCTACTCTTTGTAACAAACCAGCATGTCGAATTACAAGAATTTATCTTAAAAATACACTCACACACATGCAAATGATGTATTTGTAATGTTATTCACTGTAGAAATTTTGAAATAGCAAAGTATTGAAAATAATATAAATGTTCACCAAAAATATACACATGTATATGCACAATGGACTAATGAGCAGATGTTAAAATAAAACAAAGAAGCTCTTTTTAATATGGTAGGATGGTTAAATATATTAGGTAGTTTTTAAAAATAGGTAAATTTTTAAAATTAGGTAAGGAACACTGTGTGTAGCATACAATCATTTGTATAGAAAAGGAATAAAAAGAAGATTTATTTATCTTTGCCTATATGAGCATAAAATACCCCTGAGAAGACACCAAAGAAATAATAATGGTTGCTTATGATGGCAGAAATAGAGTGGCAGGGGATACAAGTAGGAGCAAGGACTTTTTATAAACATGTGAATGTATTATCTAGTCAAAATTAATAAATATTTTTAAATGTTTTTAAACAAAAATGAATGGATGGATCTGTGAGCTTCCCCATCTGAACAAGATGGAGTAATATAGGTCAGATTTATCCTCCCACCTGCAAAAACAAATAAAACATATGAATCAGTGGTTTTCAAGATCCTGGACATTTGGCAATGAAGAACATTGATCCCTGGGAGATGGGGAACAAAAAAGGTGAGGCTTACTATCACCCAAGCTCACTAAGTTGAGAGAGTTTCCAGGCTGTGGTATAAGGAAGGGGAACCCAGGTGGGGCCCAGCCTAATTTGGTATGGAGCTGAGATCTGGGGAGAAGAGGGCAGCTAGAATTTCAAGGGCAGAATAGCTTGAGAAGAGAGCTACAGAGAGAACTCCAGAGATCTGCATAGGGTACCCCTTGAATATTCAGTTAAGTACTGATAAGATTATGTGTGTGAAGAAATGACTCAAGACTGGGGGGGAAAAACCCTCAAAAGAATTAGAAGTAACAGGCCACAGAATGTACACAAAGCTGGAAATAGTATTTGTTCCCACCAGCCAGACTGAAAAACCTAATGATTTACAGGACATTGAGTAGAGCACAGAGAAGGGTCTTGCCTTAAGAGTGGTGAATAATTTACCCTACAATATGCACTGCTTCAGTCCTGCCCACTAAATCTTAAGAGAAAAAACCAAGAAGAGTCAAACTATTTCCAAGTAATGTAACTGCATCCCAGAGCAAAGCTCAAAAATGTTTAAAAGACTATCTAAACATCCAGCACCCAAAAATGTAAAAGTTCTAGAACCCAGTGAAAAAATGACCGGGCATACAAAGAAGCAACAATATATGGCCCATAATGAGCAGGTAATTCAATCAACTGAAACTAAGAATTGACTAAGAATTAACATTTAAGGACATTAAGACTGAAATTATAACAGTATTCTATACATTCAAAAAGTTAAGTAGAAACATGTAAGATATAAAAACACCAAAATAAAAATCCTAAGAGTGAAAATGAAGTGTGTGAGATTAAAAAATGCTTTGGATGAGATTATCAGCATATTAGACATTACGAAAAATAAAAAAGATTAGTGAACTTGAAGATATAACAATAGAAACCATCCAAAATGAAACACAAAAAGAGAATTTTTTAAAATCAACAAAATGGATAATTGGAGTCTCTGGAGAATATGAAATAAGGTTAAGAACAGAAAGAATGTTGGAAGAAATAATGGATGAAAATTGTCCATATTTCGAGAAAACTATACATACAGATCCAAGAAACTAAAGTAATCCAAAACACAAGAAACTGTGCCAAGAAAACTATGAATCATGTGTCATGCCTTAATAAAATAGCTCAGGGGCCGGCCCGGTGGTGCAGCGGTTAAGTTCGCACGTTCCGCTTCTTGGTGGCCCAGGGTTTGCTGGTTTGGATCCCAGGTGCGGACATGGCACTGCTTGGCACACCATCCTGTGGTAGGCATCCCACATGTAAAGTAGAGGAAGATGGGCATGGATGTTAGCTCAGGGCCAGGCTTCCTCAGCAAAAAAGAGGAGGACTGGCAGTAGTTAGCTCAGGGCTAATCTTCCTCAAAAAAATAAAAATAGCTCAAATCCAATGACATAGGGAAGATCTTAAAAGCAGCCAGAGGAAAAAAAGATTCGTGTACAGAAAAACAAAGAAAAGAGAACAACACATTTCTCGTGGGAAACAATACAAGAGAGAAGAGAGTGGGCAACATCTTTAGAAGACTGAAAGAAAAAAGCTGTTAATCTATTATTCCATAGCCAACAAAAGTATCTTTAAAAAATTTAGGCAAAAAAGATATTTTTATATATGCAAAACATGAACAGCTCCATCACCAGCACACTCCCACTACAAGAAATATTAAAGGAAGTCCTTAGGCAGAAGGATGAAAATCTGGATCTACACCAAAAAATTAAGAAAACAGCAATGGTGTTCATAATATAATTTCATATATAGGAAATTTTATTATTTGAATCTTTTTAAAAAATAACTGACTGCTTAAACAAAAATAATACCATAACGTGGGGCTTATAACATATGTAAAAGTAAAATGTATTACAATAAAGTACAAAAGTTGGAGGAAGAGAAATGAGCACATACTATCAAAAGGTTCTTATAATATATGTGCAACGGTATAATATCACTGGAAGGTAAACTGTGATAAAAAATAAAGATGTATGAAATAAACTCTGCAGCAACAACTAAAACAGCAAAGCAAGGAGTTTTTCATAAGTCAAAAAAGAATACTAAATGGAATCATGAAAAATATTCAATGAATCAAAAAGAAGACAGGAAAAGGGGGAAAAGGAAACAATAAATGGAACAAATTGAAACAAAGAAGAAGATGATGGATTTAAGCCTAACCACATGAACAGTCATATTAAGAGTAAATCATCTAAATGACTCAGTTAAAAGGCAGAGATGGTAAAACAGCGAGATGCAAGTATATGCTGCCAAGGAGAAAACTTTGACTATAAAGACACAAATAGTTTTAAAAGTAAAAAGATATAAAAAGTTATAAATATTAGTGTTTAGATCATACTAATCTAAAGAAAATTGAAGTGTGGGTGGGCCCAGTGGCATGGCAGTTAAGTTCATGCGCTCCACTTTGTCGGCCAAGGGTTCATGGGTTCGGATCCTGGGCGCAGACCTATGCACCCATTAAGTCATGCTGAGATGGCATCCCACATATAAAATAGAGGAAGACTGGTAACGGATGTCAGCTCAGGGACAATCTTCCTCACCAAAAAAAAAGAAAGAAAACTGAAGTGGCTATATTAGCATCAAGACAAAATTGATGTCAGAGCAAAGATATCATCAGGAATGATAAAAGTCATTTCATAACGAGAATGAAGTCAATTAATCAAAATCCTAAACATTTATGCACCTATTAACAGAGCTACAAAATACACAAAGCAAAACACTGATAGAATAGCAAGAAGAAACAAACAAATTTAGAATTATAGTCATAGATTTCAATATCCCTCTCTCATAGTTGATAGAACAATGAGACAGAAAATCAATAAGAATATAGAAGACTTGAACAACACTGTCAAACAAGTTTACCCAATAAATATTTACAGACCATCCACTCAACAGTAACAGAATACTCATTCTTGTCAAATATATGTGGAACATTAACCAAGGCAGACTGTATTCTCAGCCATTAAAAAGTCCCAATAAATTTAAAAGGATTCAAGTCACACAAAGCATATTCTCTGACCACAATGGAATTAAATGAGAATCAATGATGGAAAGATCTCAAAAATATCCCCAAATATTTGGGAACTAAATCACATGCTTCTATATAACACCAGAGGTCAAAAAAGAAGAAAACAAAAGGGAAATTAGGAAGTATTTTAAACATAATGAAAATGAGAACACTACATATTACATTGTTGTCAGATTCTGCTAAAGCAGTTCTTAGGGAAGATTTACAGTACTAAGCATCTATCATTAGAAAAAAAGAAAAGTCTCGCATCAATAATCTCAGCCTCTACCTTAAGTAACTAGAAAAAGAAGAGCAAATTAATACAAAGTAGAAGAATTACAATAATAAAGACCAAAGAGAAATTAATGAAATATAAAACAGAAAAACAATAGAGAAAATCAACGAAACTAAAAACCAGTTCCTGAGCAGATCAATAAAATTGATAAACCTGATTTGGAAAAAAAGAAACAATGCAAATAAGCTCAAATTCATTAATTGTTATGCAAATGTAAAATAAAGCCATAATAATACACCACTATATTCCTCTTGTAATACTAAGCTTCAAAAGATCGCTCATGGGGCCAGCCCACAGCTGAGTGGTTAAAGTTTCACGCTCTCCACTTCAGCAGCCCAGCTTGGCAGGTTCAGATCCCAGGTGCAACCTACTCCACTCATCAGCCTTGCTGTGGCAGCAACCCACATACAAAATAGAGGAAGATCGGCACAGATGTTAGCTCAGGGCTAATCTTCCTTGAGCAAAAAAAAGGAAGATTAGTAACAGATGTTAGCTCAGGGTGAATTTTCCTTACCGAAAAAACAAACAAACAAACAAAAAACACTGCTCATATCAAGTATTGATGAGGTTGTGGAGCAGCTGAGACTCACTCACTGCTGGTGGGAATATAAAATAGTACAACCCCACTTTGGAAAATAGTTTGGCAGTTTCTTAAAAGGTTAAACATACCTACTATATGATCTAGTCATTCCACTCATAGGCATTTTCTGGAGAGAAATGAAAGCATATGTCCACACAAAGATTAGTAACACAAAATTCATAGCAGCTTTATTTGTAATAGCCCAAAACTGGAATCAACCCAAATGTCCATCAATATATGAACCAATAATCAAACTGTGGTGTATTCATGCAAATGGAATACTACTCAGCCATGAAAAACAGAATGAACTTTTAATACATGCTACGACAGAGATGAATCCCCCCAAAATTATACCGAATGAAAGAAGCCAGACCCCCGAGAAAAGAATATATACTGTATGATTCCATTTATAAAAAATTCTAGAAAAATGAAAACTAACCTATAGTGACAGAAAGCAGATCAGTGGTTGCGCGGAGAAAGGGAATGAGGTGAGGGTCAGGTGGGAGAGATTACCATGAGGAAACTTGGGGACGACGGATATGTTGATCTTCTTGAATGTGGTGATCACTGCACAAGAGTATACATAAGTCAAAACATCAAACTGTGCACTTAAAATACGTGCAATTCATTGTATCAACTATGCGTCAGTTAAACCGCTTAAAATATTCATGGACAAATATGAGTAAATAAATAAATAAAAGGTTTGTTTCTTACCTGTCATTCACACTAATCAAGGTAGGAGATACTAATTTATTCGAGGCTTGGGAAAAACATCAATGAAGATAATAAAGATTCACTTGAATTTATTTTAGTATGTCTAAAATTAACCTGAAAAACACTACATGGTTTGTTTGTTTTTTTAATAAATTCACTAAGAAAACAAGATATTGTGTTTCCAACAAATTATTCACAATAAAAAATGAATATAGGACTTTCTCTTGTTCAATATCTACAATAATTCTCTATGATAATCTAGTTTTGAGGTTCATTCTGCACAGTGTAAATTTTGACCCACTTTAATCTCATGTTTCACACAAGTTCATGAGAATATATCTGTAGGACTTAAGATCGTTCTATTTGTGGTTCGGATTGAATAGGATTGAGAATTTCTGATCCCTTATGCCCAAGCTCTGCAGAAGCAAAGGTTACACTGGGGTAATGGCGAACTTCACTGGGGAACTTCACTCAATAGATGTTACAGTTCTAATTTGCTCCAGTTACACTTGTAATTCTGCTCTGAAATGCAGCATGTGGAAAATGGAAAAATACTAGGCTGCTGGAGAGAGGGATAAAGTAAGGTATGTCTGGTTCTAGGACTTTTATTTCAAACAAAATAAAAACTTGCGTGAGATTCTTTGTTATTTTTTGAATCCTGCTTGCTTTTCTAGGTAGAAAAACAAATCCCTCTTCTTACCTTGTAATCTTGCCATCCACATAGAGTTCAAACGTTAAAAAAATTTTTAAACTAAAGTAATTAGGCCAAGTATCATCTTAACTTGGAAAGTCTTTGAAATATATCATACGCTTAAACAAATTCAAGTTTATGTTGCTCAAGTGCCTCATAAAATGTTATTAAGAGCAAGTCCTCAGTTGGTCTATAAATTGGTATGACTAATATGTTTACATGTATTTCAAAATGTGTATCTTCAACATTTAATGCTTTGTGCTCTTATTTATAAGTATCCTTCATTTCAAAATTTTTCAAAACTGTCACAAAAGCTATGTTGACAATGTGTGTTTTCTATACATTTGCTTGGTCTGCATAAGGGCATTATCTAATCGTTTTATAGCCACGTTTATGTAGTTGTCTCTCTTCACCCCCCAAACATTGAAACAGAAACAGTGTTGTGGTAAACAGCTCAAAGGCTGTGAAATCAGAGGACCTGGGTCCAGCCCCAGTGCCACCACACACTAGCTGCAGCCTTGGGCACTGTTCCTAACCTCTCTCTGTCTCTTTCTTCAAACAGTACATAGGGATAATATTCACGGGATCGCTGTGAGGATTAATCAAGAGAACTGGATAAAGTTCTTGGTTAAAAGCCCAGCACATAGAGAGCACACAAAACAGCAAGAGCTACCTTTAAACTGCAAACATTTTTAGTGCAGAGTTCTACGATTATAAATTATGTCATCACATAGCAAAACGTGTCCTAGCAGCAGTAGAAGACTTGAAAATTATTATTTGATCAAAAGGAACATTTTTCAGAAAGACTAAAAAGAATAATATAACTAAAGTGAAAAGACCTGGTTTAAATTCCCACTTCGGCATGTTAGTTAGGTAATCAATTCTGGTTGGTTATTTCACTCTAACGGACCATCTCATAGTCTGTAAAATGGACTTGACTTGTACACATAGATGCTTCCTGAGAGAGTAAATCAAAGATATTTTCTATATTTCTGTCTCTCTGATAGTATAAGATCCTTTTCACTTTGAGGAAAAGCCATAAAAATGACTGATAATTCTCAACATATCAGTCACTAATAGTCAAGTATTTCTCTCTAACGATAAACATGTGGAGCAAATGTGGCTCTACAGGGCATTTGTTGCGTTAGAACCTGAACTGCAAAGTTGAAAGCTCATGAGGGTTCCAAGAGCCACTGGAGACCCAATGAGAACTCACGGAAAGCCAGTGCTGAAAAGCTCCATCCAGTTGACCACTGAAACATATCTTGAAGTTTGTATTTTCTCCCCAAGCAAAATGCCATTGCCTCTAATGTTCATAGTCCTTTAAACATTATTTTATTTATTTCACAGGTCTCCTGTTATGGCTGGAGGTCTCTTTGCTGTGGATCGAAAATGGTTTTGGGAGTTGGGTGGCTATGACCCAGGTTTAGAAATCTGGGGAGGAGAACAGTATGAAATCTCCTTTAAGGTAAGTCACCAGATCCTCTTCACACTGTGTCTATGTAATTTTGACAATTCTGATAGGATAGCATCATTTTGTTTTGTGACTTATGTTGTGAGATAAAAACAAAAGCAGACATGTCACCTTCCCAAGTCAGCTTTCAGATGAGAGAAGCTACTTCTTTCTAATGTTTCGGTGAGGTTTAGCCATGCCATCAAAGTACATCAAAGAAATAACTCAGAATCCCATCGGCAGGCAGGAAATTTGGTGTGCCAACAGATCTACTGCTCCACTGACCAGTGCATTCTCTCTGAAGCACTTCGAATACATAGATAAAAGGACTAAGATAAAATAAATTGAATTATTGGACTTTTTCCCTTTGTATTTGTTCTAGAAACAATAGTTCACATTTTTGTTACAGTTATTCCATAATTTCAATAACAAAAGAGTAATTTAAAGATATGAATGACAAATTAAAGCTATTCTTCATATAATTCCAAAAGAAGAAAGTTTTTTACTTATTTTAATCTGAAACTGCACGTCTCTACTTGCTTTGATCATAAGTACTCACTAAAATTATGTATTTTATTACGTATATGTGTATATACACACATATACAATAGAATATCAAATTTCAATGTTTATAAATGAAAAAATTTACCACAACATGTGAAGACCAGATAAACAAAGCAGAATAAACTGTGCAAATGTTGTACCTCAAACCTCCAAGATGTTTTTTGAAAAAGTAGTCTTACAAAAACAATTCATTTTTTCTTTTTTCCTTTATCATTGTCAGTATTTATATAGAAGATAGATTGCTTCTTAAAAGATTTATCATACAAACTCTTATTAGATAAATCTGATTTTCCTAACTACTTACATTATAAAACCAAACCAATTCTTGCTAAAGAAAAATGTGTATCCTGAATGTAATAAAAGTCAAACTTAAGAATCCAGCTAAACATTTTGAATTTATGCATTAAAAGATCGTAAAACTGATTTTTATAAAACTGTGACAGCTTATATTCAATGTGTTAACAGAAACGTTATACTGTCCTCAAAATGTCATAAAATAAATATCCCCGAAGAGAAACTCAGGAAACTTGATTGCAGGCTTCAGGACATTTCGAATTTTTCATCTCCCTATGCTGGCGTAAACCTTGAAATACTACTGTTTAAATTAGTGCTTTTTTTTCACCATCATTCAAACACATCTAAACATCTAAGGTACTTTATTCTTAACCTTTTTATAGATACCTTGTTTTAAAACCTTGAGTTTACCAATGTGTTTTGGGTTCCTCTGTTATAGTAATAGCTGTACACTTGTCACAACGTGTATGGCAAAAGGTAATAATGCATAGTAATAGTGACAGAAATAGTGTGTCCTACATTCACTTAGTAAATATACGTGCCAAAGGCTGATCTAAGTGCTTTATATGCATTATCTAACATAAAATCACAACTCTAAGGAGTATTATTCCGTTTTACAGATAAAGAAACTGAAACAAAATTTTAAAGATTTTAGATTAATTTTTTTTAAGGTTTACAGATTAAGTAAACTACCTAGGGAGGTTGACCCCATGGCCTAGTGGTTAAGTCCCCGCGTTCCGCTTTGGTGGCCCAGCGATTCACCGGTTTGGATCCTGGGCATGGACATGGCACGGCTCATCAGGCCATGTTGAGACGGCATCCCCCATAGCACAACTAGAAGGACCTACAATTAGAATGTACAACTATGTACTGAGGGGCTTTGGGGAAAAAGAAAAAATAAAACAAAGGTTGGCAACAGATGTTAGCTCAGGTGCCAATCTTTAAAAAAATAAAATAAAATAATAAACTACCCAGTGTCACTAGGGATTAAAATGGTCCATTTCTGCTTAATTGCAGAAATTCAGAAACATAAAATTGACTATTCACCCAGAACTATTCTAGAGTTCATTGTCAACTTTTGATCTCTACTTAATGGCTCCTTTCATTGGACAGAGGCGAGTATCTTCATTATAGTCTAATAGTGTAGCAGCAAACTTTCTTCAGCCTCTGACGAAATACTATTGATTATCAGATATTGCCCGAAGCTGGGTGCAAAGTTTACAATAATACCTTCAAATGGAAAAAGAGAATATTACATTTGACCCCAGCATTAAAGAAAAAAATGGTATTGCTATTTGCGATATCATCAGGATTCAAGGGATGCTTTTTACTTTTCACCAGTTTGAGATGTTTTTCTCAAATTCTATTAATTCATGAATTCTTCCAGTTTAAAAATGTTATTTAAAAAATTTCTATTAAGCAGGAGACACGTGGCTCTGAATAATGAACTGGATGATGGGTAAAATTGCTATTTAAAGTCTGGAAGGTTAGCAAAATATACATTTGCATTCTAAATCACAAAGGACAGACATAACAAACATAGACAAACATAAACTCGAATCTCTCACTTCTCTGTCACTTGTATCTACCACATCTCTTCTGGGTGACCTGAGATTTTATTACTCCGTTTCCTAGTTATCTGTCATTCTGAAGGATATAATTGGGATGCAGCCCCGTCGTCCTTGTCTGGAAACCATGGCAACAGTGCTGGGAGTTCAGGACTAAATTGCTCCAGGTTGTTCGGACCAACAGCTTCTTTGGCAACAGCTATGACTTAACAGGGTCTCATTCCAGACGCATCCCTTCATTCTCTGCGCTATTGTGTGCTGACCTTGGGGTTCCTGTCCCTCTCTATTAGTATCTGTAAGATGAGGGGGGCAAACTTAAACAGGCTTTATTAACGGTATTAGTAAAAGAGAAAAATCAAACATTCATCTGCATTTTTGGACATATTCCATGAATTGTGATTAACTTTACAGTGGAAAGCACTGTAAGATATACACGGTCAGCACTTAAGGCTTGAGAAATATGTATGGATAACTGAGAGTTCACTAGTCTATTTCACACCATAATACAGAAATTGTTTGAAGTCAAGAACTTAAAAGCTCTAATTCAGAAGATTCTATCTATGGTTGTTATCAGGTATCTTTGCTTGCTGTTTGATCTTCAAGCAAAAAAATCATTTCGCTAAACTTTGTGACAAGATTCCATCAGTGAACAAAAATATTTCCAGAAAACTGAGATGAAGAAATGGAGACAAAGTTTTAAAGATTTTAGATTAAATTTCTTTTTACTTTTACAGACTAAATAAACTACCCAGTGTCACTTAGGGATTAAAATGCTCCATTTCTGCTTAATTGCAGAAATTAAGGGCTGAATTTTATATTATTTATATTATATTTATTACTTATATTAAGTGCTTAATTTTTGGTCAAACAGTGTTTAGAGTGCTCCTCAATTCTATCTCTGTATATATCTTTCCTTCTTTTTTCTAACCTCTGATTAGGTGAGTAGATTTCACGCCATAACATAAAAGCCAACACAGTATAATTTTCAGGAATCAGTTAAAGAAAAGAGCTCTCTAGAGAAATGATCTGTCTGCACTTTGCCCAGTCTTCAATCTCTTTTAATATGAATCTGAACTCCTCCATGGCCCAGAATTATCCAGTTGCCTTTCAAATGTTGCTGGGTTAGCCAGCTGCTAGGGAGGAGAAGGTGGTATTTAGTCAGTCATTCAACAAGCTTTTATTGAGCATCTAATTTATGCTGGGTGTTGTTCCAGGTACTCAATTTGGAGTTGCACCTGGAAACAGAGAGGAAACCAAGACAGACTGCACAGTGTGGCACAAAAGAGAGAGCCTACACCTTTAAATGTTGTCTACCATTTAAGTTACTGAAATAATATAAAAACCATATGAGTCTGATTTTCCAGAGTGCATTTTTACATCCATTCTCCAAAGATAAAAGTCTAAACGTTAGCATTTTCAAATGATCTGTCCTTTGATTGCAGATAACTCCTCAGAAAATAAAACTGAGCAGTAAACGTTAATTAAGCACCCACAAGATTTAGAATGAAGCCCAGAGACTCTATTCCACAAAATTCTCTGGCACCAGATATAAAGCTTAGATCCAGATAGAAGAGCATTAAATTTGGTTTGGGCTGCCCTTTCCCACCTCTAGGGGCTTATCAACACGGTCCCACACTGATCCAATATTTCTCGGGCTATCTTTAGTCAGGAAAGAGCTCGTGATCACTAGCCTCATCTATGCAGAAACACGCAAGGCTCCAGACAAAATGAGTCTGGGCACCATATGTCCTAGAATGAATCTAACAAACCTGGGAGCCCCACAGCCTATTTTAAAATCTGTCTTAATGGACTATAACACACTACGCAGTCACCTTTGTTAGGCACTGTCATCCTTCCCATGTGCTGAGTTTAAGATGCAGATGTTTAAGGAAATTTGAACTTACGTCTCACAATCTTTCAGCTCTTATCAGTCATTAATTCATTCAACAGATGTTTATTAATTGATTACAATGCGCCAACCGTGGGCCAATCTCTTGGGATTCAAAGATAAACGCGAGAAGATTCTCTCTTTGGTGGAGCTCACTCTCCAGCAGCAGCCTGGAGAATTAATTCACCACAATTACGCATCACCAGTGTTGTTTGGAATATACTTTATTTCCATATTCACAGCAATAATTGGGGACATATACAATAACCTCTCCATTAGCCTCCCTTTCTCTATTCTTTCTCCTCTTTCAACCATTCTCCACATTTCTTTCATTTATTCCCTGAGTTGCTTTATTTTCCCCTCCTAAAAGTTTACACTTGCTCCTAATTACCACACAAATCAAATGAACATACTGAATTATAAGCCATGAAACTTTCCATCAATTATCTGCCTCACCTGTCTCAAACTACACTGCAAACCAACTCAATTAGTGTTTTCCTTTCCTTCCCAGAAAAGATGGAAACTCATACTTCCATTTCTCCCCCTATTTATTGCAGAGATTTTAACCAACCAGTCCTACTTCGTTCTGTTCCTGAGAAATTGTTTATTCTCTCTATAAACAAGGAGAGAATAAATGGTGAAGCCCTTGAATCAACTACAATAGAGAGGAGTATTTCTTCTGTTAAACATAAATATCAATCAAAGCAGGAAAGCACAAAAAAATACGTCAAGAATTTCCTCGAAAGTAAAACATATAAACACGCATTGATTTGCCAGTCTGCTAATGCAAAGGAGGCCAAAGCTTGTCCTTCAGCAATTGGGTCCACTGATGGAGAAAAACTAGAGGTGCATAAACCACACCCATATTGCATTTTCCATGAGTCCCAGTTTGGGTTTCTTTAAATTGGAATGAGGACCTAAAGACATTTTGAAGCTATCTTAATGTGGTAATAGAATCCTTCTCATTTTTTGAACTATTTTACCCAGTCTTTTATTGTTACTTACCCATATCTAATTTGACAGCAATCTTTTGAACAACAACTCAATCCTTCCAAACTTCTCAAATTAGTTTTGACATGAACAATTCTTTCTCTTTTCATAACCGTATTTCATCAGGTTAAGTGGTGTTTAATTAAATTACATAATTGTAATCTTTTAAAACTAGCATAATCACATTTGAGAAGAAACACTGCCTTTGAGGCAAGCATGGAACTTAACTATTGGGAGCAAAAGGGTGTGTTCAACGTAGCCTGTATACAGTGCAGGGTCACCATAATATGAATGCCATACATTTACGCAACGAAAGAGAGTGATGGTTAATACATTAAATTGATTAAAGAGAGATTCAGTCCTTTCTGTCAAAAACGTTCAGTCTACTGAGAGTCAGGGGAAACTCGTGTAACAGAACCGTGCGCACTGCTGCCTTTGCGAGGAGGCAAATTTCTCACTTGTTCGGTTCAGGTCTGGGGTGAAGCTCTCCCTTCAGATCCTCAGCCCACCCAGTGCGCCTGACCTCTGTCCTGGTGGTGTGCAGGTTACAAGGTTGTTGAACGGCCAGTGTCTTGTGACGAGTCTGGGGGCGTCCGCCTTGCTGCACTTCTCCTTCGTCTCTCCCCTTCTGCGCCCTGATTCTACAGCCCTCTTCCCTCTCCTGTTTTTAGTTGTCGCTTCTTTGCCCTTCCCCCAGGCCCACGCTTGTGTAGTCTTTCTAAAGTGAAAAACAAATCTGTTCTAAAATAAGCCTCTGAGGTTTCTTCGAATCTTTGCTTCTACTTTGGTGTGGCTGAGGAAGAAAATGCTCCTGGAGTAAAAACGGAAGGTGGAAAACACAGTAAGCATTACAGGATAAATATGGCAAGTTACAATCCCGCCATACACACAAGTAAGCATGTACAGCTTAAAGGGACTAAAATATGTCTGAGACTTTGACAGTGTCTCATTTATTTTGTACCTTTTTATGGCTTATAAAATCTTTACATGGAGCTACCTGTGTCCCAAAATTCTGGCCTCTTTGTTCTTCCTATGGCGGTAATAACTATTATTTGGTACCTTAACAAGAAAAAGTAATGAGTTAGCATTTAAAGGTCATTGAATTTAATTTCTTAACCCATTCAACATTAATGCAAGGTAAAAATATAATTTCTATTTCATAATTGCAAAGACAGGCCATTACCTAGTTAATATCAAAGCAAAGATTAGAATTCAGGTTTGCTCTCAAAACCATTAGCCTAATTTCTCTTAGCTGGAAAAATAAAAGACTTTATGCCCTTGGTGAAAAAGTAGCTACTGTCACTCTCTGAAACCACTTTAAAAAAGAAATGCAGATTCTTCCTATCTGATTTTTATTAAATATGAGGGCTGACAAGTCTTGTTATGATTTAATGTAAAATTTAATTTTTTACTATCTTCAAAATGAAACGGTTATTCAATAAGGATTGAATATACACAATAGGGACTAATCATTGAGTATAGAACATTCAGTTCTTTATTCAATCAAACAAGATAACAGCCATCAATTTGGAATTTTTATAGCTCAGTAAACTATATATTCTAGAGCTTAACCTCATTACAGAGCTTCTCAAGAACAAACATGGATTTTAATTATTCATACTTAGAAAATCAAAATGAATAATCTCATTAAGTTAGCTAAATTTAAAGTTTCCCTACAAGGTATATAGCCATCAAAAAAATTTTTAAGTATACTTATAGTTCAACAATTGAATGTTACACAATTACTACAGATCTGCAGTTTTAAAATGGAAAAGAAGAGTCTTCTCTTAGAGACCACTCAAAACAAAAGAAGAGAACATGAAACAGGTACAAGAAAACCTAACTTTATCCTTGACAAAATCATCAGCTATCTTACCCCCAACCACAATGTACAAGGAAGGTTATCATACGCAGTAAGGTAAATCCAATGATGGCAAAATAGTGGCATGGGAAGATGGAAGGACCATAGCTACACATTTCATTTGAAGTCAGCTGATCTCAATTCTCCAAAGTAACTGGCATGTCCTAAGGGGAAAAACCAACAATCACTTGTTTGAAACAGTAGCAACAGATGTGATTGCTGGTGGCCAGAGCTTCCACGAATTGAGTCTGGCACAAAAGAGAAGCAGCAAATAGGAGGTTGGGGACAGTGGTGAAAGAAGTATTATACAGAACAGCCATATCTGCAGGAAGCGGGCAGCTAGTGAGGCAAAATGGAGGAAAGATACTGGATATTATGAGCAGCCCTGAAGCAGCCAATTCCTTTTGGAGGCAGACAAAGGCTGAAATCATTCACTCACACACAAAATTTTGTGTCATAAATTGAATACCTACTGGAATTGGTAACAATTCACCCTACTCAAAGATAAATAATAATAACTTCTTAAAGGTAATAGCATATACAAATGTTACAAGAAAAAAGGAAGAAAGGACCGGGAAAGCTCACCAAAATAATGTGGCTGTACATTGCTACAAATTTTTTGAAAAGGTTAATGAAGTCATTGACTCTGTAAAACAATAATAAAGGCTGAACTTTATGAGATTAGGCAAAATATCAAAAGACAACATAGGGCGATGAAAAAGAAATGAGAGCAGTTTGGAGCCAATGAAAAAGAAAACCAAAATGAAGGTCATATTGAAAGCAACACAAAGGAGAAGGGATATTCCGAAAATATATCAGGACGTAAAGGATAGGATTGAGAAAAAGGAAGAAAATGAAATTAAAGTGAACAAAGTTAAAAGTCATAAAGTGGAATGGTATGGAAGATAAAGGAGTTCATATTAGTGTTCCTGAGGAAAAAAATTAAAATTAACATGCCATACACCAAATCTAGGACATACAGCTGAAGCAGTGCTCAGAAGAAAATTTAGACTCTTACATCAACATAAAAATAAACAAGTTAAACATCCAAATCCAGTTTGCAAATGAAAAACAAAATAAACCTAAGGAAATAAGGATAAAAGATTAATAAACATAAAAAATAAATTGATGATTTAGAAAACTTAAAACTAGTAGTGCGTGAGCTGGTTCTTTACAGCCAGACAGAAGTAATGAATGAGAGACAGACAGACATGGAGACAGACAAATTAAGTCGAAAATGTTTAATTGACCATCTGTAAAAAAAGAAAACACAAAAATACACAAGCTCGGAAACAACAGTGGGGAAAAAACAGGGATTGTAGAGAAAATTTAAGTGATCATAAGAGATTACTCTGCTCAATTCCATGGAAATAAGGTTAAGATTATGACAGAAATGGATGATTTTTAACAAAATATAAATGACAAAACTGACTTCCAAAAAGAAAAAATCCAAACTGACTATATTCATTTTTTTATTGCTGCATGGCTAATTACCACAAGCTTAGTGGCTCAAGACAACACAAAATTTCCTCAAGCCTCTGGATTGGAAGTCCAGCATCTTTAAGCGAGGCCTCTACTACGGAGCTCACAAGGCTGAAATCAAATTTTCAGCCAGCTCTGTCCTTATCTGGACACTCTACCCGGGAAAGATCTGCTTTCTAGTTTCCTCGGGTTATTGGCAGGACCCATTTCTTTGTGCTTTGGGGACCGAGCCCCTCATTGTCTTGCTGGCTGTGATCTGGATGCCACTTTCAACAGCTAGAAGCCACTCTCTAGTCCTTGCCATGCGGCTGCCTCCATGGCCCTCTCATACTACCGCAGCTCACCTCTTCAAGGCCAGAATTTCCCTCACACTTCACATCTGCATAAGTCTTCCCCAGGAGGGTCAGGGTCCCTTTTTAGGACTCACTTGTTAAGTCAGACCCTCCCAGGATAATCTCCCTTTCGATTAACTCAAAGTCAACTAAACTGAAACCATAATCATATCAGCAAACTCCCTTTACCCTTGTCACATAATGTCACCTAATCACAGGTATGAAATCCATCGTAATCATATACCCTACCACTCTCAAAGGGAGGAGATTATATAAGGACATATACACCAGGGTGTAGGAATTTAGGGAGCCACCTCAGAAGTCCGCCTACCATGCTGACCGAAGACCATAGCAGAAATAGAGAAAATTGTCAAAAAGCTATCTGTTCCAAAAAATAAAGCACCAAACCTGATCAGTTTCTTCTAAACTTTGAAGGAACGTATACTGCAATATTTTTCAAAAGTTGTCCTCTAGTGTCAGACAAGAAAGAAATTTTTCAGATTAATTATAAAGCTAGCAAAATATTGATAAATCTGACTAAAACAGCGCAAAAAATAGAAAAGCGCAGACATATTTTACTTGTACATACCAGCATTAAAAAGTAATAATAAAAGATTACATAATAGATAACTATTCAAAGACTAATACACCAAAATAATTGCCACTCTAGGAAGTTTCCCATTAAATTATTATCTAATGTTGCTTATTATTTGGGACATAGTAAGCAATTCAGTTAGATAAGAGATAATAGAAGAGATATTAAAAATTGGCAAGGAGGAGGGGAGGAAATTCAGTGAGTTGCCAAGTTAAAATGTGTGTATGTGTGGTGTAAATATCCAGAAAACAACAGCCTTTATATATACAAACAATCACCAGCCAAAGGAAGACACTATTTCCAGTAGTAGGGAAAAACCCAGTTAGGACTAAACTTAGCTGTCCTAGACCTCTATGAAGAGATGTTCTAATGCTACTGAGGGACACACAAAAAGTCCTGAATACATGAAAATTCATAATGAAGGTAATTCTCCCTAAGCATACTCATAAGTTTAACGCAATCTCAGTAAAAATAGTAACATGAATTTTTTGGGGGGTGGGGAGCTAGACAAAGGGAAAACAGATAAATAGAACAACAAGAAAATTTCTGGGAAAAAATGATAGGAGGCTAAGCATAGCAGAAAATAAAATACATAATAAAATGTGCATGAAAAGACAGAAATACTCAAGGCACAGGATTTAAATAGACCCAGATTAATAAGAGAATTTAATATAAGATAAAGTCAACATTTCAAATCAAGAGGAAGAGAGCGGATTCCTCAGCAAATAGTATAGGACAACTACTTATTGGCTGGAAAAAAAAAGGTTGGATCCACATATCACACTCATGCAAAAATAGATCCCAGGAAGATAAACCACTTTAAACATTAAAAATGAAAATATGTAGGGGCCGGCCCAGTGGCCCAGAGGTGACATTTGGCATGCTCTGCCTTGACTGCCTGGGTTCGGTTCCCAGGCGTGGACCTACACCACTTGTCAGTGGTCATGCTGTGGCAGCATCCCACACACAAAATAGAGGAAGGCTGGCACAGATGTTAGCTCAGGGTGGGTGAATCTTCCCCAAGCGAAAAGAGAAAGATTGGCAACAGATGTTAGCTCAGGGTGAATCTTGCTCACCAAACAAAAATAAAGTGACAATGTAAGAACCATAAAAATGATGGAAGAACTGGAATGGGGGAAGCCCCTAAGTGTGACTCAAAAAAAACTAGAGGCAATGAAAGAAAAGATTAATTCATCCACATAATCATTCAATATGGAAAAAACATATTTTCCATATTGGAAGTCAAATGGCAATCTGGGAAAAATTATTTGCAACTAAAACCCTTAATACCAAAAGACCTCCTACAAATCAATAAGATTAAATAGTTTTAAGCAATAAAATAGGCAAAATATCGGAACAGACACTTCACAGAAAAAGGATGTAAAAAACGACTCAAATATGAAAAGTTACTCAACCTCAATTACAAGAAAAATACAAATTAAAACTCTAATGGTGTATTTTTCACCTATTAGATTGGCAACAATCAAGAACTTTGATCACACAATGTGTTGACAAGAGTTTAGAGAAGCAGACACTTTCAAACATGTCAGTTAAAGTAGTGAAAAGTTATGTAACCTCTATGGGGAACAGTTAGAAAATATCCCTCAAAATTTAAACTGTATGTATGTATTGGCTCAAAAGTTTCATTTCTATTCACATAACCTACAGATAAACTCACACATGTGTGAAATGGTGCATATACAAGGGTATTTATCTCAATATTGCTTTTATTGATTAAAAAAATGGAAAAACTTAAACATCCATCCTAGGAGACTGATTAAATTAATTATTGTTTACCTGTACTGTGGACCACAGTATGGCCTTTAAAGAATGCAACAGTTTTCTTTTTACTACTGTGGAATAATATTCAAACCTGTTGTCAGGTAAGAAAAAGAAAGACACAGAACATATGTGCAAAAATAAATACAAGGGGAAGATAAATTTTGTTTATATTTAATAATAAATATATATACTATATGTAATATAGTATTTATGTAAGTACTTATAAAGTAAAATTATAATATATAGTTTCATATGCAGACAATAGTCACAGATGTACCCATCCATCCAGCAAATATTTATTAAGAGCCTACTATGTGACACTGAGAATATGATAGTTAACGGGAATGACAAGTTATCTATCTCATAGAATTTGGTGTGAGGACAGAAAGATTATAAATAAATAAGTGAATAGATAAACAAGATAATTTCTGACATTGGTAAGTGCTAAAAAGAAATAAACCAGCCAATGTTACAAAGCAAGAGCCCCAGTATAGAGATGGTTATATTTGACTGGCATAATATTTATAAAATATTTGTATCTATAACCAAGACAAAAGACAGAAGAATGGTCTGCACTGTTTACCGGCACCCTGTTTCTGCCGTGTTAAACTTGATACCTGACTGGAGATACATATATGGTCTCTTGTGGCCTTTATAGGCCCCTGACTTTACTACCATCTTAATGAAGGGTGTTTAGATTGGGTGGTGAGAAAAGGCCTTTAAAATACATCTCAGTCTGCAATGATATGTTAATATATATTTATATGGATCTCAAGATTGTTTAAATATAAATCTTAGAAACAAATCCCAGGTACAGATCAGGCCAAAACTTCTAAGCTAAAGCAAGCACTTTGGTCCACTACAAAACAACTGAGCAAAGAGAATCGGCAATTGGTTCAATGGTGGTCTCATTCATGGCCTCTCTTCCCCAGGTCCGGACCCCAGGGTGGCTCATTTCCCTCATCCTCTTACTCCTCCAATCTTGAGTGTCTCTCATCCAGCTATCACCCCACAGCACTGTTTGCAACAAATGTTCCGTGTGTTACATGACCCAAGATTTGTAGGAGAAACTACAAAATAATGACATACTGAGATCCCAAAGAAAGGAAGTTGTTCCCTGGCCCCTGATCCCAACCTGGTCTCTCCATCCCCCAGCCTCCACAATTGCTAACTTCCATACTCTTGGATCCCAAGACAAGCCTCTGGTACACTGGCAAAGAACCTAGTTTTAATTAGTAAGCATTTTCCATTTTCTCCACAGTTGTCTGAAAATACAAAAACCTCCTAAGGTGTTTAATTTATACTCCTAAAATAGTTTATTTGCCTCCCTGGATGGGTACAGCTCAATCTCATTTTGGAAGTGTACTCTTTTTCCCTTAAGCTATCTCTATATAAACTATCGTGATGATGTTTTGTACAAATGGTTTTGTTAGAAATAAATTTAGTCTTATAAAATGTACTCATTAGAAATCCTTTTTATGCCGAGGAAGATTCTAAAATATTTTATATACCTTCTCATTGCTTTTATGAGACAGCTGTCTTAGAGACCTCTCTTTACTTCTGAGCCTGCAAAGTACCTCAAAGAGGACTTGCATTTTGTATCTAAAACATGACAGAAGCTTTTTTATGGCGCGCCGTATACTTCGGATACACAAGATAATACCTGGAGTTATTCCTGTGGGCTTCTTTTCCCTACAACATTTAGCCTAGGTGACATCAAAATAACCATTTTAATTCAACATGCCCAGAATTGATCTTCCAAAGAAAATATTAAAATGACTCTAAACTCATTCAGAAACTGAAAGATAAACAGAAACAGCTGCTAAATGCCTCGCCAGCCAGTCTGAGATTCATTTCAATTACCCAACAAAAGTTACCTCAGGTGTAGCAGAGCATTTTCAAGTTAAATTTTATGTCCATTAGACATAAGCCTAGCGGCAAGTCTAAATTCCTCCCAGTTGTTACTTCCTTTATGTCTGATGGCGTTTTCTTAATTCTCTATTTAATTTTCTTTTAGCTTTTATAGATAGTTGTAAAGTGAGCGAGATGTAACAATTTACACAGCATTCAGTACCTGTGTTAGGGTCAATTTAACTTCCTATTGAAATCTTTTCCTAATATTGAGATTTTTAAGAAATATTTGTATTTTTCTGGTTGCCATTTTCCCCAACGAGAAATACAGTCTGATCATTCTAATGCTTCTGGTCTGTAAATCTACATAAAGCAAGCCAGTTGCCCCACCCCCAACCCCCAGCTCAAGAGACATTTGTATAAAAAGTTACAAAAAAACTCCCCATACACTTCTGAAGCCCTTCACCCAAATCCCAGTGACAATACTATAGAAAGTCTCGGAGTATATACACACATTAACCCTAGAGGTATAAGAATTTGATTTTTACACTCTACGTCAACGTTGGCAACCTACAACACACGAGACCAATATAAACTGATCCCACAGCTCCCTCCTTCTCTCCAAACTATGAGAGTGACAGTTGAGAAGACAATCCCTACTCGCATACACACACATTCACAGACTGGCATGTTGTCGTGTGCCCTGACCCCTCTCATACAGGTCAACATACTGATACACAACCACCACCCTACGTAGCCCCCAACATAACAGAAGAATACCATTTGTCCACTAGATAGACTATGTCATATGACCACCATCCTTGAGCACGTATTGTGTGCCACGTAAGGGTGCTACATGTATTTCTTAACTGAGTACTTACAACCACCTTATGACGTAGACACATTACCCCAACTTTACCGAAAATGAAAATGAGACTCAGAAAAGTGTAGCAACCTGCCCAATTCAAACCCTAATCCAAAGCATTCTTTCCACTGCTCCATATTACAAAAGTACATCAACTTTTCCTCAAGATAAAAATAACATGGAAGTGCCCTTATGAACCTTTGAGAGTGCTCACATCTTTTATTTTGATGAAATTTTTTTCATATTGAGTATTGCTAAAAAAACTTAATTGCCTATCAACCGAAGCTTAGAAAACCTTTCGCTTCTCCAGAGTTTTTGTCATAATGGTCTTTATCTGGGTAGCTTTTGACTGATGTGCTCGTTTCAAAGTGTATCCTTGGTACTCCTAGACACTCAAACCCTCATTGTTCACAAAGGAAGTTTTTTAATTCAGATTCTTTGGCTTACTAGAAGACAGAAACCCAATTCAGTCTAACTTAGAGGAAACAGGGAAATCGGACAGAACAACCACACAAACAAACTGTGAAAAAGTCAAGGAAATAAGTTGAGCCTCTGGGAAGCCTGGAAACAGGGCCTCGATGCTGCTGTGACCTGTTCTCTGGATATCTTCCCTCCACCTCTCTCTGAGTCAGCTTCATTCCCTCCAACAGGCTTTCCCTCCACCCCTCAGACATGGCCCCTGAAAGCTTTCAGGCTTCCATTTTCTGCTTCACCACCAGAGAGGTAATTCCAATTTGATGAACCTCAAAGAAGCATTTCAATTAGCCTGACCTGAGTCAGGTTCCTGCCTGTGCCTTTAGGAACGAAGTGTCACTGACAGCCCAACTCAGGAGCAAAGGAGAGACGTGTTTGGGTATTTCCCCAAAAGAAGGAAGTAGTTGTCCCAACACAGAAAGCCAATTTGAAGAAGTTTTTAAAGAACTTCTATTTATTTTTGGCAGACGGAGAATCCAGAAAATTTAAGCAATAGACTCAAAATCTGGAGACATATGGAAATAATGGTAAAAAGCAAACACTTTGCCGCTACTGCACTTTCTAAGCTGCAGAATAATGAGTTAAGGAAAATGAGAGATTGTGTCTTTAACTATAATATTTTATCTAAAGAAGCACGCTTAAGATATTCAGATCCACTCTTTCCTCCTCAAGAATTAATGTTTCAAATAAACCAATAAGTGATATGTCTGTTTTTCTGTTCCAGTCCCCACCAGAATCACTGTTTTTAAGGCCACCTGGTGTTACTGCAAATATGAACACCACATCTTAAAAGTAATGATCTTCTGAACAATGTACCCTCTGAAGCCCTGCCATCCCCACCCGGACCTCTTGAAGCTCACTAAATGCAAGATGCTTTGGGCTCGATTTTCTTTTATACTGACATCGCAGCATCTCTTACTTTGAAAAAAATCCTAAGCAGATGGCTCCAGAAACAAGAGCTTTTCCCCTGACACTAGAAACCACCATATCCTAATTAAAGACTGTAGATGCATTTTCCAATTTCTGTTTTTATTATCTTTCTATCAACAAATAGAAAAGGGAAATCAGGAAACGTTAAAATAAGCTGTTCCTTTTTTTTCTCCTTATCTCAAAGAATAACCTCAAAACCCAAGTTTCTAAGAATAAACCAAGGCAACAGTATGTGTGCATGTAACTTCTCTTCCCGAAGGTGCAGTTTTTATCACATCTAGCCCAGAAAAGACAGACATGGCCCTTTTCAATATCACACACCATAGCTTTTTAGGTTAACAACTAATATTTCAACTCTAAATAGATGGCAAAGTGGTCAATTATCTAGTCTTAAGGAGTCTTTCAAACTTAACCCACACAAGTCATACCGTACCATTAGAAAGTTATTTTCCAGTCCCGGAAACTTAATTACTCATTTATACATAACATGCTATATCTTTAACATCAGCCATTTCTTTGTTTTGTTATAAAACAGTTTTGAGTGAAAATAAGTTTAAGATACCTTATTACCTTAAAATTCGTACTTGAATATACTAGAGATCACAGCTTTTATTTTTAATGGCAGCTAAATGGTGGGTTATCATTAAATAACTCAATTGTCTGGAATTAACGTTACTTTACATCAATACACCAATAATTCTTTCATTCATTCAACAAACAATTACAGAGTACCAACTATGTGTCAGGCATTGTCCTAGGTGCTTAGGATACATCACTCAATAAAAGACACAAAGACCCTTGCCTTTTTTGGGGAGAGAGGCTGACAAATAATAAACAAAATAAATAAATGAGGTATCTACTGAGTTAGAAGGTGGGAAATGCTATAAGAACAGGGGCAGAGGACTGTGATGAGTTTGGGGCAAGAGGATTTAGAGCTAAGACTTGAAAGAGCTGAAGAGTTAGCCATGGGGAGTTCTGGAAGAGAATTCGGGCAGAGGGAACAGCCAGTACAAACACCCTAAGGTGGGAAGGTATCTGGCATGTTCGAGGAACAGAAAAGAAGCCAAAATAGTTTGACCAGAGGGAAGGAGGGGGAGAAGAGGTAAGGATGAAATTAGGGAGAGAGCAGCTTTTGGAACTGAATGCATTAATAAATTCCTTTTTGAGAATTTAAATCACCATTTCCATCAGTATATTACACCTCATCTTATATTCGATAATAATGTTCCCTTAGTATCCTCCTGACAATCAGTTTCTCACTGCAGCTAATTTCACATTCTGTGTGACTGGTATAATTGTATGATTCCATCCAATTTAACATTCTCTATGTCTAAATTCCAGTTTGTGGCTGATATTGAAAAGTGATTAAAAAAATAAGGAAAGCATTCAATTATTCAGTCAATTTGAACTACATCATGAAAAAAATGCTCTGTGCTCATTCACGGGTAAAATAACATTGCTTTAAAATATTTATGTTGTCAAAAGAAGACCCGTTATTTGTAAATCTAAAACATTTCTGCAAGAAATAGATACTTAAGTATGACAATGCCATAGAATTTTTTTTTTTTTAGAATATCACCACACCATACTACCAGGAAATGTCTTTTAAATATATAAACAACATCTTTCAGAACAAATATTGGATTTAATAAATGCCACAACAGTTGTGCTTTCCTAAAGAACCATGATTCCACACTGTTACCTAAACACATCTCTCTAGTGTGTCAGGAGGGATGCTTCTGCTGAAATAAGCTTTGTTATTGAAAGACTGAAAAAAATAAAGAAGTGCATGGTGACATCCACAGTATAGAAATGAAGCAACTCTGAGATTAGGGACAAGTGGCTTTTCTGTGCTTATGGTGAAAAGCAGATTGGCCCTGAGGTTGTAAGAAACAACACTGAATTGGAAAGGCCTTAGGTTCCCTACGTAAGTACAAATTCAAGCATAATTGAAACAAGAGGTGACCATGTTTATTGAGTATCTTTTATGTGCTAAGCTCTTCACTAGTAGCTGGAGATAGAGTAATAATAGTCATGGAACTTTGAGTCTAGTGAGGAGAGACGAATACTAAACAAATCATTACACAAACACAAATAAATCACTCAGTGACAGTTACCATAAGTACGGTCTCCACTGAAAGAAAGCTCCATGTGTGCAGATCTTTGAATTAGTCACACATTATAGTTCCAGCATGGGGAACAATGCCTGGCATATAGTAAGTGCTCGCTATACATTTGTTAACTCAATTAATGAATTACGTGAAGGAGAAGTATGCAAGATGGAATGGGAGCATAGAACAAGAGCCTAAACAAATCTAAGGAATCAGTTGTGATAGTGAAGCTGAACTCTGGAAAATAAATAAGAAATACGCAAAGGATCAGAGAGAGGGAAAGGGGAATTTCATTTAGAGACAGTAATTTGTGGTGGCAAGCCTTGAGGAGGGAATCTTGGTGCTTTCTAAGGAATTAAAAACAGCCCAGAGAAGAAGGGCTGGGGGACGGGCAAAAGGGGTAAAGGGGCACATACGTATGGCGACGGACGGAAACTAGACTTTTGGTGGTGAACACGACGCAGTCTATCAGAAGCTGACATATAATGAGGTACACCAGAAATTTACACAATGTTATAAGCTAATGTGACCTCAATAAAATAACTAAAAATAATAAGAAGAAAATAAAAATAGCCCAGAGAGTGTGTTGTGGGGGTTGGTGAGGGACAGGGCAGAGTGATGACGGACACAAGCAAAGGCCAGATAATGCAAAGCTTTGGAAACTTTATGGAGGAGTTGTAACTATTACCTTAACAGGGATAGAAAACCAGTGAAGGATTTTAAATGGAGGCATGATATACTCAGATTTATGTTTTTAAGTAATTGTAGTGGCAATATGGAGAAAAATAAATTCTAGGATTCTATAGTTTTTTTTAACACTGAATTTAGCATTAAAAACATCTGGACAGAAGTTTCCTGAATTTGACTTAGCTGTAAAGAAAAGTTTCTGATGGGAAGAAAGTTAAGAATTAGAAGTAGGTTATCAATAGAAGACATGAATTTTGATCCACTGGAAATTGTGTAGACAGAACTCTAAGAGGACCCTCTTCCTTGGCTTACTCCCATGATTATGTTATGTTATATTACAGGGCAAAAGAGATTGGCAAATGTAATTAAGATCACTAATCAGTTTACTTTAAAATAGGATGATGATCCTTATGGGCCTAATCTAATCACAGGAGCCTTTTAAAAGCCCAGAGTCTTCTCCCACTGGTAGCACAAGAAGTCATAGAGATTTGAAGCATAAGAAGGATTCTATGAGACAGAGGTTAACCATTGCTAAGAAGGAGGGTTCACAGGCAAGGAACTGAGAATGGCCCCTAGGAGCAGAGCCTGTCCATCAACCAGCAAGAAAATGGGGGTCCTAGTCCTATTACTGCAAGGAACTGAATTCTACCAACAGTCTAAATGAGCCTGCAAGCAGATTCTTGCCCAGAGGCTCCAGATAAGAGCTCAACCCAGCAGCCACCTAGACTTCAGCCTTGTGAGACTCTAGGCAGAGAACCCAGCTGAGTCCACATGGACTTCTGACCCATAGAACTAGGAGATCATAAATGTGTGTTGTTTTAAGCCACTAAGTTTGTAGTAATTTGTTACACACCAATATAAAACTGATATGAAGATCTTTAAAAACTGTATTAGAGTGACCTTCTGAAAAGAAGTTGGTAGAATTTCATTTCTGTGTGTCTATTAGGTCATTTTGCCACAGCTTAGAAAGGAAGGCAAAGATGGTTTATCTAACTTTCCACTGTGGCAGTTGTTACCCTGGCAAACTCTGTCGCAGGAAGAATTCAGTCCACTGCTGCCTACTTTCCAAGTATTCTACAAGACCACATGAACCAAAAACACAGATAAGCCCAGAGAATGTAAGGCATTGCCCCAGACCTTGGCCCCACATCTTGCCCTCATTTGTCACCATCCCCTTGTGCTGCAGAGGAAATTGGCTACCTCACCAACTGATGAGAGCAATATGGTCACCTTTTTCGTGAAAAATAACTGCCTGTGCCAACAAATCACTATGTCCCACATACAGATGATAAGAAGGCTTCTCTGCCTGGACACCTGCCTACCTTTGACCAACCAGGACTGACATTTTATTACACACGTGACTACCTAACATTCTCTGCTCTCTCATTGACCACCCCTTCATCTGTTGTCTAATTACTTTCAAATTTTGTCTCTTAAAACTGAGCAAATAATATAAGGAAATAATATCACAAATAATTACATTCACTGTATTTGATTAAAAATGTCAGAAGAGACACAAGTTTTTAAGAACCAGCTGCGCTAACAATCCCAAAATCTTGGTAACAACCTCAGCAAAGTTTCTCTATTGCTCCTCTCATAATTTGGCCCAGATTAAAAGCGGAGGCATGTGCTCTACTCCACCCAGTTTCTCTGAGACCCAGGTCCCATCTATTTAGTGACTCCTTCTAGGGTCTCAGAGTCCTCCTCTGGATCTTCTGCAATTGGTCAGGCTCTGAGGGAAAAAAGAAATCGTAAAGAAGATGGAAAAGAAAGTCCGCTCTTAATTACTTTGGCTCAGAGGTGATACACATCACTTCTGTTCACATTGCACTGGCAAGAAATAGCCATATGGCCACATCTAAATACAAATGAGCTAGACATTATAGCCTGGCAGAAGTGAGCATGGAAATTGATGAGCCCTAGCACTGTATCTCCCACAAAAGGGTAAGATGAAATCTGTGAATGATGCGTAAGTTTTGCTTAGTTGTGTTAGCAGTTTGCCTTTATTAAGGATTTGGAAACAAGTAGTTCCAGTTACTATTGCTGCATAACAGAGAACCCCAATACTTAGAGGCATAAAACAACCATTTTTTTAAGCTCATGGATTCTACCATTCCCAAATTCAGAAAAGACACAAAGGGGATAGCTTGCTTCTGCTTCGGGATAGTGTGGGGGGTCTCAGCTGGGGTGACTCAACAGCTAGTGGCTGGAATCATTTAGAGGAATCTTCATTTACACACCTGGTGGTTGATCCTGGCTGTTCACTAAAACAACTGAGGCTGTTGACCTGAGCACCTACACATGGCCTCTCACGTGGTCTGGACTTTCTCACAAAGGGGTAGCCTCAAGGAGTCAGATTTCTTACATGGCAGCTCAGAGTTGCAAAAACGAGTGCCTAGTGGACAGGCAGAAGCAACAGTCCGTTTATAACCTTGCCTCAGTCATTTCTGCTGTAGTCTATTGGTCTAAGAATTCACAAGCCCACCCAAATTCAAGGAGAGAGGACAGAGACCCACATCTCAATGGGAGGGTACCAAGGTCACATTGTAGAGGAGCATGTGCAATGAGAGATTTGTGGTATGCAATTTTGGAAAATTATCTTTGCATATATTATCTTAGAATCTCCCACATATGTTATCTTAGGAATAACTAAATTTCAGTGTTTGAAAGGACTTTATACCTTATAGAACAGGGACTAGCAAACTACAGCCCACTGCCTGTTTTTCGTAAACAAAGTTTTATTGAAATACAGCTGTGCCATTTCCTTAGAGACTTGCATAATTGCAAGAGAGACCATATGACGGGCAAAGCCGAAAGTATTTACTCTCACTTGGGGTGTCATTCCTCTTAGTGAAAGGGGTTGGAAGCAAAAGTAAGTTAAGACATCAACATTTCTCTTTCTCTCTTTCAATATTTCAATATTATGCTTTAAAATAAGCGGTGTTATCCGTATTAGTCTGAGTTCTCCAGAGAAACAGAACCAACAGGATATGTATATATAAAGAGAGAGAAACATTTTAAGGAAATGGCTGACATGACTGAGGAGACTTGGTAAGTCCAAAATCTGCAAGGCAGGCCAGCAGGTTGAAGAGCCAGGGAAGAGTTGCAGTTCAAGTCCAAAGATAGTCAGCTGGCAGAAGTCCTTCTTGTTTGGGGGAAGTCAGTCTTTGTTCAATTACGGCCTTCAGCTTGATTGGATGAGGTCCATCCACATTATAGAAGGTAATTGCTTTACTCAAAGCCCACCAATTTAAATGTTAATCTCATCTGAAAAAACACCCTCATGGAAATATCCAGAATAATGTTTGACCAAATACCTGAGCGCTGTGATGCAGTCAAACTGACACATAAAACTAATCATTATAGTATATAACTCTTTTTTAATCTCTTTCTTGCAGTGAAAATAGCTCAAAATCTAGTGTATATGAAGCTTGGATTTATGTTCTGATAATTAGTCCTTTTATAGTAAGTAGTTTGTTATATAAAACCATGATTAAGTGTGTCTGTCTGAGGGCATAGTCATGTAAACTACAACCAATTAATTTTTGTTGCTACATATAAATACAACATCTTAACACATACCTTGAGTTTAATATTTCCTGAGTCCACATCACTAGTCAATTATTTTCTGTACCTAAGAAATGATAGGGGGTAGGGAGAAATTAGAATGCAACTAAGATTTTTAAGATAAGCTCTACTGAAAGTTTCAGAATCTAGATGGAACTTAAAGTATGGATATATCTGTGTTGCTTAATTCATTAGCTTATTTTAAAAATTCCATTTTTTATGTCTTAAAATTTTTAATTGACATTTAAATTCCAATGTTATTTCTTCAAACAAGATTGTCAAAACAAATATCTCTATAAATGACATATAAGCATTAAATGCCAGTTCTATAATATGTGTAATAAAATTCCATTAGACCAAAAAAAATACCAACACATTTTCTATGGAAATTAGATTTTAGTGAACTAGTCTTTTGGTTCTATACTTTTTTGAATCTAGGTTTAAAAATGTGGTTTTCTTTCTTGGTTAGCCATTTATAACAAATAGAAATTTTTGACTTAGAGGCAAAGAGATTTTAAGATTTGTTTGACTCTTGTTTATAATTCCTTTTTTGTGTGAAATTTACTGTTCTTTTGTGATATACTTTTAAATTTCCTCTCTTTAGGTTTGGATGTGTGGAGGAGAAATGTTCGATGTTCCATGTTCTAGAGTTGGTCATATCTACAGGAAGTACGTCCCTTATAAAGTTCCATCTGGGACCAGCCTGGCAAGAGTGAGTAACGGGGGATCAGAAGAAGTTGGGCCCGATGTGGCTTTCTGTAAGCAGAATGAGCAGCCTCACATGTGGTATAATTTAAAGTACAGTCTGGCAGAAACACTTGACCAAAGTAAAAACTCCCCCCATTGCCATCCCATTTGGAAGACTTTAGAACATAGAGAGTTTCTGTGTTCCTCCGAGTTTTATTTCCATTCCTTAAGGAAATATTAACTATTATGCTAATCCTTGTTATTAATTGTTTCAAAGCACTTTCACATGCGTTCTATTTAATCTTCACGACTACCTTCTGAGGTTGGTATTTTGGTCTTTGTTTTGTAGATGAGAAAACCGAGGCTTAGCAAGGCAGCGTGTTCATGCTCACTGAGTGATAAACAGCAGAATAGGAGTTTAAGCCCAGGTCTTTGGATGGACGTCCAGTACTTTCCTCCCACATGGAATGTAACAGGATGCCTAATAAGTCACATGGCGATAGGGGTAAATAGGAGACGGGGGGGCAGGCAGGGTGAATGCCCAAACACTGCCTTTTCATTTGTAACTAGAGCCAACTCTACCTAAAAGTTTACCCCATTCTCAAAATTCCAAAATTGGCCAAGCCCAAGATTTTTTTCAGAATTTTTTTGAATAAAACCTTTTACTTAGACCAAATGCAAGGATACTTTCCTCTTCCGCATTTTAGAATATTTTCATACATATTTGGGAGAACATAGTCACAATATCTTCTCAAAACAATCCGGACAGTTTCTGTTTTCCATGTTACTTTCTTCATAGCTGGGTTAGTTCTGTTCACTACAATATGTACCTGCTACTGCTCAGTACAAATCTAGAAAAAGAATATTTTACCACATCCCTTTGCACAATGCTCCCCTAGGAATCTATCCTGAATTTTTCATTTTGGTTCTTCTACTAGTAAGGCTGTATTATATAACTATTTGAGTTTTTTTATATAAAGCTCAATTAACTCACATAAGTTTTTTAAAAATATAAACTAGTTCATCAGGATTCATTGACTATCAACCTCACAAAGTCAGAGCTTTTTCTGTCTTATTTGATATTCTACTCCCAGCATCTAGAATAAGGCCTGTAGGCACTCAACAAATATTTGTTGAAAGAATTAATTAGTCAGGAAAAACTAATACAAGAAAATGTTGTGGGTTTAAGGTCTTATGAAAATTTAAACATTTTAATGAAGTATAATAAAATTATCATTTATAGTGAGTCTTTTGGGGAGAAGAAGGATTCTTCCTTATTCCCTTCCTGATATTATCTATCCACAGTGTCCATTTTTTCTTAGTCACACCCATGACCTCTTTTACAGCAGTTTGAGCTGATAGTAATGACGTTACATTACATACAACTTAAAGGGAAATAGTCATATTATTCCTCCCTCTCAAAAGATTAATCAGACATAAATAACATACTCCATTAAGCAGGCGCAGAAATACACTATTTGAAGAAAATAAACTAATCACAAAATCATGAACTGGTTAAAGAGCTGCATCTTGGGTAAGGAAATATGATTTAATTTAGTTCTAAGGCTTGATGCATATAAATCTGAAAACTCACTCAGGAAAACAGCAAGAATTCACAAAAAGGTAAATGATGGAACAGTTTGAGCCTATATCATAAATCAGCCATGTGGGTATCATAATATCCCAAAGATAATGGTGTTCTGTCACTTATCCCTTTCACTCACTCATATGGTCCCCAGCTTGTGCCCCAAACTGAATCATTCATTTGCAAGCGTGTGCTTGGTTTGTGTCAAAAGTAGAGTATAAAAGTTGGGGGGGAAAGTTGTGCTGATCCAAAAGGGTTTATTTTCAAAAAGTAAAACTACTCATATATTTTCGAGAAAGAAATTAAGTACTTTTTCAAGGACTGTCAAACATAGGGAAACTAGGACTGGCATACAAAATTTTGGCAAAAAGTGAGTATTCATTCAAATGAGAAAAGTCCATAATTCTGAATTTTAATCTTTCCCACTTAAATTTTACTTGAGGGCTCATTTTTCTTTTTTTTTCTGAACTGCGAGAGCAATCAGAAAGTCATAAATATTGAAGCTCAGCTGTCACTCTAAGGAACATTTTATGATTTTTTAAATAAAAAAGTATATTAAAATGAAAAACAATTCTGATATTCTGTGGGAGAATCTCAGCTACCTGCTCCAGCCTGCATTATCACTAAATCATCGAAATGACGAGAGGCTTTAATGATGCTTCAAATGCTTGTCTACTCAATAGGGAGTTAATCTCTCCAGCCTCGTTAGGAAATGGAGAGGAAGATGGAAACTTGACTCCAAAGGCTTGTTTTCTTATTTTACAAAGCTTGTTTAAAATGTGCACCTTTCATTTATGTACCTATATAAATTGAGGATTCCAGCAGACTTCCAAAACACACACACACACACATACACACAAATGTGTGAACAGCCTGCAGTTCTCTAAATAGCATACGAGTGTGTATTATAGAAATAAATTCAAATAATTAGTTATTCAGTACCTTCTATTTACCTAGATTACAGTCTTGCTGGAAGAGACAAGATGTCCATATATAAAATCATTGGCCGACAATACAAGACAACAAATAATTATTTAAATGTATCCTAAAGACGTGTACGGGTAGAGGGAAGAGGAGGGGAGGGGGTGGTATAGCTGTGACCTTCTTCAGTCCTCTCAAGTTAGAAGAATTGAAAGCGGACCTTCGAGGGCTCCTCAATTAAATCAACAAGGTTCTTAGAATAGAGGTTCCCAAGTTTAGGACCAGTCACAACAGTCAGTTCCTGGCCAAGTTTTCAGCCAGATCTGTGAACTGAGTAAAAGAAGAATCACAAAGCTGCATCTATCCAACTTAACAACATCTTTTTAATGCAGCAACTATAGACTTTTCTTCTTTTTTTATGTCAGGATACAAGATAGTAGATTTTTGTTAATGCCCTTATTTGGCAAAAATTAAAATTAGCATCCCTATGTCAGTTCCCACAAAATGCAAAAATCTGGGACACTATGACTTACAATTCAGCTTCATCTGGGAATCAGAGTATTCACTTATCATCAATAAAACTAGATACCTTACTGAGTCGGCTGAGTCCAATGTCAGGGCCCTGGACACGTTGTAGTGTCTTTTCACCAGGACCAGCCAGTGCCTGCAGGAAGGGATGCTCACCCCCAGGGGTGTAAGGAGACTAGAAAGACCCCAGGGCTGTAGTGACATTCCTCCCTTCTCTGGGTTGGCACTGACCGTCATCATGGAAGAGTGAGCAGCAGATCCTTAGTGAAAGGCCCGCCGAGCCTCTTGCTGAGTGACACTGCACAGCCAGAGGTGGCTGAGTGGCAGATGGGCGGACGATTCTCCAAGAAAACCCTTCATTCCGGCAGGCGGCAACGTGAGGCAAGCACTCTGCCGACAGAGCAGCAAGTACCGGCACCTCACAGATTCCCCTGTGAATGCCAGTGTGTTTGGGGACAATCAAAGCTACTGGACCTGAGACAGGTGGCTCTAACAGCAGGGGCTTGACAGAGGTGCAGAGTAGTCACCCCATGGCTAAACATACCAGATGACTGCAGCACAACAGTAGTCTTCACAGGAGCAACTTGGCCCCATGAGAGTTTGCCCAGGAGGGCCCCGCTCCAGCCCTGCAGACTGTGGGTGGGGCGGTCCTGGAGGCTCACTCAGACTGCATAGGAGAGAAAGGTGGAACTGACCTTCGCCCTAAGTCTGTAAGGGACGTCAGAGAATGCAAATCAGGGGCTTCCATCCTTCTGTGTTTTGCCACTGACATAGTATCCATAACTTTTTCTTTGCACTTTATGACAACTGTCATCCAAACTTCAGGATAAGATCTACAAAAACAAAGAAGTTAAATGCTCAAAATAACCTGATTGCACAGGAGGACCTATTGTACTTGAAAATGTAACACATTAAAAGGGATAGAGGTAAACGCCAAGAGAACAGAGCTGGGATTGTGAATCAAGACCTGTCTGTCAGAGGCTTAACTTTCCTATCAACTGCCACTTATAGGAGGGCTGAGAATAAAGAGGGGCAGCTGGGCAGTCATGGCAGGGTCTCCAGCATGAGCAAAATCCCAGGCAGGAAGGAGCGGGCACAGAGAATGACAAAGGATCGTGTTTAGGATCTCTGGAGTCACATCGGCAATATGCACTAGAGCAGACTCTGGAGGACCGTGTACGCAGACCAGGGTGTATACTTTTTTCTTGTGGTAAGAAAGTACTCATGGCTTTCGAACAGAAAGTTCCAGAATAAAAATCAGAGGGGTAAAATGGAAAGATGCACCAACGAGTAAATATTAAAGGGGAGAAAGACTAAAGAAAGTAACATTTTGAATGCAAGAAGCATTTGTAAAGAAAATTTCCTAAAAGGTTTTTATTGGTCTGCCACACTGTGCAAGGAGAAAGAGGTCAAATGTGACTATGAGGTTCTCATTGTGGTAACTGAGAAAATAGTATTAGTACGCAACAGGGATGTGAGGAAGGGGAGGGAGGAAGATGCTGGGATTGGTTTTAGATAGGGTGGGTTATAAATGACAGCTATCCGTGGGCTCAGAGAGAGCCAGATCTGGGAGACATGCACAGACTTCCCATGCAGAATCCCGAGAGCCTACAAAAAATTTTGCCAGATTTTCTTTACCAGTAGGTTTTCATTTTTGAACAAGTATTTATCACGCCATGCACTGTGCTAGGCCCTGGAAGTGTGAGTGATGAGCAAGATAAACACAAACCTTAACTTCTCATAACAAATGGCCCTAACTATGACAGTAAGGTAGAGTCCACACACTCCCACAATCTATGCATAGCAATGCCAGGAGAAATGAACTCCAGACATTGTGAGGACGAAAGAAGGGTTGAGTGAAGATAATCAAAATCACTATGGAGTGAGATCTGTATCTTATATAGTTAACTTATTTATAAACTATTTTGCATAGGTTATAATGTTATCATTGGGATTATGATATAACAGAAGAGAAAGTATAATAAATTATAAAGTATATGTCATAAATAGCAGCATTGTTTAATATATAGTGATATATGTTCTATAAGAACAGATTATATTTAATGATCCTATAGGCTACACTGTGATCTACATACAAATTATAAGTATTTTTGGGTTTATATATTGACTTAGGGTTTCTTAGCAGAGTGCAATAATCTTTGAAGATTTCCTGTGGTTATTACACTTCATGGGCACGAAGGTTTAGTCTGAGGTCTGAGGGAGAAGGGTTGTTTCACCTCTGTCAGCTGTGAAATGACTTCTTAACATGTTTCCCAAGGTGCCTTTCTTCCAGTGTCATATCTCTGGTGACATCCGGCCCTACTGACTCCACAGATCATCTCAGACTCTTGAAATTGGTGGGGGTAGAGGCAGGTATAGAGGATGTGGAGGAGGAGGAGGAGGAGGAGGAGGAGGGCTCCAATGTTGAAGCCAGACTACCCCAGCTCGATTAATAAATGCTTCCTCACTGTTCACCAAGGTGTCGGGTGTCCCTGTCTGAAGCAGCTGAAATGGAAGAACACAATATCTGACGTATGCAGCTCTCCCTTGTTTATGTCAGAAAAATGCATCAGTAGAGGAAAGCATTAACAAGACCAAAATGACTAGCTTGATATCAGAAAATAAAATCACCGACAAGGCTATAAAGTATGGTGATGAATGGAAAGTCCGCACTCCCCAAAATTGACCTTTCCCCCTTGATGATTGTAAATCAGTTTACTCTCGTAAAGCTGCCCAGCAAATAAGAGCTGTGGCATGACAACCTTGGCCATCAACCGCATCCAGCACGGCTTTCCACTAGTCTTAAAACTACAGAGTTCAGATGCTTTATTTGAAACTATCATTGAGTTCAGGGATATGGTGGGCTCTCATGGGCATTCTCACAAAAAGCAAGAAAAATGAATTCTTCCCAAAAGACTCAGTCTGCAAAAAAGGCTAAGACTTCTGTGCAGAAGCAATTCCTCTGAAAATAATAACTATTTCTAATTCTTCCTTACAATATAACAAAAAGGGCAATATGGCTGTCCAATACTTGTGTCAGGAACTTAAAATGATTCACATATTGCAAAAATGTATTTGTTTTTCTCCCCTCTTGGCCATATTTTAAAATACAATGTCTCCTATTTAGATGAAATTTTTTATTTAAAAAATTCAAGCATCTTCCATAAATAATATTTTATTATTCTCCATGAAAGCTTCCCTAAAAATCAATTGTAAGTTTTTTTTTTTTTTTGAGGAAGATTAGCCCTGAGCTAACTGCTGCCAATCCTCCTCTTTTTGCTGAGGAAGACTGGCCCTGAGCTAACATCCGTGCCCATCTTCCTCCACTTTATATGTGGGACGCCTACCACAGCATGGCGTGCCAAGCAGTGCTATGTTCGCACCTGGGATCCAAACCGGTGAGCCCTGGGCCATCGAAGCAGAATGTGCGCACTCAACCGTTGCCACCAGGCTGGCCCCAATCATGAGTTTCTTATGTGACAATAATGGTTCAATAAATTATTAAGACATGATGAGTCCATTGCATGTTAGGAAGATAAATGTCATCTCCGGCCTCAAAGCAGGCTCAGGTTGGAGAAATTCTTCAATAAATATTTATCAAGTACCTACTATGTGCCAGGCAGAAATGTGTAGAGCATGCCACATATCCTAAGCCAACAGCATTGAGACCTTCTAGTTAGATCAAACTGTCCCTTTGTAATGGAATGTCACCTCACCCAAGGGCATTGCCCCACGCTGGAGATAAGTTTCTGGCACACAACACTGATAGAACACTTACACTCACCCTTTAGTGACGTCCCTTTTTTGAACATTGGGCATTGTATGCTCGTTTTGCATATGAGGAAAATAAGACAAAGTAAAACTATTCTGTCTGCCAAGGACCTAGAGAGAGGAGAGGGAAACATGAAACACACATTTATTCCCCACTGCTAGACTCTCACTTACTCTCTTAATCCCTAACCCAGGGGTATCAGAATTTTTTTTAAGCATCCATATGTTTCTTATCTGTTTGTTTAATAAATCACAACAGAATCACAAATTGTCTTTAAAACTTTTCAACAATATGGACGTAAAGCACAGACTTATCCTACTAAAAAAGAAAGAGAAGTAGCAAATCTCTGACAGGTACAGTCTCCTGTCATTTGGAAATATCTTGAAAAAAACGTGTGAGGTAAAGACAACAACATTATCTTAAAGCTCAGTGATTTCCACAAAACTTCTCAAAACTAACTTTTAGTTTGGTTTTCTCCCTATTTATCTGCTCTACATATTTTTTCCCAAACACTCCCACGGGTGCTATCTTCTTCCCAACATTAAAGCATTTTGCTCAATTTAATTGTTTCAAATATTCCTCAGTGCTTTCCCAAGTTTCAGCTCAGCCATGGCTTGTGAATCAATTAGCTAATGCTTTCTAGTGTGCAAAACAGAGCTTGTAATTGAGACAGGCAATCCCCAAACTATGGAAACAATATTCAACATTTTCGGGGCTATGCAGTGAGGACCAACATTCCGCATTAGTTTTCTGTCAAGCCTATTGGAAAATTTTATAGATTAAATACAAGATTTAAATGGGGGTCCTAGATATTTACATGATAATTAGCTGCCATGATTAATCATTACGTTTACTTTGTCATTCTTAATGAAATTAAAATGGGAATTATTTTCTCTTTCCTCTGGTACATTTTCCAGTCCACTTTTGGTCACTCTTTCATCTAGGAAGAGCACCTTGGCACTTTATGCTGTTATTTAGCATTTATATAGCTTTCTTTGTTCAAAGCACTTGAGAAACAAACTACTTGGTGAGCCCTATTTGTGGACTAGGGGGAATTATAATTGTGTTTTCATCATTATCGTCATTAGAACTGAACATTTTCCTGCATTCACAACTCCACTGGAGACTCGTAAAGGAGAAAGCTTGCTTAGGCAAAATAGGTCCCCGCTGCTACAAAATTAAGCTGCTGAAACTTAAGCAAATTAAGATATTTTGGCATGCCATAATCTCAATAGCCAAAATGCAACTTTGCGAGAGGGAGCAGGGCTGGCTGCTCTATAACTCCGCCTCTAGGACCCCAGTTGGATGATGAAGCCACAGGAGCACCTGGATAGGAGGGACTCATTTTGTGGAATTATCTTCTTACCATGAGATGTGTAAATGCACAGTGACACTGTGCTTGCTGTTGTTAGTGCTCGTGGAGTCAATTCCAGCTCCTAGTGACCCTGTGTACAGCAGAGTGGAACCCTGCCTGGTCTTTTTGCACTATCCTCTCACTTTCTAGCCTATATCATCCTCATTATCTTCCAGCCTAAGACAGTACTCCACTGCCTTTCATAGGGGTTTTCATGGCCAATTTTTTCAGGAGTGGCCAGATCCTTCTTCCTACTGTCTCTTAGTCTGGAAGCTCTGCTGATATCTGTCCACCATGAGTGATCCTGCTGATATTTGAAATCCCAGTGGCATAACTTTCAGCAACACGCAGTCACTACAGCATGAGAACCTACAGATAGGCGATGTGGTTCCCTGACCAGCAAAAGAGCCCAAGCCATGGCAGTGAGAGCAACGCAACATAACCTCTGGACCAAGAGTGCTTGAGGCCTCTGCTGTTTCATTTCCATTCTAATCACTCTTGTTTCTAATAGTTTATTAGTTCATGGCAAGAATTCCATTTCCAACTGCAATTCCAACCCCAGTATACCTCCTTTTTTGATGTCATTTGAAGTGGAGAAAATAGTTCCATTTGGTATCTGTAAACTGAGAAATGGTCAAAAACCAATTGGCAGCTTTGTGATGACTGGATCTTTTTGGTGTTCTAACTCTGAAAATAGTTTATAAAAGTAAAATTTCACAGATTGCCTAAACCTTGAATAGATACAATTTTCAACCTAAGGACCCTGAATGAACTATTAAAACATAGGGAATTTTTTTCTACCTGTTTTGAAAGCATGGAAAATAAAACAGGGCCTGCTGATAACAAATGGAATAAATGCTGTAGCGCCGTTTAGTTTAACCACAGTCTGTTTGAATGCTCGCTGTGGATGCTCTTGTAAGGGAACAAAACACTTGATACCCTCTTTGGCTGATGGTTAGAAAATACTGGTTGAGATTTTTTAAAAGTAGCAAATGTATTAATAAAATCTACAAATAAGATCATACTGCCTTTTGTACTCAAGTTGCTGTAGCATGAGACACCATTGGCTTGATTGCCGGAAATGAACGTCCTTCAGTTTATCCCCCAGGTGTCTCTAGACATCCCCAAAAGGCTTCCTCTCACGTGCTCACATACCCATTTGTCAGATGCAGTACCCACTCTGCACCACCCGTCACTTGCTTCTTCTGCTTGTGTGCCCCCTTGACTCAGTCTCTTGCCTGTGAAGCCATTGGAGAAGCTATACCACCACCACCATTCACAATAAGAGCATCAGCTTCTAGCTCGTGGTGCTGTCTTTGAAGAAACCAACCCTCAGTCCTCAACGGGCCAGAACTTCCCTGGATCCTGGATAGGCAGGATGGCCAACTCCTAGCTGTGGGCCATACATCCTCACTTGAACACAAAGACCTCTGTTTATATTGGGCTTCCTTCAACACTTCCAACAGCTAGTGGTTTTCTCCATTTTCTCAGAATTTCAAGAAACCAATCATGAAAAATAATTCCATTATATTCTAATCCTCAATCTCAGACAAATATAGTCTTAAGAGATGAAAAAAAGTAAAACAAGATAAAACAAACAGAAACTATTCTTTCACTTTTGTCCTATCATCCTATTTTTTGCTTCTGAGGCTAGGTTATAAAAGGCATCGCGGCTTCCACCTTGATCTCTGGGATGGCTTGCTTTGGGCGAAGCCAGCCACTGCATCATGATGACACTTAAGCAGCTCTGTAGAGAGGCCCAAATAGGGGAAAACTGAGCCCTCCTACCAATAGAAAGCACCAATTTGCCAGATATGTGAATGAGCCACCTTGGAAGAGGATCTTCCAGCCCCATTCAAGGGTTAAGATGACTGCTTCCTTAGCCAAAACCTGACTGAAACTCATGAGAAATCCAAGCCAGATTGCCCAGCCAAACCACTCCAAGTTCCAGACCCACAGAAACTGTGAAAGATAAAAAAAATTTGTTACTGTTTTAAGCCACTCCATTTTGGGATAATTTGTTATGTATCAACAGATAACTAATGCAGCTGTTTCTGTTTACCAGTCCTTCATTGCAACGTTCAGCCTAACTTTATCTTAAGGGACATGATTACCTCAGGTGGCCCATTTGAAGCTTAAAAATTAAGCAAGCTTGTGCATCAAAGGATACTGTCAACAGAATGAAAAAGTAACTCATCAAATGGGAGAAAATATTTGCAAATCATGTATCTGATAATGATATCATATATCTGATAAGGGGTTAATATCCTGAATATTAAAGAACTCCTACAACTTAACAACAACAAAAAACAACCTGATTTAAAAATGGGCAAAGAACTTGAATAGACATTTCTCCAAAGAAGACATATAAATAGCCAATAAGCACATGAAAAGATGCTCAACATCACTAAACATTAGGCAAATGCAAACCAAACCCACAAAAAGATATCACTTCATGCTCATTAAGATGGCTATTATTTAAAAAAAATCAAAACAAAACAGAAAACAGTGAATGTTGGAAAAGATGTAGAGAAATTGGAACCCTTGTGCACAGTGAGAATATGAAATGGTGCAGCCACTGTGGAAAACAGTATGGAGATTCCTCAAAAAATTCAAAATAGGATTAAGATATGATCCAGAAATTCCACTTCTGGGTATATATACAAAAGAACTGAAAGCAGGGACTCAAACAGATGTTTGTACACACGTGTTCATAGTAATAGTCAAAACAGAGAAGTAAACCAAGTATCCATTGACAAATGGATAATGAAGGTGTGGTATATACATACAATGGCTTATTATTCAGCCATTAAAAAGGAAGGAAATTCTGACAGATACTACAAAATGGATGAACCTTGAAGACATTATGCTAAGTGAAATAATCCAGTCACAAAAGGACAAATACTGTCTGATTCCACTTACACGAGATATCTAGAATAGTCAATTCATACGTGCAGAAAGTAGAATGATGGGTACTGGAGATTGAGAGAAGGAGTAATAAGGAGTTATTGTTTAATGGGTTTAGAGTTTAAGTTGAGGAAGATGACAAAAGTTATAGAAACAGGTGGTGGTGATGCTTGCACAACCATGTGAATTTTTTTTTTTAAGAATTTTAAGAATTAAGGTGTTTTATTTCTTTGTAAAAATACACATCAGGAGTAGTTTTAACACTCATTCAAACTATATCTCTTATAATTTATGCTAGAGAATGAGCGTTCTTTTCTATGCCTTGGCATAGAAATTTTTATTGCCTTTTTAAGTTTGGATCCCCTTCCAATATTTTATCCTTTATGCTTCCGATGTTGTGAAATATATGCCATAGTTCCTGTGATGTGAAGTTTTTGCTGGTCTCACTTCCTCTGAGACATCTTCATCCCTTCATCACATGCATTTCCTCATTTACGTTAATAAACGCACCCTCACCGAGTTCCCTGGCTGCATTTCTGGAGTCTCTCAAATGACAGTAATGTCAACATTTCCATGGTCAATCATTTTTTCTAGAAATTCTGTTTGAATTTCACTTCCAGCATTATAACTTTTTGTTTCTTTGCTGCTCTTTCATCTTTGTTGACTGGTTTTCTCTTTTCTATTAACCATTTTTGTAAAATACCACCTGGGTTGATCTGTGGGAAACCAGAAAGCAACACAACTATGTGCTTTGCTGTCTGTATGTGAACTGGCTAACAGATGTGGAATGATGAGTCACCAACAAACTTTGAAAGAAGTGATGTGATTGGTCACTAATCATAATGTGCATCTGTTATTTACAAAGTGATTTGTGGCCTGAAGAGCTAAAAGCAACTTTTGTACCTTATGCAATTACTCACAGTTAACATACCACAGTAACTGAACTCTGAACTGTGTTTTGGGGAGCATGTAAATTTCCTTAATGCCACTGAACTGTGCACTTAAAAAATGGTTAAAGGGCAAATTCTATGTTTTGTATATTTTGCAACAACAACAAAAACTAAGCAACCTGATCCTAAAATTCATCTAAAAGTGCAAAGGACCTAGAATAGCCAAAATAAGTTTGATAAAGAACAAAGCTGGAGGACTCACATTAGCCGATTTCAAGACATTCAAAAGCTACAGTAATCAAGACAGCAGGTATTAGCAACAAATGGATCAACGGAAGAGAATAAAGAGTTCAGAAATGGATTCTTGCATGTGGTCACACATTTCTAAAAAAAAACAAAGAAGAAAAATTGTGAGGATAGGCAAAGATTTCTTAGATATGACACCAAAGTCACTTATCACTAGAAGAAAAAATTGATAAATTGCACTCCATGGAAATTAAGACCCCCTGCTCTTCAAAATATGTTGTTAAGAGAATTAAAAGGCAAGAAACGGACTGGGAGAAAATATCTACAAATCACGTTTCTGACAAAGGACTTGTATACAGAATGTATAAAGAATTGTCAAAGCTCAGTAATAGGAAAACAACCCAATATTTTAAATGGGCAAAAGATTTAAATAGATCACCACAGAAGATACACAGATGGTAAATAACTCCATAAAAAGATGCTTACATCATTAGTTATTAGGGAAATGTAAATTAAAACCATAATGAGATAGCACCACACATTTTTATAATGGCAAACATAAAAAAGACTGACCATACTAAGTGTTGGAAAGGTTGTAGTCACTGGAGTGCTCATGCACTGCTAATGGAATGTAAAATGGTACAGCCACTCAGGAAAATAGTTTAGCAGTTTCCTTAAAAGTTAGACTACCTAGGAGCTGGCCCGGCGGCATAGAAGTTAGTTTCGCATGCTCCACTTTGGTGGCCCAAGGTTCGTGGATTCAGATCCCAGGCACGAGCCTATACACCACTCATCAAGCCATGCTGTGGCAGTATTCCACATACAAAATAGAGGAAGAATGGCACAGATGTTAGCTCAGGAACAATCTTCTTCAAGCAAAAAAATAAAAAAGAGGAAGATTGGCAACAGATGTTAGCTCAGGGCCAATCTTACTCACACACACACAAAAAAGTTAGACTACCTAGCATATGACCCAGCTATTCCACTTCAAGATATTTACTCAAAAGAAATATAAGTAAATGTCCATACAAAGATTTATATAAGATTGTTCACAGCAGTTTTATTTGTAATAGCTCAAAACTAGAAACAACCCAAATGTCCAGCAACAGGATAGGCAAATTGTGGTATATCCACATGATGGAATATAGTAAAAAGGAATACATGCAACTATGTGGATGACCCTCAAAATAATTATGCCAGACAAAAGAAGTCAGACGAAAAGAGCATGTACTTTATGATTCTATTTACATAAAATTCTAGAAAACGCAAACTAAATTATAGTGACAAAGAGTAGATCAGTGTACAACAGCAAGAGTGAATCATAACATAAACACGTGGACTGTGGGTGATAATGACATACCAGTATAGGTTCATCAACTGCAACAAATGTATCACTCTGCTGGGGGGTGTTGATAATGGGGGTGGCTATGCACATGTGGGGGTAGGGGGTAGATGGGAAAATTCTGCATTTGACCTTCAATTTTGCTGTAAACCTAAAACTGCTCCAAAAAAGTAAAATCTCAATAAATTTTTTTTTAAAAACTCCATCAGTGTTTCCCTGGATATGATAGAGGTGCCAAAGAAAGGAAACAAGGAGAGGGATTTCAAAGGGGCCTATGGAAACATTTGGAGATGATGGATATGTTCATCATCTTGATTGTGGTGATAGTTTTACTAATATACACATATGTCGAAAAGTACCAAATTGTACACCTTAAATATGAGCAGTTTATTGAATATCAATTATTCTTCAATACAGCTGTTTTCCAAATTGAGCTTATATGCATTTTTTTAATAAGATACGTAGTTAAATAATTTGGGGAGTTGTTTTTTATTTATTTGTCCTATATCTAAAGGCTACATTAAATGCTATCAGAAACACTACCATAAATATCCAAAATATCCAGCCAAAAAATATAATAGAGATATAATTAAATTATATTGAAACAGCCAAGAGCAGGGCACCACTTGCAAACGGCTCACACAGCCTTGGGGAAGAAGAGAGAGGAAATCGCCTGTCAGAGAAACCTCTCTTTTTAGGCCTGGATTAGCCATCCTCTCCGTATGCTGAAGGCTTCCCATCGACTTCAAAGTCTTCAGATCAGAGAAAAATAGCACTCTGCGGCTGAATAATTGTATGAGGTTGAGGCTTTCTTACAGAGATTCTCTTTTGAGCTGTATCCATGATGACATTATCACATTATCAATGATAAGAGGGCTTTGGGGTGGGACTACCGAGCTACTAAAGGACACTGAAGCTTCAAAGAGGAGAAATGAAATGCATTTAAATCAAAGTAGAATTTTTTTAAAGTCACAGGGTGGTGATGCAATCCTTGCTGGAGGAGTGACTGTGACAAATATGACAGTGTTTCTGAGTGAGATTGGCTTTGCTAGCTACTAACAGTTTCTGGGGGGAAAGCACCAAAAAAAAAAAAAAAAATGATAGCTGAAGACAGAGAAATCTTTGACTAAACTCACCATAATACAGCAGCTTAATATTGACACCAGCACAGCACGTGGGTTGGGATCACATTGGTGCACGTGTAATGATTGCACCCTGGTCAAAGAAATAGAAACACGCCGCCAAGGTGAGTTGTCCCAGATATTACACACACACGGGACAGCCTCGTGGCCAGAGAAAACAATTGACTCCCAAATAATATGCTGAGATACTGAGCAGGGATTGTATTTTTAGAATGATCGAACAGTAGGGTCTAAAATGTTGCTAGCAAAAAAATAATTAGTAGATAGATTTATGCAGTTTGATGAACCAGCAGGTATAATGGAACTATCTGTTTTCCTCACGCTGCACAATGAAGATGATCAGTCAGAGCTGGAAATCTGTTCTTGTGAACTGAGATAGAAAGGTGATTTAATATTCCTGGTAAAATATCAATTCAAAGACCCAATGAGTATTAGAATTAAGGAAAGATTTAGTGCTGGATACTGCAAAGAAAACAAGACTTGAATTCTAAAGACCTCTGATATAAGGCTGAATGTGTTAAGTGTGTTAATAAGTATTTGGGCAACACAGAGAAAGGAGAGATCAATACCAGTTTGGGTTAATAGGGCCACATCTTATGATACACAAGGAATCACAGAAAGGTGACATAAAATAGAGGATGCTATCAATGTCTTGTACATAGAAGGTGCTCAGAATAACAGGTTTTCTTTCATTTATCATTCAAGAAGTATGAAAGTTTGTAGCTTTTAAAAATAGAGAAATCCTTCATTTGCTTTCTACATCAATTTCTCAGCTCTAGCCAGTAGCTATCTTTCTCAAACTCTTACATGACGTCTGTGCTGGGTACAACCCCTGCAGGTGAAAACCACCTGGATCCACCCTGAATTCCCAGGATTAGGCCCCCTGCCTCAAACTCCCTTGTCTACACTACACTCAGAGCCTAGACAGGGCCCAGCCCAGATGTGCAGAGACAGGAGGCCTTCACCTACTTCTAGCCATGCTGAGCTCTCACCTCTAGCTACCATTTAGTACTCCTGCTATCTTAAGTTACAAGGCTGCTTCTCTGCTTGCTTCACAAAGACAGGGCCAGCAGGATCCCACCTGTTAGAAACAGAAAAGCAGGAGGATTGGGAAGCATATTTAGATCAACTCTGTGTTATAGCAGGCTTCTCTACAGTTTGGAACTTTCTAGAATAATTTCCACAGAAGCAAAACATTCACTATGCATTGGAAATGTCATCAAGATATGCCAGCTTCTGCATATACAGTCACTTAATGAATTAAAAAACATTCATAGAGCACGTATTATATGCATTTATGTATATGGGGAGTAGAGTTGCCAGATTTAGCAAATAAAAATATAGGATGCCCAGTTAAATTTGAATTTCAGATAAATAATTCTTTTAGTGTAAATATGTCCCATGTGTTAAAAGATAAACGGAGGCATATTAAAAATTTTAAGAGTTTATTTCAGCAAAAATCAATTCCAATTGGGCAGCGCTAAACCAGAAGTGGTTAGGAGCGCCCCTCGGACAGGAGCCAAGACTTAGCTAGAGAAAGCGCAGAGAGAAGAAAGGAAATTATTTGATTACCGACAACTTAAAGCTTAGTTGTGATCCGCTGTCATTAGAGTTTTGATTTCGTAAATTCGAGACATTTACAGACCTAGATTTTGGTTTGCTTACTAGGCTGCCACAGCATTCGAGCCACATCAGTCTGAAGGCCTCTTTGTTTAATTAATTTAACACGTGATATTAATGATAGACGTATTACACAAGTATTAATTAAACATGTTAAAAAATTATTTGTTTACCTGAAATTCAAGTTTAACTGTGTGTCCTGTATTTTAGCTGGCAACTCTAATTGGAAGGAATAAGAAGAGAGTTTCTGAGTGGGTGAGATCTGCAAATACGAGGAAGAAGGTCGTTGAAGCAGGAGGAACAGTGTGGAGAAAGGCAGAGAGTGGTTGCATTTTTTTTCAGTGGCAATAAATAGGGCAATTCTCAGAAGCAAAGTTCCCATGTAGGAGAAAAAAATTAAAGAGGACTGTTAGGAACATGCAACATTTTAAACAGTGGGCAGTCCTTATGCAAAAACAAGTTGGATAGGGTGTAATTCAAGAGCCGGTGTTTAATTTCTTTTAGGAGAATTATCTTTGTTTAGCAAAACACCTGGAAAGGACATTTTGATTCTGGAAAGGTAGGCCTCAGAGTTTGGCGAAGATAAGCAGGCACAGACAATGAGAAAGCTGGACTGCTCTGCATGAAAGGGGAGAAGAAATTATGATATTCTGGTACAGCCCTACAAAGGAGACATGAGAGGAATTTTGAGGACAGCACCACGGCAGGAGGCCAAAATACGGAAGGAGGAAATTTTGACTAGGCGAAATTCCCTGTAGCAGCCAAAGGATTTGAAAGAACCCGAGTCGTCAAATATTCCATCTTACATCATTGGCTGTGCTGTTGTATACCAGTCTCTGCCACTGCCCTACAATCTTCAGTCACACGCTGTGATCTACCTGAGAGATGGTGGAGAGGTGAAGAAAAGCACCTGGGCCTCCCACTCAACTCTCTGCAGGACCGAGAGTAGCAAGCAAGCCCCGGGCAAGATGCCAGGAGGAAGGAAAGATTCCAGAACAAGAAATTGAAGTGAAGGGTGAATGTGCAAACACAAACCCCTGGGAATCTGCCCAAATCTTGAGCAAGACAAGAATATGCAATTTGAGATTGAAGCATTTTTACTTAAATCTCAAAAAAACAGGAATCCTAGCTAACACCTGACTCTGACTATATAAGACAATCTTTATAGGTCTAACTTCTGATAGTCTGAGAGTAAACGAGTGTGTGTATAGATCGCCCAGTGTCCATCCTTTACTCTTTCTTTCCTCTTAATAACTATATTTTAGACATCGTAACAGCTTCACCAATGTTCATTCAATCTCAGAGAGAGATGGACCAGCTCAGGTTGATTTATTTTTCTCTTTGTTACCATCTCCAGCAAGAGATGCTATTGGGATGTCTCAGTTTCGTGATTCTGTACATATGTACACATGAATGTTGAAGTGAGAAATATTGCATTGCTCCTATCCCATTATCCCCATGTATTAGAATGTGTATATGTACTTATATATAAATACCCCAATGAGCTCAAATGTGTATATGATTATTCTATTTCCTGGAGTGAAACAACCTATACAAACTATAAAAGACCAATGAAACTCTTCTTGCAACAGCTCGTAATATTTCTCAGCTATGGTTCCAATGTTTTCCAAAAAACTAAGGCCTGATTCATGATTACAGTGGCAAATTAACACAGTGTATTGTTATTTCCAGAATAATGACTTCAGAACCATATTTGGCCGGTCACCTGGACTCTTTGGGGGTGGGAACTACTCCTTGACTATAAAAATTGACACTTTAGAAAGTTTCCTCCTGATAGGAAATTCCACTCAAAGAACAGAGCATCCATAATTGAGGATGCCTAATGAGTTATTGGGAACATTAAAGGATGGTCAGGAAGTTGTAGTTACGGTTAAATGTTTATGTAACACTCATTGTTGGAGGGAAACTAGCTATTACAGTTTTTGCAATTATTATGCCATTTCTTTTTTCCTGTCTCCTGAAAAGCTATAAAAAAGGAATCAATGATTTGACATTGTCCCTGGAGTATGTCCAAGATCCTTCAGCTTTCTTTAGAATGTTTGGGAAATCAGCAAATCTAACCTGCAACCAGGTATATTCCAATTTGAAAAGGACATGATGGTGCAAAAGCTACCTCACGCTAGCCCCCTGTTTAACTACACTAGAACTTCCCTAACATTGCTGACAATTTACCAATGCCCTATCTCCTGCCCCTTTTACTGGTTGATGTTGCTTTTTTTGGCTAACATTTGTCATGACCCTAGCCATTTCCAATTAAAAATGCATCCAGGGGCAAGCCCGGTGGTGTAGTAGTTAAGTTCGTGCGCTCTGCTTCTGTGGCCTGGGGTTCACCAGTTTGGATCTCAGGTGCAGACCTACACACTGCTCATCAAGCCATGCTGTGGTGGCAGCACACATACAAAATAGAGGAAGATGTTAGCTCAGTGACTGTCTTCCACAAGCAAAAAGAGGAAGATTGGCAACAGATGTTAGCTGAGGACCAACCTTCCACACCAAAAAAAGAAAAAGTGCATCTGAACTAGTCAGTTCCTCTTTGAGTTTTCACAATAATTCCTATTCCTATTTGAAAAACACAAATATCTATCCTTTAGCAACAGCATTCTTTTTATTGAGGTAACATTGGTTTATGACATGATATAAATTTCAAGTATACATCATTGTATTTCAATTTCTATGAAGACTACATCATGTTGACCACTCAAAGTCCAATTGCCATCCATCATTGAACACATGTGCCCCTTTACACCTTCTACCCTCCCCATCCTCTCCTTCCCCTCTGGTAACCACCAGTCTATTCTCTGTGTCTATGTGTTTCTTTCTTGTTGTTGTTGTTGTTATTGTTTTGTTTTTTTAAAGATTTTGTTTTTTCCTTTTTCTCCCCAAAGCCCCCCGTACATAGTTGTATATTCTTCGTTGTGGGTCCTTCTAGTTGTGGCATGTGGGACGCTGCCTCAGCGTGGTTTGATGAGCAGTGCCATGTCTGCGCCCAGGATTCGAACCAACGAAACACTGCAGCAGAGTGCGCGAACTTAACCACTCGGCATTGGGGCCAGCCCCTTGTTGCTATTGTTTTTATCTTCCACATATGAGTGAAATCATATAATATTTGGCTTTTTCTGATTGAATTATTTCCCTTAGCATAACGCCCTCAAGATCCATCCATGTTGTTGCAAATGGTAAGATTTTGATAGAGATTTGCACTGAATCTGTAGATTACTTTAGGAAGTACGGACACTTTAAATCTATTAATTCTTCCAACCCATGATCATGGAATATCATTCCATTTCTTTGTGTCTTCTTCAATTTGTTTCAACAGAGTTTTATAGATTTCAGAGTACAGGTCTTTTACCTCTTTGGTTAAATTTATTCCTAGGTATTTTATTCTTTTTTTGTGATTGTAAATGAGATTCTATTCTTAATTTCTCTTTCTGCTATTTTGTTGTTAGTATATAGAAATGCAACTGATTTTTTATGTTTATTTTGTACCCTGAAACTTGACTGTATTAGTTAATTATTTCTAATAGTTTTTGATGGATTCTTTAGGGTTTTCTTTGTATAGAATCATGTCATCCACAAATAGTGACAGTTTTACTTCTTCCATTCCAATTTGGATGAATTTTATTTCATTTTTTTTCTTGCCTGATTGCTCCAGCTAGGACTTCTAATACTTTAGTGAATGAGAGTGGTGAGACTGGGCATCCTTACCTTTTTTCTGTTCTCAGAAGAATAGTTTTCAACTTTTCACCATTGAATATGATATTGTCTGTGGGTTTAACATATACTGGCTTTGTTGTGTTGAGGTACTTTTCTTCTATGTATCTTGTCAAATACTTTCTCTGCATCTGTTGAGATAATCATGTGATTTTTATTCTTCACTTTGTTAATGTGGTGTATCACATTGATTGATTTGTGAATGTTGAATCATCCTTGCATCCCTGAACAAATCCCACTTGATCATGGTGTATGATGTTTTTAATGCATTGTTGTATTCGATTTGCTTCTATTTTGTTGAGGATTTTTACATCTATGTTCATCAGTGATATTGGTCTATAGTTTTCTTTTTTTGTGTGTTTTCCTTGTCTAGTTTTGGTATCAGGGTAATGTTAGCCTCACACAATGAGTTAGAAAGCATCTCCACCTCTTCAATTTTTTGGAAGAGTTTGAGAAGGATAGGTATTAAATCTTCTTTGAATGTTTGGTAGAATTCACCAGGCAAGCTGCCTGATCTTGGACTTTTGTTTTTTGGGAGGTTTGATTATTGTTTTGATCTCCTTACTAGTGATTGATCTATTCAGATTCTCTATTTATTCTTGGTTCAGTTTTGGAAAGTTGCATGATTCTAAGAATTTATCCATTTCTTCTAGATTATCCAATTTGTTGGCATATAGCTTTTCATAGCATTCTTTTATAACCCCTCATATTTCTCTGATGTTATATTTTTCTCCTTTTTCAGTTCTGATTTTATTTATTTGAGCCATGTCTCTTTTTTTCTTGGTAAGCCTAGAAAAAGGTTTGTCAATTTTGTTTATCTTTTCAAAGAATCAGTGCTTAGTTTCATTAATCTTTTCTATTGTCTTCTTAGTTTCTATTTTATTTACTTCCACTTTGATTTTTAATATTTCCTTCCTTCTACTGATTCTGGGCTTTGTTTGTTCTTCTTTTTCTAGTTCCTTTAGATGTATTGTTAGATTGTTTATTTGAAATTTTTCTTGTTTTCTGTGGTATACCTGTATTTCTATAAATTTCCCTCTTAGTATTGCTTTTGCTGCATCCCATAAGAGTTGGTATATTGTGTGTCATTTTCATTTGTCTCTAGGTATTTTTTTATTTCTCCTTTGATTCCTTCATTGACTTAATAGTTGTTCAGCAGCATTTTGCTTAATCTACACATATTTGTAACTTTTCCACTTTTCTTCTTGTAGTTGATTTCCAGTTTCATGCCATTGTGGTCAGAAAAGATGCTTGATATTATTTCAATCATCTTAAATTTATTGAGACATTGTGTAGCTTAATATGTGATCTATCCTGGAAAATGTTACATGTGCATTCACAAAGAATGTGTATTCTGCAATTTTGGGGTGGAAAGTTCTGTATATATCTACTAAATCTATCTGGTCTAATGTGTCATTTAAGGCCAATATGTCCTTACTGATCTTCTGTCTGGATGATCCATCCATTAATGTAAATTTTTTTTTCTGTCCAGCTTGGGTGATTTCCTCTACTTTTTCACCTATATCACTAATTCATTCTTCTAGGTCATTTACTCTGCTGTTGATTCCCTCCAGTGAATTTTTCTTTTTTGATATTGAAGTCTTCATTTCCAATTGGTTCTTTTTTATATTTTCCAATTCTTTGTTGAAGTTCTCACTGAGTTCATCCATTCTTCTCCCAAGATCAGTGAGCGTCCTCATGACTATTCATTTGTACTCTTTATCCAGCAGATTGTTTATCTCTGTTTCATTTAGTACTTTGTCTGAGGATTTGTTCTGTTCCCTTATTGGGAACATATTCCCTGTCTCCTCATTTTGCCTACTTCTCTGTGTTTATTTCTATGTATTAGGTAGATTGGCTACATCTCCAAACTTGGAAATGCAGCCTTATGTAAGAGATGACTTTTGGGGCCCAGCAGATTGCTCCCCTCTCATCACCATGCCAAATGTTCCACGGGTGTCCACTCTGTGGGCTGCATGTGCCCATCTGTTGTGACAGGGTTGCTATTGCTTCTGGCACACAGGCAGGCTAGGCTGGACCCCAGGCTGGTTGGTTGTGAGGCCAAATTCCAAGCCCAATAATGCATGCTGACATCAGTCTGGATCACTTAAAATTGACTCCCAGTGTCTTCTCACTTTTATTCCAGGACCCCAAGAATCTTTCCCATTTTTTTCTGTGTTTATTTATCTCTTCCACCAACTTGTGGATGGTCACTGGATTTTTAAGGCAAGTCAAAGGCAGTTACCCCCTAAGAGACTACTCTTAGCTCTCTCAGAAGCCAGCTGGGCATTTGTTAAAGCCTCTAGGCACAGCAGCACACAACTGTTTCAGGCATTGGAAAGAAGGGCAGATCCCTTGTGCATATTGCAATGGCTGGTAGCACAAGTCTACTGCAGGCCCACAAGATTGCCACAGGTCCATACCACCACTGCAGGCTTGCTGGCGGGTGGTGCTGGTCCCTGTGGTGGGCTACCTCCTGCCTGACTGTGCTCAATTGCCTCAGATGCTCTAGTGGATGAGGTCTCCTAAAAAAGTTTAGGGTCTCCCTAAACTTTCAGGCAAGAGGAAGGATTTCAATGGTGCCTGCCATCCTCTGTGTCAGCCCGACCAAACTAGGACACAGTAATGACTGCCTCCATTGTCTCAGTCCCTGTAGGGTGGGCCTAGCCACCTCTTGCCTCTCTGGGATGTGTTTTGAGCTTACTAGAGTCTCTTTCACCAATGGACCATGTACTTTTCTATCTGGTCTTTTTGTGCTGGTTTCTTGTTCAAGCGAATCTGTGCATAGGCCCCCTAAGAGCAGGTTTTTCTTCCCCTGAAGCTCTATAGTTTTCCTGGGCATATTCCCTGTTGGTTTGCAAAGCCAGGTATTATGAGTTCTCATCTCTCTTGTACTGGATCTAAAGGCTGGGATGCCTAATGTGGAGCTCAGAACCCCTGTTCCTCCAGGAACAGTTCTATCCCTTTGAGATCACTCCTGGCTGTGAAGCACTGGCTGGAGTGTGTTTTTTTCCCTCAGCAGGGCTGTTTCTCTGCCTCTTCCACCCCTGCCTGTGTTGTCTCTTTTTGTAGATGTTCTTTCATCCAATTTCCAGATGTCTCTCAGAGAAAATTGTTCCACAGGTATTTGTAGTTTTATTGTGTCCATGTGAGGAGGTGACTTCAGGATCCTCCTATACTGCCATCTTCCAAAGTCTTCCACAATGGTGCTTTTTAAAAAATTGTTCTTATTTCAGTGCCTTTATCAATAGATACATGTGCGCCCTATGAATTTGTTCACAATCATTTTATAATATGGTTTTTATTAACTGAACAGTTAGCATGCCCAGATGAGCACACACAGGTACCTATAATCATTCAAGGTTCTGGGTTTTTTAATTAAAAAACAGCTCTCTCTTTAACTTTGCAGCATTTAAGTCTAAAAGTGCTTATTTACCCAAGTCAAAATAGATTTCTTAGTAATAAATCTTTCTTGCAAACTATCAGAATTTTTAAGGCAGTTTTTCACTTAATAAAGTCACTTTCTCATTATTTCTGGGTAACTTACTTCTTTCCCTCTGCTTTTTGCTATTCCCCTGCCTTTGTTCATTTTTATTTATCACAGAAGCATGAAGTAAGTGAAAATTAAATATTTTCACTTTATATTAATTGGAGTTTAGGATAAAGGTTGGAACTACAGCCTAGAATCTAATTTGACTATAAATACAATTTTAACACTATCAACTAATTTTTTCCATTATATCTTTGAATCGTTTTGCTAATCATAAAAATTGTCTGTCTAAGGACAAATGAAAATAGAATGCATTTCATCCGAACATCTGTGAGAATGAAATACAAATGGTGACGTGATACTAAAGATTCACACTTAGATATTACGTATGTTTGCAGTACATCATGCCTCACAGAGCAGGAGCTTCAAAACATCATCTACTTCCTCCTCTCTCCCCAAAGAAATCAGGCTGTTCAAGATCTGTGGCAAAGGCTATAATATTACAAAACAATGGTAACACTGATCATCTGTGATAGTAAACCGGAGCCCGAGGAGTGGAAAGCGTATGGGCAAGGCAATGCCGATGGGATGTCAGGCAGCACAACGATGGCTGAAAGCAATCCCTCAGAGTACAGTTCTTACACTCTAGATGCCAGGAATCTTAGAAAGGAAGGAACACAGAGGCAACCAACAAATCAGAGTAGTCTTTGTGACAGTGTTTCTTTCCTACATCTTGCAGTATTAACTGAGCCCTACTTTGTGCCTGCCATCGACCAAAACTAACGAAGGAGTCCATGGCAGGAGGAGGAGGCGGGGTGGGGGTTGAAAGGGCAGACATGGAAGAGGTCCACTGGGGATGCTGGAGGTGGAGGTGATGGGACAGAACAAGAAAAGGGTAGAATTCCAACAGGAATAAGGTATAATCCAGCAGACCTCTGGGAATGGTTCCAGACCTAGATTAGGATTTAGTAGCAGTTTTTAAGATAAAGTGATTTTCCTAAATATCACTAGTTTTCACTTTAGTCACTTATGTCTGGATCATATTAAAGTGCCCAGCCTTTCTGCCCATTTTATCTTCTAAACGCAAAGGAGAAACTAGAAAGGTCAATGCTCACACCAACTTGGCACTTAAAATAAGGAGTTTGAACACAAAACAACAAGAACCAGAGCCTGTGGGACACCAGCCTATGAAGCTATGTTACAAGCTGGGGGCATAAGAACTGATATCTTCTAGACAACGCAATTGCTCTCTCTACTACTTAGCATCAGAGAGCTTGAAGGGACGTCAGAGAACATCTCATCTCAGCTAAAGCCCTTCCCAAAGACCAGAGGAACAATCAGTCCATCTGTGGCCGAGCCCAACTCTCAGACTCTCCAATTTCCAATGCTGCTCTTTATACTACTATAATAGGGCCAATATTCATAATACCTATTGTATGCCAGGTACTATTCTAAGCACCTTATAGGTGTTACCTTACTGAATCCCACAACCACTCCCATAATGAAGGTACATATTACTTTATGTACCTTCTCCAGGTGAGGAATCTGAGGCCCAGAATAGATACTCTGCATGCTCAATCCCAAAATTGATGAAAGGGCCAAGCTTCCTACCCTGAACCTGCATACTCTCCTGCCCCTAAGGAGCGTGTTTATTTCCCCTACCATCCATCTTCCACTTCCTTTACCCCATGGAATCATCTGCAGAAAAGACTGAGTCCTTGGTACTTCCCTCAGCCCCACTTCAATGTGCAGTAAATCACTAAATTCAGCTTGGCATCCATGTTGCACCTGTCAAGTATCATCAGAAGGTCTCAGATTCAGTCATGCTGGGTTCTCTCTATAATTGGGAGAATAACAGCATGTTTGTCCTCATTCTTTCCAAGATCCCTAACTGTTCCTTGAAATGGTTTAAGCAATTTGATGCCTAAGAGAAACTTCATTATCTCCAGTTTCAACTCCTTTAGTTCTATGTGAAAAACAAAAAATTTATAATCGTGAAATAGGAGAGATGAGAAAGCTGATATAATTGTAAGCTGAATTTTGACTGGCTCTGTAAATTAATTATCTAATTGGCAATTGAGCCCCATGCCAGAAGCAGAAATATCTGTTGGGCCGCTGGCTAATCGTATCACATCCCTTGCAGTTACGAAAACTCATTGTTAATAAGCCACCCACCACAGCCGCCTGAAGTTGTCTGATTTCCTGTACTTTCCTTTTTTTCAATTTCTAGTGCAAATAAAATCACCCTTTGAGTGCAAAGGCCAATAAATGACGTTCTTTTCTGCTGCACAGAACCTGAAGCGGGTGGCTGAGACCTGGATGGATGAATTTGCCGAGTACATTTACCAGCGGCGCCCGGAGTACAGGCACCTCTCCACTGGGGACATCTCCGCCCAGAAGGAGCTGCGCAAACAGCTCAAGTGCAAGGACTTCAAGTGGTTCATGGCTGCAGTGGCCTGGGATGTGCCTAAATACTACCCTCCAGTGGAGCCCCCACCCGCTGCCTGGGGGGAGGTGAGGAGACGCTGCGTGAATCTGCTCTTCCCTTAGTGTGCCCACTCTCACAGCCTCAGGTGGTGGGAGGGACCACGAACACCTTCCACTCCTTTTAGCTTACGTCATCTCCAATACATGAGGGTCCATCCTCTTTTTAGAAATTGCTAGGGATGGTCATTCAGCCCTCAGCCTTCGTAGCCCAACCCAGAATTCTTGGCCACAGTTGACTCTCCATATGAATTTTTTAAATACACTTGGAAAATATTTTTATTTGAGATTAGTGGAATTACCGTAAGAGCTTGTAGAGAATGAAAATATCTGTCACGCTACTGGGTAAATGAGGGAGACCTGATGTCCATGGTAAAATCCCTCACCATTTACATGCATAGCCTTGTTGCTATTGGTATTTGCAAGGACAAGGTGACAAAGGGGCTTGGCTATTTTTCTAACCAGGTGTGCTATGCAGAATCATGAAGAAACACTTTTGCATAATTCCCAGAATTGTGGCACATGCAGGACCCACACTGGTTCCTTACATAGGCACTAACCTTTCCACCTCTGAATGCTTCTTTCTGATTTCGCTTCATGATCTAAAATGGGAAGAGCTGAACAGCCCCAGTTCCCAAGTTTAAAATATCTGTCTTTGGGCATAAAAAGGACTATTGTGCTGGGTGCAGTTCTATTCAATACTATTACTAGCCTTTTCCCAGTAGAAAATGGTGTGCTAAAGCAAGGACTAAAATTGGATATGGTGGATTTATCTGAGCAATTGAATAGGCTTTCAGCAGAGGCCATAGAGGGAAATGCAGGCTGGGCGGGATGCTAGCACCGTCTCAGTTCCCATCGCTTTCAGAAGCCAGGGGTTGACTGTTGCACATTGTGGAGGAGCCTTTTCATCATCGTCATTGGTCTTGTGGTGTGGGGAAAAACATGCCTTTGCCTGGTTAGTGTCTGTGGCTTGGCAGAGCTCTGAAAACAGGTTGCCCCAGGCCGTGGTAGGAGAAGCCTTGCTGAGGCAAGGTTCTTGGGTGAGCTGTCCCAGTTCCCTGGAGAAAATGTGTTCAGCACGTTATACATGTGCTGCTTGTTTTGCTGAGGGGGTCCAAAAAGATGTCAATCTCCACCTGTGCCTGGGATACCCTAGGCATGAGGAATGCGTCAAGGCCATCATTCTAGGCTCCATCTCTAATGTTTTTTCACATACACATGCTCTTGATACTGACTGCTTAAGTCAATTAGTAATTTGGTTTAATCCTTTGCATCTTAAACATTTCATTAAAGCTTCCCTGGAATATTAGTAATACTAGTCTGCTTGCATTAGTTTTAGCTATCTATCATGGGCTTAATTTACAGAAGTGGAAATTTAAAGCAGACCCCAGAAGGAACTTTCTTAGTCTAATGCACTGTAAGACATTGGAATGTTTTAGCCAATAAGCAGGTGAGTTCCTTCCAAGGGTTTTTTGCTTAGGGTTATGTCTGCTTCCTTTCTTTGTAATGTAGGTACAGTCCTGCCTTAGTACCTCAGAAATACTCTTGAAGACCTCTCAGTATCATTGTGGGATTTGCAGCTGGATTAAATTTTCATCAATCTGTTCTCCACCTTACGTGGAAAGATAAATTTTTATTCCTTCTTGGTTACTACTTCAGGCTGCAACTAATCACATTTTCCCACATTACCTGACTAAATCATAACCAATATTTATAAAGCCCCTTGCTTGGAAACATACTCAAAGCTTCCATTGAGGTTCTAGAAAAAAGACAGCTTCCCAGGAATAATCAAAGTAAGAACCATCTTAGGGCCAGGTGGGCTATGCCAGAGTGTTTTTATCCGCTACTCCTGATTGCCTCCACCTTTACGTGCTCGCCTGGCCCCCAGCAACACTCAGATTCATCCTTCCTGCTCTACGCAGACATTGAGAAGATCAGATTTTTTTTTTTAACATAATGGCAAACTTCTTTCCCCAAAGCTTCAGAAGAGCAAACAAAGAAAGGTCATAATTAGGGTTAGGGAAAGAAGAAAATGGAGATACAGCTGAAGGGTCAGTTACACTCAGTGGCATCTGTTCAGTGAAGGTGTGGTACACAGCAAGAATGAAGACAGAAGATTGGAAGAAGGCAGAAACAAGGGAAACCAACAAGTGACAGGGTTTAGACTAGTAAATCATTTTGAAAAATATCTATTTCCCAAGCAGAGTAAATCCCAGAGAGTAAAAATGATGTGTGTACATTTAATACAGGAGGCAAGTGCAGTGTTTGCAGTGCAGCTTAATCTAAACGAAATGATGAAATAGAGAGACTATTCTCTAACTATATATTGGATAATAACAACCTACTTTTCAATAGTAGGTAAAAATTACTAAATGAGTAGAATATATCTGTATACCATTTTATCTTTGAAAAACATTCTTTTGAAGTTTTCACTCTTGTGTTTTTCTTTTCCCTTCGAGAGGGCTTTTTATAAATAATTTTTTTATTTGGGGATACTTTGAAATTTACAGAAAACTTGCAAAGATAATACAGAAAGTTCATATATTCCCTTCACACTACTTCTAATGATAACATCTCATCTTGACCATGTTAACCATAGTACATTTAGACTATGTAGTTAACATTAGTACAATACTATCAACTAAACTACAGACTTTATTCAGAATTCAACAGTTTTTTCGCTAACATCCTTTCTCTCTTCTAGGATCCAATCTAGTATATGAGAAGGCTGTTTAATTTCCTACGAACTTTAAATTAATTGTTAGAATGGACAAAGCTCCCAAATAAATGTAATAGGTCAATTGCTATTTTGATAAAGAAGGGAAAAGGGAAGTGCAGACTGTGTGACTCTTTTACAGCAGTTGTAGGAAGGAAGCACAAACCTCCAGCAACATCAACACGAGAATCCTTTATGGGAGATCTGGGCCAAGAAGTAGGGTAACTCGCTATTTAATGCTCTGTACTTGGAACAGTTGTCCACATGCTCTTCTGTGCCAACCTGATTCTGGGTAAACAGTGAAGTGCTTAGACAAGTTTTGGCTCTGGCAGTTGGAACCCAGCTTGTAAAGGATCCGTTACAGACCATAAACAGCCTATGAACTGCTACTCATTTCCCCCAAAAATTCAGCTGGATTATTGCATTTGTCTCCTAACTCATCTCTCTGCTTCTGCCCTTCACCCTTTCAGTCTGTTCTCAACAGAGTTCACTTAAAATGAGAGATCAGGCCCCTCCTCCATTCAAAACCTTTCAATAGCTATAATCTCTCTCAGGGTAAAAATCAAAGTCCTGACTTATACCCTAAATGATCTGACCCCTGTTGTGTCCTCTCCAACCTCATCTCTTACTATTCGCCCCTGATTTCCTCTTCTTTAGGTATACTGGCCTCATCACTGTTCCTCAAACAGGCCAGGCACAATCCCACCTCAGGGCCTTTGCACTTGCTGCTTCTTCTACTTAGAATCCTCCAGCCCCGGAAATCCTATGCTTCCTTCCTTCACTTCCTTCAGGTCCTTACTCAAGAATATCTTCTTCTTAGTAAGGCCTTTCCTTATCATCTTGTCTACAGTGTGCAAGAATCCATGCACACATGCACATTTATACTTATACATTCCCAATCCCCCTTCTCTGCTTTATTTGTTTTCTCAGCATCCATCACTATATAACAAGCTATATAGTGCATTTACTTATCCTGTTTCTCACCTATCTCCCCTACTATAAAGCAAGCTCCATGACAAAGGGAGTTTGTTGATTTGTGGAGTTACTATTGCTCTTTGGCAGCTAAAAAAAGTGTTTGGTATATAGTAGGTGCTCAATAAATATTTGTTGAATGAATGAAAGATGAATGAATGGAGGATCCTGGCCCCTATTGTTCCCCTTACCATTCACTGCTCCCCACAGAGCACACTGAGCTCTCACTACACTTCACCTCAGGGTCCCTCCAAGGCTATACAGAGTCCACCTCTCTGGAAACCTTGGCCAGGAAGACAGTCTGTGTAGTGAATCTCAGGTAACCAATTCTCATGGATGGTCCAGCCTATGGTCCATTTGATAGTCAAACAAGATGTGAAATATTCTCTTCTGACATCCTAAACAGAAGAAAGAGAAACTCCAAAAGTGAATATCCTCTGTTCCAGCAATTTCCAGACTCTCCCTGCCAGCCTCCTACTTAAAAGGCAAGAAGAGATTAAAGTCTTATCTGATAAAGAAGTACTCTGCAGAAGCCATTCCATCCTCCGGTGTGCGAGGGTAGTGGGTAGAGTGGTGAGGCAACGGGGCCCAGAGAGAATAAATAGGATTTGGGGCCACATTACAAGTCAAACATCCCTTAGCAATGTGCTTTTCCACGATGCTGTCTTGGATAGAGTAAGACAGGTTTAAAGTGGAGAACTACTCTTAAACCATGCACATATGGAGTGTCTTTTTTTGTGTCAAGATGTTAAATGAAAGACACAGAATTTCCTATTATTCTTCTCCTTCTTACCCTTTGCCCTCCTTGGAATTCATGAATTTGCTAAAGTCATTTATAGTACTCATTTATAGTCCAAAAAGAAGAGTTCTGCAGAATCCCAAATATCATGTGTAAGAAGGAATAAAAGATGTAAAATAGACAAACGTGCCTTTTCCAACCGGTGTCGTAGAATCTTTTAAGAAGTGTCTACTGACTGTCCTCAATATGCCAATCTTGGCACATCCGTTTGTCATCTTGCGATTGTGCAAAACTTTTTAAAAATCTTTATTTTAAAAAGGCATCTCAATGCGGAACTACTTCAGCTGCTATTTAAACTCCTTCCTCAAGATGAATGTCACCCTGAATTATGGAACACTCACAAAGACAGGCACCCTACATAATTCCAGTTCTCCTCCTCTGCTGCGGGCTGCTCTTGACTTCTTTTAACTGGCTTTCTTTCTTCCTCTTTCTTCTGATGTTCTCACAGTGCACAAGGCTTTTCAAATTTCTCCATATCAGCTTACATGAAAGGAAGTTCGACACAAGGGGGTGCGTTATCTGAAAGACCATCTGAGGATGTGATGTTGTCTCTTTCAAACAGATTCTGTGGAAGTGCTGCTGCTGTATGACGCAGAGTAAAAGCCAGCGCTTTCTGCACAATGAGGGAGGCTCTCTCGCATTCTCTGGGGACAACCGTGGCCAGCTCTCCAGCCTTCCCCCACAACCTAGCCTTGCAACTGGGAAAGCTGCAAAGTGAGACTGCCCCTCTCCTTCTTTGGCAACTATGCAGGGGCCATCCCTGCCATTCAGCTGCTATATATCTAAACCAGACCTTTAAATTAAGCAGTCATTCTGAGATTCTGATTTGTCGTTCTCTGAGTGTATTAGAGTTGCCTTGATCTGCCGTTTGTTTTCTCAGGCAGAGGCAATGGTGGTACACGATGCCAATTCATCTCCCTGGAGCTCAACAATGAGGTTAAGAAAAACGTAAGGACACACAAAGAATCACATTCTCTTTCAGATTTTGCTATGTACTTTCTGAGTTCTTAACAGCTGAGATGGTTGAAGACAAGCTTAAAGTGTCTTATGGTAAACATAGCTTTAGTTCCCTATTCCAAGCTGAGCAAATTGGACATGTTAATGTCTCAACAGTGGCAATTTGACCCAAATCATAATGAATCAGAGGTATTTCAGAGCTAATGGATGTTTTCTTCTTCTCTTATAGAAATATGTCAGACAAAACTGTCTTTTCTTTCTATTTATTTTATTCTTCCTTAAAATATATTTACTCATATTGACATATATTTGCACACATAAATATATACCTTTGGGGATTCATGTGACAGGAGTAAATGAAATTTTAAGTGTAGGCTAGCCTACTCATGAATTCATCTTAGTGTTTAATTTTCAGTGACAATTAGTACCTTTCTAATTCCAAGAGTGATACAAAATTAATAGAATTTGAGGATCACTCAATTATCATAACATGATTTCCAATTCACACCTTCAGAGAGTTAGCATAGACGGAAAAAATTCAATATAAGTTTTTCCAGTCATGAACGTAGGAATACCTTCACTCCACCCATTTTTTAACAAAGTGCCCTGCTGGCTTCTGTGAGAGCTAAGAGTGGTCTCTGCAGGAGTAACTGCCCTCAACTTACCTTAAAAATCCAGTGACCATCCACAGGTTGGTGGAGGACAAGAATGAACATAGCAAAAAGTGGGAAAGAGTCTTAGAGTGCTGAAATAAAAGTGAGGAATACTGGGAGTCAATTCCATGTGGTCCAGACTGAGGCCGGGATGCATTACAGGGCTTGAAATTTAGGTCTAATCATTTGCAGGTGGGCGATAGCTAAAAACAAGAGTCAATATTCTTCTAAGTGTCCTTGCAATGCATTGAACTGTTCTGTTAGCACTAAGTCTTGGCTGGCCCGTTCCAGACACAGGGAAGTACAGTGACTGCGCTGCGAAAGGTAAGCAGTCCCTTACATTTGCATTGTTGCTTTTAACAACCTAAAGGTCCCCAGTCAGTCTATTTTGTGAGCACCCTGAAAGATAACCGTCTCCACTTTGGCTTGGGAAGTAGGACAATAAGCATCCTGTGCTCCTTTGCAGACTTCATGGCTAAATTCTTTCTCTACGTTTTATTTTCTCACAATTATCTCTTTATATTTTTTGATGCACTTGATTATATTAATTTCTATTAATTTTAAGAGATTCAGGGATTGGCTTTGACCAGTTGAGATTTCAAAAATTCTGTTTTTGTCTAAACAAGAACCCAGTAATATTTGGCTAAACCAGCTCTTGCCTTAGCTCTTTCCCTTTTTATGGTAACAGGAATAACTCTCTCTGTTGAACCTCTATTGTCCAATGGGATGCCTACTCATTGGTCAATCTCTGGATGAGATGACTTATCCTTTAGGCCTGTCACAAAGGGAAGCTAACATAACAAGATAATCTCGGGAGGAGCTTAGCTTTCTAGACCAATCCCTAAAACAGGAAGGGCCAATCAGTTTTTCCCAGTCTTGTTCTAGACTCAAGTCATCCAGAACTAATTAGACATATCAAATTCTTGGCCTATGCTTTTCTCCAGAATTGCATACAAGTTTGCAGCAAATCATTTTGTTCCAGAGCCTAGCATTCTATTGGAAATAATGAAAACTCATGAGGTATGATGCCAGAAATGAAAAGCTAAATTTTCTACCATATTCTTGCTTTAAAATGCACTGGGAGTTCCCATGCTGAAAACACAACAGCAGTGTGGTTTTGTTTCATCACAAAATCTTGATGGAACATTTAGGAGAGCAAAAGAAAAAACACACACATGGATATTATCTTACATCAAACTGGTGACAAGCAATTGTGAAACACTCCAGACTATGAGTTACTGTAACCTACACACCAGACAGCCCCAGGTCTTATGTGGGATCAGCAGAGATGACGAGGGGGTGAAAAAGAAAAAGGAAAGTATTGAGAGTTCTACAAGCTACAACTCAGAAATCAACAATTACTCACTCTTCAAAGAAGACAATGTTTTCCAGAATAGGGACTAAACCAATCAAATGTGAAAATTACCAACAACATTCAAAGACTTCCTCACAGGCTCCAAGCTGAGAACGAGTATAAAAGCAACCAGAGGAAACCAGTAAGGGGCCATGGGATCTAAACTGTGCTGGAGCAGCCTTCATTTACACATCTCTCAGACACACTCCAAAATACTCCCTTTTGAAAGACAGAGACTCATTCTTTGCCCCTTCTCTTCTTGCCCTCCCTTGCTAAAAAAAAAATTTTTAAGCCTACTGATATTGGATCCAAAATAAAACATTGCAGATCCCAGGGAGACAAAAGTTTCAAATGCCAGAGAAGGCGGTGTCTGAGATAGACCTCAGAAAGTACTAAACAACACACACATTTAAAGGTAACGAAACTGCTTTGCAAGGGAAGACCCTTAGAACTCTAGACAACACAGATTAGAGGCAGGAAGCTTTTGCGATTCAGGCTTGGCTCTGAGAGACAGAGAAGTGACTATATAAAAAGGCCATATGTTTTAATACATCACAGTAACAACAGAGAAGAGATCCCTACAGAGAAATTTCCTCTAGTAGTCCAAGACACTATTTTATTTATATGTGGAAAATAAAAACAGATTACAATAAAACCCCCAGACAGAGATACAACAAAGATAAAGATAAAAATGAACCAACTAAAGTTCCAACAGATAATGAAAAGATGCTGCAAATGTGGCCACAAAGGAGATGAAAAACACAACATATTTTAAAAAGAGCTAAAAGAACCATAAAACAATCAAAGCTTGAAACAACCATACAAATCAGAATTAGAACGGCTCACAAAGGAGATGGCTAGAATCATATGAAACAAGATGATATGAAAAGAGAGCTGAAAACTCCAGTCGAAAAAAGGAGAGAGAGAAGAAAAGATATTTCATAAATGAAGGCTAAATAAGAAAGAACAAAGAAGCGAATTGAGACCATGGACAGCACAGTAAGAGAAACTGAGGCTAGAAGGGAGAAGAGAGAAGTTAGCAAAACAGAAATACAGAGACCAAAAGATTCTACCAAAAATTTGAAATAACAGAGATTCGAAGGAGATTTAACATAAATTCCCAAAGAAGAATGTTCCTCTCCCAAAATGAAAAGCAACAAATATATAAACTAGAATTTAAGGAAACCTTCACAAAATAAAAGATCTGAATTTACATATTTAAAAAGCTGTATCTGGCAAATTCCACCTAGAACCATCAACACTGAAACATTTCTGGTAAAACAGTTGTATTTTTAAAATGAAGACAATTTTATGCACACAAGCAAAAAAAGCTAAGTCAGACTTTGAAGCACAAACATTTTGTACCAGAAGACAATGGAACAACGTTGTAAAGATGCTCTAAAAAATAAAATAGGAGCCAAAGACTTTATTTTCAAGCAAACTATGCTTCAAGTATGAAGGCTATCAAAAAACAGTTATAAACGTGCAAGAACTCAGGGATTACTTTTCCCAAGAGTCTGTCTGAGGATCTTAGCAGAGAATGAGTAACAGAAAACCAAGAGATATTTAGAAAAACTTAGCCTAAGTTCTGCTAGAAATTGGCTATAAAGATAAAAGAATATGTAAATTTTATAGGTTGGCTAATGCAGAAACAATACAACTAACAAATAGGGAAAGTAAGCAGAAAACAGAATAAATTTGGTGATTGTCCCACAGGCATAAACTAAGATTAAAAGAATGTCACCTATGTTCAGGGGCTGGCCCCATGGCCCAGTGGTTAAGTTCGTGCGCTCTGCTGCAGGCAGCCCAGTGTTTCGTTGGTTCGAATCCTGGGCGTGGACATGGCACTGCTCATCAAACCACGCTGAGGCAGCGTCCCACATACCACAACTAGAAGGACCCACAACGAAGAATATACAACTATGTACTGGGGGGGGCTTTGGAGAGAAAAAGGAAAAAATAAAATCTTAAAAAAAAAAAAAAAGAATGTCACCTATGTTTAGACACTGGAGGAGAGGGAAGAAAAGGGAAAAGATTATAACTAATCAATATTGCTTAAAGAAGAGTATAGTTAGGCATTATCTAAAAAAAGGAACCTTCAGATATTATACACAATATTTGTGTAAAGGTAACCAGTAGAACAAAGATACAAATTGTATTAAATACCAAAGATTACCAAGAGAAAAAGACATATCACATAGTCAATGACTTTCTAGATACAGTAAATACATAATAAATCAGTATGTCAGAGCTGAGATCAAACATGTAAATAAATCTACCAAAAGAAAAAAGTTCAGATTGGCCAATAAAGCAAATCTAACTCTCTGCCATCTGTGAGACATACCTGTATCAAAATGATACAGAAAGATTAAGGATTAAAGAAGCAGCATAGATACACCAGGCAAATTCAAGTAATAAGGAAGCAGAGGTTGAGATTTTAATACCGAACAAGGGAGAACAGAGAAATAATCAAAAGCTAAAAAGTTAAAAGAAGCCCAAAAAATACATTATAATACCACAGACTGCAATCTATAGAAAAACAGCTTTTATAAGGTAGAAACTGCTGGAAATGCAAGGAGAATGGACAGAAACCCACCAATAATGGGATGGCTTAACACTTCTCTCAGGTCAAGTAACAGATGGACCAAAATGAACAAGGCTCTATATAATTTAAGGCATGTAATCAATAATGTCGAGCTGATAGACCTATTCAACTCTGAAAGATGTTTTAATTTACCTTCTTTTCAAGTATACAAATTAAAAAAGTATGTTACAGTTATAAAGAAACAAAGTTGGCCACAGAGATCCAAATATAAAAAGAGAGAAAATCAACAAAATAAACGCTCTGTAATCTTAAATTTGAATTGGAAATGTCAATGTGAACTCATTTCTTTTCTCACTTCCTAAAAATGCAAATTTTCTAGTTCTATCCACTGAAAAGTCCTAGAAACAATTTCAATCCCGTCTCACTGAGCTCATCTAACTCTCAGTTGTGATATTTAAATAGAATTCTCTGCTAAATGGAACTAAGGATCCTTGAAGAAATGGCTGATTCCTGTTTGCGGGAAGGGATTGGAGAAAAATGGGCTGGGATATGTTGTTGCTCTAGAAAGCAAGGAAGGAAAGGAAGCTCTCAAAGTCTGATGTGGGTCATGTCAAAAGGACACAGGAGTCGGCTAGAAGGGGTTCCCCCATGCCATAGATGGGACAATATGAACATCAGAAAAAAGTGACCCAACTAATTAAAATGTACTAAATATACAAAAAGTTGAAAATGTATAAAGATGCTTTAAAAAGGTGGGGAAGGGAGAGAAAGAGAAACAAAATAAAAACCACTAGACACCAGTGGCCGTTGCTAGGACACCAAATCATTACTCTGAAAATTGACATTTTAAGAGGAAACAATTGAGAATTTTTCTGAATTTTTCTGGTATAATATGTATTTCAGAGTGTCCAAAGAACCCTAGTGGCTGAGTTTTTTAAAACAGATTCTCAGATAATAAATTCAAACAGAAAGATAGAATTAGAAAAATCAACATTTTACAATCCCTAATGCAATAACTGATTCAGGCAATGGTCATAATTTGATGGTAATGGTAATCTGATGGTAAGATGATGAAATAGGGATGAAAAATAATAAAATGATCAAGCTACTGCCATCTGAACCCACTGACCAATTTCATCATCACTGAAAGTGAATCGTACACACATTCTGATATGATGCAATGTGAAGTCATTTTAGACAAGCTGGAAAATCAAAAACCATCCCTGAAATAATCTTTAAACAACAACAGCAAAAAAAAAACTAGTCTGGATTTAATCAAGCCTTTAACTCTAACTTCAGTCTGCAGGAAATTCAGGAAGTAGGAGAAAAAGTTAAACAACATCTCAAGCCAAATCTAGAATTTAAGAACCTCATTTGTTCAATCAGTACGTGGCAGGGAGAGAACAGGAGAAGGGGAATTTTTCTAGATTACACGATATTCTTAAAGCTTTATAGAGTTTAACGACAAATGAAATGAAACTTTTTTGGATCCTGAATAGAATAAACTAACTGAAAAAAAGACGTTTTTAGACAATCAGGGGAATTTTAATATGGATTAGGTATTAGATGATACTAAGTAATTGTTATTAATTTGCGGATACGTGAGAAACTGTTCTCTCTCTTTCTCCCTCTCTCTTGCTCGCTTTCTTGCTGTCTTTGTCTCTCTCTCTCTCTCTGTCTCCTGGAGAAGCTTACTAAACTATTTAGGGGTGAAATGACATGATGTGTGGGGTTTGCTTTAAAATTCTGTAGCAAAAAAAGGAAGCCAGGAAGTGAACAGATGAACAAGTATGACAAAATGCTGACGGTTTTCAAAGATGGGTGTTTGGAGCATAGAAATTTTCATAACGAAAAGTTTTTCAAATGCATTGCCTTTGAAGGTATGTGGGAACATAATAACAATAGGGGAAGAGAAAGCATAAGCATACATTTTGGTGATGGTGTAGGCGCAGCGAGACATCAGCAATTTTATTTTACTTGTACCCTAGAGCTAAAATCATTACATTGAAACACATCATATCCTATCATGTTTGAATGGCATAATGCCTCAATAATATAATATTTTACTCAAATTTTGTATTTAGGATATTTATTGGCTCTATCTTAGAACTGGTGTGGAATAACATAAAACAAGATGCTGAATAATATATAAGCACACGGCACCTTTTTGTGTCAGAATTTCTCTCTTTCTCTCTCTCTCTCCTTCTCCCTCTCGCGCTCTCCCTCTCCATTTCTCTCATTTCTAAAAGTTAGAACACCGGTTATTCGTTGCCTAGAGGACTTTTCCTTTCTCACCAGTAAAATAAAATTAACTTTTTATTCAAAATCATACTATGATTAGTAAAATTTATATAATAGTTCATTTTCAAAACACTTACTGTAATTGGTTTAATCTTCCAAATGTACATGAAACATATAGTCCAATTATTTATCATTTAACTAGATAGCAATGGAGGCCACACTGATATTTAAAAAAAGAAAGAGAATGGAAAAGAATCATTATCGAGCCACGTTCACTGAAGAGTCTAGTCACCAAAACCACAATCACTATGTAGCAATTCGAGTCCATCATTAAGAGGGTCAAAATAATCAGTTCATTTTTGGCATAAGGAAATAATCATATTTACAAGAAGTAAAGCAGTCAAAGATTATAGAACTAAAAGGCTCTAAGACACAGAAATCACAGAACTGCCAATGGAAAGCAGATTCTAAGGCAGGGCCTCTCAAATGTACACAGCATATCCTGCATGAGTACTCAGCTGTGTGCCCAGAAGCACCTGGAGCCACAGGAAACCACTGCCTATCTTCCCAGAGCATCAATTTTACTTAAAGGTTAGTAGGAAAATAACATTGTATGAAAATAGCATTGATACAAAATGGGTATGTTACAGAATAGAATACACAATATTTAACATCTTTTAAAATAAAAAGAGTACTTCAAGAAAATGGTGTACTTTAATCCAAGATTGCTGACTCCTAGAGGTGTGTTCACCTGTTGTCAGCTTGGTCCATATGGAGAGGTTTGAGATGCACCAGCCTAAGGAAAGGCTGGATGGAGGAAACTGACTCTCCTCTTTGAAGACCCAGAAACTTCCTTTTCTGGCACTCACAGTGATCAGATCCCAAGAGACCGACCCTCCCCTGCTAAAATGCACAGAAGGCTGGGAACAATACCAAAATGTCCACTGTTAATTGTCGATGAAAACTACAACTTTCACAAAGCTCAGAAATCCATATGTGAATAAAACCAGTACCTCTGGCCTCAGAATGCTCTGCGCGCACCAAATCTTCACTGGAAAACTCTCTGTTGATTTTATGTGATAAATCATTGTCAAGGGGAACAGAAAAATGTGAAATCCATATCATCAGCACATTCTCTCCATGTAAGCAGACTACGGAGGAGTCAGAAAGCTGTTTGATGAACACGCAATCAGAGCAAAGACAAAAAGAATATTTAATGGCATCAGGGATGCCAGTGGGTTTGGTTTGCCAGAAAAAATAACACCCAAAGTCTGTTGGCCATAGCCTCCCACCTTCAGCTCCATCCTAAGGAAAGCCCTGTCTTTGAGGCAGGGAATCTGAGATGGGGAGTAGGTGGTTACCCTGAGCAGTGTTTGGATGGCACTACCAATATTTACTTCTCAGTCACATGTTTTTATCTTTCCATTAATGAAAAACCTCTTCTAATCAACACATTCTTTCTTTCTTCTATGCTGATCCATTGAGCGAGTGGTTGCAGAGTTTTGCTGGCCGTTCTGTCTCCTTGAGGTGATCTTACCCAGCTATTATCTGACCTATCAAGTGTTTACTTTTATTCATCTTATCTAATTCAGCTAATATTAATGGGCCAGGCACTATACTCATCATGAGGGTGACGAGTGAGCACATGAGACACAGTTTTTGCTCTCATGTGGCTTAAGGACTAGTGAACTATAGTGAAGGCAGTCTGCTTTCCTCATTTTGAAGGACAGACTCCTACTCACAGGATATTGACTAAACTCTAGAGTTCTTGAAACCCTCTTCAATGTGCAGAATGACTTCTGATGAGACCACGTCTCCACAACCACAATGTGGCACCAGGACAGAATTGAAGATGTTGTTCTTAAGTATTCCCAGGGACTATCCTGTGCAGCTCCCAAAGAAAGCAAACCCACAATTCATCCCCTTATGTTAATAGGCTACCCAACATAAGTGCATAAAAATGAGCCCATCAAACGCTGCACTGGAACGACTTCCAAAAATATGAGGTAATTAACAAAGTGCTAAATATCTTTTAGCTTTCCACATTTGTTTATTCTACAAACTTGAATTGAGCTCACTCTGCAGCATGGAAAACATGATGTGCAATGTTGTGATAAATGCAGAGGAAATGATCATTGTTCTTGCATCTCATAGGTCAGTACGCATCTTGAGTTCTACCAAATTCCCAGACACCTCTATTTGTTCAAATTCCAGCTCCAACATTTACTGGATATGTTAGAAACAGGCAAGTTACTTTAATCTCTCTCAGGTTCCTCAGTAGTAAAATGAGAATAATAGTCCCTACATTATAGAGTTTGTTGAGGATTAACTGTAAGGATTCATGTAAGGCACTTACGTCAATGTCTGGCATAAGGCAAGTAATCAAGAGAAGTTATTTGTCAGTACTGGCAGAGATGGTGATACCAGGAATGGTGGTACCAGGAATGGTGGTGGTGGTACCAGTAATAATTTGCACATCAAATTAATGGCTGACAGTAACTGTTGTTGTCGTTGTTGATGTTGTTTTAATAGTCTCTGGCCATCTCATAGTCAAATGAATGCAGAATTACCCAAAGATAATAATTCCAAGTATGCTATAGTTATTGATAATTAAGATTTAAAGCACCCCGTATCTAAAAGAGAAATTACATTTAATTCTCTTCCTTGCCAAAATGAAATGAGCAAATATTTTCTCTTAAAGAAAATTGTTTTTTCCTCCCCTAAAAGGTCCAATTTTCAAAAAAGAATGTTTCGGAATGAAGATGCCAAGTAAATCAACTAAATAAAACAAGGAAACAATACGAGAAAAGAAATTTCTTTCAATAGTGTCATACTTAATCATGACATTCTGAATGAGCAAATGGTGGGCAGTGCAGAGTTCAAGTTCATATCTAGCCTACATCTGGGTTACATTGAGCAGAGGGATGCAAGAGTCTCTCATTTTTCAAATACTCTTTCCTTTCTTCTCTCTCTTTCTCTCTCTCCCTCTCCAAACGAGTTATAAATTGCTCACGAATTTAAAAGCAGGCTTTGCCTCTTAGAGCTTAATTATTCTCTCTGGTTTTAGGAACTCTTTGAGCTGCCCTGCTTGGTTACAAAACGGTGGTGATACAACTGGAAAGCTTGGCTGTGACTGCTTGAGCTGCATGTTACGAAAACAATCTTGGTTAGTTTCTAAAGAAGATTGTATGGGTTGGAAGGGAGTTAATCTCAGATAAAGCGAGATCAAAGAGGGGAAAATAGAAAGAAAAATGCTTACCATTTGCAACTACCTGCAGCTGGTCTTAACTTCTTCCCTGCAACCAGAAGTAATCCCAGTACTTTGGGGGAATTTCCAGACAGTTCTCTCTCCTGAAACAATTATACACCATGATGGAAGAGCAGATAGTGCTAAAAATCTTTGTACTTTCTCCTCATGTGTAAAATAGGGGTGAAATACATAGTTTGTGTGAGATATAATAAGTTCTAAATACATTGAGAAAATTGTATTCACTCAGAGGCCCTATTGAGTACAAATCTCTTCCAATATCCACTCCAAAGCAGAGGAATTAGGTCCTGCCTTATGTGACCTTCTGGGCCCCTCCAGGCTCCGCAGCTTAGCTTCTCTTTTGTGGGTTTACAGAAAGCAAAAGCAACTGCCCCAATCACTATCAAATGAGCTTGGCTTTTTTCTATTATGAAAAAATATACATAACATAAAATTTACTTTTTTAACCATTTTTAAGTGTACAGTTCTGCAGCATTAAGTACCTTCACATTGTTGTGTAACTATCACCAGCATCCATCTGCAGAACTTTTTCATCAGCCCAAACTAAAACTCTGCACCCATAAGCAACTCCCCATTTCCCCCTCCCCCTAGCCCCTGATAACTTCTATTCTACTTTGTTTCTATGCGTTTGTTCCAGGTACCTCATATAAGTACAATCATACAATGTTTGTCCTTTTGAGGCTGGCTTATTTCATTTAGCATAATGTCTTCAAGGTTCATCCATGTTGTAGCATGGATCAGAATTTCATCCCTTTTTAAGGGGATATAAATATCCCATTGTTGGGGTTTGTCCCATGGCCGAGTGAGTAAGTTCACCGACTCCGCTTTGGTGGTCCAGGGCTTTGCCGGTTCAGATCGTGGGCGCAAAGATGGCACCGCTCATCAAGCCACACTGAGGTGGTTTCTCACATAGCAGAGCCAGAAGGACCTATAGCTAGAATATATAACTATGTACCGGGGGGCTTTGGGGAGAAGAAGAAGAAGAAAAGAGAAAAAAAAGAAGATTGGCAACAGATGTTAGCTCAGGTGCCAATCTTAAAAAAAAAATCCAATTGTACCTATATGACACATTTTGGTTATCCATTCATTCATTAATGTGTGGTAGGTTTGTTTCCATATTTTGGCTATTGTGAATAATGTTGCTATGAACACAGGTGTACAAATATCGGTTGAAGTCCTTGCTATAAATTATTTTTGTGTATATACCCAAAAGTGGAATTGCTAGATTATGTGCTAATTCTATATTTGATTTTGGGGGGAACTGCCATACTGTTTTCCATAATGACTGCACCATTTTATATTCCCGGCATCAATGCACAAGTGTTCCGATTTCTCCACATCCTCACCAAGACTTAGTTTTTTGGGTTTTTTTTTTTAACAATAATTCTAACGGATGTGAAGGGGTATCTCAATGTGGTTTTCATTTGCATTTCCCTAACAATTAGTGGTGGTGAGCATCATTCCATATGCTGGTAGCCCATTTGTGTATCTTCTTTGGAGAAACGTCTATCCAAGTCTTTGGCCCATTTTTGAACCATATTGTTTGCTTTCTTGTTGTTGAGTTTTAGGAGTTCTTTATATATTCTGGATATTAACCCCTTATGAGATATGTGGTTTGCAAGTGTTTTCTCCCATTATGTACCTTTTCACTCTGTTAATAGTTTTCTTTAACTATTACAAAAGAAAAACTCTTCTTTAACTAGCACAAAAGTTCTTAACTCTGATTAAGTCCAACTTATCTATTTTTTCTTTTGTTATCTGTGCTTTTGGTGTCATATCCAAGAATCGTTGCCAAATCCAATGCCATAAAGCTTTTCTCCTATGTTTTCTTCTAAGAACTGTACACTTGTAGCTCTTATATTTAGGTCTTTGATCCATTTTGAGTCAATTTTTGTACATAGTATAAGGTAAGGGTCTACCTTCATTCTTTTGCATGTAGATATCCAGTTTTCCCAAAATCATTTGTTGGAAAGATTCTTTTCTCCACTGAATGATCTTGCCATCTTTGTGGAAAATCATTTGACCATAGAAGGGAGAGTGTTTCTTGGCCTTTCGATTCTATTGCATTGCTCTATATGTCTGTTTTTATGCCAATACCAACTGTTTTGATTATTATAGCTTAATAGTAAGTTCTGAAATCAGGAAGTGTGGGTCCTCCAACTTTGTTCTTCTTTTTCAAGATTGCATTGAGTATTTGAGGTCTCTTGATAGTTCATATGAATTTTAAAACTGATTTTTTTATTTTTGTAAAAAATATCATTGAGACTTTGATAGAGATTGCATTGAATCTATAGATTGCTTTAGGTAATATTGATATCTTCACAGTATTGCCTTCCGATCCATGAATATGGGATGTCTTTTCATTTATTTATGTCTTCATTAATTTGTTTCAGCATGCATAATATTTTAGCCAAATACTTCCGTAGGATCATTGCTCTTCTGCCCAAGCAAGTCTAGTGACAGCCCAGCAGGCCCCTTCCCAGGCCCCTCAAGCCCTCTCTCTTCTGTCCCCATGGCCCCATCTCTATGGAGCATCTCACCCTAGAATGCAAGGAAGGACAGTAGAAGTTGGCACTCTGCCCCTGAATGATATTTGGCTCTATTGTCCTGGCCCCAGCCTCTTTGTTTCTTTGTACGAGTTCTTTTCATAGTTCCTCCAGAACTGAGACTGCTACCAAACTGGACCCTGACCTCTCAGTGAGTGGCCAGTCAGCATATGGTACAACTGAGAGTAAGCCAAGTGGAGGTGCTGAAGTTAGCGAGTGTGGGGCTTCCACTGATTCTTGAGGCCCTACTCTAAGAGTTGGAATCCAAGGTCCACCACTACCTTGTGTAGCACATCGAATGACGGCTGGCAAAAAGATCTGTCCACATCCTAATTCCCAGAGGCTGTGAATGTGACTTATTTGGAAAAAGGATCTTTGCAGATGGAATTAAGTTAAGGATCTCAAGATGAGGTCATCCTGAACTATCTAGGTGGGGCCTAAATCCAATGACGAGTGTCCTTATAAGACACATACAGAAGAGACACAAAGAGAAGATGAGAAGTTCATGTGAAGACAGAGGCAGAGACAGGCGTGAGTAACCACAAGCTGAGGAATGCCAGCATCCACCAGAAGCTGGAAGAAGCAAGAAATAAAATCTCCACTAGATCCTTTGGAGGGAGCACAGCCCAACCAACAGCTTGATTTTGGACTTCTGGCCTCTAAAATTGTGAGAGAATACATTTCAATTATTTTAAGCCACTAGGTTGTGATAATTTGTTACAACAGCTACAGGAAACCACTAAACCTTGGTTTCCTCATTGCAAAATAGGAATATAATAGTACCTACCTCATAGAGCTGTTTTGATGAGTAAATGAAGTAATCCATAGAAAGCACCTAGCATAGGGCCTAACACAGCGAACTCTCGCTAAAATGTTGGCTATTGTTATTTACTGCCATTGAAACTCTAAATTGCTTTACAAATTGTTGGAGGAGGCAACGCATTATCTAAATCATACAAGAGGCAGAGGTTCAGGAGAATAATTGTTTTTTCATGAGACATCTCTCAGCTGTTTTTTTAAAGCAAAAACTACAGCCATTTTCTTGTCTACCAACACTCATGGGTCCAGGGAAAGTATCACATCATGCATTTCAAAGAGCAAAAGAATGTCTCTACGTGTTGGGGGTGAGGGGGAGGAGAAAGCTATATATGTAATAAACACATGGAACAGCCTTTATGGGCCATTATATATAAAAAGCTGGAATATTTTGTATCTGTAGATATGTACATTACATATCTACAAAAAACGTTAAAAATCACTTACGTAAAATGATACTGACAGTCTTGAATGAAAAGGTTAAGGCTAAGCTCAAAATATAAACCAGGCAAGTACCACATTCACCTGGAGGGCCATCTATGGCTCAAAAAGTCATTGTTGGAGCTTTGCCCTTGACTTAATTCCAGCAATAAGAGGAGATAAGTCAAGGATTTGGGTAAGGGATTTGAGAGATGAATGCAAGCTAGACTTTGAGACCCTAGCAATCTCCTGAATAGGCTGGATATATGTGTAGTAACAGAAAGTGGATATTAAACGTATCAAGCCAAAAGGTCTAGCAACAAATTCCTTTTCAATCATTTGAAAAAATAAATGTTTGGTGAAGCTTGTCTGTAAAACCCTAAGATAAATTGCAAGCATAATAACAAATAGGTGTCATTGTGACCTCTCTCATTCATCAGCAGAGAAACTGACTAGGAAAATAGTTAATCTTTTTCTTTATTTAAAAAGCAATTATTAAGTACTATATGTTGTGGACTGAACGTATGTGTTGAAGCCCTAACCCTTGAACAATATAACTGTATTTAGACATAGGACCTTTAAGGAGGTAATTAAAGTTAAATAAGGTCATAAGTTTGAGGCCCTAATCCAATAGGACTGGTGTCCTTATAAGAAAAGGAAGAGATACCAGGCACATGCACACACAGAGAAAAGGTCATATGAGGAAGCAGCGACAAGCCTGCCATCTTCAAGCGAAGGAGAGAGGCCTCAGAAGAAACCAAACCTGCCACCACCTTTGATCTTAGACTTCCAGACTCCAGAACTGAGAAATAAATGTCTGTTGCTTAAGCCACCCAGTCTGTGATATTTGTTATGGTAGCCCCAGCTGACAAATACATTATACACCAAAAACTATGCTAGGTGCTGGAGTGACAGAAATGATTACAGCATAGCTTCTCCCCAAGAAAGACTCGCTGGCTTGAGGTAACGCTGTAGGACCCTGCCAGAAACAGAACCAGCCCTTCGCCTCCTAAAGCCACCTGGCACTAAGGTGGGCCTGCCAAACTTTCACTTGAACTTGCCTGGGCTGGCTGTTTAGGTTGTACCTGTAGCCAGACTTATTAAACTACAACTAGACTCATGGTGACTTTCTTTAAAACCTCTTTTGTTCTGCTTTGTTTTGTTTTTTTTTTGTTCTGTTCTGCTCTATTTTCAGGGAAAAATAACATCTCAGTCTCTCCCAGAGAAAGGATACCTCTTGACTTTTGACACCTACCCTTCAAAATATCAAAATCTCATCAAACCCCAACCAGCTCAGTCTCAGAACTAGCCAGCCATTGAGTCTGGCATGATTAACCACATTCACAGTTCAGAAATCTGAGAGGAGGGAGATTACGTAAAATGCTTAGATTAGAAGTAGGTGTGAGATCATCATTCAGAAAGCTGACTAAAGCATTCAAGCATTTTGAGATTATTACACTAACTTTTGCCTAAAATGGTGCCCCAAAGTGGACTTTCTGGTGTCACTGGTTTGGACGGAGTACATTTGCTTTTTTATAGGAAATGTTAATCAGTTTTTCCTATTAGTTTTGCATGAATTTCCCTTGCTCGGGACACAGTGATGGAATACTGGTCAGTGTGACTCCAAATTTTAAGGCTAAGCATTCAAAACTCACCATTTCTGTTCCTCATTTGTTTGATTTTGTGGGAGGAGGAAAGAAGGAGGGTGGAAATATTTTTACCGCTACTCAGTTTTGTCCTCGACAAAATGGAAATGATACGGCTTCATAATCTAAGGCCCACAGAGAAACATTTCAGGGAAGTAGTTACACCATGAAATATTTTATAAATATTACATTACAGTTTAGTATCCCAAATGCAATTTGACATTTCCACCTTTTTTCCCTTAAAGACCCAAGTCACCTCTTTTAATATGCTGCCTAAGTTTAACAGTAATGAAATTTACGGTAGAAAACTCAGACTCTGAATTATCTCACTTGTCAATAAGGATAATTTGCTGACCTTCCTTAAAGGGATGGCTATTAAACTCAAGGATGAGTTCAAGAGAATCTACTTCTCCAGAGAACTTTAAAAGCCCACAGATGATCATTGTCTCAGGGATTTTGCTGCAATCCTGTCCAGGGTCAAAGGGTCACCCTCTTCTCAGAATCTACCCTGTGATTTCAATTGCAGATCTTCATTAACTGACGGTCCTGAATTTTACACAAGAGCTTAACATCTCTATTTTAGACAAGCTTTGAAATCTGCCCGCATTTCAATGATCTGACCTGAATTCAAAGAATGAATTGCGTTATCTATACACTGTGTTATGTGAATAGTCTTTCAAGTACTAAAAAGTTGCTTTATGCTTTATTTTCAATGCCTGTGGCTATTGCCCTTGGCTTTCAGAATGATGTTGGAAGTGGCTTTCGTGATTATACTGGAACTGGAGCAAATCTTAGATTCATCAGCAATTCATGGATGAATCTAACCATTGGGAGAAATGTTTGTATTCATAAAATAGCACTCTAGGAAAAAAGTGATGGGAATAGTAAATGTCAAGACATTAGTTAAAAGATGAGGTGCTCGCCTAGCACAATGTGGCTCAGTCTGAGGAGATGGCTCCATGCCATTTTCTAAGTGATGCTGCAGGGGGTGTGGTGACTAACCATCTCTAGCTTGCAGTCCAGTCTGGGATTTCTTCCACAAGCTGCAGCTGAAATGGGGCCACGCTGTCCCCAATGCATGCAAGCCAGCTTCTCCTGTGATTTGCGTTGGCCTTCAAAGCAGGTTCAGAGCAAATTCCCTGCTTCCAAACCTCTTGACACAGGTGCAATTAGTGTTAATAGGAGCATGGGAAGTGCTCTTGCTGTTGATCCCTTCTCCCCACAGAATACCAGAAAACTCACTTAAACTGACTTACAATGCCTTTCCTGATTTTCTGCTATCCTTTGGACAAGTTTTCCTGTAGACATTCTTGAACTTTCACTGTAAAACTTTCCTTCAGACCTCATTCCCCTTCTCCTGTACACCTTTAATTTACTCACCTTTAATTTCCAGCAATTAGAGATTGGATGGATCTGTTCAAACAAAAATAGTGTGATGCTCAAATGTGGAATATAAACAAACACAGGGTTTTGTAAATTGCAGGGAGAAAAGAGGAGCACAGAGTTCATCTCCTAAGCTTCTCCTTACACTTTTTAAAAAATGTCTGCTTTCGTTTTTCTGACATGCGATACACTTTTGTCTCATAACGCAAGCGTATGTAACTCATGCCAAAACATGAATAATTGTCACCTAAGCTTTCAAAAACCTCTACTCAGCCAAGGCAGCTGTTGGTCACTCGCTTGCAGGCCATGGCTCTATTCCAACAGCGCACACATGAGAGGATATATGCAAACTATTTCCTTCCTTGATTTGATGAAATTACAACACGAAAACTTAAGAAAAAAATACAAACTAAAAAGACAATTTCATAGATACTAAGAGTTCAAATTTATATTCTTCTGTCTTCAAAAGATCAAAATTGGGCGAGCCTGGTGGTGCAGCAGTTAAGTTCATATGTTCTGCTTAGGCGCCCTGGGGTTCCCCAGTTCAGATCCAGGGTATGGACCTACCCATGGCTTGTGAAGCCATACTGTGACAGGCGTCCCATATATAAAAAGTAAAGGAAGATGGGCACGGATGTTAGCTCAGGGCCAATTGTTCCATATTCTCTGCTTTACAAAGGTTATACTGGGATGTTGGACACAAAAGGAGATATTTCTGGTCAACTATACAGGTGAGGATAAAGTCACCACTGTTCTACCATTTTCTGACTTTTCTTTCCAGGAAACGGAATTTTTTAAAAATCCAGATTCAAGGGGCCGGCCTAGTGGCGCAGCGGTCAAGTTCACGTGTTCCGCTTCATCAGCCCGGGGTTGGCCGGTTCAGATCCCAGGTGCAGACATGGCACCACTTGGCAAGCCATGCTGTAGGCATCCCACATATAAAGTAGAGGAAGATGGGCACGGATGTTAGCTCAGGGCCAGTCTTCCTCAGTAAAAAAGAGGAGGATTGGAGGCAGATGTTAGTTCAGGGTTAATCTTCCTCAAAAAAAAAAAAAAATCCAGATTCAAAATCTAGAGTTTTATGCAAAGGTCAGGAAATGATTCTACCTCTTAATTCTCCATGATGACTTCTGTCCCACCACAGCCTCCCCCAGAGTTCAGCCACCATGGGCTAGTCCTCTTCAGTCTTGGACTTGACTTGATTGTCACTTCTTTATCCCTTGGTTTGGCCCAGGACCTTACCAAAGCTCCCTGATCATTAAAGTGATTTGATTTCTAAGCCTGCTTCAGCCTCTTTATCTAGATCAGACTCTAGCCCAAAATTTTGGACCAGGAACACTTCCTTTCTAAACCCAAGGACTCATAGCCTTCTTTAATCTCCATATATTCCTTCAAGCTCAATAAAGCATTTGCCATAGATTTATCACCCAAAATTGCACCGTTCTGGTGAATTAATTATAACCATTACCATAAAGCGGTATATAAAGAACACAGGTCTAGGAATCAGACACATGGGTACCAGTCCTGCTGACCTTCTACCGGTCGTATAATCTTGGGAAAACCACTTACTTTTCCAAAGCCTCAGTTGCAAATGTGAATGAATACACAGCATGGTGGTGGTGAAGATTAAGAAATGAAATAATGGTTGTAAAAGTACCCAGTTTAGTATGAAGTAGATACTCTAATTTCTTTTCCTTCTATCAGAGAAGAGTTGCTAATCTTAACCCTGATAAGAAGTGGCTTATTTATACAAATCTTCCCCTGTATCTGTTTGTGAAAATCCAATTGGTTTTGGCAAATAATCCTTGACTGAAAAGTTCTATTGTGACACTGGATATCTTTCACAAATAATAGTGACAATCCTTAACTTCAAGTGGCAGGACATAGTTTTAGAATAAGACTATTTGGAGCAGAACACATATAAATCTGAGGGCCCTATGGTGATATTTCTGCCATGGGCTCATCTTTTTCTTACATAATGTAAGCCAGGTTTCTAAAATGAGTAGTTCTAGTAAGTCCCGGGGCAAGAAAGAGATGCCAAAGCAATTACATTTATGGTAAATTCAGAAGAGGAAAATATGCATAAGACAGGAAGAAAATCTCTGTGGGCATAATGTCAAGAAAGGCAGTAGTTGGTCTCTGCCAGCAGCCACTGGACGCCACTAGCATGGAGTAATTAGAGATGGAATGGATCTGTTCGAGCAAAAATAGTGTGATGCTCAAATGTGGAAGATAAACAAACACATAGATACAGAGAACAGATTGGTAGTTGCCAGAGGGGATGGGAGAGGGAGGAAAGAGGGAAAGGAGAACATGTGTACAGTGATGGGTGGAAACTAGACTTTTGATGGAGAACAAGATGAAGTCTATACAGAAGGCAAAATATAATGATGTACACCAGAGACTTAGACAGTGTTATAAACCAATGTTACCTCAATAAAAACAGAAAAAATAAAAATAAATGTTTTGAGAATGGTGTAATGGCCATGAGACAGAGCCTTCAACAGTGAAAGGTCCTGTAAGGATAATGAAAACATTTTTAGTGCTTTGTTTTTATATGCTGTTTTTAATTTCTAAAAGCACTTCACAATTCTTTTATCTGAGTCTCAAAGGAAGTAGGACAGGGCTTATATATAAATCTCCCCATCCCCCTAAATTGTTTCTTTTTAACTCTGTTTTCCCTTGTATCTATCTTTCCCATCATTGTCAAGCTTCTTGAAAGAGAAGCTTCCATTTGTTGACTCTAACTTTCACCTCCTAATTTTCCTCAGTCCACTTGGCAATTCGTCTTCTGCCTTCATCCACCACACCATAGAAATTGTCCTTGGAAAGGCCGCCAGTGACTTAACAGCCAAATCGAGCAGCCTCCTCCAGCCCTCCATTTACCTCACCAACCCATGGAATTTGACACTGCTGATCCCCTTGCCCACTTCTCGAAACCCTTCTCTCTCTCTTCTTTCTGGTTCTCCTCTTACTTTCCCTTTCTCTTTCCTAGCTACCCTTTCTTTACCCACTTCCCAAAGAAAGCATTCCCCAGAATTCCATTCTCAATCTTCTTATCATCTTGCTTCATATTCTTTTCTTGTGTGATATCACACACTTCTATGACTTCAATTATTACTCATATATGGTTGCATTAATCAGCGTCCAGTCAGGAGACAGAAAGCACACCAGTAATTTGAACAGGGAAATTTTAATATTAAAAAATTGTTAACTATTAAAGCAGGTAAAATGGACTCTAAAGAGTACAGAAGGAGCAACTTTGGAAAGCAATTACCACCTTTAGGGCTAAGGGAATTTGAACAAGGCAGGAACTTAGAAATTTAGAAGAACCCCCCCACCACTGCTGCCAAAGTTGAGACTCAGGCCTCATTTGATAGGATGTGCCTGCTATCAACATGCCACTTGGTGGTGGTGAAGAAACTTGCAGGAGGCAGAAGCAGCTGCTAATCTGAGGGCCACTCAGGTGAGGGCTACTTTCTTCCGCCCCACCCCACATGCCGATTTGTTGACTATCACAAGGAAAACCAGCACACACAAAAGAAAGACACTTCCTCTTGCTCTGCCCTTCAAGTGTCCATCCAGCACCCTCTGTTGGTAAAGCCTAAAATTGTAGCCACTGGCAAGGAAAATTGTCTACAGGGTCCTCCTTGAGTACCTCAAAGCAAGGCAAAAAGGGATAGATTTGGAGTGGAGAGGCAATATATTGATAACTGACACAGTAGATAATTCCAAAATCTGCATTTCTTACCCATACCTCTCTTCCAAACTACAGACTTCTGGATGTTTCTAAAGACACCTCAAACTCAGAAAGTCTTCTTTATCCACATGCAAACAGTTGCCAACACCTATAAATCCTATCTGAAAAAGGTGTCTGGAATATACCTCGTTTTTTGAATACACACATTCGTTGGATATATTCTATCACTACTACTACCATAGTTCAGATTTTCATTTTCAATTAGAACTAGTACACATGTTTACAATTGCATAACTCCCTATCCACCTTTCCCATTAACATCAGAATTTGCTGTCTAAAACAGGTTTTTCTTCTCAAAAACATCTAATAATTCCCTTTGCCAACAGAACAAGGTTTACATTCTTTATCTACATAATCAAGACCCTTCACAAAATGGCACCAGTCTACCTCTCCAGTCTCATTTTTCACTGCATCCCAATACTACTATTAGTAGTAGTAATAGTACTACTGGTAGTAATAGTACTACTAGTAGTAACGGTACTAGTAGTAGTACTAGTAGTAGTAGTAGTAGTAGTCATATTAGTAGTACTACTACCAGTACTACTGGTACTACTACCAGTATACTAGTACTATTAGGAAAAACCAATATTTGTTGAACACAATATGGGCCAGACACTAACATAAGCATTTATATGTATAATTTCATTCAATGTTCACATCAAATTTATGAGATAAATTTTATTATTACCTTCAATTTACAGAAGAGGAAACTGAGGTAAAAAAAGGTTAAGCAATTTGCCTTAAAGTCATACTGCCAGTAAATGGTGAAATCAAACTCTAAACCTGGGCAGTCTGATTCCAGAATCTATGCTCTTATATACATTATATTGCTTTCTAAAAATACATAAATGTAAGAATAAATTTAACCAATGAGGCAAAAGGCTTGTACACTGAAAATGACAAGATATTGTTGAAGGAAACTTTAAAAGATTTAAATAACTAGAAAGACATCCCATGTTCATGGACTAGAAGACAATATTGTTCATTCTACCCAAAAATACTATGTCAATACTACTCAAAGAAATCTACACTCAATGCAATCCCTATCAAAACTCCAGTGGTGGGTTTTTTGCAGCAGCAGCAGCAGCAGTAGAAAAATTCACTCTAAAATTCATATGGAATCTGAAGGAACTCCAAATAGTCAGAACAATCTTGAAAAGGAAGAACAAAGTTGGAAGACTCACACTTTCTGACTCAAAACTTAAAACAAAGCTACAGTAATCAAAAATGTGTGGTACTCATATGTTCCAATAATTCCACTTCTGAGTATATATCCAAAGGAAATGAAATTGCTACCTCAAAGAGATATCTACACCCACATGTTCGTTGCAGCATTAGTCACAATAGCCAAGACACGGAAACAACTTTAGCGTCCATGAATTTAAAAAATAGACCCCCACACAAGGAATATTATTCAACCATTAAAAAAGAAGGAAATCCTACCATTAGTGACAACATAGGTGGAATGTGAGGGCATTATGCTAAGTGAAAGATGTCAGACAGAGAAATACAAATACTGTATGCTGTCACTTATATGTGGAATCTGAAAAAGCTGAACTCTTAGAAACAAAGAATAGAATAGTGATTGCCAGGGGCTAGAGGGTAGGCAACATAGAGAGTGGTTGGTCAAAGGATTCAAACTTTAAGCAATAAGACAAATAAGTTCTAGAGATCTAATGGACAGTGTGGTGACTAAAATTAACAATACTGTGTTATATACTTGGAAATTGTTAAGAGAGTAGATCTTAAACGTTATCACCACCAAAAAATGGTAATTACGTGAGGGGATGGAGGTGTTAACTAACCTTATTGTGGTAATCATTTCACAATATATACATGTAACAAATCCTCATATTGTACAAATTAAATTTATACATGTTATACGTCAATAATATCTCAATAAAGCCAGGGTGGAAAGTGTGGTACTGGCATAAGAGTAGACATATATTCCAATAGAATAGAGTAGACAACCCAAAAATAAATGCTCACTTTTGTGGTCTATTATTTTTGAACAAGAATGCCAAGATCACTCAATGGGGAAAGAACGAATGGTTCAACAAATTGTGCTGGGAAGACTGCATATCCATGGCCAATGTGATGAGGATTATTTTAGGCTGGTTACTTTTAAAACTGCAGATGAGAAGGGGGATGGTTACTTTTAATAAAAGCAACTCTGAGGAACGGAGTTTGCTTGCCCTTTGTTGGGAAACATTTACATTTGTAAGGGAAACCTCCATCTGTAAAGATGTTTCCCTCTTTGCACCAGGAGGAAGTGGGGATGGCCTTATCTCTGGAAACTCTTAATGGGGAAGGCAAGAACTTAAGTTGTTTACTGTCTGGCAACGTCATATAACTGAACCCCCCCCCCCAACATCCTCCTTTGTCTTTAGCTGAAGATAATATTTAAGCAGTGACTTCTGCCATTTACTCAATCCAGTTTGATTCTTACCTAAAAGTTATAGGACCACCCAATAACCAGAACCCTACCGGCACTGATACCATTTTAGCAACTTTTTTACATATTCTTTCCTTTGTCTTGTAAAGAGATAATTCACATACCTATGCCTTAAATTTAGCCTTACTCTCCACCCATGTTTGCAGCAGCAGCTCCCCATGCAGCAGCAGCTCTGACTACCCATGGGTCCTGTCCCCATGCTATTCCACACTATTCTCTAAATAAAAGAGCACTACTGCCAGATATTGAGAGTCCAAGAAATCTTTCTTTCAACTCCTCGGCTTACCGACCCCACATCAAATGGGTTAAACCATGTCCCCCCAAAATTCACATGTTGAAGTCCTAATCCCCTGTACCTCAGAAGGAAACTTGTTTGCAAAGATAGTTGTTACAGGTGTAGTTAGTTAAGTTAAAGTGAGGTCATGCTGGAGAAGGGTAGGCCCCTACTCCTATATGACTGGTGTCCTCATAAAAAGAAAATTTGGACACAGACACACACACAGGGAGAATGCCCTGTGAACACGAAGGCAGAAATCAGGGTGATACATACATATAAGCCAAGGAATGCCAAAGATTGCCACAAATCACTAAAAGCTCAGAGAGAGGCACGGAACATATTCTCCCTCACAGCCCTCAAGAGGAACCAACGCTGCTGACACCTTGGTCTCAGAACTCTAGCCTCTAGAGCTGTGAGACAATAAGTTTCTGTGGTTTAAGCCACCTCATTTGTTATACTTTGTTATGGCAGCCCCAGCAAATGAATATATCCACATGCAAAAGAAAGAGTTTAGAACTTTACCTTATATCATATAAAAAGTTTAACTCAAAACAGATCAAAGACCTAAACACAAGGGTTAAAATTACAAAATTCTTAGAATAAAACATAGGGAGAAATCTTCTTGGCATTGGATTTGGCAATGGCTTCTAAAATATGACACCAAAAACAGGCAACAAAAGAAAAAATAGATAAATTGAACTTGATTAGAAATAAAAACTTCTGTGCATCAAAAGACACTATCAACACAGTGAAAAAGCAACCATAGGAGAAAATATTTGCAAACTATACATCCAATAAGGGATTAATATCCAGAATATATAAAGAATTCCTACAACTCAACAACAACAACAAAAGCAACCCAATTCAAAGATGGGAAAAGGATTTAAATAAACGTTTTCCCCAGAAGATGCACAGATGCCCAATAAGCACTTGAAAAGATCTTCAACAGCATTAGTCATTAGGGCAATGCAAATCAAATGAGATACCGCCATAATGAGGTAACATTTCCCACCCACAGAAAACAAGCGTTGGAAAGGATATGAACGTTGCTGGTGGGAGTGTAAAATGGTGCAGCCATTATATAAAACAGTATGATAATTCCTCAAAAAGTTAAACGTAGAATTACCATATGATCCAACAATTTCACTCTTAGGCTTATATGCAAAAGAATTGAAAACAAATAAGCAAACAGATATTTTTATGCCAATATTCACAGAAACATTATTCACAATAACCAAAAGGTGGAAACAACCCAAGTGTCCATATCAGTGGATGAATGGATAAACAAAATGTGATATATATATATATATATATATATATATATATATATATATATATATATATATATATATGTTTCGTTATATGACATATGTGATATATATATCATATATATAAATGTGATAAATCTCACATGGTACATACAGTGGAATATTATTCAGTTTTAAAAAGAACAAAGTTCTGATGCAAGATACAATATGGGTAAACCTTGAAAACATTATGCTAAGTGAAATAGATGTGACACAAAATGACAAATGTGATATGGGTCTGCTCATCTGAAGCATCTAAAATAGGCAAATTCATAGAGTCAGTAGAATAGAGGTGACCAGGGATAAGGGAAATGGGGAACTTATTGCTCTATGGTTACACATTTGCTATTTTGGGTGATGAATACATTTTGGAAATAGTGGTAATGATGGCAGAAAATTTGGAATGTATTTAATGCCATTGAATTGTACACTTAAAAATGGTTAAAATGGTAAATTTCATATTACAGATAGTTTACTATGATTTTTTAAAAAGTCCATGAGGAGATGCTGAAGGCCTGTGAGACTGGAAAGGAGAGGAAAGGAGTGGGACATTCAGGATGAAAGACTAGAATCAACAGAGATGGCTAATTGTGGGGCGCTGGGGGAGGCATATGGCTGTGTCTAGGGTGCCAGGCTGAGATCTTGGCTGGCTTATGCTCTGCTTATGACATTGTCAAGAATAACAGGTGATCCAGACTGAAGAATAGGTCTGGAGTAACAGACCATGGCTCATTCAGGGGTAGTTTCTCCGTATTTAAAGTGCCAACGGGACACCTCATAATATAACAGAAATGTAATTTGACTGTGACATCACCCCATTTACCATCATACTTGATTTAGCTGAAAAACTAAATAAGCAAACAAATAAATAAGTAGCAGCTAACATTTGCTGACCACTTACAGTGTTCCAGACACTGTGCTAAGCCCTTTGCATGTGTGAATTTAATCTTCACAACTACCCTCTGAGGCATGATTGTCCTCGTCTTACAAACCTTGTGCTGAGCTATACCAGATATTGTGCCCTTCCCCAAAAAAGGCCTCGCACTGTCAAATCTCCACATTTGTATTCATTTCTGTTCCCTGAGGCTACAGTGTCCTCTGTCACTCCACCCTCTAGATTCAATTCTACTCATCCTCCAGAGCCCCCTCAGTGTCATCAGTTCTACTACATGTTCCACGCTGTCTGGCTTGGAATTGGTCATTTCCTCTTAGTCCTCACTTAGCATTTAGTAATCTAACAGAATGCTGTCCAAGTGATGTCACCCCACTAAGATTGTAGAGGCCTTGAGAGCAGAAGCTGGTTTTTCTTCATCTTGGAATCTCCATTGGTACTTCTCAAAGCGCCTTTCATTCAGAAGTGCTCCTTAAATGTTGCCTTTTTATAAATGGATAAATTGGACTTTAAAAAAGAGTACATGGCTAAGATTATAGGGAAAGTATATTTGTGCCTGGTGAGCAGAACCCAGACCTGGTCTGTCTCCATTCAGTTCTCTCTCCATAGGACACTAACGTCTTTCTTTCTAGTTCTGCACGTAAATTTGCGTTCTGAAATCAACCACCGTCCATAAAAGAGGAGCATCTTGATTCCTTTTACCATACTAAGATTTCATAGCCAGAAATATTAGGACTCTCAAGCCTTTCTTTCACACATGTGTTTGCTAATGTCCTCACTAGTCAAAAGCTGCCCAAAGGAGGGGACTGATTCTTTTTTATCTTTCGCTGTATACTCAACATCTAGCATAGTGCCTGGGGTATAGCAGGTACTTAATAAATACTTGTTGAATGAATCATGAACCCACTACTTCTTACCTAAAAGACCCCAAGGCTATCAGAGGGGAATTAGCAAACCATGCTGCCTCATTTGTTAAGCTGAGGCTAGTCTCTCTTTAATAACCAATTGAATTACCTATCCCTCAGCTACTAGCCACCTTGACGTGCATATCACATTTCCTTTCTCTTGTACCTCTTTTATAAAACCTCCTGTATTGGGGAGGAAAAAAACAATGGTCAAGCTGAGCCTGACTTCCCTTGCATCTCTAAGAAATCCTTTACTCTCTGCCAGACCTTTTCCTAATCCTGGCCCAAAGGGAGACGATCTCTGTAATCCTGTCAAACATAATGATTCCCTTTCCCTCTCTTTTCTCCTGCTTCCCACCCATTGCTAGTCAAGCTCCACCTTACTGTCTAATCCTGTTTCGAGTCTCTGAGGATTTCTTGACACAGTTTTAATGATACCAAGCCCTGAAGCTGGACATCAAAGGAATAAAGCATAGTAATTATCTATTCTGTCACAGACGTGTTCAGTAGTCTGTGTCCTAGATTTGGGGAGTGTACATACATGAGAACTGCTTTATCTTCAGCCACAGTTACAGAGCCCATGTTGGAAAAATATAAATCATTTGTAAATTTTCTTATCTACTTAAAAAAAACCTTTATTCAAATGAATAAACAAGTATTAGAATCAGTTCTATTGGAATTGTAGTCACCTGCTTATTACGTTGGAGTCGTGTTTGTGAGCGAGAGGAGAGGATATGAATATGTGCTGAAGAGATGGGAATAAGTAAAGAAGGGAGAGAGAAGGGAGTGAGAAGGGCCGGCTGTTAATCTTGTGTCCGGGAGCCTACCTTCTCCTACGGTAAACTCAGCATTTCCTTCTGGCGCAACTATTGGCTGGAATTTACACAGATGTAGACAATTATGCCTTTGAAACTTGAAATTGGCTTCCAAAACAGTTGATCCCATTGTCTACACAGATGCCATTTGAGTGAGAATTTAGAAAATTCAAGAGTTTAGAAAATGCTCTCTTCCATTCCCCGCCAGGCCCTTTTGAGCTCCTAGCTTTTAGAAACAGAATGCGGCTCTCTCACAGCCCTTGGTGTGTCTCCACAGGCCATTTGGCAGATTTGCCACTCGGTGTCCCTGGCCCATGTATGTTCTTTTCTTTCCCGCGTCCTCCTTTTCCAAGAGCAGAGCCCCTCCAGTAACTGAGGGCCATGCTAGCTGAGAGAGGAGGGCAAGCTCTTCCCCCGGTGGCCAAGCGGCCATCAACATGGAAGCAGCTGCCATTTTCCTAACTATGGTCCAGGGTTCCTAGACTCAAGTAGAGGGAACAATGTGCCCTGAAGATGACTTTGGCATAAACGGATGCCGATACTCTAAGAAGAGTGTGTCTGTGAGTTCAATGGCCCAAGAATGAAAAGAGAGCCCCGCTCAGAGTCGTGACACACAGCTCGCAGGTTATAGACAGCTTTACAAAACCCACACGCTGGACTCAGATAAGGAAATCAAATAGGAGCTTTACAGAGGGTGCCAAGCTCAAGACAGCGATAGCAAAATCAAACTTTTGACATTCTGGGTGTTTCTATTTCACCAAAGAAACTCCATCACACACCGAGGAATTGATCTTACAAAATGTCTGTTTTGAGATTGGCTCCTCAAATTCCATAGTCAAGTTCCTCCCTAGTCCTTGTTTCAGGAAGGTGGAGAGAAGGTGAAAAAGGGGGAGTGAATCAGGCACACTCTGACACCAGCCAAGTTCATCCCGTCTTTCAGGATCTCCCATGCTGCTAAGAGGAGGGATGCAATTAGTTTGCAAGAGGTGGGTGGCAAGCATTTTCCCTAATTCAGGATTCAAATGTGGAGTCAATGGGTTCCAGGAAAATGAATATGAAAGTGCTGATATGTATCCACTTATGGTTTGGTTGTTCATTTGTTTTTGCAAAAGTGTCTGTAGCTTTCCTTGGATTCTCAGAGAGGTCTGTAGGCCAAATTAGGTTAAGAACTATTGCACTGTATCCTATATTATTTCACATTCCCCCGTCCTCAGGGACAGAGACCCTGAAAGTAGAGGTGCAATATGGAAGATGAACCCCAGCTGTTGCCAAATTCCCTGAATCGAGAAACTGGTATCCACCACGTTGATTCCCTCCTGAATGACGTTTGACCAAGCTCTACCCCAAAGAAATTGAAATACGAAATAGCTGTCTCCACCACCATCTCATCCCAGCATCACTTATTCCTTTCTTGATGCCCAGTATGTTGCATAACCACCTGCTCTCTGCCTCCTTACTCCGTCCTGATAGGAATAGGCCCAGTGTGGGCATCCTTCTGGAGAGAGACTAGAGAGGCTCCGTACGGCACCCACTCATCCTGAACTTTGACTGAAATTGTCACTTGAGTACATTCTGTTCTTGTCTCCTTTCTGAACAGTATCTAAAGGGATTATTATAATCCAGGACTATATAAAGGCATAAAAAGGATTGAGATAATTGAGCTTATCTAAGCATACCCACCCAAGGAACAAACCATAAACAATACTGACTCTGTTCCAGGATGTGGGATTTTTTTTATTTTATTGAGGTCATATTGGTTGTGACTGTGTAATTTCAGGTGTACATTATTATGTATCAGTTTCTGTATAGACTGCATCGTGCTCACCACCAACAGTCTAGTTTTTACCCATCACCACGCATATGTGCCCCTTTCCTCTTTTCGTCCGCCCCCAGACCTCCTTCTTCTCTGGTAACCATTAATCCGTTCTCTTTACAGGATGTGGTTTTGATGCTAACAGGAGAATTGGTGAAATCTTCAGGCAGGAAGATTTGACGGAGGGACGTGTCTATGTCCGGACTCTTTCTGTTGCTGTTTCTGCTGTTGATACTTTTCATAGTCCACCCTTTTCCCACCCCTCACTGCTCCGTTCCTTTTATCAGTGTTAATGTGGTTGTAAAGAATTATCAGTCATTCTTTCCTCACTCTGCAGCTTTTCAAAGTTCAGACTTTACGTGAAGAACCTTCGTCCAGGATAGTATTACCCCAATGGTACTGGCTTTCTTATCTTGCTAATCCTCTGGGATGACATTTAATTTATCATCCAGCAGAAATGCTAAACCAGGACAACAGATGTAGACCAAGACGATGCCAGGCAAACTGGAACATAAAGTCACCATATCCTGCACAGAACCATGCACTGCTCAGTGATTCCCTCTCTTCCATCACACGCTTTACCTGTATCACCTGCCTTACAGTGGACCTCACTCCCAGCTAAGGTGGAAATGCTGGAAGATACTTTGAAGAAGAAGATAGCAACTTCTAAGTTAAGAACTACCTGAAAAAGAAAGATCTCCCATTTTACAGAAGTCACTAACTCTGTGCTGCTCCTCATGTTGCATTGTCACCCACTCCTTTGTTTCAGCCAGCTGCAGCTTTGCTGTTCAACCTTCTCACGTTCTTTCACATGTAGACTAAACCATGTTATATTTGATCCCTTGATTTTTCTTCCTAAATTGCACATAAATTTAAGTCATCCTTCAATAATCATGTAACCAAAAAAACAACTACTGAATCTATACCAGGATTGTCAGGAGCTAGGGGTACAATAAAAAGCAGCCCCGTGCTCATTCTTTCTTCCTTCCACAGATTCGAAACGTGGCAGCAAACCTCTGTGTGGACAGCAAGCATGGAGCCACAGGAACCGAACTGAGGCTGGACATCTGTGTCAAGGATGGTTCTGAAAGGACATGGTCTCATGAACAGGTATGTCAGCTCCCAGAAGTCACGGGACTCTGGGGGGCTGAGGCAGGCATGGAGGGGTCCAGTGGGCACAGATCTCTCGATGGGACACATGGGACCTGGGGTGAGGTCCTGGTTCCGCCACTAAGTAGCTCTGTAGTTAAGCGAATCCCTCAACTTCTTTGTTTCCTTCTCTTCTCAGACCAGTTATGATCATCAATTGAGATAACGTATAAAAATGTGCTTTAAGTAACAGAAAGGATGGTAGAAATGTCGCTTGTGACCCTAGTCTTGTATTTCCTTTCCCAGAATGATAGTTTTCAAACCATGGAAAGCCTACAGAGTGCTATGTAACACTTCCAACTAAATTACATGGTTTTAGTGAAAGACTTTTTGTGATCTGTAAGTTTTGGGAGACTTTATCTAATCTTATTTTTCCCCTCTGGCTGTATATTGAAAAGAATACTGTGCCTACCCCTCTTGTTGTTGTAGTGGTTTGTAATCTTACATACGAAGGATAACTTTGAGGTAATGACACTCCAACATGGACTTCATGGTATACTTTAAGACTATTTATTGCTTTTGATTGAAAAACATTTTGGGGGTCAGCCTGGTGGCATAGTGGCTAAGGTTCGTGCACTCCGCTTTGACACCCCCGAGTTAATGGGTTTGGATCCCGGGCACAGACCACATACTGTTCATCAGGCCACGCTGTGGTGCCGTCCCACATACAAAATAGAGGAAGACTGGCACAGATGTTAGCTCAACCAACAATCTTCCTCAAGCAAAAAGAGGAAGATTGGCAACAGATGTTAGCTCAGGGCCAATCTTCCTCACCAAAAAAAAATAAGAAAAACATTTCACTGCAACTCAGCTTATTAAGTGAGATGTGATTCCGGACCTGCTTTGAAACTTGACAGTCCTTGTAAGGGGCTGTCCTTACATTGTGTCATCTATAAAAGAGAAGAGATAGTGGGTAAAATTGTGTCTGCTCCTTTTTAGTGTCTTAATTTTAAATTATGAAATATTTCAAGTTGGAAACTATTAAAAAATATTAAAGCATACCTTGGTGTACTCATCACACAGACTTAACAACTATCTACAGCTACTGCCATATTTTTTTAAAGAATAAAATTTACAGATACCGTTAAAGCCCCTTGCCCCCATCCTATTCACCTCTCTCCCTCTGCAGAAGGATGTAACCCAAGCTCAGGATAGTATGTCCTGCCTGTGCTTTCTGCCTCCCAGAACTGTCCATAATGCCTCTCTCAAGAAAACCAAAAAAATTAGACATCAGTTCCCAGTAAGGCATAATTCTCTCCTATAGCGCCACTCCTCAAGTGTGTTAAACCAGTAAAGTTTATTAAACTTGTATAGTATACTAGTAAAGACGCACTGTGCCCAGCCTAGGATCTTAATGAGTTGCTCAGGTGTGCTGAGATTCAGCATGTTGGCACCGCCCTCTGCCGATCCCACCTTCCTTCCTGCCCGCCTCTCGCCTGCCTTACAGGGCAGGGCAGCGTCATTCAGGAAAGCAGCAGTAGACCAAGTCCACAGCACAGTCCAGAACTAATTCAGTCCGTCAGTGAACCAGCACTGCCCCTCCCCTAGCAGGTAACCTGGTGCTTGTACTCTTACCCCACAGGCTCACTGTGTTCTAGGAGGATCTTGGGCCTTGCAGTCAGGCCAACCTAGATTTCAGCCAGTTTAACCTGGGTGTCCTTGTGAAATTATTTAATCATTCTAGGCCGTAGTTCCTCCATCTTTAAATAGGAGCAATAAAATCCACCTCACAAACAGGGTTATTAAGAGAATAAATAATGTCTCTAATATAACAGCACCTTGCACATAGAGTAGGTGCAGAGTAAGTGTTTTTTCCTTTCCGCCTTCTCACAATTCCTCTCGCCAGATGGCTTTATACTAACACCAAATTAGAAGTCTCTCTCAGGTTCGAGGCGGCTGCCAAATTCCAATATTGTTCACTCCGATAAATCCTGCAGTATGTGGACACCTATCAGATGGGTTTTAATGCAGGAGCCTCAGCTCCAGGATTTACTGATGAGAACGGAATATCAGCAAAAGCGGACCGGCCTCCTGCTTCCTCTATGTGTTTCTATAAACCCCACAGGGATGTTACCAGGGATGTGAGGAACAGTGTTGGCCTGTTACCTCCAAGAAGTGATTCTGACTTCAGCCTGGGAGGAAGAGAGATGTCTTCAGAGGCCTATCAGTAAGACTGGCATCTAGACTGAAAAAGGATATTTTAAAAAAGAAAAAAGAAAAAGGAGCATGCCATGAGGAAAATCTCTGTCTGTTGGGCTAAATTTCTCTCTACCACCTCTATTTAATCAGGAAACACACCTAGCCAGCTGGTTCATATGAAGTATACATACCTGAATGCCTGCATCAGATTGAATATTCCTATCCCCTGGAATGTTCTAGAATGAAATATGCTCTGGACTACAAATTTTATTTGACAGCTGAAAATAAACATAAATAAAACCAACTATATTGCATACACTTTAAAAATTGTTCATTTGTTCCCCCTCAGGCTAAACTGCAAAAATCTATGGCATGTAATTCAAGAAACAGCCACCAGAGAGCAGCACTAGACAAGCCGACAACCGTAGAAGAGGAACAAGACCATTTAGTTAACACATCTCTTTAAAAAGATTTCCAGTCTCTAGAGACTCTGAAAGCAGAGCCACAGGGAGATTAAACAAGGTTGACAGGAGGGGAAAAACGAATCATATTTGAAATATGTATCATCATATATTGACTTGAAGGTGAAAACATTACAAGCTGCTTTGTTTTCCGGTAATTAACTGTAAGCTTTATTCAAGATATTACTCAATGACTAATAAGAACTAGGATTCATTCTTCTACATTTAGATTAAAATTCTTAGGTTAGAAAAGAAGCCTATCAGAACAGGAAAATTATAGATTTTTTTCAAAAGCATTCAAATAACACAAAAGGGGCACTTATTAGAATTGAAAGGATTCTTTTTAAAAAAAAAAAAAGGGGGGCAAAAATAAAACGCAAATGAATAGACAAAATAGTTACATGGAAAATAAAGGAGTCTATTGAAGCACCTTCGTACGAAAATGTCTTTTGTTGCAGAACACCAGTGATGGCGAAATTCGCTTCTATGAAGAAAGCAAATGTGTGGTTCTTTTTTCCAGGGCCATCTATTTAGCTGTTTGATGTCACTGTAGCATTGTGTGCTGGCTTTCAGTTTCCTTTAGGGACCAAAAAAGAAGAAAATCCTGAATAATAAGGTTATTAAGGAGTGCCATTATGAATCCAAGGCAGACGAGAAGGCAGAAGGAAGAGCCTTCGGTGCCCATGGCCGAGTTTGGGCAGGCGGCAGGCTGTGATCTCATGCCGGGGAGGTAGCACTGCCGCAGAGCAGGCCCTCATCCTGCTGAGGAAGCCGACCAATGCTCCCTTTCCAGGACCTGGAGAGCGGATGTGCAAAGAGAGGCAGAAGCAAGTCAACGCACGTGGTAAAGGACAGCTTCTGGAATACATAGTCTCACTCTCGGGACAGAGCATCCTGATGGCTACAATCCGCAAGGAGGAGCACCCAGCATCTCAGATTCCTGCCAACCACATATCAAGGAAATACAACGTAACTACCCACGGAGAGAAAAGTATTTCCAATCTTGGCAAGTCAGGTAGCAAGATTAAGATAGTAACTATATCTGCAGTACCAAGTCTAGTGAACTATTCATATGATACAATTCAGACCCAGGCAACATCACACATACCACATTAATATTAAAGCAAAGAATTATGAGTTAAGTATCATTCTGAATCTATATCTAAAAGTATCACTTAAAGAGGAAAGTAGAAAAATTAACATCAATGTAAAATTGAAGGCTTTGAGGTTGAAAAAAAAATCAGGAGTTATTGTGTGGAAAACCTAAATGAAATCTAAATACTTCTGTCAGTAAGGAACAGCCCAAGGGTAGGAGACAAACTATGAATGTCACAATAACATCACCCAGTGCAAACACTGAAAATACTTTTGTAACGTCTGCTGCTTTCTGCTGTGACAAGATTGCGCACAGGAAAATGTGCCTAATGGGTGAAAAGTTTGATATCTGATTGGTTTGCCATGGCCATTAGGATAAGATAAATGGCATAGAAAGCATTTCAAAGACGTAAGAGAGAAAAATTTTAGCTAACGATAGGTGCAGAAGAATAAAGCAGCTGATATAATCTGAAGATGTGTCACCTGGGATGCGGGAAAGCAATCACCAGGTACTAACAGTAATGACGATGACGGCGCATAAAACATTGTGAAGACAACAGGCTAACAATCAGCCTACAGATCTAAAAATAATTATTGTCCTATATTAACATACATAGAAACAAAAGAATAAAAGTCACCTAAAGATGCCCTGAGATATAATTGCGACAATAGAAGAATAAATCTGCCAAGAGAAGAATGTGCTTATGTTTGCTTTAACACAGGTATTCTTTTGCACTTAACTGAGCCATTTAATAAAAAGTAAGAAAAGTGAAAAGAAAGTAAAGGGGCCAGCCCAGTGGCATAGCAGTTAAGTTGGCACATTCCACTTCGCCGGCCAGGGTTCGCCAGTTCGGATCTGCGGCACGGACCTACGCACCGTTTATCAAACGATGTTGTGGCAGGTGTCCCACATATAAAGTAGAGGAAGATGGGCACAGAAGGTAGCTCAGAGCCACTCTTCCTCAGCAAAAAGAGGAGGATTGGCAGTGGATGTTAGCTCAGGGCTAATTGTCCGGAAAAAAAAAAAGTAAGAAAGTAAAAATTAAGAAAAGACTGTCTATTAAAAGAATAAACAAGCCTGAAAATTGAGCATGACGGTAGCAAACCATTTATCTTCTGCAGCCTACTTTTCCCCAAACTAATAATGAGGGATTATGCTGGGTAATGATTACAGTCCCTTTCAGTTTGGTCTCCCACATGTCTAAAAAGCAAAAAGAGAAAGAGAGACAGAGAGGGAAATCAATAAACCAATCAAGACCAGAGGTTCCTACATTGGTTGGACCACTTATAATGTCAAGAAAATGTGATATTTATGGGGGCTGGCCCCGTGGCCGAGTGGTTAAGTTCGCGCGCTCCGCTGCAGGCGGCCCAGTGTTTCGTCGGTTCGAATCCTGGGTGCGGACATGGCACTGCTCGTCAGACCACGCTGAGGCAGCGTCCCACATACCACAACTAGAGGAACCCACAACGAAGAATACACAACTATGTACCGGGGGGCTTTGGGGAGAAAAAGGAAAAAATAAAATCTTTAAAAAAAAAAAAAAAAGAAAATGTGATATTTAAATGAAATAAAGATTTAATCAATGTCAATGACAGATTTATAGGCCAGGAAATTTCTATTTCAAGAATAGGTAACTGAGCCTGGAACCATTGAAGTTGAAAGTTCAAATGAGGATAATTATTGCTGATATTGTAATTAGACACAAATAGTACAAATTCATTTGAGGGACTAAAAAGACTAATTCATCTTGACAGTTATCCCAATACACTTTCCATTAGTATGATCAGCGCAAGTTTTCATTTATTCAATAGAAATTTTATTGGACATTAATTATGTGTCATGAGTTGTTCTGAGTGCTGGAAACACAAAGATGAAAACATAATTCCTACCATTAAGGATCTGACTGTCTACTGAGAGATACAGAAACATAAACGGACAGTCAGGATGAAATAAAGTCAGGGGTGGGAAGGAGTAACGAGTTGAAAGAGGACGGCTTCTTGGATGAGTGGACGCCTGAACTGAATCTTAAAGGACTGAGGAGCATTAACTAGGTTGGCTGGTGAATGTTGGGCTTCCAGCCAGAGGGACTCTCATGAACAAAGTCACAGAAGGAAAATACAGCCTGATTAGTGCAAGGGACTACAAATGTGTTTTTTTAAATGGAGGTATAATTGACATACAACATTATGTTAGTTTCAGGTGTACAACCTAATAATTCATCATTTATATGTATTGTGAACTGATCACTACCATAAGTCTAGTTAACATTTGTCACCATACACAGTTACAGAATTTTTTTTCTTGTGGTGAGAACTTTTAAGTTTACTCTCTTAGCAACTTACAAGTGTTTTATTGTTGCTGGAACATAAACAAGAGGGAAAGGGATGCAGCTGGAAAAAGTTGGCAAACGCCAATGTGGAAAGTGCTTCATATGTTAAAGAGCTTGAACTTCATTCTCTAAGGGTCATGTGAAAATATTGTGAGATTTCAGCTTGAGAGATAACATGGTCAAATAGGCATTTCAAACAGATATGAAGGAACCAAAAAAGGAAGGTAGGAAAGAAATCAATTAGGAGGTCATTTCAGTAGTCCAGACAAGAAATATTGAGAGCAAACGTAGTGGATATAGAGAAGAAGGGACTATTTCCAGTAATATTTAAAAGACGAAAAGGGCAAGACCTGGTAACTGATTAGACAGAGAGGGTAAAGATGAAAAACTCCCAGATTGACAAGTTGAATGAAATGACTACCAACTTAAGCAAAATATGGGAATAGAAACAGGCTTAGAAGGGAAGAAAATCAATTGAATTTAGGATATGTCATATTTGAGATGTCCATGGGACATGCAATTGGGAAATCCTACACGGAGTTGTACATAACACAGACAATGACTTATCAACATGTTGACATGGGTTGAATTGAATGTATATAAGACTAACCAGAGAAGATGCAAGGACAGGATTCAAGGGAGGACCCAGAGTTGCACCTATGTTGAAGAGATAGCTAAAAGAGAGATATGAGCAAGGAAGAGTTATAGGAGAACAGAGAGCACTATGTTTCAGAAGCCAACGGGGTAGAGTTCTGATTTGAAGGGAGTGATCAAAATCAGAAATAGCTGAATAGACACTTTTCCTTGAGACGTCATCCCCTGCATAGAATTTAAATGAGGCTAAAAACATCTCAGTCCACAATCATATTAAAAAAAAAACTCTCAGAAGAGAGACCACACAATTCTTCATGAATCAGTTTCAAATGCCCAAACCAAAACCCCTTGTCCTTCTATTTAAAGCATTCTCTTTTGTCCTGTCTTCTGGAGAAACAAATGTAGTCATTCACCATTACTCAGACAATCAACTGTCATATGTTTAATTTACATAATTGTTTTCTGATTTTCTCCAGACCACTTAACCCAATTTTTTCAAGTTTTCTCCAGTTTTCCCACCACTTAACTGTTTTTGTTAGCCGTCCCTGGAATTTTGCCAGATTCTCCATTTTTTTTCTTGCCCAGGTAGGGCCTAAAAACTGGAGTATTCTGAGGGCCTGGTTAGGGCCAAGTGTATTGTGTACATACAGGTCAGCATTGTGCTTGCTTTTACATCAACAGGGTCTCCCTGACAGCTCTTTGCTTTGTAAGTCACAGCTTGGCTTCACACAGTCAGGCCTGCTTTAAGTCTTATTCCAAGAATTATATAACCTCCTTGAAATTTTAGAATTGGAAGAAATCATAGGGCTTGTCTATTTTCCTACCTACTTAAGGATTTCTCCTACTGGAGCCCTCAAATGATTGTTCAGCTCAAATTCAAGACAATACCCTTCCCTTACAGAAATGTTGTTGTTTTTCTAAATTTAATAAATTGTAAAATCAATTTAGTGCATCATAAGTAGCATTTTTTGTAAATAATAGAGTGGAATGGACAGGATAGAGTAGACCAGGATAGGAAAAGATTGGATGGAATATCAGGGTCTATCAAATGCAGTAAGGATAAATATCGTTTCATGAAACTTCTGTTTAAGTCTGGGCAGGGGGATTCTATGTGTGTGTGTAAACTGTGTCTCCTACTGTTACAGTCCAAAACTTTCTACACTGCCCTGCAGAATTGCTCTTACCAACCCCAGGAAATTAATTTTCCTATTCTTTGCTTCATCAGGCTTAGCTTTCACTTAAACCAAATTTTTCAAGTTGCTAGTTTAACTCTACTCCGGGTCTTTTTTCAGTTAATCTGCTAACTGTGTAGCATTTGATCCAGTAACATTTTATCTAAATGAAAGCAGTAAAGAGCTTCATTAAAGAGTGACTTCCTCTCGGTCTCTCTCTCTCTCTCTCTCTATCCTCTTTCTTTCCATGCCACGCCTCTGTTATTTTTCCTGCTACCTAACTGGAAACTCCTCATTTGCGTATTTTTTGGCAGCCTGGGCCAAAGGTGCCACTGTCACTGCTACAGAGCTTTATGTCACCTGCCTTTTTCAACACCTCTGTTATGCCTGCCGAGACATAGGTCTTTTCCTGTAAATCGCAAAGCAGGAGCTCTACGTTCCTAAAAGACATTCCTCCTCCTGCTCTCGAATCTCTCTGAATTAAACTCACTGTCCCTTTTCTGCTATTGTTGCTTTGTTAGCTCTTTACTTTTGGTTGGAGAGAAGATATTCGACCCGGTGAGCCACTGCACACCCGAAAATTCTGCTTCGATGCGATCTCACACAACAGCCCAGTCACTCTCTATGACTGTCATGGTATGAAGGGGAACCAGCTGTGGGGACACCGGAAGGTAAGAGTCAGCTCGCTGCGGGCATTCTGAAACTGCTGGGCTTAAGGTTTTCTAACCCAAAGCTTTTTTTAAAAAAACACCCTGTTTTGATTTAAATTGTTCCCTGGACATATGTATATACATTTGGCTCACACATTTAGAGACCATCAGCAAAGATTAGGGGAAATATAAAGTGTGTAGGAAGGGGCCTTGATTTTGGCTTTGTTATGTGTACACCCATCACAGCCAGTTATGCTTGAAAAATTGCTTTGAGCCAGAACACTAACACTGCCATGAGCAGGACTGGTCTTAACTCAGACAACTCCAAAACAGAGGGACCATGTACCCAATAAATAAGTGTACACATGTAGAATTTTTAAGAACCCCAATTTGCACACTCACACACACAGATTAACACATCTATTCATTTATTATATATCGCCAGCTCATGTGCTTGGGAGCTGTCTGGGTTTAGACAATTAATTTACACAAATATTTATACATTCATATAGATGCAATTATTGCAACACTTATGCAGAAAGTGACCTTTTTGTAATTTTGCCAAAATCCTGCTCAAGTAGAGCAAAGAAGAATTTATTTGGAGAATTTAAAAGTTTAAAAAATCATAAAGTTAATATTTAATGATAGAAAAAATAGTTCAAAAACAAAAATAAAATCATACTTTATTGAGTTGATAAAATAAACAGCAATTAAATTTTTATTTGAAAATATTTTCATTAAGTTGTCTTTTGCTAACTTTTTAGGATACCATACAAATTTTTTGTTTCAATATCTTTAGTTTTTTGTGTTTTTTTCTTTTTTTGAGGAAGATCAGCCCTGAGCTAAGTGCTGCCAATCCTCCTCTTTTTGCTGAGGAAGGTTGTCCCTGAGCTAACGTTCATGCCCATCTTTTTGTACGTTACACATGGGATGCCTACCACAGCTTGGCTTGCCAAACGGTGCCATGTCCACACCCAGGATCCGAACTGGCCAACCCCGGGCTGCCGAAGCAGAACGTGCACACTTAACCACTGTGCCACCAGGCCTGCCCCAACATCTTTAGTTTTTAAGGCAGGACTCGACTACCAGCAAGTACTTCATAAGCTCCATTCCGCCCCTCAGGTTCGTAAAACTACTGTGGGGGCCTTCCCAGCCAGATAGAGGATGTCCTCTGCTTGCTTTTCACACACTGGCATAATTCAACCTTACCCCAGACAATAAGGAAAATGTCATACCTACCACTTTAATCATGAGCTTTAGCTATCCTGTGGCTAAGGTAAAGTCAGTATCCCCTAAAATTACAGAAAGCTAAAGGGAAGAATCTTCAGAGAATCAACATGGGGGGACCATTGGTTCTGATTCCTCTTCCATCACTTAAGCTTGCTGGTATTCTCCTCTTAGAGGTGGGCACCTAACATTGTACTCAAAGGCAGACTCATCTGTACGAGAATATTCTGCATACCACCACCCTCACAACATCCGGCAGATTGTGGCTCTGTGTCCAGAAAAAGTACAAAACATCAATTATTATATCCTCCTACAAAACAATTTAAAATCAAAAGAGATAACAAGAAGATGGCATCAGATATAATGGGGGGAAGGGCAGAAATCACTGCAATAGGAAAACCCTACTGTTTTCCTTATGAAATACATCATAAAGAATGAATCTTGTCCAACCTTTTTGCTATTCAATATGATACAGTTTGTACATGGTGCAATAAGGAAGCTTTTTGTTTTGGTTTGGTTTTACGTTATATTCGGACCTTTAAGAAGTTACTTTCCGGGTACATCAATAAAATACCTGATTGTCCATTTGCCTAGAATGCTGGTGGTCCCTGATGAATAGACTCTTTCTCATTATGTGCATTTATAGCATGAGAGACAGAACGCTCAATAAGGTGCATGTAAGCCAAGAAAATACGGGTTTTCATTAGGGAGCTTACAAAAGCTTACAGATAGATAAGACCGAGTAATATACAGGCACACAGAGCTCCTGGGAGAAAAAACAGCTGCAGGGATTTCAAGAGGTAACTCTTACAGCTTTAACACTTTAAACCTTCCCAGGATCCTAGGGGACTTGTGAAGGAAACCACTAGATACAATTGTGCTGTGGCTCTTTTCTCATATCTTTTTGTAGCTGTTGGCCTTGCATGACTTAGCAAAAGGTTACACTCTCTCCGTATTTCTATAACAAACAAGGTATTTATACATAATTAGGAACATGCCAACGTTTCCTCAAACTGGAAAGTTTCTGAAATATCTCTTCTTGGGCGATGACTTAGGCAGACCTAGTCAGATGTGCCTCTTTTAGAAAGTTCCTCTTGTTTATTCCTAGGGCTATTCCCAAGGCATAGAGAAGTCTCTAGCGGTGCTACCTGTCTAGTTAGATACACTACTTGGCCCTGGGGGCTTCCAGACAGTGTAGCAGTCTTTTGAGTCAGCTTTTGTGCTCCTCCGTTTTATTAGCATATTCATGAATCAACAGGATCCCTAAGACTCTAATTGCCTCAAGGATTCAGTAGGCCATCTCCTAAGCTCCTAAGGTAATCATCATCATTACCTCCAACAGTTAAGGAGGCATTGAGCTAGTGCTTTACCCACATTACCTCAAACCTCACCACCACCTAGGTGCTGTTATATATAATTCACAGAGGAAGAAACTGATACTAGCAGATTTGTGGCAGAGCCAACATTCAAACTCAGGGACGTCTGGCTTAAAGTCTCTGCTCTTTCCTCTGCCATGCTCTTAAGAAATCAGATCAATATTCCCTGGAAGATTTCCCCAAAGCCTGTTGGATTCAGCATCACTGATGGCAGCCAATCCCTCCTCCCAGCTACATGGAGATTTCCTGGTGAGGGAAGGGAGCCAGAAACTACCTTTCTCGAGTGGGTGAAGCTTGTTGTCAGGCCCCATTTTCTGACACTTCCACAGCCATCAGCTCTCAGTTGTTGTTGTGTTTTCTGGGGTTTTTTGGGGAGATTTCTCTCTTTTTTTTCAGCTTTGTTGATATATAATTGACATATAATATTGTAAACATTTTAGGTGTACAATGTAATGATTTGAGATAGATAGATAGATAGATAGATAGTGAAATGATTGCCACAATAGGTTTAGTTAACACACTCATCACCTCACATAGTCACAATTATTTTGTGGGATGAGAACTTTTAAGATCTACTCTCTTCAGCAACTTTCAAGTGTACAATACACTATTGTTAACTATTGTCCCCATGTCGTACATTACACCCCTAGAACTTATTCATCGTGTAACTGGAAGTTTGTACCTTTTGGTCACCTTCACCCATTTTTCCTACCCCCAGCCCCCAGCTTTCAGTTATTTTTACATATGGCTCTTTGCCACCACAGGAAAAGAAGGGAATCCCTATTCTGTGGTCTTGTAATAGGTTCAGTTGCACAACTGGATCCCGCAATAGCTGGTACCCAGAACAAGGAATCCCAGTCTTGGTTTTCTTTTACCACCAGGGGGCCCCCTGTTGCAAGAACAATAAGTTGTTGAAGTGACCTCAGTAAAAATATTTCAATCATCACCCAACATCTGAAATGAGAGACTATCTTCCCTCTTCAACTCCTACATCGAATCAGTCACTAAGACTTGTCCACCCCCTCCGTCTGCCGAAATCTCGAAAATCCATCCTCTCTATTCCCTGATTGTAGCCCTTCCCATCTTATCCCTGAATTACTGCAATAGCTTCCTAAAGGGTGGCCCTGCCTCCTGTCCTTTCCCCCTCTAACCCATCTTCCATCCTGAAGTTAGGGGGAATTTCCACAAAATCTGTTCATTGCATTCCCCTGTTTTATAACTTTATTTGATTTCCCATTGAGTAGAAGATAAAGTGCCCCGCTCTCCCAGTTCTTATCCTGACCCTTCGCAGTCTGGTCAACATAACAGTTGCCTGTCAAGCCTAACACATCCTAATTCATCCTGAAACTATTATGTGACCTTGAAAAAGTTATTTCACATCTACGATTTTCAACTTTTTCATCAATATAACAGAGATAATATATCCTAATTTGGGTTTCCCCAGGTGTATACCCTGAAATGAGAATTTGAGTGCAAGTGGTTTATTTGGGAGATGGCCCAAAAAATTTCGGTAGGAAGTGGAGAAGTGAAATGCAGAAGGGATGGGAGCCAATAAAGGGGGCACTATCAAGGTAGTACACTGTGGGCAACTAGAGCTCAATCCTGCTGAAGATCTCCGGAAATGGTAGAGAACACACATCAGAGAACAACGGAGTTGGCATGGTTATATACCACTCCAGTCAGTCTTAGGTCAGGATGACTCCTGAGGGGAGGGGAGCTGTTCTCTGACACCTGTGGGCTGCTGCTCTTACAGACAGAACTGTTCTTGAGACCAGAGAAAGCCCTTAGGGAGGGAGACACAGTACCCAACCACTGGAAGTTGGGCCAGCATGCACTAAAATGGTGAGGCCTGAAGAGCTACATGCAGGATATAGATACTGCATGAGAATCCAGTTGCCCCACATCCTCGTCAACACTTAGCATTGTCAGTTTGTTTTTCTTTTCCTTTTATCATTCTGTGGTTGTAGAGTGATGTCACACACTTGTTAGCTGTTTTGGATATCTTCTTGTGAAGGACCCATTAAATCTTTTGACCATTTTTTAACACCAGCTGTCTGGCTTTTCCTTACAGATGTTTGGGAGTTTTTTTAATATGTCTAGATACAAGTGCTTTCTTGGACATATGTATTATAAATATCTTATTTCAGTTGATGTCTTGCGTTTTCTCTCTTGTGGAGTATCTTGATGAAGAGCTATTCTTTGTGATTAGTGCTTTTTGTGTCCTACTTAGGAAATCTTTGCCCACACCAAAGTCATAAAGATAGTCTTTTAAGTCATTTTTGGAAGTTTTATTGTTTAATCTCCTACAATTTGGTATATAATTCCCTGAAACATTTTTACATGTACAATGTAAGATGGAGGTTGATTCTTTTTTTCATATTTTTATCCAATTGATCAATCACCATTTATTTTAAAGACCATTTTTTCCCACTGCATGGAAGTGGCACCTTCGTCATAAGTCAAATCTTCAAGTTTTTACCATCTGACCAAATAGTCTTAGCCATACAGAAATGAACTAATTTAATCTAAGAGGCATATCCAAAAACCCACAACAACCATCACCCTTCGTGGTGAAATGTTAAAGCTTTCCTCCAGAGACTGGGAACCAAATACAATCTCTGCTCTCATCATTTCTATTCAACATTGTACAGGAAAGCCTACCCAGAGCAATCTGACAAGATAAGGAAATTAAAAGATAGGTAGAAGAATTGGGAAGGAAGAAATAAAACAGTATATTCACAGATAACATAGGTGGGTATATAGAAAATCCGAAAGATTATACATCTACACTATTAAAATTAATAGGTAAATTTAGCATAGTCCTGGATACAAGGTAAATATCAGAAAATCAATTGTCTGTATCCTAGCAACAAAAAATAGAAAATTAAATTCAAAAACGATTCCATTTGATCATCAGAGAATACATCGAATAACTATGAGTAAATCTCACAACAGGCATACAAGACCTTTACACAGAAAACTGCAAAACATCACTAAGAGGAATTTTAAATAAATATAGAGGGCTCTGTCATTTTCAAGGATAATGAGACTCAATATCGTGAAGATGTCAGTTCTCAAACGAATGTATACATTTAAGGCGAAAACCAATCAAATCCCAGGAGGTTTATTTGTGGAAATTGATAAGCTGATTCTGAAACTTATATGGAAATCAAAGGGTCAAGAACAGCCAAGAAAATGTTGAAGAAGAAAAAGAACAAGTATCCAACATTATAAAGGTGCCAGGTACCAAAACATTATAGAAGTACATTTATTAAGGCAGTGGGCTATTGGCATAAGGATTGACTGACTGGAGTTCTCTGGAAGGTGAGGACATTGGTATTTTTTGAAGACCCCTAAAAGGTTCTAATGGGCAGCCAGATGAAGAATCACTTTTCTAGCTCCAGTTTTTACCTACTTTCTTTACACTCCTCCTCCCGCCTCCTCCTTTGGTTGGAATTTGCCCTTCTACTTGCATTCCTATGCTATTTTGTCCCCTCTTTGTACTTGTAACATTGTATTATGCATAGTTAGTCTCCCCTCAGAGATGTTAACTGCCTGAGGGCAGGAACTTTTCCTTTTATTTCTATATGGCCCCACCTAATCTCTAACATGTAAAGTTCCTAAATAAGCATTCTTTAAATGGCTTAAAGAACCACTGGGTTCAATTATTGACATGATCCTCTCCTTCTTGAACCCCAAGCTGTGCTGGATAAAACTTAACACATCTCTTTGTCTCAGAACCACACACACAGCCTCCCCAAAGACCAAAAGTGAAAGGTTTAAATTACTTTTCCTAGTTGCTCTCTGGGGTGTTCTTATAGTCTAATTTCCATAAGAAAGGGCTTAAAAATAACATTGAACAGAAAATATAGATAAGAAGGTACCTGTCAGGCTAAATTGATAACAGGGCAACAGTCATATTAGTTTAAAAAGTGAGCGAGTGGAATTCTTGACATGTGCCTCCATTTGACTATTGCAACTTGTGATATATACCAGGATTTTGGCCTCTTAGCTCATAAAATCCTGCTGGTCCACAAAGATGCCTGAGGGAAGGCCACAGGTTGTTACCGTTAAATCGTTCTGATTAGGTATTGATCCAAGACCAAAACGAGGAAAGCATATGCAAAGTTTAATTAAAAGGAATGTGACTTAACTTTGTTCGGTTATATGAAGCATCACCACAAAATCCTGGACTGTGGTCGTGCTTAGGCAGTCACACTATGCCGGGTCATCCCACCCATCTCTGGACCTCCTCAAGTATTAGAAAGCTCTGCCCTGGTCTTTGGTACCACACAAATTAAATTCATTCATTTTGCTCAAGACATTTCCCAAATACTTGAACAAGGCTTATCTCATCTTTACTCTTTACTTCTGATTAAATGGGCCAATTTTCTGCCACTGCTCTTCCCGTGACTTAATTTGGATCTACGTCAACCTCCTGAACACTCACTCCTAGTCTACTCCAGAGAGTCCTAACGAGTGGCATGATGCCCACAACAGGACACAATAGTCTAGGTGTGTTTTAACCAAAGAAAGTATAATGAGTTTCTAGCACCCTTCGTTATGAGCTTATAGCACCCTTTTGTTATGAGCAATTACTTCTGTTAATTTAGCTTGAGTTGATTGATTTTCTGCCTTACCCACACATACTCGGCTTCTTAATTATTTTCAGTATGAAAAAACCCACAGTCTTTTTCTCTCCTTTTGCTATACAGATGCATCTCTGCAATCTTAACCCTGTATAGTTCATTTTTTATATTTGTGTAGCTATCCATTTGTTTCTATTAAATTCTATCTCATCAGATTTACCCCAACCTGGATTTTGACTCTTTGATCCAACTTATTAACATTTATTTATCTATCATATAATAGATGTGACATTGATCCATTAATGAGCATCATTTGGATAAAGTTACTCGTCCAGATACAAATTCACCTAATAGTAACATCTTCTAGCCCATGTTTCTCCAGCTTTCCCGTAAGAAAACAAAGATGGACTTTTCAAATATCTTGCTGAAAACCAAATGCACAATGTCGACATCATATCCCTATTTGTAATAGGAGACTTAAGTCACTGTAGCCTAAGCTTTGATTCAAAGGGACGATTCAACCTCCTCGTCAAAGAAGAGGGGCAAGAACTCCCAGGAGGGGAATGCGTTCACCCCAGCAACGAAGCTACCTTCTCAGTAAATGGTGTTATCATCTTCCCATTTTGCTTTGATCTGTGTGTCCAAACCGGCTGAAGTCACTTAATTTTCATGACCTTTTAACTTTTGCCATTTCTAGGTAACTTAGCAATATTCTTACTGATTATCATTTTACCTAACACACCTAACTGCCATTCACCAGTCACTCAGAAGTAGAGAGACTCTGTCACAGAATATTTCAGGCTCTAACATACGGATAAAGGCTTCCTGAATTGAATGCCTGCCAAGATCTAGATTGACAAACAGAAAAGAATCTTGGTAATAGGAACTAGAAAAAAATTTACATTAGTCTTTGCTAATGAGAACAGTTCCTCCTTACTGAGCAAGTGTGGGGTTGGAGCCAGACTGTTCGTTGGCTCAGCCAAGAAGAGGGATGAAATGTAACTCAGAGGTCAAGAACAGAGGCTCTGGGTCCTGAGGGACCTGTGATTCGAGTTCTGGCTCCACTGTGGATCCCAGCTCTGGGATCTCGGGGAACTTTCTTGCTATGTTTTCCTTGTTGTGTTTTCCTTACTCTGCTTCTCTTTCCTGATTTATAAAATGAGGATAATAATAGTATCTACCCTGGAAGATTATCGTAATGATTAGATAAGATCTAAATGTATCTAAGACATGGCACTTAATAACAGTTCAATTAATGTTAGCTATTACTATTCCATGTGCTCAACAAACTGTTTTCTGCTTTGATTTTAGCTCTCTAAGTAAGTTTGCATGAAGGAAAAGATGGGCTCATTAGCTGTATTTCTATACTGCACATGTCTGTACTATTGTAGATACTTAGCTATAGCTAAACGTTAGAATGTAAATTCCCTGAGAGCAGGAATTTTCCTCTGTCTGCTTTCATGCAGTACCTGAAACACTGCTTGACACAAAGTAAGTGCTTAATTAGTATTTGCTAAATGAATAAATAAACGAACCTAGCTTCCCGTTTGTCTGCATTCACTATCTCATCACATTGTTTACATGGTTTAGGTAGATAAAACGAGAAAATCGAGCAGAACACTTAGCGCTGCCAGACACATAGATACATACTCGATAAACAGTAGCCATTATTACATCCACCTGACTCCGAGCAGGTTTGCTGAGGGGAGATAAAAAGCTACGGACAGATGGAAACAAGATATGGAACAGATGGGTTTTCTCTACCCTTGGAGATTTCAGTCTAGTGGGGAAGCAGACAAAAATAATTAAATAAATTGTGTAAGGATAAAATGAGAACACAAAACTCTGGGCTTTACCCAGGTCAGAAAACTCTTCTCCGAAAAACTAACTTTTAAATGGAGACTTAAAAAATGAGTAGGAATTAGATAAGTGTAGAGAGTGATAGCGAAAAAGATCCCAAATGTGCAAAGTCCCTGAGGTAGGTAAGATTTTAGTTTTCTTGGAAAAACAAAGAGAAGCCAGTTGAAAAGTATGTGTGAGAGAAAATGATGAACTGTAAGGCCATACATCTGGCCAGGGCAGGACTACACAAGACATTGTAGGCCATGCGAAGAATTTAGCTAAGAGACTACGAAGTTTTTGAATGGTTTGAAAAGCAGGGATCTAACAAATGCAAATGGATTTTTTAATGATTCTGGCTGCTCTGAGGAGAACTGAAGATACACTCACGTACGTCACTTGCCTACAGCCCAGAGAAGCCAAGGAGAGGAGCAGGGGGAAGGGTTGAAGGTCTCTGTAGCGGGCACCATCTCAGCACACACACCAAGGGGCTCTGTCAAGGCAGTAAGAAGCATTACTTCTGATTGGCCGAATTAGCCACCGATGCAAGAAGACCAATTTTCTTCCCCTGTGAGGAATTGTACCTGTCAAAGAAAAAAATGGATAAGAATAGACAATAACACTACTTTGTCCCTGTTATGCCTATCAAGGTGCTATTTGCATTCTCCTAGATGCCAACAGGAAAAATAGGCAGAAAAAACCTACCTAATTTGTCTTTCTTGCAGAACTCAAAGGACATTCATACATCAACCTTGTTCTTCTCCACAACACTAAGAGATGGGAAGGCAGGTAGTTTTATCCCTTATCTCACCCTGCTCTCCTCCTCTCTCCTCCATTCATTTTGCAGGTGGAAAACCTAAATCACCAACAAATTAAGTGACCATCAAAGGTTACTGTCAGCAAAAACACTAGGATAAAAAACTAGTCTCATCATTCCAAGTCTTCATTCTTTCATATCCATGTTAGACACAAAAGGCGTTGGATGCGAAGGAGTTGTCTCTCACAAAAGCCTTCTCTTTCAATGTATGTTACACAGAAAGGAATAGTCACTAGGAGGGAGTAATTCAGTTCTCCCGACATCGCAGAGGGGAGCTGTCTGTCCTGAGGTCCACTCTGTATCTGACTGCTTACTGAGCGTCTAAACCGGGCTGTCCCATAAATGCCTCCAATTCATTATACCTAAAACAGACATCATCACCCCACTCCCAATCCTCTTGCTCTTTCTACATTTCTAGCCTCAACACTGCTTTTCCTCCTGTTGTCCACTTCTTCCCTCTACCTTTACCCCCGCATCCCATTAATCAGAACACCCTATACATTTACTTTTCAAATCTCTCAGACCTTTTCTCAGGCCACTCCCAACTCGTCTTCATAGCTTTTGCTTTTGCCTCAGGCTAAATCTAGATGATTGCAGCAGCCTCTGACAATTCTCTTGGCTATAGTCCAACGCCTCCCTACCCCTACTCCATCCTCCTCTCTGCCACTAGAACGATCCACCCAAAATACAGATCCTGTGGCTCCACTGTTTAAAATCCTCAATGATCACCCCCCAACATTTGCATGAATATTCAAGACTTAGCATTGTACCCCAGTCTCTTCATGATATTTCTCGGATATCATCATCTGGAATTCTCTACCTTGCTCCGTATACTCTAGCCATACTAAATGACTTGCTGAACCCCCAACACATGATCTAGCCTTCCATTACCTCTGACATCACTCCCTACCACTCTGCCTTACTCTGGCTTCTTTGCTGCTCCTCTAACCCACTGTGGTGCATTCCTGCTTAGGACCTTTGCACTGGCCATTCTTTCTGTCTGGAACCTTCTTCCCCCAGATACTTCCATGGCTAATTCCCGGACCCTTTTCAAACCATCCAAACGTCACCTTCTCAATGAGGTTCAGCCTTGCTGCTCTACTTAAATCTGCATGCTGGCTATATATTTATACATACCTTCCACACTCAGCTGACCTGAATAATGCTGTATTTCAGGCAAAGGGCCTAAACCCATGGATCATATACAAACTCTGACCATGGTTACACAGAAGAGCTCATTTCAGAGGCATGGATTACCGTTGCGTCATAAATCCTTTTGCTTAAAACGGAAGGTATGGGAGCATCCGTTTGGATAACTGGTTGAGGCAGGCAGGCGTTAATTTTTGCAAAAATCATTTTACCAGGATTTCAGAAAATGCAAGTTGGTCTTGAATAACTGGCCTCAGCCCAGATGGCTAGTATGTTCTGCCATTTAGAATTAGGGGTGCTCCCTGACTAAAACTAAATTACGAGAAGAGGGAGGTGGAATCACTATTACTTAGTTACTTAGTTACGTAGGACACTGTACCAGCGAGTCTACACATACTAACTCATTTTATGCTTACAAGAAATTTGTGAGGCAGGTATTGTCTCTATTTACAGATGAGGAAGTTGAGGTTCAGAGGATTAAGCAACTGTCCAAGGTCACACAACAAGTAAATGGCATGACTGGAATGTGATCCAAACTCCCTGCGGAACAGAATCCCAGCCCTGTAGCTAGCACTGGGCTGCCTCCCCTCCTGCAGTGTGGGAGTTTTATTCTCAGAATCATCTTCCTATACATTATGAACTCGCAAAACTATTTTATTGTCTTTGCTATTGTGGTGTTTGGTTCTTTTATTACCTTGGACACAGAGTGGAATATTTTCTACAACTTACTCATTCTTTCAAAGTTCAGACCCTGCAGAAGTTTGGAATCTAATAAAATTGAGTGCTGTGCTGCAAATGCCACAAAGTGTCACACAGGTGCCAGTCAAATCGCAGGCCAGCTCTGAAGAGGTGTGCCTTTCCACGCACTAGCTGAGAAGTCCCATCCACGCCCTTCACAGCATGGACTGCTTGGCTGGCCCCAGGCAGTTAGCCTGACCTGATTTGATTACAAAGGGTGGTTCTGTAATCCTGGATCTGTACTCTCATTTCCTGCTCAAGGATTTCTAACTTTCTTAGGCAAAAACAAAACACAAAAAACAAGGGAGGAAGCAATCAGGGAAGGTGGGAAGGCTACAGGAGACATGGTTTGCTGCATTACATTTTGAACAGCCAGAGCATATGCCATGCCTTCCCTGAGGAGTGCACAAAGGACAGTCCAGTTAAAAGCACTCTTTAAGGTGGATTTTTATGGAACGGCAGACTTGCCAAATCACTCAGAAGTCTACTCCAAAGGAAAAGCTATATTCAGTTCTCTTACAGACATCTCTTATCATGACCGGGGAGATGAAGGGTAGAGGGGTACCGGGTTGTCATAGAACAAGGGACCATGTTTCAGGAATGGTTACTCTATCCACTGACTTAATTCCAGCCGGGAAAAGCATCAAGAAAGACGTTTAGTAATCCAAAAGCTTAGCTGAGCAGAAACATAAAGATGGCAATGTAGGTAGCCCCCAAGGTCAAAAGTGGAAAATGAATGCTCTGGGGAGACTGAAGATGTTGCAGAAGCTTCACCTCTTGAACCTGCTGATACTCCAAAGACAAGGGTGGGCAGAGCTCAGTCTAACCAGGGAACCATCAGTCTGTTGGTCTACTGAATATTGTTGACAGTCTCTAATTTGATGCCCTGTCATTTGTCTCTGGCACCAGTGAACTTTGGAATAAAATGTTCATTCCATTTTATGGCTGGGAAAGGCCTTAGACATTGATCTTAACCACTCCCTCATTTTCCTGATGAAGCTTCTCAGACACAGATAGATTTGGGGAGTTCAACTTTTTGACTTTTATGAGAACGTGAAGTGCAATGACAGAAACCACATCCCAGATTTGTTAGGGTAGTGCTGAATTTGCATATTCTGCCTGGTTGTCCTCATGAGTATACCTGGATCTGTCAGAGCGTGTGTTCCAATTTGAGATTTGGAAAAATGTGATCACCTTATGGCTCAGAAAATTAGGTTCGGAAAAATCAAATGTTCAGAAGATCTGGTTTGGCTTTTGCATTCGTGCTGAGGTACACAAGCTGGTGAAGGGAAGAGAATAGAAACTTGTTCTACTCCTTTTCTTTTCTCATTTTTTAGTTTTCATGGAAATATGTGCTTTGTGGGGGGAAACTGTGAGCATCTGGAGGTCTCCACTAGAGCTACTGAAAAAGGTAACAACAGGAAGAAATACAGAGAGTTAAGGGGAAAAAGAATTGAATTAGAATTTAGCAGGTCACATCGAATTCTCATGAATAGAACAGATTAAGAATGCTCTTTGAAAAACCGATCTAAATATATTAGGCCCATGTAGCTAAACTGGTAGAGTTGGGGGTAGGAGATGGAGCCCGAGAAATGCTGGGAAGGAAGGGAGCAAGGGAGTGAAGGAGAGTGCAGCCCAAGGAGCCACGCAGCTGCGAGAAGAGATCTTGAGAGCAAAGACTGGCCCCAAGAGAGAAAGATTTCTGGGGTAAGCTGCAGAACACACTCTCCTCCCTGCTAGAAGCTGCTACCTTCACCCAGAGGAGGAGAAAGTTCCTCCCAGCTTCCCCTGGGGTGCGGAGGAGTTAGGGAAGCAGGGGCTGAAGAAGATGGGAAGAAGCCCTCAGGAGCCACAATAAACTGGGAAACATTAAGAGAAGAGCAAGACTTTGTATTCAGAGTAGCTCTTTGTTTACAGTGAAAATAGAAACACAAAAACTAAATTGCAGGCAGCTGTTCTCTTTTCTTCCTTCATCCAGTGCCCAACTAGGCAAACATCCGGGTCCCAAAAGGACATTAAATATTGGTTTGATGGAGTCTTAACTAGAAGCAACCCAGAAATGTTTACACAGGGTGCCTGAGAAACTCTTTTAATTCTAAAAGCACTGTAAGTCTAATATTCCTCAGTTAAAGAAAATAATCAGAACCTCTAAACATTTCCTAAGCAAAATAAGAAAACATTACTTGGGGTCGGTCATTGGCCCAGTGGTTAAAATTCAGCACACTCCACCATGGTGACAAGGATTTGTGGGTTCAGACCAACTATGGACCTGCTCCACCTGCTAGCCATGCTGTGGAGGCATCCATAGACAAAGTAGAGGAAGATTGGCACAGATGTTAGCTCAGGGTAAATCTTCCTCAGCAAAAAAAAAAAGAAAGAAAAGAAAAGAAAAGAAAAAAGAAAACATTACTTGATCCTAAAATTTAGGCAGTGATTTGGGGACGTTTTTACATGTTATTGACACTTTTTTTTTTTTAGCATAGACACTGTAGGAGACGATAGTTTTTATTACTAGTGAAGGAAAGATCTTTTTCTCTTAGCATTAACTTCCTTTTCCCTACTTGTATGATAAGAAGTTTGTGTTGAGAGCCCATTCAGATAGTGGCTTGCCCCCCACTTAAACTTGTGCTCTGGCAGGACCTTTCATTCACAGAGCTGTTGTCTTTCTCATATGCTTAACAACTTTTTTTGAAAGGGACCACTGCCTCCAGCATTTTACAGAAAACAATAAGAATTGCACCACAGGAAGAGCTGTAATTGTGATAAAGGGGTTAAGAAACGACAGAAGCTCAAGGGCAAACAAATTTGCATTTGTACAGTGAGATGTTGCCTGTGCAGCACTTATTCCCATCCCCATACTCATTTTCCAGTAGGGCAAGTGAGCGCCTCGCTCCTTTGGTTCCTGTTTCTTTTGTAGTTCCCTCTCCCATTGGAGGCTCATTGAAGGGTAGGGAAAATTATGATTCTTCTGGCCCTTTGTGTGAATGTGTGTGTTGCTGTTGTTGTATACTATGGACTAAAATACCATTTTTGTATACATGCCTCTCCCCAGTAGCTAGATTATTAGCTACTTGACAAGCAGCCTTAGGACTTATTATCTTCAAAACCCAACCATGAGCAAAATGCTTACCAGAGAGTGGGGGAATGAATGGACCGCTTTTTAAAAAAAATCTGTGAATGAATAAATTCTTTGTTTCTGGTTGAACCTGCTTGGAGGCCCTACACAGTGCCAATGGATTCTAGGAAACCACGTTCCACGTGGCAACCCAACCTGCTATTGTTTGATTTGGAAGACAGTCTATTTTGCACACTATGGGTATATATTGAAATATAAACAGGGATATTTTACTTCCTCTGAAGATTTTGGGCTCTAACCATTCACTACATATTATGTCAGTTTTTCTTTTCTTTCTGATCCCTCCAGGACAGAACATTATTCCATCCTGTGAGCAACAGCTGCATGGATTGCAACCCCGCAGAGAAGAAGATTTTCATGGCCAGATGTGACCCTCTCTCGGAGACTCAGCAGTGGATGTTTGAACATATTAATATGACTGTTTTAGAAAAATTTAACCACCATGCCAGCTCCTAGAAAGAAAGAAGGAAGAAAGAAAGGGTGATTACCTACAAATTAGAAACACTAAATTTTAGCCAGCATCTGAGTCAAAGGAGTCAGGAATAACATTTCCTAGATCCAGGAAGCCTGGTTTAAAGATTTGTAAATGCAATGTCAAAGTAGGTTGTCCTGAAGAACTTCCTGCATCTGAAGAACTTGGCTGAGAATTTCACCAGCTGCTTCTGAGAACTTGAGACTAGCAGTTCCCTTGCTGGCCAAGGGCAAAGATTATTTAGGAACTTTTCAAAACAACTGCTGAGTTAATAAATCCTAGCATTTCTCAGGTCAAATCCTGCAGTAGTGAGTAGCTATGAATGGATCCTATTAACTGGGTGGGAGGGGGGTGGAAATAGTGTGCATGACTGCTCTGACAGCCTGAGGATGCCGCAGGGTTAGAACTAGCCACGCTTGCTTGCGGGGTGAGCTGCCCTCTTTGGTGCCATTCTCGACTAAGAATGGGTTAAGCAGGTTTAACCCTTAAAAGTGCTGCAGATGATTTTAGAGTGCTCATACTGTTCTGTTTTCTTGTTTTATTTCTAAATGAGGGTGCACTCTCGAATATAAGACTTAAATTACATAATGAAATGGACTTCCAGTGTTCCCATTCTTTCATTTACATTCACCGTGTTCCTTTTCAAGCAGAGGTAACTTATTGTTCATAAAAGTTCATGCTCCATAAATCAGCTGAAGTTTGAATTCAGTGCCCGTATGAATCCAGTTCAAAAAAAAAAAACACAGAAAACTATGCTACTGAGTTACTCCAAAGAGAAAGATGTCACAGAAGCAGCAAAACCATGTAAGGTTTAGAAGAGAGATTTCCCTAGGAAATCTATTTTTACTTTTCTATTATTTTTAGAATTTTAAAAGTCTGATGTTTGTCCTGTCGTAATTTTTATTGAGGAAGGAAATGGAGTGAGGTTGATGTAATTTGTTTAGGAGATTCTTAAATCCAAATAAAATCTACACTCCAAGTGACGTGCAAACATGGCTTGGTTCACTTCAATTCTGTTTGATCGGTTCTGGGGACACAGAAGTGGTTGTATTTGTTTTGTTTTGGAGGTTTTTTTGGTTTTATATTGTTGATAAACGATGTTTTAGTTTTACTTGGAAGCACATAGAAGGAACCTCCATTAATAAAGTGCTTCTGACACCGTTTTCTGTAAATGGCACAATATTTCAGGGGTGAAGAAAGGAATGATTAAAAAACTAAATGGAACATTTGATCCTTAAAAGAATTTTTTTACTTTTCAATAATGATGGGGGTGGGGAAGGAATATAGAGGGATCAAGATGGGTCTCTAGAGGAAAGAATTGTGTTTATTATACATTTCTCAAGTTTTTTCAAGTAGAAAAAAGTTTTTATTTTGCTTTTGTTGTTTTCTTTTAACTTGATTTCCCCGTTAATAAAAACGTACATATCATCTTGGATATAGAAGCTTTGAATTTAGAACTGGGAAGACTCTTAGAATCCAATCCTTTTGTTTTTACAGATGAATAACAAAAGCCCGGGGAGGGTAGTCTAAATTTCTGCAGGGCACATGGGTCTTCCCAGCTCTTATTCAGCGCTTTCCTCCTGTGTGGTGTTTGCCTTGCTCTGTTACCCAAGGTGGTTCTGGTTATTACTCTGATTTAACTTGAAATTTCCAATCACTAGGTAAGGATACTGTGCCTTCCTGGAGATGCCTACCAAGTAGCGTTCGCATTCAGAACCTTTTCTATATGAAACCTCTTGTAAATGTTCATGATTTTATTCTCTCCTCAAAATCTAATCAAAACGTCCAGTTAAACTCCCCTGCTAATAGTTGGGGAAGAGTTATTTCATTATCTTTATTGATTTTTCAAGCCTTCTTTTGAAGAGCTATTCTTTTTAAACTGACAGTCACAGAGATTTTTTGTGTAGGTCAAGAGATCTTGAAGTATTCAAGGTGCATAGTGGAGAAAATCAATAGTGAGAAATTAACCTGTGTGTTGAACAATTCCAGAGAGTGAGTGAAGATTTATCTCAAGTGTTCAGAGAGCAAGCTGGGTGGAGAATTAAGTGAGCCTGTAAAAATTCACATTATGTCATTAAACAGTTGACCGCTATTTACAGTTTCGCCAAAGAGCCAACCCTGGGTTCCATACCCTGGAAAGCCCAGATTTGCAATATGTTAGGATGCTCTAATCACGGGAAGCCAGCCACAACATTTGCCACATGGTCCTCTGAGAAAGCCTGAATACTGCATCACTTTAGTTTAATGCCCAGAATCAACAAAGATTGCTTTCTTGATCTCAGAGGGTCTTGTCTCTTGAATCTAACCCCACCTTTGAGTAAAAGGATGTAGCATAAAAATTAAAATTACAAAAAAATTGGCGGGGGGGCTGGCCCGGTGGCGCAGCGGTTAAGCGCGCACGTTCTGCTTCGGTGGCCCAGGGTTTGCCAGTTCGGATCCCAGGTGCGGACATGGCACCACTTGGCATGCTGTGGTAAGTGTCCCACATATAAAGTAGAGGAAGATGAGCATGGATGTTAGCTCAGGGCCAATCTTCCTCAGCAAAAAAGAGGAGGATTGGCAGCAGTTAGCTCAGGGCTAATCTTCCTCAAAAAAAAAAAAAAAAATTGGAGCATCCGGCCCCATGGCTGAGTGGTTAAGTTCCTGTACTCTGCTTTGGTGGGCCAACATTCGCAGGTTGGGATCCTGGACCTATTCACCACTCATCCAGGCACGCAGTTGGGGCATCCCACATAGAGGAACTGGAATGACTTACAAATAGGATATGCAACTATGTACTGGGGCTTTGGGGAGAAAAAAAAGAGGAAGATTGGCAACAGATGTTAGCCCAGGGCCAATCTTCCTCACCAAAAACAAACCCCATACCTTTAAAGGAAAAAATTTTTAAGAGAAACCTAAGATATTAAAGCCAAAATTAAAACTTCCCAAACTGCCAAGCAATTGTTAAATGTGTGCAAATGGGGAACATTTAAACAGAATAAAATGATGCATCGAGAATCTACCCCTAAGTAGAAAGGCATAGCACTGCCAATAAGCACGTTTAAGGAGGCATTCCCAGCACCACCAAGGGCTAGAACTCCACCTACTTGAATACCACTATTACCATTCTGAAAAACAGAAAATTACATATGTTTGTATATTTACTTGGCAAAGAAGACTGAACAGTAATCAGAAAGATTCTCTTTCCCAGAAATAAAATGATTTAGAAGTAGAACTGTGGAGTACTGACCTACGCTTTATCAGAATGGGAGGGAAAACATCATAAAGTGAATCTGGCCTCAGAAATTGCTACTTCTCCATAATAAGAAATGATTTTGACAAAAGGTAGAAAATAGTTAAGTTTTTAAATTCTTGTTTATGTATTTACTGAGAAAAGGCTGTGCTGAAAAACAGTTGTGAACTAATTGTGGGATTTATGCTTTGTTCCAAGGCTGGATTAATACCATGGCAATAGCAATGTATTGACTTCTAGGTCTACCAGTATTTAGTTAAAAATATTAATAGGATTGCAGGACTGTTTTTAAATGTATTTGCTATAGCAGAGGCCTCAGTGAATAATGCAAGTTCCTGGATTATTTTGTGAATTGGTGACATAGAACTTTATATGATAAATGCGTAACACATAACGAAAATGGATTTCTAGTTGATGAAAGAGGGTGACAGGCTTATTCTGCTCATGTTTTTGCAAAACATAAAACCAATGCCAAACTTGAAACCATTTCCTTTAGGGACAATTATATGTTTAAAAAAAATAGCCAAAAAATAAAGGGCATATGAATATCTTTTGTGCTTCTTGCCCTCACATGAAAAGCTTCTATTTCAATCCTTTCATAACTCTTTCCATAAGGAAACAGCAAAAAGGAATCTTTCATTGGAAAGACTGGCACTGTAAAGTTAATGTCTGACATATCACAAGAGCCAAGGACATTTTGATGACAAAGCCGACCATCCAGCCATCCCCACTGCTGTGCGACATTCCTGGCCCAGGACTTCACACAGCTGAGGACCAGAGCAGAGTTGATGGCAAGGCTATGGCACACCTCCTGCTTTTGACTTCCCATCTTAAGTGTTACAGAATCTTTCCTGGGGTGGACAGTTCCCCAGGGCCTTCAAATGCCACCAGAATTTAGAACCGTCCCAATAAGATGTGATTCTTATGAACACAGATTTTTCCCTGGGGACCTCTTTAGCAAAATCTCTTTAGCCTTCTTCCCTTGGTAGGGATTTAAGGCTGCAATACGATTTCATGAACAGGTGCCGGAGGTAAGGAAATAAGGCATGGAAATAAGATACTTTATATAAATCCTGAGTAGGAACACCTCAAAGGGACAGTATTTCTAAGTGATTCCATATGATTCTGGGAGTAAATATAAATGGTGAGAGGCAAATTGTATCTCTAAACGTGGGTGCATGTAATCCTCTCCATTCACCTCATTGACAAGTTCTGCCCTCACCATCATAACTCTCAGATGACGCCACTGACTGTAATTACTCTCCATGTGTGAAACTGTGGCGGAGGACACTGAAGTGTGACAAACAGCCAGTCCTTCCCTCACTGCCGACCTTGGAAGATTGCTCTTTGATTTATGTCAGTCGACTTTGCTTGCAGAACCGGGAGCTGTTTGCAACTCTGTTTGGTAGACTTGACATTGGCCTGAAGCTTTTATTCACAGTCACTCCTCTCCACACTTGACACATGAGGCTGGTGTGTCTGGTGCTGTGGCTTCTCAGCAGACAACAGCTCAGGCACGTGTTTGATACTTCACTTCAAAGAAATCTGGGAACATTTCCTCTGTCCCTCCTGCCTGAAGCTGCCCCCTTCAGCTCCCCACACACTAGCCTCATGGGGTTTCTGCAGTCCTCCACTCTCACATTTGCTCAGTCCAACCCTGATGCAACCAGCCTCAGTACAGAAAGGCTGGCTACGTTTCAGAATCTTACTGGTAATGATTTTGTTCTGAAATTACTCACCTTGGGGAAAGGTGTTTATAACTAAATGAACTAGGTCCCAGTTTACCACGGACAGTTTTGTTTTATGCCTGCTGTCATATGAAATTATTGATAGTGGCCCCTTTTACTTTGAAAAGAGTCCTGGTTTGGATAGAAAATTATATGGTCACTTTGTCGGCAATCTACCTGCCTGTTCACTTCATAGTCCCTCTAGGGAAAGTTAAAATGTCCTTTACTGTTAATGCCTACAGTCTACAAGAAATCAGCTGGTCTCACTCCTTCCATTCAAACAGGAGCAGGTGAAAACCAGTTATATTTGATGATCATCTATTGCGTGCACATGGTTCTTTACAAGTTGCTTAATGGAAGCTTTTAATGGTGAGTTCTTATACCTACCTAAATCTTTTTGATAAATTAAGACAATTCTAATTTAAATGTTTTTTTCACAACTTAAAGAATTTATTTGAAATCAATAAAGTTGTTTCATACTTTTCCAAGCTAAAAATGGTAGATTCCCACCATTAACCATATTATTAATTCCCAATATTATGGTAAAGGATGATAGAGAGAGAGAGTAAGAGAGAGAGAGAGAGATAGACAGATAGATGATAAACAGATATAGATATATTCTATTTACATTATTGCTTTTCTTTTTCAAAGTGATTTTACTTTTATCTCATTCTGCCCTTATAACTACCTCTGATGTAATAACGCCACCATCCTTATGAGTAAACTGAGGGACTCAGAGTCAACGGGCTTGGCCAGGTCAAGGTCAGACAACAAATCAACAGCAGAGCCAGGACTAGAATTCAGGCCTTCTGAGGCTTAGGCCTCCTTCTACTCTCTATGGTGCTTCACACCTCACTATGGGGGCATTGGTCCACAGAAAACCAAAAACAAGATGTATTAAGTGACTTCAAAATAGCATAAGCAATCATGCCTCAGGGACCTGTGTTTTTAACCCCTTAGTGATGTTTGCACTTCTATGTACCTGTGTGTTTTGTTGGTTTCTCACAGGCTTATTAAAGTAAGAACACCAAACTGAATTCAGGATTAGTCCCTCTTAATGAGATTTCCATCGTACTTTGAAGAAAAGAAGTGATCAGCTAAAGCTATTTGCATAGCTCTGGATAATAAATCCTACAGCAAATACTGTGTACTTTGTGATTACTGTGCATTCAGCCCTCAGGGGGGAAAAACAGCCACCAAGCAAAGATTTTGCACTTACTTTGCAGTAAGACTCCAAATCGACCTGCATTCAATATTCTTCTTTCTGAAAAGTTCTGTCCTGGTACGTCTCTTAGTCATTGGAGACTCTGAATGCACTGATGTGAGTTCTCTCTGGCAGTTTTTCTCTTCTGGGAGTGCTAGCTAAACACGTAGATTACTAGGCCTTACCTCAAATCTACTAAATCGAAATTTCTGGGTGAGGCTTGTAGAGTAGCTCATTTTATAATTGAAGAGGTAGTGAATTGCTTTGTGCTCCAGCTCTTAATGTCTTACCACTAGTAAATCCAAGTTAATTTTCTGACATGGGTGTCTTACTCACATATATGAACTGTAGATGTCTGGAAGAATGGTCAGTTGTGATCCAAAGCTAAACTTGCGTTGAGAGAAACATATCCAAGAACATTTTATTTCGAGAATTCTCTAGTTTTTAGTAGGCCAGTGGTTTTTAAACTTCAGCTTTTAAGCACCAGAGAGTTTGTTAAAAGACAGACACACACAGCCAGTGTCTGATTCATTCAATCTGGGACAGGTCCAATGAATTTACATTTCTAACAAGTTTCTAGGTGATGCTGATCCTGATGGTCTGGGATCCACACTTTGAAAGCCGTTGGCTTAGATCCACCATTTTGAAAATAGCTTTTTAAAGATAGTATTGTTAGTGTTGAATGTGTTTAGGAACCATTTATTATATTTAAAATCCATCTGTTAGAAATGATAAAATCCCAACTCACTCAAAATTTAAATGCGCGTTACTCAGTTTGATAAATATTTATAGCCAGAAGAAAGTTCCTCTTTTAAAGCTCTTCAAATAAGAATCACAGAGCTGGAAGACCAAGAACAGGCTACCTTTTTTTTTTTTTTAAAGATTTTATTTTTTCCTTTTTCTCCCCAAAGCCCCCCAGTACATAGTTGTATATTTCTCGTTGTGGGTTCTTCTAGTTGTGGTATGTGGGACGCTGCCTCAGCGTGGTTTGACGAGCAGTGCCATGTCCGCGCCCAGGATTCGAACCGACTGAAACACTGGGCCGCCTGCAGCGGAGCGCGCGAACCCAACCACTCGGCCACGGGGCCAGCCCCAGTAAATACCTTTTTAATCACTTACATTTCTCAGTTAAAGTATAATGAAAAAGTCAAGACACCCACCATTAAGCGCTTAGCATTGAGGATCATATTAATACTTTTTTTTGAAGATTTTTTTCTTTTTCCTTTTTCTCCCAAAGCCCCCCAGTACATAGCTGTGTATTTTTAGTTGTGGGTCCTTTTAGTTGTGGCATGTGGGGTGCCGCCTCAGCATGGCCCGATGAGCAGTGCCATGTCTGCGCCCAGGATCCAAACCCGTGAAACCCTGAGCCGCTGAAGCCAAGTGCACGAACCCAACCACTTGGCCACGGGGCCGGCGCCAATAATTTAATTATTATTGTTCCTTCCTCTGAGCTTGGTGAACCTCATACTACTGTAGAATAGTATTGAAAATCAAAAGAGGGCATAATATGGTTAAATAATTTACTTAACGTTGTTTTTCGGTATATCAGCTCAGGCTTTTTCTAGAGTTCTGTCTTGAGAAAAGAAACATTAATTTTTGGTGGCAAATACCTGGCCAAGCTCATTTCAAATCCACCGTATAGATATGACTGAGCTACGCCTCTTCTCAGCTTCAAAAAATGCTGCAAGTTTAATTAAAAGTCTTTTAAGTGTAACAAGATCTTATCATGCTCAACTCAGTTCAGTAACCTCATTAGAAATAGTTGCAGAAGGGGCTGACCCCGTGGCCGAGTGGTTAAGTTTGCGCGCTCCGCTGCAGGCGGCCCAGTGTTTCGTTGGTTCGAATCCTGGGCGCGGACATGGCACTGCTCATCAAACCACGCTGAGGCACCGTCCCACATGCCACAACTAGAAGGACCCACAACGAAGAATATACAACTATGTACCGGGGGGCTTTGGGGAGAAAAAGGAAAAAATAAAATCTTTAAAAAAAAAAAAAAAGAAATAGTTGCAGAAGGTAAAGAAAATCTTAGTATTTCTGCCCTGTTGGAACTGTGGTTCTCTCAGATTTGTAACCTTCTTTTCACTGAAAATAAATACTAAGATCTTTTTTAAAGGTTATTTCTCCCTCATCTTCTGTCTTCAAAAGTAAAAGTTAATTGAGAATATTTTTTTATTTTCCATTTATTTAAATTTCAGCCTCTAATGGCTCACAGAGTAAATGCTCTAAGTTCCTTTTTAAGAAAATATTTTTCTGAGGGCTTTTTTATATACTAAGGATGCATGAAAAAGAATGTATGGGAAAAGGCATTTCACTTGACTGATGCTGTTCAAACTTCTATCACCCAGCAAATTGTTTGTTATGGAATTTATAATGAGGTCATGTGCTGGTAATCCACTCCACATGTGTTCAGATTTTGTGCAGAAAGAAAATGCAATAGATGCAAAAACTCCTCTTAGGGCCAAAATCTAGACAGTGCATCTCAAATCAAAAGAACAAACGTCTATCATCAGGACTTTCAGTTCTTATGAAATCCAGTAAGAACCAAAGAAATTAAAGTCCCAACCAACGCTCCCCTGTCCTAGTAAAGAAGGAATTAAACGAGGTAAAGAAATGTCAGGCAAGGGGTAAGAAAGGGAGAGACAAAGAGAAACAGCCATGCTTTATTTTCCTCAAGATAATTTTTTAATGTCCTGGAGGAAGCAGCAGGGAAGTGTCCAAGTGACTGAGATGTCAAAGAAAGAATCTCACAAGAGAAACGCTGCACTTGAAGCAAGAAGCCACTTCTCATTAATATCTACGCACTAGGAAATGGTGAGGGTCATCCACATACAGGCGCGCACACATTCTCCAAAACCGCTTTCAGTTGGAAGACTAGGATTTCTAAAGAATGGGAGTGCAAACAAGTATTAAATGACTATGCAGAGTCACTGAAATGTTTAAAATAAAACAATCTCTGGGGCAATTCATCTGGATAACAAATGCCTCTGCCGGAGAAAGGACATTGAGTTGAGGTTCTTTTATTGTGAACGACAGGAAAGACTTAACCGGAGGAGAGCTAATGACCTTGTTTCTACATTCCTCAGACATCAGTCGGCTGCCAGAAAATCGCCTGTGGGGTTGAGACAGTGATGGTTTAAAATGGCCAGGGAGAAAGGCTATGGAAAAAATGAGCTGCACTTTTGGTGGCAGCTTCTAAAGATGTTGATGAATATCTGCACAGTGGCGCCCAGCAACGCACTTTGCTCTATCTGCTACCAGAGCTGAGCCACTGGTGAAGACGTGAAGACAACAATAAGGCTTTTTGAGAAATTACTCTTCTCCTCTCATTTCTTTTTTAATTGTTCCCTATTTTTATCAATCCTGAGTAAACTTCCTCCAGAAAAATAGTAAAAACATCAGGTCAGTGAAATTCCTTTGGTGACTTGAGGAAGTCAGAGCATCTTTCTTGTTGGGGTCAAGGGAAATGTTAGAACAGCAAAATCTCCAATCTCCCTTCACATCCTTCTTAATGTGCCTCTTCTCCCAAACTAGAAAAAACTGTTTCAGGCAATGTCAGCGGGTTGGTCTTTTTCTCTGAGGACTAAACACTCCCTCTAAATTTAATTCAATAAATGTTTGTTGAGTACCAAGGAGAGTGAGGCTTCAGGTAAGACCAAAACAGACAAATAGCTAGGAAAAAATGTCTGGTTAGTTGTCAAAAAATTATATTCTTGCCCTAGCTGCAGCCTTTCTCTCCCATTTGAAATGACGAATCTTTAATACCTCTTCTTCCTTGCGGGATCGCGGTAATGAGGAAACATGACAGTGAACAAAAATCGCTATGTAATTTGCAAACAAAAGGTAAATGAAATGTCTTAGTATTTCATGAAACTCTGTCCTCTAACAGCTTACAGTTTAGCAAAGTGATTCTTAAATAGGGTGACCATATAATTTATTGCACAAGTAGATAATTTTTGCAAGTGAAATGAGTTGTTATTAATAACTAGGGAGGAAAAATAGATGAAAATCAGGAGTGGGGAAACTGAGACATATGGTCATCCTCTTCTTAAAGACACTAACAAAAGATTCGTGGGTAAGATCAAATACCAAGACAGAACCTATATAGCCAACATATAGGGGTTGTTGAGGAGGGAAAAAAATTTTTCCTCTACCCTCTTAAGTTAAGGTTTGGGGGACCTGTGAATTAAACTGATGAAAGGCAGATTAGCAAGAGAAAAAAATCAGATTTAATTATGTACTCATGCGTAGGAGTTCACAAAGATATGTGACTCGAAGAGGCAGTTAGAGTTTGGGGCTTACATACCGTCTGAATAGAGGATGGAGAGGGGCAGGGGGGCACTTCTAGGAGAACAAATGACTTTTTAGAAGGAGAGCCAGGGAGAAAGGGCATTTATGGAAAAACAAGTGACATTTTGGAACTATAAATGAGCCCTTAGAACAAGAGATGGGAGATGTGATAGTTCAGAACAATGTCTGGTTTGGGTGTGGTGCCGACTTCTTGTCTCCAAGAAGAGATTAGAATTCTTCTCTGGGTGGAGTTTTAAAACAATTGAGTTGTTTTGGGAGGCCCTGCTTTTGGGCAGAGAAAGGATTTCAGGTACTCAAATGCCTGGGCTCAAAATGAATCTTATGCTACAGTGTCATGTTGGGGTGGCATAGCCTGATCCCCTTAAGGGTTCCCTAAGTGGATTTGGGTTTGTGTACTTCGATTCTCTTATTAGGAAGTTCTTTGAAATTATGTAGGTTATGTAGTTCTATTGCAATTTTTCAGTTTGAGCATGAAGCTTTATCTAAAATAAAATTGTCATGTGCTGTTATAGCTAGATTATAACATCTAGGCTATTCACTGCTTGAAGATGGCCCTAAAAATCTTTATTCATTAAATCAAGGCATCAAAATAACATCATCACAATCAGTTTAATTTAGAGAATATAAGTAAAAATCTTACAAAGAAGGTGCTTTAAAAAAGAAATATAGGGCCTGCCCTGTGGCACAGCAGTTAAGTTTGCACATTCCACTTAGGCCACCAGGGGTTCACGGGTTCGGATCCCAGGTGTGGATCTATGCACTACTTCTCAAGCCATGCTGTGGCAGGCATCCCACAAAAGAAGAGGAAGGTGGGCATGAATGTTAGCTTGGGGCCAGTCTTCCTCAGCAAAAAAAGAGGAAGATTGGTGGCGGATGTTAGCTCAGGGCTAATCTTCCTCAAAAAAAGAAAAGAAATATAGTCTTCTCCTCTGTTAGGATATGCAATAGTGCACACTTAATTAAAAAGAAAAGTAGAACTTAAAAAACAATTGAATTATTACATACCTCTCACGATATTAAAGTTGCTATTTTGTAGTTTGCTTTATGTAGATTGCCAATAGAATTGCGTTTTATTGATGAATGAGGATTTTGGAAGAAGGCTGCTGTCAGGAAATTTAGCAATAAGACAAAATACTGAAGATGACGTTAGCTTTTTATTGCTAATTTACTTCCTTGGGTTTGCATTGCACCAGGAGTGATTCCTCTATCAAAATGTGCTAATAATGCCTGATACTTACCTGATAAATGTGCTCCATCTTCACAATGTGAGATGAGCTGTGTTTGTTCAATTTTACTGGATCCTGAGACAAATGAGATTGGGAAAGGCTGCTATGAAATAAAGCTATTTTCTACAGAGTTTGTTCCTGACAAGCTATATTGCAGCCCCAGCAAAAATAAGGAGACAATAAATCATCTGGTTTACAACCAAATAAACCAACCAAAACAATATAAACAAACAAACAAAAATGTAAGGCTCCTAAATGGTGATCCAGCAATAGACCTTTGGAGACAGAAATCAGTTTATCTAAATTATGTATATATTATATGCTTAACATTTTGTTGAATGGATGGATGGATGGCAGGAATAATGCCTACTGCCCTGTACTATTCTCAGTGTTGCCCCTTAACTCAACCTTAAAATGGAGAGCAGAGAGAAAGGAAAAGATAGAGAGAGACTGAGAAGGGAGAAAAGTAATATAAATGGAAGCTCACACTTAAAGCATAAGGAATATAACACAACTGGATATTTTGATTGATGTGGTATTGTTAGATAATTGCTGCTCCAACAGAAAAAAAATGAGGCATAATCAAAATATACCCCTTTAGGCAGTGGACAGAAAAACAGTCTCCACAGACGAGCACAAATCCCTGTCTACGATGAATCTCTAATAATCTGACTGCTTCAACTCTCCCGTGTGTGGTTCCCTGGTTGGAAGAAGCACAGATCAGAGAAAGACTATCCTCCTCTTCCCCAGCTCATGGTGATGTTTTCACACCTTTCTAAATGTGAACAGTAATAATATTCACTCGGGGTGGTCAGTAGTCCAAGGAATCTTAGGAAAAAAGGTCCAATACAAGCTGATAAGTATACAAATTATATGTAGAGTTCTATTTATTGATGGAAATGTCAAATATAGATGTGTTATATCCAGTCCTTTGAGGAAGATATTCATTTTAATGGCTTAGACCTCAGTAAAGCTAAGGCAGAAGAGCCCCATTGGGTAATAGTTTTCAGCCTCTGCGCTTTTAATGGAATGAGCATTAACCCTTTCCAAGGCCGCCCTGGGGCACCAGGAGCTCAGGCAGAGGAAGAAACAATGGAGGCCACGTAAGTCTGTTGACCAGTAGACTCACATTTATCTATTTGTAAGCAGGAATCTGTGATTTGAAAGCTTTCCAGGGTAGTGACATTGATTTCTAAAACGAATTAAGCAAGAAGAAATGAAACTGAGGAAGGAGGCGAGTCTAAGGCAAACAAATGGGCTGTCATGCAATCAGAAAAGGCTTCAGAAGTAACTGAAGAAAGTTTCCTGACTGTTCTTGACCTACAAGCTTTACTTCATTTTGCTTATCCTGCTGAATCACATAAACGGAAAATAATCAAAAGCAATGGAGGCGGCAATTACTTTCCTAACCATGAGTGTTTTGACCCGATGTGAATTAATATTCTTAAACTTCTTCAAGGCACATCTCATGGACTCAGTGTGCTTATTCTTCTAAATCAGCAAAGAAGGACAAGCCTTACCACACATGTGGCAACGCTGTTTCTGTTTTTGCTTCCAATTCCTAAGTTCATCAACTGTAATTTTATTGAAGTTGCACTTTGCTACCAATTAGCTGTATAACCATGAGGAAATGACCTAATATCTATAATTTAGGATATTCATTCCTAAATTGTACTGTACTCTAAAGTGCCATATAGACAGAAAATACTGTGATTTTATAATAACAAAAAAGTAAAAAAGGGATCCATGTTAAGCTATAAGAATTTAATCTGGAGAACATAGAACGTATTTTCCCTCGTTTGGAGGGTTAGGATAGGGTAATCATTGGCAATGTTAGAGTGAACAAGGTAACTTTATCCATACACCATACAAAAATGAGATAATGAATTATAGTGCACTTCTGGATATTACACGTGGCTGGCAGTGTATTAATTCCATCAGCTATTGATGCATTCATTCATCAAACGTTTATTGACTGACTGAATGGTAGACACTAATCATACAAGTTCTCAAAAACCTATAATAATGCTTCGTGACAAAGCTTTCTCCTGAAAAGCTGTTTACATAATTGAATTCACGGAGAGGCTAGTCAAATATTCTGTAAACCGTGCCAGCAGGCTGAAAATCTGCTTATCAGATTACAAAACCACAGCCAGATGTAGTGTTTAAAAGAAAACCATTCTTAATAGTAGTCTTACTCTCCTTTATTATTGTTTTTAATAGATGACTGGAGATTTCTCAAAGAATAAGATTTTTTTTTAAAAAAAGGAAAGAAGGTATTGAGTACTTTTGAAGTCTTTAACTTTTATGAAATAAAAATATCCGGTTATCTTCAGTACAGAAAGGAAAACTAGGAATTACATGTCCTTGGGAGTGGAAAACATCTTCTCTCCTTGCTTTTCCTGAATATTCCCCTCCAGCCCAAACAGCTGATAGGAGAGGGCTGCTTCACCCTTGCAATCCTGACAAAGGAGCATGAGAACGGCAGCAGTTCTCAAGTCCTTGTTGGATCTATTTGTGTATCTTGATCAGTCATTGGATGTGTCACAATTAATTTACTAATAATGTGTAAAGCTCCAAAGTTTCTAAATTTTTTATGGCATTAAAGGAATCTGAATTTTTTCCTAAAATAACATCATTCTTACTCACTTGTACTAGGATATGCTTTCTCAGTAGCATGAGAAAGGGGTCCTGGCAATGGAGGATAACCCTGCTTCTGACTGTGGGAAAACATTGAGTGTGTGGGGGCCCTCCATCATTGTCCCAGCAGAACCGAGACTGAGAACAGATGCAGTAGGGAGTTCTTCATGAATTTAGTCACCAACCTTGCCTTCTTTTCCCTCTTGGGACCACTAGTCTCTGACGGTAAAGTAGAGAAATAGAGGCAGAGAAAGTGCTTTCCTTCCCAAGGAAAGTCCTGAGAAAACAGTGCACAGCCTACTGAAAATATGAGGCCATTTATTCTGCTCCATAGTGATGATGAAAAAACAAACCAGTCAAAAATAAACTTTAGTCTACTCAGGCAAACACTCTTGATAAAGCCAAATTCAAACTCTTAATTATCAAATGTTAACTACCTAGGTGGCAACTGCTCTACCAGCACTAAGCAGGCTTCCATTTTTCATTCACTAGCTTCAAATTTCTCTTAAAAGAGATATAGTATAAGCATATTAAACAGCTCACTGATATTTTCCAACCTGGCAAGAAATGTGCCAGCTGTACCCGCTATTGGAAAGGGAAAACTGTTATCCCAATTACCAATTTTTACCAATCCGGTAAGTAAATAGCCTAGGCCCCATCTTTATAGGCAGTTAAACTGTGCAGTGCTTGATAAATGCTCCTGGGTGGCTGCCTTAAAGCAAAACAAAAGACACTGCGGGATAACAAGAAGGCTGCAAAAATTAACACTAGATCCCAGAGGAAATTGGAGGTTCAGGATCGCAGAAGCTCTCCCTGGCAAGAGAGATACCTGTTAGAAAAGAGTGATGGTTATTAAAAGAGCAATATAAGCCACTGCAGATACATTTAAAACACTCTAGAATCAATTTTAAAGTAAGTAACATTGCCCAAAGTTGAGCACAAGGAGTGGACTGAAAACTATGATTCTACTTTATCATTTGAGCTTCACAGCCTCAGGGAGAGCTGCACAAAATAGAGACTCCATCTGAATTTTGTATCAAAGCCTTGTAGTTAACTTTCCATTATCAGAAGCAAACTTGGTATAAAAGGGACTTTGAAGAAGGATATTGGCCCATGTGATAAGTGGAGTTGGGTGGGTTACACCTTGGGTCTTCAAAAAGCTTATAGCTTCCTTTTGCAACCACTCGTAAAATCATTGCCAGGAGCAAGAAAAATCTATGTGCTAATCATACTTCGAGTTGGGCTAAAAAGTTAAGAAGAGAGCACAGAACTGACTCAGAGGGCAAAGGGACTGACATGTGAGAAGAAATGATTAAAAGATTCTAAAATGCCCAGCTCTGCCGAGTAGCAACCAAGAAGAGAAGTGATTGTCACTGGAAAGTGTCCACAGAGTGTAAACAACAGTCAGAGTCATTACTAAGCTGAAGAGAAGGAATAAATTGGGGTGAAATTAAGGACAGAGAAATTTAAACTTAATGTCTGTGATGAAAAGAGCTGCCAGACAGTGAAACATCTCCCCAGGGGCAACCATGACACATCCTCTCAGGAGGTTTTCAAAGGTCAGGCTTCACCAGGGACCAAATGAGCAATTTTCCCAGTCCTGTGAATCGGAAAAGCCCCTGATAAAAGAACAGAATTCTATTCTGGGGAGAAAATAATTTTCTAAAATTCCTCTCAGAGAAGGAAAAGTCTATAGTGAGAATGTACACAGGGAGCTAGTTTTAGAGAAAGTGAGGTCAAAGCAGAATACGTGAGGAAGAGGCAGGTCATTGGCAAGCAGAAAAATGGTAGGAAAACCCTTGTCCAGACTCTTCAGAAAGACAATGATGGAGCTATTACTAGCAACAAACTTCTGTAAAGGTTAGGTGTTGAAAGCAATGGCACAGGCATCTTCCTGAGCTCATCAACATGACCCGATTTTTCCTAGCAGTAGCCTCAACAGTTGGTGGCAACCTACCACATGAATCCTTTGTGTCCTTAAGCTAAGAAGTAATTCTCTAAAGATTATAGTAAGCGAGTCTTTGTAATATTTTGCACTTTAACTAACAAGAGCAGTAGCTCAGAATACAAGCCTGGCATCAAACAGATCTGGGTTCAAATTCCAGCCCTGATATTTACTATGTGAGCATTGGCTAATTAACATAACTTTTCAGTGACCCCCTCAGCTGAAGATGGAGTAATCATATATATGTCTAGCAGCCAGTGCTCTTGGTTGCAAGAATTACACTGGAAAACTTAAGCAGAAAAGAGCATTAGAGAGCTCAGAGAATCAACAGTAGAACTAGGTGAGAAAATGGATGGGAATTAAGGGAGTTGAGTCACTCCAAGCTGTGGGCAAGCTCACGCCACAGAAATTGTCTTGTTAGGGTGTCACTGTGTGAATTGCTGTCACCACTGCTCCTGGCTCATACACTGTTATACTGTCTCCCTCCCCTCTGTGCTTAGCCATTGAGAAGTGAATTGTGAAAGATCCCTGCATCTTGTGTTTCTCTCACTGAAGATTCTGTTTCCCCACTGGGAGCATCTGATTGGCCAAGCCTAGGTCACATGCCTGTGCCATATCTGTCAGAGAGGCAGAGAGGGAGTACCTGATCCTCTTCATCTTCTTTAGTGGAAGGCAGGACTCAGCATCCCATGGAGATTCACACAGTAAAGGATTTCCTCCAAATCAGAAAGCAGGTTTGAATGCTGGGAAGCCAGAAAATGGACAGACGTTTATTCCAGTTCACCTCTTTGTCTGCCTAACTTTACCTAGATTCTTCTTCCTCTAATTGTATCCCAAAAAAGTTCCTACCTAACAAAATGCAACTATCCTTATATAGTCAAAAATTCACAAACCCTTTCCCTAAACAAGGCATCAGTTCTTGCACCAACTTGAGTCTAGGCTCTCGGAATGATGTCAACCCCTCTAGCTCTACCAATGAAAAATTATAACATGAATAGCTTTACCCCTGCAGTGTTGGAAAGGAAAAGGAAACGTGTAAGTATCTGTCTGCCCCAAATCTATCAGGTTCTGCATTCAGAGAGTGCGAAGTCAAATAGCAATAGATGTTACATATACATTTCACAGCAAAGAAGGAAATCCATGGTCATTATATCTACAATTGGTCATTGGGCCATGGCTAAAATTTTATTTCCTCTTCCATAGCTCATTTGCTGGTAAGTCTCCCAAATCTTTATTCCTGAAGGATCTAGATCCATTGGGGTCCTGCCTGTATGGAATTGCAGTAGCTCTCCGTTCAGTGTTACCTCCTCCTACAGTAGAAGGAGGAAGGACCCCAGAACCTCACCTCAATGTCACAGCAGCAGTCCACTTTCACCGTGATACTCAGGATCAACCACCACTGTCAACACCAAAGCCCTCTATTCCAATGGTGTGAGAAGATGAAAATGGTCACGTAGGAGTCTCAATTTCCAGTTCAATGGAACCATCATTTTGTTCACTGGCAGACACATTCATCCTTTAAGTACTCAAGGCTCTAATCAATAGCACCCAGGGACATAGAAATAGAAGCAAAAATTTTGAAGTGGTCATTAGGTGTAATTGTTTATATTCCTTGGTTCCAAGATTTGTGTATTCTAACAGGGAAAAGCACCCTAAACTGGTCCAAGAGCATATAGTCGAAAGTCTGCATAGAGGACCTTGCAAGATGTTACATCCCAGCTGGCACCATAAGTAAATCCTTAACACGCCTTTCAATAAAGCCAGCTGCTTCTGGATGATAGGGAACAGTCTCCAGTAAACTCATGATTATCAGGAATCCAGTCATCAAGGAACCATTATCCATTGATTGTGACGTGTAAAACACTACATCAGGCCATTCTCTTTTCCAGACTTACTAGATAGCAAATAGGTACCGCTCAGAGTTCCTCCCAGTGAAAGGATTTACCTTCATCATTCCTTCAGGCTATGCTGAGTGGGTCTGTAATTGCCCCACAACACTCCATTTACTTCTGGCTCATGCCAGCCTAGGGGTCAGAGAACTAAGTCAAGCTCAAAACACTTCCTCCTCATTAAAGTAGTCATGGGGAACCTTCATGAAGCCAAATGTGTTTGCTCAGTTGTAAAATGGGCTTTAGAAGCTTGCATGGATGAAACGGGAGAACTACTTGAAGCAATTAGTCCAGAGTCTCACGTAGAACAAGTACTCTAAAACCTAAGTCATTATTGTTGCCAAAGTACATTTTTAGATAAGAGTCAATACGTTTGGGCAAGCAAATGAAATTAAATACAGGTTTTTCTTGAGTCTCCTTGCTTAACAAATAAGAGTACTCAATAAATACATTAATGCATACTTACTTGGCATCCTATTAGCATTGACGTTACGTACTTTAAACCCAATTAATGCATGCACACACACACACTCTTCAATGAATTACCCAGGAAAAATAACACACATCTATACCAAATAAGATGAGAAAATTCTAAGCCTTCTTGCATACGAATACTTTCAATAATTTCTACTTAGATTCTTTTTGTAGAAAAATTCATTAGTCTAGCCCAGTAGGTTACCAGGGTTCTGGTTCTTCTCACAAATCACTACCCTTTGTCCAACTGTATACATTTAGCAGTTTCAAACTATGGTGTTGAAAAAAGAAGCCATCAACAGAGGTCACAGAGCAGCATCCTGAAGAGTCAGATTGGAAATCTCATCTATAAAGTCTCCACTTTCTGACAGTGTCATCATGCTGACTACATCTCTAGGTCTTCACCACAAGACCATCTTTTCACAAACACAAATATAATTACCAGGGGAAAAAATGAGCATGAGACATCTGGAGAAACTCAGAAACCCGAAGGTGAGAGACTGCTTGTTACACCTCCTCCTACGTGATATATTCTAGACTGAAGCCTTGGAGTGTCTCTTACAGCAAAAGCGTTATTTAATCACAATTTCCTCTTCAATGATCCAGTTTTAAAATAGCTGAATATTTAATTAATTCTCCAGAGGAATCTAAAATACACAGTTTCTGAATTGAGTAAAGAGTAAAAAATTTGGAGTTTTTCTATAGTTCTAACTTCATTGAATTCAAACAAAATGCCCCCAAATGCTAAGGGTTACATAATCTAAAGGCTATTTAAAGGTAGAGTTGAATGTTAATTACATCTGGAGGACCATGGACTAAGACTTCCCGACAGCATCCCTCATGTTTTTCACAACTAAGCTGTGTCTGAATTAAAAGGAGAGGAGACAGATCATAATCTGTGATTTTGTGAAAATACATCATTGTGCATTTGAAAATGGTAGTTCACAGTAAAATTAAAAAGCTAAATGGTATCTATTTTTAACGGGTACTTGCTTAATTTCACATGATACATTTAAAAATCTACAGCAGAAAAAGAAAAATGGTATCCTGGTTCCCACCTAGCTGCAACTGAGCAATTTGACAAACAATTCATGAGACCAATGTCTTGGCTGAAATAGTGGGCAGCTCAAGGCCAATGGGTTATGAAACCAGAATGACAAGAATTAGGGCATTTCAGGACAACTATGAGAATATTTCACATATCACAAAGTAACAAAATAGCCTCTATTCAGGTATAGATTCTGCTTGTTACAAGAAGTTATAAAACAACCTCTACTTTGAGATACCCTAATAATAATGGGAACAGTAATACAAGGAGAAAAGTGGGGAGAAGGATGCATTAAGTGGTGAAATAAAGGAAATAGTTGTCACTTCATGCACCTTAATCAAAACAGGAGTGGGGGGAAGAGAGTCAAAGATTACACCCAGGTCAGCTGCAGCAACAAATAGATCCTGCATGAGGTTACATTGGGACCTTCAACATCTAGGTGGTCAGAAAAGTGTTCAAACACCCACAGTAATTTAAATACAATGTCACCTATCTACCTAAATAACAAACAGGGGCCAACCCCATGGCCAAGTGGTTAAGGTTCTGTGCTCTCCTCAGGGCCGGGTTCCCAGGTTCAGATGCCGGGAGTGGACCTACACCGCTCATCAGTCATGCTGTGGAGGCATCCCACACACAAAAAACAAAGGAAGATTGGCACAGATGTTATCTCAGGGTGAATCTTCCTCACCAAAAAAAAAATAATAATAATAATAACAAACAAAATATCTTCCTAAAAATTAACAGCTTCATACAAATGTTTGAATATGCAGATTCTAATCCAAAATATTGAACTAATTGTTCTAAAAATAAAATAATGACAGATTATAGTCTTTTATTGTACAGTGAACATCCAAAATTTACTCATACTCAATATTTGTTCATCTCAAATCATCAAGAAAGTTTGTTTTGTTTTGTTTTAAACTTCTTGGAAGAAAAATAAAACTAAGTTGGCTCAATAGTAATCTGGATCCTCCTTGTCGATGGGACTGGGCGGTGGCACCCAGTGGGGGCAGCAGTCAGTGGAGTCTATACAGAGGCTGAGATTCCAATAGCCAAGCAGATCACTGAGGAAATTAATTAGCCAGCAAAGATGAAAGGAGCATAGACAAAATAAAGAGAATCTCTAAAGAGGGAATCCACATTGTTACCATGAGAACAACAAAAACACACTGATGGCTGTGAGGAGATATCTCGTGTAGCTTTGATTTGCATTTCCCAGTAGTTGGTGGTGTGGAACGTCTTTTCACATGCCTGTTGGCCATCTGTATACCTTCTTTGGAAAAATATCTGTTCATATCCTCTGTCTATTTTTTAATAGTTTTTTTGTTGTTGAGTTGTATGAGTTCTTAATATATTTTGGAAATTAACCCCTATTATTAAAAAGACAAGAAATAACAAGTGTTGGAGAGGATGTGGAGAAAAGGGAACCCTCATACACTGCCGGTAGGAATGCAAACTGGTGCAGCCACTATGGAAAACAGTATAGAGATTTCTCAAAAAATTAAAAATAGAAATATCACATGATCCAGCTATTCTACTTCCGGGTATTTATCCAAAGAACATAAAAACACTAATTTGAAAAGATATATGCACCCATATGCATTGCAGCATTATTCCCAATAGCTAAGACTTGGAAGCAACCCAAGAGCCCATCAACTGATGAATGGATAAAGAAGATGTGGTGTATATATATGGAATACTACACTACTCGGCCATAAAAAAGATGAAATCGTGCTATCTGCAACAACGTGGACAGACCTTGAGGGTATTATGCTAAGCGAAATAAGTCAGACAGAAAGACAAATACCGTATGATTTCACTCATATGTGGAAGATAAACAAACAAACACATAGATAAGGAGAATAAATTGGTGGTCATCAGAGGGAAGCGGTGGGAGAGGGCAAAAGAGGTAAAGGGGCACATCTAATGGTAACGGATGGGAACTAGACTTTTGGTGGTGAACACAATACAGTCTGCACAGAAGTCGAAATATAATGAGTTACACCTGAAATTTACACAACGTTATAAACCAATGTGACCTCAATAAAATAATTTTTTTTTAAAGGAATAACAAAAACAGGTATGCCATGTTCAGGGGCTGCAAGTGAGACTTCTAAAAAGGGAAAGAAGTCAGGAATAATGGGCAGAAACAAGTGGTAAGGCACAGTTTAAAACTAGCCAAAGTGAATTCTTCACCACTTAAGTGGCGCGCTGGGTGCTGGATAAATGGGAAAAAGGTGCAAAACTGGACCGACTGACATAAAAGCTCATTAAATGAATTACCTGTTAGTGCCCTGAGTCGTATTAGTGAGAGAGCTAATATGCTGCAAAAATACCTAGTCATTTTGTTTACTCCCAAAATGCCACTTAGGAATTCAAGGTCAGATTTAAACTTGCACTTTCCTTCCTTACAGCAGATGGAAGGGCAAGATCTTCAGCCTCAGTCTGGAATTCGGCCTGTTCAGAAGTCCTGCTGTCATGCTTCAGGCAGCCAGCTTTTTCAGGGGAGGCCAGCTGAGCAGGCATTTGTCATGCAAAGAGCGGAGACAGAACAGGATCCACGGAAGGAACGTTAAGAGCACAAAATCAGGCCATGTGGCAATAATTGTGACCTGCTGGGAAGCAATAGCAGCACCTGGGAGAAAGTGAGTCATTGTGAATACAGGGGATATGTGTCACAAGAAGAGAGAAAAAAAAACAACAGCAGGTTTTGCATACCCTAACCACAGCTAAAGCTCAGACCATATTCCAGACGGACTCTGGAAAGGACTGTATGAAACACATACGAATTCACATACACAAAGATTTCAGCCCTTTTACAGATATTACAGAAAGGGAATCAAAGAGAAAGAGCACCTTTTAATAATGACGTTTTATAACCACAAAGAAATTATCTCTATTTTAACACCGTTTTCTGTCTTTGGCATGTTTTCTTCAGAATTTGAATTAAAAAAGTTGAACTATAAATCAGCTATTATCAAGAAATTATAACAGGATTTTCAGATTATGATTCTATATTTCTAAGGTTACTAACTGGACAGATAAATAGTGACTTTTTCTACTCTTACATTCATTCACTCATTTATTCACTCATTCGACCAATATTTCTCAAGAGCCCAGCATAAGCCAACACTGTGCACACCTCCAGAAGGACAGTGGTGAGCCATGCAAACATGGTTCCTGCCCTCTTGGAGCTAACATTCTCATAGGGAAGTCAGATATCAATCAAATAATCTGAAGATTTCATAACTCCAAATGGGATAACTGCTATGAAGTAAAACTACTACATGCTGTGGGAGCACACAGTGAAGGACCTGATCACGTCTACAGATGCAAGAAAGGTTTTCTCAAAGAAATGACATTTCACCTGAGTGCCAAAGGATGAGTAGAAGTGCTTTTAGGATTTGCCAGTTTAGGCATGTTTCGGTTTTTTTTAGGGGGGAAGGAGGAAGACCGACCCTGAGCTAACATCTATTGCCAATCTTCCTCTTTTTGCTTGAGCAAGATTCGCCCTGAGCTAGTATCTGTGCCAATCCTCCTCTATTTTGTATGTGGGATGCCACCACAGCATGGCTTGACGAGCAGTGTAGATCTGCACCCGAGATCTGAACTGCCAAACCCCAGCCCACCAAAGCGGAGTGCATGAACTTAACCACTACTCCACGGGGCTGGCCCCTTGATATTTTTTTTAATATGAGGTGATGGAAGTATCAAGGTCCTAAGAGGGAGAGACCAGTCAAAAGGGTTTTACTGTCCCTTTATATCCTCTCAGATAAAAATGATATTGCTCGCACTGTTTCATGCTTCCAGCTGTCAATCTGAAAGTGAGATTCTTCCAACATCTTTAGGAATCTGGATATCACTGCAAATGCTGCACTTCTGCAGCGCTCGTGGGTTATTGTACAAAGGGAGCAATGGGAAAGGAGTTTTGATTCTTTCTATTTCCTTCTCTAAGGGTTGAAATTATCTGCCTTGGGTGATAATCAATCTTTATTCTCTTATCTCATCCAGGATGCCAAAGAAAAAATTTCCCCCATTTTTCTAATAACATAAAAGGGCAAGCAAATAAAATCCCTAACAAAACAAAACATAAAAGAATGTCTTTGAGCAAGACATTCTGCAGGGATTACATTTTCTCTTCTAGGGAAGGGAATCACAGATCTTGGTATAATTTGCTTAAGAACAGTAGACAATGGACATTTTTGATTCCATCTGTTTTCCATAAGAAGAGAACATCTTTCGTAGTAGAGAATGAAGGCTTTGGGGTCTATAAGAGGGTTATTCTGAGACATTTCCTACAAAAAGGAGTTACTGGTGAAGGAGGTTAGAATGAGGAATAGAGAAGAATATCTAAGGAACAAGAAATATAAGTGCAAAGGCCCTGAGGTAGAGGATCTTGGTGCAAATGAAGAGTTGAAGAAAAGTCACTGTGGCTGGAGCAGAGGGACTAAGAGGGCAAATGGTGGAGATGAGGTTAAAGAGGTGCCATATGCTCTAGGGCTTTAAAGACCATGTAAATGATTTTGATTTTTTTTCCTTAAAACAATAGAGATCTATTGAAAGACGTTTATCAGGAGAGTAATAACAATAGATATGTGTTTTTAAAAGATCACAATTTTCTGCAACTTGCAGAAGAGATTAGAGAGGAACAAAAGTATATGCAAGGAAATGGGGCTAGAGTAATAGCTTAGGAGGGAGATAATGATAGTTAGACTTAGGATGGTGGAAGTAGAGATGGAAGAAAATAGACAGATGAAATTAACAGGACTTAATCATAAGTTGGATTATAGATGACAAATGAAATGGAGGTATCAAGGATGAGTTCTTCATTTTGAGCTTCTTTTTATAAATAGATGGATAGTCATGGCATTCACTGACAGAAGAAAAGTTTTAGTACCAATAGGCTTGGTGGGTGGTGGTGGTGGTGTTAGAAATAATGTATTTATCTTAGAAATGTTGAATCTGAGGTGCTTTAGGGACACCAGGTGTATATATTAGTTGGGAAGTTGCATACTTTTACACAGGTGACAGAGATGGGATAAAGATATTGAATTGGAATATTAGTGGTGAAGACATAAGAACAGATGCGATTTTCTAGGGAAAGAATGTGGAGTGATGCTTTGGAGAGGGAGATAAACAGGCAAAGGAGACAAAGAAGATAGCGAGATAAGAGGAAAATGAGAAAATAGGCTTCACTGAGGCCAAGGTTTCCTAGAGGACTAATTTATGCCTGCCAGATCAGTGACATGAAGGTTATTTTTGATGGTTAAAAAAAGTCATTTCTACAAAAGAGCAGAAACTAATTCAGAGTGTGTCAAGGTGTAAGAAGGTGGATAAAAAAAGTAAGTGTAGCAACAAATCTTTCAAGATGTTGGCTGTAAAAGGAAGATGAGTACTGGAGAGAAAAGGAGAACTAGGGGAGATCCTTAAAAAATCTAAATGGATGAGACTTAAACATACCTCAATGCTGGACAGAGGGATCCATTAAAGAAGGAAAGGTTGAAGACACGAAATGGAGAATGGATTATGGAAAACAGAACTTTCCTGAATCAGCAGAAGATGCGATACTGACCACATGTATAAGGACTAATCTTAGAGAGGAGGAAAGAGAGAAGGAAGTTGAGAACACTCCCTCTGATGGCCTTTATTTTCTTTGTAAAGTAAAGGGCAAGGTTACTTAGCCAAGAGCACGAGAAAAGAGATGCTAGTGATGAATGAAAGTTTGAGAAGTGTAGTGGTCTGAAATAGTCATTGCAAAGAATGGATAAACAAGTTAAACAGAGTAGCACTCACAGATTTCCAGATAATGTTGACAGACCTGTTGAAGTTGTCCAATCATGATTTTGTGGTGGTTATATCTGCTCCACTGTAAGATTTTCTCCAACAGTTCTTCAACTACCCGAGAATAGAAATAGAGAAAATGGACGGCCAGGGTTGAAGTTTTCTCTGATGTGTATGACAAGGACAGAAATGTGAGGTACTCAGGAATCTTAGAGAGAGAGATGTTGAAATGATGGCTGAGAGAATCTAAATTAGATATGGAAGTAAGTAAAGATACACTTGGCTGACGAGCAAAGAGAAATCAGAGCTGTGAATAGAGTCAATGCCCACATGAGTTTGAAGTATGGTCACAGTACAAGTAATTGAGGAAAAAATCTGGAAATATAGGACACTTTAATCAGAGAGTGGCTGTCAGATTTATGATTTAGAAGTAGAGAAGTATTGAGTGTTTTCAGCTGCGGGATGTGACTCATGGAGTGGGTAGATGTGAAGTAGAGGAGAAAGCTATCGGAGGAAGGAAGTCAAGAAAATAGAGGCCAAGGTGAGGAATGGGTCATGTATTTATATGTGATAGCACTAACAGGGGTGGGAAGATCACTACTAGACCAACAAACTCATTAATAAATGAGTGAGAGCAATGGGGATGTCATAACAACAAGAAGGAAGAGAGACTAGTAGAGTCAAAAGACATGTGCCTCAATAATATTCAACAAGACTATGGAAGTTACACCGAAATAGCAATGAAGAGCTAGAAGGACACCAAGCCTGTCTCTAATGCCAGGGCGCACCCTTCTCCTCCCCTTGAAGACCCTCATATCCAAGGCAACCCCAAAGTCTCAGTTTCTCCAGATCTCTCTAGGCCATCTTCCCTCATTCTTCCAAATCGATCGTTTCTGTCTGTCAAAAGATAGTTAAAGCAGCTATTATAGACCTATCAAGATAACCTCAAAAGCAAATGTGGATAACACTCCACTTTTGGAAGTCTAGGTCTGAGTTTAACTTTTAAAGTAAGCCCTTCAAGGAAAATTCACCAGGGACTCCACACTCACAATCTATTGAGTTGGTATACTTGGATTTGATGCCCAATATGTCTATAACAGCATATTTTCACACTTCCGCTTCTCCACAGTTACAAGGTCTAAATCATAATGAGTCATAATGAACTCTTCTTTGGTAAGTGGGACTAACATTCCCACATGAACTTGAGACACTACATTATTAATATCCTCCTAAGGCTTTTGGTTTTTACTGTGATGCTTACAATGTTTTCATAAAAGTTTAAGATCATTGAAATAAAACGTAGGCTCAAATTATAGAAGTTTTTGAAGTTATTCTTCTTACTGTGGTTTCAATATTCTTCAAAGTAAGGAAAAAGCTAACAGTAAAAGTACATCACGAGCTTCCCTTGACGTACATATTAAGGCAATGAACTTAGAAATACTGTTAAAATGTTATTACACCATACAAAAAAAAATAAACTCTAAATATTCTGTTTATACTATGTGGCATTTGTGACTCATCGATATGACTTCCTTGACAGTCTGTGTTAGCATTAAACCAGTACTACTCAATGGAAAGTGAAAAATTGAAACAACTGTGAGATTAACCCCAAAAGATGTGTAGTTTTACTGGGTTGTGCTTATCTGTCGTCACTAGGTTCATTGAGAGAGTGCAAGAAAATATCCATGAGGACTTTTGATCACAAAGAAGACATCTCTTTGCAAAATGCTGAAGAATTTATCATTAAAAAGGCAAGGGGGGAGGGGGACGGAGGGACGCAGGTATAACTACATCGCCTTCAAGAGTGAGAATGGAAATAAAGAGGGTCCAAAGGAAAGAAGGCCCTAGGGAGGGATTTCCAGAAGAGATGTCGATTATTTACAATTTTTTTAAAAGGACTTCAGATTGAGAACGGATGAAAAGAAACAAAATAGGTAAGTATGAACAAGCGCTATATATACCAAAGGAAAGTGATCAAAACATATTTGCTTGAAAAGAAATAGCTTTGCAACTGCTAGAAGGGGAATGACATGAGGTGAGAACGTTCAGAGAAATCGCAGAGAGAAAAAAACAAAGAAAATAAGAATCCTACCTCTGCAGTGGATGGAAATCATCCAGAGGAGAAAGGAACGCCATAGGGTGTGAATAAGAATATGAGATAAAATGAAAAGATAGAACTGAGGAGTGGAAGGGAGAGCTCACAGCAAATCTAGAAGACATAACAGTGTCACACAGTCACGGAGAAAGCAAAACTTCTGCTAGGGAAACTCCAAGTAAGTAGCACATATGTAGCTAGACGGTGAGAGAAGATTACAAAGCTCAAGACATACTTTCTAAATTAATTTGTTAAAAATTACAACACTGACCATGGAAAGATAAAGTGTGAAGTGACTGGCGCCAGGGCTCATCTCAGCGGTTGTATTAGTTTGCTGGGGCTGTCATAATAAAGTGCCGCTAACTGAGTGGCTTAAACAGCAGAAATTTATTTTTGCGCAGTTGCGGAGGCTGGAAGTCTGAGATGAAGGTGTTGGCGGGGTTGGTTCCTTCTGAGAGCTGGAAGGGAAGGATCGGTTCCAGGCCTCTCTCTTTGCCTTGCATATGGACATCTTCTCTCTGTGCCCCTTCACCTGGAGTTCTCTCTGTGTCTATGTTTGTGTCCAAACTGCCCCTTTTTCTAAGTACACCAGTCTTAGTGGATTAGGATACCACCTTACTCCAGGATGATCTCATCCTAATTTAACCAATTTAGTCGGCAGCAACCCTATTTCCAAATAAGGTCATATTATGAGGTACTAGGGGTTAGGACTTCAACATATGAGCTTTAGGAGGACACAGCTCACCCCATAGCAGTGGTCAACACAGTTGCCAGCAGAATGCCAAGAAACAGTGGGATTTCTGTGTAACTCTGATGTCATCTGGGGTTTCCTGCTCCTTGAAATTTGTATACAATCATATTGGACTCCGGCATTCATGCCTGGTGGATATTCAACCCCTCTCCAAGACACCAGTGGTTTCCCTGGGGGATTATATTGTCAAGACCCACTCTGGTTTCTGGATCCTGCTCTGTATGTTCTCCCTCCTACCCGGAAGTGCAATACACTCTTTACTTCCTTGATGTGTACCAAAATAATATAAAATAAATAAGAGTATTCGTGAAGGTGACGGATATTACTAAAAATCTGAAGGTCACGGTAGGGGAGAAAGATGGAGCATATAGGTAGCACACAAGAACAACTTAAACTCACATGTTAGCTGTCCTGTTATAAGGAGTCCTTTAGACTGGTTTTCCACCAGGCTTCAATACCAAGGTTGCTGCCTCCTGGAAAATCTTCAAGCTGCCAGATCAACCCTTTGTTTCCTGCATGAACTGGAGTGAGTTCCTTGAAGAAGAGAAAGGCCCTGCTCCCCACTCAGTCTCATTTGTCACCTTGACCCCAGAGCAGGGCCACTGTTGCCGCTGTATTACAGTGGCCCTCTTGGAATCATAGCTCTCTAAGCTTCCCTTGGGAGCCCCTCTCTCTGTAAGACTCAACCATGGGCAGGTTCCTGTATCAAATCAAAGACACAAGCCTCACGGTCTCCTCCATTCCTTCCCTCCCTTACCCCAGGGCACAGGGCAAAATGCCTTTACCTCACTTCATGCAGATAGACTCTTACACTCCTACCTATGAGTTCAGACTTGTCTGAATCCCAGAATACATTCAAATAAGGGCTTCTATTTCACTTATTTATTAAGCTTTCTGAAATGGGAGTTTTGGCAAGAAAAACAAGAAAATTCCTGTCAGAACTGAAAGAAATTGAAAATGTAAGAAAAATGACCTAAGGGAGTGAGAATCTGTTCTTTCAATGTGTCAGAAAACAGGGAAACCTATTAAAATATGATATACAGAAAATTCTCAACAGAAAGCACAAAGCCAAAGATTTTAAAAAGCAAAGTAAATATTCCCAACTGCTAGGCTCTTCATCAAGTACAAGCTAGAAAAACAAAGGTAAAATAATGGACTAAAATATCAAAAGACAACATCCAAGAGACAATTCTGTCAATAGAGTCAAGACTGATAAGAGAAGAAAAGAAATCAAGCGAGATTAAAGACATTCCCTACAGACATTTTAAGTATGCATGAAGAGAATAAAGGGTAATAGTAGGCTTAGGAACTAAAAATGGATTGAAGTTTAGCTAGAAGAAAAGAAAAGAAATGATCTTTAAAAAGAGCATTGCATAGAATTTTTCCCAGAACAAGGTCTAGAAAGGTTTAATTCTAAGGGAGCTGTGGTGGATCCTATGATGAGCTGCTCAGATCCAGCTGCTGTGGGCCTCCAGATGACAGCTCCCTCAGGGATTGCCTCAGCTGGAAAAAGAGCCTTACCCAAGGCCACACCCCTTCCCAGGGCAGCCCACATCCAATGACAGTTCAATGCAAGGGCAGAATGTCCCAGCCACCTTGACCCAACTCAAGACATCTCTGAAGGGCCATCTAGTTCCAGAGTTCACTGTGAAGTTGGCTGAGGCTGTCATGAGGTCTGTGTCACAGCTCAACTTCCCAACCAGCCTGTTCTGGTTCCTCCTCTCCCTTTCTCATGTGTGATCCCAAACGCATTCCCTAATTAACGTCCTGCCCATTAAACTCTATATCAGAGTCTGCTTTCGTGGGGATTCAACTTGTGAAGGAAGTGATTCATTTATATGAATAGGTGTATTCATATAAATTTATTTGCTTATTCAATTCAAATTCAATGAATTCAGATGAATTTACATGCAACTTTAAAAATGAGTAGTATCTTAGTCCATTCGGGCTGCTATAACAAAATACCAGAAACTGCATAGCTTATAGACGACACAAATTTATTTTTCATAGTTCTAGAAGATAGAAAGTCCAAAACCAAGGCGCCATAGATTCAGTGTCTGGTGAGAGCCAGCTTCTTCATAGACGATGTCTTCTCACTATAGCCTCACATGGTAGACGAGGCTAGGGAGCTCTTTTGGGCTTCTTTTATTAGGGCACAAATCCATTCACAACAGCTCTGCCCTCAAGACCTAATTACCTCCCAAATATCCCACCTCCAAGTACCATCACACTGAGGATTAGGTTTTCAACACATGAAATTTGGGGGAACACAAACAGTCAATCTATAACATGCAGCATGAATAAGAGGCAAAGCAGGGGAAGAACTCCTGTGTTTATAACCTCACTGCTTTGTTCCTTGAAACTTCAAGGATTGTCTGAGAAAACTTTTGTTTTTTAATGTCATAGGTAAGAAAAGCAAATAGTTTAAAGAAACAAGCATATTATAAATAAAGCTTTAAAGAGAGAGAGGAAAGGCAATTAGCACTTGAGGCTACTAATGCCGTTGATAAATTTCTCACGTGAATCTTATTCTAAAGCCTCCTTTGTATGGTAGAAAGATGACAGACAAAGCACAATGTTGTGCCATAAAGAGTTGAAGCATAGCTACCTAGTGGTTTAGGAGAAAGAAAGAAGCAAGATAGGGAAGTATCTGTTACATGCTAGGAGGATATGTTAAACCCATGAGCTGTGAGCAGGGTTCCATCATGAGAAGCAAAGAAGAGAGATGAAGGGAGCGTCCTGGTGAAATTCAGCTCCCTCGTTTTAGTTTACTCTGAAACCCTACAAAAAGGAAGGATTTCCTATGTTGGCCAGGATTGGCAGGGGGAGCAAATATTAAGTTTTGTAGAGCTTTAGTTTGAAAACACTCTTTAAAGAAGGGGCAGGTAACCTATAATTAGAAAACAGGTTTAGACTGAAGAAGAAACTTTGGGAGCCAACTTTCTCTTCCATTGTTGGTTCTGACTACTACTAAAAAAGTGTGCTGTGAAACACCCAAAAATAGACTTGAAGAAATGGAAACACATTTCGTGTTCTTGAATGTGATCACTCACATTAAATGTCTGTTCTTCCTAACTTTATTTATAAGTTAAATAAGATTCTCCATGAATATACAGATAAGCTTTTTTTCTGGAACTAGAGAGCTGATACTCAAGTTCATATGGAAAAATAAATGTGCAAGAATAATTTCTTTAAAAAACTTGAAAAAGAAGAGCTATAAGGGAAAAGTAGCTGTACCAGATATTAAAATATATTATAAAACTTGTATGATTAAAGTCTAGTACTGGCACATGAATAGACAGACAGATCTATGTAGTAGAATACAAAGTCCAAAATTAAACCTCAGTAAAAAAAAAAAAAAAAAAACCTGGATTGGCAAACCAACCTCACACAGCCTAGTCAGCTCCTCTTCAGTATGTCATCAGCCCAAAGCTCTGTCTCTCTCAAATATGTCTGTATTTGACTTTGGAACATATTAACACTCTGGGGAGCAGAATTTTCATCATGGTTTAAATTTATAGCGAAATTATTTTTCCATAATGGTTATAATTTCGTTATCAAGAGAGAATGAGGAAACAAGACAGGATCTCGTAGGACCAGGAAACATTGGACTGCAATAACAATCTATCCCAGATAATCCACAAATCTGGAACGCTCACAAAGAGGGACAGTAAGTACTTGTACCTACCCATCTATCAATCATCTATTGCACACGAGTGTATCTTAGTTAAACACATTTCTTTAAAAAAATGTGTTGTATCAATGGCAAGTTCAATTCAGACATTAAAAGCATGCTTTAGGGGCTGGGCCAGTGGTGTAGTAGTTAAGTTCGCATGCTCTGCTTCTGCGGCCTGGGATTTGCAGGTTCAGATCCTTGGCGCAGACCTACACTGATCATGATGCCATGCTGTGTGGCAGCATCCCACATATAAAACATAGAGGAAGATTGGCACAGCTGTTAGCTCAGGGCTGATCTTGCCAAAAAAAAAAAGCATGTTCCAATTCTATATTAATTAACACAAAAAGAAGTCAATGACATATGAAAGAAGACTTCAAAACTGCATATTAATGACCTCATTAACATAAAATACTGTATCTCCATATGTGGATTTGTATACCCAGTTATCATTGAATAATGGAATTTTGAAAGATACTTTGTATACTTTTATACTAGTTACATTTAGTACATAACCCACATAATGTTTAACATTGAATAAATAATGAAATCAAAGAAGAAGACAAAAAAGAATCAGTCTTAGTGTAAAGACTTTCAGGTGTAATAGCAATACGAAAGCCTGTAAGTGTGAAAAGAAGAGAAGAACTTGTAAAAAATGCCAAAACACAAAAGGAGAGAAGTTAAGAAGATTATAACTTTTTTAAAAAAGAGAAAATTAAATTAAATTTTTGAGACGTTGAAACTGTTGGGATACCATTCTCCAGGGATCTTTTGCATTTCTGCACAGTCCAAGCATTCTGAGTGAAGGACAAGTTGGAAGAATTAACAGCCTGGAAGCTAGAGATAGTGTAATCCTCTGGAGAGATTTAGAGATGTGTCTCATCAGGTAATTCCAGGGTAGCACAAGTAAAGCTTTCTTCTTTTCCACTCAGAGACACTTGCTTACCCTGCAGGAAAATGAGGAATCTCTCTCTCCAGAGTGGAGAATGGAAAGATGTCCCAGCAACCCCATTAGCTCAGAGTCTCCTAAGTTGGGGATTCCTCTCCTGTGATGTACTCTCAGTGCACGCACAGGTGACATCTGGCCCTCATTACATCACCATGTGGGGATTGAGATCTGGGAACCAATACATAATGCTGTTCTGGCTGCTATTTTTGCTGTGAATCATAAATGGTCTGTTTCTCTGACCCAGGGATCTTGTAGCCTTCTGTCAGTACATGTATATAAGGCTCTGGCAGGTGAACTCATTATCTTTTAAGAAAAGTAAAATCTTAGACCCTTCACAGTTTTGGACTTATCAGAAACAAAGTGTAAATTTTGTTGTTTCATTTGGTGTTGGGAAAAGAAATATAAATATTTTGAATTTAATAACCCTATGATAATCAAATGTAAGTCCTTAAAGTATAAAATCTTATGCAGATGTAAGGAGAAAGGATAAATAACGTATAGTTATAATCTTAAACTCAAATATGTTGGACGCTGGTAGCATTACATCCTTCAAATGTGATACATCTCTTACTGAATTCCTTTTCAGCAAGTAGCTGTCAAGTTTAATGTTTACACGCAGAAATACAAATTGCGTATGAATGTGTCTATATTCATGTTAAGACCACCATGCGTTTCTTCAGCCTCCCTGTCTTCTTTCACCAGATGTGGTTTAGTTTTTGTCCCCACCATTCCTCCCCAGTGCTTGCTTGCTATCTCTTGTGTTGTGATTGTCGCCTCAACATTTTTGGCACCTTCCCTAGCTCTGAGTTTTAAGATGCTCTGTGTGCTTTATTTTTCTGAAAGGTGTTTTTTTTTTTTTTTAGCCCCTGAAGTTTATCAGTTGTGTCTTGTTTCTCAGAAGGGCAAATAACAGCCAACAGCCACCAATGACTGGTGGAGGAAGGAGCTGTCTGCCCTGTCCATCATCCAGTGACTCTCTTTCACTCTTCTACAGTGGTCTTACTCCAAAGACTACCTGGACCTTCAGGGTTTCTCCCAAGTACCCCAAAAGATAGGGGATGTATTGGGAACTTGAATTTAACGTCAAGAGTATTTCTCCTGATGGTGCTCTTAAAATGTTCCAGATACTCTGGCAGTGAAAGCAAACAGTTGAAAATCTCTTCATCTTCTTCAAGTTTTCCTCAAGCTGCTCCCTCTCAATTGCTAGTTTTTCAGGTTTCAGCCTTTATCGTTCATTATCAGAACAACATTTTTGATTGCTTTCTTCAAAAAGTCCACATCAAAATATGCTATGAAGATGTTTCCTGGAAAATTGACTATTGTTGCTTAAATGCACATTTATCAGAGAGCTCTAAAGAACTCCTAGTAAGTTTCTGCATTTACATGAGATTGATTTGCATCACAACTATTGCATCTTTGATGCCTTTATTTTTTCCCTTTAGTATTAGTTTCTTAACCTCTTCTCTTCACTGCATTCTTTAAAACCTCAGCACTCTCCCCTTGTCAGTGATAAGACTTGGATGGAGTCCACGTGGATGGAGTCTTTAGTAGATAATATTGCACTGTCTCTAGGGCTAGAGTGGGGTGCCCTTGTCTAGCTAGGGTGTCTTCCATTACTGAGTCTCATCCTGCCCACACTAAATATTCTAAAATAAAATGTTCTCTCCTTTGTTATTTAGTTTCACCCTCTGCTGCATAGCAGAGGCGAGAAAAGGAGAGAGGTAGAGAGTAGAGGAGAGTCGCTGAACACAGCAAAGAAATCTGACTTGGAAGTACAAATATTTGGAAGAGATTATCTATATCAGGATAACCCAGGGAACTTTATTTGAAATATCTATTCAAATTAGGCTGAGACAGGTTTGTCTGCAGCACACCTTGAATTGCCTAAGCACAATAATTCCTCCTTATCTGATATACCACAGAGAGGGGAGAAGTGTAGGAAAACAGGTCTTAGGGATTGTATTCCAGGGTTGGGATTGGCAAAGTACTGGAAACCTGAATTGAGATATCACTGCGTCAGATCCTAGCTGAGAGTTAAACAGGACCTTCGAGTTCATCTGGACTTGGTTTAGGGACCAGCAAAAGACAGGAAATAGTGAAGGTTGATGATGAAATTCAAAGTGCTTTTGTGAGGCCTGGGTTGGGATAAGACCAGGTTGGGTCTTGAGTGGGAAGGATGTGGCAAATAATACAGATGCAGGGATGTAGGGATAACCAGAGTGGGTATGGAGAAGAGAGGCTGGTAGACAGGCGTCTTTATCATGCTTTGTTGCTGTTACTATTCCTCTAACTTGTTTCTTTCCCTCTAGCTTTCCTTATATTTATTCCTTTGGTAAACAATCACAGAGCTTGGGGCTGGCCCAGTGGCACAGCAGTTAAGTGCGCACATTCCACTTCAGTGGTCCGGGGTTCGCCAGTTCGGATCCTGGGTGTGGACATGGCACCGCTTGGCACACCATGCTGTGGTAGGCGTCCCCCATATAACATAGAGGAAGATGGGCATGGATGTTAGCTCAGGGCCAGTCTTCCTCAGAGAAAAGAGGAAGATTGGCAGCAGTTAGCTCAGGGCTAATCTTCCTCAAAAAAAAAAAAAATCACAGAGCTTATAGGATGCACAGGACACATACCAGGCAACATGCAAATTAGATAAGACAGTGTTCCTACCTGAGTAATTACCCTATTACAGGAGTTATAGTCTAGGTCTATAGTCTCTAAACTATCTGTAAAAAATCGTTACCATTCCCATAAACTATAAATAAATATCTTCTGACATTTTGTTTCAGTAGCCAAAGTAATTTGGAAAATACCTATAATATACCACTTTTGGATAATCACAATGTATATTAGCACAGGAAAGGTACTGACATATCTTGCAATACAGAAATTCTTCAACTCATTATTTCATCAGTTTATTTGGCCATGAGACTCTATTGTTTCTCATAATAATTTGTAACATCCTAAATGAGGGGTATCCTTTGAACATGTTTATAATGGGTGATTTAAAGTATTTGTCTAGTAAGTCCAACATCTGGACTTCCTCGGGGACAGCTTCTATGGACTGCTTTTTATCCTGTGAGCTAAACTCACCTTGAGGGTGGGGACCTTCACACAGAGAGAGCTCTGAATCAAGTCAAACAAAGACAAGTCCCGAGAATGGAGCTCTGTGGTGAGCTCTCACACAAGTCAAGTTGTGAGTTCTCTGGAGGTGGGGCTTTTGGGGAGCTCCAAAGCTGTTCTGTCCCCTCCAGTGGCTGCGGGTTTTCACAGCTCTCATAGCTGTGAAGCTGTTGGCTTTCAAGGCTACAGCAGACCTTGGATTGGGGGATGAGATTAGGGCAAGTTAAAAACGTCCCTAAGCTTGCTGCATTTTTGAGATTCTGCCATTTTTCTTGAATAAACATTCCTTGGGTTGCTACAGGCCTTTAGTTAATTTCCAGAGTTCTGAAAAAGTTGATTTGGACAGTTTTTGCCAATGTTCTTTCTGCTTTTACAGATGAGCAGATTTTTGGAAATCCTTACTCCATCACTCCCTCCGTGCATTTTTCTGATGCCACTGTGCCTTTATTCTTGTTAATCCCCATGGTAGCAATGTCCTTGTCTTCTGTTTGTGCTGCTTGGATAATTCTCATTCAGACATCAAATGTCTCATCCTCAGAGCAGCCTGCACCAACCTTCTTTACTTCTTCACCTCCCAGGCAGAATTGATTACTCCCCATAAGACTTGTTCATACATTTTATAGCAGTAATCACACAGCCGTGTGCTTAGCCATTTCAGAGCTCCACATTTGGTTATGAGTGTTCTGTACTACACAGCCCAGGGAGCACTGCTCATAGTAATCTTGAACGTGCCCCCTGGAGTTATATAACGAACAGTCTATGTGGCCACACCTGGGTGCCTTATGTCTATCTCCACCAGTTAACATGAAACACTTAAGACAGAAATAAGATCTAATTCAAATTTGTTTGCCCAACATTAAGTCCACAACTTCTCTGAAGTACGTACTCAATAATTAAAAAAGGGATGAATGGAATGTATTCTCCCTATCCTTGTTATAGATCATAGCCCAGTTCTTCCTCAGGAAAACTCATAATGTAGAATATAATAAGAAATAAAAATAACTGAACGAAATAGAGACCGATAATTGCCATGAGTTAAGAATAAAATTCCCATTATTTCCACAGCAAGGGAGAATGATGAGCAAATTCATGAGTTAACCTTCTGTTTATTATGAGATTTCTATTTAATTCATGCTTTAGGCCTTAATTAGACATGTTTCCATATGTCTTATCAAGAAGTCCTTAGGTTGCAAGAAACAGAAGCTGCCTAGAGATAGCTGAAGAAAAGAGGATTTTTTATAGACAGTCAGAGGTATTTCATGGAAACCAAGTGTAAAACTTCAGCAGGGCCTCTCAAGACACTGAAAGTCAGAATTAGAAAGTTCGTAGCCACAGTCTTTGAGACCACTCTCTCGGATTCTCATTTCTTCCCCCTGTACATCTGCACACCTGCTTTATACTTTTCTTTCTCCCAAAACACCTGCTTTCTGTAGGTCAGCTTGCACAAGGTCACCACAGCCCAGGCTTCAAATACTCTCTCTGTTAAGGCATCTCGTCAAGGCTAACTAGAGTTTCTGAGTCCCTGTTTCGAATTCCCACAAGAGTGAATCTGTTGGACAAGCTTGGATCAAGTGTGAACAGCTGGGATAAATGGCTGTGCTCAGGGGGCAGTGTTACATGGCTCACTTGCTACCAATTTAGCCAAGTCTGTGGAAGCTCACTCGCTAGAAGGAAATGAGCAATGAGGACCAAGCTGTAGGTGATGGGGAATTTAACTGGATAGACGTCTGTATTAGTCTGTTAAGGGCACTGTAACAGGACACTGCAGACTGGATGGCTTAAACAATAGACATTTATTTTCTCACAGTCTGGAGGCTAGAAGTCGAGGATCAAGGTGCCAGCAGAGTGGTTTCAGGTCACTTGTCTCTTCTTGACTTGCAGATGGCCACCTTCTTGCTATGTCTTCACATGCCATTTCCTCCATGCACCTTTAGAGAGAAATCTATGTTGCCTCTTCCTCTTCTTATAAAGATATCAGTTATATTGAATTAGGGCCCCACCCTTATGACCTCAGTTAATTTAATTATTTCCTTAATGGCCTTATCTCCAAATATGGGGGTTATGGCTTCAACACACGAATTTTAGAGGGACAAAATTCAGTCCATAACAGCATCGCAAAAGGTACCCATTATGCCATGTAAAGTGATATCTGAGTTTAATCTTTGAGCATAATGTACACCATTTTACTTACTAATGGGCATTAATGGTCTAGAATTGTTAAAGACTTGTTAAAGAATAATTCACGATTTAGGTTTTTTTGATGACCAACATCCTCACATGTGTATTTGTATGTGAAGAACATATGGTCATGGATATTCAAGTCTCAATTATCCATGCTAAGGAAGATGTAGAGTGGATACTCAGATTACCTGGAAATCAAAACTCTTGCTGCAACTGCGCTATTCTGGGAATCAAATGTCCTACAGGAAGAAATGGTACCATTCAGAGGACTCAGGGCATAACTTTGCCCTGGCTCTCTACATGGACACACACACTTAATTGAGCAAGAAGAGATGCTTTATTGGTGTCATGTAGATATCCCCATCTATTTTATTTGATAAAGGAGAGGGTTGCACAACAAAAGGTATGAAACCGGGCCTCAAAATAATAGAAGTGAGTAGACCTGCTAGAAAAGAAAAGGTACTTTTTATAGTATATAGAGGTCAATTTAAATACATCATATTCATCATACCACTCAGAGGATTGTAACTAAGCTTTAATGAGGACCAAAACAGTCTCCCTCAAACAAATGCTGCTCAACTCTGTCCATGAAATCCATTCACCCAAAGCCAATGACTTATTCAAACACTATTCAGGTGTCACTCTGAAAGCAAAAATCCTAATATCATCTCAGGAGGTTAGGGATATTGTTCTGCTCCCAGCAAATACTTCTGAGCACTTCTGGTCCTCAGGAAGTTGGTAATATGGAAACATAGTTAAATCTTGGGGTCATTCAAAGACTGCCCTGTGGAATGCTACCCTAATTCTGCTGTGCCTATCCCTGCTGTCAAAACAAGAGAAGGAAACTAACATAGACCCAATACCCACTATGTAGCAGTACCTATATTATCTCACCTACTCAGAACATTTTAATTTCATGTAAGGCTGCTAATAGCCAGGCAACTCCGTTAAATATTGAAAATAATAAAATCTACCATACTTGTCCATAAATTACTATTTATAATTTTGATGGTATAGAGCTATAGAGTGTATGCAGTATAGAATAGTTGTTAGGAGTAAGGAGTCTGAAATTAGAATGTCAGAGTTCAAACTCCAGCTCTACCGCTTACTGGCTGTGTAACCTTAGGCAAATCACTTTAGCTCTCTGTGCTTCACTGTCCTCATTATTAAAACAGGGATAATAATAACTTTTAATTCATAGGATTGTTGGGATGATTAATGAATAACAAACGTAAATGCTTAGAGAAGTGCATGGCATGTAGTCAATGCTATGTTAGTTTTTGCTGTAATTACAATTTCTATTATTTCCATGTTAGCTACTATGACAGGCAGACTCTAAGATGGTCTCCAATGATTCCCACTTTCTAGTATTCATACCCTTGTGTAATCTCTTCCCCTTGAGTGTAGGTGGGACCTGTGAGTTACATCTAACCAATAAAATACAGCAAAGGTGATGGATGTCACTCCTATAATTAGATTACATAAAACTGAGACTTCTGTCTTGCTAGCAGACTTTCTCTACTGCCTTATTGGCTTGTATGTGTTACTGAAACAAGCTGCCACATTGGAGACCCATGTGGCAAGGAAGTGGGGGCAGTTCCAGCCAATAATCAACTGGGAACTGAGATCCCCAGTCCAACAACCCACTAGGAATTGAATTCTGTGAACAACCATGTGAGCTTGGAATCAAATTCTTCCCCAGTCAAGCCTTGAGATGAGACCCCAGCCCTGGCCTACATTTCAATTGCAGCCTGTAAGAGACCCTAAAGCAGAGGATCCACCTAAGCTGTGCACAGACTCCCAGCCCACAGAAAACATGAGATAAGTGTGCGTTGTTTTAAGCCACTGAGTTTTGTGGTACTTCATTTTGCAAGAGTAGTTAATATACCTAGATAGTGCTTAACACAAAGTGATTGCTCAAATGAATATTCATTCTTTCTCTCTCCTCAGTTATATATATTTTTATGTGATTTTTGACTAGAAATCATTCTTTAGAGCATTGTTTATTATAACACACAATGGGATCAGCCCAAATTTGGCTTATATCTCCTTTGCTCATCATTATTCTCTTGCTTGGATTCAGTTTCTTCAACAATACTAACCATTCTTTGTGAAGCATCTACATGTGGCATGCACAGGCCCTGTGCTAAGCATCTTACCCATATTATCTCATTCAGTCTTCACAAATACCCTGAAAGGTGAGAATTACTACCTTCACACGACACTTCAACAGGTCAAGTGTTCTAAGAGATTGAACCTTTTTGCAGGGCCATAGCTAGATGCTCTAAATTCTCCAAACAAAACAGAACAAAAAACACCACTGTTTATGCTCATAGTTGTTCTCAAGATAAATACCATTTTTATACAAATGGTGCAGAAAGAACTCCAAGATGTTATTCCTCTTCTTTCTTCATTTCTTTCACCTAGAAAATTCTCATGCATTGGTGACCGTCCAGTCTGTCTTTTTCTGCATATTTACACTGCAGTCAGGCAGTGCTCATGCTGAAAGGCAACGATATCTGGATGCTGTCCTACGTGAGGGGACATCTTCACACTCACTGCCATATCTGAAAAAAATTAGATGGCGACTTCAATAGCTCAGAGTCCAGCCAAATGCTATCATTACAATATGCAAAGTAGCCTGCAAAACATTTTTTCTGTCTAAGTTAAGGCTTGGGCAGAAACAGAGCTGAGATTTATGCCCACAGATATCAAGTTCAAAATTATGGTTCCCATGACAGTCATAACTTACCCTCAAGCACACAGGTAGTATTTTTAGTTGTTAGGTTATAGCAGGAATGTTGCAGCCTAAAATATATATGTGATATGTTCAGATTACAGCTAATACAAAATTGGTTAATTTAGATTTCCTTTACTCTGAGGTTGTTTATATTTGTGCATAAGCTGATTCACCTGAGTGTGATTTTTGCACTTATAGAAATGTGCATTTCAAATTCAAGGGGGTAATAATTACTTGCAAATTTAAAGTAAAGAAGTTAGAGTTTAAAATAGGCAGTGTTTGAGCTCAGCACTCAATGACAGGTAATGGGAATAAGATAACCTCTGAGCACATTCAAATATTCAAGCTAAGGAGACTCAGAGGAAGGTAGGTTGTCTTGTTAAATGTTATGTTAAAATAAACCATATAGGTTAATATGTGTGTTACATTTTGTGTCCTAATGATCCAGATACATGCACACAAGTAATTCTTCTAAATGCATTCATGCATTTAGAGTCATTCTCTAAAGACACAGTCTAAAGTGGATATGAACGTTTAATCTCAAAAACAAGCATGCAACCATGTGCCTGGACCTGAAAATAAATTCCGAAGAAGAAAGGAGAAACAGGATGTGAGACCAAAGGAAGCAATATACATTTAGCCTCCTCCTTCTGTGTGGATTTCTCAGGTAGCAGTGGCTACTTTGGCGAAACTGTGAGTGGACTGGCTTCAGGGGATGCTTAAGTGATCTGAGTCTGTCTCAGACAATGCTGGAGAATGTGCCTGATACACAGCGCTTCGGGGCCTTGTACTCTTGGAGAAATATAGATTTCTGAAGCAATGTTTAGTTGTCTAAATTCTTCTTCATCTGTAAATAGTGCATCTTTATAAATGCAAAGATATTAAACTAGGCTTCCCCCACCCCCGCCAGGGTTTTTTTCTTCACTCAAGATTTGAACTGTGTGAAAACATTGAGGTCTGGAAATCAACAGAGGTATAAGGTCACTCTGGAGTGATGGAAAGATCTGGAATTATTTTAAATGGACAGGAAACATGAAGAGGGTTATTTAAAACTTAAAACTAGCATTTCAGTTGGGCTTCCCCTCAGATTTCAATACCCAGTTATCAAAATCTTGGGTCCTCGAAAACAATATCTGTTTAAAATGAGCCAAACTTCCCTTTTTTTCTTTAAGATTTTATTTTTCCTTTATTCTCCCCAAAGCCCCCCGGTACATGTTGTGTATTTTTAGTTGTGGGTCCTGCTAGCTGTGGCATGTGGGATGCCACCTCAGCATGGCTTGATGAGCAGTGTCATGTCCGCGCCCAGGATCCGAACCAGGGAAACCCTGGGCCACCGAAGCAGAGCGCGCAAACTTAACCACTCGGCCATGGGGCCGGCCCCCCAAACTTCTGAGATTGAATCAATACAGTGCACTAATTACATGTGCATACCTGTTTTCCAAAGGGTCATTAAATGAAAGAGGCATTTTAAAGTATATTTTACATAGATATATTTTCAATATCTCTAAAATAAGAATAAAAAATAATAAAATTCTAAAATGAGATATATTTTAAAGTGGTTCTCAAAGTGTGGCTCCCTGGGCCAATTGTATTAGCATCACCTGAGAACTTATTAGAAATGCAAATTTCTCCAGCCTCTCCCCACATCTACTGAAACACTGGAGGATGGGGCCCAGAAATCTTGCTTTAAAAAGACCTCCAGGTGATTCTGACGCAGGCTAAAGTGTGAGAACCCTTGATTTAAAAAGAATAAATCCAGAGTAGTCCTGAAACATAGGAAAGAGTACTGTCAGCAGAAAACAATTTTTGAGACATTTTTGAGAAGTAGAAAGCAGACTGGTTGGAAAACTCAAAAGCAACAACACAAGAGAAAACTACAAATCTTACCACAGGCAGGAGAAAATGTCTGCTAGGACAGAGGCAGTTCAGGAAAAGAATTATCAAAGAAAAGTGGTGGGAGTGCTTTGGGGTTGGTGATTAATTAGGTGGCTGCCTTGAACACCCTGGGCAGGGCCCACCGCTCTTCTGTGTCCCTGGTTTTCTCCCCACCCTGCTGGTGCCAAGTGGCAGGCAGCTGTGGCCTTTACCAGTTACAACAGAGGTTTGGCGTTGTGCCAGCAAAGCAGGACTCAGCCCCAGGTGGTTACTGATGGGAAAGGTAAGAGGCCCCACACCAAGGACGCATGGCTGCCTTTCCCCAACCACATTTCACCTCTCCCCAACGATCATTATTGACAAAACAAGGTAATCACTACAGGCAGGCAAACAGGGATTCTTAATTAAAGAGATGAGCACTCAAACAAGAATTACAATCACTTAAAGAAAACCAAAACCACGAAAGGAGCATCAAACTCAACAAGTGGAGGACCTGATAAAACTAATAAGAATAAGCCCATTGAGCAACCAGAGGAGAACTTTAGAATCAGTTGTGTTGATCAGGAATTGCAAATGGTTGTGCACAATAGAAAATGCAACTAAAAGTGAGCTGAAAATTAGAGGTTTCTTTTTATATAAAGAGAAGGATGGAGGGACGTCGTCCAAGGCCAGTGTAGCTATTCAGTGATGCCATTAAGGATCCGTGGTCCTTCCACCTTTCAGCTCTGCTATCCGTAGAGTGTGGCTTTAGTCCTCATGGTTGCAAGATAGCTGCTGAGACTCCAGATCACATAGCTGCCTCCTACGGATGAAAAAGAAGAAAGTAAAAAAACAGCACTTTTTTTGGCCAGAATTGTATATTTTATAGCACATCCAGGTGCAAGTTTTTACAAATTATGACACCTAGAATAGAGAGAGGCAAGGTTGTGAACCTACAGACTATCCACAGCATGACTGTGATTATTATATTCAAGCAGAGTTAAGAGGATAGCACATCTGTGAAAAATTTAAAATGTAACTGACAAAATAAAAGCTGAATTGAGGGACTGAACTGGCAGAATGGACAGAGCTGAGGTGTAAATTAGTGAGTTAGGAGATCAAAGTAAAGAGTGTTAGAAATATTTTCAGAGCTGAAGCCCTTAGAAAGAAGACTCTAAATTTCAAGGAGAAAACTGAAAAATATTCCTGGAGGATTTATGGAGAAGTTTCAGAACACCAAAGATAAAACGAAAAAAATTAAAAGATCTTCTAAAGATACAAAGCAGGCTACCTATGCATGTCAGTTGAGAACAATGCCCTTCTCTTGTCTGTCCCTCCCCTCTGCAGTCACTGAGCGAGCAACGTCAGCCCAAGAAGCCAGGAACACTTGTGTTGACTCAAGATTTCCACCATGAAGCAGATAGCTGCAACAGCGTGGTTACTACCCAGATAGCATCTGAGCGTTGCAAAGGATAGGAAATAAAGAGCAGGTGAACTCTCTGTCTGATCTCTATCACGTGGTATCTCTCTTACTGCAATCCATAGAATAAAATTAGGACACGAACCAGAGAGGAGTAGGCAGCCCCAGGTTTGGCAGATCTTAAAGCAAACAAACGTACACAAACAGGTGAAAAATAAAGCAATATAAAAAGACGTAGCAGACAGATTTTGGGAAAAAGAAGGTAGATGCTGCAATACTAGTATTAGACAAAATAGAATGTAAAGAAAAAAGCATTTACAGGATTAAAAAAGAGAGATTTTATATTTATAAAAGATACAAACCACAAAGAATATATAACGCCAGTAAATTTTTATGCAGTTATGAACACAACTGTGAAACCAATAAAGCAAAAGCTGATAGATAAACAGTAAATATGAGGCTTTGATATATGTCTCTTAGAAATAGACCAACTAGACAAAAAAATAAGGTAATAAATTTGATCTAATTTATGTTGTTTTCATTCTCTCTCTCAATATAAATAACAGCTAATACTTTGGAAAGACCAATAAAATAAACAAACTTTTGAGAAGAAAATAAAAGACGCAAAATAAATAGTATTAGAAATCAGAATGTAGAATGCCTTGGATATAGACAAGATTTTTAAAAATTACATGAGAAGATAAAGTATAATTTTGCTACAACAAATCTAAAAATTGAGATCAAATAGATGATTTCCAAAAGGAAAAAACTAACTCTACAACAGATAAAAACCTTAGTACATCAAAAACCATATGAAATTTTAAAAGATAAAACAAAAATTCTCCTAAAAATACACCAGGACTAGACGTTTTTATGACAAGTCTACCAAGTAAAGAACAGACCATTTCTGCACCTCATAAACCAGTCTAGAGTGTAGAAAAAAATTGAAAAACTTGGCAGCTAATTTTGACATCAAAGATGGAAAGCATAATATGAATAAAAATATAGGCCAATATCACTTGTAAATATAGATTAAAAATCATAAATAATACATTAGCATATAAAATCCATCACTCTATGCATAAGTGGGGCTTATACAAAGAATGCAAGGATGATTCATTATACTAAACGGGAATTTGAGAAAAGTAGTCATTAAACTTCGAGCCAGAAGACCTGTGTTCCAGTCTTAGATCATGCAGATCACTCAGCCTGTGTAGTAATGTTCATCTTTAAAACCCTTTCCAACTTTAAAAACAAATGATAAAAAATAAGATTACACAGAATGGGGAAGACTTTTTTAATAATGCTGTCATCAAGGTTCACAAAGTTAAATGTTTTAAATATACTTTTATATAAAGATGAAAGGGCCTCCTGAGTTATATGTGTAGGGCCATTCTTAACACTTTAATGAAACACCAAGATTTCCAGTGTAGAAGGAGAATAACGATCAAACATTACTCACAATATGCTGATACAGAGTAATTAGAGACAGCACATAATTCTCAAGAGTGAATCTACAAAAAGGCAGGTGAGTCTGAGAACCACTCGGTCAAGCAATTTAGGTAAAGCACTGTATTTTCTACGCACAGAGAAAAATACTTTTTTTCTGACACCTTCTGATGCTTCCAAGTTATTTTTCTAAGACACTGGTAATGAAATATTCTTAATGCAATGTTACAAAGCATCATGACATCACATGCCACCCACCGGAGGGAATACTATGCAACCAATAAAAATAAAATTTATAATGGATAAAAATCTATCCTTAGAGAAAATGCTGATAAAGATGCTAATTTTTTAGAAAGCAGAACATAAAATTGTAAATACTGTGTGATTCCACTTAATTAAAAATTGACACATTTGATATATACATAAGATATATAATATGTATAAGCTTTGGGTTCTCAACATCTGCAGCCATCTGGATTCACTCTTTCCTTCAAAGTAAAAATAATGTCTTCTTTAATTTCTCTAAACATTCTTCCCTTTCCTTGATCATTCACTTTTGCATATAGCTCTCCTTTTCTGGTACCACCATCTTTAAGGGCTGATACCCCCAATCTCATCATTCCTGAGAGTATCACTAAAAAAAGCCTGTTAAGTGTGAGGATTTTTAATAAAAGTTGAGGCTTACGGAAGGGAATTACTATAGCACATATAGGAAATTATCTAAAACTAGCTAGAAGAAAGATTTTCCTATTGTGTGTTGTCTATTGTCAAGCCACAAAAATTAAAGCATTGTGGTACTGGATCCAGAATAGATGTATGGAATAAATGCTATATCCAAAAATTAAATCTAATTTAAAATTAAATTTAATATAAGAACTTAGTATATGATTAGGAAATTGCTCCAAAACAATAGGGAAAGAACAAACTCTTTAATACTCAGCAAGGCAACTGGCAAACTATTTTTTTTAATTGTTAGATTTCCCCATCCCATGTCATATTCCAAAATAAATTTAAGATGGTTTAAAGATTTATATATGCAAAATTAAAACATTCAATGTTAAACATTAATAATAAAATAATAATAAAAGTGAACATTGATAAAATCTTAGGGTTGGGGAAGGAATTTCTGAAACATAAAAGAAAGAAACTGGCAAGTACATTTCAAAAAAGTAGTTCAAAGGAAATAATCAGACAAAAAACAAAAGCGTACTTAAAATAATGTTTGTGGTAGCGTTGTTTATAAATCTAAATATTTGAACTAATTTGAACATCCATCAATAGGATTTAGTTAAATAAATTATGGCTCTTCCATTTCATCTCTGTGAAAAGATGTTCACAAAACTCTAAGTGGGGGTAGGAGTGAATTATTACAAAATAGTGTATAATTTTTTTAGGTTTAAATATAAATAAAATTGCATTACTTCTTCGTCACAAAGTATCCTATGGCTTCCTAATACCTACAGAACTGCCAAGGTTTTTAGCACAACATTCAAAGCTCTTTATATCGAATTCCTTTTCCTCACTCCAGAGAATGTGCTTCACTCATAAAAATCTATAAACCTGTCCCAAAAGGACTGTGTGCTGTCTCGTTTTCATGATGCTCAAGCTGTTCTCTCAACCTGGAAGAAATCTTCCACATTTGCTTCTTAAGGAAACTCTCCTGACGCTTCATGTCTTTGCTCCGGTGTCACCTTCTGCTTGACAGTCACCACAAAGTCCGCCCCGACTCCTTCCCCACATTCTGTCAGAACAATATTTATACCTTTGCTGTACATCAAAATTTTTGACAACCCTCCCCCAGACCCAGTATTGAGTTTATAACCGTAATAGATGCTCCAATAACTGTTTGCTTAAATACAATACTTATAAAATTTTATTTTTAAAATTTCTCAAACAAAATAAAAAGTTAGATAAATCTGTCATTTTCTGTCATTTTTATTGCTTTTACTAATGAAAGAAAAATTAATAAAAATAAAAGATAGTAAACAAAAGTTCCTTATAGTTCCACCCCCCAAGACAACCTCTATTAAGAATTCGGTATAGTGGCTGGCCAAGCAGTGCAGCAGTTAAGTTTGCACGTTCCACTTTGGCAGCATGGGGTTTGCCTGTTCAGATCCTGGGTGTGGACCTATGCACCGCTTGTCAAGCCATGATGTGGCAGGCATCCCACATAAAATAGAGGAAGATGGGCACAAATGTTAGCTCAGGGCCAGTCTTCCTCAGCAAAAAAAAAAAAAAGGAGGATTGGCAGCAGATGTTAGCTCAGGGCTAATCTTCCTGAAAAAAAAAAAAAGAATTCTGTATATATACCCTTCCATAATTTACTATATATGTGTTTAATTTTTCCATAAAAATGGCATCGTAACAGAAAAATTTGCATCAGAATTACAAGATTCCGCTCCCTAACCTTCTTATCAGAAAAATGTAGAATATTGGTTTTCTTCAAAATTCTTCCTGCTTCTTTCCCAGATTAGACCAGGCATTTGCTTTTAATTTTATTAGACCCCAGCCATAAATCCTCAATTTGTCAGATGCTTTCATGATAAGGAGGCAATAATTTACGTGACTCGGCTGGTCTGTCTGAACCTGTCTGTCTGACTCAGGCCTGTCACCCAGTCTTAGAACCGTGGTTAGGCTGACGTGGGGCTTTCTCACCAATGGGCTTAAGTGGTTCTAATTACGTATTAATGAGGTACACACAAATTACACAGTGACTATCTTTTAAGCATTATCTTAAGGCTTTGCAGAAAGAGAACTTTGATCATCAACACCAAATCCAGGGTCTTCTTGAGCTCTGTTTCCTACAATCTTCATCAAGGTCAATCTTTAGTCCCTTAGATCTCTGGGTTTCAATTTCTTGATCAACGACTGATCGAGCGCACGACAACAGGAATCTTCAAACTATGCTCCAAATTGTGCTAGAACCCTGAGAACATGCTCCAGAGGCTTTCAATAGAAGGGTAGAGAATCGAATTATTTAATAGATAATTAATAGAAAGATCACAGTTAATCAAATGTCTCATCTTGGAAATTACTAAAAATGACGAGAAAATTAAAAGCAGCACTATTATCTCCAGGGCCTAGCATAGTGCATGGCACATAGGAGAAGCCAAATTATCTGTTTGTTAAAGATTGAAACTTAGGTACCATCAACACTAGTTTCTAAATTGGAATCTTGAAACTTTAAAATACATCCTTTTGTTGTTGCTCTTCTTCCCCTTCGTATCTATACCCCTCTCCAATCTCTTTCAAAAATACGTTCTCTCACCAGCTCAGCCTTACCTGAATATTTACAGTTTCTAAGTTTGATAGAAAGAGTTAAATAGGAAGACGGCTAGATTCAACCAGGCAGAGAATTTGAATCTTAGTTTCAGATCTGTTACTAAATTTTGAACTTGAGCGAGTCACTTAGCTCTCTGGAACTGTTCCATCATGCAACTATTTATCAATCAGTTTTGAGCGCTTACAGCACACCTTATACTAAACTAAATGTTGGGAATACTCTGATTAATATGACCCAGCCCACTCTCCCGGAGCTCACATTGTAATAGAGGGAGGCAGAAATACAAATAACCGCAGATATGTAAAAGTCATAGGAATGAAAAAACAAAAAGACAGTCTCGAGAGAGTATGACCACAGGATTGCCAAATCCCTTTCAAACCCCAAAAATATACAGCTCTGTGGAAAGAAAGCAGCTAACTTTTTCAAGATCCTAAATACTATATGGATTTCTTCTACAAATCCCTGAGAAATAGGGATAGAACTTAAAAATACACAATGCCGGATGACTACAATCTTCTCCAAAATATCACTGCCAAGCTGGTCTGAAACTAGCAGCAACGATCAAACAGAGATGGGGACCTCATGACCAATGTCTGGCACGTGGGAGGGGCTCAATAAATATTTGTGAAGTAAACTAAGTAACGCCTAGCAGGCAGAACAGACCAGAGCAGAGAGAACCTTGCAGCTTTTTTCTGTTGGTATGGATTTGGCAAAGGTTAAGACACAGAAAAAGTGACGGTGGGGGACAAGCGTGGAGCACAAAAGTCACTCCTGAGGACAGGAACCTGGGCAGTTGCTCATCCTGCTATGTTTCCAAAGCTGATTTCTCAGCAAAATGAAAATAATGATGATAATGATGATAACTCTGCAAGCTTGGAGGTAATCACCAGTCATGGTAGAGTCATAGTTGAATGGTTTGGCCTACAACAAAGAAACAGTTTTTCCAAACATGAATGTGTCTTTACATTAAGCAGGCATATCTCAGGCCCCTAACTCAACGTAGACATCCATAGGTTGGCAAATCATTTACAGATGTCTGTGACTTTCAGTGTGTCTAGGAAGGAGTGGTGACGGACTTTTCTGTGGTATGCGTGACCTCGTTTGACTCGTCCAGTGACATTCTGCGCTTCCAGGTGTGGCATAGGAGAAGAAAAGCGTTCCACAAGGCTGCTGCAGACAGCAGCTGCTGGGTGAGCAAATTCGACGCTCAGCTGTTTGGCTGAGAGAGCGACAGATAGGAAGAACACTTCCGCCTGCCACAGAAGTCAGCTGGGATATCTGCTATTCTTGCAAATTGGTCTATATGAAATACGTAATTCAGGAGCTAAAATTAAAACTAAAACGAACCCACAATTTCTGGAAGAGTCTTCAAACATTCCAGTCATAGCAGCACTTCTCTTAATACAGCCAGCAGTCTTCTGAGACTCAAAAGGAATTTCCTCTAAGCAGAAAAGTCTTGAGAGAGTTCTTCAAAGATCCTTGAGAGAAACTCATTCTGAGAGCAGGAAAGGAAAGCTCAAGATGCTTCAGAGACTCCATATATGGAGAAATACTGTACAGCACTGAGGTAGGAATCCTGCCCAAAACTGAAAGAGCGAGAGTACTATTAAAGACATAACCTTGTAAAGCAAGGACCCAAGAACACAAATACATACACAGAATGCGTTAGACGTGCGTGCACAGATATGAATGCAGGGGTGATGTGCAAAATAGTCAACTGCTATTGCAGCATAGGATGACCAACTGTCTTGGTTTGTCTGGAACTAAGGGGTTTCCTGCGACATGGGACTTTTAGTGCTAAAAGTGGGACAGTCCTGAGCAACCGGGATGTTAAATCACCCTCTACAAGGGTGCTAACCAACCAGAACAGATGCCAGCTATACACAACCCATTTAGCCTTACTGAGGTCATGTCAGGTCTCTCCTCCTTGGTATCTGAGGACATTTGAACTGGATAAACCCTGGGAATCGTGCAGTCCTGTGTTCAGTTCCCTAAATTTCTCATGCTTTCTCCTGCCTCTGTGCCTTTGTGCAAATTGTTCCCTCCACCTAGAAAATCCCTGTAACTTCTTACAAGACCTCTTGACCCTGCAAAAACTGAAATAGGCACATGTCTAGGGTTCTTGCCTAGCACTCCATCTTTACTCCTATATTCAGAATTTGAGAGAAAAGCTGAAGCAGAAAGATAATTCCAAAGAAGCAAGACTGCTCACCTCAATTTACTTATGCACAAGGAAGAATTGGTGAGCGTCTCTCTAAATCCCCACCTCCAAATTCTGAATCAAAGTAATTTTATCGCAGCTGGTTACATTCTCCAGGGAGCCACTAAAAGCTATTATGGGCTTTTGTTCATGCTGCCAGGGCCCCAGGCAGAGCAGAAAAGAATCTGAATCTGATGATTCAGGCACAATAATGAAGACCCAATGTTTCTGCAGATCTGGGCCACAGCCCTGCTAATAAGAGATATATTTTTCTTGAGATTAGGTTAGGCCAAGATGTCCCTGAGAAAATAACTAGTGTATGTCCTTGAGAGGTGTAATTAGTTAATAACGCACCCGCAGACCCAGAGTCCTCCCAGGTGGGGAGACTGGACCAGAACCGGGGGAAATTTGTGCACCCTCCCCTGATCCGGAGGCCCACCACCCTCCCAAGGCCCACAGGAGGCTGCAGGATTCAGGAAAGACCCAGAGTTGAATATTCTCCTTCTGTGGAAGGGAGCAGAGTTCACCTAGGGGCCACATAAGGCAGAGGTGTGAATGAACTGAAGGCAGAGCCAGAGATGGGGGAACGCCCAGAGGGACTGGATCAATTAGGGCTCCAGAAGGAAACAAACGGCACACTCACAACAAGGAAATTCAAGGAGAGTTTAATAAAGGGCCTATTTACAAAGGTGTGGCCAGGGCGTAGAGAAACACAAGGGGTTAGTGCAATTCCTGGGCTGGCACCACAGGTGTGACCACCCCTGGCGAAGTGAGGGAATGGTTACCAGAACCCAGGAACACAGTGCTGAGTGCAGGGAGCCTATGACAGGAGCTCGACACCTGTGGTGGTGGGGCTCAGCCAGCAGGCAGTGACAAGGCAGGAGGGAGCCGAACTCTCTCCTCCGCCTCCCTCCAATTCCCTGCTAATATTCCCCTTGGGGCCAAAGGGTAACATAGTTCAAGGACAACTTTTGATACACAAAGCAGAGTGGAGAAATGTAGAGAAGACGGAGGACGAATGGAAGACACCCAGCACAGGGACGCACATTATATATGCCATGTCATCTGATGTTTTCCTATTGAAGAGGCTAAAGGGTCAAGGGAAGAAGGGGAAAAACAGTCTTCTTCATCCCATTCTCTCTGGCACCAAGACAAAGAGGAGTCCAGTCACTGAATATACTAAGACACAGAGGCCATCGTGGCAGCCAGGAAACCCAGAATGTCAGAGACAGCAGAGAGGATATTTGCAAAAGAGAGGGTAAAACCAAACTTCCTAATGGACTCGGGTAGATCAAAACCTCCACCCCCCAGGAAGGGGTTAGGAGGCTCACACATTCCTATTATACTTAAAAGTGGAAATAGACCAGAAAAATGAAATTGAATTTATGTAGAACAATCTATGCACTACACAGAGAAATGAAAACTCTTCAACAATTCAGTGGTGATCTAAGCACGTGTCTGAGAAAGCAGAGAATCCAGGATACCTCTGACAACAACAAAAAGTCATGGTCTGCATGAACTTTCTTTTGTGTCACTGATCACAACTTCAGTGCACTGGCAGAAATTGATGCCGTTGAAGTGTTCCCTACAGTTCGGAAGCACAGGATTTGCTCCTCTTATATACCACCATAAGTATAATCTTTTCTAGTAAAACTTCCTGTTTTTACAAACTTACACAGCTAAGTTAAAAACAGAGAATTATTATTGGCAAGTTAATGGCATTCTATGCATTCTATGGATCCATGAGTCACTAAGTTCAGCATCAGATAAGAATGCAGATGAAGAGAAAGCAGAACACAATTTCTGCCAGCGGAATAAGAATGAATTGGGAGTAAACAAAAGAGTAATACCAAGGACATGCATGACACAACCCCCAGGCTTAACATTGCAGTCTTTCATTATCTTACCTGTTTTGATTCAACAAACTCGAACAGGCATCACTAGGTTGTGGACTGCTCTGTTTTGGATAGTTGGTTTTGGAGTTTTGGTTTTAAAAATGACAGCTTTATTGAAACATAATTCACAACCATACAATTCAGTCATTTAAAGTATAAATTCAGTGATTTTTAGTATTTTTCACAGATACATGCCACCATCACCACAGTTAATTTTAAAATATTTTCATCATCTCAAAAAGAAACACTGTACCCTTTAGGTATCACTCTTTGCCCCCCATCTTCCCCCTTCCCTGGCCCTAAACAACCACTTATCTATTTTCTGTCTATATGGATTTACCTATTCAGGCCATTTCACATAAAAGGAACAATATAATATGAGATCTATTATGACCGTCTTCTTTCACTTAGCATAATGTTTTCAAGGTTTATCTATGTTGTAGCATGTAACAGTGCTTCATTTCTTTCTAGAGCAAGATAATATTCCATTGAATAGATATACCACATTTTGTTTATTCATTCATCGGTTGATGGACATTCGGATAGTTTCCGCATTTGGGCTAAGATGAATACTGCTGTAAACATTCATGTAGGAGTTTTTGCATGGACATGTTTCAGGATAAAGATTCTGTCCTCACTTCCCCACCCATTCCCAGCTGTATAGTGACCGTCTGCAGCAAGTCACAGTGAATCTTACGAGGATTCAAATAAGAACTGTGTAGTCTTTTGTATTATCTCTATAAGATGAACTTATTTTGTTCTCAAAAAACAAGTAAGATAGGCAGGAAGGCCATGACGAGCACCATTAAACTGATCAGGTAACAAAAACACAGGAAAATTTATAACTTGCCCTAAGACACGTCTAAGTGGTGATGCCAGGGATAGTATCTCATGTCAATCTCTTCCTTCTGGGAGGAATCATAAGATATTAACATAAATAATAACAATGCGAGATGTATGTGCTATGAGTCAAGTGAATGACAAGAGCCAAAATATAACAGAAAAGCATTGCAAAAGGTGATAGCAGACGGGGATGGGGGTGTATTGGGGAGAAAGGAGGAAGATACAAGGAAGATTTCCCGGAGAAGAAGAGAAGGTGGCACTGGAGCTGGCCCTTGACGGCCACCTAGAAGTTTCAGAGTTTGACGGGTTGAGTTGAGAGAAGACACTGCTGGCCTACAAGGCAACAAGACCAACAACTTAGAAAATGCAAGCAAGAGCCAGAGAACAATGCGTAGTCTAGTTTGAGTGGAAAATATTCCCTATGGTTAGCTGAGTAGTAATAGGTTATGGGTTCCAATATAGATGTCAGATTAAAGAATCTGGTCTTTATTCAGTAGGCAGTTGAGAAAAATCAGCAGAAATTTTATTAAATGATTTTTGTAATCAGTATGGTGCTTTAGTGATACCGCTGTGGCAGTACTGTATGGAAAAATGTAAAGAGGTGGTAATGGGAGTAGAAAAACTAGTAAAAAGACTATTGCAATAGCCCAAGTGTAAGATAACAAATTTCTATATCAGAGGTTCTCAACCAGGGCATATTTTGTTCCCAGGACACATTTGCAATGTCTGGAGACATTTTTGGTTGTCACACAGTGTAGAGTGCTTCTGGCATCCATTGGGTAGAGACCAGGGATGCAGCTAAACATCCCACCCTGCACAGAACACCCCACAACAAAGAATCACCTGGCCCACAATGTCAACAGTGCCAAGGCTGAGAAAACCTGGTCTAAATTAAGGTAGTGGGAGTGAAAATAAAAACAAATGACGGACAATAGAACCATTCTCAAGGAAGAAATGAAAAAAGATTTGATGATTGATTGGATCTAGAGGCAAAAGATAGGGAGCAGGTGGTTTACAACTTGGATGACTGACAAAATTACAATAGCAAAATTAAAAATTTTTGAAGAAATTGATAGTAGGCTGAAGAAGAGTGCAGTGAATATATGTTTTCATCTTCTCAGTATTCCTTTCTTTGGAAACAGCCTCCTCCTCAAACTGTAATGTGATTTGAGTGAGGAAGATCACACCTTCAACCCACTCTAAGTGGTGCTTTTCTGGTCTAGGCCTAGCCGATCAGAATCTACCAGACTTGGCCTTACTGAATGGTTCTCTAGGTGGGCATGTGATCCAAGCAGACTAATCACAGTTCTTCCTGCATGTCACACATGAATCCTGCCTGTCTGAGAATTAAATTAAACAAAGACAAGCAGAGCAGAACAAGAAGAGAGGGAGACAGAAACACAGAGAGAGACAGAAACAAAATTTAAGTGATCTTGTTTAAGCTCCTGGATCTAGCTATGCCTGAAATACAAGATTTAGATTTCCCAGTTAGATTAAGCCAATACATTTCCCTCTTTGCTTAAGCTAGTTTGAGTTATATTTCTATTACTTTCAAGTGAAAAAGTCTCCGCTAATAACAAAAGGATGAGATTAGTTTTCAGTATGTTAACAGAAGGAAAATTCATTAAATAGGTATAAATGGAGGAGCAGCTAGAATTTAGAGGACTAGGGGAAGTTAGGAGATATATTTTGGAAATCATTTCTTTAGACATGAGAGTTAGATGCCAGAATAGTTGTGATCCTTTTGAAACAGGCCAAAGACAGAAAGAAGACTCGGTATTTATTTTATAATTTATAGTAAAATAAAAGGACTATAAGCTATTATTTCAGAAGTCTAAATTATTAAATTGTGATCATTCAGAAATAGTAATCCTAGTAAAAATATTGGAAACAAGTTACTTGTGAGTTATTTTGAACTATTTGTACTGCATGTAGAATAGCTTTGAATTTGTTCGATTCTGGCCTAGCAATGCATTAATGATTTGCCTACCTGCTCTTAGATATCTTTCCTCTGCTTCCTTTGCTCTTCTCTGTATCACAGAGGGTTGATTTCTGCAAAACGCTTTGCCCAGGCTTCTTTGCCAATTGTCTTCTGGTTAGTTTGGCCAGTAAGAGTCGTTGGCAGAAGTTTGGAGTATGGGAGGTAGGAGGTGAGGAGAAGACAGAGTATGCCTCTCCCTCTTTCCTTGCTTTGGCCAGTACTTCTGGCAGTAGGTGTGTCTCCTCCATGGTCCAGCTTCCCCCAGGCAGCCCTACCCTTGGTGGTCCCAGCTCCCACTAAGCAAGCCCAGCTACTAAACTCTGATGAAACCACCTCCTCTTTTTGTCCCTCCAGCCCTAAAGACGCTGGCAACTTCTTGCTATTACTAATCTCTGGCTTCACCATTTGCTGTTTGCCCTTTTAGCTCTTCCAACACCTTTGTGACCAGTTCCTCATGTTAAATCCTTTCTATTAAACCGTCTTGTTTGTTTGGGTTCCCTGACTGTACTTTTACTGATTCATTTGCTTAGTGTCTTAGTCAGTTCTGGCTGCTATAACAAAAATACCATAGACTGGGTAGCATAAACACAACACTCATTTCTCACAGTCTTGGAGGCTCGAAGTCTGAGATCAGAGCACCAGCATGGTCAGGTTCCTGGCGAGGGCCCACCCCTCGGCTTTTAGACAGCTGCCTTCTTTCTATATCCTCACATGGTGGACAGAGACATCCTCTCTCTTGTGATTCTTAGAAGAGCACTAATCGCATTTCTGAGGGCTCCACCCTCATGACCTACTTACCTTCCAAAGGCTCCACCTCCAAATACCATTGCATTGGGAATTAGGGCTTCAATATGTGAATTGGGGAGAGGAGGGGGGGGACACATTCAGTCCCTAACACTTAATCTCCAATTCAAATCCCCGGAACTCGGGTGCTGAATAGAAGAACAAAAGGAGTCCATTGACAATTTTTGACCCTTCACGTCAATTAAATAAGATATATACAATTACTGTGTTGCTGGTGGTGGATTTAAAGTATAAAATATAGTTCATAGGGAGCATGTAATATAAAATCATATATAAACAAAATAAAAATATAAACTATTGTAGATATAAGTTTCAGAGTAGAGAGAGATTGATGTTAATTGCAGGCATCAAGAGAAGGGTTAATGGAGAAGAAAGGACCAGAGCTGAACTCTAAAGGATGGAAAGCAGAAGAGGAGGAAGAGGAATTACAGAAGCATTATGGGGGGCAAAGAGTGGAGCATAAGAAAAGAGCAGGAACAAGCACAGTGTGTTCAAGAAAGGTCTGGCTGAAGCAGAAGCATTTATGGGTAAATTGGCTCAAAAGAGTAAGGAAAGGTCACATTGCAGAGGGCCATCAATAGAAGGCAGAGAACTGTGAAGTCTGTGGGATCAACCCCAGAAAAACTGAATGGAGAGACCGTGTCCTCTAGAAGATAAAGGCTGTAGACGCTTTTTCATCTGGTTAATAAAACACAGAGCAAAGAGTCTGAAAGCTAGCTTTTATTCCCATTTCCAGACTCATTTTATAATCTTAAAATCATCTCATATTTTGGGGCCCAGCTGCCTAATTGCAGAGGAGTTAATATGTAAGATTCATCCAAAAATTGTTAAGATTTTTATTGTTTTTCAGATGGCTAAGTATTTTTTAGGTATTTACTCTACACCTAATCTTGTGCTAAATCTAAGATTGTGAGGTCAGTTTTATTTTTTCCAATTTCCAATTTACTCCTTGATAATAAAGAAGACGACTTGATGTCGCATAAGAATGACCAGAAGGAAGGGTGTTTTTCCCAGCACTTAGAATTGAGTGGTAATTCTGACCTTAAAAAGCCAGACTGGAAGAAATGAAGCAATACTTTAACATAGTCGATTAATTGCTTTTAACAAGTGAAAGTATTCATAAACCCAAGAAAGAGCATGCCATTCGAAATTTGATGTGTTTTGTGAGAATGAAAATGGAAGGCAACATTAATGAGAGATTAAAAATTATTTTTAGAATTTATGAGTGGGTTAGCTTGACAGGTGGCTGATAAAATAAAATTCTACATCCCATTTATGTGAAGGTGAATTTCTTTTGTCATGTGTATTACAATTCACATTAGAATAGCCAGTAATCATTCTGCTGTTACCTCCACTTTCATTGTAGGAAGAACCTGTAGAGGCAATATCTTAGCTCTTATCCTGCGCCAGGAAATGAATTGCAGTCAGAACAAACAAAGGATTTAATTATAGCCTTTAAGGGAAAGCAGGAATAGTACACGTGGAACTGAAGTCTCGTCCAAGACAAATTTTTAAAAAGGTGGGGAGGAGAAAATAAAAGAAGTGAACTGGAATTTTAGCTTGTGGAAGAAGAAATCAAACTTAACTTCTAACCTTCTATAAACTGATATCAGCAAAAATTTGGTTGGCACTTAGAGTCTTTGAAAGGATTTTCAACTGATTTTGAATCTGTTTTGTTAACTTCTCCCAAAATGGTATTTCAGTGGGGATAATAAAAAGGATTCCACTAGATATAGCCAATACAATTTTATGAAATAAAGACATATGTGACTTGAACATAGCTTACAAAAGTGTGTAATTTCATTTATGGCTTAAGCTGGGGGCAAAGGACATTTAGTAGAAAACACATGAAAATAAACCTCTTAACAGAAGGCAAGTCAAAGCATACCAGAGTCACATAATCTTGTCATTCGGTAAAATGAACAGGCCGGAAACAAGGAAACATGAATCCAAAGGGCGTTTTCAGTTCTGAATAATGACGTGGCACGGTGAGTCAGCTTAATAGTTGCACTCCTCCAGGAGGACAATACTGAGCATTCTCCTAAGTTGGACAAATTTTCAGCTAACCCTTAATTATGAAGTCATTATGACAACTGCTGATGTGTCATCTCTGTTAGAATTGCTTTCGGCTCTTTTCAGCACCTGTTTTGTATATGCTGTTAGTATTAAGAGACTTAACACAAACGTAAAATGAGACCATTGCTTCTGTCAACTGCATGTATACACTTGCTGCGAAACATTTTTAGGCGCACACACACACACACACGCCACAATGGGAATTATTCTGAGTGCTGTACAGATGAGACAAGCTCTTTGAGCTTTGAGGGTCAAAACGATGTAAAAACAAAACAAAAAAAACAAAGAAACTCATGCCGTCAATTCATGAGCAATTTCATAAAAATTTCTTGAAAAGAGAAGAAAGCAACATTTTTCACACGGGCAATGTTCTGTTGGGGAAGAGGATTTACCTCAGTAGTCACTACACACCGTCCACACCTCCTAAAAAGCCTGTTCCCCAACATTAATTATGGGGCCAAACTTGCTTCTAGCTCAGCCCCACGGCCCATGAAAAGACTGGAACATAGAGGCGAGAAGTCATGGAAAATGGGGTCTCTGGAAGCAGAAGCGAGTCGCTTTCCGGCCCACGTCTGCTCATTTCACCCACACCTCTGTTCTGGGTGGGGCAGCATATAAAAAGAAAGTCCTTGATAATTACCTTTTCACATTCCTGTGCTTTCTCTAAAAATAATATGGGTCCTTGTTATGAAAGGGTTTAAACTGAACTTATGCAGAGAATTTACGTGAATATTTTGATCTCTACTGGTTGAAGTGGAAGTGTGTGGGATCCAACTGGAAAGCCTCAATCGTCAAAGCCAAAATATCCCGTGTCGAAAGCCCAGAGTAACTCATTCTCATCGTGGTATTAAAGATATATGTATCAGGATGTAGCTGCGAGATCGACATGCACTTGACTTTCAGTTCTCCTCTCTTGTCTGTCTCCGGGGGGATGAGAAAATGCCTTCACTCATACCACTGGGTCACTGTAGAGCCACAGATCCACGGGGCTTGTGACAGCACTTCTGTGAGAATAACTAACTTACACTTTAGCCAGACTGACCTGTAGGATCTGCAGAGTTCCACCAATCCCACACTGGTTACCACCTTCATGTTGATGCCCCAGTGTGTGTGTGTAAGTGATCATTCACAGAGGGAAGGTTTTGAAATCCTTCTGACATCAAAACTACCCAGTGGCTGGCTGGCCTTCTCAACCCTGGAGCTGAAGTCATCTTGTTTTAGAGCTGATGTTTCAATGCTTCCTTTAACACAAAAGCACAGTGGATCAATAGGTGTTTTGAAAACCTGTAAGCAGAAAGATTTATCAACTCCAGCCGATTTTATCATCACCAGAAAAGAGTTTAGAAATTACACCTTTCTCTTTCTTTTCGTAAAGGTTGGCACCTGGGCTAACAACTGTTGCCAATCTTCTTCTTCCTTTTTTTTTTTAAAGATTGGCACCTGAGCTAACAACTGTCGCCAATCTTTTTTTTCTTTTTTTCCTGCTTTATCTCCCCAACTCCCCCCGCCCCCCGCCCCCCGCCCCCCGCCCCCCGCACACAGTTGCAGGTCCTTCTAGTTGTGGCTCATGGGACGCCGCCTCAACATGGCCTGACGGCAGTGCCATGTCGGCGCCCAGGATCCGAACCTTGGGCGGCCGCAGCGGAGCACGCGAACTTTACCACTCGGCCACGGAGCCGGCCCCGAAAGTACACCTTTCAACATGAACAATCTAGAAAAGAAGGGAGTTAAAATGAACTGTTAAATAGAGGTATTACAAGAAAGAAAAACATAAATACCTATAGTGGCTACTGAGGAGCTAATGTTTTTATATGAGTGACAAAAAATAATATGGAATAATGTCAGCAGCTCAAATAGTGGATACACAGTGACTGAAAAATAAAGCCACAACACAGCTGATATCTGAAAGTAAATGAACTTGTGATCATTAAAAAAAAACACTTTAAAATTCTTTAAAAAATATTTTAAAACTTTAAAAGAAAGCACTGTGCTGAGAGGCCTTAAAGACTTTTTTGTGTTCTTACTGTAGTAGGTAAAAGGCAGTACATATTTTACTGAAAGAGAAATCAACTCCTAGGACACCAAGAAAATGAGACAATTGGTGATATCACATAGCAGAGCTGTTCTTCATTTTCAGACTCAAACACATTGCTCCAACCACGTTACTGCATAGTTGTCTTAGAGGTCATTTTATAGGACAGCGTGTTTTCTTTCATTGCCAAAGAAAAAGAAGTAAAAGATGCCACTGTATATATTGGAGCAGGTTTAGGTATTAGGGGGAAAAATCGCTTATTGTTTGTTGGAGTTGATTTAATGCCCTATAGTTTTGTTTTCTTAATGCGACAAGCCACTGAAATGTATTACTTTGCACCTTCTTGGAAGTCACTTGAAAGTCAGCAGATGGTTTCTTTCACAACAGCCACGATAGGCACTTTTTCTGATCTCTAACTCTGTGATGGATGAGGTATAATTTTTAACACAAAAATTGTATGGCCAACTGTGAGGATGGAAGAAAGAAACAGGTGTTGCATAATATAAAGACATATAAAATCAAGTTAGACTTGAAACACCATTTCCATTTTTACTGACTTGAAAGGCAAGAAAGGGGCTTTCTCCTCACAGAGAGGAGATTTTGAAGGTGAAAATGCAAAGTTGGGTATTGCAGACTGAAACTGTGTCTCTATCACAGAAAAATGCATGAGTTTTATGGCTTTTGGAGAAGATTAAGGGAGAGATGGGTCTTTGAGAAAGGCGTGTTAAGGATATGAATTGTTAGGATGGAATAGTGCAAGTGTGGCAAATGCTTCTGCTCTCTGTGAACAGCGTGGAAAGAGATATATAATTGTACCTGTGGACTTAAAAGGCACTCTGAAGATTTATGACTTAAAATGAATGTAAAATATGAGTCCAGCAATGTCTGCTTTTTTGCAGCTACTGCAAGGTTTGATTTGCAAATGCATTTGGTTTGGAGAAATGGCACTTTGTAAATTATCCACTGGCATAATAGATGATCCAGCATTTGTTTAGTTCCTTTCCCCACACTGCTAACAAAACGTATTATGATTTAGTAAAATCACCTGGTATTTGGATCAGGGGGCTAGGGAGATTAGAGGTGAGAAAGGGTTGTATTAAAGAATGATATCTTCTAGGAAATAATCTTGCTTTAGGATGTTATAAAATGAGCAACTGGTGAAGGCAGTTACAGAATATCGCATATCTGTTTTTGCAGCTGAATCCAATAATACTTGACCGCTGGCGTTATAAGTACACACACATAACTATTGCACTTTCCTTGGTTGCTCTCATCTTACTTAATATTCCTTCATAACTTTTCACTTAAAACACAGCAAGGAAATGTAGAAAGAAAATCATACGGGTGCATAAATAATTCATTTGCACCTGAAGGCATAGAAATCATGCTAGACAAAAACAAGTAGTAAGAAAGGTGAACAAGAAGTTAAATTTAAATGTTGTTAACAACAAAAAAAACCCCACCCCTGTTGGAATCTAACTCGAGGAGTCTGAAAATTGATAAAACATGACATGGCTCTCTCAATGAGGATGTATGTAACCTTGTTCTTTGGCCCACATCGGGGTAATTGAACTAATTCATCAGGGATTGTCTTGAACTCAAATAACTTGAGTGTGTGGAAGATTGTTAATGTTAATGTACCGAACTATTAGCTCAATACAAAGAGATTTCCAACTCTATTTACATAGCGTTCTTTTTTACCTTCTGGGATAATATTCTGAACTTGCCTATGCTTCTTAGAAGCACTTGTCAATCCATTTACAAACTTAAATGGCATTATGTTTCCAGACTTCAGAATAACAGAGGTTCTAGTGCCAAATAAAAGGTAGTGACTGCATTTTCCAAAGACAGTGTATGTGTTTAAAACATAAAAAGTACTTTGAGGGAGAAAAAATTTAATAGCCTTAGATTTGATGACACTTTACAAGCATTTAAACAATTTTTTGTATATTTCTATAGAGTGGTAGAGTTTAATAGTTTATTTTCCTATAAGTATTGAAGCATGTACAAATATAGAAAAATAATATGCAGTAATCTAAAATCTCAAAAACGTTTAAGTTCAGAGATATGAAAGGCAGCCAAAATACTTTATTTGTTGTGTTACACTTCCCTATGTATATGTCTTCTTTTATTCTATATACTGATAGATTAATGATAATAATAATGGTTAACATTCATTTAATACGTACTATGTGTCAGGCACTATCCTAATTACTTTAAAGATTTATCTCATTTAATCCTCCCAATAGCACTGGAGTTATCCTCAATTTATAGATGAGGGAACCTAGTATAGATGAGAGGACCAAGATAAGAAACTTGTTCAGTGTGGTAAAGCTGGTAAGTGGTGGAGCTGAAGTCCAGCAGTCTGAATCCTGAATATCTATTCATGTTATTTTTTGGGCTCATCAAAGAAGAAATTTCTCTGGCCCTATTGTTATGAAGGAAAATTAGGTATGTGTTGAGTCTAAGACCCTACCAATGGATCTACTGAACTGAAAGGACTTCAGTTTTAAGATGACTTCATTTATCAAGCAGTTGTCTCAAAATATGGATATCAAAGGCTATTAAATTATAATGTTCTTCACCACCATTATCTCCCAATCATAGTATATCATTTCTTTAATTCAACAGCATTGATTGATCACTTACTGTGTACCTAGCTTTTAAAAAACAGTTGGAAAGATCAGACAGGAAATAAATTATACAGATATTTTATCTAGGTAGACATGTTTCAGCAAATTTTATTGATATTTATGTGCTCACTTTCATTTACAAATAATTAATGCTATTAATGATAGAATTATCTGGAATCCAGATCTACCAGACTTTCCCTCTGCCTTCAATCACTCTTCCTTCCTTATATCTTTATATAGCATATCTTTAGATATCTTTAGCCAAGGAAAAGGGAGATTGTTTGAATGAAAGTTCACATCCCTGTCTAGAATTTCCTTCTCTGTGATGCTTTAGGTTTTTCACTTAATCACCTTCAGTTTGGGGAATGAAGAATCAAGAAGATAATCGCTGCAGTTCCAAAATCATCTCAGACTCCTCCTAGGACTGAGTTCAATGGGGCATCAATTGCTCTTGCCTGAAGGAAGTAAGGAGGAGAAAGAGAGAGAATGGACAAAGGCAGAAAGAGCGATGGTGGAGGGTTGCAGCAAGGATTCGTCCCAGCTCTACAATTTCTCTACCCTGGTCAGTGGCAAGTGCTTTACTTTAAACCTCTGGGCTCTCTCAAGGACAGAAATAGTCTTAAAAGAGAATCCTTGATGTATAAGAGTAATTGCTATTCTAAAGCAGAAAGTGGAAGTGTATTTACGAAAGAGGTGGTGGGAAAATGAAAGGGGTCTTATTCCCCCTAAAAACTCAGTAATACAGAGGAGGAAATCAGCAAATAAATACAGTGCTTTCTCTTACACACACACACCAACTAGATCACATTAAAAATTACTTAAACCGTTGCTCAGAGTAGGCCAATCTATGCATTCTAAGATTTCTTGTTAACTGATGTCCATTCACTTCTCTGGGAGGGATTGAGGGAAGTAATAAATTCTCTTTGTTTTACTCCAATCCTGCTGATAGTGGAGGCTTGAAACCATATTGATTTTTCAGAATGAATGTATCTCTGACCAGGCCCTGGAAGCTTCAAAATGACACAGCAGTCTTCTGAGAAAGGCATTTTTAAACTCTTTGGAGAACTATTGAGACTTCTCTCTTGGAAATGGGCTCTTTATCGATATGGAGACAGTTCAAAATACAAATCTCTCCTTAAAAAGTTCACGTAAGAGGGGCCGGCCTGGTAGCATAGTGGTTAAGTTCGCATGATCTGCTTTGGCGGCCGGGAGTTTCGCAGCTGTGGATCCCAGGTGCCGACCCAGCACCACCCATCAAGCCATGCTGTGGCGGTGCCCCATATACAAAGTAGAGGAAGATTGGCACATATCTTAGCTCAGCGACAGTCTTCCTCAAGCAAAAAGTGGAAGATTGGCAACAGATGTTAGCTCAGGGCCAATCTTCTTCACCCCCCCCCCCCAAAAAAGTTCATGCAAGAGAAACAGTAACTCTAACAGAATCTTCTCATGCTTTTTACTTACAATAACATCATACTCTTGAAGTTGGAAGTAAAGCAGAGGTCATCCAAGTACAAGTCATCTCTAAAATTCTGTGCGAAGTAATCACTTGTTAAATTCCATCTGGGGTGGAAAATTCTACCTTCATGAGATAATCATTTCTTCCTTATTCCCAGATAAAGTCTGTCTTCCTTCACGATTCCACTCCTAAGTATTAGATTGACCTCCTGGAGCGTCAGAAATTTCTACTCTCTCTGCCACCTAAGAGTCAGAGTCCTTTAACATTTGAAGATAGTAATGTGAACGTGAGCCCTTTATGTCTTCCTGTTTGCAGAGAAAAGAACATGGGATTTGGGGTCAGTCCTATTCAAAACCTGGCTCTGCCATTTACCACTTACACAGACTTGGATACAACTTAACGTCTGTAAGCCTCTGTTTCCCTAATGAGAAAGTAGCGGAAACAATACCCATCCCACATAGTTGTTAAATGGATTAAATAAGTTACGTATGCAAAGTGCCTTATGCAAGAGGTGCTTAATTAATTGTGGCTAGTATAATTATTAACACTGTGGCTTCAAGTCCCCTCCTTCCAACCCAGCTTTTGTCCTGACGCAATAGAGCAGAGCTTCGCAAACAATGTGTTACCAGTGGGCCAAAATATTATCATTTTCTGTGGGTGTCATGGCCTTGGTGTATATGAGAGCCATAGCACCATATTCTTTTTCATGTTCCCTCCTGTGTACCGCAGCATTTTTTAGAATAAAAAAGTCTCTCTCCCTTGTCCTATAAATATTCTTTCATTATCGGCATTTAAACAGCAACTTCTGTTAGAAGTAAAGGATTCTCTAAGAGAAGTATGTTAGCTCTTGACAGCGTTTTAGGCCCTCAGCTCTAAGAATGGCCCGGCAAGGCTTTTTTTACCCACATATATCCTACAAATATTATCATTTTCTGGGATCACCATGGTGTAAAAAAAGTCAAAGAAACACTGCGTTAGCATTTATTAATGCTTGTTTTAGTGCATGGCACTCGACTTAACTAAACATTATACTCCAGAAGGCTAAGAAGAGTAGAATGAGTTCTAGTCTTCATTTGTCCTAGACTAGTACTTCTATTATTGAAGTTTAAAACAGTATTCGGGTTTGGGGAAAGCCACATCAGACTGTTAACTAACACTGACCTTGCAGGTAATGAAAACTTCTGGCAAAAATATAGATTCACTCATTCATCCCAAAATGCCTACTTTTGGTCTGCTTATTATGTGTGCTATTCTAGGCACAGGGGACATAGCTTTGAACAAGATCAACAAGATTCCTTCCCTCATAAAAGTAGCATAATAATAAAACTTTAAATAAAGTCAATGGTATCTACAATATAATTTGAATTTTAAAAATAAATACGTAAAAGGACTCCCAATTTCCTGCCTTGGCTCATTTCTGGTAAGGAGGATAAATATCAGAGCCCAAATGGAATGGGAATAAATTACTTAAAAAATAAACTCCTAATATTTTCCCTTTTCCTTTAAAATAAATATATGCAAAAGAATGCACAATGGGCTGCTCAACATGGCTAGAATTCTTTCTTCTATTGTGTGTTATAATCTGCACCATTTATTTCCCTGCTTCACCAGCCACATCTTTGTAGTATTCAAATGAATTGACACAATTTGGGATATCTTTCTCCTAACAACTACCGGTGGTTCTTTTGATAAAATGAACAGAATCATGGTCTAAAACCTGTCTTCATTTCACTCTTGATGGTAATGTCCAGGACCAATTCTTGTATACTTTTGCATACGATAATGTGACAGGTTAGGTTGTGACCCAGCGACAAACTCCAAAATCTCAGTAGCTTAAAGCACAAATTTCATTTATTTCTTTCTTATTCTGTATTTCTATTGCAGGTTGGTGGCAGGATGCCCCCTTTGATAATTGCTCAGAGTGGCTGCCATCTTAAATATTGTCATTCATACAGCCAGAGGGAAAAACGACGTGGTGAAGGAGACACTGCCTCTTAGAGCTTTCTCTTTCTCTAGCCAGAGAAATGACTTGCCACACTTAATTCCAAGTGCACAGGGAAGTACAACCCTACCCCTTGCTAAGAAAGAAAGCCCAGAATTTGTGACCTTCCACAATGGTTGCCACAAGAGCACTATTTACTAATTATAATTTTTCCCTCCCAAAGCAATATTACTTTCAGGTGTTCAGAATCTTACTTTGACATTTATGCTAATATGATCAATTGGTGAAATTTATAATAGTGCATTAAATTTGGGAAGTTCTAATATTGTCTGTCAGGTGTCATCATAAATCTTGAATATATTCTCTAATTAGACATTTCACTTTTTTAGTGTCAAAGAAGTAAATCATTTTATACTTTTTTAATAGAGAGCTATTGATAAAAAGTACTTAGGCCTCTGAGAGGTGTGAATAAGTCTGGAAGGATGTGGGCTTTTCACCTTGGGTTGCAATTTTCTCAACTGCTAAAATGACACAATTAACTGCAATAAGTGATTATTAACCAATCTTTGGAATTTTCCACCATACCTTCATCCATAAGCCATCTCATTCATATTTTTATGGGAAAAAATATGAGACACTTACAGTTTTTCAATAAATCAGGTTTTAGGCATTCATCGCTTGTGGATGCTTGGGCTTGGGCTGGGGCTGAGTGGCACAACACCTCTGCAAACTCTTCTGTTCAGGGTTGTGTGTGCTAGTATTTTGAGTGCTTATAAATTGAACCACTGTCTGGAACTCAGTTTGTGAAGCAGTATCTGGCTAGTAGTTTATTCAGACTTGTCTTTCTTTTAGAAAAATTCTGTTACAAATAACATTGTATTTTCTCTATGGCATTCACCTCTAAATCACCTGACTTTGATCTTCCTTCCCTGATTGCCTACAGGCTTTCTGGCTTGTGCCTGTTTTGTGTGTGTGTTGATACTCTTGCTTCCACCTTTGATAGAAGTGAATATTTTTCTCTTAGTCTTTGTTTAATAGAGAAGGCTGCACTGTGCACGCTCCTCTGTTTCTTGAACAAATTTCAAACAGTCTTTCAGAACTCCCACATGGGGACGACGATGAAAGCAGTCAGTAATTGTTGATGAAAGCTTTGTAACTTCTGCGTCATATAACAAAATTGAATTGTGAAGAACAAAACCTGGTCCCTCGTCCTCTTTTGTGTTCTGAGAAGGCCTACAGGAAGTTCAGGTAAAGTCTGAAGATGTTATTCCTCCAATTTAGCCGGTGCAATACGAGACACAACCTGACAAAAATTAACAAAATTCTTTGACAAACTGAATCTTTGACTAGAAAATATTATCTCTTACTAATAGGTTTGGTATTCTGTCTCTGAGGTTATAGGGTGTTCAGATATTCCAGAACTGAGTTAGTTGGAGAAGATTTACCCATATTTGCATTCATTACTGCTATAAAGTCTCCATAAATTATCCATTGCTTATTATAAAATTTTTATAATTTTTTGAAGGCTCAAGTTATAAATACTTTTTTGATGGGAGCACCAACTGAAGTTAATGGCTTGTTCAACTTATTTATTTATTCCCTACTTCATTAGTTTCGATGTAACTTACAAAGATACTACAGTACAAAAAGAAAACAATAATTGAGAAAATGCAGGATATAAGAAAAATATGAATGAGTAAAAGAAGTCTACAACAGCCATTAAAATCAAGAATCACACACACACACAAAGTTGATCTTGAAGCCAGATTTCTGACTCTGTATTACTAACGTTTGCCCAAAATTGCAAAATATAATGAAGCTTATTAAATCACATTGCTCTCCCTAAAAATTCTTCCTGGTAATATAATATTTAAGAGAAAAAAAGAGAGAGAGAGAGAGAGGAACGTTGATGATGTAGTTAAATTTTCTCATCTTTTCCTTTTTAATTTGCAATATTTATGTTTTGATGAAGAAATTCTTCCAAAGTCATAAAGATAATCTCTATATTCGCTTCCAAAACTCTAACGCTCTGCCTTTCATATATCAGCCCTTGATTCATCTAGGATTTTTTTTTTTTAATGTTGTGAAACAGGAATCCATTTTTATTCTTCGTCTACATGGAAAACTCAATTGAGCCTAGTCATTCTAGTTCAGGGAAAACAGGTGGGAAAATGAAATTACCAGTGTGGTGAATTTAGCACCCAAGCTGGATTCCAGTCTCAGTGAAGCACGGAGAACATTGGTGGTATAATCCCAGTAGGGATATAAACTGCCTGGAACTATGGCCTTGACTCATAACTTGGGATTTTAGTCTTCCCTGTTCCCTTACACGTAATAAAGCTGCATTATTTGGGGCTTCACTAATTCAGAAATTGTTAGAATTAACACAGATACTCTACTGAAGTTTAATTTTATACCAAGAATAATGTCAGGGTTTGCAAACAGTATTAGCAGTGTAAAGGAGGACATTCATAAGAAAACACTATCTTTACTGCCAAAGAACTTGTTTGTTTATAATATTATGCTTAAATATGTGATAAAGTCAGTCCATCTCTTAGGAACTACTACTAAGCAATTATTATATTATTATGCATTGCTAGAAAGAAATGATAGTTTTCAGACTAATTTGAAGTAGCTTTTCTCCCAAAGAGTCCAATATCATCTTTTTTAATAGAAACAAATACACTGCAATACTGCTTAATGAGTTTAATGAAATGGAAAATAATGCTGTGGTTACACTTTAGTTCCCAAAGCTAGTTGCTAATTTTTCCAATGTCCTGTTGGTAACCACTCTTAGCATGTTTTGCCCAAAGGAATTAATTTTGAGGAAAACAATTAAGGTGAAACAGAAATGTCAAAACTTGTCAAATCATCTTATTTACCAATCATTAACCCATATTGACTTTATTTACGTTATGTGTTTTAATTATCTATTGTGTAAGAAATTACCCCAAAACTTAGCAGAGCAGCTTAAAACAACAAACAATTATTATCTCACATGGGTTCTGAGATTTGGGACTCTGAGAGGGGCATAGCTGGGTGGTTCTGGCTCAACTGTCATTGGAACTACAGTCATCTGAAGGCTCAACTGTGGGAAGATTATTTTTGACCAAAGTTAAAAATATCTCTTGTATCTGATCTCTTGTACAATTCTAGCTATATTCCACTTTTCTTCCTTTCTGTGCTCCCAATTTTCCACTCCCAAAAAATTTTGCTTAATTTTTTTCTTTTCTTTTTTTTAAAAAAATTATTTTATTTTTCTTATTGAGGTAACATTGATTTCTATAATTTCAGGTGTATATCATTATATTTTGATTTCTGTGTAGACTACATCATGTTCACCACCCAAAGACCAATTACCATCCATCACCACACACATGTGCCCGGTCACCCTTTCGCCCTCCTCCCTCTCCCCTTCCCTCTGGTAACCACCAATCTAATCTCTGAATCTATGTGTTTGTTGGCTGTTGTCACTGTTGTTTTTATCTTTTATTTTTGAATGAGATCATACGGTATTTGACTTTCTCCATCTAACTTATTTCACTCAGCACAATACCCTCAAGGTCCATTCATGTTGTCACAAATAGCAAGATTTCATCATTTTTTTTATAGCTGAGTAGTATTCCATTATGTATATATACCACATTTTCTTTATCCATTTGTCTCTTGATGGGCACTTATGTTGCTTCCAAGTCTTGGCTATTGTGAATAATGCTGCAATGAACATAGGGCTACATATATCTTTACCCATTCATGTTTTCATGTCCTTTGGATAAATACCCAGCAGTGGAATAGCTGGATCATATGGTAGTTCTATTCTTAATTTTTTGAGGAATCTCCACACTTTTTTCCACAGTGGCTGAACCAGTTTGCATTCCCACCAGCAGTGTATGAGAGTTCCCTTTTCTCCACATCCTCTCCAATACATGTTATTTCTTGTCTTGTTAATTATAGGCATTGTGATGGGCATGAGGTAATATCTCATTGTAGATTTGATTTGCATTTCCCTAATAATTAGTGATGTCAAACATCTTTTCATGTGTCTTTTGGCCATCTGTGTATCTTCTTTGGAAAAATGTCTGTTCAGATCTTTTGCCCATTTTTTAACTAGGTTGTTTTTGTTGTTGTTGTTGAGATGAAGGCGTTCTTTATATATTTTGGTTATTAACCCCTTATCAGATATATGGTTTGCAAATATCTTCTCCCAATTGTCTTTTCATTTTGTTGATGGTTTCCTTTGCCATAAAGAAGCTTCTTAGTCTGATGTAGTCACATTTGTTTATTTTTTCTTTTGTTTCCCTTGCCTGTTGAGACATGGTGTTTGAAAATATGCTGCTAAGACCGATGTTGAAGAGCATACTGCCTACGTTTTCTTCTAGAAGTTCTATGGATTCAGGTCTTACCTTCAAGTCTTTAATCCATTTTGAATTAATTTTTGTATATGGTATAAGATAATGGTCTACTTGCATTCTTTTGCATATGGCTGTCCAGTTTTCCCAGCACCATATATTGAAGAGACTTTCTTTTCTCCATTGTATATTCTTGGCTCCCTTGTCTGAATGATAACCTTGCCGGGTAGACTATTCTTGCCTGTAGATTTTTTTCCTTCAACACTTTGAATATATCATACCACTACCTTCTAGCCTGTAAGGTTTCTGTTGAAAAGTCAGCTGATAGTCTTATGGGGTTTCCTTTGTGTGTAATCTGTTCCCTTTCTCTTGCAGCTTTTAGGATTCTCCCTTTGTCTTTAGTTCTTGAAATTTTAATTATAATGTGTCTTAGTGTGGGCCTCTTTGGGTTCATCTTGTTTGCTGTGCTTCCTCTACCTAGATGTCTGTTTCCTTCCTTAGGTTAAGAAAGTTTTCAGCTCCTATTTCTTTGAATAGATTCTCTGCCCCTTTTTCTCTCTCTTCTCCTTGTGGGACACCTATGATATGGATATTAGTTTGCTTTTTGTTGTCCCAGAGGTCCCTTAGACTGTCCTCATTCTTTTTAATTTTTTTTTCTGTTCAGCTTGAGTGATTTTCTCTAGTCTTTCGTCCAGCTCACTGATCTGTTCTTCTGAATCATCTACTCTACTATTGATTACCTCTAGTGAAATTTTCATTTCTGTTATTGTATTCTTCATTTCTAATTGGTTCTTTTTTATATTTTTCAATTCTTTGTTGAAGCTCTTACTGTATTCATCCATTATTCTCCCAGATCAGTGAGCATCCTTATGACTGTTAGTTTGTACTCTTTATCAGGTAGGTTGTTTATCTCTGTTTCATTTAGTTCTTTTTCTGAGGATTTGTCCTTTTCCATTATTTGGAACATATTCTTTTGTTTCCTGATTCTGCCTATTTCTCTGTACTTATATCTATGTTTGGGTAGATCAGCTACATCTCCCTATCTAGGAGAAGTGGCCTTATGGAAGAGATGCCTCATGGGGCCCAGCAATGTGCTTCCTTCTCATTGCCAGTTCCAGATGTTTCAGGAGTGCCCCCTGTGTGGGCTAAATGTGTCCTTCTGTTGTTCTGGGGTTGCTCTACTGCAGGTGTATGGGAAGACTAGGCAGTCCCCCTGGCCAGCTGGTTGTAATTCTCAGCTGTGTGTGGCTGCTAAGTTCTCTTCAGTCACTTTATTAGGCAAGGGGAGACCTAACACAGTGGGCTGCAAGGTCTTATAGCATATTTCTGCTGCAGTGTTTCTGTGGAGTAGGTCTCAAATGTGGCTGGTTGCTAGGCACAGGGGCTCAGAATTGTTGTAGGCCTTGGGCCTGCAAGGCTTTTGTCAGCTCTCTCTGTAGCACAGCTGGGTGGGGCCAGCCCCAGGTGTGGCAGCACACAATTGTTTCAGGTGTTGGAAGGTGGGGCAGAGCCCCTATATGGCTGTTTGAGAAGCACAAGTCTGCTGCAGCTGACAAGCCGCACTGCCTGCATCACACACCGCATCCATGCAATCCTGCTCCAGGTGCATACCCTGCCCTGCTGAAGCAGCTCCACTCGCCCAGCTGCAGAGGCCCCCACATCCTACCTATGCAGGCCCACAAGTTGCCTGAGGGCTTGCTGGTGGGTGGGGCCCATCCCTAGTGTAGGCTGCCTGCTGTGGCTGAGCGGGTTTAAATTGGTGCTGTAGTGGGTGGGGCAGACTCCTGCAGTAACAGCCCAAGGGAAGAACTCCAGTGGCATCTGCCAGTGTTTGTGGCAGCATGCCTGTACTAGGTCACTATAATGGTTCCTGCCAATATCTCAGTCCCTGGGGAGATGGCCCCAACTGCCTTCTGCCTCCCTGAGATACACCCTGAGATGTCAAGTGAGTCTCTTTTCACCAAAGGACTGTGCACCTTTCTTTCTGGTGATTTGTGTTGCTTTCCAAAATGAGTGCATTTGTGCATGGGCCCTTTAAGAGCAGGCTTTTCTGGGAGTATTTCCCATTGTTGTTAATAGCCAGCAAAGCCAGATATTATGACACGCATCTTGGTTGTGCTGAGTTCAAAAGCTGCTTACTGTGGCAAAGTTCTCCTGCTCAGATTTCCTGCTCCTCCAGGAAAAAATTCATACCTTAAGGTTGCTCCCAGCCCTGAAGCACTGCAGCTAGAATGTGGCTTTTTCCTCCCAGAAAGGTGTTTCTGCCTCTTCCACTTCAGTCAGCACTGTCCCTTCTTGTGGGGGGTTCTTTTTATCCAGTTTTCAGTTCTCTCTCAGGAATAATTGATCCAAGGGTATGTGTAAATTTGTTGTATCCATGGGAGGAGATGAGTTTAGAGTCTGCCTATGCTGCCATCTTCCCAGAAATCCTCTGGAATTTTCTCTCTTTTCTTATTATACGTTATCCATATAGAGCTTCATGGGTAGCTATGCTCATTAGCATTTTCTTTTCTTTCCTTCTCTTTCTTTCTTTCTTCCTTTCTTCCTTTCTTTCTTTCTTTCTCTCTCCCTCTCTCTTTCTTCTTAAACATAAAGAGTTACAGTGAATCGTGGCAGTGAATCTCCTTGGTAAGTTCACAGTGTGAGCCATTATGGCATAACACTAAACAAAAGATACCCAGAAAGAGAGTGTTTTCACACAATTCTAATAGAAAAAAAGGAGACATTTGAAACTACTTATAAAATGTAACCTTAAATTTTTTATTAAAGATGCTAGTGAGAAGAATGGTCAAGCAAAAGAAATACTTTCTATAACCATTAATCATTCTATTCAGATTTTCTAGGCTGTAAACTCTGTAAGAGGAGGACTTTGTATTCTCAGTCTGGTACAACTAATCACTCAATATTTGTTGAATGAATACATCAAGGAAATCACGTATCAGTGGTGAGGTGTATGACACCGTTGCATGTTTCAAATACAACCAGAGGTCTTTTCATGTTGAGATAGGAAAATTGGTGTATAGCATGTAAGAAGAAAGCTAGACAAATGCTTTTAATACTATAAATAGGTTATTTCAGTCTTTTTTAAAAAGAAAGCAAACTGGACACTCGTATAAAGTTTTCCAGGGCCTGGTCCATTGGTTGGTTTCCTTTTCTGGGCTGAGAGAAAACTGTCTAATCACACTGAAAATGTCTCCTTATGATTAAAACAGTTTCATTTTGAGAGTTCAATTTGCTGCCTGTTCCTTTTCTGATTACCAAAAGATTAATTTCCCAAACAGGAAATGGTTCATCACTTTTATAATTTTATTGGACATTTTATTCTATTTAGGAAGTTTTAGGGGCTGGCCCCGTGGCTGAGTGGTTAAGTTTGCATGCTCCACTTCAGGGCCCAGGGTTTCACCAGTTCGGATCCTGGGTGCAGACCTAACACCACTCATCAAGCCAGGCTGAGGTGGTGTCCCACATAGCACAACTAGAAGGACCTGCAACTAAAAATACAACTATGTACTGGGGAGCTTTGGGGAGGAGAAGAAAAAAAAAATATTGGTAACAGATGTTAGCTCAGGTGCCAATCTTAATAAAAAAATTTTTAAAAAGAGAAAGTTTTAGAAGAAAACAGAAATGTGTTGGATTTCAACCATATTATTTAAAATCCTGTCAGGTGAAAAAAAATGCAGGAAAGGCATTCCTCTCATTTTTGCAGTAGGAGGGAACAAATTAAACAGGTTTATGAAGTTGCCCACAATGACTTTAACTCCTTTTCTATAGCACATCTAACTATAATGTATTTGTTCATACGTCTATAGCTCCCACTAGTTTGTAAGCTCCTCAGAGGCCAGGAACAACATCCCCAGTTTGTATTCCCGGTATAAGGCCCGGCATATGATATGAACTCATATTTTTAAGCAAAAAGTAATTTGGTAGCATAAAACTGAAATTCGTTCTTAATCTTTTTGAAAAAACAAAACCCAGAAAATCTCATATCCTTGGATAAAATAATCTTGAGATCAACTTAGTTGTTTACTAAAACATTAAGCAGTCTGCACATAATACCTGTTTGTAGACAGGTTCAGTTATTTCATTTTGTTTTGTCCTATCTTTCCATCAGATTACTGTAAACGAGGCCCTCCAATAACCACAACTCAGAGTGTGATGGGTAAGCAGACACTCAATGCATATTCACTTACTCATTGAATCTTCAACAGTGCCTAGCACTAGGTGTTATACACCCTTGAATACAGCAGCTATTCAACAGACAGATACGGAATAAACTGAATGATAGCCTCAGGTATGAGCGCACTGGCCTCTCTTTCCCCCAGTCTACCTTTGGGAAAGTAGATATTTGTGTATTCTTAACGTTATCAGATAAGATGAGGCGAGAGACTCTACCTGAACCATGTATATTCTGGGATGTTTAGCTAATACTAAGGCTCTCTGTGGCTCTCAACCCACACTCATTAATAATCTGTTTTCCCCCCTTTCCCATTGTCCTTAGGATTACTTCTGAAATTCTTGGTGTAGCTATTGCCCACCCTGGAATACTCACACCAGCCATCAAGACTTCTTTCTCTTCCTTTATCTCATCCCGGGTATTCCACACATTCTCCTTCCCACTCCACTTCCTTGATTGGGTAACAGGTGTCAGCCTCCCCTTAAACACCACTTCTTTCAGGAGGCCTTTTGATTCACTAGATTAGGTGTCATTAGATGCCTCTATAGCATCACGTACTGGATCTGAGATATCTCTGATCATAATACGTGTTATGTAACTTAATGTCTACCTTCCCTCTGGGCCTATAAGCTTTGTGAAAGCAGGGAATTTTTCTATCTTGTCCACCACTGTATCTCGAGCACTCATGCTCAGTTTACAAGTCCTTAATTAAATTGAACAAATGAATCCTGCCTTCAACTTGAAATAGGAGCTTCTGCAGAGTAAAGGGAACCCTTACCTGAGAGTCTGCAGAAATGGGTTCAAATCCTATTACTAGTGCAGTGTGCTTTCAGGCCAGTTACTTTGACCCTGGTCCCCCTCTTCCAACAAAGCAAGTAAAGTGGCTTGATTGAGTTTACTCATACCGGTTTATGAAGCTAAGAGACTCTTGCACTATTGAGGAGAGATAATTTGGTGCCCCTGGAGATGACTTCCATTGATGCGATGTGGCTGCAAATATAACAATCACAGAATAGTCCTTCCCACAGAGCAGTGTGAGGACTGTCCCTGGAGGTGTGCTTGGAACTGCTCACAGTATTAACAGGCCAGTGTGCAGCTCTGCCTGTTGGGGATGCAGAGAGAGTGGTTAGTGATTCCTCCAGCTTACGGACCAGGGTGTCCCAAGGGCTACAGCTGTCTGTTGTTTCCCCAGCAGTCCGCACCAGATAGAATCATTTCTGTTATTTTATTTATGAACTCTAGCCATTATTCCTTGGCGCCAAAACAACTGAAATGTACATTTGTGGGTCTCTATGATTCCCATTTAAAGTCTTATTAGGTCAGTCAAAACTGAAACCAAATTCACCACTTGTTATTTATAATTAAGGTCCAACTTCAAAAAAGATGAGGCAATTTAGAGTTACACATACAACAGGCTGTGTAAATCACATATTAAGAACAAGAAAAGATCAGATACTGATTGAGGAGAGGGAGCATGGTATACCAGGATATTTGATCACTGAAGATATATAGAATAGGGGTTAGGGTTCAAGCATGGGAAACGGGGGACAAATGGGATACTGACTGCAGACTGGCCTGCAATTCGGAGTGTTTCATGCCTCTATTTTCTTGCTCTTTGCCTTTATCTTGTAGATGTATGAATGTTTCTTTTTTAGATATCAAAAGGGAAAAAAAAAAAGCAATTCTTATTTCCTCACCAGTAGGACAATACAGAAGGATTGATATTTCTTCTTAGAAATATCCTCCTTTCCAATTATTCATTTTGTGGTTCAATAATTAAAATATTCCCAATGGTTGAATCACATGATGGAATGAGCATATATAATGGAAACTGTCACATCTAATTTGTAATAGTAACAAATAGCTCAGCCAACGTGTTTATGGTCATCAGTATTCAGGAAAGGGCTTCTTCCAAAAGTCTGTGCCCCACCGTGAATGCTAATGTTCTTCAATCAGCTGTTGTTCTTGAGATCCTCCACAATTTTTGTAGATGGGATTTGTGCTGAAGATTTTTGTTTTCTTTTAAAAATGCGGTAGGATTTTTTTACTTTAACCCACCTAATGTAACTTATTAAGTCATTCCACTTGGCTATGGATCTCAATTATTATTTTGCTGACTTCACCCTGTCTTGCTTTGTTTCCACCCCTTTCTTAATACTTGGTTTTAAAAAATTAGACACTTAATAACAATAACCACAAAGCTAGAAATAACTAAGAAACCACACCCCTACTTTTAGATGACACAAAGCATTTCCCCAGACATGGATTCTACAGTTCCCTCTGTATTTTTAACTTAACTGTCATAAAACCCAAAGTTTGTCTTTTCTTTGTCATTGAAAAAGAAACTTTCATCCAGAGTATAAAATTAATGACCAGCTTTTGTTATTGTTGTTTCTGGGAACAAGATTATAATCTCAAGAAACAGTAGATACCTCTGTATTTTACTCATTTTAGCTATGTGCAAACCAAAGAATTCTGGTCTTTAAAAAATTTCCATACATTAACTAACTTACTGTGTTTTGCCATGGAAACATCCCATATCATATCAGTGGGCTTCCACTGAAAATGGGGTGAGTATGGGGGAGAGAGTGTACTCATTGTTTAAAAAAAATTTTTAAGTTAACCTATATATAGCACCTATTAAACATTCACTTTTTGATACTATATATTAACATAAATCACAAAACTAGATCATAAACCATAAGACTAGATATTCTGTCAGGTGGGAAAAACCTACATTGTTCGTTGTCCCCAAACACATAGAAGCTTGAACCTAAACACGAAATAAGTAACTATAACATATGCTAGGTCAGTTATTTCTAAAGTGTAGTAAACTTGGGGGTAAAATAGATGATTAAGTAGAACACGAATATTTTTAATTTTGATAATTATGTATTTTAGTATGTGTAGAAAAATTAATACCACTATCCTGTGATTTTACTAGTATCATTGTTTAGCACAAAGCTAAATTTAAGTTTCTAAAAGTATGTAATTTTAATCAAAACTATTAAAACAATAAAATGTGTACTACTCTAGGTGTGACTAAAAATGGTATAAATAGCCTCAAGTTGAATAAAGTTCTGGAAACACTAATGCAGCTAATTCACTAGTATTGGTATCACACCTGCTATATGATTGAAGTGTTGTAAAACCGAAGTCAAAGTATCATAGAAAGAAAATGTGGTAATTTGGCTCACCAGTTACCACATTTAAATAGCATCACTAGGGATATTTCAATACCTTAACATTTTGTTCTTAGGTTTTTTCCATTTAATTACTCTATTCACTTGTACTGGTTCAATCAATGAATATGTGTTAAGTATCTACTACTTACGAGGCATCTGATAGGTACTTTCCAGGAATATAGAAACCTTTTAAAGACACATCGTCTTCCTTCCTTAAAACATTTTTTGATGTTTATTTTAAAAAGTAACCCTTTCATTATTAACAATTTAGATAAGACAGAAATATATTGAGAAGATTCCCAACAATCCCACTATTCAGAGAGAGCTCAAAATGCTAGTGGGTTATTTCCTTATAGTGTTTTAAAAATGAAAATATATTATGTCTCTTAATAACAGAGTTAGAACCAGAGTGCATTTATTTTTGTATCACATTTTCTCCCATGTTTCTCTAATATTAATAGACTATTACTTATATCCTATTATTTCCATTTTCCCCTGTTACTAAATATTTTCTAAAACATGATTTGAAGGACCAAATATACCATTTAAATAGTCACCCACCAATAGACATGTGGCTGAGTTCTGGTCAATAAAATCGAGCAGAAAGGATGTTCACCACCCCTAGGCCGAGTTCTTAAAACACCTTCTGAGAATCCCACACATGCTCTTCTTTCCATAAATTGCAAGCTAGATGCAAAGAATCCAGCGGAGGACTTGGATTCCTCAGGGGATGGTAGATACACAGAATGGGAGGAGCCTGGGTCCCCAGAGGGCTGACAGGGCAGAACCTCTTGCCTACCCCTCAATCAACCCACAGAGAGGAAGGGACTGTGACATGATACATTTTTTTTTCTTTTTCTTTTCTTTATTTGAGTTCATAATAGTTTACATCATTGTGAAACTTCAGTTGTATATTATTTCTTGTCTGTCACCATATAAGTGCTCCCCTTCACCCCCTGTGCCCATCCCCCACTCCCCTTCCCCTGGTAACCACTCAACTGTTTTTTTTGTCCATGTGTTTGTTTATATTCCACAAATGAGCGAAATCATCTGGTGTTTGTCTTTCTCAGTCTGGCTTATTTTGCTTAGCATAATTGCCTCCAGGTCCATCCATGTTTTTGCAAATGGGATGAATTTGTCTTTTTTTTATGGCTAAGTAGCAGTCCATTGGATATATATACCACATCTTCTTTATCCAAACATCAGTCGATGGGCACTTGGATTGTTTCCATGGACATGAAGCATTTTAATTTATGAAGCCCCTGAAATTTTGGAGTTATTTGTCATAGTGATTAGCCTACTCTAATTCAGTTTTGTTCTTTCTCTAAGTGTTAAAAACTTCCAAATTCCTGTTCCATTGTTTTGTAGCACCTTTTCCATGGGCCTTATTTTGACTTCTTCAGTTTACTTAATCTCAGATGAACTCATTTATCTAGCAGTCAACTGGCTGTGCAAATGTACAGATTTCACTTACTGCCATTTCTCAAATCCAAAGCAGGAGCACAGTTGCTGTGCATGATTTTGTCCTATAAAACAAATTTTCTATCAAGGACTTATCTCATAAGATCCTACAGGAGCTTCTCCTCCTTTATCACCTAGCTAGTTTTCTAACATTCTGTAACAAAACATCCATTAAACCTACAGTCTTCAAGATGTACTCCAACCAAGTCACTGGCGCTATGCGTTAGTGCTTTATCTGAGAGCATTGTACTTCCCAGGATGCAATGAATCACCACCCATTACTATTAAAGTATTTTCCTCCAAGAGTGAGATGATTGAACTTATATTTTAAAAAATAATTCTAGTTGTGGTAGGAAGAATGGTTTTAAGAAACAAGAGATTAGAAGGTGGGAACATGATAAACTATAAGAGACCTTGCGTCATAGCAGTGGGAATAGATGCAAAAGGAACTATCAGTGATGGAGTGGTTCTGACTTGTTAACTAGATCTGGGAGGACAAAGTGGAAGAAACTATGGAAGGCATCTTAGAAATTTCTTTTTTAAGTGTCAATGGCTAAATCAGGAGTCTAGACAGAATAGATGATTTGGTGGGAAAATAAATGAATTCTACTCTGGAAATGCTGGCTTTGAAGTACCAATAGAAAATCCAACTAGGAAATGTCCTGTGGTCTAATGCTCAGAAAAGAAGTCTGTGTTGAAATTTTACGTGTGGCAATTATTAACATAGTGGAAACCTGGTGAATGGATTAATTTAGACAAAGATTAAAAACTGGGGAGAAGAAAAAGAACTAGAACTGAACTTTAAACGATGCTGTCTTTTTGAATAGTAGAGTCAGTGATGGAGACTGAGAATGCGTGTCCTGAAAGACAGGAAAGGAACCGAGAGCCCGTAAGCTAAGGGATGAGAAAGTTTCAATCATGACAATTCTAATTCACTGTTTACCCTATCCATTAACTTAAAAAAATTAATTATATTTTTTACTTCTGGAAATACATCTTTTCTCAATTTTACTCATATATTCAGAGCTCTATTTTCACTTCTTGAAATGTATTAAATATGATTATTTTATATTCTGTGTCTGATAATTCCAATTGCTAAATTTCTTGTGCAGCCTATTTTGCAGTATATTGCTTTTGCTGGCCCTCCCTCATGGACCTTGGGTGTCCAGTGATTTTCAATTGTGAGCAACTCATCTTCTCAGGAAGCACAGGAACAGAACATTTTTCAAAGTGTGAGGTGAAGAGGGTTCTTTCAAAAAGGATTTGTATTTGCTTTTCAGATGCCTTGTGACATTATTGGTCTGGGACCACTTTCAGTTCTTGGTTTGAAGTTTTTCCAGCCATCCACCTGGTAGTGTGAATTGTAGCTGTAAACCAGCATGACGGCCAACTTATGATTACTAATTTCTTAGATGGATGGTGTGGGGTATGTGTCAAGGGAGATTTCTCTTTAGGGGGTAGAGGAATGGGTTCATTTTAGCTCTCTCTTGCTTTGGGGATTCTAGTTTTTGAGGTCCTATTAGACTAGTTTTGGAGTGGGTCTTGAATTTGTTTTCTCTTCCTAAATCCTTGAACTCAGAATATAAATGATACTCAGATACCTCAGGTTTGGCCAACGACCTTAAGGCAAAAGTCAGCTTTGTGCTCAGTGTACCTCTTCTACTCAGTCTTCGACCTTAGTATTCTTTATTTTCTTGTTACTCATGGATGCATTCAGAAATATATTTAAAATATTTAAAAAATATTTTACTTGGCAATTGCACATGCTTTCATTGGATCAGTTGATCCTGGTACCTAAATTGTTGCATGAGAGATTTTATTTCCAAAGACAGGTTGTTCCATTTGAAAATATACTGCATACAAGAAAATCTAAAACAGACTGCCAAGTAATTGCTTACAGTTTCTTAAAATAATGTGTGCTGCTAGAGCATTTAAAGAGTTTGTTTTACAGGTTATTCATTTAACTACTTACAGAGAGTCAGGAAGTAAAACAACAAGCTCAATAATTTGGAACCATAATAGTTGAAGAATAATCAAAATATACCCATATTCTGACCTATTCTAATCACATCTACCATCATAACCCTAGTCCACGATACCATGATCTCCCATCAGGATCATTAAAACAGCCTCCTAACTGGTCCTTGCTTTCATCTTTGTTCCTTTCCACACCAAACCCAGAAGCCAGAGGTGGTGATCCTATTTAGAGGCAAATTCAATCATGCTGCCCCTCTGCCCTGTCAATGGCTCCCCATCTTGCTCTAAATTAAAGTCATAGTCATCACTACCTCCTAACACTCCCCCTCACTTTTCAGCTTTAAGTCTCTTTATACCCTTGCTTTTCCTAAAACACACAGGAACGTTCTTGCCTCAGGGCCTTTGTACTTGCTGCTCTTTCAGCTTGGAGCCATCTCCCCTCAGATAGCCATTTGACTTGATCCCTCATTCTGTTGGGTCCTCTTCAAATATGGTCTTCTCAATGAGACCTTCTCAGACTATTCACAACTGAGCTCTTCTCTAACTCCCATGCAGCATTCCAAATCCCACTTCCCTGCTTTGTTTCTCTCCATGGCATTTATCTTCTATTGTACTATCTAAATAAATGAGTCAATCTTGTAAACTCTTAGAACAATGCTTGGCACATAAGTGATATAACAGTTTATTGGATAACAATATATAATAATTTACATATCTTGTTTATTGTCTGACTCCATGAGGACAGGGATTTCTGCTCTTTTAGTTTACTGTTTTATCCCATCATCTAAAACAATGGCTAGTACGTGATACAAGCTCAACAAAAAATGTTGAATAAATAAAAGTTTTGATAAATTTAATCAATAAGAGATCATAGAAGGTGATTCCATTTATTAAGAATCATTTTACATAGTTTGAAAAAGAGAAGACATCCCATAAGACCAAGTCCTCAAAGACCATTCTCCAAAAAGAAATGTAATTAAAATTCAAATTTCATACCACTCTGCAATATGCCAAAAGGTACATTTATCTAAATGACAGTATTTGAGCACCTCTGAAGATCAGCCCTCTTGGCTCACATTTCCCTGGTGTGGCTCTCCAAATAGTCATTTAGCATTGAACCACACGTTCAAATAAAGAGAAAACGCACTTGTTCACTGTTCAGTTGTTAGAAAATAACTAAAGAAAAGATGAAATTTCCAGGTGTCAGCAAGATGTAGTATGACCTGGTTGTAAAATAGAAGGTTTGGAATTATCTACTCCCTGTCTAGCCTCTAATTCCTGGATCATTTAGGATAATCTCTCTGCGTGTCTCTCTGTAACCTATACTTCAGTTTCTTTATTTGCATTCAACTCTGCTTGTCTCTCTGAAATGTCTGAAAAGGCTTCTAGGCACAGTCCATTACTAAAAATAACCCAATCTTATTTGTAACTAATCAAAAGACAGAAGATGACAGAAAGCATTTTGTTATTGCCATCATGTGCCTTTTAGGCTGTAGTTTGTCTTGGACAAGCATGAGAAAGTCCCTTCCTTCTTGGCTCCTTTCTCCTGGTCTACACATCTTCACATCCCGGCAGAGATCCTGTTTATCCAGCTACACCCATTTTGGCTGGGCCAGAGAGATTCAGCAAAATGCATCGCCCAGAATCTCACACTATTTAATATGGAAACCTGATAGCTTCAAGACAAACTAGCCTCTGTTTTGATAGTACTGATAATCTCCTAGAGTTTAACTTTGATGCAATTGGGGTGGAATGGAAAGAAACCGTCCCTAAGAGGGATAGAGAACCCAGCCTGTCATGTGTAAAATGAGAGATTTGGCTAGACTCTAATTCCTAATTTCCCTTCAAGTGCTAAAATTTCATGAAATTAAGGTATGACTCTCGCTGAAGAAAGACTCAAGTTCTCAGCAGAGTGTGGTTAAATGACATGAGAAAAACTTTCCAAGCTGAAATTTGTCACGGTATTACTGTAAGTCCTATCACAGTTTGTGAATACAAACCTCTGCACCAGTGAGCAGATGCGTAGTTTCAAACAGCTATCAGTTTATTATCTAGGAATTAAAGTATTCATTTTGGTCAGATAAAAATGTAGAACTGTGTACCCTCCTTTCCCAGCCCCTAAATAAGGGCAAAGCCACCTGCCTCTAAAATACTTCGGCAAAACATTTGGCTATTGTTGCTTTGTTTTTGCTGAGGAAGGCTTGCCCTGAGCTAACATCTGTGCCAATCTTCCTCTATTTTGTAAGTGGAACGCTGCCACAGCATGGCCACCAACAAATGGTATAGGTCCGTGTTGGGAACCAAACCCAGGCTGCCAAATCAGAGAGCACTGAACTTAACCACTAGGCCACGGGCCAGCCCCTTCTCGCCTTTTAAGATTGGTGAATTTGAAATTATTAAAGCATAGGGAAGAAAAGTATCTTTACTTCCACACATTGTGAAGTTCTATGAAGAGACTGAAACTCATAAAGATATGGGGAAAACTAAGGCAAAGAACTTCATAGCTGAGGTGCAGTAGGGACAGTGTGTACCAAGAAGGGATCTTCAGTTCCCAAGAGATTTTTGGTTTTTAGTGACAGAACTACCTGATATACTTTTTGATTAGTTACAAATAAGATTGGGTTATTTTTAGTAATGGACTGTGCCTAGAAGCCTTTTCAGACATTTCAGAGAGACAAGCAGAGTTGAATGCAAATAAAGACACTGAGGTATAGGTTACAGAGAGACACACAGAGAGATTATCCTAAACAATCCAGGAATTAGAGGCTGGACAGGGAGTAGCTATCTCGTAATTCCAAACCTTCTATTTTCCAGCTGTCATACTACATCTTGCTGACACCTGGAAATTTCACCTTTTCTTTAGTTGTATTCTAACAACTGAACAGTGAACGAGTACATTTTCTCTTTATGTACATATACATAATATATCTTCTATTACACAAGGCTTCTAACTTCTCTATGCTTAAAACATAGAGTGAACACACGAAGCAGTGAACATATGAAATATTCTTTCACTCATTTGCTCTCAAACACTGAGCATCTCCTCTGGGCCAGGTACTCTGAACATCTAGGGTTACAGTGCCAGATGAGAAGAACATGGTGCTTTCCCTTAAGAAATTTGGTCTAATGGGGGTGACAGATCATTGAATAAACAATTACAAAGTAGAGCTCTATATGTCATGAGAGAGAGTATACAGGCTGCTCTGAAAGCATGAAGCAGGTGCTCCTAAACTAGCAAGGGGTGGGGTCTGAAGAGAACCAGAAGTTTCTGCAAGAATTGATGTATAAATTGAAATCTGAAGGATGATCAGGAGTTTGGGAAGAGTGAGTTGGTAGCGAAACTAAGAGAGTGTGCCAGGTAAGGGAATAACATGCATAAAGGCCTAGAAGTGAGAGAGAACTTGGCCTGTTCCAGACATGGAGAGAAGGTCAACTTGGCTGTAGTTTTAAGTTTGAAAAGAAGAGGTAACTGACCCGTCACGCAGCTACGGAGGTAAGCAGAGGCAAGTTCACAAAGGTCTTTGTAATAAACTGAGGAGTTTGGGCTTAATTTTAAGAGCAAGGAGAAGCTGCTGAGGAGGTTCCAAACAAGGGTGGTAAGAGATAAAAATTTTTTCAATCACCTCTTAAATAAATGGTTAAATCAGAAGAGCACTTCTGAATTATGGGAGTCTGGAAACAGTACTGAATTGTGATGAGGTAGTGTTCTATAGTGTTAAAACTAAGAGAACTTTTAAAGAAGCATTTTTGCCTTCAAAGCACTGTAGGAGACCATTAACCTCATCAGTGGAAACCCTAGTGACAAGAGTCTTTTATTCCAGATGAGCACAACTCAGGAATTATCCATCTCTTAAGCTTATGATAGAAATAGTAACCCATCTCAGAAAAAAATTACAAAGGCAGAATTTGACTTTGCCATATTCCACCAAGAACAAATTTAGAAGTCTCAACCATATATTAACATCACAGGACAATCTCAGAATTTCAGTATTGGAAGGGATGTTAAAGATCACTTGGTCCAACTCCTTCATTTTACAGATGAAGACAGTATGTAGAGTATTTCCTTGAAAGATAATCAAAATAAGCAACTACTTAAGATCTGGATTCTTTTTGAAAAACTTTGGCATATCATAATGGTAACTGAATTATTACAAATAATAAATGAGAAAACTAGTATTCTGACCCAGATATTTGACTCCCAATGTTCTTAAGCCTCTCAAGACCCCTGCCTCTTAGTATTCACGTCCTTGTGTCGTCCCCTCCCACATTGTACTAGAGTGTGGCTTCTAGACTTGAGTTGTCTGTGTCTCTCTCTCTATCCCCCTCAGATCTTTCCCTCTGCAGGAAGCCAACTGACATGTCACGAGCAGCCCTACGGAGGCACCCTTGTGACAAGGAACTGAAGTTTCCCACCTGCAGCCAGTGAGGAAGTGAGGCCTGCCCGTTGGCCTTGTAAGTGAACTTGGAAGCAGATTCTCCAGGCCCAACTGAACCATGAGATGACTGTAGCCCCAGCTGACAGCCTGACAACAACCTGAGAGACCCTGAGCTGGAACCACCCTACTTAACCACTCCTGGATTCCTGACTCTCAGAAACTGTGTGAAATAATAACAGCTTGTTGTTTTAAAGTGCTAAATTTTGGGGGTAACTTGTTATGCAGTAAGAAATAATGAATAAACACCACACAAAATTAATATCTTCTTAACACACACACTACAAACACTTAAAAAAATCTAAGTAGTATATTCTTTCCTAAACAATACAATACGTTCTTGACCTAAAAATACTGCCACTGGGGTTTTTCTTTGAAAAGAGGTGATTAATTGGTTTACAGAATAGGTAACAGGATATTTAACCAATAATTTATAGGTCACTAATTCTAATTTAACCTGAGGTCTTGGCAAGCAGACATAGTTAGAATTGAAATTTGGTAGCAGATAGTAATTGCCCATGGCTACATGTTCCCATTTCAATACAAGTTAGTTTCTTTCTTTTTTCAGAAATCTCAGTAGATACAAAAATCTGGATTTAAATTTAAACTATCACTTTCTTCTTAGTCCTGAGTACTAGTAGGATATAGAGCAAGGGGGAAACAACAGTCTACCAGCTGAAGATAACGACATGTAAAATAATCACTTCTCTAATTAAATGAAACCTCCAAAGTTTTCTCCTCAGAAGGAGAGGCTCCAGGTGAGGACGGACAGCAGTTGAAGGGCCGTGACCCGTCTTCTAAGTTTCATCTTCCCTTTGTATAATCAGTCCAATTCTTCATTCAGCATTTCACCAAAACATATTTACCGAACCCTTTCTAGACACTAGACAGGGAGACAGTGATGAACTAGAGAGACAAGGCTCCACTCTCGTGGACCTTTTTCTCCGGGAGTGGAAAAAAGAAATTAAGCAATCACAATCTAGTGGTACTTATTAGGGAAGGAAAAGTAGAGGAAGCAATGGCAGCCCCTGCAGGGCACCTATCCCAGTATCTTGGTGGGAAGGGACATGGGAGTGGGGAGGACTATGGGAGAGAGTGTGAGAAAGCTTTTTGTTAAGGTGTCATTTCAGGCAAAAGAACTCCCGGTCCAAAGGCCTGAAGGCAAGGGAGTTCAAGACACATTTAGAAACTCCAAAGTTCAGCTTTGCTGCAGCATATGCAACGAAGGAGGGAGTGGTGAGTCCAGTGTGCGCCTACACCTTTAAACTGCAGCCTGAGAATGGACACAATTCCTCGGGTGGGTTCCCCTTTAACAGAGCAGGCACGGGAAAGAACGAAAAAACTAACAAATCTTTAGACCTTGACCTTCTGCATCCCGTCTGAGAAAACGTATTTATATTCCAGGTCCAAAAGGCTAGTACAGCTCGGCAAGGAGTATGTACGTAGTGGCAAGAATTCTAAGGTGACAAAGACCTGCTTTGAACCCCAGCTTGAGAACAACAGGAATACCAACCTCACTCAGGTTGTGTAAACATTAAACGAAGTAATGAATGTGAAGCATCTTGCACACACTAGGCATTCAGAAAAATTCTCTTCCCTCAAATTACCTTGCTTCTGAGCCCCCAGTTGGCCTCCCAGCTGAAGGTACCATGTCACCATCCACCACATGTGACCCCATAACCCTACATCCCTCCAGTTCAGTTCTAGTCTTTACCTTCTTCCTCAGTGAACCCTGGGTTGGACAAACCAGAAATATTCCAGCATAACAATCCTTGTCATACAATAACTGTAGCGTTCATTAAAAAAAAGAATTATACCCACACACAACTGAGGCTTGTTCCATCACACTAGCTGTACTTTATATTTGCATATGTACTTGACCTCCATTATTCCTTCGACAATATTGTGAGTATTGTAATCACTATTTGGCAGATAAGAGCCCTGGGTTCAGAGAGGTTAAGTGACTGACCTTGACCTAAGCTTTGAATGTAGCTTCTCATTTTCTAAATAGAGTTGTGTCAACTCTACAGAGGTTGTCTCCCAGCGAATGTTGCAATGGGCATTTGTTTTAAGATACAGTTTCTCTTAAACATTGTTTGGACTCAGAGAAACATGAGCTTTTACAATTATATATCCACTTGTCAATTTCTAACTTTGTGTCCTTTCACACATATTTTAAGTTCTCAAAACTAAAGGGAGGAGGCAAGATCTTCTCTGAATACTATTTCTGCCCAAGAATCATTCTGATCACTTTAGTGAGTGATAAGTACCACTTTCAACTCTATAACCTGCCCAACTATGTTCATAATAGTAAAAATAAAAGTTCCTATTTTTTAATAATAAAAAACTGTCTCCTCTGACTGCGAAAATGAGTACAAAGGAAAGGTTTAATTACTCCTGAAGGACTTCAGCTGCTGCTTTCAAATGGATTATTCTCTCATGTGATCAGAATAAGACCCCTTGAAGGTCACCTGTTCCAAGCCCAGCCTCTGTCTAGGGACCTGTCTACTGCAGGAGTCCTCCTCATTCTGAACAGCTCAAGGCAGGTGCACAAATGATCCTATTCTTGCCTTCCAAAGTTATCCAAATGAATCTTTCCCCAAGCACCCCTTCCTTTCACTGTTTTCTTTGAAGGCGGTGCACAGATTACCTGGACCAGAATCACTGGGGTATGCATTAACAGGCTATTCCTGGGTCCAAACAATGATCTGAATTGACCCAGGAGTGGGGCATTAGCTTTCTACATTACCCAGCAGGTTCATACTTTTATCAATTAAATATTCCAGGTCTTTTTCACCAAAAAGTCTTCAGCAAAGTTTCTCTCATCTTATACTAAAGGTAACTAACTGGCTTTTAACTGAAGCGGTTGATGAAAATGCTGAGTCAGTCAGGGATTTGTGTCCAACACCCGGAACCCCTCCTCCAGGTGCTCTGTATGCTGGGCTTACACGCAATACTGTGTACAATTATTGAGCCAACCAAGAATATATCTAACTATATTCTACATTCCCCCATGTGGTGCACGAGGATTTCACTTCAAACATTTTGTGAAAATTCTGAAATGATGGACTCTACAGAATTCCCCAATATAGTAGGTAGTGAAATCCAAACTATAAAGCACATTAAGTACAATTCTTTATCTATCTTGATGATTCCAATTCTCTATTTCATTCTAAAAATTCAAATAACCAGATTTCACTTGTTTTAAGGTACGAGCAGATATGAAACAATATCAGGAAGAAGGATCTACCTTCACTGCCCTGAAACTCAGGATAAGATACTAAACATTCTTTTCAACTTAGTTTAAGATACAGTACACGGATAAGGTAATTACATACACTTGGCAATATAATAAAGTGACTGACATCTTTATTGGGAGATAAAAAAATTATTCCCTCAGGGTGGGGCATCTGGCTAAAGACTTGTCAGTATGCTTTCCTGTATAATTTAGATCTCAGAAGCAGAAAAGGCGTTTCAAAAACAAATCAAGGAAGCTCCATCAAGCGGTAAAAATCGGGTCTGGGGGAGACAATGAGACTGGAGCGTTGTTTTAAACACCCGAAATCCTCGGATCTCCGAAGAGAAACTTAGCTGGGCTTTCTTCTAATTAGCTAAAGAGAAAGTGAAATACTGGCGTTCCCAGTGAGCTCCTCCAGTCCAGTGATATTTGCACATCACACCAGGACCTTTCGGTTGCAAATCTACCTCCTTAAGGAGCTGTGTGAAAAAGCAAGAACAATCAATAAGAAAAAAATCCTCTCAGCTATAAATCAGCCACGTGGAGCTGCTGCTGCTGCAGCGGTAGCCCTGACTTCCTGGTTTGCTTCCTGCAAGCCTTGCGGCTGGGGGCTCCGGGCAGTGGGTGTAAGAAAAGCAGGGGGCGTGGGGGGAGGGGGCAGCCTAGAACCGCTCCAGGGCCGCCGGGGGACGGGGACGGGGGCGGCGGGCCGGGAGATCCTGAAGGGCACGGGCGTTAAGGACAGTTACGGCCCATAATTAAATAAAAGTTCGGGAATCTGGAAGCTTTAAGAGCTGAGCTGTGGGGCAAAGGCTAAAGAGCAGAAGTGGGGAAAGTGTAAGTTAGTTACAGGGGCATTGCGAAGGGGGTGCGTGTGGACAGTGTGGACAGAAGGGGACTGCGGATCTGGAAGGGGGCAGGTAGAGAGAAAGGACGCTTAGAAGAGCCAGGCTCCCGGGCCACTCGGCGCTCTGCGGAGGCCGCCGGGGGGAGGGGGGCGGTGGCGGAGGAGCGCGGGCCGAGCCTGCGGGCTGCGGGGAGGGGGCGGAGGGAAGAGCACGGGGGAAGGTAGAGCCGAGGGGAGTTCCGGATCTGGAGCTGGAAAGGGCAGGCGGCGGAGAGGGCGGCAGCCGAAGCGACAGGGGTGGGGGAGGGAGGAGGAGGAGAGCCGGAGGAGGGGGAAGGAGGGAGGGAAGAGCTGTGGCGGCGGCTGCGCCGGGCTGTGTGTCTCTCGCCGCCGGAGGAAGATGAGGCTGAAGCTTGGGTTCATCTTACGCAGTCTGCTGGTGGTGGGAAGCTTCCTGGGGCTAGTGGTCCTCTGGTCTTCCCTGTCCCCGCGGCCGGACGACCCGAGCCCGCAGAGCAGGATGAGGGTGAGTGACCCGCCCGCCCCCTCCGGCGACGGCGACCCGCAACTTGTTTTGTTTGCGCGCGCGTGTGGCGGGAGCGGGGGCCGGCGGGGCTCCGCAGGTGGGGCCGGGCCGGCGCGGGCCGATCGGGGCGCCGAGCCCCGCGCACTCTTCCCGGTGCCGCCGCCGCCGGCCCGCCCCCTCGCCGCCCCTTCCTCTCGCACTTCCCCGCCCCGGGCTCTGCCGCCGACACCCGCGCTCCACGCCGGGACTGCGGGGCGGAGCGGGCGGAGCGCTGGCTCCGGGGGGTTCGCAGCCGCCGGGTTCCCCCATCCTCCGGGTCGGGACCGCCGCGGCCGGGGCCCGGGGACGCGGGCTGGGTCCAGGCTGCGGCCTGTGGCGCGTGCAGGCCCGAAGGAGGCGAGATGCCGCCGCTGCCATCACCACCGGTCGGGACCAGGCCCCTCGTCCCGCCTTCCCCGCCGCCACCGCCCGTCCGCGGGTGCTCGCCGCCCGGGGCTCCCCCAGGCGCCGGCCCGCCCGCCCGGGAGTGGGAGGGAGATGGCGCCCCGCCTCCGGCTCCTACGGAGCGCGCCGCCTCCCCCTCCACCCCGATGCCGGGAGACGGGGTGCGCTGGGCAGCTCAGGCCTCTCGCCCCGGCCCGGCCCGGCCTCGCGCCTCCCCGGCCAGGGGTGCGGCAGTTGGCGAGGGGCATCCCCGTGCTCAGCCCCGCGCGCCTCCGGGCAGCCCCTTGTCGTGGGCGGCGCGCCCGTCCTCCCGCTCGGGCCGGCCCCGGCCGGGGACTGGGAGCGAGTCCCCTTCCCGGCTGCGGCAGGGCTGCTCCGGCCGGGAAACTAACTTGTCCCCCGCCCCGCCGCTCGGCCGCCGCCGGGGAGCTGCCAGCGCTCCGCTGGGACGCATCTGTCTGCCGCCCGGGGCGCAACGGTTCGCGATGACAGTCCCTTGTCTTTGAGGGTTTAGTCAGGCGCCTCGGAGCAGTAGTTACCGTGAGCCGCGGCGGGGGGGGGCGGGGGACCGGCGACTGCGGCGTCGCTGACCCAACAGGGCGGCTGCGTGCCGGCCTCCCCACGCACCCCCCGCCCCATCCCGGAGGCGGGAGAGCCCCCTGGGCCCGCCGCCCTGGGGTAAGGGAGGCAGTCTGGAGTTCAGGGCCACCGAGCGGCCGTGGGAGCGGTTGTGCTCTGTTGTGAAGTGCCTTTTGCAAATATTATCTGCATTGCATCTGCGTGACCTCCTTTATTAACTTTCCTTCTGGAAAGTTAGCATCAGGAAGTAGAGTGAGAAAGGCTTCCTTTCAAGAGTAAATCCCAGGAAGAGGTCTCCTTATCCGTGCCTGCCTATGTGATGAGGTTAGGTTCCCTCTCAAGATTTAAGTTTTAGTCTATGAAGTCTTTACTGCAGTGGAATCTCTTTATGATATCTGAGGTGGATTCCCCTCGAAGTCATCTAAATGAATGATTGTAAAAAGTACCGAATTTTCAAGGCTCTCAGCTGTCATGGAGTAATGGTGACCTCTTTATGATTTCCCTTTCAAATTGATTTGACAAAAGACAACTGAGTATTGCAATTGTTTGAGAGTATTTAAGTCGTCAAATAGCCCTTTGGAGAGAGCGAGAAAGGTTGAAAAACTATTTTCTGGGAGAGAAATCCTGGAAAGACTGACAAAAATACCCATATTCAGAATGCCCTGCAGTTCAGATGACAAGCCTTTTAAAGAGGTGGTGGAGCCTCAGTGCCCATCTCTTGAAATATTTTATTAGTGCTGATACATAGTAAGTACTGAGCCACAATGCCCGATTAATAGCTGTAGGAGGTGATGACATCTTGATTTTTGGTCCAGCTTTTTTGGTAGTTAGTGGATCTACTGTAATTTCTCTCATTTCTCAAAGACAGAAGCTGGCTTTTTAGGACTTTAAAGCATAATTAACATTATGAAGAAGCCTCATGTGTCAGGAGAGCCAAACGCTTTTATTAAATTTGCAGGCAAATGTTAACCAAGCAGTTTAAGGCACAGCTTATGAATCATAGGAGCACAAATAAGGAACTATTGCCTCCCTTTCATCAAAACGAACTTCAAAGCTCCTGAGAGAGGGCGCTAGAAGAACATCTCCTACTGGTGGGGGAAGATCCTGACCAGAACTCAGATTCTGACTCCTGAGTTTCCTTTCTGGTTCTTTTGTTTTGATTATGATTGCAGACACTTCCATCTGCTGTGAGACACTTAATGTGGGCTTTTTAGGATCCCTGTAAATGGCCTGAGATAGGCTAGAACAATCCAATTGACCAAATATAGGTTCGGCCTCTACTCCAACAAGCTTGTACTTGTGGCTCCACCCTGTGCCACTTTTTCTGTTGTATTTTCAATGTTTCAGGCACGAAAGTCTGTTGCAACCTGGTCCTCTTTTTTTTTTTTTTTTTTTTTTTTTTTTTTTACCTAGATTACTTCTTCTTTGCCATCTGCCCAGCCATGGAGGGCTCTATTGCAAAACGTGTTACCCGTGGTCAAGACATGAGAATCACATTTCCTCTCTCTCTCCCATCTCTGGGCCTCTTGCTCAGTTTCTCTGAGGTGAACGATGTGGAAAATGATCTTACTGTTCAAGTCATATTCTGTTGTGTATGGTTTGATGTATTCAACAAATATTTTTGAGTGCCTACTGTGTACCAGTGCTGGTGGTTGAGGAAACACTCCTTGGCCCTAACCTCATGGATCTTGAAGTCTAGTAGGGGACGAAAACCTCATTAATCAAGACTCCACAAATCTATAAATAAGAACTGTGCTACATGCTGTAAAGAAAAACCATAGGGGGTAAGACAATGGAGGAGCTTGGTCATAAAAACCTGATCTGAAAAAATAACTTTGTTTCTTTAAAATTTTTTTTGCTGAGGAAGATTAGCCCTGAGCTAACATCTGTTGCCAGTCTTCCTCTTTGCCTGAGGAAGATCAGCCCTGAGCTAACATCTGTGCCAGCCTTTCTCTCCTTTATATTTGGTTTGCTGCCATAGCGTGGCTGATGAGTGGTGTAGGTCCACATCTGGGATCCAAACCTGTGAACCCGGGCCACCAAAGCAGAGTGTGCCGAGCTTAAGCACTATGCCATAGGGCTGGCCCCTGAAGAAATGACTTTTCAGTTGAAATCTGAAGATTTGAAGAAAAGTAGTTGTTTATCTGAGTGATGGGGCCCCAGGGCACTCCTGAGAGGGGAAGTATGTGCAAAGGTCCTGAGGTAGGAGGTAGTAGTATGGTGAACAAAGGAACTGGAAGAAGAACTCTATAGTTAGAACATGGTGAATGAGAAGAGAGGTCAAGTGAGAATGCAAAGGTAGGTAGTATGGGTCTTGTAGACTGTGCTAAGGATTAGGTCTTTAGAGCAGTGGGAAGCCATTGAAGGGTTTTTAAGTAGGGGAGACACAAGATCAGACTTGTGTTTTGGGGAAAGAACACTCTGGCTGCCTGCAGGACGTATGAAGTGCTTTAGAGCAAGAGCAGATAAGAGGAGTCCTGTTGGAGGTTATAGTAGTTCAGGGGGGACGTGCTGGTGCTTGGATTGGCAGAGTGACAGTGGAAGTGCAGAAAAGCAAATTGATTCAAGAACTATTAAAGATGCAAAGGCCTCAGGACCAGGTGTTGGATGTGGGAGTGAAGGAGAAGAAGGTGTCAGGAGGTTTAGGATGGTGGGAGATCTGTCACATTGACAGTGCAGAGGACAAAATTCATACATTCTTATGTTGTGTTTTGTGATTGTGGTAAAGCTTAATTCTTTAGGCTTAGTACCCTGGATGTTCTAAGGTCAGCATTTATTAAGACCATCTGTTTAGCACTTGGAAAGTACAGAAAGTTCCTTATTTACGTAAAGTGTAGTATCTCCCAGACCACTTAACCCAGGTTTTAGCCCTGAGTGAGTGTTCCCAGTTGAATCAAAGCCTCTGCAAAAGGTTTGTAATGGAAACGTTGAAAGATCTTCAGCCTTTCTAGTATAGCAGGTTCAGCGGTGGTGAGAAGCTGGGTGTGAACTGGTGAGTCTCTGTATGTGCAAATGCTACTTCTGTCAAACCATTAATGCCGCTTAGGCTCGGATCATACATAGTAGGACTAATTCAGGGACCTTTCCTAGGCAGAGAGTGATAAGCAAGCTAAGACCAGCTGAAAGGAAAATCGCTTAAAAGAGGATGAGTGACTGAATTGATCACCCTGTCGTGGGCAAGTTCCACCTTACCGAAGCCTTTTCTCTCAGGGAGGCTTGGTTGCAACCTGGAAAACTCTGCCCTCCACGTAGAGAGTTTATGTCAAATGGAAGCTCCCTTTATGCTGTCAGGGATGGAGCTATCACTTAGCCTGAGTGTCGTGTCCTAAGTGGTCACTGTTGTCTGAGTTCCCCAGGCGAATGGCCTCGGGATTGGTTTTTGTTCTGCTCTCCTCTCTTACCCACACAATAAAAAAACTGCCACATTACCAAGGCTAAGAAATCTGGGCTTTATAGACCTGCTGAAATTATCGCAGACTTTTGTGTACATGTGTGTTCTTCATGGTCGGAATCGAAAGCTTTCATGTTTCTTAAAGGTGCCTGGAAACCACTGACTGAGTCCTTTGGAGACAGGCTTCGTGTTTCCTGCTCATGGAGTAGCTCCCCATCTCGCAAGGGGCTGAAGCACTAATTTATGCCTCCCCTATAGGTCTGGACACCCTGGAAATGCAAACATTCCTAAAAATTGCTGTATCTTAGGGTTCTATGGAAGTGTTTCCCATCCAGTGCTCGAAGATCCAGCATGGATCTGGGTACTACCACACCTCTCCATTCCCTCCCGCCTCCAGTAAGACCCCATTGGAGAATACGGGAATACCTCAACTAAAGGGATCACATCCCAGCTGAAGAAAAAGATGCAATACTCGCATGACCTGGCTTCCTTAATCCAATAGCAATATAAGGAAACACTGTGAGAGCTATCATGGGATATATTTCGTTAATAGCTAACCAGAAGGGGGAGAAGGGTTAGAGTGCCCCTTCAGAGAGTGCACAGCTATTAGGAAAGAAAGGAAGAAAACTGTTGGACAGCAGTTGAATTTGGACAACTGTTTTGTGACTGAGGCTGGCTGTGTGGACTGAGAGATAAGGTGTGGGCTACAATTTGATCTCAGTATAAGCTGCGTTAGATCAGTCAATAGCAAAGTGGAGACAGAGGAAGAGAGAAAATAATGCATCATGAATGAAAATCAGAATTCTGAACTTGGGCCGTTTGTAAACAGAATACTTGTAAATTCTAACTTGAGTTATAAAGGATTGGTCAGCAAGATTTGAATAGCTATGGAATGTAGGAAAATGATTGTGATTATTCAGCTTCCACCTAAATCATTGTCTTTGTTCATAGTTTGAATTCTGATTTTCACTCCTGAAAATGAATGTACAATCTGACAGGAGAAAAGTAGTTAAATTAAGAATTTAAAATTTCTGGAATAGGACGTGTCTTGAGGCTATGAAAGGACTGATTTTATAGTTGGGTTTTTGCTGGTGGAAGCGGGCAAGGTTGGGAAGGTGGGATATATATTAACAATGTGGACAGAATTATTGGTAAGAATTGAGAGATATAGTTATGTTACAATAAACATGACGGTCATTCACTCTATATTTCAAATATTTACTGAGTGTTTACTAAGTGCCATCCATTGCTCTAGGCATTGGAGATACTGTACGGTACAGTAGAGGACGTAGAAAGTTTTGACATAATAAAGATGTTACTCAGGCATGGACCTAATAACCACGCAGTAGACGTTGTATCCATATTAACAGCAAGTTTCTTTTGATTTATAAAGTCAGGCCTTTTTACAATATCTCCCAATCTCCAGGCATCCATTTTCACTCAAAATAATGTATTGAGGGCTTTTCTCCCTGCAAGGTGCTGGAGAAGTAAAGATGGCGAGGACGCAAACTCCGATCCCCTCTCATTAGTGAGATAACCTGTGTGTGAAGATGTAACAGTCATAAAAAGGAGGTCCTTACACAGCTGTAGGAGGTGGGTTTTTCAGAGGCCACAGCCTTTGGCTAGACCTGCAGTGTCGGTGGGATTTGGACAGGCAGAGATGCAGGGAAGAACATTCTAGACTAAAGGAATATGGTGAGACCTGAGAGAAGTCTGGTTTTGTGAAAAGTGGTGAAATTTAAGATTGGAAAAGTGAGTTTCGGCCACATTTTGAAGGGAGTTAAATGGTGGACTCAGGAACTGTGTTGGGGTTTTAATTCAACAGTTACCGAAGCTTTTGGAAAGCTTTCAAACTGGAGTTGAGGGAGCGGTGACATTCATTTCTTCATCAATTTTTTTTAATTGAAGCATAATTGATATACAGTGTTATATTTCAGAAGTACAACATAGCGATTCAACGTTTATATACGTTACAAAATGATCACCACTACGTCTATTTACCATCTGTCAACTATATAAAGTTATTACAGTATTTTGACTATATTCCCTGTGCTGTACATTATATCCTATGACTTATTTATTTTTTAACTGGAAGTTTGTACCTCCTGATCCACTCCACCTATGTTGCCCATTCTCTCACCTCCCTCCCCTTGGGCAACCACTAGTTTGTTCTCTGTATCTGTTTTGTTTTTGAGATTCTATATGTAAGTGAAATTCTACAGTATTGGTCTTTCTCTGTCTGACTTATTTCCCTTAGCATAATACCCTCTAGGTCCATCCATGTTGTTGCAAATGGCAGGATTTTGTTCTATTTTATGGCTGAGTAATATTCCATTGCATATATACCGCATCTTCTTTGTTCATTCATCTATTGATGGGCGCTTAGGTTGCTTCCATATCTTGGCTATTGTAAATAATGCTACAGTGAACATGGAGATGCATAGATCTTTTTGAATTAGTGTTTTTGTTTTCTTTGGGTAAATACCCAGAAGTGGAATTTCTGCTTTGTATGGTAGTTCTCTTTTCAATTTTTTTTTTTTTGAGGAAGATTAGCTCTGAGCTAACATCCATGCCCATCTTCCTCTATTGTTTTTTTTATATGTGGGACACCTGCCACAGCATGGCTTGACAAATAGTGTGTAGGTCCACACCCGGGATCTGAACCAGTGAACCCCAGGCCGCCAAACTGGAACGTGCAAACTTAACCGTTGCGCCACCAGGCTGGCCTCTCCATATTCAATTTTTTGAGGAACTTCCATACCGTTTTCCATAGTGGCTGTATCAATTTATATTCCTACCAGCAGTACATGAGGGTTCCCTTTTCTGCACATCCTTGCCAGCACTTGTTATTTCTTGCCTTTTTGATAATAGCCATTCTGACAGGTGTGAGGGACAGGTATGAAGTGATAACTTATTGTGGTTTTGATTTGCATTTCCCTGATGATTAGTGATGCTGAGCATCTTTTCATGTGCCTGTTAGCCATCTGTATATCTTCTTTGGTAAAATGTCTATTCAGGTCCTTTGCCCATATTTTAATTAGATTGGTTTTTTTTTTATATTAAGTTGAGTTCTTTGTATATTTGGAGATGTTAACCCCTTACTGGATATACGATTTGCAAATAACTTCTCCCATTCAGTAGGTAACCTTTTTGTTTTGTTGATGGTTTCTTTCACTGTGCAAAAGCTTTTTAGTTTGATGTAGTCCCATTTGCTTAGTTTTTGCTTTTATTGCCCTTGCCTGAGGAGATCAAAAAAATATTGCTAAGACTGATGTCAAACAGCTTACTGCCTGTGTTTTTTCTTCAGGAATTTTATGGTTTCAGGTTGTAAATTCAAGTCTTTAATCCATTTTCAGTTAATTTTGGTGTATGGCATAACATAGTTGTCCGGTTTCATTCTTTTGCATGTAGCTGTCCAGTTTTCCTGACACCATTTATTGAAGAGACTGTCCTTTCCCCGTTGTGTATCCTTGGCTCCTGTGTCATGTATTAATTGGCCATATTTGCGTGGGTTTATTTCTGGGCTCTCTGTTCTGTTCCATTGATTTGTGTCAGTTTTTATTTTTTTTTCTTTTTTCTTTTTTTTTAATTTTTATTTTTTTCGGATGTACATCGTATTTCGAATTCTGTATACATTACTTCATGTTCACCACCCGAACACTAATTATAGTGCATCCCCTCACATGTGACCCTAATCACCCCTTTTGCCCTCCCCCCTCCCCCCTTCCCCAATGGTAACCACCAGTCCAATCTCCAATGCTATGTTTTTTTTTTTTTTGTCGTTTTTATCTTCTACTTATGAGTGAGATCATATGGTATCTGACTTTCTCCCTCTGACTTATTTCACTCAGCATAATACCCTCAAGGTCCATCCATGTTGTCGCAAATGGCCGGATTTCGTAATTTCTTATGGCTGAGTAGTAGTCCATCGTGTATAAATACCACATAAAAATATCTTCTTTATCTATTCGTCCCTTGATGGGCACCTAGGTTGCTTCCAAGTCTTGGCTATTGTGTATAATGCTGCAATGAACATAGGGGTGCAAGTATCTTTATGCCTTTGTGTTTTCAAGTTCTTTGGATAAATACCCAGCAGTGGAATAGCTGGATCATATGGTAGATCTATCCTTAATTTTCTGAGGTACTCCAAACTGCTTTCCATAGTGGCTGCACCAGTTTGCACTGCCACCAACAGTGAACAAGGGTTCCCTTCTGTCCACACCCTCTCCAACATTTGTTGTTTCCTGTCTTGTTAATTATAGCTATTCTGTGTGTCAGTTTTTATGCCTGTATCATACTGGTTTGATTACTGTAGATTTGTGGTGTAGTTTGTAATCAGAGAGTGTGAGACCTCCAGCTTTGTTCTTCTTTTTCAGGATTGCTTTGACTGTTTGGAGTCTTTTGTGATTGCATATAAATTTTAAGATTATTTGTTCTAGTTCTATGAAAAATGCCATTGATATTTTGATAGAGATTGCATTGGGTCTGTAGATTGCTTTGGGTAGTATGGACATTTTAACAATATGAATTCTTCCTATCCATGAGCACAGAATATCTTTCCATTTATTTGTGTCTTCTTCAATTTCTTTCATCAAAGTCTTATACTTTTCAGGGTATAGGTCCTTCACCTCCTTAGTTAAATTTATTCCTAGGTATTTTATTCTTTTTCATGCAGTTGTGAATGGGATTGTTTTCTAAATTTCTCTTTCTGATAGTTCATTGTGAGTGTATAGAAATGAAACATTTCTGTGTGTTGATTTTATATTCTGTAACTTTACTGAATTCATTTATTAGTTCTACTAGTTTTTTGGTGGAGTCTTTAGAGTTTTCTATATATAGTATCATGTCATCTGCAAATAGTGTCAGTTTCACTTCTTCCTTTCCAATTTGGATGCCTTTTCTTTCTTTTTCTTATCTAATTGTTGTGGCTAGGACTTCTAGCACTATGCTGAGTAAAAGTGGTGAGGGCAGGCATCCTTGTTCTTGATCTGAGAGGAACGGCTTCGAGCTTTTGAGTACGATGTTGAGTATGATGTGGATTTGTCACATATGCCCTTTTTTTATGTTGAGAGACTCATCAGCTCTTGATTCACTAATTCACCCAAATATTTCAAATATTTATTGGGTGTCTACCAAGTACCATCTATTGCTCTAGGCATTGGAGATACTACAGAGTAGTAAATAATAGCAGTGATAATAGATAACATATATAGAATCTTTACTTTGTGCCAGGTAAGCATTCTACGTGTACTGTGTTGTGTAATTGTAACAGTAACCCTCTAATGCAAGTCTAATGTAATCCTCACTTTATAGATGAGGCCACTGATTTACAGAGAGGTGAACTCACTGCCCACGGTCATTTACTTAGTAAGTGGTAGAGCCAGATTCAGTCTCAGGTGTTTTGGCTTCAGAGCCATGCTCGCTGACCCTACACTGCAGATTTTAACAACATAGACGAGCTCATGTGGACTACATTGAAAGGGGGACACAGAGGCAATAGGGAGAAACTCTATGAAGACAATACAGGATAATATGAAGGAGAAAGGAGCAGAAGGGACCACTCAGGGAAGGTGATAGCTGAGCTGAGGCCTAAAGAATGAGTATAAGCCTATAATGCAATTCTGAGGGAAGAGCATTCCAGGCAGAGGGAACAGGAACTGCAAAGCCCCTGAGGTTTGAATGAGGATAGAATGTTCAAGAAGTAGAATTGGCAGGGCTCTGGGTTGGATGATAAATTATCTAATCTTACTTACTACATATGGTCCTAGATAAACAAAATGAGTAATAACCTTTTTTTTTTTTGCCACAGGTTTTTGGGCCAAACACACAAATAACAGTTGCAGTGGGTGAGACAAGAACTGTATTAGCTAAGTCTCCTGGGTCCTGTGGGATCCCAGAGAAAGCAGCATCTAGTCTGCGGGGCTAGGTGCTGTCAGAGCTCATCTTAGAAAGGGCATGTTGGAGGGACGAATACATGAGGAAAGAGGAACAGTGTAAGCAAAAGCGGGAAAGATTGTGGCAACTCCTGGGGCTTCATGGTTGGGAGACTGGATAGCAGAGGGGAGGAATGGGAGAGAGAACCCTAGAAAGACAAACAAAATCTGAACCCTGAATATTGTGTATGGTCAGAGCTGGGTTATGAGGAATAATCTGGAAACAGTGCAGGCTAGATTTCAGTGAGGAGAGAAATGGCACTGTAGAACATGATGAGGCCTAAACTAGGAGAAGAACAGTAAGAAAGTAGAATTACCCAGTGTAGCTGGAGGGAGGAGGAATCATACTGGATGAAATGGGGAAGCGAGGATGCTGATGCCTTTAGAAGGAATAGAACTGTCTAAAACAGTGGTTCTCAAACCTCCTCAGGCATCAGAATCACCTAGAGGGTGTGTTAAAACACAGATTACTTGGGGCCTCCTGCCCAGAATTTCTGATTCAGTGGGTTTGGAGTGGGGCAGAGAATTTGCATTTCTAACTAATTCCCAGGTGTCACTGATGTTGCTGTCCAGGGATCACACTTTGAGAAGTGCTGGTCTAAAGGATGTGTACACTTGTTTGGTTTGGGCGTATAGTATTTTACAAACCACAGGTCAGTCAAGTGAAGGTACTGGAATGCAAATGTGCAATGCATAGGAATCAGAACTGGATGCAAAGTGTGCAAATCATTGGCAGGAGCATGTCTGAAGCTCGGGGACTGGATCCATAGATTAAGGCAGTGTATGTGGATGGAGGAGAAAACCGTGGGTAGGAAAAAAGAAACATGGAAAATGCCTTCTTTTAGGTGCTGGGAGGGGCAGAGATGAAAGAAGGCACAGGCAGGAGGGAAATGCTTTAGAGAACATTGCCCTGTAGAAAACATGGGCAAAGATAATTTAAGGACAGGACCAGCAATAATTTCAAATGCTGCAATATTTGAGCAAGAACCCATTAGAATTAAGGATGCAGCAAGTGGCTGTGGAAGCAGGTTCACCTGCCTGCTAAACCCATAGTGCCTGGGTCTAGATGGGGATACAGTGGCATCTTCACCAGCATCTCAGTAAAAATGAGGACCCAGGAAGACTGGCTCAGATGCAAAAAAAATTCAAGTGAACAGTCGCCTTTGCTAGAGGAAACACACAATTAGAAGAGGAAGGGTTTTATTAGAGAACAGTAACTACCAAAGGGGAACTTAGCACATTTTGGGTTATGTCTGTTCTGTCTTAATTGGGTGCCTCTCCCCCTCCCCCCACCCACCACCATGGGTGTATATATAGACACAGTTGTACATATGTATTTCAAGCTGAACCATAATCATGTACTTGTGATAATATATACTATAAATACTATACACATTCTACTAAAATGTGATTAGAATACATGTTAGGCATTTTTTGCACTCTATTTTAGTCTGAAATCCAGTAACATGTAAAGCTGTGACTAGAAGAACATTTTAATATTTAAAGTTGGAAAAGAAATTTTACCTGAGAATATTAGGCAATTTTTGGTTTTTAATCCATTAATTTGGCTTATGTGTAATTAAAGGAGAAAACAGAATAGTGAAATTGTATGTTCAGCATTTCAGTAATATTTGTTTTTTAAGATGAGGTCTACTGTTTAATTCTAGTTCAGTCCGGTGATCGCGAAAGCAACGCTGAGACAACTTGAACTGCAATTACCCAGGGCTTAAGTCTTTTTTGGAGAGGGAAGAACTAACTTTCAGTTGCTTCATTTGCTAAGAATCCTGAATATTTCAAAATGAGAAATGTTCTCGTTTCTGCTCCATTATAAACTCCCTTCTGGGCTCCCCAGCCTTCGTAGCGTTTTACAGCGTTGCTCCTGAGAAGCATTTAAACATGCCAACAGGGAGCCCTGATTCAGTTCACAGAATATAAGACCTGGTACACTGAAACTTGAGGAAAAAATTAACTTTGCATTATCTAATTAGGTTTATGGAATTGCTGCAGAGCAGCCTGGTTTCCCAAATCTAGAAGGTACAATTAACCGCAGTATTATATCAATATCAACTAGTCTGCTAATAGGCTTCCAAGCAAAGCAATTGGAATCTGTTATTACCAAGGATGTTTTAAGCTGGATGAATTAAAATTAAATCACATACTATTGGGAGTAGTTCTGCAGGAGAATAGAATAGAATAGATGACCTAATCATTTCTTTCCTCTTTAATCTTTTATTGAGTCCATGGGTTTAAGAATACATTTGGGCCTCGAGAGGTATGCTGTTCTCTTCAATAGTAAACTTACATGCTTAACAATTATCTGGCTTAAACATAATTTTAGCATTTGTAGTTCTTCCCTGTATAAAATATTTTATAACATGCTTTAGCGCTTAATGATTGAAGTAGTTACTTTGAAAACTATGTACTCACTGGTGATGTGTACATCGTATAGGAAGAGTTGGTGTTAATTAAAGAGTAAGCATGTCTTAAGTAGACATTACCTGAGAAACTGCTAAAAAATTTTTTGTCATTCTTATGAGAGGTGGGTGTGCCAGTGTTTCTGTTTCTTAGACTGTAATTATTCTTTGACTCTTGATTTTTCTTTGAATGAAAACACCAAAAAATTTTTTTAAAAAACCGTGATAAGATACTCGAATGTGAGCAAGACTTGCAAGTAGCTTTTACAACTATGTGAATGGCTGAGTCCTGCAGGTGGAAACTTTGATTTGAGACTAACTCATCGAGTCCAGCCACTGAAGTGAAGCAGTACCACAGGCTCCTAATGTGGTATAAGAGACACTTTCCAACAGTCTTTCAGAATTCGAAACATTAGCACTTGTGGAGAAGTGATATCATAACATCAACACAGTATCTTTATGCTTCTGTGAGAATTTCTTTTTTGATAAATTCTTTAGACAGGCTAAATAGAAAAAGGACAATAAAGTACAGTTATACGTTATGAAAATTAAAGTCCCTAAGTCATGAAATTTGAAGTGCTCTAGAGATTTTTTTGTCAGGATTTACAAGTGCATTTTAAATAATTTTACTTTGTTGACTTTAAAGTAAACATTTCATACACATTTTGTCAACATCTGTTATTAGAAAAATAGTTCCCTTATAAACCTAGCAAAAAACTAAACCATCAGTATACTTGAGTCATGCAAGTTTCATTTTGCCAGAAAATATCAAAGCTATCTGGATAAAGATGTTCAGAGACAGAAAATCGGAAGGGAGGAGCATGATATGTAGATTCCATTTCTGTTTATTTTATAGTTTGTTAATTGTATAAACATTTCAAAAGTGGCTCAGGGAGAATCTAGTGGAGTTAAATCAACTAAGATATTTTAATTTGCTCGATTGTTTAATGCTGCTATGAAAAATATATATCTGTGATGGGAAATAGTTGCCTAGAAAAATTTCCCATGCAGTATGTTACACTGTACTGGAGTGCTTTGTCAATAACAGCCCGTGTACCTATGAAATCAAAGCTCCACTTTATATAGCCATTTCAAAACTTGTCTTAGACATTTTCTCACCTATTTGGCTTATGATTAGGGATGGGTTTTATTTATGGGATGACTTAAATCCAACCCTCTTCCCCAATATTTTTTCTGGCAATTTAATATTTTGCTGTGCAATTATTAGAACAATTTGATCATTATGCTTCTTAAAATTTATCTAATCGAACAGAATTAGTCTTTAATACCACAAGTTGTCCTGTGTAAGTCTTAGTATTTGTTACCTTTACAATCTGTTTGCAGGGTTTTACATCTTTTCTTTTGAAAGAAAGTTTAAAACACTGTTCAAAAGTCTACTAACTCTTGCCAGAGTGATTCAAAATGAATAAAAAATCCATTAGATTTTTGGCAAATAAGCTCTCAATTATGGTACAGAATAAATGACTACAAAGTGCTTTTTAGAGTAATGGAATGGAAATGACTGAAATCTTATTACTTTACACATGCAGATTTTTCTGCTATGGTAGAGTGTTTAGTTCTTCAAGCTAAAAGATCACTGTCAGGATTGGAAACTTTGATCACTTAAAATATATAATTACATTTTAACATTTAAGCAAAGGATTGGTAGAATGGGGAAATATAGGCACACAGTTTCATTAACTGTTGTCTCTGTGTGATGGCCTCAGAGGAAATTCAAAGTCCGGTGTTTGTAAAAGAAGCTTGGAAGAGAGTGTTTCCAGTGTGGTGGTCAATTAAAATGTTTGCTTATGGTCCAGGGAGATCCTAGTGGGTGGTAAAGAGAATACTTTTAGCAACTAGCTTTCTAAAATTCTCTATTCTAAAAATGTGCTCAAAGAGGGTGATTTCCAAATACCTTGGTATTTTAAAGGAGTACATTTTCTATGTGAAATTAAGACAACTCTTTGTAGTTAAGATTTAGACTCTACACCATGGCATGTGTAACTTCTATTTTAAAATAAATGTAGAGTACATGTAAGCACAGTTGTTAACTTCGAAAATTTTGAAGAGCGATGTCAAACCTGCAAAGTTAACAGAGCCCAAAATACCATGCCTTTTCCCAGGTCCTCCTTGTTTCTTAGCTTGAGAAAGGGATGGCTGACGTCATCTGAAGTATAGGTCAAAATATATATGCACTGTATGGGTGTTGTCAGATTATTTTTCCCAGCGTCCTCTTTGAAATCTGAGGAAGGTGTTAGTGAATGTGGCTTTATTTGACTTTCCGTGAATTGCAACCACAGGAAGAGTGCCAGTAACTCTTGTTTGAGCAACCTGTACCTGTGACTAGATTGAAGAAAATTGCAGCCAGAGAGTCTATTAACTAGTTTTATGCTGGTACCATCATGTTTCATAAGAGGCAGTTCTCATCCTTGACCTCTGCTCAATTACTGGTAACACTAAGAGAAAAGTAAAGGTTACAATCTTGTTATGTGTTGGCAAAAATCACTTCCTGAAGATGAAGCGAATGGCTTGAAACATGTGTTCTGATTTGCATCTAATTCTTTAGCTTAAATAATAGGCACTTGTGTTTAAAAGCAAACATGTCTTGTGTAATGATTTATGACTTAAAAGGGCTGGTAAAACACGCAGAGTAGCTAAAAAGACGTTGTACGTGACAATTAAGGAATAGATTTTTAGTATTATAGAAAATCAGAAACTAAAGGTAATATATATATATTTGTTCAGTATTTTTGTTTTCTGATGAATCGTGATACCTTTCCTACTGTTCCTTCAATTCTCCATGAAAATAACTGCAATCTGTTCCACTATTTTTTTCTCCCTTGGGACAGAGGATTCCCTTGGGACAGAGGATTCCTTTCTTTGATTATGAGACATTTGTTGAGTGGTCAGTTTCTTTGGGTCCCAGTGGGTGCTACATGTGAGAATGATCCTTTCAAAGTTAAAAATGTCGCACCTGTATTTTATTGTCTGCAAGGTAGCGAGACAACCTGCCTGCCATTTGGGCACACAGCATGTCGCCTCTGAATGGTGAGGCTAGCAGCTGACTCATAATTTTCTGACGCAAGCAGAGGTTGCCTTTTTTGAATATACCCAGTTCTTTTTAATTAAAGATAACCAAACCTTCGCAGTCCTGTCAGACTCATCACTCCAGTGATGAGTCAGTGCTAATGAAAAAATAAAATTTCATTTCTAAAATTAGAGATAATGAACCTTTTTTTTTTAAAACTTTTTGCCCTTTCTGTAATCTCTGCATGCCACCTCCCCACAATGCCTCTCACATACCTCACTTTTTTTTAACACAATGCTCTAAGAAGCTATTGCATCCTGTGAAATATGACTAGGAATGGAAGGATTAGAGATTTGGTTTTCTTGCAGGAGATTCCTTCCATCAAAAAAGTGCAGATTTTCCTTAGTTGGAGTGGGCTTAATTTAAAATTGCCTCATATATGTGGTGAAAAAAATCAAATCAAATTTAAGTTGCTAAGTGGAACATTAAAAAAAAAATGAAGAACAGATTTAGAACAGTGTTGTTGATACTTTGAAATGTGAATATTCTGAAAGTGGAAGTTTCTGTCTACTTCTCTCCATTCCCACTACCTCTCATCAGGTGACTATAAGCATTGATCCACTTGTCAGAGTTTTTAAGTGGTAACAAAAGATCAGAAAATATACAGTGCCTTATTTAGTCAGGTTCTTGATTTACGTCTAGTGTCTTCCATTGAGATATATACTTGATTTGCTTATTTTATTTTCTAAATCCATGGGCCAGTACTGATACTCAGATAGCTGTTTTTAGGTAGGATATCGAAAGTGTACGTTTAAAAACATATTAGTAATAGATGACTGACACCCCAAAAAACAAAACAACAAACATAACAAAAATCACCTTGAGTTAACTGGTTTGGGGTGAAGCAAAAAGCATCAGAAATTGGCTGCATTTCAGTCTGCTCATTATCATTTGGAAATCACCTTTGCTTTGCCAGCGGAGACTTAGGTTGGTTGAATTCTCTTTATTGCTCTGTGATAGCAGGTAGCAGTGTGCATGACCTCATCAAGTATGTTTAAGGAATGAATGGAGTGCTAAGTGGTGCCTGGAATCTTGGAATGACAACGTCTGTTAGATGGCTAACTTACTGCCTTGAGTGAAGATCAGTAAGTCTCAGAAAAGTGGAAAAAATCATTTTAGAGGGAAAGGTAGTATAATTCAGGATTTGGATTACTGCAATTACTTTGCTGAGAGAATTCCCTGATCCTCTAAGAATATAGGTGCTACATTTGTATGATTTTATAATACTGCTTAAATTCTTCCTGTCCCAGGCAGTGTAGTGGATGAAAACGTATTGGATATTTAGCACAAGCAAAAGAGACGCACAGCTCAGGAATACTAAACCTAGAATTTCGTAGTGTTGGCCAGCTACAAGGAAGTAGTGGAGGTCAAATCTGTGCTGCTGGGGAAGTTTTTTATTATTTCCTTGTGCAAGCCTCAGAGTTTACTCCTGTCCTGCTTTTGCTGTTGTGTGAACTGTGACAGTTTCTGTTGTTATGTAAACTGTGTGCTAGTCAAATACGAAACATAAACTCTGTTTGGGGTCAAGAGACTCCACCATCTCATGGTTTCGGAGTAATCTCATATTTTAGTGGTGGTTTCTTGTCAGTCTCATTGAGATTTTGGAAAACTCAAATAAGTCCATAATTAATGAAAGAAGATTCCTAGGGAGGATACACTCAAGTTGATTATAGTATTCCGTACTAGAGCTTGAGGGGTAGGGCAGGGCGTTTGAGCTTTGTGTAGGAAGAGAAGGGTGTGCCATCTAAGAGGAGGAGGAGCTTTGCTATAGTACAAGGTCGTGTCTAGGTCATTTGTGTTGGGGTGGGGAGCAGGGAGGATGAGGGTATCTAAACCACATACGTGTTTTTTCTTTTTAAAAATAATCAGGCTGATAACTATGAATATTAATCGCCATGAATGCTAAATATCCTGGGGAAATTATATTGATGTTTTAATTTACCTTACTGTGTAGCGTGTAGCTCCCTAAGGACAAGCTGCCGGATTAAAAAGAAAAGCTGACATCAATTGTATAGTGTAAAAGTGCGTGTGGACTCTGACATGGGTTGAAATCCTGGTGTAAACACTGTTAATAGCTTTAGTGAGTTTGGCCTAGTGACTTCTCCCAGCTTCCTTTTCCTCATCTGTAAGGTAGACACAGTCTGCTTCATAGCAGCGTTCTTGTGCCTCTATTAGGTGAAGTCTATCAGAGCTCCTAGGGCAGTGTTTAACTTGCAGCTTTACACGTATTGTTTTCCCTTTCTTCTTTCTTTTCCTTCTTCTTGGATGAGCATAATAATTTGTACATAGTTTTAAGAGTGCTTAAAAGAAAAATACTTAAGTTATGCAAATTTGTTATGAATTCATTATTTTGAACTATAAGTGGAAAGGGGCTGAATATTGTCTTTTCTCCTAGGCTTTTAGACTTTTTTTTTTTAAGATTGGCCCTTGAGCTAACAACTGTTGCCAGTCTTCTCTTTTAAATGTTTTTTTCTGCTTTATCTGCCCAACCCCCCCCATACATAGTTGTATATCTTAGTTGCAGGTCCTTCTAGTTGTGGGATGTGGGACGCCACCTCAACGTGGCCTGACGAGTGGTGCCATGTCCCAGCCCAGGATCCGAACTGGTGAAACCCCGGGCCGCCAAAGCAGAGTGCACAAACTTAACCACTCGGCCACGGGGCTGGCCCCCTAGACTTTTGCCTTATAAATTATGTCCTTCAGTACGAATGTTCTAAAATGGGGAAAGAGGCAAATGCTATCATTTATTTACTGTTAAAATATACTTTTTCCCTGAATGTAAATGTACGTTCATTGTAGAAAATATAAAAAAGTGAAAGCAAATAAGAAACTAAAAGTCACCCATAATATGTCTTCCTTACTCAAAGCTAATTATTATGATCTGTCTGGTATATGCCTTGCCCAAATTTAAGTATAGGTAGACATAGACCACGTGTTTACTGCTTTGTGGATTCCCTTTTTTATTTTACTGTAGAAATATTTTAATTTATATATTGTTTCTAGGATATGTATACTGTTTTGTAAACTAATCTTTTAGTATCTGGTTGTTTTAGCACTGAGGTGGTTTAAGGAAAGAGGACATTAGGAAAAAAAAGAAATACCAGTGTGCTGGGAGTTACAGATCCTAAATTGTGTACACCACATTTGCAAAATTGTTTTTTCCCTGCCCCTTAAAACACCTAGGTATGACTCTGAGGTTTATAGGATGGTTTATAAAAGCTGCTGTTTAATTTTGGGTGCTTCCTGGCTAAACCAACAATTAAATGGAGAAAAACAGAAGTGATATGAGGAATAAAACTGGGAAGTTACTTATTTCATTCTCTCTTCCTTATTCTTCCCCAAGCACAGTCCACAACCTAATTTTCAGTTGTGGTTGCTGAATACTCTAAAGTTTTTAAACTTCTGCTTAGTGAATAAGTATTAAGAAATCTCAGTCACTGCCATGGGGTTAATTGTGAGGCTTAGTCAATACACTGTTGATTTTATTTATTAATCTTCTTCCTATTATCTCTGTGTTGTGAAGAATAACTTTTCTTCTACTGATTCAACTCAGCCACTTCTGGATTTTCTCAAATATTTTTCTCCATATTATGACACTTAAAAATGAAAATTGTGCCCTTTCTTCACTGCGTGGTTGGACTACGCCTGCTCCGCTGTGCAGTGATAGGGGTCTTCTCTTCTCTGTCCTTGAATCTTATTTTAAGCACACACACACGTTTTGTTTATTTATTTATACTTATATATAATAATAGGTCAGCACCGTCTCTCCCCTCCCATGTGGGGAGCCGAGTTCTAGTCTGAAAGTTGATTGGTGAGCATCAAATACTAGTAGGGACTTCTGTTGAATTCTTGCTATGCCCTCTGCGAGGTGTGTTTACATTCTCAGTTTAATCTGCTGACATTTTACAGATGAGGTAACTTGCAGTTTAGGGAGGTTGAACATCTTGCCTGAGGTCGCCCGGCCTTTGAGGTAATGGAACCAGAGTTCAAGGCCAGGCTGACTAGAGAGCCCGGTCCTCCCAGGGAGATTCAGGACCGCTCGCTTCCTGAACTGTGTTTTGTGAACCAAGATATATTAGCAGGAGTTACTTTAAAAAGGGTTCTTGGGCCAATAAGATTGAAAAATGTTACATGTTGTATCAGCCCCTCAGAGATTCACAGTGCACATTGGTATGTTAAAAGCTCTGAAAAATCCTACAGAAGATAAACTTGAAGATTTTAGCTCATCTTTTACAAACTGACGTGATTCAGTCTTTGAAGAACTCTAGCGTACTGAGAGAACAGTTTGCTAATAGCTGAGTCTAAGTAAGGGTATTACCTGCGTGATGTTACTGGCCAGTGCTCCGTGGATGGATGCAGCTGTCGCCAGGGGAGGACTCTAGCTGCCTGGGCTTGCTGAATTTTGCCTGTAGGTCTTTACTTACGTGTTCATGTTTGGCATATCATCATCCAACTGTCTGACTCTTGCCGTTCTTTAAGATCCGTCCAAGTTCTACCTCTCCTCTAAAGCTTTCTTTAACCACTTTAGTCCACACTGATGTCTCCAGTCTCAGAAAGGTTCCTCATTATGGTGTGTGATTATAAATGACTGTAATACGCGAGCACATGGCTGTTTCCCCAGCTGGTCCCTAAGCTCCTTGAGGGGAGGCCCTGTTTATACTTAAACTCCCTTGGTTTCCCGATGATTAGCCTCTGGTCTTACTGTCTTAGAGGAGAGAGGTCCAAGTTGTTCCAGTGGCTTTTGTTCAGTTGACAGATACTCATAGTCTCCTGACTATGACCCCCAGTGAGACCTGCACTTTATTCTTAATCCTGAAACTTGAGGAACTCATGTAACCATCTTACGAAACACTCGCTTCAGCAGTCATGCTCCTTGTATTGCTTTTATTGCTTTCCAGTGGGACAAACTCAATGATTTTGCTGTGTTATTTATCAAAAATGATTTCATTTCTGTTGTAAATTTTCATACAAAGAAAGTATTTCACAATTACAGAAAAATCCTACTGATTAGTTGCAATAGGTTTCTTAGAACATCCCCTGGCTGGCTGTCACCTACGTCTCGCTCCACTGCCTCAGGAGCCCAGTGGATCTGCTAAGAATTTATGATTAGGAATTTCTCGTATACAGAGAATCTCAACATATGTGGTGTTGACTTTGGTTGTGAGGCAAATGGTTTTAAGTATAACTCATATTAGATTGCTGTTCATATAGAAATAGATAGATGTCCAGTGTATAAATTGTGTTTCAGTTACTGGAAACCCACTTTAGATTATGAAAATACCAAAGCAGGTCCCCCAAACCAAATAGATGCTTTTACAGACATTTTGCAGACACATACAACCAAAACTATATCATGTCTGTTATGTGGATAAATTTTTCTGCGTAGGCAGGATTGAGCAAAGCTTCTTAAAATATGAGTCTAATAAAGTTTGCACTGAAAGCATCACCTTTTCTTTTGGAAACTCCCTGAAGTAATCATGGATCTTCTTCCATTGCTCGAAGGAACTTCTTTGTACAAAATTAACATCATCTGTCTTGACCGTTTTCACCCCATGCTCAGTGCGCACAAATGCCTGTGGAAGTTGTTGAATGATGCCTGCCAGGAAACAGATGATTTCTTCCACCATCCCGGTCTTCCCTGGGAAATACAGGAAGGGCAGACCACAGGTTCAGTTATCAGTTGGCTCTGTTGGCTCTATGTGAATGTTAAGGGGTGGTAACTAGGTATTTGGGGTTTATATCAATTAAAGTACAGATTTAACTACTATAAAAGAAATCCAAAAAGTTAGAGCTTTTTTCTCTTACTCAAACTGATCCAGCAACTCTTCATAGTCCTGTGTGACATCATCAGGGATCCATACCCCTTCTCCATGTTATTTTTGTCATTCCTAGAAAGTTGCTCTCATTTCCGTGGGCTGAGATTTCACCACCTTATCCACATTCCGTCAATAGGAAGGAAGGAAACAGGAGAGTTTCTTCTTCCATTTGTACATGTCACTTTAAGCCACATTCCATTGGCCAAAATGTGGTCACTCTGAGGGAAGTTGGAAATGTATCTTTATTCTGGGTGGCTATGTACATGGCTAATAACTGGAGGTTAGGAGGTGGGTAATTAATGAGAGAGAAGGAGAGAAAGGATATTGAGGAATAGTAGTCTTTGCCACAAGGTAATAACATACAAGTTTTTTAATGATAAAGTTGTAAAAGCAAGGGTCAAAAGTCACTTGCAGCTCAACTTTTGGTTCTACCTAACTTTTCCTTCCCTAGAACAATCAGCATGGTGTTGGTATGTGGTGTAAGTTTGGTCTTCTTACCCAAACGTAAAATTTTCTTATTTTTGTATTACTTAATTAACTGTTGATTCCAAGACTGTTTTCAGAGCTGTCTGCTAAGCTCACATCAACAGGAGCAGGTTTTAAGTTTTTCTTATGCACTCATTATCACCAAGCAATACTTTTTAACATAGGTGTTCAGTGAATTCCATCACATTGAATTATGATGAGTTATTCAAATTCTGCCTCTTTTGATAATAGAGTCAGTCAGTGGTTTCTTGTCTTTTTTTATGCCAACTGGAATAGCCCATAATTCCTGCAGCAGATGCTTCATCCATGCTCAGAAATGTAGAGGAGGTATGGAATTTTCTGGGTTGGTGAAGATTTGTGACCACAAAGTCACTCTCAGGCCCCTTTGCTGTTGCCAGTCAGAGACCATGGAAAGGGTTATGGGCCACTGGAGGAGGGAGCAAAAGTCTGTGGACTCACATAGCAGCAGTAAGAGGTAGGTCTTACAGTGACCAAGATGTGTTGGAGAATTGAAAAAGTGAAATGGGAATATCAAGAAAACACAAAGATAGTGATTGCAAGAAGACCTTCCCACCCTAGGGTGTTAGGGAGGGTGGTGATGGTAAAATGAAGACATTGAGGTGATCAGAATTCAGAAGCTCACAGGAGGGCATTGCAAGCTGGGGTTAAGATCCCCAGGGGGTGACATGTGTGGGCCCTGGCCAACTGCCTATTGTATCTCTAGACTATAATCAGGCTGTTTTGTGGAGTGGGCCTGGGTTGGATAAATGCTAGAGGCTAGAGCCACTCCAGCCAGCCCTGGTGGTCTAGCGGTTAACGTTCAGTGCTCTCACCACCGTCTGTCCGTGGTCATACTGTGATAGCTGCATGTTACTGTGATGCTGAAAGCTATGCCACCAGTATTTCAAATACCAGCAGGGTCACCCTTGGTGGACAGGTTTCAGCGGAGCTTCCAAGACTAAGACAGACTAGGAAGAAGGACCTGGCCACCCACTTCTGAAAAAATTGCCCATGAAAACCCTTTGAATAGCAGTGAAGCATTGTCTGATATAGCGCTGGAAGGTGAGAGGATGGTGCAAAAAGACCGGGCAGGGTTCCGCTGTGCTGTACTCAGGGTTGCTAGAGTTGGAATCACCTTGACAGCACTAACAACAATAAAAGAACCGCTCCCACGGCCATGGTTAAAGTGCCTTTACTTTGACAGCATGCAAAAAACAATTATCTCTTCTGCCAGCCCTTGTCTCCCTCTGTCACCCCTGTTGGTGAAGCCTAACAGAGACAGTTGGCAAAGGAGAAATGTTTGCAGAGTTCCAGACCACAAAGCAGAATATAGAAGGGTGAGTTTGGAGCTGAGAGCTAATAGTTTAATACCTGAGACAGTACTGGATGTAAAGTCTTCCTTTGGAAAGTTCATGCTGGAAGGTTTGGGGCCAAATAGTACTATGAGAGAAATTAGAGAGGTAGGTCTGGACTGGATGTAATATGGATCTGACTTCTTCATATAGACAAGCGTAGACTTTCTTTCCCAAATGCCGCTGATGTGCATGCTAAGTAGAACAGCGGTCTGCCCCGTCTTGTATGCTGTCTTATCCCGGTACCACAGCTAATTTTATGAGAGAGTGTGACTTCCATCCTTTTGTCCTTATAGGTTAAGGATGCAGGTTGGATTTTTCTTTTTCCTTTGAAAGCCGTTATGAAACTATTATTCATAAATTTCCTTGAACCTTTCTTGAATTTGTTTATCTCTAGTGTCTGTGACTCATTAAAAAACTACTTAGTGAGACTTTTTAGGTGTCTTGCATTGTGTTGGACCTTGAGGCTACAAAGATGACTAAGATACAGTCTCTGTCCTCAGGGTAGCAACAGCCTCGTTTGTGGTACAAGGCAAATGTGAAGAAACTAGTATTATATGTTAAATATGAAAATAGAATGAATTGTACCTAGAAAGTGGAAACGAGCAGGCCGGTGGAGGAGAATTCACCTTTGGGCTCATCTTCAGAAGTAGGACTTTGCCAGCCTGAGGGAGGAGTGTGTGTAGCTGTGTGTTGTGGGGGAGGATGGCAAATAGAAACTACAAATTTAAGGAGAAAGAAGGAAATTATTATTATTATTATTATTTTTGGTGAGGAAGATTCACCCTGAGCTAACATCTGTTGCCAGTCTTCCTCTTATTTTTTTTTTTTGCCTGAGGAAGATTAGCCCTGAGCTAACTAACATCTCTGCCACTCTTCCTCTACTTTGTCTGTGGGATGCCTCTGTAGCATGGCTGATGAGTGGAGTAGGTCCGCACCTGGGAGCCAAAACTGTGAACCCGGGCTGCAGAGGCGGAGTGCACAGAACTTTAACCACTCGACCATGGGGCCAGCCTCAGGAAATAATTATCAAGATGGCATATATTATTTATTTACCAGTTGCTGTATGAAGAAGCGTTTTTCAGTTGCCTTAAAAATGGCCTTGTTTTGGCTTCAAGAGATTCTCCTTGTTTCAGAATTTTGAATTGGATAGGCACACTCCCTCCCGCCCCTGTCCAGTAGCACTTTCTGTCCTTCAGCCATATCCTTGCTGGGACATTCACCTTTACAAGCAGAAAAGTCCTGTTATTTTTTACTTTATTTTCAAATTGAAACTATCTCGTCCTGTTTTTATATTTGTTGTCTCTCATAGAACAATTTCTAGTTTCTGTATGTGGGGCCTCCCTGCTGATGAAAGGCTGTCTTGAGAGGTATGAGAATCACCAAACAATGAAAGATGCTTCAGCGGCCATACCACCAGAAGAGGGCATGTAATGTTGCTTTTGTGTGTACAGTTGAGTTCTTGGATTGTCATCATTGCCTTGAAAGGTAGCAGATTAAAATTGTAGGCAAAGAATCAAAATGTACCTGCCTGAGCCTTTCTCCCTCAGTGTTCCTGTTTGTGCCAGTGATTAATGTTATCCTCTGTGTGAAATTCCAGTTCAAGGGACCTTGTAACATCTTAAGCCACATCCTGGTCTCAGTTCTCTGTCTCTATCCCTGGTTTGGAAGGGACAGTCCTGTCTCATGGGCACAGTTAATTGGAACAGGGGTATCTAAGCTAGACCAATTATATTCTTGGTCCTGGGAATTTCAATTCATGTGGTGGTGTCCGCTAAAGATGGCGCAGAGTTGGTCTGTAGACACGGCAGCATGGTCAACTCCTTAAGCATCAAAGTCACATACAAGGCAAAGTTATCAGAGAGGAGAACCTAAAACTCTTGCTGTGGGAGCCAGTCACCAAAGAAAGGAATGAAGTAGACTTTCTTTCCAGAAGCAGAGGTGAAGGATGTTATGGAGAAGGACAGACATACAAAAAGACTCTACCTCTATCTGAGGACCTTCTGATTTCCATGAGACCTACCTGTTCTTCTTGCAGGTTAGGTTCTGTGACATTTGCCTGAATCCTTATAACACGTGCCATTTTACTTAAGTTAACCCAAATGGGCTTCTGTAACTTGTACACAAATTGTTCGAGAGTAACAAATCTACCATACAGAAATAATCTCCTGCTTTAACCTAAAGGAATTACTATCATGGGAATTTCACATGTAAGCCAGAGCGGAAGATTTTGGAGCAGGACCCTCAAATCACATACAGGATGTTGCTATCCAGCACCTTATTTCTCTCTGTCACTACCTGTCTTGTCTCTTCCCCACCTTAATTTGTTTTTGAGGTATGGCAATCAAGAAGGATGAAGCATGCTTTTGTACAAGAGTAAAATTTGTTTTCCTATAATTTTTTGAGATGCCTGGCTTTTTGTTGATCTTTTTTGGCAATAAAGAGTCATTAACTGTGATATATATATATGTATAATATGAAATTTGTGGAAATTTCTGTGTAAATGAGTGATAATTTAGAAGACAACAAAACAGAACAAAGGAATTACTAACCTCCCAAATTGTTTGCATTTAGTTTATTGCTAATGAGTGGTACATTGAACCAAAATCCTAAAACTTTAATTTTTTCTTTCTGGTTAAAAAAAGTATCATTTTAACTCAATTTTTGAAGAATATGAATTTGATGAGTTGGAAATCTGTCGTTTTCTGAGGAGGTATCTGAGTGACTTTTAGAATAGATGATTGTGCCAAAAACTATAGACTATTAAGTTTTAAAAAAGAGGCTAAACGTATTCCATTGTTAACAATACTAATAATTTATTGCTGTATTTACTCTGAGTTTTCAGTTAATATGAATTTTGTTCATATGTTATGTAGTTATAGAATTGTGTAGTGAAAGCAATTAGACCCAGTTTTCAACTTTCCTACTTGTAAATGGATTTAAGTTCTTTTTGATAGTCTAGGAACCAATTAAATATTTCTTTAATGGTTCAGCTAATTGCTTCGTGAGTTTATTGTTTATTTTACTATGTTCATTTAGGGTACAGAATGTTAAAAGCATTAAGAGATAATAGAAGGTTGAGACTAATGATGTAAACTAATTGGAGTTCTTATTGTCAGATGTAAATAACATGTTAATATACAGTATTTATAGAGGCATGTTTTCTACATGCCTTGAGTTGTTTAAAGAGACAATGTAAATTTAAAGCAGGCAATTTACTTATCAACGTGGAAAGTCTGCCTTACCGCCTGAGGGTTAGTATACACCATATTGCAACTTTTAACATGTTTGGAAAGCTGTTCAGAACTTTTTTTGCCAGCACTTTCACAGTCACTGTGATATTCTGTAGCTTTGAGTGTAAATTTAAGAATTCATTATGTGTGGAAACAAGGGAGAGATGATGTTTGCTAATAATAAAATAAAACTCATACCAGGTTTTGAATCTAAGCACTTTTTTTGGAGGTGGTTTCATGTGAAACTGTGATTAGGTTTTATCTTACAGGAAAGAAATGTAATCTGGCTTTTATCCATAGGAGTGTCCAGACCAGATCTTAAAAGTGTCCTCTCATCTTTTGTTGCTATTGAAGAGATCAGTGAAAGGTTTTCTAAACCTGAGAACTTCTGGCTTAGATTTCCTTACTAAATTTCAACCTAGAATCAGTGGTTAAGTGGCAGAAATTAATTTTCAGTGCCAGTTTAATAATAAAAACTCAATTGATTCATGAGATTTGGTTTCACACACACAGAAAATATTTATAAAGTCATTTCTTTCCTTTAATTCCAAGACCAAAATACAAAGTCAGCCTTTGGGATATGGAATTGAGTGTCGGGCTTGATGAAGTGTCATTAAACAAGTCTGTCATACCTCTTATCCTTTGATTATCGTTACTTGTTCAGCCTCTTCTGTAAGTATCGGTGACTACATTTAGTTATTTCTTAAAGGGTAGTGAAACCATCTATAAAATGGTTAGGCAGAACAGTCTTTCAGAAATTGAAGGGAGTCTGAGTGGCTGGCTCTAGTTCTAGGCTCACGTTGAAGTGGATTTCATGTTTGCAACAGTTGTCTGAATCTAATGCCTTTCCCGTCCGGAAGACCTTTGAGTTGCTTGAGTTGGTTCTTCATCTTCTCTGGAGTAAACTTGATAACTTCTCCAGGATCTTAGGATTATTCTGCAAAGAAACAAAAGCGGCATAAAAATGCCCCCTGCCTTTCCCGATGACTTCAATATCTAAGCGTAGCCCAGAAACCTATTTTCTTCTCGAGGACCACTAGCTCCTGAGGATAAATGATTTCTCAGTGAAGGAGCAGAGCGGTCCTTACCCTGACGAATGAATCTCTTTGGAAAATGTGTAATTACCATTAAGAATTTCTGTTCCATTCCTTGCTTTCTATGGAGGTTCCTCTTAAACAGGTATTCAGAGAAGTGGATGACTTGGATGAGATAGGTAAAAGAATTTGTGCTTGGTTTACTCAAATGTGTAGTCTCTTAGACAGTAGACAGACGCTAGATCTGGCATGGATTCCAAAGAAGCTTTCAAAAATGTCATGTGGGATTTAATAATGAGGAAAAAGGGTACACATCACCATGTGACTTCTATTGACACTTTAATTTAAATCTTAAAACTAAAATGTTCCTGTTATTGATGTTACACAGTCAAGAGTAGGTGCCTTCAAATTAATATGGAAATTCCTAATAGCCCTAACTGCTTACTGTACTTGCTTTCAGATGTGAATGAGATACTTTTAGTTATTTGATAATTCCCTAATTAATGGAAAAAAATTAACTCTTGGGCAGTGCATTACATTCACTTACATCAAATTACATTACTAGTTTCCTAGTAATATTTTCCTAGTTCATATTTTAATAATCGAGAGAGCCTGAAGTTGGAATATATTTAAGTTGTTTAAAATGAAAGCATTTTATCTGTTCCACCAGACCTAAAAAGAACTTGGAGTTTGGAGCAGTGATAGGCACTATTAGCTCGTAATAGGAAGATTGTTGTTTGGTTGTCATGAAAACAAATTAGTTTGGTGGTTATGGTGCAATGGTGTAATAATGACCTAACCTCAGGGCCCTGTCCATATTTAGACTTTGCTTTGCTTCCTAAACGTTACCTTCATTCGTTCCGATTGTTTAAATATCAAATTGATGGGTATCAAAGTGGGGTAAAGTACCTCTTTGCCCAGAGGTACATTTGAGAGGTGTATGTTTCAGAGAAGGTGAAATTGTTAGCTCTTTTTTTTTTTTTTTTTTGCAGGGAAACAGAAGGAACTATGTTATTCAGGATTGTCAAGATGTGGGTAATAGGGATCTAACTCCATGAATGCCTTCTTTTTGCAAGCTCTGGAAAGTAACCCTAGAGTTTCAGACTCTTATCACTGAAATTATATTCTTGTCTTAAACAAAATGTACTGCCATGCAGGATTTCTGTAACCTAAGCTTTTATAAATTTATATTGCATCTGAAGCCTAATATATCATTGTTCTCTTAGAACAGAGAAGAAATTTCACGTATATGAGAGAAAAGAAAGGATAGGGATGGCTTTGATAAACCTGGGACCAGACTTTTATGATAAAAGTAATTAATTTCCTAATTAACAATTCAGAAATGTGGAAAAGACCTTTCTCTTCTCAAATCTCATCCTGTAAAGGGATGAAATTGTTGTACTCCTGGTCGTCAGAGATGTTCCTGTCTTTGAGCTTAGATTCCATACTACCTAATGTTGTTGAATATTAAAAAAAAAAACCTCTCACCACAGTTAGTTTATTCTTGTCTGGGAATTGTGCAAGCAGCAGTGTATGCTCCAGTAGGTAATGGGAAGATGGGCTATCCTCTACTTTTGTTCCCTCTTGGCTAGCCACGCCCCACTCAGGGTCATCCCATAGCCCAGGCCGGGGATGTCCAGGCTCTGGTTGGAGAGGTGGGAGATGGAGACATGGGAGGTGAAGGGGTAGAGTGTGCAGTAGTGGGAAGTGGATGGCCTTTGGAGCCAGAAAGTTCTGACTTTGAGTCCTGATCCACCCTCTTAGATCCTAGGTGAATTGGGTCACATTACTTAATCTTTCAGAGCCTTATCCTCCTGATCTGTAAAATGGAGATAGTCCCACCCTCTCAGGGCTGCCAAGAGGATTAAACATAGCTTAATGCGTGGTTTATGTGTTGCAATTTCTGGCCTCCTGTTACATTGTGGGGAGAGGTTAGGGGAAGGAGGAAACAGAGGTAGTTTGGTGTAGCAGAAACCCAGGACTCTGTGCGTGTGAGGAAGGAAGAGGGGAACGTGAGAAGTGGTCTCCAGGAATGTAAACCCTAACTTAAAACCGCTAATTTCCATAACTTCAGCTGTAGAAAATAATCCAATGAGGAGAAGTGGCATATCCAAGTCACTACTTCCAGTTGACAGTAAAATACTCTTTCTTGCATTTGGCTGTAATTACTCTCCCCCTTGAGGAAAGTACCTAAAGGAAAAGCACTCCTTTCTTTGGTTGGTTTTGAGTTTTCAGACTAATAAAAATGTAAGAAAAGGAAGGAGAGAAGTTTATCAAGTGGGAGGCATGTACTTCAGTTCACTGAGTACTCAGCTTTGTGGCCCCAAATTCTCTTCCTAACACTGCTGCTGACTTGCTTCGCCTGACCTGACTGAACCTGTGTCCTCAGGGAAGAAAGGCTTGGGGAGAAGGCCACTTCTTAAAGTAGTGTCCAGGGTGTCTCCTAGAGTCGAAACGTCTCTATGTTTCCCCTCCCGGAGTGTCCTCCTGTGAGGGGCTCCATTAAAAATACAAAAAATTCCCATGGCCAGGTAAGTTTGGCAAAAACTGTTTATCACATCCCCCTCCCTTAAAGATTCATAAGTATGAAGAATCTTGAAGAAATTTGTTTAACTTTAGCCCTGTTACTTCAGTAAATAATATTTGAGAACTTGCTATGTGCCATAGACGCTGTCATAGGCTGCCTCAGGGAGGGCTGTGGCAAGTGGACAGAGACAGGTAAAAAGATTGAAATGATGATTTCAAACATCATAAATCAGCATGAATGCTGTGAGTGAGAGGTGAGAACTATTATAGATCAGATGATTGTAAAAGGCCTCTTGAAAAGGTCATATTTGAGCTGGAATCTGAATAATAAATGGAATGCTGCAAGTGAGCTGAACTTGCAAAAGTCTTGGAGGGTAGAGCCTTCTAGGCAGAGAGAAAAAAAGGAATTCATGTTCTCTGGAGCACACTTTGAGGAAAATCAGGGCAAACAGCATATGTATAAGAAGTATTTCCTAATCAAAGTTTTGTGTATAATATAGGAAATCTCTTTTGAGCATTATGTGCTAGGTACCGTGTACTACAGACACAGAGAACATAGTTACGTTTTAAAGAATAGAGTAATTCAAAGGAGAAAGAGTCAACACTTAGGGGACAAGTGTTAAGCTGTACGACAGAGGTAGCATGTTGCAGTGGTTGAGGCTGGAGCCAGCCTGCCGAAATTCAAATCCCAGCTCTGCCACTTACTTGCTTTATAACCCTGGGCGAGTTATTGAACCCCTGTGACTGAATATTAGGGACCCTGATAGTGCCTCTTTCAGCGGATTGTTAGTATATGCAAACTTGCTGGAACAGTGCTGGAACGCAGGGACCACTTGCTACAACAGATGATGTTGGTGATGACAGTGTGATGTTCCCATCACAATCAGCATCATGGTCATTGTCACCATCATCAGAAGGTCATGGTGACATCATCATTGTCTTCATTGTGGAAGATGACGGAGTGCCGCGGCCCAGAGGCCTGGATAGCCTTCATCCCGTCCCAGGGGTGCCCAGGCTTGCCCATGAGAGTCTGATACATGATCACCCACCAAGTTAACTTTTTAAGTGGAAAAAAGATTCTTGAGGATTTATAAGTGTTAAGTCTGGTTTTCTTCTATTTGGGCAAGAGGGGCGGTAGTAATAGGGTGGAGTGCAGGATGGGACAAATCAGAATCTGCAGTGAGCCAGCTGCTGGAAGGATTAGCTTAGATGAGAATCATAGATCTGCAATAATAATGGATTATCATAAGTGACATAAAGGCACCAAAAGATTCATCATGTTCTTTCTTAATTAACAAAAGTTAAGATGTATCTGGAATAGTTTTAGCATTTAATTGACTTCTAATTCTTAAAAAATTGACAATCCATGTATAGAATAGGAAAGTCTCAGTTGCTGCAAACATTCATAATCTGAAGAACTCATACCCTAACCATTTAGATAAATGAGAGATTTTTATGAAGCTAAAGAAATTATTAAAATTCTATTTGTGGGTGGAAGAACCCATTTAGCTGACCAATTATCTAACTTCTGTAGCAGCCCTTTGGAATGAATCTAACTGCATTCTGTTGAAAGTCATTCACCTCATGCAGCATGAGAATTTTATGCCAAGAGAACGAAATATCAGGTCATTCCATTACAGAAAGCCAAATTTCCCTTGATTATTTAAGGCGGAAAGCTCATCTGAATCTGTTTTAAAACTGTCTTCAGTTATCTATGTCATACGTGCTGCCACATTCTGAGACCACTTGGTTCTTGGATACTGCTTTCCAAAATCTATAGATTCTACTCTTAAAAAAAAAGGAGTGTCTCACTTAACATATCATTTTATTCTGGGTAATCCTAATTAACACACTAATATGAGAGAGCTGACAACCTCCTACATATTATTTTAGGATACTATGTTCAAGACCGTGTTATCCTAGTTATTTGAATAGCATACACTCTCCACAGCTTGCTAATAGCGGTTTTATTCTTCTAATTTATGTCTATCAGGTGTTTAGAGTATGTAAGGAGTGGGAGGTGAAAGTGTTCTCATAAAGGATGGTGCAGCAAATATATTGTGCAGGATAAAGTTATTTCCTTTTTAGTACAAAGATTCTATAATCCTGAAATTCTATATTGTAGAGTGTGTTGAATGTTGCTTTTTATTTCAGTGAGACAAAAATAATGTTCTGAATGAGAAAAGGATTAGAGTAGCGTTTCTCAAATATCACTTTTGAACCTCAGCTTAAAACAGAAAGAAAGATGTATCGCAGAAAAGCTTGAGAGAAAAGAAAGAAAACATTTATGGGACAGCTGCCATGTGCCTGGGATTACATGAGGTGTTTTCCTAGAGGCCTGAATTCTTACTCCGGATCTGTGATAACTATCCATCTCAAATAAATTCGTTCAGATTAAGTTTGTTGCCTAATGATTTTGTAAATTATTGTTTTGAATTCGTTTTAATGTCTTTAAAGTTGAGAGCCAAATGTTTTACTTACTCTTAGCAACTATGTAATACTTTTAGAATGAATTTTGTGTTTATCTTTTTTTCCCCTGATTTTTCTGCCTTCATTTCTTTTTTGCCTTATATTTTAGAAATTGTATTTTTACAATATGCTTTTAGATCACCTGATATCCTTTTCAGTATATGGTTGGATTATTAAATTAATGAATTGGCCAGTTGGCCAAAGTCACACAGGTAGGAAATGGAAGAGCCGGATATTAATACAAAGCCAAACATGATTAATTACCAAGCACTTGCTGTTCCCCGTGCACCTTGCTGCCTTATAGAATCCAGATAAAAATTTAAGTGCTTTAAACGAGTTCACAGCTATTTGTATGACTAGAATGCAATCTATTTTGAGCAAAGAGAACTGGGTTATATTCTATTTCTATACTGAGCCAAGCTTGTAAGTCATTTTCGGTCTGTAGGATTCAGTTCGACACTGTATTAACTTAGTGAAAATGCCAACTCCCATTCAAAACAGGTGACCAACAAGTGATATCAGAGAGGGCATCTCTGACAAAGCACTCTTTTCTAGTAACTGCTGATTGTGTCCTACAACCTTCCATAGTAATTGGCTTGGAGTGCCTGGTAAGCTTCAGCCAGGTTGTCCAGAACCCTACAAACGGCTTTTTATCAACTTCCATTGGGATGTCATTTTTGTGGCCTTTCCTTTTAATAGGAAGGCAGAGAACTTTCAGACCTCTGGGTCTCAGATGTTTTTGAAGTTTTGAGAAAAGTGACAATTTTGCTGTAAATGGATGCCTGATCTTATACTTCTAAAGAGAGGAAGAGAGGAAGAGAGGAAAATCTTTCTAAAAGAAAACACAAAAGATCCTATGTTTATGAATGGTTTATTAGGAAGTCTGATTTTCAAGTTCATAATATTCATTGATTTTTCTTCTTTCTGATAATATTTATTCCTATTTCATAACAACCTTGATAATATATGATACCAATTTTTATTTTGCCGAAAGGTCGCACTTCTTTATTTCTGAGAACTTGAGAAGCAGACATGATTTAAAGTACTTTTCCTGGTTCATCCCCGATATCGGGCACATGGCATGCTACTCAAGAAGGCTACTCAGACATGCAGGGTGAATGAGACTTGTCCGAAAGAGGAGGGTAGATTGTTGTGGATCCAGCCCCACACCAGACTTTATACAAGGCAGAAACCACTGCCCGCTGCTTCTTCCTGAGCTCAGACGGTGGAGGGAGGAGAGCCTCTGAGTTGATTCCTAGTGTGGGTCTGCAGTGGCTAGAGCCTGAGAAATCACTTAAAGAGGGGCTGGGTCAGTCTGCTTGCCTTTGGTCATGCAGTTGCCTTTTCTTAGATTATCCTCTTCACTTTTTTCTTTTTTTTTGCTGAAGAAGATTCACCCTGAGCTAACATCTGTGCCAGTCTTCCTCTAACTTTTGTATGTGGATTGCTGCCACAGCATGGCTGACAAATGATGTAGGTCCACCTCCAGCATCTGAATGCACGAAGTGGAGCACGCCGAACTTAGCCACTAGGCCACAGGGACTGGCCACCCCCTTCACCTTTTTTCCTGCCTCTTCTATCCTTATCTAGCTGTCAAAGTCTAGTTCTAATCTTCCTCCTCCAGGAAGCCTTGCCTACTCAATCCCACTTGCAACGATTTCTTCTGTTCCTGGTCATTTGCAGGGTTTTGTTTCACCATGCAATCCGGCCTTGGCTTGGATCCTGCCTGGTATGTCCTAATAAAAGTGATCATTTTGTGGAATACAGACCAGGTGCTTGTTTTTATTTCATGGTGTCCCCTTGAGGTAGGTACTATCATTATCTCAAATTTATGGATGAAGAAACAGGTTCAAAAAGGTTAAGTCTCATACCGGTCACAAAACTGTTGAGTAGCGGAGCTGCGTTTCAAACCTCGGTCTTTCTCATTCAGAGCCTGCTTGCTTCCGCTGTGTGGATCTGGACCCTCAAACTAGGCTTTAAGTTCTTCAAGAGTTTTCTCCCTCTCCTCTGTTCTAAGAAGGGGGAAATAGAAAGGAACGCTGAGGGCGGAGGGAGAATTCTTCTCACGGCCGTACAACAGGCCCTATCCCCAGGAGGTCTGTTGCTGAGGTGCTGGGGAGAGATTGTCCTTAGTACCCAGTGCAAAGTCTTCCTCCCACTGGAGTGGTTCTGGCTTTAGAAAACTCAGCCTGCAGCCAACATGCGACACTGCCGCTGGCTGCTACTGCCTTTGGAAACTGCCCCTTTTGCCACCGGGGCCCTCTGTGGCCATCACCAGCCTCTCCATCTGCGTCTCCTGTTGGTAGCTGCTGGCGTTTACCATCCAGTAAAGTGGACTCCATGTTGGCCGTCTTCATCTGTGTTGTCTCATAGGTTGGCCTGAGTCTGCAACGTGATAATCTGCCGTTTTCTCGCTTCTTCCTCATAGCTGTGTCCCAATTATAACTGTTTACAGTTCCCCGGACTGTGTAGTGCACTCCAGAACTTTCTCCACAGGGGACGTGTTGCCCTTGTCACTGTAGCTATTCATCTGTGTGCTACTCCAAAGTGTCAGTGACCCTGCTAATGAGAATGCCCCTTCATAAATATTTTTTTCTTAATTCAAAAATAAAAAAATTTTGTAGAAAATACGAAAAAGAATAAAATAAGAATTACCACCCAGGCTCCACCCCCAGTGCAACCAACCCATAGCCTCATGATTTCCTTAGGATAAGTTTCTAGAATTTTAATTGTTAGGTCAAACAGTATGCAGAATTTGAAATCATTCGCCTCTTAGGTTGTATAAGTTTACTCTCTTACTAGTAACTGAAAACCTCAGTGATGGTATTATCATTTCAGATTTTGTCAATTTTATAGGTAAAGAAAGGAATCTCATTGTTTTTGATTTGTATTTTTAAATTACTAGTGAAGTTGAGCATCTTTTTTATTTACTTATTGGCCATTTGAATATTTTCTTTTGTAAATTGTCTGCTTATGTTTTTCTGCCTTTTTTTCCATAGGTGTTTATTTTTTCCTATTGACTTGTAAGATTTGGGGGTAGGGGTCTGGAATTTAAGAATATTAACACTTCAGTTTCCGTATATACTGCAAATATTTCCACCAGCTTTTTGTCTTTCATTTTATTCATGGTATTTTAAGTTAAAATATCATTCATGGTTAAAGAAAATTTGAACAGCTAAAAATGAAAAATGAAAATGAAAAATGCTGGTTCTATATTTTCTATTTAATAGTGTTAGAAAATACGTAGTTCTTCCTATTTTTGATTTAACAATAGAAAGTTTCTGTTTACTCCTTGATATAAAAGATGCAAATGGGGCCAGCCCTTTTCAGTTCGCCTTTCATTCTACTAACAGTTGAGATTTTTTAAAGTTCTTCTCTTGTTTACCTTTATGATTTGAAATAATGCTCTTGATCCTCTATTTTTTTCCCCCATTATTATTCAACAGCATCTCTTGACTCCTCACTTCATTAAGTAAGAATGTTAGCAGCTGTACCCTTTCCGCTCCACTCCTCTCCTGCCCACCTACACCGGGGGACTCTGAGCCCAGAGCTTTTCCAGAAGCTTCCCTCCCCTCTGTAGTCTACACGGGAGCAGCATTCATCCCCACTGTAGCTCTTTCAGCCTGGCTCATCTCCCAGCCCACTCTCATCTGCTACCTGTCTTCCAGAAAGCCTCCCCCTGTCCTCTCCCTTTCTCTTCTCTGTTACAGGTTTTCCTCCTTGTACCTCTGCCTTTTCATTTAAGTGAGTTCTCAGGAAGAGGAAAGGTAAATGTACCTCGCCTACTATTTTGAGCTGAACCTTCGGTGGTTTTCGATGTGTAGAATTTAAAACATTTTTCTGTAATCAAACCTACAAATGATTTCTTTCAGTTTTTACCCTTGGTGCCATGTTTAAAAAGTCCTTCTCCAATTTAAGATTATGTTTTCTTTTAATACTTATAAGAATTCTTTCTTACATTTAAGTCTTTATTTACAGTATTTATTTTGGTGAGTGAAATAGTTTAGAGATCTTTTGTCCAAATGGCTAGCCAATTGCTCCAGTATCACTTACTAAGTAATCCAAAGTTTAAATACCACCTTTTATTAAATATTAAATTCTTACATACGTTTGTGGCTGTTTCTGAATTTTGTTTCCTTAATCTGTCTCTTATCTACACCAGTGCCAAGCCTTTCATTGTTATTTCAGAATTCATTTTAATATCTTCAGGGTAAGTCTCTTCTCCTGCATCATTGTTCTTCCTCAATATAGTCTTAGCTGATGTGTTCCCTTTTCCCTTGTGCAAGAAGACAATTTGCTGTATTATACATATTTTTCCTCCCCAAAGTGCCAGTGCATAGTTGTATATTCTAAGTTCTTCCAGTTCTTCTATGTGAGCCCCTGCCACAGCATGGCTACTGACAGATGAGTGGTGTGATTCCGAGACCAGAAACTGAACCAGGGCCACCAAAGCAATGAGACTGCTGAACTTTAACCACTAGGCCATCGGTGCTGGCTCTGTATTATATATTTTGAATGAGATTGCAGTGGATTAACCCATCTCTTCGATCTTCAGTATTTTTTTCCAGCTTGGCAGGAGGAGTAGAACTTCTGTGTTACACTAGTTCCCTGTCCCACCCAGGTTTTGTTCTCACTCACTTCCAGGACTAGGATTGAAAAATGCAGGGAAATGCAAATCAAAACTACAGTGAGATGTCACCTCACACCCATCAGAATTGCTATAATTAAAAAGACAAGAAATAACAAGTGCTGGAGAGGATCTGGAGAAAAGGGAACCCTCATATACTGCTGATGGGAATGCAAACTGGTGCAGCCACTATGGAAAACAGTATGGAGATTTCTCAAGAAATTAAAAATAGAACTACCATATGATCCAGCTATTCCACTTCTGGGTATTTATCTAGAGAACATGAAAACACTAATTCGAAAAGATATTTGCATCCCTATGTTCATTGCAACATTATTCACAATGTCCAAGACTGGGAAGCAACCTAAGTGCCCATCAATGGATGAATGGATAAAGAAGATGTGGTATATGTATACAATGGAATACTACTCAGCCATTGAAAAAAGATGAAATTGTGCCATTTACAATAACCTGGATGGACCTTGAGGGTATTATGCTAAGTGAAATAAGTCAGAGAAAGCCAAATGCTGTACAATTTCACTCAACGTAAAAGATAAACACACACAGATATGGAGAACAGATTGGTGGTTATGAGGGAAAAGGAGGTGAGGGGGAGGGCAAAAAGGGAAAAGGGCCCATGTGTACAGCGACTGATAGCAACTAGATATTTGGTGGTGAACACGATGCAGTCTATACAGAAGCTGAAATATGATGTACACCTGAAATTTACATAATATTATAAACCAATGTGACCTCAAATAAAATTTTAAAATGCAGTAAATTGCCAGTAACTCTAATCCTCTCTGATTCTGTGAACATATGTCTTCGCTGACATTTTTGTGTAGTTACCTGGAGCCAAGGAAAAGGGTCACTTAGCCAGATTTCATTATCAACACTGCAGGTGTGCTTCCGCTACCTGGCACCGGCCCGCACCTGGCTGGCGCCTATCTCTGGCAATCTCCCCCAGCCTCCATCACTGCCTCCCTCAGCAATGTATAGCTGGCCCAGAGGCCATTTAGTCAGGCTCTTTGCTCACCCCATCTGCCAGCCTATCCTTGGCCTTCCCTTCCAGGGTGTCAGCACAGAAAGTTCCTGACCTTGAGTACCTCTGTGCTCAGGCAGAGCAATTCAAGAAATACTTATTTAATTATACTTACACAGAAATATTGTAGCATAAAACATGACTCATTCCAGTCAGAAGAATGAGAACTTGTTTTCTGGCAGGAAGGATGCCAGGAGACCTATGCTTTGGAGTCTCTGTGGATGTGGAGCCTGTGTTTGAGGTGGATAGAATTTCAACCATCAGAAACTCATCTTCACTGACTCTTTCTAAACACACTTAGAGCAAAATGAAAAATCTCTACCTAACACATATCTCTATAAGAAGCCAAGGAGAGCAGAGAATCACTTCTACCAATTCTTTTTCTTTTTGCATTTATTGTAGTAATCCCATCCTTCTTTTTGATTCTTCAACAAAAAGTTTAAATGTTAAAAATTAAATGTTTTCTGTAGAAGATACTTTATTGAAACTCTATTCCAGTGCTATCCAACAGAAAAATAAATGCATGCCGCATATAGTTATAAATTTTCTATTAGCTACATTTTTAGAAGTTTTTAAACACCCAGGTGAAATTAATTTTAATGTATTTTATTTAGCTCAGTATATCCAAAGTAATGTATCAGCATGTAGTCAATATAAAAAAATAGAGATACTTTAAATTATCTTTTTCCTTTGAAACCTGGTGTGTATTTTACACTTACAGCACATCTCAGTTTGGGCTAGCCACATTTCAAGTGCTCAATAGCCACATGAGAGATCATCTTAATTCTAAGTTTTGGATTATCTTATTTTGTCCTTGTATTGAAAATAACTATTTCTAGAAGTTCGTAACTAGGGATACTTGTCCAGAATTACTTGGAAACTTTTTCAAAATGCACATTCCTGTCTGTATCCCAATAGATTTACTGAGGTAAAAATCGCTGTGCATGAGCCTGGGCATGTGTGTTTTGAAAAAGGTACATAGGTGATTCGGACAAGTATCTTTAATTAAAAACCACTGAACTAGTCCAGTTTCTTCATTTTACCTGTGACTAATCACGTCTAGTGTCATCAGCTTTCCCACAGAGAGTAACGATACAGGCTTGAGTCTTCCAATGACAAATCTGGTGTCCTTTTTGCTGTACCATGCTTCTCATCATTTCTAAGATATTGGATAAGAAAGCATACTAATGTTGTACGTAGATTTTCAATAACAACAAACAGCATTAGCAACAAAAGTGATTTTAAGATTAATCTTTAGATTGCCAGGAAATTAAATGTGGAATAACGTACTGACCACACATTACCTAAGTACTGTTGTTAATTGAGGTGTCGTTGTGATGGGCATGACTGTGTGGATTTTGTATGTACTTTCATTCTCTTGATGTATTTTAGACATTAGCATTAGTCCATAGCGTTATAGACTGCTATTTTGAACTGCTTTTAAAAATCTATATCAAAATAGCAATCAGGGACCATTGCAATTATTTTAATGTATCTCTGGACATCATGACCTAATATAACAGCTCTTCAGCCTATCCATTTTTCAAAGCATGGAAAACCCACTCGACTCTTAAGTTTTCAGGTTAAAATTTCATATCTGTAAACTAATGACAAGACTGCCAGATATCAACAGGCGGTATGGTTGACTACTCTGTAATTTTATGGGTATTCTTTATAGGGTGAGTCACAGTGGCTTTCTCCTCTTCTTTCACATAGAGCTGACAAGGGCAGCACATGTACTACACTGAAGGATAATAAATCTCAGAAAGGTCATCCAAAGGTCATGCCAGGATTATTCTAGATGAGTTGAACATATGGAGAAAAATGTTTGCTTTTTGACACTAATTTTCTATGAAGCAGCTAAACTTAAAAGATTATCCAGCAGTTTTGTTCAAGGCGAATGCATTTAACAATTAAATATTTTCATAGTTCTTTAATTGACATCCTTATTAAAAATCAGTTTAAGTCTACGGAAATTGCAAGTAATTAACAGGGCCTATTAAGTAAAATAATAGTGTGCAAAGTGCCCTACAAATAACTACTAGAGTTTTAAAACGCATTTTAAAGTTCCAGACTGTTTAAACAGATTTTCAACATAATCAGGATAGTTATATGGCTCCCAGTTGAAAGAGTCTTGAGTTTAAATTATCTAGTCTTTTTAAAGACTGTTTTTCTTTAAAGCACTTTTCAGTTCACAGCAAAATTGAGAGAAAGAGAGAGAGATTTCCCATCTAACCCAACACATGCATAGCCTCCCCCAATCTCAACATCTCCCACCAGAGTGGTACCTTTGTTACAACTGATGAACCTACGTTGACAAAGCGTAATCACCCAAAGTTCAAAGTTGATATTAGGATTCATTCTTGGTGTTGTGCGTCCTATGGGTTTGGATAAATGTTTAATGACATGTGTTCGTCGTTACAGTATCATGTAGAATATTTTCACTGCCCTAAAAATGCTCTGTGCTCTATCTGTCCATTCCCCCCAGTCCCCACTACCCTGCCCCATCCCTGGCAAGCACTCATCTTTTTACTGTCTCGGTAGTTTTGCCTCTAACTCTCTTTTTACAAATGAAAAATTCAGCCTGAGATCCAGAGAGATCGAGGGATTAATACCAGGTCACACGGAGATTCCTTCTGGTCTGCCACTGTCTACATCTGATGTACTTCACTGATTTTTGCTTTTCATTGGTTATGATATGGTGACTTTCTTTTCTTGAAATGTAATAGCATATTAAGGTGTGGTGATTTGTTGTAACAAAATGATTCAAAATATTTTGAGATCTATCTGTTGGACTTACAAATACAATTGAATAAAGACAGTAGCAGCATGACTTCAAAGTGTTTGAAAGTTCCATCTGTATTTCCCTCTGTCTACAATTGGGCATTAAATAGAGAATGATTATTTCTTCAAAAATAGATTTCTAATGACTGAGTACAAGAGCCAAATTTTTAAATATCTTTTGTGGAAAATACTGAAAGTTGGGACCACAGCCCTTTTTTTCCTTTTTAACATGCTTGATCACTTCAGGAAAAAAATCTGCTTTGGACAAGTGTATATAATTGTATATATTATGCACTAGGAAGTATGAGTTGCTCTTAATTGACTTCTAATGTATTAAATAACTGAGAAAAACTATGTATTTTATCAGCAGTTTTAAATTGACCAAATGATAACCAGAAGACTCTATTTATAAAGGTCTGATTTATGCTTGGTATTCAAGATTCTTAATCTAAATAAGAAAAAAATGTGATCTCTCTTTTTACATTCTCCTCCCATCCAGTAGTTTTTTTCCTTTTTATGCTGGACAATGTTTTCATTGTGGAATTAAAACTGATCAACCTGATTCTCAACTCTGTGTGCTATTCAGGCTTCCCCAGTGAGGACCTGCTCCCCGTAAACCTGGGAGTTTGTTAGAAGCTAAGCATGTGCCATTCAAGAATATTAAGGAGAACTAGGCTGAAAGCCAGCAAGAAAACGACAGTTAGTATTTCTGTGGCAATGTTTGTAAACCTGGTCAGGGAATGAGCAGTAGTCTCTAACACAGGTGAGCTGTGGTGGACAAATATGAATAATCATACATTGTCTTAGAAGAATCCTAGATTTATATTTTTATTATGTACTATACTTTGCAATCAAAGGAACCTGTTTACACATATCCTGAAAACTATTACTTGATAACTATATTGTAATTATTTCGTAGTAATTTTTGAAGGTCTGCCAACCAAAAGATTTGTAATAAAATTCCGTCTTATGAAATTAAAGATTAAATTACAAAAATAAAGCTGTTCTGATAAATATTAAAGCGCTGATATGCATACAGCGCATCAAATCTAATTGTTTTTACCAGTTTAGTTTTAAAAGTCTTGTTTTTTTCCTTGAACGAATTACACGAACATCCTTTCCTCTTATTATTAAAAATGATTCCTCAAAATTTTTTACAGCAACTTTGACTTTAGACTGAGGGCTTTTAGATAAGTTTAAGTGGACTTTTCCACTATGTATTTCTGAAATGTTGACCCCTGCACTTTACTGATGTTGTGTATTTCACTTTATAAAGTTAATATAGGGGCTTTTCTATTGTTCCAGGCAAATTTGGTAAAGCTGAAACAATCTCTCATTTGCAAAAAGGGTTAGGTTGTCTCTGAAAATAGCACACAACCCAATGTTATTTATTCTGTTTGCAAAACATAACTAAGATGTAATCATTAGACTATATTCTTTAATCTTGATATTTTAATAGAAGTTCAAGTATTGTTTGCTTTAAACAATAAAGTTAAGTTCAAAAGACAGAATAAATACAAAGCTCTTTAAAAACTCTCAAGAGTCCAGTTGTAATAAGTATTTCAGCCTTTGGATTTTGATAACCTAAGAAGCTTTGTTTTGAGAAGTCATTAACTTGTGCTTTGGCCCAGATCACTCTGTAAGGTCGTAGTGGCTTCAGGCTTCTTATCGCTAACTAGCCTGTCCCCTGGGACAGTTTGTTCAAGAGAGAGCAAGATCTCAGTGTGATTAAATCAAGTCCACAGGGGATTGAGGACACTAAGAAAACACCGGAGTTTAAGAAATCTTCAAACAGAAAAGGGATGAACAGACCCAGATGAGCCCCAAAGAAAAGTGAAATGCTTGGCACACGTGCACATTATGTGAACCTCCATAGAGCTCTTCCAACCCAGGAGTCCAAATCCAGGTTCTCAAGCCTGGGAGAGAGTCAGATTACTGGCACTTGGCTCCAGACAGTTTGTAGAATGGCTCGATGGAATCAAGTAGTAACCTATTGCTCTTGCATTTCATTTACTCCCAAACTTCAGTTTTGTGGATTTTTTTTTTCATTATATTCCTTCCAGCCCCAGTAGTTGGACAGCATTTTCCTAAATGTTATTCAACACCTCTCTAATACCAGAGGCAGTACCAGCCCATCCTGGCATCTAGCCCATGGCGGTACTTCAGGAATACGCCAGCTGCTGAGGTGATGGCCAAATGCCAGTTCATGTAGCCAAGTTGTGGTTTGGATGCATGGACCCCATTCCTTTCTGTAACCCTATCATAATTGCCTGCTTTCTTTCTCCCCCAGCAGAATCTAAACTCCTAGAAGGCTGATGCCTATCTCCTTGTCTCCAGAGCTGAGTCTGCCAGGAGCATGGTGGGTGCACAAAGAAAGTTAGTGAAAGAGCAAATCTAACTATCTAAGAGGTTCTTTGCTAGCCCCCTCAAATCTCTGTTCTCTTTTTAATTCCATTGAGTCCTAGGGCAACTGGATTAAGTAAGGATCAGAGCTGCTAGCTGGGTAGGGCCCTTTGCTGACCCGAACCCCTGAGAAGTCCTAGATATGGTACGTCTGTTGGGCTCAAGGAATCCTTTCAAGCAGCATTCTGACAATCCTTTGGGCACTCAACTCTTGGGTTCCTTAAGAAAGTTCTAGAGTTAGTCCAAGGACTGGGATTACTGTCCAGCAGCAGTGATATTAGCATCTTTCTCTAGCTGTAAATATAGTAATCTTATATTTAAAACAACAAGCGAAACAAACCAAAAAAAAAGAGCCTGTGTGAGACTCTGTTTCTCTGGACAGTCTTACAAAGGCATAAAATTACAACATGCCTAAGTCTTCATTTATGAGAAGGATAAAATTACATGAAAATGGAATTGATATGAAAAATTCAGGAAGGTCATTTAATTAGAGAAAATTTAATAGTGCTTTAGGTTTAACTATCATTGATAGGGGGCCAATCTCAAGACTTCTTCAGGTCTGTGATACAGTAAAACTTCAGCTTTTTGAATTAACTAGGAAACTTGTTTCTAGTTAATGAAATGTTAGAATTATAGAACCATATAAAAACTATAATTTTTTCTGTCAATTATTTTGCAAGTGTTATAGTAATTAGGATTGCGCTAGACAATACCGACTGCATTTTTACAAACATTCCCGTCTTTAGAACTTTCTTTCGTGATTTCTGAGAATGATGTCTATATGTTATTTCTACGTAAGATAGTTCACTATGTTAACTCTTCCCGTCTTTAATATTTTTTTCAGCACTGATTTACTTTAGCAAACACTTTTTTCATAAGAAGTGTACAGGTAAACTTCAACCTTGTGACTAGTCAGCAATTCCAAATCAGTAGAATCTAAATGAATGAAGAGTTTTATACATCCTAGGTTAGTCAAAAAATAGCATTTTCATTTCATGTGGCAATAGTCCATTAATTTGCCTTCCTAATAACTAGTAAATATCTGATGTCTGTAAGAAAGTAAGGTTGAAATGAAAAGCATGTTTTAGTTTGCGCATTTTAAAATGTTTCTACAAAAGAAAAAGAAAAACAACCAAAATTACCTTGCATAGCCATTTTATTTAAATTGGATTTAACATCTGCATTGCCCGAAGATTCGGCTCTTAGAGTCTTCTCCATTCCTTTGCCTAAATGCTACGAGGTGGTGGTTTTGCCGTTTGTATTTTTTCTTAAACTTTCGTACCATATGTGCTTCAAGACACACGGTGAGGATGAAATTTAATACACATCAAACTTCTGTGCAGATTTGGTGAGGCACAGATATTTTGCAGCCTGGCTGCCTTCTGACAGTCTTTAAGGATTGGACTGATAAACTTGCAACTCTGCTTATAGAAGATTGTCCCTACTATTAGATGCTCCGTCTTAAAGGGAAAAAATGCTAACGGTGCTGACAATTGTTTATAAAATACCGTCATAAAGCCATCAGGCTCCAGAGAGTTCTCTGATTAAATTTTGTAATAACCTTAATTTCGCTGACTGAATCACTTCATTAAATTTTCTCCTGGCTTCTGGAGACAGGGTAGGAAGACAGATTAAATTCCAATACTTTATGCTATTCATTAAGCTTGGCAGAGTTGCTTAAAAAGTTTAAATGATAAGATAGATTACGGACTTGGGTTTATCCTCAAATCTTAGCATAGATATTTTCTGTAGATAAGAAGTCATTTTATTTGTGAATGAAATATGGCTTCTGATATAAAAAAATGAATCTTATTCAACTGCTTCAGGCTTAGAAGAGATTTCTGGAATTTAGGGGTTGGGTGAGTAGTTTTGTTCTAAGTACTCTAGTTGAATAAACGTGAGAAGGTTTTCTGAAAAGCTAAAAAACTTTATCTTAAAGTAAATTTCAGAGGATTTTTTTTATTATTATGGAAAACAAGATAGTATCACACTTACCTAAAATTCTCCTTGAATATTTTGTTCCTTTACTATAAAAACAATATCCAGCAGTGGCCATTGAGAGGGGGTGTGTGTGTGTATGTATTTTAATGGAGGGGTATTTGAAGGAAATTCTATGCATGTACTCTAAAAAGAGCAACTCAGGCAACTTTCTCAGCCACTTAGTTTTCCTAATTCTTTGTAGTTTGAGCGTTGCTATTCATGTTGTGTTGGTTGTAGAAGGATTGATAGTATCTAGTACAAATAATGATATTAAAATTTCTGCTGAAGGTTCATTGTAAATATGAAAATATTTTAAGTAGAGAGTGAAAAGCACATGTATACTTTTAAATTTTAGCAATTGCTCAGTGGGCCCATTCATTCACTCATTCATTCATTTTATTCAACAAGCATTTACTGACCCCTGCTGTTTCTAGCACTGTGCTAGATGCTCAGGATGCAAAGATGAGTGGCCTATGGTCCCTCCTCTTAAGGACCACCAGCTTCCAGATGCTTGGTCATTTGGTTTTGTTTTTCTTTCTTTTCATCAACACTTGTCTTCCTGGAGATCTCCTAGGTATTGGGAATATGGCAGTAAAAAGACAGGAATAGTCTCTCCTTTATGGAATTATTCTCCAGCCCAGTAATACAAGTCAGCATGAATCAAATAAAGAAGAACCAATACTGAGCTGAACTTCTCAAATAGAGCAGAACTATCAATCATATTAGTACAGAGACACAATCCTTTGGTGAGAGGCTAATTAATAAATAAAATTAGAGAGTTTTTAAAAAATAGGCTATGTTTTTAGAGCAGTTTTAGATTCACAGCAAAATTGAAAGAACCGTACAGAGATTTCCCATATATCCCATGACCCTACGTATGCGTAGTCTCCCTCATTATCAATATCCCTCACCAGAGTGGTACATTTGTTATAATCAATGAACCTATACTGACGTATTATCACCTAAAATCCATAGTTTAAGGGTAACTCTTGGTGTTGTACATTCTCTGGGTTTGGTCAAATGTATAATGACACATATCTAGTATTATGGTATTTTCACTGAATATTTTCACTGCCCTAAAAATCCTCTGTGCCCCACCTGTCATCCCTCCGTCCACCGACCCCTGGAAATTGTTTATCTTTTGAACGTCTCCATGATTTTGCCTTTTCCAGAATGTCATACAGTTGGAATCAGACGGTATGTAGCCTTTCACATTGGCTTCTTTCACTTAGGAATATGCATTTAAGTTTCCTCCATGTCTTTTCATAGTGTGATAGCTCATTTCTCTTTAGCACTGAATAACATTCCATTGTGTGGATGTGCCACAGTTTATTTATTCACCTCCTGAAGGTCATCTTGGTTGCTTCCACGTTTTGGCAGTTAGGAATAATGCTGTCATAAACATCTGTGTCTAGGTTTTTGTGTGGACATAAGTTTTCAACACCTCTGGGTGAATACCAAGGAGTATGCTTGGATCGTATGGTAAGAGTATGCTTAGTTTTGTAAGTAACTGCCAAACTGTCTTCCAGAGTGGCTGGACCACGTGGCATTCCCATGAGCAATGGATGAGAGTGCCTGTTCCACATCATTAGAGTCTTCAGTGTTGTCAGTGTTCTGGATTCTGATCATTCTATAGTAGGTTGTGGCGGTATCTCATTGTTTTAATTTGCGTTTCCCTGATGACATAAAATGTGGAACATCTTTTCACATGCTTATTTACCATCTGTATATCTTCTTAGATGAGGTGCCTGTTAAGATCTTTAACCCATGTGTTAATTGGGGAGGGTTATTTTTTTCCTTTTTTTTTTCCTGAGGAAGATTATCCTTGACCTAACATCTGTGCCAATCTTCCTCTATTTTTTTGTATGTAGGACACCTCCACAGTGTGGCTGGTGAGCAGAGTAGATCCGTGCCCAGGATCTGAACCTGTGAACCCGGGCCACTGAAGAGGAGTGTATGGAACTTTAACCAGTGGGCCACCAAGCCGGGCCCAGGAGGGTTATTTTTTTAAGAGACTAATTGAAGTTATGGGACCACCAACAGAGATAATGAACTTACATTCTAAAATAGCAGTTTCTAGACTCACGCTTGGGGGATTCTTTACTTAGCATTTGGCTTACTGAGAACTTTAATATTTCAGTAGTATTAAATAGTTATTTAATTAACTTTATTTGAAAAGGGCAAAAGGCAGATGCCAGTTTTAAAATTCAGCTCTGATTCAAATGTTGGCAAGTTTTGCTGTCACATCAGACTTTATTATAAAGGCAAGGATATTAATTAATTGCAGTTACCTCAGTGATGTGTCATTCAGATTTATTCAACTCCACCCACTCTTTAATTAATGCCATTCAAAGAGATTGATCTGGTGAGAGATATACTTAAGTTTTAGGATTAGTTCTAACAGGGGCAGACACTTTGTTTTCATCACTTTATGATCTATAGTACCACTCCTCAAACTGTCTGTGGGGAAGGACCATGTTTGTTTTTTGTTTCATTTCTTATTTCCATCCAGTCACAAACCAATACTTCTATACAATACAATACAAGTGAATTAACAGAAAAATGAAAATTTTAAAAACATACAAAATACAAGACCAAATTAGATTCAGAAGACATACAGTAAGCTATCAGATGGCTTTAAAGTTTCTAAATGCTGCCTTTTACCTTATGTTCGCACGTCTTTTTGGATCCCTAAGCTTTGGCAGTCTCTCTGTTCTATAGCATCAGCATGTGCTTAGCAGTCTATCTATAAACTTCTGTGTGAATAGAGCGTTTCATAGAGAAGAGCTCAACATTATCTTAATAATCTATACCTCACATGTTTGGTATTGATTTGTTTTTAAATCATCTATCTTTTAAAGTAATGCATATGAAACAGTCAGTTTTTACATTCTGAACACTTATTTAGAAATTTTAAACTACCCCTACCCTTCTTAATCTATTACTTTTAAATAGGACTTTTATGTCAGGGGCTCTCCCACACATTATCTCATTTGATCCTCTTGACAGCTCTGTGAGTTTGAACACTTATTATTTCTCCTATTTTACCAATGAGTTAACTGCAATTTACCTGAGATTATATAGCTAATTAGTGGAAGACATGGCTGGAAACTAGAATTCCTGACTCCTGGTTTAGGGCTAAGATTAATCCCCTTCTATCATTGACCTCTATCACTGTTTTAAATAAAATTGCTACCAAGGTCAAAGCACCAGACAGCTAGTTTCTGGCTCTGGATCTTTTTTGGCAATAGTAGTATGATTTTCTTGACGGTGAGAATCATCCTTTAAAAACAAATCCCGTCCTAGCCTCGGCGCTTCTCTAAATCACTTCCTGGAACCACTTGTACTTAGGTGGCGCTTCCTGAGGATAAGCAGGCCTTTCGTTTTATCAAAAGATGAGCCTTTAGAAAGCTACCTGATGAGTGATTTTGAGAATTTTAACCATTGATACTCTAATCAAAAAGTCAAGTCAGATAGTGTCTCTATTCTGCATAGGATTCCTTTCGCTGCGTTTTGAATGCCGTAGGCCTTCCCACCCGTTTTCTATACTGTATCCTGCCTTCTTCTAACCCATGTTAAGTGTTCAATAAATTTGGTGAATAAATTTAGTAGTTTTTAAAAAATTGGTACAGCAAGATTTCTAAGCTTGAATTACATTAGTAGTTTAACTTTGGTCTAAGAGAAGCAGATCATACTAGTTCTCATGTAACACAATTTTGTAATTCTAGAGTAAGTATTCAATAATAATGTGTTACTATAGAATTAAAAAGAATTGCACAAGGCATTCTGTGGTTTACACTTTCTTTAGGAATTCCTTTACTTCACTATTGGCATAAAACTAGCTCTCCCATAAATGAGACCCCTAGTCCAAAATTTGTCAGAGAGAATGATCATCAGAATCAGAATTTACAGAACTTTTTTTTTTCTTTTTTTGCTGAGGAAGATTCGCCCTAAACTAACATTTGTGCCAATCTTCCTCTATTTTTTCTTTTCAGTATGTGGGCTCCTGCACAACATGGCCGCTAACAGAGTGGTGTAGGTCCATGCCGTGGGAACCAAACCCAGGCTGCCAAAGCAGAGCATGCCAAACTTAATCACTAGGCCACCGGGGCTGGCCCGAAAGAACTTTTTTTTAAATGTTATTTTCTCTTAAGCTTTTTATAATGAAAATTTTCTTCAAATATACAAATAGTTGAAAAAGTAGTACAATGAACATCCATATAAATACCTCTTAGATTCAACAATTATTAATATTTTGACAGATTTGCTTTCTCTCTTTCCTTCTCCCTCCCCTTCCCTCTCTATACAGAGACCTTTCTCTGTAGGCCTTGGCTTGCTTTGGTTTAGGTAAAACATTCTTGATAAAAATACCTCTTTGTTCGTGGGTGTACTTCATATTACAGCACATTAGGAGGCAAATGATGTCAGATTGTTCCCTTATTAATGGTGCTATTTAGTCACTTATTTATCATGGTAACTGCCAGATCTCTTTTTTGTAAATGGCAAATGTGGGTGAGTAATACTTTGGTACCATGTAACTATCCTGTTCCCCAACAACCTTTCACCCAAAGGCTTCAGCATCCTGTGGTCCCTGCCAGAATCTATTTTTTCATCTACATGGTGAGCTGGCATTCTTCTGTTAAAGTGAGCATTCCCTCATCAACTGTGGATGGACTATAGTTCCTTCTAAAAAGTCGGGGTAAACGCTTAATTCTTCCCCTTTAATTACCATGTTTGGGGTAGATCTCATAAGTCAAATTTTCCCTTCACTTTTTCAGTGCTACTTTTCCTTCTGACACAACCAAATTGGCTTACCTTATAATTTCCTGCCTCAGACCTAGAATCAGCTATTCCTTCAAGGAGCCCCACTTCCTTTTAGTGCGGGATAGTATTTAGAAATCACGATCTAAGGATTAGGCGTGCTCGTTCTACTTTTCTATCAGTGCTTCTAGGCCCTTCCGGTATACAGAGCAAGGACATATGTTTCTTTCTTTTAATCATGAGTTCATATTGATATTTCTAAATTTAGTATTAACTTTTTTGAAAATATTTGTGTCTATTTTGACAATCTTGGTTCTTATTAATATACTTGCTTATTTCCCTCATATATACATATGTTTAAATTTACAGTATCAATATTATTACCACTAAGAATGGAACTCTGAGGTTTAAGATTTCTTTGCAGTTCTTTTTGTACCCGGGGAGTTTTTTAAAGCACAAATTTCTACACCCCCAAATCTTTTGAATCAGAGTCTTGGGGAGACAGTAATGTCAGCTTGTAGATGTGTGTTTGTCAAATAACAAATCCATGGTCCACTGCCTAGTCAGTCTCAGGGTTGCTGGAATGTCTGAGACGTGTTTTGCCTTAAGTAATATCTCACACTCCCTTTTTTTTTCTCCTAAGGCATTTTTATGATTTGATTATAATTGTTGATAATGGGCACAGAGAGAAAACTGTAAAGAAATGGGAAAAGGACTGACTGGGAAGTAAAAAGAAAGATCAAGAATTTGTAGGGAGGTGGTATACTTTCAATATGTCTGTTCTATAGTTTTTAAAACTTAATAATTTCTCAGTGCACAGAATTTTGGCACCCAGGAACATAGTTTCTTTGCTTTACAGTATTTTCTAAACTAGAAATGAAATACTTTCAAATTATGTGTATGTCAAATATACTTTAATATGTGGTTAAAAGGCAATATAATAAAAAATGACCTCAAAATTGATGCTAAAATCCAACCACTCCTTTGAATTCCCTTTTTCCAGTTTACCGTGGACATCTACTGCTTTGGAGCGACATCAAGATAAAGACATTTAACTTCTTTAGTATTTTAATATAATTTCTAAAATTTTGAATTTAACTCCCTTTAAAGAAGTATCTTGAGGACGATTTAACTGGGAGCAGGTGTAAGTAGGAGAGATCAGTAGAGAACAAAGCGTAATAAAGTATTTGTTCTTTTTCATAAGATGCACCCATCTTCACGTACAATGCTGTGCAGTGTAGGACTTGAGCTTCTACTTTCTTTTTTTTTGAGGAAGATTAGCCCTGAGCTAACTACTTCCAAACTTCCTCTTTTTGCTGAGGAAGACTGGCCCTGAGCTAACATCTGTGCCCATCTTCCTCTACTTTATATGTGGAACGCCTACCACAGCATGGCTTGTGAGGCGGTGCCATGTCCACACCCGGGATCCGAACTGGCGAGCCCTGAGCCGCCAAGAAGCGGAACGCGCGCACTTAACCACTGCGCCACTGGGCCAGCCCCGAGCTTCTACTTCTTGTACATCTCATTTTAGAAGACGTCATTCTACGTAATTCTCCTTTGCTTTTAAGTGATTGATAATTGACAATAGGGTGATTAATACTTAGATTCACTGCATTCTGGTTTTTGCGCTTTTTTCTTTTAATTTGCTAAAGCTGGGGGTTTTGTTTTTTTGATGCTACCTGAAGTTTGCTTCTGCCCTCGAATGAAAAATATTCCTAGCTGTGCCCTGCCTGTGAACTTTCAGCTTAATCCTTTTGTGGTCATTAGTATTGTTTCTCTGAGCCTTCTTTCAACAGTGCTTGTTGTGTCTTCTCTCTGTTTTATCGCTAAATTATACCCAGTGACCTCTTTCGCGATCAACAAACTTTATGGCCTACTGTGATGTAGGGTCTCCTTATGGGAAAAAACCCCAAGTTACTGTATAACTTTTCTAATGGGTCAATTTTCTTGTCAGTAATCTTTAAAACAAGTTTGAGTAGAAGCTTAACAACTTTTGAAAACTTTGTACAAACATCCTGAATACAGGAAATAAGGAAAACCAAGAGACAAAAAAAATATTGCCTAAAATCTCACTACTAGAGACAGCTACTACTTTTAACTTTCCTTCTAGTCATTTCTATGCTTTTTTAAAATATATTTGAGATCATGTGGTATAAACATTATGTATATTTGATATATTTATCCTACTTTTTAATAACTAACATTATATCATAGGGTTTTCCATGAGAATTACTTTTCTTGAACATTTTTATACTTATGTTCTAGCGAGTTGTGTAAGTGAACCGTAATTTTCTTGATTATTCTCATTATAGGCATTCTGTTTGTTTCTAGTGTATTTGCTGTATATGCTGCAATGAACATTTATGCATAATGTCATTTCTGTAGTTAGAATTATCTCCCTAGGAAATATTCCCAGTTCTGAAATTTTGTAGTCAGAAGGAATGAATGTTTTGAAGAATTTTGATACATACAGCCAGATGGTTCTACAAAAAACTCTACCAACATTATACTGTTAGTACTTTCTTTCTCCCCTAGAAAGGGTCCAAGATCTTTGTGACTCTAAAAAAGTTAAGAATCACTGATGTTTATTTATAAAAAGAGATTTTATATTTCTTGAGGTTATCACTGCCTTTTAGCTTTCTAGAAGCCTAGCAACAAGCATAGCCTGAAGTAGATGTGCAAGAAATTTGTTAAAAATATGACCATAGTGAGACGTACATGTGATCAAAACTGAGGATGCCTTCCAGGAATATGACGAATAAGGTGCCTCAGGGAGTGGAAATGGTGGTAACTCTTCTTTAGTGTCAATTTGAAAAACCTTATTTTATTTACTTCATATTTGTCAGTGGCAGACAAATAGAAGATTTTTGAAAACCATTCTATGTTTCTGTGAAATCAGAAAAGCAAACATAGCAGCCCAGTTTAATGGTCTTAGTGCCAAAGTGACAAACTGAAAATAATTTCTATTTTTCTGTGTACAAACAAAGTCACATGAGGTGAGTATATCATCCTAAGGATATCACATTTTCCTGCATCTTGATGTTCACCTAGGCTAGTGGGCCTCGAAGTAAGTTATTACTTACTTTTTGAAGTACTAATTGGATTTTCAGAAGTTTATTTCTATTAAAATAGCCCTTTCTGAAGTATTTTGTTACAAATTCTAATTAACAGCATTGTATTAGCTTGAAAATAAAGGACATTTTTATTGAAATGAAGTTACTGAAATTAACAGTGAGTGTAAGGAATATATTATGTTTTTGCATTAAAAAATTTTTTAAGATATTTGTCAATTTATATAGCTAAAAGTTACGAAAAGGTTGCGGATGCCTCCCTCCCTGGAGAAAGTGAAGTGGCTGAGAGCATAGACTCTGCATTGAGAGACCTAGGGTTTGAGTCCTGCCTCTCCCACCTCCTCAGTGCATGGCTTTCAGCGAGTCAAACTCCATGTCTCAGTTTTCTCCCCTGCAGAGTGAGATAACGATGGTACTTACCCAGCTCAAAAGTTATTGTGAGGATGGGAAGAGATAGCTGTAAGGCACTGGAATAGTGCTTGTTATGTTGTAAGGATTCTTCAGCCTCCTCCTCATCCTGTCATCTTCATCATCATTGTGGTCATCGTCTTGGAAATGAGCATTCAGTGAAACACTTTCAGTGATCAATTGATTTGCCACTGTTTTTTATGTCTTCCTTTTTTCTCATTAAGCCTTTGGAAGCGATGTGCTAACTTTAACAATGCTTTGACTGACACCTTGGCAGGCGATCTTCAGTGTGTGCTGTAGTACCAGCCGCCTCGTTTTCCGTTCACTCATAGATACCAGGATAAATGTGTTGTGTAGCTTTGTTGTACCAGGTGAAAGAAGGAAATCTTTCAAATAGAAAAACAGAAAAACCTTGAATGGGACTTAGGATCATCAGAAGCTTATGGCAAAATAAAACTGAGATATTTGGTTAGACTTAACTGCTCCCAGTACTGTGTGTGTTTTTTGCCAGAATTTCACCTGTAGTTGCAAAGGGATATCAGATTTCACTTGTCCCACTTTGGCAGTATGTGTGACATACTGAGGTTGGTTGGAATGTGTCAGAGCAGCTAAATTCAGCCTGTTTGACTGACTCGCTCCTCTCTGCTAATTCGTAGAGTTGCTTCCTGTTGCTCACCAGCTTCTGTGGCTCCTTCTCCCAAAGTGCCAAAAGGTTTCTTGAAATGAAATGATCAGTCTAATCACTTATCAGGTGTTCTAGAAAGAAGTTAAGTATTACAAATATAGTTATGATACAATTAGAATATTGCTTCTAATTTCTAACAGGTCTGGTTAGCAAGATTGAGAAATGGAACTGGAAAGAAATGGAAAGTTAATTTAAAGTTAACTGGATCATATCTTTAATGTTCTAACGTAAGTATAATCCACTGGGGCCGGCCCCATGGCTGAGTGGTTAAGTTGCGTACTCCGCTTCGGTAGCCCAGGGTTTCCTTTCACCAGTTCAGATCCTGGGCATGGACCTAGCACTGCTCATCAAGCCATGCTGAGGCAGCGTCCCACATACCACAGCCAGAAGGACCTTCAACTAGAGTACACAACTATGGGGGGCTGTGGGGAGAAGAAGGAAAAAAAAAAAAGAGAAAATTGGCAACAGATGTTAGCCCAGGTGCCAGTCTTTAAAAAAAAAAAGTATAAACCATTTACTACATCATAAATCAGACAATAATTAGGAAAACACCCTGTGTTATTCTCTATGATAGTGTCTTGATATATTACTCCTAATCCTTCTCTGAATTTCATAGTGAGCATGTTTACGTATCCTAGAAAACAGACTATAGTAATGGTGGATATATACTCTGAGGGGTTTTTCCCCACTTTTCCTAAATGATGCTTCTTACACCATAGAAGGAAACAAATGGAGCTTGTATGTGGGCAGCACCTCCTGAGAAATGTAGTAAGTTCCTCTGTGACGATGTAGTTATTTTCTGCCATCCTTATGGAGTCGTTATTGGTAAATTTTTGGTTAGAGTAGAATATCTGTGAAGCCATAGTCATGGGCTTGATCATGAATAATTTGGTTTTATTCCATGGCTGGAGCAATACTTTTGGTCACAAAAATGCGAGAATAATCTTGAGTGGGGGTTTGAAGAGCTCAGAATCCACAGCAGTGCATCAGTCAGGAGAGCCAGCTTAACATGGGACAAAACACTTTAGTCCTCACTCACTAGAGAGGCTCACTTAATTCTTTATGTAAAATTAGTTCAAAATGTTTTCCCCCTTATTTCACATGCTGGCAGGGGAAGTCATAGCCTATCACATTGAAGGAGCAAAAAAACCTTTTGACGAGGCAGATCTCGTTAAGAGTGTCAGAACTGGCTATTTCTTTGCCAAAGACAGACTATAATGTGATGAAAAAGCAGAATAAAAAGACATTAGAGTGTATATTAATTGGGCATTTTTAAAGGCCCCTCAAATTAATTTCCATGTAAATTTCTAGAAAGTAGAAGTCATCATCAAGCAGTCTTAAATCAAGTGGCTTAGCCTTGTGGCTAAATTCTCAGGCTGAGGAGTCACACAGACGAGGGTTCAAGTCCTAAATCACTCACTCACTAATTGTGTGACATTGGACATGTTTTTTAGTCTCTCTAATCTTTGTTCCTCAACCATAAAATGTGAGAATAAAATTAAAACACCTGTTGTAGGATTGTTGTTAGGGCTGGAGTATGTAACATACTTAACAGTGTCCAGTTATTTTACTTTTTAAAATCAAACATTTCTTTGCTGTCTCCCCAAGATCCATCTAAAAAAATATAAAGCAGGCTCTCCTTTAGAAATATGGAGCCCAGGAGACATCATGTTTCCTATTAGATAGGTATTATTGTTTTGTATATGGGAGTAGAAATAAGGGAAATAGAAATGTCAGAGAATTTAGGAGAAAAGAAGATCCATAATAGAAACTCTTACTATGTAAAAGGAGTAAGACTAGTAAGACTCTCCTCAACTGGAACTTTTAGGCTTGTTAGGGAAGAAAAAACTAACACAGGATAGTTAGAGAATTATACAAGTATTAAGGAGTAGAAATCCATAAGGGGGAAAATATCTGGAACTAGAACACGGTGGGATTGAATCTTTATAAATGGAGTTGGAGCTGAGCCTGGAAGGAAAGAAGAGGAGATAGACAGGGCAGTGCTATAGCTAACGGTTGATGACATGAACCAAACTCCAGAGGCAGGACTGAGAATGGATTTTTATGATCTCTTGAAGGGGTCTCACTGACTAGAGTAAGGGGGACAGCTTGAGTGAGTAACAGTGGGTGACATTAGAAGGCCAGGGAAAGGATTTTGAATGTGCTATGTTAGAAAAAGATGAGGAGCCTTTCAATTTTTTTTAAAGAAAACCCTAACAATGCACTGTGAGAGCCGTGTTTAACAGAGGTAAGTCTGATTGCAGTGTGTAGAGTAGATTAAATGGGAAGGCTGTTGGAGTGACTCAGGCAGCAGTGGTGAGGGAGTGGATCCCAGAGAAGAGAAAAATGCTTGTGTCTGCATGGATTCCATCTGTCCTGACCAGGCCACTCCCACACTCTCAGGAACTTTCTTCTCGATTACTCCTTCTCTCACGTGTATTTTAGTGCCTCACCCTTGCCTTTCATTTAAAATGATCAGGACTTTCCCATTAAAAACAAAACAAACCCACACTCCTCACTCTACCTCATTTCCTCCATTCCTACCTCTCCATTTCTGTTCTTCCCTTAACAGGCAGACTTTGCGCAAATTTTGTCTATTTTTGCTTATACTATTTCCACAGTTCCTAACCCTATACCTCAACCCATTTCTGGTGGACTCCTGAATCCATTACACCACCAAAACAACTGTCACTAAGTTATCAGTGAACTTCTTTCACCAAAAAATATCCTCATCTTACTTGGCTTCTAAACAGTATTGAACACTGTTGACTGTTCCCTCTGTCTTGGATACACTGTCTTGGTTTTTGGTTTTCTCCCTACATATTGGGCCAGTCCTTTGTCTCCTTGGTAACCTCACCCTGCTCCACCAGTCTTTAAAGAATTGGATTTCTCAAGGCAGGGTCCTTGGCCCTCTCCTCTTCTCACTTTATAATCTCTCCATAAGTAGACTCATTCAGGTCCTTATGTCAGTTATTATCTATGTGAAGATGTCTGCCAAAATTATATTCTCCAGTCCAGACCTCTTCACTGAGATACAAATTCTGTGTTTCCATCTTCTCTTGAATGTTTCAGAGGCACTTCAAATTCTGCATATCCAAAAAGGCATTTGTCATCTTCAATTTCCGTCATTTTCAGTGTTTCCTCTTTTAGTAACTAGCATCCAATTGTACAAGGTGGAAACCTTAAAGCCATCCCTGACACCTCTGCCTCTTTCACTACCCATACCCAGTCCATCACTGAATTTCTCCATTTCCTAATTAACCCTCATCTACTCTGGCTTCTTTCTAGTGTGTTCTCTTACTCCTTGGCCAGTGGGCTATTTTCAAAATGCTCCTTTTCCTTCCAGGAGCAGTTAAGACTATGAACTTGGCCAGCCGCAGTGGCCTAGTCGTTAAGTTTGGTGTGCTCCTTTTTGGCGGCCTGGATTTGGTTCCCAGGGCATGGACTTACATCACTTTATTAGTGGCCATGCTGTGCTGGTGGCCCACATACTAAAAAATAGAGGAAGATTGGCATGGATGTTAGTGCATGCAAATCTTCCTCAGAAACAAAACAAAACAAATAAAACTATGAACTGGCTTTTCACTGCTCTTGTATTAAGACCAAATTCATTACCATGGACACCAGACCCTGCTTGGTCTGGCCACTACCTATCTTCAGCCTTGTCTGAACCAGGTCCCCCCCCACTCGGCACTCCAGCCACGTTTAGTCCTTCTTACTTACTATAGACTTCTTGCTGCAGGGACTTTGTACAACATGTTCTTTACCTAGAATACTCTTCCCTCCTCTCTTTACCTAGTTGGCTTCTCATGCTTCGGATCTCTGCTCAGTAATCCTTAATTCTTAAGGAAGCCTTCCCTAAATTCCTAGATTAGATCAACCCTCTTGAAAGGCTCTTTTACAGCACTGTATTTGTGTGATTATTTGATTATATGTCTGCCCCACTGGACAGAGAGCTCCACAAGAGCGGGGATGTATTTGTTCATCGTTGTATCCCTGTAGCCTGGTCCAGAGTAGCTACTCAAGATGGATTTGTCAACTCATCAGACATTTCAAAGGAACATCTAGGGCAGAACAAGAGGGTCACAGAAAAGCCTCTAGCACTTTAGATAGTAGGATATTTCCATCGGCAGCTGGGTAGGAGATAATTGTGAGGAGTCCTGAGGCCACTCTAGATCTAAGTTCCTGCGGCCTCCGCCAACATTGTGTATCACAGAGCTGGTGAGTAAGTCACGCTGCAGAACTCAGACTAAAATACTTCTCTTGCCTACACCTTCAGGCCTTGGAATTCTCATTAATTTAACAACTTGCCTGCAGTTTTTAGCCATGTTGACCACTCCTTTCTTGAAATTCTCTCCTGCATTGCCTTTTCTGGTATTTTATTTCTAATTTTTTTTTCTTGTCCTTCTGAAAACATCTCGGCTCCTCTTCTCATTCATTTGCTCCTTCAGAGCACTTAGAACAAAATTCAGCTCTCATCTGGCATGCTCCCCTCTTCAAGGCTCCCATATCTAAGAGGATAAAGTCTGAACCTCTTGGCATTTCTTAAGAGGCACTCTGAGGCACCGTCAATATCTTGAACCTCATCTCCTGCCACCTCCCTGTATGTCCCCTGAACTTCTTGCATCAGACTATTTGGAGTTCCCTGAATAGTCCATGTTCTTTTATGCTTTTGTGCCTTTGCCTCAGTCTAGAATGGCTGCCAAGCCACACCCCTGCCTTCCCACATCCTTGCCTACCAACCATTCCCCCATCTACGTGCCAGGGAGTGTGTGCTGTTTCCAAAACATGGATCAAGTCCCTTACAGTCTTCTGAGGCGTCCCTTCCCCAGGCTGCTTCTCCCTTAGAGGTAGGAGCTTTTTCTGTAACAGAGTACTTTAGAGAGTACCTGGCAGCTAGTAGACCTGTAATAAATATTTGAGCAACTGAAAGGACAGTTCTTTTCTCTTTCAATGATGCATATAACTACTACCCTGAATGCATAATAACAGCCTGGCAAACTCAAGTGTCACTGGATGACCATTCCCCCTGAGAGCAGGCCTGTTGATAGTTGAAAATGTCAAAAAGTTTATTACGTAAATAACCTTGATCTATTCTGAATATATTTTTTCTGTCTTGCATAGTTATGTTTCCTTCGCACACCTTCCTAAAATGGATTTCTAGTTATGACATGGTAGTAAAATGTTGTTCCACACTTCTTTAAAATGATATATCTGCCCTGAAAACTTAGAGGTATTTTCTTTCTTGAGGTGACTATTTTTCAGATTTGCAAGAGAAGATTATCTTATTCCAATCAAAATGTATGTATTCTAAAGCCCCACGTTGCAATACTTTTTTTATGAGCCGTTATGAAAGCCAAGCTTCAGGGCAAAGCAAGGAAGCACTAGAGGAAAAAAGCTGTGTTATGCCTTTCCAGCTGCGGAAAGTAGTGACACTTCATGTGGGAGTGCTGTATTCATTCTAGAATTTCTTCTCTAGAGGGATAACAGGACATCGCTTTTTCAGCTTTCAAAAGGGTATTACAAACATTCTCTCCTAACACAAATACCACATTTGATCGCATTCTGCTCTCAGTAGAATGTTTTCCTTAATATCCTAAGAATTATTAATGATTCTGTTGGTGACAAAATTTCTGATAAAGTTTTCTAAGAAGATTTGGAAGTCATTATGTGCTTTCCCTGGGATTGCCAGATGTGAAGGAGAATTAAGAATTAAGCTATCTGTTTGTCCTTGGCTGGTATTAGATTATGAAGTGCGTGATTATATTGCAAACAACAATCAAAAGGACAGGAGTAAAGAAGCACTTCCTTGGATTAAAAAAAAAAAAGTGTTAACGGTGTGGCTCCTGATTGATGTTGGGATTGCTTTTTTAAAATATTTTAAAGATGATCTAGAAAAAAGAGTAAGGGCAGATTCTTAGCTCTTCTAGGTAAGAAAGTAGAGTTGATTGGCACAAGCTGAAAGGAAGTTCTGCAACATTATGTGAGTGGGCAGAGGAGGAGCAGATGGGACCTCATTTGTAATCAATCCAGCTTTTAAGTAGTTCCTCCTTTCTCTACCTGATGAAATACTGTGATTGTTCTTTTGACGGGTCTATTCAGCAGGGTTAATTTTTTTATTTCTTACCCTACTAAGCTATTTGGTTTTTAAATGTGTATTTCCTCTCTCCATGTGCATACATAATATGTATGCATACATAAATTATTCATGTGTTTAAAAATCTTCACAGATTTTATTTTATAATCTGTTAAAGAACGGAAATTCAACCAAGTAAATTTGAAGATCTAATTGGCTTTTATTCAGCGATTCATGAATCAAGCAGCATCCCATCTAGCAAGTAGAGAGGAGCTCCAAGGAGTTGTACAAAATGGAAGGTTTTTATAGGCAGAAAGAGGGTGGGACAAAGAAGTTGAAAAAGTGAATTGTTTCAGCGAGGTCACCTTCTCTTTGGGGGAGGCAGGAGTCTTAGGCAGATTACCTCACTAGTGTAGATCAGGAAATTCTAGACTGATTGGTTTAAGATTCCACTCCTCAGAAAGGCTGAAGTTAGGTTAGATAGTAAGTCTTGGTGGGGCTTAGCATAAGTGACTCCATTTGGGGCCTGTTGTTTCTTTTTAACAAATTTTTCTCTCATTACTTTGCTTTCCTTTTCTTCTTCTCATTCCTTCCCCAATACCTATCTTACTTTTCGACAGGTCATTTTGTAGGAATAATGTGATAGGATATTTATTGTAAAATATTGACAATGTTATAAAAATATTTTGTGTAACTTGTATGCTGTTTTTAGAATGAAAATACCACTTAGGAGTTTTCTTTTTAATTGCTTATCTTCCAAAAATAGAGAGTTAAAATCTACTCACTACATCCTTTTATAATTTCTAAGAGATATATAATCTGTGTTTTACTACCCTTGGGAGATGAGGCTTTTAAATGACATTGATATGCCTTGTATTTATAGCCCTGCCTTGATCTCTGTGCTCTTCACTGAAATGATGGCATAAAATTTGACAAAGATAGCTTTATCACCTTTTGAAATATACTACAAAATGATTTATTGATTATTTTTTTAATACTCATGTTTGATGCATAAAATTCAGTTACAGTCAGCTAAAGATTTAATATTAAATTTATAATAAGAAATATTTTTTAAAGCCTGTAAAGTATGCATATGATTCAGTTTATGAGCTAAGGCATGAATTTTTATTAAAGTCTCTGAAAAATAAAAATTATTTGGATTTCATAAATATGTTTAAGTTTCATGTTTCATAGTCTTCTTAGTTGTCTATGATAATAACTTTGATCTGGGCATTAAACGATCTTACAAATAAAAGGTTTTCGTAAAAAGATAACCAGTTTGTTCATTTCCTATTATAGTCATTAACCCATATTTTGGTCCTTTAATTGCCCATTTCTTTTTGTAATGTATTCCCTCTTGAATATAATCTGATATTTTTCTGACCTGACTTAGAATCTCTGTCTTATTACTGTTTTAAAACAAGGACCAAATTTGGCAGGAAACCATTTGCAAGATAAATTGGCCTAGAGGACTAAGACTAACACCAGCAGATTTACTTTCTCATGTTTAAATAAAGTACTCATTTTCCATGAAGTAACAAATTTCACTTGCAGACATGATTTACCCAAATCTGAAGAAGAGAAGGAACTGAAAAAAGGATTATTCAAATTTTGGATTTGTCAGGAGAGTAATGTTTTTAGTTATCTCATTTGGATTCTCAAAATACTAGCTTAACCCAAGCCAAGCAATGGCATAAAACAGTGAATCCAAAGTCAGTTTCTATTCCAGCAGGGTAAGAACAGATGACCCACAGCTAAGTGTCCCCCATTTTCTCAGTCTGTAAAGAAACACACACTGTCTACTCGGTGCTGGGACACACAGATTATCCTTAAAGAGCCCTCAGTCTGATTGGGGAGAAACATGGAAACAGACACTGAGGGAATGCAGGAATGCAGTGCATTGACGTGGGTTTTAAAAAGTAAATTTTATGATAAGTTTAACCAGTTCAATCACTTACTTTAGTTTGGTTAAACTAAATTTTGTTTTAAATTGTACTATATACTTCTGAGGAAATGGAGTGGATGTTATTACCCATGCTTACTAACACATGGTGAAAACCATTTTTAAACTATACCTAATCACTAGAATAATCTAGAATGCAAATAGATCAAACTTAAAAAATTAGAATATTTTTATATTTCAGAAGTTTTCTTTTTGGTATTGCCTTTTATCTCTGAAACACTTTTCAGACAAGTTAATCTGGTGGGAAGAAACCTCTTTAACCCTTATTTGGTTTCTTAGATGATTTTAAATGTTTAGAAAGGATCAGAGTTTTCCACTCTAAGCATCCAGATTTCATCATTTACCTGCAGGAAAAAGCCTTGAGTGGATTAGAAACAGCTGGGATGACAGTACATGCCTTGTGCTAAAAAAGGGAATTCACAGCCTCCAGAGGGAGTGGACCCAAAAGGATGCTTGGACCAGGATAAACTGAGAGCTCATTCTAGGCATCAGAAAATGTAGGTAATTTTAGATAACCTTCATGAGGCTATCTTCAATAACTCAAATAGTTGATTTCCCAAAAATAGTTGATATTTTTCTACTGAGTATATAGTATTTTAAATACTTTAAGTTTTCCATTATTTAAGTCAGGTAAATCACAAACTTATCTTGTCTCATCCTAGTGATGGGTAAGAAATTGTGTTTAAACTGGGAGAAGTAGAACCCAAGACTTAAAATTTGTCATATCTAGATATTCTGTAGTTGACCATGATTATTCTACAAGATACACAGAAATCTTCAGAAAATTATTGTGTCAATGCAGATGGATACTTCTCTTAAGAATACCTTATGATATGCATGAAAATCCGAATCTGCAAGTACTAACTAACCAGCCCTAGTGGTCTAGTGGTTAAGATTCGCCACTCTCACCACCCTGACCTGGGTTCATTTTCTGGTCAGGGAACCACACCATCTGTCGGTTGTCATACTGTGGTAGCTGCGTGTTGCTATGATGCTGAAAGCTGTGCCACCGGTATTTCAAATACCAGCAGGGTCACCTGTGTTAGACAGAGGGGTTTCAGCAGAGCTTCCAGACTAAGATAGACTAGGAAGGACCTGGCCACCCACTCCTGAAAATATTTGGCCATGAAACGGAGCATTGTCTGATATAGTGCCAGAAGATGAGAAGATAGTGCAAAAAAAAGACCGGGCAGGGTTTTGCTCTGCTGTACACAGGGTTACCAGGAGTCGGAATCGACGCCACGGCACTAACAGCAAAGTTTCACAACTATGAGATTTTTTGAGAGGCTCTTCTGTAATGGAACTCTCCCTTTTATTAACATGACTAAATCTTCAAAAGTATGACATAGCCAATTTTTTAGGAAGATACTAATTTCAGTATTATTCATAATAGCACAGGATAGATCTGTGTTGTCTACTGTATTTTATATTTTGCTTATTTGTTAAGTAGGACTGGCATTTAATTGACTCAAAACGCTCCCTCATGAGCCTGGTAAGATCTTTGCAGCAGGTGGTTAAAACTGCAGCACTAACTCGCCCTTTTGTAACTGTGGCTGCCACCGTGGATCATAAGTTTTGAGAGAAAAGAAAAGGAATGATCATTAGCTATCTTGCAATAGGCAGCTCTCCATATTCCAGGGTCTCAGTGTGTCTCATTTCATAGAGTAAGTTTGGATCAAACTGGCTTAGTGTATAGTACTTAACCCTGGACTAGTGGTTACCCTGCCAGTCTACTTTATCGTACTAGAGTAGCTGATCGGGATCTCTTTTGGTAAGCAGTTACTGGGATGTCAGTCAGCCATGCTGTTTTCTCCATTTTGTTACCTTTTGGTTTATATCCTGGCCTGTTACTTAGGAGAATAAAAATGAAGAATAGGAATCCCTCTTACATGAGTCTGTTTCGTTCAGCAGAAATTTTTGTATCAAAATGTAATACTTTTACTTACTGATAAGCCACACCCTTCTCCATTTTCAGTTCTGCCCCAGTTACTAACAAGAGGGGTTGCTATTGGCCTTAAATCTCTTCCTGGTATATGGCTCTTAAAATGTACTTGGATTAGGGTGCTTTTCCGTAAGGGAGGACATCCTAGATATTCAAGGACTAGTAAAGTCTCTGTTTAATCTTGGGTTTATCCATTTTAAGCCCTGACTAAGCACAGACAAATTACTTGACCCCTACCCTCCCTCTCATGCCCAACAGGGCAACTGATTCCCAATGCAATCAACTCTCAGTCCTCTGAAAGGAGCAAGACTGGATGGTCTTCAGACATTTTTCAGCAGAAAATGTCAGCAGGGGACAGATTAGCTTAGAATCCAGTTCTAGCTAACCACAGAGAAACAAGGGTACTAAGGCTGGAGTACCCCACACTCCCACCCACATCCTGCCACATGTTGGTGAGAGCTTGGGGACGCCCAGCCTGCAAACACACCCTGTTTCTTCTGAACTTTGGCAGTTCTTTATTTTTACCACCTCCCTCCCTGTTCTCTTTGCCCCTGTTTCTTCTGCTCCTTCTGGGTGAGCAAGTACAGCCAGAGAAAAAAAGCTGATGTGATTTTTCTACTCAAAGGTGTTTTTTATCAAGAGGGTTTTTAAATCATAGAATTAAATTTGACTTGTTCTGTTTTTAAGTTCTGTGGCTCAGACAGAATGATAACCAAATAGTGTGCATATTGTTAGCAGTGGCCACTTCCGAGAGCTATATTGTAATTTCTCAAGAGAGCATGTGACTGCAGAAGCTCATCATTAAGAGCTTAGTTTTTTAGGGTTCACCTATAATTACAAATCCGAACAAGCCTATATTACTTTCATTTGCTTTCCAGACCGTTTTTGCAAATCCATTCGTATTCATATAATTTCTACTGAGGCATGGCCATGTTAGAAAAATATCACACTTAAGTAGGATTTGGAGGTGAGGGGGGAGCTTTGTAAGGTGTAAGGTGAATAGTCGGACTTGATTTCTGATAATCTCGTATTTCCGTCTGGTGATAAGTGATTATATTTGTCAGTACGTTTCCACTTTTATGAATAGACTGATCTGAGAAGATTATCCAGCTATTCTCTTTTCCATTTGTATGAACAGCGATTCATGGACTTTGACTATACAGTAAGTCAGCTGGTGCTTATGAAGGTATTAGAGTACCAGTGAGTCACAAAGGCGTCTACTGATTCTTATTCACTCTCAGGAGGAAGGAGAATATAGTTTTCCTTCTTGAGGGAGTTGAGTATTGCACTGCTTTATAACCATTCTTTGAATCATGTAACATTAAGATTTGACATGATTATTCTTAATTGACTTCAGGTTAGACAGACAATTCTCATATTTGGTTTTGCCTTCAGATTTAATGACATACAGGCATTGAGAAATGAGCAAATTCAATTTTTCTGGTGACTGTTATATAGCATTATTAAGAGTGCAATACTGTGCAGAGAATATAAAATTATGTCCCATTCACTTGCTGAATTCATAAAATATTGCCAGAAAGGTGCTATCTGATCCAAACCCCTCTTTCCCACTCCGTATTCTCCATTGTCTTTCCCTTGTCTTCTCAGTCTCGCTCCTAACCAAAGCAGAAATTTTAGGGTTCATTTATTTCTCAATAAATATTTATTAAAGAATCACATGCTAGGATAAGCATCGGCAATGCAATGGTGCATATGATAGATATGACCCCTATCCTTTCACAGAACTTACAGTCTAGTGCAGGGGTTGGGGGACCAAGTCCATCCACCACCTGTCTTTGTAAGTAAAGTGTTACTGGAACACAGCCACACCCATTCATTTACATATTGTCTGTGGCTGCTTTTGCACTATGATGGCAGACTTAAATAATTGGCAGCAGAGACCCTATGGTCTGCAAAGCCTAAAATGTTTACTACTGGACCCTTTATAGGAAAAGTTAACCAACCCCTGCTCTGGTGGGTGTGATGGAGGTGCAGGCTGGAGCCTGAAAAGTCTTATCAACCTTGTTAAGCAGTGTAAATTCTCCTGAGGGGAGTGGGCCAGCAGTGGAATGTTGTAAGCAAGGCAAGTGACGTGTTCATATTTGAATTTCAGAAAAGTCACTATGGCTGCTATGTAGAAAAAACAATGAAGAGGTGAGGGTAATGAACTAAGGCAATGGCAATGAGGGTAATGGAGAGAAGTCGCCAAATTCAGGAGCTACACAGGTGTTAGAATTGACAAGAATTAGTGATTGATTGGATGTCAGTAGGGTAGATAAAAGAGAGCAAGAAATGCAGGATGAAATGCAGGTTTTGGACTTGATCAGTTGAGTGGATGATGGTTCCAGTCCCTGAAGTAGGGGAAAGACAGTAGTCGAAACAGGTTTGTGATGTGGGGCAAATTATAAATTCAGTTTGGGGTATCTTAAATTTAGGTACCAGAGACATATAAGTAGAAATGTTCAGGAAGCAGTTGACTATAAAGTCCGGAGATCAGAAGTTGATGGGGGCTGAGGAAATGGATGTAGGTATAGTCAATATAAATCTGATCACCTCGCTTGGAAGAGAATGAAATAACTCACAATGAGGGGAAGAATGACAGGTAGACTTCTAATGGAACTATAAACACTAACAAAGATTAGACAAAGAAAAGATCAGAACAATGTTTGGAGAAGATAAGCACTAAGTTTGAATCTATTAAATATTCTCTTGTTGAGGAGGGTAAATTTCAGAAATATTTAAATTTGTAATTTTTCCCTCAGCATTGGCCAAACTACACCATACCATGTATTTCACAATTTGGATATCTTGATTTCGTGTACCATCATATTTCACATTCTTCCAATATGCAATTTTCCCTCTGTGGAATATTAGGTAATCTAATGGATGCTATGGTTATGCATGTTGACGTCTGATGACCTGTTCAATCTACATTTCTATATTTAGTGACATTTCCTTCTCCTCACTTTTTACCTTCCTGGTTACTGATGCACTGGAGCCTTGATGTGAAAAATTGAAGTTGGTGAGAATGTCTTTCTCCTTTTTGTGTTATACTTGGTTCAACATCAACTTGGGTCCAATATCTTAGACTTTTATAGTGATTTCTCTATTTTAATTTGCTTACAACACTGCCATAAGTGAGTATAGTTTTGGAAAAAGCCAGAAGATAAATTGGAGAAATGGATATTTTTCTATCATTAGAATCACCCCTCAACTTTGGTGCCTACCTCTCCATTAGAGTCATGCTTGGCTTCCTCTCCTTTGGATGAGTTAATTCCCACGAGAATCTTAAGGACTTCATGAATATAAGATTTCTGGCAACACTACCTCCTACCCATTTACCTCTGACTCTTAGTAGGGCTCACAGATTAGGCTCCAGCTAAGTCCCTGCTGCTCAGTTGTGTGATGATCAGAAGCCTGATCCAGAAGCCTTATGTACCTGTAACACATGCCTGAAGACAGGCATCACATTTATATAATCAGGCTGAGAGTTGCATTTTATATTTAGTTTTGTGTTATAGGAGGAGAATTGAGAAAATTCTTTGAAATGGACCAAAAAGATTACTGGGTATAGTCTGACTCAGCTTTCTAGGTTATCTCACCGTTTCATTATCTTTGAGCTATTTTACAGTCCTGTAAATGACAGAAACCTGATAGTAATGCAAAAGATTCTTGTCCATGGGAATTGTGTACAATGGAGTGCAATTGGTTATTGCCTTCTGGATATTGACCAGTTGTACCAGTTTTGCGTCTATTTGTAACTTCTTTGCAATATTCTTGATGTTTCTATATTTGTCTGTTCTTTGGATTCACCTTTGAACCAGTTGCAACATCTTACAGTTCTCTTTTTAATTAATAAGTCAATTAAAATCTATGTCCCACATTCAAAAACAATTGTTATATATACACATGTATGTTTATACATGCATATACCATCTGTAGAAAGATCCACCAGACAGTGCTGGCTACGATTGCCTCTACAGAAGGGAAGGCAGAAAACTTGCTTTTCACTCTCTGCCCTTTGGATACTTTGAATTTGGTATCACATGCTTATATTTACCTGAAAACTTGATAAATTTTTAAAATTCCTTTTTGAACTCTCTAAAATCAATCGTTAGCTATCCCTTACCAAAACGTCAACATCAACTAAATTCACATTTGCATTAACTGACTTTCTGAAGAGATCTTTGTCGCTAAACTGCCAGTAGATAGCAACCTACGCATCAGCATCAGCCCTAGAATCTTACTTCTGTACCCTTTAAAACAAAGTTTTTAACTTTACTGTTCAAGACCGTTCTAACGCTGTAGAAACATTTTGGTTAGATGGTACTAATTGTATTATGAATCTATTAAGGAATCCCATAATCTTAGTGTGGAGTGAAGGGGCAGACCAGTTAGCCTATTTTGCACTTGTTCAAAGCTCGCCTTGCCTCTTCCCCAGCTGTGTATACTCTGTAATCCCCGTGTCTAATTATAGCTCGCAGCTCTCCCTTTAAGTTAGTAGTTCTCAAGCTTGGGTGCATATTAAAATCACCTGGGGAACTTTTAAAACTCTGAATGCCCAAAGCAATTAAATCACAGAGGCTGGGGGTGGAACACAGAGAGCAGTATTTTTCAAAGACACCGAGGTGATTGATGTTAATGCTGAGAAACAGTGCTTTGTGCAAAGAATGGTACTGGTTTAGCAAAAACTTGACAGAAAATACCTCAGAAGCAAAAGCACTCGGGATTTCTCACTGAAAGGTCTGCATTGGTGATGAGGAGGATCTAAACAGAGTAGGGAGGCCGCCCTCGCAGAGTATCCTTACATGCAAAAGCTGCTTTTACCTGGGCTGCCTTTGGAGTGGGGCAAAGTAGGTATTGGGTGTGGTTTAAAACCCAAACTGACTTGGTTACAGTTATTAGAGCTTTTTTTATAGTTCTGAATTCAGCTGAACTCTCGCTAAATAGAAAATACCAAATTGGAACTGAATGTGTATCCCTGCCTTGTTCCTCTGCCTTAGGGGCACGAAGCCAGCCTAATGACGAGTGACATCTAACACCACTCCCACCGTGTGGCTGTATTACTGACAAAAAGTTATGTGTATCGTATGCCAGACAACTGGGAAAACTACATACTGTACCACATGACCTATTAAGTGTCTGATTTTGTTATAGGTCTTAGAAGCTCATTGCTCTAACCCATAACAATGTGCTTTGTTAAGAGGTCTTTGCTAGAGAGTTAGGTTTAGAAGGGGAGAAGTAAAAAATGCATCCATTTGTTTATTTTGGAATGGTAAGGCAAGAGAATAGTCTATTTCTTGGTACGTCCTCCCTCCTCCCTGGCTAAAGATGTCTTCTAATGGGAAGTCCTGGTTAATGGCCTGCTTCTGTTTCACATTTTAAACCATTTTATTGTTGCCTCAGCCTTTTTGTAGACATGAAAATTGGTATCATAAACTGCTGTGGTTTGCCTTCATGTACTCATTGTATATCCCCTCCCTTTTGTATAGGAAGAGAGAGATGTCAATAACCCCATGCCTAACCGAGGAGGCAATGGATTAGCTCCTGGGGATGACAGATTCAAACCTGTGGTACCATGGCCTCATGTTGAAGGAGTAGAAGTGGACTTAGAGTCTATTAGAAGAAAAAACAAGGCCAAAAATGAACAAGAGCGCCATGCTGGAGGAGATAACCAGAAAGACATAATACAGAGGCAGTATCTCACATTTAAGCCTCAGACATTCACCTACCGTGATCCTGTGCTACGCCCAGGGATCCTCGGTAACTTTGAACCCAAAGAACCCGAGCCTCATGGAGTGGTTGGTGGCCCTGGAGAGAAAGCCAAGCCATTGGTTTTGGGACCAGAATTCAAACATGCAGTTCAAGCCAGCATTAAAGAGTTTGGATTTAACATGGTGGCAAGTGACATGATCTCACTGGACCGCAGCGTCAATGACTTACGACAAGAAGAGTAAGCACACATCCTCTTTCTAAAATTGGGGCAACTATTGTTTTGATAGATATTTAGTTAGGGTGTTAGAATGGAGAAAATATTTATGCCTTTATTTCAAGGAAATAAGAGGGTCTTTGGTCCACAAAATGGCCAGAAGGAAGAGATCTCTCCATTTATGCCATTATATTGAGGGTATGACTTAGAAAATTCTGGGGTCATTTACATCAGTGCTGCTTAAAATGTGGTCCCCAGACTGTCACCAGTCTGAATTTTTTGTTACCAGTCCACAATGAGAAAATGAGCTTGTACCATTATGTAAATCAACTAGTATTAAATACTTTGTTTAGTTCACCTGACAATTTTTTAATAACAAAACTTTCTTGAAGTATTTCTTTTCATCCTGGATGAAGCTCCTTAGCTTGTTGTGGAACAATAACTAAGAGTAACACTGCTCTAGATGTCTCATTTAATTAACTAGGTATTTATGTTTTCTTTAATTTTTTTCCTCAGTCCTGAAACTGGAAATGGAAACTCCTGACTATATGCAAAAGGAGCACTTAGACAGATAAAACTATGGCCTAAACTTTCAAGTTCTTTTTCACGTAGTTTGATTTAAACTAAAGGATTTCCAACTCTTAACTTTTGGTAGACGGTGATTATTGAATGAACTCAAAGCTTTTCTCTTCCAGTTTATTCAATAACCGGTTCTACTCCTGTAGGATCTAAATAGTTTCCAATAATGTGGATGCAGATTTAATTCACTGCTACCAGAAAACTCTCAAAATGTATTCATGATGATGTGTTATTAACATAATCTTCATTTTAAAAGGTTAACACAGCACACGCACGCACACCACTGCCCCCACAACACACAGAGCAGCATTTTTTATGACCACTAAGTAAAATTGCGTGCCTAATATAGTGTTACTCAATAGAGTTTGGAATTCATATATTTGTTGGTAAGAGTGAGAGAGAGTAAATGAAATATACAAAGAAAGTAGAAGGGGTAGAAGCATAGAACTATGATGTGAGAGACAACCTTTCATACAGAGAAGCGTTGGAGCATCTCAAGGGACTATGAAGGAAGCAGCTTGGAGCAATTTATTCCTAATCAAAGCAGAGACTTGCCTAGTCATAGGGTTGCCAAGTTTAGCAAATAAAAATAGAGGATGCTCAGTTAAATTTGAATTTCAGATAAGCAACGGAAAACATTAAGTATGTCTCAAATTGTGTACAGGACATACTTATGCTTTTAAAGAAATTGCTGTTTATCTGAAATCCAAATATAACTGGGCGTCCTGTATGTCTGGCACCTCTTCTAAGACAGGGGGTAAGGGTGGTTGTTACAGAACTAGGACTGCCATGCAAGTACCCTTTAGGACCCCTAACAGGATCTACAGCCCCTTATCTGGAGTCTATCTCAGTCATCTAAAATATAGCACTTAATCAAACCACTCCTCTCTGTTACAGAAGGTTCTTTCAGAACCTATTGATGGCGTTCTCACCACTGTAACAGGAAAAAGGGAAAGGAAGGGCAGAGTCTAACATTTGTTGACTTTCTACTACATGTCAGGACTTACTGTAAGTTATCCTTTCTAATTCTCACAGCCAAACTATGAGAGAGTACTTACCTGTGTATGTACAGTCTGAGGCTTAGTGTTGTGTGTATGTATCCAGCGATATGACAGAGCTGTGACTCAACCCAAGGTGGTTTGGTGTCAAAGCCCCTTCTCTTTCCACCACACCCCACCTCAAAGTATGTCTCTTCCCAGACAATGTGCTTCAGTGCAGTGTTACCATCAGAGGGTGAGCTTAGTGTAGAAACTGAGATTTACCACATGAAATATTTATAAAAGATACGCCATTTAAAATACCAATATAAATCCAGCTCACTTTTCGATATAAGATATATGCTATGAAAATCAAATGACATGCAAGACGGAGCAGTGCACAGGACTAGAGTCATCCTCTGTGCCTCCCTCTCCTTCAGCCCTCGCTGTATTCTATCTGCAAGGCCTCTTGTTTCTACCACCAAAACATGTCTCAGATTATTTCCGAGAGCCATTCTTTCATCTCCACTGCAACCACCCAGGCCCAAGTCACCATCATCTGTCTTGGAATCCTGCAAGAGCCTCCTTCCTGGTCTGTTTATTTCTACTCTTGCCTCCTACCTTATTTACACAGAAGCCAGTATGGTGTTTGAGCCAAACAAATCTAGCCTATCTAAAACCATTCTTGGGGCTGGCCCGGTGGCGTAGTGGTTAAGTTCATGCACTTCCCTTTGGCAGCTCAGGGTTCACGGTTTTGGATTCCAGGTGTGGACCTGCACACCGCTCGTCAAGCCATGCTGTGGCAGCATCCTACGTACAAAAAAACAGAGGAAGATTGGCAAACAGATTTTAGCTCAGGGGCAGTCTTCCTCACCAAAGTAAATAAATAAATAAAACCATTCTTTGCCTTCCCAATGCACTTAAAGTAAAATTCAATACAATAAAATTCGAACTCCTAACTAGCAGCAGCCCTGTGCCGCGACCCTGCCCTGCCCGCCCAGCCTCCTCTCGCTACTATGCTGTGCTCAGTGCTCTAGCTGTGTCGGCCTTTTCTTGGTTCCTTTGCACAGTCTCCTCCCTCCTCTTTGAATGCTTCTTCCCTTCCTCTTATTGGCTGGCTCTTTCCCATCCTTTAGGTCTCAGTCAAACCTCTCTAACCATGCTAATTTGGTAATGCCCTGCTTTATTTTGTATTACTGCCCTCGGGCCATTTTGTTGATAGTATTTATCAAATTTTATAATTAGATAGTGGTTTATTTAGGTGTTTATTGACTGTCTTTTTTATTAGATGATAAGGTTTTGAAAGCAAGGAATATGTCTATTTTCTTCACCAGTAACTGACACCTAGGAGCTTGGTAGTATCTAGTTGGTAAATATCTGTTGAGAGAATGAGTGAATGAATGAATGAAGTCTGTCAGTGTTCAAATCTTGACTCCATCACTAGATATGAGATTTTAGACCAGTTACTTATCCTCTCTAACCCTCAGTTATCCAATCCTTAGAATGGTTCTAACAATATCTATCTCTCAGGATTGGCATCATAATTAAGTGACTTAACAGATTAAAAGTCTTTTATCCCGGGCCTTTGGTTCGAAACTTAAATATTATTGGCTGTTTTTATTGCTGTCACATTTTTTTCAGGTCACATACCTTCTTGTCAAATTTGAATGTTTTCAGTTACATTTTAACTTTGGTGTCCTCTTCTGCTTTTCAGAAAATGTAAATGTCACACACTGCCTTATCTCCATCATCTTGCTTGTATTTGCACCTTCCATGATGGCAAACTCTGCATCTCTCCTTTGATCATTTTAGACACACCAATTGCCCTCTGAAACTTCTTGCTCTTCTACAATTTTCTTCCTTCCTCCCTCCCTCCCTCCTGTCCTTCCTTTCTTCATTGCATCCTTCCTTCCTTCTTTTCTTTCCTCTTATCCTCCTTCCTTCTTCCATGCTTTGCATAGGCTACTCATTCCTCATATTCTTTCCTCTTCCATAACTGGAACAGCACCTAGAAATAGGATTGCTGCATGTTTCTGCGTATCATTCCTGTAAGTATTGTGTCTCCAATCAAATCAAAGGATCCGAGGCTATCTTAGCAAGTGCTCCTAAGCCCTTTTTTTTTTTTTTGCTGAGGAAGATTAGGCCTGAGCTAACATTTGTTGCCAATCTTCCTCATTTTTTCCCCCCTACTTGAGAAAGATTAGTCTTGGGCTAACAACTGTGTCAATCTCCCTCCACTTTATGTGGGATGCCACCACAGCATGGCTTGATGAGTGGTATGTAGGTCTGTGCCTGGTACCTGAACCTGCAAACCCTGGGCTGCTGAAGCAGAGTGCATGAACTTAACCACTATACCACTGGGCTGGCCTCTCTTGTTTTTTTTTTTTTTTTGAAGTCTCTATTTCATTTATTTCCACTCTGATTTTTATTGTTTCCTTCCTTCTACTGATTTGGGGCTTCGTTTGTTCTTTTTCTAGTTCCTTTAGGTGTATTTTTAGATTGTCTATTCGAGATTTCTCTTGTTTTTAAGTAGGCCTGTATTGCTGTAAACTTCCCTCTCAGTACCACTGTTACCAAATTTTGGTATGTTGTATTTTCATTTTCATTTGTTTCCAGGTATTTTTTGATTTCTCCCTTGATTTTTTTGTTGACCCAGTAGTTGTCCAGTAGCATTTTGTTTAATCTCCACATATTTGTGGCTTTTCCAGTTTTCTTTTTGTAGGTGGTTTCTAATGTCATACTGTTGTGGTCAGAAAAGATGCTTGGTATTATTTCAATCTTCTTAAATTTATTGGGACTTATTTTGTGGCCTAACATGTGATCTATCCTGGAGAATGTTCCATGTGCATTCAAAAAGAATGTGTAGTCTGGATGGAATGTTCTGTATATATCTACTAAGCCCAGATGGACTTATGTGTCATTTAAGGCCAATGATTCCTTATTCATCTTCTGTTTGGATGATCTGTCCATTGTAAGTGGAGTGTTAAAGTCGCCTGTTACTATTGTGTTACTGTCAAATTTTTCTTTTTATGTCTGTTTATAATTGTTTATGTATTTAAGTGCTCCTATGTTGGGTTCATAGATATTTACAAGTCTTATGTCCTCTTGTTGGATTGTTCCCTTTATCATTATGTAATGCCCTTCTTTGTCACTTATTACAGTTTTTGTTTTAAAGTCTATTTTGTTGGACATAAGTATTGCTACCCCAGCTTTCTTTTCATTTCCATTTGCATGGAGTGTCCTTTCCCATCCCTTCACTTTCAGTTTGTGAGTGTCTTTAGGTCTGAGGTGTGTCTCTTGTATGTAGCATATATATGCATCTTGTTTTTTTATCCATTCAGCCACCCTATGTCTTTTGATTGGAGCATTTAGTCCATTGACATTTAAAGTAACTATTGATAAGCAATGTATTTATTGCCATTTCGTGACTTTTTTTCTGGATTTTTTTTTTTAGTTCTCATCTGTCCCTTTCTTCTTCTCTTGCTCTCTTTTCTTATGATTTGATGGCTTTTTTTTAGTGTTATGATTGGGTTCCTTTCTCTTAATTTTTTGTGTATTTATTGTAGGCTTTTGATTTGTGATTACCATTTATAAAAACCTATGTAAATAGCAGTCTATATTAAATTGATGGTCTCTTAAGTTTGACCTCTTACTAAAAGCCCTACTCTTTTACCCTACCTGTCCCCCACGTTTTAGGTTTTTGATATCATATTTTACCTCTTTTTTGTGTGTGTACCCCTTAACTTCTTGTCGTGGAAATACATAATTTTAGTACTTTTGTCTTTTGACCTTCCTACCAGCTTCATAGGTGGTTGATCACTACCTTTCCTGTATAATTGCCTTTAACAGTGATATTTTTTCTTTTATAATATTCTCATTCCTATTTGTGGTCTTTTCTTTTCCACTTACATAAGCTTTAACATTTCTTGTAAGGCCAGTTTAGTAGTGATGTACTCCTTTAGTTTTTGCTTGTCTGGAGAAGTCTTTATCTCTCCTTCCATTCTGAATGATAGCCTTGCCGGGTAGAGTATTCTTGGCTGTAGTTTTGTTTTCCTTTCAGCACTTTGAATATATGGTGCCACTCCCTTCTGGCCTGTAAGGTTTCTGCTGAGAAGTCAGCTGATAGCCTTATGGGGTTTCCTTCATATGTAACTTGTTGCTTTTCTGTGGTTGTGGCTTTTAGGATTCTCTCTTTAATTCTTGACATTTTAATTATAATATGTCTGAGTGGGGCCTCTTTAGTACTCTCTGTGCTTCCTGTACCTGAATGTCTGTTTCCTTCCCCAGGTTAGGGAAATTTTAAGCTATTATTTCATCAAATATGTTCTCTGCCCCTTTGTCTCTCTCTTCTCCTTCTGGGTCACCTATAATATAGATGTTAGTGTGCTTGATGTTGTCCTAGATGTCCCTTAGATTGTCTTCATTCTTTTTAGTTTTTTTCTTTTTTCTGTTGACCTTGGATGATTGCCTCTCCTCTTTGATCCAGCTCACTGATCTAGTCCTCTGCGTCATCTAGTCTGCTGTTGATTTTCTCTAGTGAATTTTTCATTTCTATTTTTGTATTCTTCAGCTCTGATGGGTTCTTTTTTATATTTTCTAATTCTTTATTGAAGTTCTCATTGTGTTTGTCTATTCGTCTCTCCAGTTCAGTGAGCATTCTTATGACTGTTACTTTATACTCTTTATCTGGTAGATTGTTTATCACTGTTTTGTTTAGTTCTTCATCTGAGGATTTGTCCTGTTCCCTTATTTGGAACATACTCCTTTGTCTCCTCATTTTGCCCGTTTCTCTGCCCTTATATCTATGTGTTAGGTAGATCAGCTACGTCCCCTGATCTTGGAGATGTGTCCTTATGGGGCCTTCTGGGGCCCAGCAGCTTGCTCCCCTCTCATCACCCATGCTAGATGCTCCAGGAAGTGTCCCTTGTGTGGGCTGTGTGTGCCTTTCTGTTTTGGTGGGGTTGCTATTGCTGCAGGTGCGCAGGTAGGCTAGGCTGGCTCCTGGGCCAGCTGCTCGTAAGGCTCAGTTGCGTGTGGCTGCTTTAGTCACTTTAGCCACTTTATTGGGCAGGGTAAGCCCTGGTATGACTGGCAGCAGGGTCTAATAGCACACAACTGCTGCTCTTTTGCTGTTAAGTGAGTCGGGCTCCCAGTTTGCCTAGTTGCTAGGCTCAGGGGCTCACAATTGCTGCAAACCTCTGGTACAGCTCCCTGCAGTGTGTGGCTGTTGTCGGCTCTCTTTTGGGTGACGTAGGCCTCTGGCCAGGTCTGGCTCTGCTTGCCTGTGATACACAGCTGCCTCAGGAGCAGATATAGGTAGAACCAGCTCCAGGTGCATCAGCATACAATTGTTTCAGGCATTGGAAGGTGGGAAAGATACCCTGTGTGCTGGTTTGTGATGGCCAGTGGCACACGTTTGCTGCAATCCCATACTCCCCACCACTTGTAGGCCCAAACTTCCTGCCGATGCAGGTCCACACATACATGCCCTACTGATGCAGGCCCACAAGTTTGCCATGGGCTTGCTGATGACTACGGCCAGTCCCTGGGGCAGGCTGCCTGCCCTGGCTGCCCTCGATTACCTTGTGAGCACTTGTGGGTGGCGCAGACCCCTGTACTGATGGGCTAGAGGAAGGAATCCAGTGGTGGCTGCCAGGGTCTGTGTCAGAATGACTCAAGTAGGTCACAATAATGGCTGACGTGAGTGTCTCAGTCCCTGGTGGAGCGGGTCCAGGTGCCTCCTGCGTCTCCAAGAAGCACTCTGAGCTTAGTAAGTGAGTCTCCTTTACCAATGGGCTGTGCCTTTGTCTGTCTGGTGTTTTTGCGCTGGTTTCTCAATCAGGTGAATCTGTGCTTGGCCCCTTTAAAAGCAGGTGTTTCTTTCTTCGAAGTGCTATAGCTTTCCTGAGAGTATTCCCTGTTAGTTTTCAAAGCCATCAAAGCCAGGTATTATGGGCTCTTGCCTCGGTTGTGCTGAATCTAAGGGCTGAGATGCCCACTCTGGAGTTCAGATCCCTGCTCCTCGGGGAAAGCTCCATACCTTTGAGATCACTTCTGGCTGTGAAATGCTGCAGCTAGGGTGTGGTTTTTGCTTGGCACAGCTGTATTTCTGCCTCCTCCACCCTAGTCAGTGTTGTCCCTCATTGTGGGGGTCCTTTTATTCAGTTTCCAGATCTCTCTCAGAGGAAATTGTTCTACAGATAGTTTGTAGATTTGTTGTGTCTGTGGGAGGAAGTGAGTTCATGGTCCTCCTACACTGCCATCTTCCAAATTCCATCCCAGATTATTTTTTAAACCTGATTTTTTCCTCACACTTTTTAAAAAATGAGATAGGCTTTATTCCTCTTCAAACACTTAAAATTCAATGTAGACTACTCTATTTAAAAATTAGAGTTATTCTGGGCCGGCCCTATGGCCAAGTGGTTAAGTTCACGTGCTCTGCTTCAGCAGCCCACGGTTTCACTGGTTTGGATCCTGGGTGCGAACCTAGCCATGCTGAGGCAGCATCCCACATAGCACAACCAGAAGGACCTGCAACTAGAATACACAGCTATGTACTGGGGGGGCTTTGGAGAAAAGAAAAAAAAAAATATTGGCAATAGATGTAAGCTCAGGTGCCAATCTTAAAAAAAAAACTTAGAGTTATTCTTAAATTAGAATAAATTAAATTAGAATACAGACAGTCTTATGAACTTTCTTTAAAATAAAAAGGCCAGCAACAAATAAAACACCCGTAAGTTTTGCATATTATCTAATATGCATATTAGCACTTTTCTGCTTTTACTGGCAACATATTGAACACACACCATACATCCATATCACACACATGCAGCCTCCCTCATGCTCATCCCTCACTAAGAACGTGCTACATGGAGCCCATCAGAGACTGGCTTGGTGTTGCTGACTCTGTGCAGCTTTAAAATACAGGCCTTATCAGTCTTGTTCGCCTGTCTCTGTCAGACATATAAATGAGCCACCTGCCAAGCCAAGAAACCAAGCTTTGGGCGCTTTGTCCAGCTGTGACATCTGGCACTGTGGTTAACTTGCCCATTGTTGTGGCTGTTCCATAGTCTCTTCAGATGAACGTTCTCTACCTTAGAAGCAGGACAGAGCTGCCCAGCTGCCAGCATGACTCATACTTCTGTATGTTACAGCTTTGAATTACATTCACTGACTAATTTACTGGCTGTTGATTGCTTGTTAAAATAGTAAGTAACAGTATTTTGAGTGAAGTGGAGGCCTACTTATTTTTTTAAAGATTTGTGCCAAAGAATGACTTCACTTGCCTTCACACTTATTTCCTATGAAAAACAGGTATGATTTTCTTCACAGTTCAACAGATATTGAGCGTCTTCAATAAGCGAGGCACTGTGCTAGCCCATCAGAGGATGCAGCAATGAGCAAATACAGTCCCTGCCTTGAAGAGACTCCCCATCTACCCCTGGGGAGAAGGGAAGAACAGCATAATATAAGAGCCACAGGAAAGATGTGAGCAAGATGCCACGGTTCAGAGGAGAGGCCATGTCCGGTTACGGGGGAGTCAGCAAAGGATTCATGTAGGGGACACTACGGACAGACACTGAAAGATGAGTAGGGTTTCCCTAGGAAGAGGTTACAAGTGTAGAAGACATGAGGCTAGGCGTTGACTAGGAGGGAAGCAGGTGGTATAGTTTATGTGGATCAGGAAGTGTATGTGGAGAAACAAAGCTGGTAGCATAGGTAGGGTCATGTTTGGGAAACCACGGTGCCATTCACAGTCTGTACTGAATTTGGTGGTCAGGGAGGACCCATTGAATGTTTATAAAGAGAAGTTTAGGAATATCAGACCGTAGAGGTGTTAGTAGCATTAGAATAGGAACTTCAGTGAAGGTTACAGAACCAGAAAAAGGAGCCTCAGTGAAAGGGAACAAAAGAGTTGGAATCAGTGGGCCTCGGCAGCTGATCCGGTGGAAGGAGGGATCAAAGATAAAGCTAAGGCTTTGAAGCGCAGTAACACAAAGAAGAAGGGCGCCATTAACAGAAGTGCCGGCGCTTGGAATTGAACAAGCTGCTCTGCCCAAAGCTGGGTTCCCCAAACCTGTTTGCTCCCTGGCTTTAGACGACTTCACTCAGAGCCCGTCAGGATGGGGAGCCTGTCTGCGGGAAGAGGTGGAAAATGCTATTTGTGTGATATGTTATTTTCTTCTAATAAAGTTTGGGATTTTAGTTCCTCTGCAGTGAACTAACTGCTGATGCAAATACATGGAAATTATTCTGCCCTTTTTCTGTCCAAGAAGGCAGACAATCAGAGGTATATAATCCAAGCTATTTTGTTTCGAACAAATGCATTAAATATTTTGACTTGCTGAGCAAATTCATCTGCTTCTAATATTTAACCTTTCCTCCTACCTACGCACCTATTGCACTTCTATTTTGTAGAAAGCTATCTTAGTTGCATTTACAAAGTGAAATAATAGACATTAAAGTGCTTTGAAAATTCTAAGAGCTATGCAAATGCTAATATGATTAATTGTTAATAACTTTTTTAGGCTTGTCTGTGAGAAATTGAGGGTTTTTTTAAAAGGTATTTTATATTTACATTCATGCCTCATACACCAGATAATTCTCTTCTTATCTGATTCCAAAATACTGATTTTCATGCTCTAATTTTATTTAAGGTGAATTGTGGTTGTGAGATTTTTTTCTTTCTCTATCCGTGTTAGAAGCTCTCTTTGATAATTTTGTTTAGAATATAGTGCTGTAATTTATAGAATAGATGCTATATTCATAACACCGGTTTAGTTGAAATGCTATAGATTTCTTTTTTAATATCAGTTTCTACATATCATGAGCCATGGGTTTCAGTGAGAACTAACTGAAACTCTTAGGAGCCGCTCATAAGAGGTTAAAACAAGTTACTAGAATAATCTGTAAGTCATGTACGCACATAGATATGTGAGTCACATATATGCATATTTATTTCAGTACTTTGTCCCAGTTTCTATTAGAATATATGGTGGTTCTACATGACCCCATCCAAACTACGCCAATCATAATTATTAACACGCAATCCTTCTCTCTCGTAGACTACCCAAAATATGTCTCATTTTTCAAACTACAGTTTGGCAGCCTTAGATCTAATCTGTAGCAAACACATTTGAAATTGGTTTCAGATGACCCATGATGGACATGTTGCTTCTTTTATGTCTAAAAAGTGTTACTTTCTAACTGGCCTGAAAATTTTTACTCTCAGAAGCTACTGTTTTCGAGTTCAGAGGTTTTCCAGGTTAACTTTAAAAACAAATTGTGTTCTGATACCTAGTTTCTTTTCTTCTTTCACTTATAAACACATATACACACATTGCGCTTTGGAATTTTCTCAATTATGGTGGCAGAGCTGATTTTTGTTTAAGGTCTTGGCCTAACAAGGAGTTTGGCTCCTCACCACAGGAGATGTATTTAGCCAAACTGGAATTATTATAGAAATCAGAGGGTAACTTATGTCTCCCCAATTTCCACAGCAGTTCAGAGGGTACCTCCTTCGTGGATGAGCCTACAAAAACTGGCAGTAGAGGTAATTTGTTGCTCTAAGCCACCATGAACAGAGTAGCAGCAATCTTGAATCCCCCTCTCTCTTTGATAGCATTCTGGGATGGCTCACTTCCCTTAGTGGAAACATTCTCTCCTGCCAGACCTCATTTGGTTGGTCCCTCCCACTCTCTAGCCATTTTCCAAGTTGCTCTGTTAAAAAGAGATTTAGCTTCTTTTTCCCTCCCTTCATCCTCTCCCTTTACTCCCAACAATGTTACAAAAGTGTAAGGTATGTCTGATTAAAAGTTGTAAATGCAGGTTGTCTTTTCACAGCCCTCGGCCCCTAACCAGGAATTTGGAATAAGCTCCCTGGAGGCTAGTTAGACAAATATTTATGGAGGCACCACGAGATATCCCATAACATCCCACGCCAGTGACAATTTCAGGAAAACCTTGACTCTTTTTTTCTCTTCAGGATAAGTTTCCCACCCATTGGGAGTACTGGCGTGGAGATTAAGGGATGTTTTTCTACCCTCTCCTACTGGAGAATCTCAATTTTGGAGCTAACAATTATTTCAAAATGTTTAGTCATTGTGCTCTGCTAAAAGTTTATCAATTCCCCAGCAAAGAGAGCCTCTACCAATAGAACTAGACATGGAACAGTACAGGGTGGACATCAGAACACAAGCCGCTTCCCTCAGAGGGTTGGCGTGACCCCCTCTGCCCCTTCTGGTAATTTAGCAGCTCAGACTAGCAGGTGCAGCCAGGACTGTTAGATACCTACAGCCTGTTACTCGGGTGTCTGTTTCCTTAGTGGGTATCGGCTCTTGTATGTTTGGTAAATAGGGAAATGGCATCAATTCAGGGTAGAAGTCCTGGTGGTTTCTAGATGTCCTCTTGCACATTAATGTTCGTAAGTGATCAGGGGCAAGCTTGCTCACAGTTAAAGTGATCACCGTAACCATATATTTGTGAAGACCGTAAGAAAAAAGCTGACAGTCCTGCACAAGTATTTCTCTTTAATGCAAGAAACGTGGGGTTTAGTGGCTTCAAGATGCACTGCCCTTGTCATTGTCTTAAGCCATCTGAGGAGGCTGCCAGTGCATCCAGAAATGCTGAGAGGAGATTGATTGATGAAGAAGGCGCTCTCTGGATCATAGTTTTAATTTTGGGAAAATTGCTCTGTATTCGAAGTGAATGTCTCCAAGGACCCACAAAAAGGAAAACACAAGCGCCTGGGTACAGAGGATGTGAAGGATGGAATGTGGTGCAAAGTGTGAATGACAGTGTTGATTTTAGGTGTGCTGATTAATTTTGTTTTCCTTAGGGCTCTGGTCCCAAAGTTCCCTAAGTTTTGAGTGGTCTGGTTCTATCCCTACTTTTCCTTTGAGTCCTATTTTCTTCTTTCTTTTTTTTTAAGTGCATGATTTTGCAAAACAGAGGATAACCAGGAAAAAAAAAAAAAATATATATATATATATATATATGGCATTGTAGCAGAAGTGCCTGTATTGTGCCTTAGGGTAGGCAGAGCCAAAACTGCAGGACATAGGACCACAGCATGACTACAGAATCATAATCTAAGGTGTTTCCCACAGTTAAGATGAATAATTTACATGAAACTGGTTCTACCTGTTAAGCCAGGCATACACCAACATTTAAGGAAAAGAAGATCCCCTACCTGTCCATTTAGTCCAGAAGCACAGCAACCATTCTGCAAGATAGACAGCGCTCAGTGAGTGAGCACTCACATTGGGCCACACACTCAGGAGAAACTCTGACCAGTTTAGAGCCAGATCCTGCTACTGCCGTGATAGGCTGTAAAATCCGAGATGACATCCTCACCCTTTCACATGTACACACGTAGATCTTTACCTCTGGGACATCTGGTAAAAGGACTGGTGTTGGAGAGAAGCAAAAAGTAGGATCGGGGGAGAGAAGAATCTTTAAAAGTGGTTGAACCAGGTTAAAGCCTTTTTTCTTGTCAGATTGAGTTTCGAGCTGCCATCCACTCCTCAGTCTACGGGGCGATTTCACAGCTCCCCCAGGGTAAAGGCAAGTCCTTGAGAGATATGTGAAACAGGAGCATCAGCACCAATTGTTTTTCTTATGCAAGGACTGTGGAAGTAGGAATAATTTGTCGTACAACTTCTTGAATGCACTTAAAAGTTAATTATCTTTGCTCTCTTTAAGCCAAATATGTAAAAAATGCACTTAGTATATAATAAATACTTTCGTCATTCTTGCGACATATAAGGCGAACAGGTTGAAAAGTAGAAAGGCCAAGCTAATTCCATGAGTTAAAATTATATAAAAATATAGTTTCAATTCAGTAATATCTTTTAGCATATCTCTGGGAAATGGCCCATAGTTGTGCTTTCCTCTTCACAGAATCCTGGGGGAGGTTCCACTCTCCAAAACAGTTAATGTAGGAGGAAAGTCACATTTTTAATAACCTAGTAACTTATTTTAGAATGAGCACTGTCATTTTAATCAAAAGAAAAATATCTGCGTATTCTCCAGAATAGCAAGTCGCAGTGAGCCAATTAAAACCCAGGATAAAGGGCTCTGGAGAAAGATTTGAGAATCTAAACTGCACGTTCTTAAGACCCTGGAGATGCACACCTGTCGCTTTAAAGGAAAGAGTTGTAAAGTCTTCAGTGAAAGACAGTGTGAAGGACCAACTGCCGCGTTTCATCTTTAGTGAGGCGGGAGCTCCCTCCAGAGCTGAAACTCGCTCAGCTGCGGGCCTGCTGGCGCGGGTCCCAGCCTAGGAAGATGTTCACGCTGGTTTCTTTTCTGAATGAGAGAGAGAAAGGGAAAGGGGTGTTGAAGGAAGACAGAAACTCCTTCCTAAAAGCTTTTGTTGAAGTCTGTGTGAACCACAACTTATTAGGAAAGTACCATGGGTATTCTTATTTAAATCCAACAAAGAAGAGTTTATTTTCTAAGCAGACAATGAAACAATGTGGATTAGGGTTTGGCTGGTTTTTGACCTTCTGTCTTTTGTCGTTATGGCGCTCATCTCCCTCTCCACAGTTCTATGCCAGACACTGGGGCTGGGGAGAGGAAGGGCTGGAATTAAGGGTGTGCTAGGGGACACATGCCATAGATGTAGAACACACCGAAAGGCAGGTTCCAGCCCTTAGGCATTTGTTGATGCTTGTTTGTATGGTTTTGGGGAAATATTTGTCAGTCGCTTTAAGTGAGGTATAAACTGTGTCTTCCACTTCCACATAATTAACTCTGTCGCTGCGATGATGTTTCATTCCCATATTTCTCTGTTGCAGCAGCTAATGAAGACAGGGCGTCTTCAGTAAATGACAGTGAGGATCAGTACTCTCATTGTCCATTTATTGAGCACCTACTGTGTGTCTGGCAGTGTGCCAGATTCTTTAATACACTATCTCCAATTCTTATAACCATACTGAAACAGTATATATTTTTTTCACTATATTTTCAGATGATGGAACTGAGGCTCAGGGAAGTAGATAACTTGAAGGTCATATAACAAGAAGATGGTGGCGCTGGGATTCAAATTCCGGCTTGTATACCACATTGCCTTGTTAGTGATGCTAAACTAATGGCCAAGGGGGTACGTTACAGTAAACTACAGTACATTAACCTTTTTTAAGAGAAGAACAGAGAAAGTTAGAAAAAGGCAAAAGGCTTTATATCACATTATTACAGAATTTTTTCCTGCCTCTAAGACCAGGTTTCTCAATCTCAGCACTATTGACATTCTTTGTCATGGGGGAGCTGTCCTCTGTGTTGTAGGATGTTTAGCAGCTTGTCTGGAAACTATCCACTAGATGCCAGTAGCACACACACACACCCTTTCCCCATCCCTGGTTGTGACAACCAAAAATGTCTCCAGACTCTGCCGTGTGTCCCCTGTAGGGCAAAATCACCCCTGGTTAGGAATCACTGCTCTGATGTTGGGCCAGCAGGTGGTGGGTAACATAGTGGAAAGAACAGAGATGGGATTCATAGCATAGTGGAGAAAAATAACCACAGATTGAATGAGCGAAATAAATAAGACTTGGTCCAAGTAAAAATGAAGCTAGTGATTAGGGGCTTTTGTGATGGGTCTCAGGCTATATCATGGCAGAATATCTGAATATTAACAGTGATATTACAGTAATCATTCATGGATACATGGATCTCTCTCTCTCTCTCTCATGTTTTAAAAATATAATAAACACCAGGGGTGGAATGGAGAGAGCCACCCTTTATTTCACTTTTTAAAAAAAAGACCTAATCTTTCCTTTTATCTAGTCCCACCTTTCAGTCAGTGGTGGCCACTGATGACATTTTCAGGATTTGGCACATATTTGTGTGAACTTTATCCTAAGCTATTCAGCCTCTTGAGTTATCTGTTATTTCCATTTCCTCTTTAATCAGGAAAATTGCTAATACTTGTGGGGGGATGTTATTCTAACAAGAAAAATACCGATAATGCTTATATTATTAAGCTGTGAAAATAATTTTATAATGTACTTATCAGGACTGTTGTAAGAAACTGATATTTTAGTTATATCAGCAAGTATCAGAATGAATTATGTGACGGTAAAACATATAACAATATACCTGTTTAATAACTTGGCCTGTTGAGATGCAATAGACCAGCAGTTCTTCAACTCTTTGCTCTCAGGCCCACTTTACATGCCTAAAAATCATTGAGAGCCCCAAATTATTAAGCTTTTGATTATGTGGACTATATCAAAATTTACCATATTGAAATTAAAACAAGCTCTAAATTATTAATTCAATTAATAATATAATAAACCCATTTTACATGTTAACACATTTTATGAAAAATAACTAAATTTTCCCAAAATGTATGATAAAAGTGGAATTGTCTTGGATTTTTACCAATTTCTTTAATGTCTGGCTTATGGAAGATAGCTGGATTCTGGTATCTACTTATGCATGTGGTCTCTGCCCATATGTTATTTTGGTTAGAGTAAATGAGAAAATCTGGCCTCCCACAGATATGTGATTGGAAAAGGGAGGAGTGTTTTTCAGATAGTTGTGGATATCCTTTGAGACTACACCAAAACACGGCAAGTGGTAGTTTTTTAAAAGTAGTTGCAATGTAGACTCTGAAACCATATAAATGAGCCTTTAATACTCTCTGTTAGTCTGTCTTGCACTTTGACTGGTCTTTTACTCTTGCATGGTGTTATAACATCTTGTATTGGTCACCTGGAAAATATTGGTTTCCTGAGCAATGCAGATCTTCCAAATATTGACAGTTGCATTATACAATAACAAAAGCAAAGCCACATTTGTTAATATCATCAATCAGTCTCATCAGAAGAGTCTTTAACTCATGGGAGGCTGTCATAATTCCAAAATTCTAAGTTTTGTTTGAAAGCTTTATCATTGGCAACAATGATGTCAGTTGTTTTTGCTGAAGTGACCTGCTCCCTTCATTCATGTTTGAGAAAATGCCAAATAACCAAGTCTGAATGACCATAGTTTGTCCATTGGTTCTTTCAAATAGAAATGGCAATCTATGAAAAAATTGGCTAGCTCAACTTGCAACTCAGTTGCACAGGTACTTTTCCTTGAGACAAGCATCATACTTCAGTATGTGCAGGCGTGCTTTATGCTTACTTCCCTTTCTGTCTCACAGAATATTAAAAAAGCATGCACTCAAGGGCAAGGTTTAATGAAATTAATAAATCTTCATCCAGGAAGACTTACTGCTTCATCAAGGACATCAGTACACTGGTTTTACTTTGAGTGTGTGATGGTGAGGAATACCATGAACACAAGTGCCCTCTGCTACCCTTCCCTTGATCTGTGCTAAGACACCAGCAGTTTTACCCACTTTTGCTTTTGCGCCATCAGAGTAAATGTCAACACAGTGAAAAAGGTCGGAAGGTCTTAATATTATCATGAAAATAATTTTGACTTAACCAAACTCCTGAAAGGGTCTTGGGGACCCCAGGGATCTGTGGATGATACTTTGAGAGCCACTGTTAAAGATTTTAGAATAAACTAGGTGAATAATAAAAATAATAATAATGAGACTCTTCAGGAAAAAATTGTCATCTTCAGTCTTCCAGTTTGGTCATTGACAAATACAATCTTATTTTATGAAGTTAAATTAGCTCTTATACCTGATTCATTGGTAATTTTACCAGATTCCATGGTTAGTGATGATTTAGATGATTAAGATGCTAGCTTAATGCAAAATTTAATTGAACTCTATTGTATTTGGTAAAGAAGAACTTGATTTTATATTATAAAAGTGCTAGAACAACTTTAAGAGGGTTGGTGACCTGATAGTATGAGATCCTATCTCGGGACTAATTACATAGGACTGACTCTAATATTCCTGGGACAGAAATGTTTTTACATTGTGTGATGCAATCAACCTCAAAATTTGGAGTAGTTTACCCACATCAGAATAATTTAAATGATTCAGAAAGGAACTCATGGGAGCGAACAGGGGTTCAAACTTGGGAATTCAAAGTTCAACAAGTTATTAGTTGGGTACTTTATTGTCGTATCAATATTTTGTATTGATTGCTTTTGAATCTCAAGAATTCGTGGCAGAGTAGCCAAAAGTTGTCTGTATTTCCTAAAGGCTAGAGATAGTGCTAGGATAACTATCAATACATCAGATAAATGCATCATAAAGTGAGGTCAGTAGTATTAACATGATGAAAATTTTTGGTCAGATGTTACTCAGATGATGTAAGTTAGCTTTTGAACTGCTAGCTCATTGGCTCAAGACGTCTGCAAAGCTATTCCATGCAAGACTTTCCCCTTCAGCAAATTACTAGACCAAAAAATGGTCTTTTATCATATGTAGTGTTTATATAGAAAAAAATTAAATTTTGACGTTAAAATTAGTCTTAGGATCAAATTTTTAATGAGAAAAATATGCCAATTTGAGGACATGCTTTGATTTTTTCAACCCACCACACCTTTCCATGTCAAAAGAAAAATATTTTCTGTTTAATACCTGAGTAGTCAGAAGGTAGTTATTTATTCCCGTTCTAATGATTGTAAAACTTTAAGCAGGTACACAGTGGAATCAGAAGAATTCACCCAAAGCCAGAGGAACTAAGACATGAGTGGTTACGATACAAGACAAAATGTTATTGATAAGACAAAGCCAACCCTACAAGACGATTGAATTGTTTTATTTTTCCCATCAGTGTCCATTATAAAGTAGAATGTGTGGGTGTACACACCTTTTGGTGTTGATTCTTATGTCTCTATCTACTATGGTGTGAGTTCTTTGAGGACACACTGCCCATAGTCCACTCAGAGTCTCAATTTCCTTATCTGCTAAAAGAGGGAGTTCTCAGTGTTTTTAACTTGTTTTAGTCCCAGAATCCCCAGAATCCTCTCTTCAAATGACTTCTTAGGCAACTCTGTGCTTTAGTTCCTTGCACCTCCTTGAAGCCCCTGGGCTCCTCAGTCCAGTTTGGAAACCACCAGACTAGACATCCTCCAAGCTCTCTTCCATTTTAAAATTAGTTTTTTCTCTAACTCTCCCCTGGGTCTTCCACAGTGTATCTCTAGATGCAAAAGCAAGCAGCTGGTGTGCAGCTATTATCATTCTAGCTGAGCGGAGTGCTTTCTGTTTTGGTGTTGCCTGCTCCTGCTTCCTGGAAGGGCTGAGGGTCCTGGAAGGGCTGAGGGTCCTGGCAGCCCCTGGGCCACCACCGTGGGTGCCAGCTCTTCTTGGAAAGTAACAACAGGTGCGGTGTCTGTTAACTTAGCGATGTGGTATCTGTATGAGGCAAGTGCTGCTTTGATTCCAGCACTTGAGCAATTTGCACTGTTTTGCAAAACTGGCACTTGGTGTCCAGCCCCTCAACACTATGCCAGGCTTGGCAGAGAGAACATCAGAGTGGCTGCCAGGATACCAGGCTCACCCTTCTCTGGTTTCCCCCGAAGCAGGAAGGGGACCAGAGTGGATTAGCTAGAAGACAATCAGCAACTTTATATTGCCAAGCTCACCCTGCCAGCATCTCCAGGACATGACCCTGTTATGGGAATGTCCCCTCTTGTGAACCTTTGTATGTGCCAGCTCCCGGGGGCGTAGGAAACCCATTTGGCCACATCTGCCATGAAGTAAAAGTCTCCTTTCTCCCTTTCCAGAGGCAGCTACTGTTTGGTGAATATTTGTCATGTTCTTTTCCCATACATTTATATACATATAGTCATGGTTTTTAGAACATAACAAACTTGTTCTGTGTTCTACATGCTCATCACTCCCTACGCTTCCTTATGTACCTTATGCTTCAGCCTCACCAGCCTTTTCTACGTGATACAGGCTTGTGACATGGCTAGCACGCTGCCCTGCCAGCACCTGGGAAGCAGCAAGTGTGTGCTAACTGTTTATAGTAGCAGTGATGGTGGCGTAGGCACAGGCTTCTCTCACTCTCTCCCTCTCTCCTCCCTCTTCTCCCTTTCTCAAGCAATCTGGGGTTTCTTTGAATTCCTTCCAGCCTCTCATTCTTAGTTTTTGCCTCTTCCATCACCACCCTCTGAGTCCAGTTCTTTGCTTTCATCTCACTCCTCCAATGGCACAGATATAGTGCTGATCACAATGGATGGGAGCCGAGTGCATATGATTGCACTTTCGGAGGCATATGGCAGTTTTTAAAGGGAATAGATTGGACACTTAACAACCTTGCTCTTAATATATTAAGTATTTTGTAGACAAAATTTTAGAGCTAACGGGGGACCAGAGAGGTCACTTGGTACTGTTCCTTCATTTTGTGGGCAGGGAACCTGAAGTCCAAAGAGTAAGTGAGTGTCCAGGATTCCCTGGCTGCCGGGAGTGAACCCGAGTCTTCTAGGGCCTGTCGCCATAGCGGGTAGATGATCAGGAGAGTCTGTTTCTCAGAGCAGTTGTTTTAAATGTAATATTCATGATATGCATTCATGAAACATTTTTATAATCATAAAAATTTTTACTTAGGAGCAAAAGGGGAGTATTTTATCAATTCCAAAGTGACTCTCTCTTTAAATGTAGGCATTTAAAATCCCAGCTATTTGTGGCAAAGGCCTCTGCTTAAATCCGTGTTGGAAGAAGCCATCCGAAGAAGACAGCAGAAAGCATGTGGGTGTGGTCCCAGAGGAGAGGATCACTGTTAAGGGAATGGGCAAGTTTTACCACGTACAGTGCCTGTCACTTAGGTCATCCTCCCAGCCTGGTCCCTGAACTAATACCGGAATGCTAAGGAGATTCTATGTAAGAGCTTTTCACTCAAGGATGGCAAATTTCCACACTGGAGGGTATGTCAAAGCTTGTGGTGGCAGATCACCATCTGTGGGCTCTGCAGCAACAGGAAACCACGGCCTTGAACAGACTGGCAAGCGTCTTCAACGTGGCCTTGCCTTAGAGCAGGCGCAGCTGTAGGACCAGCTTCACAGGAGCAGAGGCCCCTTTGCAGCAGGGTCCCATCTCAGCCTGAGCTAGAGGAAAAGGGCGGCACCACATGGTGCCTGAGAGTACCGAGTTCATGAGTGCACATGAGGTACACCTTGGGGATCCCACACAGAGCTGAAAAGAGAAGAATGATAACTGACATTTAGAGAACCTTGCTTGTCTCTTCTGGCAAACATGGGTAATGACACTTGCCTCATAAAGTTATTGTGAAGATTAAATGTGATAAAGAGCATTATGTTACAGTAGGTAACACGTACAGTAGGTAACGTGAGCCCCACTGGTTGCAGGTCACAGTGCTTGGAAGCCACCCCCAGCCTGGTGTGGCATAGAGAAACCTCCAGAAGCTCTCTCTCCTACATAGGTCTCTCATCATGCCAGGGGTGTGGTATACAGGCTCAGCTTCAGAGTATATTACCCTTTTGGTTGTCTTTCATCCTGTCAGCTTACTACGTAAGAGGAGGAAAAGTGCTAAAGACAGTGAGAAAACACAAAGGAGTCCTTCATGTCAGCATACAATAAAGAACTACTTGCTGAAAGTACTGGGTAATTGAATCTATAATTTGCATCTTTAACAGAAGTGAGGAAAAAATTAAGATGCATCAGGGCTATAGGGTTTAGTATGTAAGTAAACACTTCATAATAATAAACTCTTTGCCATTTCTAAAAATATAAATCTGTTTTCCAATTTTTATTTTAACTGTAACCATCTTTGTAGCCTAGATTGTCGTCTAAGCCAGAGACCACATTGTCCTTTACAGGGAAGGTGAGTCTGTGAAACAGACTCCTTTCTCAGTGGCTGGCTCTTGGTTACCACCACTGCTCAGTGCTGAAGACCTCTCTGTTCTTTTGGCAATTTCCTGCAGTTTTCAGGGCATATTTTTATGTAACGCATCCCTGGATATTATACATAATGTTCCCGACTTACCCTTACTTTTTATGACCCTACTGATCAGAGTCCTGTTTTCTGGCATAATTGTTTTCAAAGCATAAATTTAATTTTAATTGAGGGAATGTGATTGTCTCTCGTACGTCTTACAGGTTGCTTTGGCACCCAGAAGCATTTGCCCGTAGAATAGAAATTCATCCACCTGTCATGCTTCCCCTTTAGAGTGGGCAGTCCAAAAGAGTGACAAACTTTATAGCTGACTTTTCGTAACTGTCCTTATTGGTGAAATGTAATTTCTATGCATGCGCATTTTGATAGGCAGTCAATTCTTGTTATCAAGGTAGTTATGTTCTGTAAGTCACCATGAACACTGGATTGGAGTACAGAAGCGTTGCTCCTAGGGCAAATACAGAGTTAGGTTCTTGTGAGCCTCTGGTCACAAGATTTTCATCAACAGATCAATGCGTAAAACTTACTTAAGGTATATTGTTAAATCACAACATTGAACCCACGGCCAGCAGCAGTAGAACTCACGCCTGAAAGAGGTCTATCTAACACACGTATTTTCTCCATAAGGCACAGCACAGCCTTCTCACGCTTGGGGACACTAGACAGCACTTCAGCACTAGGCTTGGGGGCCATTTTAAATGGCGAAATCATGAACAAAAACGAGAAGAACGTGGCACTAAATAGACTATGACAAGAACACTTGTTTACAGTATCAGAGTGGAAACAAGAAGGCAGAACATCATTTTGTGTCTGTGTGTAGACAACTCAAATCGCAATTTGCATTTTTTTCTGCTCTGCACGTGTTCTCAAAGTGTCCTGGCTACTGATTTTGTGGTTGCAAATAAAGTTTAGGGAGTAGGCAAATTAACAAATACAGAATCTGTGATTAATAAGGATCCACTGCATTTTTGTATATTTGAATATGGAGCGCCAGTTAATCACAGGAATATTTAGTACATAGTTAATAGGCACAGTGCCCAATACCCCATTATAGTAAATACAAATCTCAGTAACACTGAAAATGGTAATTCTAATAGACCAAACATTTTTTACCTGTTAATTTATACCAAAAAGAAAATCTGGTAATGGCTTTTAGAAATATCAAGACCAAAAAGCATAGAAATATTGTTTTTCCACTCAAAGAACAGAAATAAACTGGCCTAGTTGTCATTAAATGTACCCCCACAATTCATCTTTCTTTTCTCCTTGCCACCTCACCCTCCACCTCATTTCCCATGTCTTACTGCTAAAATGGGCTTGGGAAGGAAGTTGGAATCATGCCAAGATGAGCTCAGCAGAGGCTGCTGCAGCCAGTGGCATGAGCAGTGAAACACAGGAGGTTTTCTGCGCTGCTCGGAATATTTATTAGATTTAGTGCTGAAATAGTCTCTGTTGATTAGCAGACCTAATCTGAATTTCAAAGGTACTGAAGACCATGTACATTAGTTTGTTACTCTCTGGCCCCAAGCGCATCACCTTACCTAATGGTTAGGTGCTGAGGGAATTCATTTAATTTCCTAGTAACTAGCCTGGACTTTTGTCAGCAACAATTACTAATTTTAGATTTTATCTCCCCTCCTCTTCAAGTAAAGTAATGTAAATTCTTTCCAGGTAGCATGGAAACAAAAGAACATCACACCTGTTTCTTACTTCAGTCTTGGTCTCAAACATACAGAATCTGATAGACCATTGCCATGAAGTCCAATTGTAAGAACAGGAGAAGAAAGGAATGGTGTTTGAGGATCAGAAGTTACATGCTGGGGTCGGGGGCTGGGGTTCACATACTCCTGGGATCCAGTAAAACTAGAGATACGTCATCCCCCCAGCTGATCGTGCGGAAGTTGTTTACAAAGGTCCTGCGAAGAAAAGAGTTAAGATAATACACGTGTGCATATTTCTAGAACCTGAAAATATAAAGTGCTAATAAAATGTGATACTGACCCTGATATCAGTTGCCCTACAATAAACCCAGCATATATGGGATTAAAACCATAACACTCTTTCCTTGCTTACTTCCTGGCTTCCTGGCTCCAGAATTCACTATCCTCCATGGAGACAGACACCACCAAGGACAAGCACCTGGATTTACTATCTCCTTGCCGCAAAGAGATACAGGCTGGTGGGAAAACTGCTGACCAGCAAGGTCACGGGCTCCCTCCTGTCCACAAGTAGTCTCAAGGCCAAAGACAGGCTGGTGGGAAAGCTCTGACCAGCAAGGCTATATGCTCCCCCTCCCCTACCTAAAACTCCAAACAAAAACCCTTCCTTTTAGCTTTTCGGGGAGTTTGGGATTTCAGCGTTAGCTGCCCTCCCTCCTTGTTCAGCACTGTGCAATAATAAAATTCCTACTTTCTTCCACTACACCCAGTGTCAGAGACTGGCTTGCTGAGCAACGGGTGAGCAAACTCACTTCAGGTTCGATATCAAATGTACTTTGAAGTATAGCCACTGGTTTGAACAGTTCTACAGAGGCACAGAGCTACTCTTTTGGCAATATGTAAAGATAGGGATAATCTCATAAAGAAATCTTTAAAATTGAGGTGGGAATAATTTGGAGGTAAAAACAGGCAAACTGTTTTCCCTTTAAACTGTGACAGTAACCCTTATAGTTGTCTGAGCTCCCAGAATAAAGATTTAACAAACTGACATGAGCTTCAGAAAACGAGACTTTAGGTACCCAAGGGGTTCAACTAAATTGCTCCTCTGAGGTCTTGAGTTTAGCAGCTTGAAAAAAAAAACTGGGGTTGTTTTGGTGACTCGTGTCTAGTGAATAAAAATTTTAGGGAAAAAGTTAGTGTTCTGCATGCTAATATGTCAGGTAATGAGGAAGCTGCAGAAAAAGCTTCCTTTCTTTCACTGAAGGCTTTAGCATGAAAGGTCACCATGGGGGCTGTGCTGGGAGGCTAATCCTGCGGTCAGACACCACCACAGGCAGGCTGTCAGCAGATGCCATGGTGCATCAGAGGAGCGCTCAGGGAGTGCAGGAACTGAAAAGTCAGATAAATGTATTATGTCAAAACAGTTATTTAGAGTACCACGAAGTGATGTCCTCTCACAGCTATTTAAAGGAATTTAAACTTTTTTACTTTTGAGAAACATAATTGAACATATCTCGAATGCTTCAGAATGTCTAGAACTTTAAAAAACTGCTTCAGAATATCTAGGATTTCTAAGGCTTTTGATAGATTTTGAAGAGGTGTAATTTTCCCACCACACGAAATACTTTTTTTCCTAAAACGGCGATAATTAAGCATACTTAGTAATATTTGAAACATTATACCGGAACTCGGAAGAGCTGGCTTTCCTATTTGGCTTTATAAACCTCCAAAAGTTGGCACCTGCCCTCATAAAAGATTTCTTCTGACAGAGCTCTTATCTCTTTGTTTGTGTTTTCCTTTCCCACTTTAACACATTTCTCTTTGCTTCTAGCTGCTCCAGAACGCTGAGCAACAGTAGTCTTCTTGGCAGCCCTTTTCTGTATAGGCTCCCGCTCTATCAGCATGACATGATGGCAGCTTTCTGGAAGGGCTATATAATTAGGTGGAATTCTATGGAATAACCAGCTGGCGTCAGGAGGGGAAAAACTGGCAGAAATGTAATGCAGAGACAATTTAAGTATAATTTGCAGATCTGTCACATATCCTACTATTGAATCAAAATGAGAATGGGTGTAAATAGTAGTGTTTTTTAAAAACGTGCCCTCACTTGGCATTCCAGCAAAGCCATCTACACAGTGAATGCCAAAGTTGGGTCTAATTCCATTCGCAGGTGGAGCTCTAGTGCCTTCGTGTGATAGTTTTAATGAGAAGAGAGGTATCAGGATAGTCCTCTTCCCCAGGGGGTTGCTGATGATGAAGCTGCCAAGTAATGTTCTGAACACTTGTAGTTGTCTTAAGTAGCAATTTTATTTTTAAGCGTTGTGAAAAAGGAAAGTATATATGTTTAATAGAAGATTTAAAAGAAGAAAATTAAAATCACTTACCACCAAGGTAGGGTTGTTTTGTTTTTTTTTAATATAGATATTCCACTGCATGGTTGACCACAATTTACTTCACCAGTCCTTTATTTTAAGACATTTGGGTTGTTTCCAGTTTCTCACTATCATAAACAATGCTGTGATGAAGAAGCTTGTGGCTCAATCTTTGGGCCCACCATTAATTATTTCAGTAGGACAGATTCCTAGTAGAATAGCTAGATCAAAGGATTAATAACTGTGTCCTTCGACTTGGTAGTATTTTTTCAACTCTGGAGTCTCTTGTCCATTGTCTACCATAGCCCCGGCTCACACCTCTATCAGCTTCCACCTCACACAGAACATATTTGTTTTGCCCATTTCTTTTTTTCTTTCTTTCTTTCTTCTTCTCTTTCTGGAATTGTCTCCATTGCATATGGCCTATCTATAGACCTATCAGAAACCCAGGGACCCTGAGGAGAGAAGATAACAAATTGATAATGTACCGTCTCAAGATAACAGTTGACTGTACCTCACTTGTAACACTCACGTGTGTACAGTCCTTGGGTTCCTTGCCAGAGTTTAGTGAACTAAAATGTTCTCCAAAACTGTGGTTAGAGATTTCCTGGCATCTACCTTCTTCAGCGTGAGAATTAACATACCTTTCAGTTTTTACCTTATAATTCCATCGCACCTTCGAGCCATAAACCTTTTGATAACTAACTTCAACTCACTTTTGGTGACTCATTAGCCTCAAGAGGACTTGATTTTCTGGAAAATTACAGTGAAGCAAAGATGTAAGAGAGAAGTAAATATAATTATATTAACACAGGAAAAGAGGCAGGCTACTTTAATGATTTCTTGAAATAGTATTAACAGATTTTCTCCTCCCAATATTTATTGAACATCTCATAGGTATCAATTATATTACATGCTAAATGAACAACCTGGCTGCCTAATACCTTTAAGAAGATAAATTACTAAACATAGTTGATCTATTCTTACTAGCCCCAGAAATTGCCTGTGTTGTGAATTAGTAAATGCCAGCTGTTGTACATTATGTACCCTTTTCCACATCCGTATTCAGAGTTTTATAGTTGAGAAAGTCTTCCAAAAATGATCTAGAGAACCTCCTCATTTTGCTATAGAAACATTAGTATCAATCAATGTTTAAGACTTCCATAAGTAAATATTATAAAGCCTACCTTGATAACTCCTTCACTATATAAGAATTCTCTGCAGGGAAATTATATTACTAACTCCCACCTGAAGTTCCCATGCTACCACTGTAAGCTTATACCTTTTCTTCAGTCATTAGCAGTGTCGAATTTGCTTTTGGGAATGCAAGTTCTCCATATGGTCAGTGTGATTTCCTTATTGTAATTAGAGTACGTTCAGAAGGCATATGATCACTCACTGAGTGATGAAACATGGAATAGGAGATGACTCAATAAACATTTTAAGGAATGTTTGCAAAGTGTGATTTTCAAATCTGTGTTGAACTTAAATTCCCAGCTTGGTCTCTGCACAACTGTTTTTGCTGACTTGTATTTTGGTATGATGCCATTGGTCCCCACTGCCAGCCTCCATGAAAAACAGCCCAGTGAAACTCATTACTGCATTTACCATCAGGAGGCCCCCTAGAAAAAACCTACCTGCTCTTCACACTAAGAATATTTTATTTCTTCTGAACAACTGGTTCATTAAACACAGTCCTAACCAGGTTTCCCTGCTAGAAAATTCAGGCCAAATTGTGGCCCACCCATAATAAGTATGGAAGTGGGGAGGCACCCAAGGCCACTATGTTGCCCAACTCAGGGTGGTGCCATCCATAGTGTATTCTTTGTGAATGGTGCCCCAGAATTGGGCACACAGGAGCCCTTGGTCCTCTGGTATGCACTTTTAAAACCTCATTCTTGATTTCTCCTTTTTTTTTCCTCACTTTTTTTATCCGTCTATTCCCCCTCCTATTTTTAGTTTTCGAAATGTTGTATTCTGTGTGTCTTTGTAAGCTGAACTCCTTTGTGGAATAAGGTGCAGTATAAATTAATAACTAAATCACAAGTGCAAACCTGTATTGGTTCATGCTGTTAGTGTCATTATATGCCATGCAGTAGCATCATCTTGATCCTTACTCCTGTTAGTGGTTGTTGTTTCAGCTCAATATTGGTGTTTGATAAGCTGGTACTTCTGTAAAATCAGAACATGGTATGTAAGCTCCTATTTGAAATGAGAGTCCAATATAGCCATAAACATATGGCTTACACTGTGAAGTGTTCTTGATCCTTTCCCAGGGAATTTGGAAGAAATATACAAGAACATAGGTGCAGTCCTAGGATTCCCGGCCAGATTATTTTCCTAAATTGTATTTTGGCATTTCAGATGATTAAGTGTACACATTACACGTCTGCCCAAGTAGGTTTTCCTTTTCAGAAAAAGAACATTTGAAGACAGCTACCCAATGACACAGGTCAGCTTTCTTACCTTGCCCTGATGTATTTAGTCTTCTCAGCCCTCACAATCAGGCAGAAATCCACAGAGCTGTGTGTAGTCATTTTGCTACTGGCCATATATTCCCTGCGTATTGAGTGAAAATAAGGCATTCGTTTTCCTGGGGTTTTTAAAAGCATGTATTTGTGAGTAATTCATTGTAAATCTATGGTTTAGGGAAAAGGACCTTAAAGTTAGAGTCTAAGGATTTTGTGTGTGTGTGTGTGTGTGTGTGTAAGATTGGCCCTGAGCTAACATCTGTCGCCAATCTTCCTCTTTTTGCTTCAGGAAGATTGTCCCTGAGCTAACATCTGTGCCAGTTTCCTCTATTTTTCATGTGGGACACTACCACAGCATGGTTTGATGAGCACTGTGTAGGTCTGCACTGGGGATCCGAACCCATGAACCCTGGGCCACTGAAGCGGAATGTGTGAACATAACCACTACACCACCAGGCCAGCCCCAGAAGGATTCATTATTAAATCTCACCTGTGTCACTAACTGTGACTTTGAGCAAATCATATAACTTAACAGATGGTCAGTTTCCTTGTGTATAAGATGCATGATACTGATGGCTGCCCTGCCTGCCTCACAGGGTTACTGTGAAACTCGGATAAGATAATGGGTGTACTCTGGAAACTATAACAGCTATTAGAACGTCATTTCCCCAATCTGGGAGAAAATTAGATCATAATAACAGATAGCAAAGACACTATTATTTGGTTCAAACGCTATCCACTCTGCTCGAATTTTAGTTCCCTCAAATGTTTCCCAGCTGGTCCTGGGAGTCAGCTGGGATTGTTGAACACATGGCTTGGGGATGAATCATCTTGGATCCCTTACGGGAGTTCGTGTTCCTTCTCTGTGGGTCACTGCAGTGGGCTTTCCATTGCTGCTCACGCAGCCAGTGCTCACTAAATCCTTGGCCTGAGGTCCGTGATCCAACTAATGTCCTCACCAAAGGGACATACAGTCATCCCTGTGCTTACCACTCTTGACAGCAGTCGGCTGAGAAGTTCTCTCCTATATCTTCTCTCAGAGATCTCAAAATGGAGACAGTGCCCTTCACACCTGGTTGGACTTATTAGGACACTCATTGTGGAGGAGCATCAGTGGGATGGCTGAGATGGAGATGTTCTCCTGCGCCGTACTCGAAGGTTTCCACCCCACAGCTGGCGCACGTTATTTAAGGTTGCTGCAAAGATTGCGAGCTGAGTGGTCCAGTGCTGATGTAAGCTTTAGGAAGCCTCTGGCTGTTTTGAATTCTAACCATACTGTGACTGTGTTTGAGGATCATTGACAGCTGGGCTGTCATGGCTAACGACTGGACAGCTGTCTCCCAGTAACTGGGGGTGCCAGGAAACTGGTTACCTCAGAGAAGTTTAGAGAAAACGGAAATGAATACAGATACAAGGTTTTCAGAGACCAGTTGGGCAGATAATGGTGCTGTTCTTTGTTCCATAAACTACATAAAGCAGTGGTTTTTCCTGGCTCTTTTTGTAGCATCCTGCCTTAGGAATCAGCTGTGATGAGCTGGAGAGTTTCTGGTCCTCATCATTATGCTCTGATAAGAATTTCCCCCTGACACATCGATCATTTGGGACATGAAAGAGACCTGTACAACCTGTACACCACAACTCTGCCCCAGAAAATGAAATCTCCCCCAGGGGAAGTTTAGATGCTGCTACCTGGAACTGGGGGCACTTATTTTAAAACCTCGCACACATGGCAAGCATATTTTTTTAATTTAGGTCAAGCTGATTGGGAGGATGGACCTGATAGAGATTATAGGCTTGATGAATTAAGGCCCCCATTGTCCCTATCTTCATACTTGCTCTGGTTTCCTGCCTTCCAACTATGGCACTATACAGTACACTCCAAAACAAGTATGGCGCACAGCTATACTCTCTCAACCTCCTAATTTTGTCCTGAGAGGTTGTATATTTGAAAAACTGTTGCAGACCTAACCAGTAATTCTGTTTTCATTGACTTTGTCTTTCAATCTCAGTAGAGCAGAAGTTAAAGATTTATTATTCTCCTTTTTGTTAATATTTAATTCATTAATAAGGAAAATGGGTGGTATTCTGTGATATAGTACAAATTTGAGGAAAGGGTTATTCCTAGAAATATTTTTGAAATCAAACCAACCAGTATGTATTGAGTATTAACATAGTAGATAAAAATGCTGTTCTGGCCAAGAGCAGAACTTCCAATGATTAGCTTTGCTGGAATTTTCATCTTGTGGATGGTTAAGGAAGAATGAATTCTGTTATGGCATTTAATTTTGACTTTCAAGGGAGGACTAATTGATGAGAACATTGAGGAAAAGTAACTAGATCATCTTAGAGTTTCTAATAATCAAGGAAAGGAATACAAGCTCTTCAAGGCATTGAGCTCGAGTTTTGAGAAAGTGATTAAATAAAAAATAAACCATAATCTCAATTTTTTTATGCCTAGGCAAAAGAAAGGATATATTATAGGAAGGGAAATGTCAACATCGGGGTGAGAACAGAGGAGAATGAGCCACTAATTGAAAGGATATAGGAGTATCTCATAGAACCCAAGGTCAGGAAGTATACTTGATTGAACCAGAAAACGAACAGTTGAGAACCAAAGTCATATGCTCTTTCTCTGTGAGGGTTCATGGACTCTCATCTCTACTTCTCTCTTTCTCTGCTTCTCCATGAAACTAGCTGTCCAGCCCTTGCCTCACAAGATCATTCAAAAGCCTGATAGAAACCAATTAGGGTCTTAGAAGCCTGAAGCACAGGGCGAGGGCCTCAGATTGGCCCAGCTTGGACAAGTCTTCCCTGCTAGTCCATTCTACTGGACTAGGGATGACAACATGTGGTCTCTTCTCCTCAGTAAACTGCTGCTGAAGGAGCCTCTTAGAGAAGGGGATCTGGACAGGACTGTGATGGGCAGCTTTCAGAGAAGCAGAAGACTTTCCAGACATGCAAACCAGATGGTATCTGCCAAAGGTAACCAAAGAACCAATTATTTTCAAATCTATTTGGAGTAAAATAAAGAAAAAGCAATGTGTAGACACATTATTAGGGCATATTATATAATTTTAACATATGAGAGAAAACAGACGTGCAATATTTCTTGTTTCCTTCTTAGCTTTCTGCAGGAGTGATTTCTCCACATTGAAAGTTTTATATCCAACATGTTAAGAGGGAATTAAATTCACATACAATGAGCATAGAATAAGAAAGCACCTAAGTACATTAAATTTGTTGAGTACCTTTAAGCCTCTTATAGCACTAGATATTGAGGAATTTACCAGATGAGTTTGAGAGGAAGTGCTGTCAGTAATCTAGTGGTATTGCGAAGGAGAGATTTTAGGAAACTGGAGGTGGGAAAATATTGCCTTATATTTTCCAAAGGAAAGAGAGAAAGTTTAGTTCCGGAAGCCTGACACTGATACGTTGTTAAGATCCAAGGAGGGATCATTTATGCTTAAAAAGTAGCTGTCACTAGGTGCCAGCATGGGTCTATGAAAAGAAGTCAAACCAAACTAGTAACATGTCTAAAAAAAGACCTGTGCTTACGCTAGTGGACCAGGAGACTGTGTGATACCTAATACATCTTGATTTAACAGGATATTTGAGTCAAGTCTTCAAATCCCTGGGGACAAGATAAAGAAATGTAGTGTGAATGATAGTGCGCTTAGATGAAGTTGATGAATGGAGTGTTAGCAGCCTCTCAAGGGTTGCACATAACTTTAAAGCACTGCTTTTGACCTTCTCATATTCATTCATAGAAACAGTGGGTACAGTTTTCAACATAGAAAACTGGGAGGAGGGATGGTTATATACACCAATTGACAAAATCATCAAAGGGAGCAGAACCTGCTGGAGCGTGCACCTAAACCAGCAATATAAAATGCAGTAAATGTAAACATAGTATTTTATGATGAGTTCAATTGCAGAAATACAGAATGAAAGACATTGGGCCTAGCAGTAATTTGGGGAGAACAGTTTTAGGGATTTATAAGCTAGTAATATGATATGATTGCCAAAAAAAAAATACAGTGCCAATGTAATTTAAAATTATATTTATAAAGGAATTGTATCTAGATTAAGTGTTGTAATATTACCCCCTTATGTTGGTTAGTCCACATTTGAATTATTATAGCACTCTTTCCTGGGAAATACATTGACAAAGTGAAGCACATCCAGAGAATGGTGATTAGGAAGTTTATGAATTTCTTTGATGCTTAGATTCTTTGTTTTGCTCTGTGTAATGCACTGTGAGGAATAAAGTCCACCATGGCGTGTTCTCAAGGAGCTTACTTTGTATCATTCCAAAGTGCAGAGAATCTGAATACTTGAGTGTAATCCACTCCCCCCAATCTGTTGAGTTTGAGTGAGTGGGTTTAACAGTGATAATTCTCCTTTCATTGAAAATGTATATTGGTTTCTGAATGCTAAGTTAAATTTTATATTCTACATTACTAATTTATTCAGCCATGAGATGTCAGCACTGTTTTATGTAAATTGTAAACATTTTTTCACTTCCTTTTGTCATGGGAATGAGCAGGAGAGGTTTTAGATGGAGGCAGGAAGGGTTTTCAATTTATTTAAAAATAAAAGCAAATAGTTTAAAAAAATCATTGTTTCCCAAACTGAGGATTTGTTTCCTATGCCTAAAGTATCTTCCCTTATTAGATTTGGACTGCTCGCAGAATTAAAGAAAGAGAATCAAAAATGACTTTCTTGAAACTCTCAGGGAATGAGCTAGAAGTAAGATACAGTCTTTAAAAAGGGCAAGATGAGTAATTTTCACACACAAATACACAGGCTCGTGCACACACATTCACACATTACTGTAGGTTAATGATAGTATGTATGGATTGCAGGGACTTCCAGCCTAAAAATGTTAAGTTTTTCGTAGTCTCCTGAATTGGATATTGTTGATGGATAAAATCTACTACATAAAGGCTTTATATCAAACTACAGATGTTAAAAACATAGTTGGTACAAAAAGAATGCAAGTAAATTGTTAACAAGCATTTCATTTTTGGTTTTGAAATGTACTTTTTTTTTTTCCCCTCTCCAAAGCCCCAGTGCATGGTTGTATATCGTAGTTGTAAGTTGTTCTAGTTCTTCTATTTGAATTGCCGCCACAGCATAGCAACTGACAGACTAGTAGTGTGGTTCCATGACCCGGAACCGAACTTGGCCATTGAAGTGGTGAGAGTGCCAAGCTTTAACCACTCGGCCATCAGGGCTGGCTCGAAATCTACTTTTTTAAGTTATAGAGAAGTCACTATGAAAATCCCTTATTCCCATCTTTTCTTCTGATACAAGGAACCTGGCCCACATAACTACTGTGAAAATATTCTGAAAATTACTTTAAGAATAACCCTACAGCTGGGACCAGCCCTGTGGCCAAGTGGTTAATTTCGTGCACTCCGTCCAGGGTTTTGCTGGTTCAGATCCTGGGCACGGACATGATACCACTCATTGGGCCACACTGAGGTGGCGTCCCACATGCCACAACTGGAAGGACCCACAACTAGGATATACAACTGTGAACTGGGGGGCTTTGGGGAGAGGAAGCAGGAAAAAAAAAAAGATTGGCAACAGTTAGCTCAGGTGCTAATCTTTAAAAAAAAAAAAAAAAAAGAATAACTGTATAGATTTAATCATTGCAAACCAGTAATCTGAGCAGTTCTGTGACAGAGCTAAGCCCTGCTGTCCTTGATGTTAGAGGGTTTTCAAGTTCTCTTGGAAAATGAGGTGCCAGAGAGCAGAAATTAATCAGAAATCTATAACAAAACCCATCCATTTAATTGTGGCACTCTTTTTTCAGGTGTCCTTCCTCCTTATTAGAACTTATTACAAATTCTATGCCAGTAAAATGAGAGAAGTGATGCAAAATAGAGGGTTTTACCTCAATACCATAGGTGCTTCTTTCAATACTAAGACTTAACAGCAAAGCTTTGTATATTAAAAGCATTTCTTCTGTGTGCTCCACTCAGTGGCTTTGTCTTACAGTGGAAAATCAGAAAAGCTGTCAAAGAGCTAAACTTTCTCATGAACCTGCATGCAGTCTGATGTAGCAAATAATAGCTTGTAGTTAAAAGTAACCCAATCTGGGGCCGACCTCTTGGCCCAGTGGTTAAGTTCGTGCACTCTGCTTTGGCAGCCCAGGGTTTTGACTGTTCGGATCTTGGGCGTGGACATGGCACCGCTCATCAGGCCATGCTGACGCGGCGTCCCACATAGCACAACCAGAGGAACTAACAGCTAGAATATACAGCTATGTACTGGGGGGCTTTGCAGAGAAGAAGAAGAAAAAGAAAAAAGATTGGCAACAGATGTTAGCTCAGGTGCAAATCTTTAAAAAAAAAAAAAAGTAACCCAATCTATGTTGGCTTAAATCTCCTCTGGGCTAGTGTCCAGTCAGCCTGAGTTCAGGCTCCCTTTCTGGGTTGTTTCTGTTCTCCAGAGGATATTGTCTCTTCCCTTTCCTTCTTCTACAGCATCCAGGTGACAGAAAGGTCATGTATCCTTGAGGTGTTGTGGGTAGTTCTGGACTGCTTACTCTCCGTCTCTTCCACCTACTCCTGGCTCTGAGTGAGGTGCACCCTGTCTTCCCAGGTGTATTGACCTCTTCTCATCTGCTGCTGAAGGAACCCCTGCTGCAGTAACTTCTGGTCAGTTCTCCTGCTGCCCTCGGGACTGGTGGTCCCTTCCCATGCCTGCCCCACTTTGGGGACTCATCTCCACTTTGGCTTTCACTGGTGCTGTGGATCCTCTGAACCCCGAGGGCCAGTCTCTGGCTTAAGCCTTCTAGCCCTTAAGCTTTGCTGCACGTCATCTTACCCCTTCCCATGGTGACTCCTAACTGGCCCCTGGATCTTAACTCTCAGCTACCTTACATGTTCCCACGTGTAAAGCATGTGGAAACTTCTAGGCTCTCTTGGCTCCATACTAGAGCCAAGGGAGACTGCAAAGAAGAGGTGGGGAAGGGAATTGTCCTTCACCCTCCCTGCCTAAATACACTTTAACATTATCTCTGTTCCGTGCTATAGCCACCCCATGGTAGGTAATCTCCTGAAGTTTGGAAATGGAGGCTAAGCACAAGTCCCTTCCTCTATCTGCTTTTATTCTGTGCTGTCATCTTGTTGCCCCAAGATTTTCTATCTCTCCCCACTAGAAGAGCTTCTATTTCTCCTTTCTGCAGAAGAGGGAAGTCCGCTCCTGCACCTGCCATATATGGACTGACTTGTTCTTGAGGGTACCTGAAAACAGAGGAAGATTGTGGGGTGGAGAGTGGACATTATTGAGAGAAGAAAATACATCAAGAGGCATTTCAAAAATATCCCCAAAGCAATTCAATAATTATCTATGGAGTAGCTATTATGTGTTAGATGGTAGTGAGAAAAACAGATGAGATTCCTGTCCCTAATGAGCTTCCAGCCTTGAGCATTTTGTAGGAGAGATTCCTAGCAAGGGCACAGAAATGTATGCATAAGGATGATCATTGTAACATTATTTGTGGAATCAACTGAAATGTTCATAAATAATAAGGAAATAGTTAAATAAATTATAGAACAGCAGCTATACTATGGAATGTTATGCAATAGTTAAAAAGCATTAGATAATAAAATAAAGCTATACATACCCACATGGAAGAAGCATCTATATATACTCATCTGAATCCATTTGTATATACATACAAACATTTGTGTGTCTCATGAGTATAAAAAAAATCTAAATAATATACAACCATTAACAGTGATTTCCCCTGGGAGGGGAGATTTGACATAATTGGGAAGAGTTAAGGGAGGGCACTTCATCTTTACTTTATAAACTTCTATATAGCTTGAATTTTGTACAAAAAAATTGTGTACTGCTTTTGTAATTTTTAAGACAAAGAAAATAGGAAAAATATCCACCAAGAGTTGTTACTGGTACACAATCTAGTTTACATCTTTGGAGTTATTTACAAACTGTAGATAGGTCAGAGGACATGGAAAAATTGGACCACATAATCTACTCCAGCTCGCTTGTCCCCTTGTCCCATGTAAGAATGCAAGGTAGCTTGTCCAGACCTTCAGACTGTCACCACATTGTGTTCCCCAGAACAAGGAAGGTGTCCCTCATGGACCATCTCTCTTATCTTCGCTCTACCCTCTTCCTCTCCTCCTTCAGTCCCTCTATGTTGTCAGTTCTTCCGTCTCCCACTCAAAGTGCTTATCTGGCTTGTTTCCACGAGTTGTCATCTTTTGCCTTAGAAAGCAGCAAGTCCCAAATCCCCTTCATGTCTTAGATATTGTCACCAATTCTGGTGTCTATTGTAAATCAAAATCGTCTTTCCTAAAGAGTTCTGCTGCTTTAAGCCCAGTGGTTAGTCTCAGAGGGAGAAAACTGTTGCCTGAGTCTCCATCCGGGTTCCACTGTGCTTTGGGGATTATTATCCTTAGACAGACCTGCTCAGGTTGCTTTCTCTCCAGAAACACTCAAAACGTGTTCTTTCAAGATCTGCATTGCTCCACTACTGTATTTTTTAACTTGTTATTGCAAAAGAGCATTTGGTCCCTCTCAACTTTGAGTTATTCTAGAAATCCCTCCTTGTTTAACTTGTTGCTGAAACTGTTGCCATGCCCCCACCATTCCTTCCCCATTCCTGGGTTTATCTCCTGGCTGCAAAGCACTAGGAAGAGAGAGAGGGAAGAGGGCTCCCATCACATGACAATACGGGTGCCTTGTATTAAATTGATATTCAGTGTCAATATCAATTCTTAGCCATTCATGGATAGGTATAGCTAGTATTTTTTTCTTTTATGTTTAACAAGATTTCTTGGGGCCGGCCCTGTGGCAGAGTGGTTAAGTTCTTGCACTCCGCTTTGGTAGCCCAGGGTTTCACTGGTTTGGATTCTGGGCGCGGACATGGCACCGCTCATCAGGCCATCCCACATGCACAGCTAGAAGGATCTACAACTAAAATATACAACTAGGTACTGGGGGGATTTGGGGAGAAAAAGCAAAACAAAAAAAAAAGATTGGCAACCGTTGTTAGCTCAGGTGCCAACTTTAAAAAAAAAGATTTCTTATAAACTCAAGATAGCCTAGGTTTATTTACTGACTTCATTACTTACTAGCTGTGTGATCTTAGGCAAATCATTCATCTCTAAGCCTCAGTCCCCTCATCTGTAAAATGGGGACATTAATAGTACTAACCTCATAGAGGTGTTGGGTGTGGTGTGGGTGTTGGTCAAAGTAAAGCACATAGAATTGTGCCTTGCTCATAATAAGTATATGCTGTTATTTGCTGTGGTACCGTGAATGCCCTTCTTTGTAACTTTTTCTCTTTAACTTATGTTTATTTTTCATGTTTTAATTATACCTTCCAAAGACATAAATCTTCGATCTGTTCATTTTTAAGTTCTCATGATATCTGAATCATATGCGCGCCATTCATTCTTGTGGTTTCATCTTTTTCTCCCTGCTCCCTCCCCGCTTCTTTGTCTCTACTTTTTTTTAATCATCCTTCTGGTCCCACTCATCAGGGCTCCAGGAGGCCTTCCTGACCACACATCTTGAGGCTGAGGTCCACCAGATATTTGCACCCTGTTTTCCCCACCGACACACTCATAGAAAGTACAGATATTTGCTCCGTGTCTCGCTTACCCTATAGGACCTTGGGCTTCATAAGGGCAGAGACCATATCTGTCTCCCTCAGTGCTCCAGCTCTAGTGCCCAGAACAGAGCATGGGCATAGTCGGTACCTAATACTCATTTAATAAGAAAATGAAGATAGAAGAAATAAGATGAAATGGGTGACCAGACTCAGTCTGCATTTCTACAAAAATAACCTCTAAGAACATAGACAATTTTGAAAGAAAAATAAACAGCAGGAGAAAAGGTTGTTTCCATCTATATTGGGCCAGGTCCTATTTTAGATAATGTAGATAATGGTTACTATTCTAAATGCTGGTATAGGTTATCAAGCTGATAATGTTAATTATTGTTTTTGTGGTTTTAAGTTTAATCTTGGGGAGAAACTTATTTACTACTTCATGAAAAGCTTTGGGATAAAAAAACTAAAACAAAACCTTTCCCTCCCACTTATTAAGGAGAAGGTAATAGGCTCTAAATGCTGGTTCTGAAAACTAGCTCCTGCAGAAAGATCATGGGTCTCAAATCGTTCTCATTAGTCTGTGTTGTTACTGTCTTGTTCTTCTCTCATACCACAGAAGAAAATGTGTGTGTGCGTACATATACATATGTGTATACACAGACATATAATTAGCATATATATATATAAGATATGTATCATGCTTCTGTGAATCTCACTGAACCATCCCTGGCTCTGTGAGTCTTCATCAGGCGCTGTTTTGAATTTCCTTCCAATTAGAACAAGGCTTCTAGCAACTTTCTTCCTGCTACAGTTATTTAAATAGTTTTGTATAAAATACCTAATGATCCTTCTTTAGCCAATCTAGTAATTCTAAACATTATTAGAGCTTTGTTTTTTCATTCAACAGTTGAATGCCTGCTATATGCCACAGTTCACCCTAATTTTTTTTCTTTTCTTAATGTTATAGCCTTGTTAGAACAGAAGAGCTTTCAAACAGTTACATAGTGGTTTGCTCACAGCAAATGAAAAAGATCCCTTGCACCAGAGGCTCAAGTTTTAAAAATGAAAATAAACTAAGTCATGAAAGAAAACCCTGATAGCTGTAAATAATATCTTAAGCATCCCCAACTGAGAAGCATAAATTCACAAATTAGTTCTCTTTATCACACAGTAAGTGCCACTTGGTTAGGAAGTGGCTTTGTCTGTGAGTAACTTCATCTCATAGCAGCTTCTCTCTTCTATCTTGTGTTTCTGTTAAAATATAAAAGGTTATATTTCATTTCATTGCCTTAGTTAAGTCAATAATATGTAATCCAGCCAGAAAGCATAATTATAGTATGTGTGGAACCAAGCAGTATAGATTACCTCTAAATAAATATGATGAAATTTTCCTTTTGCAGATGCAAGTATTGGCATTATGATGAAAACCTGCTCACTTCCAGCGTTGTCATCGTTTTCCATAATGAAGGATGGTCAACCCTCATGAGAACGGTCCACAGTGTAATTAAAAGGACGCCAAGGAAATATTTAGCAGAAATTGTGTTAATTGATGACTTCAGTAATAAAGGTAATAGTTATAGAATTGACATTTTATCTATAAAATAAGTTAATTATGTGTAATTGCAAAACTGATTTCAAAATCGTCTTTAAAAACTAATAATTAGCATCTGTTGATAGCATATATTATCAGCAAGTGGGCACTGTGCCAAGCATTATATATTAATTTTTTTGTTTAATCCTGACAGAAATCCTTGCGATGGATATTGCTATTATCTCCATTTTGCACTTGGGGCTCAGAGATGCTAAGTAACTTGTCAGCAATCAGAGGTAGTAATTAACAGCTAGATCCCAATCTACAGGCACATAAGTTTGTGTATTTAACCACTGTCTTATACTATACCAATTCTTCGGGCCTTGGGTTTTGCAAAATTTTAGTCATAGAGGTAATTTATTGAAAGACTGAGAGAATGCAATTGCCTTTATATTGTAATGCCACCTGAAACTCCATCCAGAGTTGTCAGACTGAAATCCATATACCTATTGAATAGCCTGTATTTTGCATTTGAATGAGAATGCAAATATTGAATTTGACCAGAAACCATGGACTACTTTTATTCATAATAGAAATTATCTACTAAAGCTTATTTTGTCCTATGTTTGATTTAGGATACTAAATAAAAGGAAATTGTTTTATTTTTATTCTTTTTAAGGAGCCAGATATTACAGCATTTAGGGAGGCATTGGTTAGTCTTGGTTCATTCTGGTGAGAGAGAGATTGAGCAGGGAATTTTCCAGATAAGCGGGTTTGTTAAGTTAACATTCTTTTCTTTCTTTTTTTCTTTCTTTTTTTTTAATTCTAGAAAAGGAATTAATTTTTTTTAATTGCAGTAACATTGGATTATAACATTATATAGCTTTCAGATGTACATCATAATATATTTCGAATTCTGTGTAGATTACATCATGTTCACCACCCGAACACTAATTATAGTCCATCCCCTCACAAGTGAGCTGAATCACCCCTTTTGCCCTCCCCCCTCCCCTCTGGAAACCACCAATCCATTCTCCGTTGCTATGTGTTTGTTTGTCGTTTTTATCTTCTACTTATGAGTGAGATCATACAGTATTTGACTTTCTCCCTCTGACTTATTTAACTCAGCATAATACCCTCAAGCTCCATCCATGTTGTCACAAATGGCCGGATTTCGTCATTTCTTATGGCTGAGTAGTAGTCCATCATGTATAAATACCAGATCTTCTTTATCCATTCGTCCCTTGATGGGCACCTAGGTTGCTTCCAAGTCTTGGCTATTGTGTATAATGCCGCAATGAACATAGGGGTGCAAGTATCTTTATGCCTTTGTGTTTTCAAGTTCTTTGGATAAATACCCAGCAGTGGGATAGCTGGATCATATGGTAGATCTATCCTTAATTTTCTGAGGATACTCCAAACTGCTTTCCAACATTTTTTTCTTTAAATAGATCCATTATTGTAAGCTGAATATATCTTCTTAATAACATAAATATCAAGATAGGTAATGCCACAGCTCAGACCTCACATAAGCATGCTGAATAAAAAAATGTAATTGTGCTGCTGAAACCCAGATCTGAGTATTTATTTATTCTTCTTTGCTTGTCACAAAACTGAATTAAAACCTTTGAAAAGTAACCAAGGAGCTCAGACTACTCAATAGCAACAGAATATTTGCTTTTTGGCCAGTAAGTTTTACAGAGAATTTTTGTGTACAAGTAGTGATGCAACTGAATATAATGTTTAGAAGTGAAGACAGAACATGGGTAGCATGAAAATACCATTCAGAATAGCTTTATAAAAGCTTCCTCCAAAACTTAATTTAGAACTCCTGCAGTCTGGATAAACCTCTGCTGTTTTTATGAGGACATAACCGGAATCTTGATCTTGTACACATGTCAGCATGGAGAAGAAGTAGAAATATGGCCTATTTCCTTTCCCCCTCATCTTTGTGCACTAATCACTTTTTTCAACTAATCATTTTTAACTACACTAGAGAACGTTTGGCTTTAAAATTTTTAGTCATCTCAAATGCCTTTAGCTTAAACATCTCTTGGTTGCAATTTTCTAGGACAGGAGTGTTTTCATTAAGAATACTATTCCTGTCTCAAAATAAATATTTGAAAATATGTTTTAACGTGATATTGTTGGTACAACAATATTTTAGATTTAGAAAAATCTAAATCTACAAAAAGAACTGAGAATTCCCACGGCTATAATTGTACTTGTTTTAAGAACCCCTATGTTATTAATACAAGTAAAAGCTTAGCATGTTCTATTAAAAAAAAAAGTGAAGACCCGCCAAAAGGTGTTTGCCATTCTAAAATCTTGCGTTCTTGCTTGGCCCAAGAAAGAGAGAACAAAATTTTGGACTTAAGTTTTCTGTCCACTTTGCTTTCATTGTTTTGTGATCAGTGCTTCTGTTGTCACAAATCTCTTATGTTCAGACTCTTGTAACACACTATAACAGCAGTCACTCACAGGGGCAGCTTTGCTGGCAGCCTTAGGAGAGACGTTTGTTGGGGCTATCCTTGAACAGAGGGCTTTGATTAATTTTCCCAATTTCAAGACACCTTAAAATCAGTCAGTCCCATCCTCAGTAAAAGTATATACTGTTTGGTAAATCTGACTTGAATGAAAATTTGGTTTGTTCTTTCCCCAATATATTCAGAAAGTAAAACTTTGAGTTATAATTTTCTTTTAAAGATGAAATACTTTACTAATATAAAACCTCACAGATGAGCTGGCTGCTCATAACACTTGGGTTTCTGGAAATTACAATGTCCTCTCTTAACAAGGTTCTGGAGCACACTTGGCTACAGGCGAGCATCAGCCCGCTGAGGCTCAGTGGGGTGAGGGAAAATGCAAGTCCCTACTCTCAGTGGCTTCTAACAGCAAAGGTTATACTATTCTCTCACTTATTATACATGTCCCTGAGGGTCAGGCTTAGCTGGCAGAGCAGCCTGATTGTGGACACTGCCTGCCTTGAGGCAAACGGGAAGAAGAGGTTTGGTAATGTATTAGTGAGCTCTTAACGCTTCTGCTCAAAAGTGCCCCACATCATTCCCCCCATCTGATTGGCCACAGCAAGCCACATGGCCCAGGCTGCCGTCAGTGGGTTGGATAATCACCCCCAAGGAGCTGGGTGAATATTTTGGACAGTAATACAGACTACCACAGTGCGAGATCCCAAAGAAGCAGAAGTCATCTGAGTCACCAACTTCATCTGAGTCACCAACTTCCCTTTTGGGAGCCTCTTAACTAAGACTCTAAATTTGAAGAACCAGCCATCAACTCATTGCTGGCTATAATGATTTATGTTAGATTTATTTAGATTGCATATCCAAAAGAGTACCTAATGAAATTCAGAAGGGGCTTTAAAAAACTTAGGACTGTATAGAGCTTAAAAAAAAAAAAAAAAAAAAAAAAAGGAAGGTAAGAGCTTTTTTAAGAAAAAGTTACATCGAAGGGAAAATTACCTAGATTTTCAGAGTGAAAAAATAGAATTCAGCATAAGAATTTTACTTATAATTTTCATTAAAACTGGTTGCCAAAATAGAAAAAGGAAAACTTTTTTATTCTCTATTTTGAATACCCATGTGTGGGTGTCTTGCTAATTATAAGCTCCCTAAAAGTAAAGTATTAAGTGTACAGTCTGATTTGCCCATTTAACCACCAGCTCATCACGAAATACAGCTATTTTTGTTTGTTTTTGTATTAATGGTCCAAAGTTTTAAACAATTTTAAAATAATATTTATGTCTCCAAGAAACATCTTTAAGGATCCGGGAGCTAGTTGTGGCTGTGATGTGCCAATTTCATAGGCTCACAGTGATGTAAACAAAAACTGTTCTCTTGCAACTGGGAAGCCAAGATGGAAACTTTGGCTGATGTATCTTGTTTTTGTAACACCAAATTTCCTCTACCAAATTGCAAATATATGTCTATTGTTTATTATATAAAATATTATATTTATTATATAAATATGTAAATATTTATAAATATATACATACATACGTATAGATATATGAACACTTGTTGATACTTAAAATAGAGAGAAAATGGGATCTTTTGATTGTTACTTGCTAACTTGATGGCAACTCTATTCATCACACCAAGACTCAAGCTTCGACATTGGTTGTAGTTGGAGAGAGATGGACCAGAACAAATGTTCACTATACTCTGTGTGAATTCCAGTGAAGTCATATAATGTTGTTTATAGGCAATATATCTTCAGAAATCTTGAACCATTGCTTCTGCCAAAATCAAACGAAATATTGTGCCTGAAAGCTTTTAGATATGATATTAACATGTGAATCTGTTTTAAGTTTTCTTGTCAATTGGCAATAGTTAGCATTTATTTAATGTTTAGAGGGATATTTGATAATTCTCAGGCTAACCACTTCTCTGTAGGCATATTAAGCTCAAAATTTAACTCAAATAATCACTTCACCTTGCTTCCCTAAAGATGAACCGTTCAACCTGGTGTGTGTAAAATTAGTGACTATCCAAAGTAGCTGTTGCCTATCCTTGTTTCTTGAGAAAAATAATAGTTTAATTGGTTTATATACATAAATGTAATTTATAATGTTGACTGAATTTTTTTATTCATAGAACACTTAAAGGAAAAATTAGATGACTATATTAAGCTGTGGAATGGCCTAGTGAAGGTATTTCGAAATGAGAGAAGAGAAGGTTTAATTCAAGCACGAAGTATTGGTGCCCAGAAGGCTAAACTTGGGCAGGTAAGAAACATTTGATATCTACAGTGTCAGCATTTTGGATTTGGTAACCAATAGATCATATGGATTTTTAAGTACCCTTCAATTTTTTTACTTTTTTAATTGAAATGAAAATGATGGCTTAAGCAGATAATTTATGTCAAAATTGACTCTGATGATAATTTATATTAGCATCTAATTTTCAATTGTGAGAGATATGTGATGTCCCATATATGAGGAGAGTTCTTTACCTTGCTTCTTTTTTTTAAAGGTTTTGATATACCTTGATGCTCATTGTGAGGTGGCAGTTAACTGGTATGCACCACTCATTGCTCCCATATCTAAGGACAGGTAACATTACCTTGCTTTTTTTCTTTCCTGGTTGAAAAGTAAACTTCATCCTAGAAGGACAAATGATATTCTCATTCTTCTGATTCCAGTTCCATTCAGTGTATCAAGTGCTATGTTTTAAGTCTTATTTTTCAGCTAGTTGTTTCCTTGGGTGGAGCTAGACTGATACTTTGGGCTGATTCAAATGTGGGCAGTTAGGCATTTGGGATAAGCCTAGGGTGGCTCCCTCCAGAATCATCTTGTGGTTGGGTTGTGGAAGAGACTTCCTCCAGCTCCAAAAGCTTTCTCTAACAGTAATATTAATTGCACCCTTTACACTGTAGTAACAGTTCTAAAGACTTGAAGGAGTATACTTTGAAATTATAGCTATTGGGTCTTTTTATGCCCTTTTTAATGATTACTTTAAATAGTAAGGATCGGCTGTTATTTGTGTCCGGGGTTTGGGTTCCCATAGAAACTTCAAAATTTAGAAATAATCCACTATTCTATGCAAATGTGATCATCACCATTAAATTTACAGAAATGTCTGAAATAATAGAAGGCAGCACCAGTTTCCTAGTTCCAAAAGCCTTTGCTGCTTTTGGTCCAGAATTCTCGGAATCTAGGAAAATAGACATGTCCCTGTGACGAAAGGCATGAGTCAAAGGAAGAACTTTGGAGGGTTTAATCAGTAGAGGATTTAATGTGAAGGCCTATCTAAACATTTTTCAAGTGCTGTCTCTCTTAATCCTCACAGCAGCCCTGCAAGGGAGATATTATTAGCTCCATTGTACTGAAGAGGATACTGAGGCTTAGAGAAATCAATTAAATCCAACAGCTAATAAACTATCAAACTGAGATCTCTCTGGGACACTTTATTCTGCACAATTTAGAAATCTGAGAGTCATGAGAAGTGAGGAAAGATAACGAACCTCACCTCTCCGGGTGAAGACTAGCAGTCCTCCAGGGCGATAAGGACATGGTTTCCCACAAGGCCCTGTGGTGGTCCCACATACCCCACAGTGACTCTCCACTGTCCCATGAGTGTCCACAGGCTGGAGGGAATAAAGCACCTTTCTCAACTCTACTGCTCCCATATCAAAATTCTAAGATTTTCCCCTTCTCCTTGGTTTCTAAACATCTAAAAAGCACCTTAACATGGTTATGAAAATGTAAATGTAACGTAAAATGTAATCTCCATTTTAGGAAATGCATTTTTAAATCCTTTCTGATAAGATGAGCATTGCAACAAGCAGGGTACCAAGTTATCTTTGTCGAGTTGACTCTATACCTAATTACTCATATGGTACTAGCATTTTTATAACCCGAATACATGGCATTTTTTTTTTTTGCTTCAAATTCTCAGGCCCCTGCTTAAGTTCTTCAGCAGGTTTTGAGGGATTTTTCTTCTCATTTTTTTAAAAGCAGGAATATAATACAGTATCTTTTTTTTTTTTTTTTTTTGCAATGAAAGCTGTTTTTTGTAATAAAAGAAATAGGAAAAGAAAAGCAAGTAAAAGTACAGAAACAGATTTTCATAATAACTGCTTCCAGAGAAACAGAGAGCAGCAAAGAATTGGGAGAACTGCTAAGAATGTAGCAGGTGTTGTCTTTCTACACACACACACACACAGACACGCTCATTGGTTTAATAAAAGGATGAGGAGGGAAAGTACTAGGCAGGAAAATCTCATAAATAATCCAGAATTACCAAGAGAAAGCTGCCCATCGGCCCAGAGCGAGAATGAGAACACATGATTAAGTTCAAAGACGTGCTTCTTTGTCCCTGACACGTGTCAGTCAGCTGAGGAAGAATCTCCTCTGTCCTCCCCTTATCGAAACAGCCTCCTTGACTTGCAAGGACATTCATTTACTTCGATTTCCCATTAGATATTAAAGTCCCCTACTGCAAAAAAAAAAAATTAACAATAAAAAGATAATATAGTTAGGCATTCTAAACTAGTCAGTTTTGGGTTCTTAAATGCTTTTCCATTTTCTGTAAATATTTCAGAACTACATGTACTGTACCTCTAATAGATTACATAGATGGGAATGATTATTCCATTGAACCACAGCAAGGTGGGGATGAAGATGGTTTTGCCAGAGGGGCCTGGGACTGGAGTTTACTATGGAAACGTATTCCTCTAAGCCACAAGGAAAAGGCCAAAAGAAAACATAGAACTGAACCTTATCGGTAAAGATTACTACTTTATTTTCTCATGTGGAATGTTTATCTAAGTACTTTTTTTTTCCTTCCCCATGTCCTCGTATAAATATGTGGGTCCATACATATGCTTCCATTTCATCTGTGCTGCCATCATCAACACAATACAGAACCATTTGCACTGTGCCGATTATAGATGTCATAAATGGCAAAACATATGAAATTATCCCCCAAGGGGGTGGTGACGAAGATGGGTATGCCCGAGGAGCATGGGATTGGAGTATGCTCTGGAAACGGGTGCCTCTGACCCCTCGAGAGAAGAGAATGAGAAAGACAAAAACTGAACCATATCGGTAATCACTAAATCACTTACATGTTTTTCTTTTCTCCAGTTGCTGCTAACCTATTAACCTCTTGCCAAGCTAAAAAGTTTGTTATTAAAACTGTAACTGCTGCCTCACATTCTGAGAGGGTTTCTTCCCTTGCACTATTCGAGATCTGAATTCACTTTTGCTTCTTTGTAATTGCTTTCTCCCTAAATGCAAGCTCTCTTTTTTTGGTGGGAGGGAGGGATGTTATATGGCATTAGTTCCAAACACGAATGAAGAAAAGAAAATCTTTGCCATCCTTTCCTAGTAAACTAGACATCAAATTTTATTCTTTTGACGGTAATGTCATTCTGTAAATTTAAAACACATAAATTCCATTACAATCCAAGTTTTATATCCACTTTGATGCCTTGGGTGTAGTGTTAGCAATGAAAGGCATTAGCGAGAGATTCTTTTGTTTTTTTCTTTCTTTTTTATATGCTAACTCTTAAATACTAATTTTGTACCCGTTAAATCTGATGCATAAAAATACGTGACTGTGGAAAATGTTACATAGTAGAAGATTTTATTAGTTCATTCTCAGAAGAGCACTTGGTTAAAAGGAAACTTTGTTCCAAAATCAGCTTTCGTCCCTTCTGTGGTTCTTGAAATAGAACAATTTATGTTCCTCTATTCTTCTGGTCTTTTATAAGTGGAACATTATACTATATTTCAAAAGAGGGACCCCAAATGAAATGTTTGCTCAAATGTTAGTGTAGGCTTCTAAATGTGTCTCATTTTATTTTTCTGATCTTATGGTTCTGCTTTTGGTCTCTCTCTCCCTGTTACACTACTGATAATGTTAGAACTCTGTTTTGGGAAGGTGTTTCCAATGTCATGGAAATGCCGGTGGGATTTGGGCATATCATGATATCAAGATACTGAAATGGCAAACATAAGGAAATTATAAAACCTTAAGCTTTATTTGACAGTTTCCAAATTTCTCTTTGAAGTTTTTTTTCAAAATAGTCTAGGAAACTACTGCTTACCCACTTAACCTAACAAATAATTCTGAGAGAAAAAAAATAGGGGATGATGATTACATTTATATTTCTGCCAATTCCATGGGCTAGTAAAGAAACTTTTAGAAGTGAGCTAGAAAAAGTTAAGGGAGGTTTTTGTGTTAAGATCTATTTTCAAACGTATACTGAGCTAAGTGGGAATATATTTAAAGATCAAAAAGGCAAAGTTATAATAGAGTAATTTTAAATGATAGCTAAATAAATGAGACATGAAAATACAACCAAAAATGTAATAGGGCTGTTTAGTGAGTTAGGCAGCATACTTTAAGAAGAAAAGGCAACAGAGAATGACTTTCCCCTGATGTGATTTTCCTTTAACACTGAGAATATTACTTGATTCATTATTTATCCACTCAACAAATATTTAATGAGTGCTTACTGTGTGCCAGGCACTATTTTCTGGAGATAAATTTTAAAAAATATGTTCCCTCATGGTACTTAAAATATAGTGGGTGAGACAGAAACTAAATGGATAACTACATAGATAACTCTGGAACAGCAACTGCGATGAGTGGTATGAAGAAAAATAAAAGGCTACATGGAGCTTATGAAAGGAGAACCTAGTCCAGCCTGGAGGATCCAGAACCGCCTCCCTGACAAAGTGTCCTTGAGGCTGAGACCTGAAGAATGAGGAGTCAACCCTGTGGAGGAGGAGGAACATTTCAGGAGACCAAACAGAACAAGTGAAGGCCCTGAGACAGAAGGCAGTTTGACATGTTGATGGCACGAGCAGAGCAGTGAAGAATGCAGGACGAGGGAGCCAGCTGAACCTCCAGAGTGGAGAGAGGCTGGCATCATGCAGGCCCACATTGACTCTGCTCTGCTTGCTGTGGATCAGGCTTGGAAGGTGGCAGAATAGAAAAAAGGACAAGTTAGGGGGTTACTGCAACAGTCCAAGCAGTGGTAGGTTGGTCTAGGGTGGTGGCAGTGAAGTTGGAAAGAAGTAGACAGATTCAAGATGTATTTTCAAGGTGGAATCAATAGGAATTAGTGATGGATTGAATATCAGGTGTAATGCTAAAGGAGGTCCTCTAGTAGAGGAATCTACTTAAAAGTCATGATGCATTAATAATTAATTGTTTGGGGGTAGGAGACAAAGAACAGGATGAAAATTATTCCCCTGTCACTTCTCCTAATGATGGAAATGGCTTGTCTCCAAAAAGCTACCAAATTTTTTTCTCTTGTCCCTAAAAAGTCCCAATTCAAGATCCCATTCAAGAAGCCCCACAGATCACCCTTTTGCATTCCTACCTCCCGACACAGTAAATAGCTATGTCTAATTCTTCTGTGTCGTCTCTGTGCTACATTTGCAAACTCTGAATGAACTGTGGCTGTTCTAGGATGATTTACACCCTTATTTGGCAAGCCCCTGAGCTATAAAATTAAAAAATGACAGACTACTTCCATGGTGTATGGTTTCGCTCATCCCAGAATGACTCATAAATCATTTCAGGAGCAGTTAGCAGACCACGGCTGTGTGGCTCAGTGTTTTTAGGAGTGAAAGAGAAATTGTATTTTAACTAACTCTAAAGGCTTAATTTTTAAATCAGTAAAGGAACCAAGGCGCCCTCTTATGGCAAAATGATGCAATCCTCTAATTTGTAGTGAACTGTAATTCTATTTCAGTTAGAAATTGTGGTAAGTCTATTAAAGAAGAATTATGAACAGATTGTAAGGCTTTATAATTTCTTGATGTTTGGCCATCATCTTTTCCCCGTTATGCATTATTTAGACTGTATTCCAGAAACACTTGCTGTCTGTTGGTGAAGGGATATTGGCAATTTGTCTTTAATAGTTATTAGTGTTTCTTTTTCTTAGGTCCCCAGCCATGGCTGGTGGGTTATTTGCCATCGAACGAGAGTTCTTCTTTGAACTGGGTCTCTATGATCCAGGTCTCCAGATTTGGGGTGGTGAAAACTTTGAGATCTCATACAAGGTAACATTTCATTTAAACAAATGGAGTTTTCAAAGTAGTTAACTGGCTTTCACGACTTTCAGATAAGGCTGATTTCTTTGGAAAGAACTCCTTAAAGCATTTCTCTAAATCATAAGGAATGACTATCAAAAATGTATGCTTTTCGGGAAAAATAAGGCAAAATGCAAGCTCCAAATTTACCACCTATTTACGTAACTCAGCTCAAAATTGAGGCCAGCAAGCTTCAGAAATACCCCCCCGCCAACCCCCAGCCAAGGAATTCTATACACTAGAGCCATTTTTGTAGGAGCCCCTTGGAGAATCTGCATGTATTGGGGCTACATTTGACCATTCACTGATGTGGTTACCCTTCATCATCACAGGACATGATAATGCAGGACAGAAGCAGATCCCAACAGTGACGGCATCCTCAGACTGACAGTGGAGCTGCCTTCCTGCAGCAGCCCCCGTCATTGGGGCAGTCCTTGGACAATGATGTCTTCTGCTCCTACTCCCCTCCCCCCATTCTCCAAAAGAAAGAAAGAAAGAACTGTATGGCAGTTTGAGTTGAATATTCAACTTAGCACCATGAGGGATAGGAGTAACTCAGTCCTTAATCTCAAGGAACTTACAGTCAATAAGAAGAAATTAGAATTATACTTCAATTCATAATACAATAAGAAGGTAGAATGGCATTCAGTTGGTGTGATTAAGAAACAGCATCATGCTGGAGGTAGAATTTGAGGCAGAACTACAACTTGGGCACGGTATCAATAAGCAGAGAGGGAGGGGAGGGGCAATTCTACGCAAACAGAACGGGTGGGAACCTGAAGAATATTCGGGAAACAGTGAGGAGCATGGTTTAGCAGAATCTGACAGCATGAATGAGAAAGACATCCAGAAGATAAGTGGACATGTATGTGAAAACCATATAGAAGAGAGCCTTTAATGCTGAGCTAAGAGATTTTTATCTAGTTTGATAAGCAATGGAAAACTATGAAAGGTATTAAGCAAGGGAAGAACATGACCCAAAGCTGCCCTTCAGCTAGAATAATCTCTTAGTATAAATAAGGTTAACCTTGAGTAGAGAGAAGCTGGGGTGAAGAAGCCAGTTAGGACATTATTATAATAATCAGCCAGGTGGGAAATATATTAACAATGGAAATGATGAATGATTTTAGGAATGAAGAATCTGCATGACTTTGCCAGGTTACATTGGGAAAGGGTTGCTTGGAGCTACACATACACAGGAAGAGGCCCCTTAGTAGCAGTATATTACTAATTCCCTGTTGCCTTCTTCCTCATTATGTGAGTTTGAAAAACAAGCAAATTATTTTAGGATTTGTTTAGTTTATGAATTCCCCGTGGACACTGTATCTCATTTAGATTTCAGATTTACATTTACAAGATAAATTTTCAGCTATAATTTCTTTTGGCATTTGAAACAACTTCCACATGTGTTTTTCCTTGATAGATATGGCAGTGTGGTGGCAAATTACTGTTTGTCCCTTGTTCTCGTGTTGGACACATCTACCGTCTTGAGGGTTGGCAAGGGAATCCTCCACCCCTTTATGTTGGGTCTTCTCCAACTCTGAAGGTGAGTTTTTTGGTTAAAAGGGGAGAAGGCTAAGGAACTAACATTTGTGTTCCAAATGCTGTGGTAGTAACTTAAATGTCAGCTCACTGAATGGGATATGTTGTTTAAGCAATCATGCTGGTTCTCATTTTTAACTTAGGCTAGATTTAGTCATGAAACATCTTACTGTTTTTTAAGATTATTCATTGTATCTCATTCTGGTTAAGATTCTTATATTGAGTGTTCTCCACGAAGATGTCTCAAATAAATTCAAAAAGAACTGACACTCTGTAGGAAAGTAGTTGAAAGGAAAATATTAGCTTCTAATATTCACACATGAGAAAAATATTATTTTTGTTTGGTTTTAAAAAATTAAAGTAACCATATTAAGAACTTTTGTAGTAAACAAAATCAAATTTTTGAACAGTGTTTGCAAAATATTAGTATCTTTTGTCCCTTAAACCAGGGACAAACCAGGAAAGCTTCCCACAGAGGCCAAATGTCCCACTGTTAGGAGCACGAAGGCACTCTCTGTGACTGAGAAACTTTGAAGTTCCTTTGGTTGGGTTGCTTTCATAAATTCTAAGAACATATGACTCCGATGCCCTTCGTTTTCTGCAGCTTTTAACCAAGTCAAAAGCAGAAGGAAGTTTATTATTGGCTGCAGATGCAACTTGAGACAGTTCCCCAAAGGGGAATAGATAACAGAAGCAAAGACAGCTAGGCTTTAAGATCCTGCACAGCTTTCTAACTGGGCAAATTATCTTAGAAATGGCCAAATGGAGCCCCAGCTATAACAAGGGATGAGATTAGAAGATCCACGATAAAACAAAGATAGCTCCAAATTAACACCAGGCCTGACGGGCATTACAGGAAAAGAACCTGCCCTTGGAGTCAGACCCATAAGCACGAAGGATTAATGAAAAATCACCTTGATTCAAGAAGGTCTCTGCTGCAAAGAAAAGGAAAAGAGATGAGAGGGAAATACTTATCTACTCTAAAATTAACTGCAGATGCCATAAAACTACCCAATAAATGTAACTTCAGCCTACACCTAGTGAGTGCCCAGACTGTGCCAGGTACTTTCCTTTCTCCAGTTTCAACACTGTCCACTACAGCCACCAGGGTGCCAGTGGCCCATGTCTATTTCTTTAGTCCATTTGTCTGGTCTGAGCCTCAGACCTTTATAGTCAATTGTCTTTTAGAATTATCCTCTTAGATGACCCTCAGATATTTCAAACTCAGTGCAGTCAAAGCCGAACTTAAACTTTTCCTCAAAAGTGATCCCTTTCCTGTATTCTGTTTGCCCACGAATGAACCTTAGGGGGCATTTTAGGGTTGTCCTCCTCCCTCGCCACCCGCCTTTCCAAGCCCTGATGATTCCACCTCGTCCGTATCTCTTAAATCCATTCCTCTCTGGGTTTAGTCCAGGTCCTCAGATCTCTCCCTTGGATATCAGGGGGCCTCCCACTTGGCTCTCTACCATCAGGTTCAACCCCCTTCAGTCCACCCTCCACTCACCACCAGCGTTATCCCCCTGAAAATTAAAACTGATGTCTGTTACCTCTTTAAAACCTTTTGATGGCTCTCTACTAAAGGATAAAATGCAAAGTCCTAGGAAAGAATAATCATATTCATAATAGCTGACACTTTTTTGAGTGCTTAGTTATGTACGAGACACAAATCTAAATGCTTTCCATAGATGAACTTCTTAATTTTCAAAACACACTGTAAAGTAAGGACTATAATTATTCTCATCTTAAAATGAGGAAACTGAGGCAGGTTTTCTCTCAGTGGATCCTGCATTCCACTTGTGGTAGAATTCTTTCAGGACCCCAAATGCACCATGACTGTCATACTTCATTTGCTTTTCTCTTTGCCATGGATATCATTCCCACCTAATTAACCACTCCTTTGAGACTGAGCTCTCCAGCACCCTCCGTGGTGCCCCTCTGGCCTTCTCCATCCCAAACAATGAAGTGCTCCTTCTTTTTGTTGCTATAACCATATGTGTGTGCACTCGTCTCTTCGTGTGTTAGTATCTAGAAGACATGAACTATATCTAATTTTGGATGGATTTGCAAGAATTCAAAATATTTATCAATACTATCACATGTGGTTTTTTTTAGGTTTGAATCTACGGGCTTTGCAACAATATGCCTGTGGGAGCACGTTCACCCTTTGATAGTTATCTTGTACCCTAGAAAACCTAATCTCAACAGTAGATATTCCTGCTCCTGGTGTAAAACAGGCAGGGGTCAGCAACTATGGCCAATAGGCCACATCTAGCCCTTTTTAGTAACTAAAGTTATCTTGGAGCACAGCCACACCCATGTGTCTGCGTGTTGTGATATGGCTACTTTCTGACTCCAACAACAGAGCTGAGGAGTTGCAACAGAAAGTATGGCCCACTAAGCCAAAAATACATACTCTCTGGCCCTTTAAAGAGAAGGTTGGCTGATGCATGATGTAGAAGACCAAGGGACTAGATTGCGTATGCTCTAAACCTGTCACATGCATTCATTCAGTAAAACCTTAGAAGTTAGATCTTTGTCAGTTATCACAATGTCAACATACTGTATTGTTCTTTAGTTGCTTTTTCTTAAAGTGCACCAACTGGGGAAAATGTCCAATTAATTCTGGGTTATAGTAAAATGGTTATATTAGAGTTGAAACAAGACCAACAAAAGCCACCTGCAAAAATGTGTTTTATTAATCAGAGTTATTGTTTTTCATGATTGTTTCTGAAATGAGATTTGTTCCCTACACATGGTAGTAGTGTGGCTCTTAACAGAAAGAGATTGTTCTGGGAGAAGGAGGACCAGTGTCCAGCCAGCCTCTCATAAACCCTCTCTGGGCTTCAATTTCTTCCTCTCAAAGCAGCATAGAATATATTTTCGTAGAATACATGATCCTGCAGCTCAGGGATATCAGATTCTGTGTCTATCACTTTTTAGTTGAACACGTGTGACATTTCTATCCATGGCAATTGACAAATTAGAAACATTAGCTCACTTGCTTTTGTTGCTTAATTAAACATTAGGTCCTATTGAAATGAGTCTGTTATATGTTGGTCATATGTCATGTGTCTAAGATAGGCTATTTATGACATTACTAATATTTTTATTTTTCAGAATGATACTAACTTTCTTTTTCACAGAATTATGTTAGAGTTGTAGAGGTTTGGTGGGATGAATATAAAGACTACTTCTATGCTAGTCGTCCTGAATCGAAAGCACTACCATATGGGGATATATCTGAGCTGAAGAAATTTCGAGAAGATCACAACTGCAAAAGTTTCAAATGGTTCATGGAAGAAATAGCTTATGATATCACCTCACACTACCCTCTACCACCCAAAAATGTTGACTGGGGAGAAGTAAGTATCAGCTGATATTCAGATCTCAAAGTTATGTGTTTGGAGACTGAGTTTGGGGGAAGGCAGAGATGGAAATGTGTGAGTGAAAGAGAAGAATTCTTGGGGAAGAGTTTAGCTAAAAACTGTCTGGTACTTTCCACTAGAAGGTTACAACTCCCCCAACCCCCAACCGCCATGTCCCCTCCTCTCAGCCTTTGCACATGTAGCCCTCTGGTCTGGAACACTGTCCGCTCCCTCCAGCTCCTGCCACTTCCCTGCCCCTCACTCCGACTCCCTTTCTTGGCTAATCCCAACTTATCCCATAGTTCTCAATTTATAGTGCACCACCACTGAAAAGCCTTTTTCTATTCTTCCGCACTCCATCAAAAAGACTGAGTTCTGTGATCTCTCCATAGGTTCTCATAATGCTCAGAATTGCCTTTCTCTCAGCCCTCCTGTAAATGCTTCAACACTTTGTCCACCATTGTGTCCCAATGGACTAACACAGAGATCCCCATATACAATAGGCACTCACACAATGCTTGTCAAATGAATGAATTAATCAGTGGTAACTGAAAATAATTAAAATCAGGCAAAGGCATTGATCTGTCTTTTCATTTTTTTGTTTCTGCAAACTTGCCTTTGTAACCCCATTTCTGATTGCATCCACCCAAGTGCCTTATACTGACTGCTGCCTCATAGGTGTATTAAACATGCCGTGACCTTTCAAGTCTTCATGGCTTTGCTTAATTGTGTATTCAGAAAATATTGGTTGAGGGCCTACTATATGCCAGACATTCTTCTAGACATACAACAAGACAAGCAAGGTCCTTTTCCTCAGAGAACTTGCATGCTCACGGGGGAGAGAGAGAAAAACAGGGAAAACAAAGCAGATGATGACAGGTGGTGGTAAGGGCTATGAAGGAAATAAACAGGTGATGCTCAAGAGGACTTAGGGACAGGGTAAGGAGGGCTCCTCTGAGGAGGTGACGTTTAATCTGAGATCTGAATGATAAAAAGCAAGTCAGAGAGCGAGGAAAGAGTGTTCCAAGTAAAGAAAATGGTGAGTTTGAAGGCTCTGAGTAAGGAAATGCTTTGCATGTTTGATAAGCAGGAGAGAGGAGGTTAAATGAGGAGGGGGGCCTTTGGGGCCAGCCTGGTGGCATAGTGGTTAAGTTCACACAGATCCCAGGTGCGGACCTACACACCACTCATCAAGCCATGCTGTGGTGGCTTCCTACATACAAAATACAGGAAGATTGGCACAGATGTTAGCTCAGGGCTAATCTTCCTCACCAAAAATTAAATAACTAAATAAATGAGGAGGGAAGCCTTTATCCTAAGGGTGTTGGGAAGCCACGGGAGGGTTTTAAACAGGTAACACGATTCGATTTATGCTTTTGTTTTTAATCACCCTGCTGTAAGAATTTAGAGTAGAAACAAAGATGCCAGTCAGGAAACCAGTAGGGTAATTCCAATGAGAAGTGATGGTGGCTTAGACTAGGGTGGTGAAAATGGAGGTGGAGAGAAGTGGACAGATTTGAGATATACAGTTCATCTGGAGGTAGATCACTGATGGATTGATGTGTGAAGGATATGGGCCAAGATGACTAGTTTGGGTTTTCATCTGAGTAGTCAATCAGGTGGCAGCTGAGATTGGGTAGGTGGTAGAGGGGACGGGTGGGGAGGGTTCAGGGAATAGCAAGTTCTCTGTTGGTTTTCTGCTCATGGGAAGTGCCCATTAGACATCTAGGTGGAGCTGTCAAGTGGATCTCAGGCTTTGTGGTACTGAAGCCCAGAAAAGAGGCATTGTACATTTGGAGCCATCGTCAGGTGCACAGTTTCATGGGACTGAATGAGATTACCTCAGGGGGAAGACATAGATAGAGAAAAGAGGATGGGATCCACTCCTAAGGCATTCCAACATTTAGAGTTTGGGAATAAAAGGAGAAGCCAACACTTATGCTGCTCTCTCTGCACCTCTGGTTTTAATACCTTTTTTTCCGTATACTCTTACTTCACCTCTGTTCTGTTACAGCAAATTGTGTTTAACTCCCACTTAGACCATAAGCCCCTGGGAGTCTGGACCACATCTGGGTTCTCTCTTAATCTCTGAGAACACCTAATTAGCACAGTGCCTTCTCTGTAAAAGGAATGAGTTTTCTTGGTGATCTTGTCCAGTCTCGTGGCTTTAAAACCATCTATGTGCTGATGATGCTAAAATTTCTATCTTCGACCCAAATCTGTCTCCCAGAGCCTGGACAAGGACATCTAGCTGCCTGCACCACATCTCCACTGAATGTCTAATCAACATTTCAAACTCGACAAATCCAGTGTTGAACTTCCTGTCTCCCCTCCCCAACCCATCTTTGCTGATAGCTCAGGCCAAAAGCTCTGGAGTCATCTTTGGATCCGCTCCTTCTCTCACACTTCACATCTGGTTCCCCCTCTGACCCTTTCTTGCTGTTTCTCAGCCATCACATCTCTCTCACTGAGACTGACTTTGCCTGTTGTAAACACGGCAATCAGAGTCAGCTTTTTAAAACGTGAGTCAGGTCACGTTACCTCTGTTAGAAACCTGCAGTGACACCCCCTTTCACGTGGAGTGAAGGCACAGCCCTTCCCAGTGGCCTCTACGGCCTACGTAATCAGCCCTGTTCCTCTCTGGCCTCACTCCACCCTGGCCCCACTGGCCTCCTCACTGGTCTTCAGACTTGCCGCAAGCATGCTCCTGCCTTTGCCCTTCCCTCTGCCTGGAAAAGCAAAGCTAGCCTCTGCATGCGTGGCTGATATATATAGACCCCACATCTTCTCAAAGGTCACCTTCTCAATGAGATCTACCCTGCTGGCCCCCAAACACTCCCAGTGCCCTGCCCTTAACTTGCTCCTCTTTTCCCCAGTCACTTCCTAACATATCCATCATGCTTTTTGCGTCTATTCTGTCTTTCCCTCCCTAGAACATAGCTCGCTGGGGTAAGGATGTTTATGTTTTGTTCACTGGTCTATCAGAGCCTACCACATGCCTGACCAGTGTCACTTAGTATTTGATGAATGAATAAAGGCGTGAGTGAATGGAGAGATGGAATTGCCTGTCCCCCTAAGTGTCACCCCTGAACACATCTTCAGTTTAACCTCTCTCTGTTCTGGCCCCTGCACGGTACGCTTCACCTCTCAGCATTCCCTGCACATTCCGGGTAGACCCCTACCAGTTACAAAGACGTCTGCTTGGGGCTGTCTTCAGAGTTCCTCCAGACAGGGCGAGAGTCTCCTTCTGCATGTTCCTCGCGCCATCCTGAGCGACACTTCCCCCAGCAGCCCTGCAGACGTGAGGGCCTGGGCCAAGACTTGCTTCTCTTTGTGTCTTCTCAAGCTCTTATCGTCATAGGTGCTCAGTCGGTATTTGCTGACTGAATGAATGAACAAGACATTTTATCCAAATACTACAGTATCTTATAATTGAAATATAAATATATAATATTTCCAAAAAGGAGAAAGGTTATTTTTATACAAAATGTGTATCCCAAAGATGGAAACCTGTGTTTGCTTCTCACCTACATTATCCACAGTCAGAGAAAAGTCTCACTGCCTGGCCCACATGCCATAACCTTTGCCCCCTAGGCCCCTGGAGGTAGCCACCAAAAGTGAGAGAGTTACCTTACAAATATGGTCTGGTCTAGACATCTAGGGTCAGTGTCTTACCACTGTGGTTAGGTAACTTTACTCTATTTCCTTCTCATTCACAAGAATTATCATGAATCAGAAATTGTACTTCATGATATCTTTTTATTTATTCTTCCGTGGTATTTTATCAAAATCTATAGGCCATTGCCCTTAGTTGGAATGAGTCCATTCCAGTGTTGACCTCGAGACCATAAATGATTTCACAGATAACTGATATGCTCTAAACCCTGCAAAGACTGACAATACTGTAATGACCTGTTACGACACATACCCAGATTTCCACTGTGAACTGCAACATTTAACATGACATTCTTTTACTTTGATGCCAGAGCTTATTAAAAACTAAACTGTTGCCTGCTTTTTGGTTCTTTGTTTGTTTTTTTAGATCAGAGGCTTTGAAACTGTTTACTGCATTGATAGCATGGGAAGAACAAATGGCGGCTTTGTTGAACTAGGACCCTGCCACAGGATGGGAGGGAATCAGGTAAGGAGCCATACTGTCGTGTTTAAATTGGTCTGCACTGAGAGCTGCCAGGCTCGTTGATCGCAGGGTTTCCAATTTGGTGATTTTGTTTTGAAAAAGTAAAACATTCTATAAAACATTGAGAATGCTGAAACCTTTACTTAGTTGAGGGGGATAATAGCAATATTGGATTTCACGTAAGCAATCAGAATCTAGAACTTGTGTCTAATAAAAGAGATTAGAATATATTTTTGTGTGAGCATATAACTGTGTAAGCTTAATTCCCAAACAATTTTATCTGCAAATATTTTCCTATTCCATATTTTTACCCGGTAAGCTGGGATAACCAGTAACCTGGTTACTGCCAGTAATGTATATTTCACTCATACATTTTCTTACTTCCTTATGTGGGTATTTTTCTTGTCTCTAATTTAGATTGTGAAACATTATCAGGTCTGTTTCCATTTTTTCATTTGCTCACATTATTGGTACATAATAAATGTGTGTTCATGACCATTCTAGATCTAAGAGGCTAAAGAACATAATTCTTTAAGTGTTAGTAGGGGTCTTCACTAACATCAAAATGAATATAATTCCTGTCTTTGTACTTAGAGTTCTGAACATACAGAAAAATAAGATAGTCATTAGGTTTAACTATAGGAGACAAGTTTCTTTTCTTTTTTGTTTTTTAAATGTATATCAGCAGAGAGGATGACTGTTATTTTTTCTTTTTCTTTTTTAATAGCTTTTCCGAATCAATGAAGCTAATCAACTCATGCAGTATGACCAGTGTTTGACAAAGGGACCTGATGGGTCAAAAGTTATGATTACACACTGTAATTTAAACGAATTTAAGGAATGGCAGTACTTCAAGGTATTCTGCATTTTAATTCCTGAAATAATATATGCCATCTCATTTTAATAACACCTACCATGTGGAACTTAGATGTATAAATCTTAAAAGCTGCATTCAAATTGACTTGCACTTCCCTCTCATTTAGTCAGTTGTTTTCCTGATCACTGAGTGACTCATTGTTCCATAATGAAGCGTCACTTTTATTCTCTGGTGCAATATTGTCATGTAAAAGGTATCCATGAAGACCCACTGCTAATTTCAGTAACATGGGAAAATCAATGTTCTGTGAAGCAAGCATCACCATTTGTTCTAATATCAAAATCTGATTTTTTGAAATTTAAGTGATTAAGGTGATTTAAAATGATTTTTTAAATCTAAATTCATTCAAGTCAAATAATATGTATATGTAAGAAATACTGCAGTTATAGTTCATGTTGTCCAGCAGGTGGCGACAGAGACAAACAAATAACACTTGGAAATCTAGGCCTTCACAACTTCCTTATCATTGCTGTTTGCTAAATACAACAAGATAACTGTTGCCTGTTGCTTGTTTTAAAGCTCATATTTACTTAGTCACTTGACTCTTTGGGAGGAGTGTTTCTATTTAAGCTGTGAGTATTCAAATTTCTGTGCCAAGTTGAGGATTCCAACATATTAATGGATTTATTTTCAAAGTCTAGACTTGGCTGAAATAAATCAATTTATTATGAAACAAAAAGTTGGGAAAGCTGCCCCAGACTGAAAGAACCTGGCAACACTCCACTTTCTTTACTCGTCTGATCTTTGTTATCGTCTCCTATCTGTCATGCAAGCACTTGTTTGCTATGTAATGATGATATTATGACCCCACTTAATATTCCTAGTTATCATCATTCATAGATAATTACTGTGAAGTCGTAAGTATGTGTCAGTTGCTGATCTTTTTCTTATAATAAGTTAGGAAGGGAAAGATTAACGTAAACCCTGAAGAACAGAGTTTATTTCCACAAAGAAAGATGAAAAATAGCAAAACATGATAGGGGTCAGTGAGAACAATATTAGTTAAATAGTAAAAGAAAGCTGGCAGGCCAGAAACCACCATCAAGAAGTAATGGATAAAAAAATGGAATGAACATATTTCAGATATTTTGAAGGACACAGCGCTGAATATACATTTGTGCATCAGACATTACTAAATATTCACTGAGCCCAACGATGTGATGACTTCAAAAAATAGCTAAAGCACATCATACCTTAATGGCAGAGAAGGAAAATCATGCAGAAATAAAAATAAACAAAATGCCATAGGACGGCAAAAGAGAGATTAATAGGAGGAATTATTTCTGATGAGTTTCATATAGGAAGTATCATTGTACCACGTCTTGATGGACAAAAAGGCTTTTCATGGAGTATAAATAAGAAAACTGGGTGAGTAAAGCCATGGCATGAAAGTGTATAGAGAATTCTAGGAGTCACATTTAGTTTGGTGTTCCTAAATTGCACTGCAGATGGAAGAACATTGAACTTCATTTTATAAGTTTTGGAGAGCGATTGACGTTAGTGGAGGAACACAGTGATAGGAAACAGTGGGCACCTTTAGGAAAATAATCCTGGGAGCATTGTGAAGAATGAACTGATAAGCAAGGAGATCAGCCTCAATCGGCAGTTCTCAAGCTTTTTACACTCTTAGAAAAGTATCGAGACTCCCTGCAGACAGATTTTGTCTATTTGTTATTTGTTTATTTGTTATTTGTTAGGTTATAGCTAACACTATTTCCTAAATTGGAAATTAAATCTGAGAAATTTTGTATTTATGTACTAATTCATATAAAAGTAACAATAATAACTAATACCTGTTAATATAAATAACCCTTTTAGTGAAAAATAATTTTTTCAAAAACAAGCTGAGAAGGATAGCATCGTTTTTTTAGTTTTGCAAATCCCTTTAGTGTCCGGTTTAATAGAAGACAGCTGGATTCTTATACTGCTACTGCACTTAATGTGCTATGTTGTTTTAGTTGAAGTGTCTGAGGAAAATCCAGCCTCACGTGAACATGTAGTTGGAAAACAGGGTTAACTTAATAGCCTTTTCAGATAATCATGGCTATTCTTCTTTGGTGCTACACCACAACTTGAAAAGTGGTAGTTTCTTAAAAGTTATTTGCAGTGTAGAACCTGAAACCATGTCAGTGAACATTTAGTCCCATGCCACATTAAAATCCATTGGTCTGTCTTTCACTCTGAATGGATCTTCTACCCATGTGAGCTTTTGTAACATCATACATTGCTTGTTTGGAAAATTTTGGTCCACTAAGTTATGTAGATCTTCCAAATGTTGACACATTTCATTATACATTGTCAAAAAATCACAACTATAGTCACTGATTTCATCAGAAAAGTCTTCAAATATTGTAAAGCTATCAAGTTCATGGTGATGATACAAGTTTTCCAAAACTCTAATTTTTACTTGAATACTCGATTTTATCAGTGGCAACAAAAACTGTTAGATTTGTGTTGGGTTTTTTTTTCTTGAAGTGACAGTCTCACTTCATTTTCAAGAAAATGTCTACCCAGTCCCAAGTTTGAATAATCAGTTTGTTTGAGTTGTTCTTTCAAGTCAAAATGACATTCCATGAGAAAAGCAGCAGTTCAACTCTCAAGTCCAACAAGTGCACACGTGCTTTCCCTCAAGATACCATTGTACTTCAGTGTATAGAAGTGCTTTATGCATACTTTGCATTTCATCTTATAGAATATTTTTTAAAAGTATTCTCAAAGGTCAAGATTTAGTAAAACTAATAAGTTTTACTGCTTCATCAAGGACATTCTTAAGTGAAACCAATGTTTTCTTTTGTAACTGAGTGTGTGGCCGTGAAGAATGTAACTACTGGCACAGTATTGGGTCGCTGCTTAATTTATGCTAGGACCCCAGCCCTTTTACCCCCCATCGCTTTAACACCATCAGTATAAATGTCAATACAATGAAGAAAGCAAATGGGGGTCTTTGTATTATGAAAATAATTGTCACCTTACAGACCCAATCTTAGATGGTCTAAGCACCACACTCTGGGAAACCCTGAGCTGTACTGAACAAACCTACAACAGATGATGGGGGCTAACCTACGGCATCGGCAGTGGAGATGGGAAAGGATATATCCAGAGACATTCCAAATATCAGTCCCAAATGAAGGCCGCAATGTGGAGGAAGGAAGGAAGGAAGGAAGGTGCAGCATGAGATGCCTCTATCCTGAGGGCTGGAAAGCTGGTATTACTATTAGCTGTGATAGGAGCTGGGGAAGTGGTTCTGAGGGGAAGATAAAGAATTTAGGTTTGTCTACATTGGATTTTTGAGGTACCAGCAGTACATCATGACTTAACAATAAAAGGACTGAAAGACGGAAATCCGAAGTTTGGGTCTGGTTGGTTTAAGCCTGTCTAATTTGCTTGAATTATCTTATTATGAAAGCCAGGTAGTGACTTCTTCTAATGTCAGTGATATCAAAACAGTGCAAAATTAAAACTTCTTTTTCCTGTGTTTTCCAGAACCTGCACAGATTTACTCACATTCCTTCAGGAAAGTGTTTAGATCGCTCAGAGGTCCTACATCAAGTGTTCATCTCCAATTGTGACTCAAGTAAAATGACTCAAAAGTGGGAAATAAATAACATCCATAGTGTTTAGAAAGGATAAAAGAAACCAATAACCTACCTACTGACACGTAAATTTATACAGGACTGAAAACCGCCTGAAACCTGCTGCAACGATTATTACCTGTACAGCTCCAAACCCAGAACCTCCTGGTCAGTTTGAAGGACGTTGATAAACTGTGATTTTACAATAACATTATCATCTGCAGTTACTGTTTACAAAACTGCTTTTACCTTAAACCTTGTAGGTGTTTACATCTTTTTTTGTTTTGTCTTAAGCTGATGTTGGTAATTTGTGCATTTAGCTCTGCTTTGTTTAGAACAGAGTTAAAAGCATTATTGTCTTCTTTGGGATTACACTCAGGGGTCTGAAAGGCAGTTTGATTTTTTTTTTTTAACACACTTGAAAAAAGGTTGGAGTAACCAGACTTTCATATATAACTTGGTGATTATCAACCTGTTGTGTCTTTATTTAATTTTACATCTTTTTGAAGCACTGCCACAGGTTATTAGCCAAGGTGGCCTTCCTTCACAGTCATGCTGCTTTTTTGAAAGGTGAATTTCAACACATTTAGTGCCTCTTTCATTTCTCAGTATATATTTCAAGAGCTTTTAATGAAACTTATAGGATGGTAATGACGGAATTGTCACCTGTGTGAGGAACACTTTTACTCCTCAGAGGTGAATTTATGTGCTACCGCTTGCTCTGAAATTGATTATTGTATGGCTTGAAAAAGAAATGACCATATGGAACATCCCCAGGCTATTCCGTTGGGTTTAAGATCGTATGGCATTAACTCCCTTACTTCCTGGCATTCCCAATGCCCTCTGTCAGTACCAACTCCTCAGACAGCAAAGGGGTCTACCAGCTAGAGAAACATTGTCCACTGATGTTTAGGATTTCTTTCCTCCAGTACTTATCACTACAGAAAACTATAAATAATTCTCAGTTTTGAAACCTTGAAATGGGGGTAACAAAAACAACAAAACACCACTGTAAACACAGCAAAGGGTCATCCTGACCAAGATAAGAATTTCCGAGCCCTTATTAGATTAAGCCTTACAAAACTCCCGTGCATTATAACCTAAGCTGTGCAACCTATGAAGCCAAGAGTGAATGGATGTTTCATTTATATCTTCATCCAAATGAAATTCCCTGCACATTTTTAAAATTAAAAAAAAAAAGGCTATTTAAAAATACAGCTCATTAACAAAGATGAACTCCTTTCTTTTAGATTAGGTGTTAGTTCCCTAGTGTTTCTTAATGTTTTTTAGGAAGCATATTTCTATTAGTATTTTTCCAGTGAAAAGAAGACTTGTTTCGATTTAAACATTTATTAAGATAGTACCTAAAATAGGAAAACCAAATACTGCAAGTGGTCAATTAGATTTTAAGTTCTAAATAAATTCTTTTATTACCCAAAAGATTAAAATGCTATGTTGAGTGAAAAAAAAATGTGATAAGGTGGGGAATGGCAAATAAATTACACATCTTTGATCCTGTAATCATGATATAATTACAATGAAAGGAATTCACAAACTACTGTGAGAGGGGAATATTTTTAAGTAAAGCTTAAAAACTAAAAACAAAAAAAACAAAAAAAACAAAACTCTACATTTCTTTAAAAGAAAAGCCTACAAATTTGTTTCTTCCAAGCTTAGTTCTTAAATTTGGAGAGTCAAAGTTAAACATCCCAAACAAAGTTCTATTTATAATTTTGAATTGTCAATTTGTATTTTGCTACTGATCTGTGATCAACCATTTTAACTTTCATTCATCTCCAGGGATGTTTAAAAGGAACTCATTTCTATGCTTATATAATTACAAAATAAATCAACTATAAAAAAGAGACTAAGAGAACTGGTACTTGTGTGTTTGCAAATGGGCTTCATTTTCCTTGTTGAATAGATTATAACCTTGTTAACTATGCATAGGCCTAAGAAAGGTGGCACATAAACTGTTCATGTAAATTTTAAGTGGGTATTTTGTGCAATTCATTAAGATACTCTATGAAAATGATTCTATATATTGAAATCAGAAACCTTACCAAACGCGAAAAACATCAGAAGCTGCTGCCATAATGACTATTTTCTACTGTAGGCTGCTTTGGAAATAATTCTCATATCCTTGCTTTGTAAGTTGATAATATCACTATGCATTTCTACACATTTTATAAATTTGATTTATGCAGATTTTGATACACTGTATGTTTCTGTAGAAATTGTATAAATATTCAAAATTTTATTAGGGATAAATTTGAGAAGTTTATGTATATCTTAATTCTGGGTTGCTTGTTTTTTAGGTGAGAAAAAAATAAAATACTGTATTTTAATCCATGGGTTTTTTCAGTATTTGTAATCATTTCTAAATCTAAACACTGCCTGTTTGAAATAATTATTTGACTTTATTGTTTACAAGATACACTAACATAATAGCTAAAATATCATAAACCATGGTTTTATGTTGAGTATGTGCTTGAATGTTGGTTAGAATTCTGCTTAGAATGTGCTTATGCAGAGCTTACCTAACCGTAGGAAGGAAACATAGAGGTTTATTTTTACCTCTGGTTGCCTATGTATAGTCATTTCTTTTAAAGTCCTTACCCATTATAAAAAACAACCCCAACAATATCTTTCTTGGCAGTGTATTCTACTATATAATTGCCTATTGAAATAAAAAATTTAAGTCAAAATTCTTTACAACCTAGCAGATCAAGTGAGTAGAGAGAAGGGAAGCCTACCAAAATGAAGTTAGAAATAGGCCATCGGACCTTGTGGCACAACGCGCGACATCTCAGGAGAAAGAAGTGGCTGTGTTGATTTGGGAATCTTTCTCTCAACTGACTTGGCTATTGTCATGTCTTCCAATTCTCAGCTGCTGTGCCTCAGAAATGTGAAAAAGTGACGTAGCACCAGACTGGAGTAAATGTGGGTTGACTGATTTCAGATAGTCTCTCATGGGGATCTTGGAGTATATTTCATTTCTGGACAGAATGCAATTGAAAAAAAAAATCCACTTCTAATTCGATAGAAAACATGACAGACACCAGTAGGCCAGTAGTTTGGGTATGTGAAAATTAATCCATGTGAAAGCACTTAAAAAAGGATTGAGCACTATGAAAATGCATATTATTCATTAGAATCAATCTGTTGCAAGAAAATGGACAAATGTCAGAGAGAATGGTTTTGGGGGACCACTATTCCTGGAATTAAAGGGAGGACTATCCTTAAACTAAATTCACTAATTGCTTTGCAGTTCTCGTTTTTAAGATTTTGAAATGCCCATGATGGAGGTGGGTGGATTCAGTTTTCTAAGCGAATCAGGCCTGGGGCCGTGTCTGAGCAGAGGTGGAATGAAGGGCTCCTTAATTTTCACAATAGAATGGCGTTACAATCTGCTCGTCTGAATAGTAGTATAGTATGGTGTGCTTGTCTGTATTCAAATATCTGTACCACTACAAATTGCTTGTGTGACCTTGGGCAAGCTATGGCAAACTCTATACCTCAGTTTCCCCATTTGTAAAGTGGAGAGAATAATAGCAACTATTTCATAGGATTGTTATTAGGATTGAATGAGTTAGTGTACATAAAGTGCTTAGAATAGTTCCTGCATAAAGACAGGGTAATATAAATGTTAGCTGCTATTATCTGGTTTTAAAGTCTTAAAATCTGTCTTTAATGAGAAGAACTAAGACGTCTACACTACAGACCATCTATAAAGGCTACTTGTGTGTGTACCTGTGTTTCATATATGAGATATCATTAAGTGAAGAAGTGAAGCTCAGAAGTTAATCTTCTTAAACCGGGGGTGAAATGGTTACCCATAAGGGAATAAATTGTTATTGCTACCTCACACCATTCATATAGCATGTGTCAAATGTAGTTTTCAGTGGTCTAATTTAACCTCTTAGATAGAACTAAATGCATCTTGAAGAATGTCTAAGATAGTGTATTATTTAAGTTATCTTTAAATGAAATTTCTCTCAGCCTTTTGAAATGAGCAGATAAACTCTAGCTGTATTAATGATTACATACCCAAAATGAAACTAAAACTTTCACTAGAAAACAGATAAATAGGGCCCGGCCCAGTGGTACAGCAGTTAAGTTCGCACGTTCCACTTCAGCAGCCCAGGGTTCCCCAGTTCAGATCCTGGATGCAGACCTATGCAAAGCTTGTCAAGCCATGCTGTGGCAGGCATCCCACATATAAAGTAGAGGAAGATGGGCACAGATGTTAGCTCAGGGCCAGTCTTCCTCAGCAAAAAAGAGGATTGGCAGCAGATGTTAGCTCAGGGCTAATCTTCCTCAAAAGAAAATAAGAGATGATTAGACTTCCACATCTGGCCATGACATAATAATTAGTATTGGACTTATCCTTCTGTCCTAAACAACATAAAACTGGACAAAATACATGCAGCAGCTGTTTTCAGGAAGTGGATAACAGGCAAAGCAGACTGTGAAACTTGAGAGAAGGGAAACACATGGTGAACCCCAGATTCACCATGTGTCTGCCTAGGAGAATATTCCCAATCATGGTACAAGGAAGTGGAGCTCAAACAGTGGTGATATCTTGGGGATCTGGGGCTGCTGAGACAGCTGGAATTTACAGGGCAGGTTACCAGAGGGGAGTGCACTTGAATACCAGGAGACCTGCCCAGGAATTTTTGTAGCACTGCCATTACAATAGCAAAAACCCCAGGAACAACCTAAGTACACATCAACAGGAGAATGGATAAATTGTGGTATAATCATACAATGCAATGTTACACAGCAATGAACATGAGTGAACTAGTTATAAACAAGTCAGTAGGATAGTGTTGAGTAACAAAGGAAATTCCCACAAGACTTCATTCAGCAAACACTTTTTGTAAAATCAAAAGGAACAAAAGTTAAACATATAGTAAGTCATAGATTTATATGTGATAGGTTAAATAACTTGTCCAAGTTCACAAATTTAGTATTGGAGTCAAGGAAATAAACAACTCCAGTACTCAATATTCCCAGAATACTGTGGGAGGAATTTTTGTTTGTGTTTTCCATGTAACTGTAGTTTTCCTCTCCACCTTGACCATCAAGAGTCTCAGAACTGAAACCAATACTCTCATCATAGCAACTATATTAACCCATATATATTGGTATGTATACTTTTAGCTAGTATTTATTGGGTATTTACTATTTCTTGCCACCAAGATAAGGGTCTTAAATGTATTGCCTTATTTAATCCTCAAAAAAAATTCTAATTTTACAGATGAGGAAACTGAAAGGTTACATGACTTGTTTGAGAAACAGCCCTATTACAAACTCTGCTTCCCAAGTGTAAGCTTCTCATCACCTCACTTTTTAAAAAGAAAATTGGCACTTGAGCTGACATTTGTTGCCACTCATCTTCTTTTTTTCTTGTTGTCCCCAAAGCCCTCCAGTACATAGTTGTATGTTCTAGTTATGAGTGCCTCTGGTTGTGCTATGTGGGACGCCACCTCGGCATGACCTGATGAGGGGTGCCATGTTCGTGCCCAGGATCTGACCCAGCAAAACCCTGGGCCACCCAAGCGGAGCGCATGAACTTAACCACTCGGTCACAAGGCCGGCCCCTCACCTCACTCTTAATTTCTTTCATAGCCTTGTTTTTCTGTTTGTATTTTAATTTGTTCTTTCTGTAAGCCATCTCATCTTTGTTGTAAAAATGTGGAGAATCAAAGAATAACACATAAATGTGAATGAGATAGTTTTACTCTTACCTGCCGCCCTAGGACATTGTCCTAGTTGACTGCCATGTCTTTCCTGAAAAAAGGAGATTGGACCAATTGATAGCTCATTTCCAGTTCTGAAATTTGATGCTACATACTGGTTAAAAGTTATTTTTCTTTCCATTTAATGGGACAATCTAAATGTCCTTAGCCACTGCTCTATAGATTGGGAACTCCTAGGATGAAGCTCACTAAAAGAGAAGTCTGCACTGTCAAGTCCTGAAGAACAAAGGCCCAGGAGCACAATGAAATTCCATTAAAACCTCAGAAACAATGTCTATATTTACCTTTACAACAGGATAAGAAGTTAGATGACTTTCCAGTTAGGGCAAGAAGGGTTTCTTAGACAACTAAAAACAATGCTTAGCTAGAAGGCGTACATCAAGTTTTATCCACAGCCCTAACTGAAGTATCATTAATAATCTTTTATTTACCTACACTATTTATAGAAGTGGCAAACTGGTAACCCTTGGGCAGAATCTTACCAATAGACATGTTGTCTTTGACCCCAACATTTGAATTCATTGCCAAGATTTATAATACAGATGTCACATTTTAAAATCCGGATTTCTGGTTCCACTTGAAAATTTAGATTTGGGAATCCTAGACCCACATTCCCATCCAGCAACAGGAGTGAGCTAAATAGTGGCTGTCCCCTTTAAAATCCTGGTCATTTATGTTTACAGATACTTATAGAACACCTACTATGTTTCCAGCACCAGGTATACAGCAGTATACAAAAAAAATTCACTGTGCTCAGAGCTTACTTTCTTGTATGCTCCTCACTTTATCACATCCAGCCCTTTTCCCTGTCTACCCTCTGTAGCTCTTTGCATCTCCTGTCAACATTCTATCTTTCTCAAAATGTTATAGTCTCCAATAGGACTCTCATGAGAACTAGTACAAAAATGGCTTATTTCTAGAGATGTGTTTTGTTTTAAAAGGATTGGATGTTATGCAGTGGCATAAGTTTCTTTGGCTTTCTTCTTGCTATTCCCCAAGAAATCAAATCTACTGTTTCGTAAAACATTTTTCGTGGCATATGTAGTAATAGGTTTAAGATAACACCATATTTGTACTATTCTAAGTCAAGCTTATGATTTACTACTTACAGTAAATGATGCTGTTAAAAAGGCCTACAAAAAGGCATACTGCCATCTACTGAGCAAGTTTGCAAGTGACTTCTTTGATACCTAAGGGACCTTAGGATCTTCTAACCCAGCACTTTGCTTTTATAGGTTAAAAGAGCAAAAGTAGTGGGGCTGGCCCTGTGGCCGAGTGGTTAAGTCTGTGCGCTCCGCTGCAGGCGGCCCAGTGTTTCGTTGGTTCGAATCCTGGGCGCGGACATGGCACCGCTCATCAAACCACGCTGAGGCAGCGTCCCACATGCCACAACTAGAAGGACCCACAACGAAGAATATACAACTATGTACTGGGGGGCTTTGGGGAGAAAAAGGAAAAAATAAAATCTTTAAAAAAAAAAAAAAAAAAAAGCAAAAGTAGTGGCTGCCATCTGGAAAGAAACAAATTTAGGCCCCTACCTTAGTCCTTGCACCAAAATAAATTCCAGGAGGATCAAAGATTTAATTAATTTTAAAAAGTAAGACAGCAAAGAAACTTTGCATAATCTTTGAGTGGGAGAGGCCTCCCAACGCCACTAAAGAATTAATAAATTTACCTACATAAAAATAAATCTTTGCACAAAAAAGCATCATAAACAGAGTCAAAAGACAAATGACAAGGAGAAAAATGTTTACATTGCATGTTATAAATGGTCATCTTCCTTAATTCCCACAAATTACTAATAAAAAGACCAATGAGTCAGAAAACCATAGGCAATACAAATGGCTCTTAAATGTAAAATACATTAAACTCATAAGATGAACGATTTTTTGTGTATGGGAATAGCAAAGACTAAAAAGTTTGAGAACTATCATGTTGCTGAGATGAGGAAACAGGCACTCTAAAACATTCACCACTGTAAGGTATATATTAGTATAACTTCTATTGAGAGCAATTTTGGCAGGCTTCGGTAAATTAAAGCACAAGAGCAGTTTCTAGCATATACCAAGAACAGGTTTTAGCGACTGTAATTAGCAAACTTTAAAATGTACAAAATTTTAAACGCTTTTTATAGGCCTTTTTAAAGTCACATACAAGAATGTTCACAGCAACATGGTTCTTAAAACAAAAAAATACAAACAATGTAAGTTTTCTTTAGGGAAATGGTTAAACTATGATCTATTCAATGGGATACTATGCAGATAGCTATTTAAATAAGTGTGGCAGCTCTGTCATACTGAGAGAAAGATTTCTAAAATGAGAATAAGGTGCAGAACAATATATGTTAAACTTCCATTTGGGTAATATTTATATGTACACGCAGATATGTATGATTATTTATGCTTAAGTCTCTCTTGAAGGATAAATTATTGCATTATTGGGATTGCCTCCTGGGAGAACCAGATAGCTGGAAATCAAATAAGGATATAAACTATCTACTGCACAGCCCTTTTACATTTTATACTAGTAACATATGACCTATTTCTTAAAGCAACAAAAAAAGGGAGTTTCATAAACGTACCCCTAAGTACCGGCTGGTCTGGGATAGAACCTAATTCTTAATCCTATTTCAGTGCTTTCAACATAACCACTCCTTGAAGTCACCTAGTCTTGAAAACCTACTGGTCTAATTTTTCAGGATTTGAAATTTTGATCCATATTTACAAAATATCAAACCTGAGGACTCATCACAAATCCTGGGCTTATTCTGGAGCAGCTCTTGATTTTAACAAAGAATGAGTCAGTCTTAGCTCAGAAACTTATATTTTATATAATAAAGAACAGAATGAAAGCAGTCACAAACTCCTGAAAAGAAAGGTGACAAGAAACCTAATAGGCCTGCCCCCTGGGTCTAATTTATAGATTTAGAAATCCTTAAGGAAACAGACCCTTACTCAATTTCAGGTTTAGAAACTCCCTACTCAGCATCTCTTCTATGCACTAGTTTTAAATACTTTATAACATTCTCATTTAATCACTAAAACACTGTGAAGTAAGTATCGACCCCATATTACAAACAGGGTGAACTAAGCTCAGAGGTAAATTTCATGCAGCTAGCATTTGGTAGATCTGGGGAACTGGGATCCAGATGTAGGTATGTCTCAAAAATACCGTACCCCAACTTTTTAGTGTTAAGTCACCTAAAACCAGAAAATATTTTTAAAAATATAAAATTAGTTTTCATTTTATGATCAGCAAAATCCTGAAATTTAATGTGTAATCACTGAGATATGATTAATAGAGGGCAATCATAAACAGGTTTGAAGATTTTACTTGAGTCCATTTGCTCTGGTAATTATGCTAATTCTTCATTTGCATTTAACAAAATTTTTGTATTTCCTGCTTAAGAAATGAAATAATCCTTACCAAATACAGCATAAGAGAGACAACCAAAGCTCCCATGGTTAGGTAATAATTATTTTGGCTTCTATTTTAAAACTGGATAGGTAACAAAGATTGTCAGGTTCACCTATAAAACTATCAACAAAAAGGTTTCTTCTGTAATCACTTAGCCGACAGATGGTCAACTTCCAATAACAACCTGGTAAGCATTAGAAAGTTATCTCAATTCAGATACAAGCAACTGCTTCCTCAAATGAACATTTCTCAAATAACTGCTTTCCTCTGTATAAATCCTAGTGAAATTTAGTCAAATTGCAATCATGGGAAATCAAAACAACCATCTCACATGCTTTCTTAGGTAAGTAAAGTTACTCAGAATTCTAAAGCTTAAGGCCACACTAATTTTTAAGATTTAACTCAAAATTCATTCTTGTATTCCACCTTGAACTAGTTCACTTTCAACAAAAATTTAACTTTGTTACTAATGATGTTTTTAACAGTTTACAGCTTTTTTAGGTATGGATTCACTGCATTAGGTCCTCTGCCTCACATTAAAGAAAAAGTTTCCCTCAAGATAAGTCTCAGTTAAAAAAAAAAAAAAAGAGACCTAAGTTAGCTAATAAGTGAACAGAAATGTCAAGAATGAAACTTACTCATTTTGTGAAACTGCCTAAATTTCTAAAGTTGATTAAATTCCAGATTGATTTTTAAAGAACACTTTGCAAATAGGAATATGGGTATATCTGACTTTCTTTTAAGCAAATATTTTACTAAATGAACTGTGTCTAAGAACTGTTAGGCAGAAATACAAAAAAGTTGACATGGTTCCAGACCAGAAGTGCTTTTTAAAGTGGAAGTTAATTTAGCATATAAGACAAAGACGATAGAAATAATATACATAATTTTATTACAAAAATTTTTTTAAAAAACAAAATGCAACATTCTAAAAAACTGAAAATTTACTATTGATACTAATTCCTACGAGTTTGCTGTGCTACCATACACAAGTCAAGAAATTAAACAAACCATTAAATATTCAGAAACATTCAACATCAGAAGCTTTAAAATCTAACTGTATGTAGTAGCCCCTCAAAAAGCTACAACCTGAACTTTAAAAAAAGTATTTTCTCTACAAAGAATCTTATCAGCTATACAAAAATCTGTACAGTTTTTATACTGAAGCTAAATATTGAGCTGCACTTGAATTCACATTCTTAGCAAAAATAATTGCCTGAGCACACACGCACACTCCACACACATTACAAGATAGCCATTTATTCTTCATCCTCTTCCTCTTCCTCCTCATCTTCATCTTCTTCCTCCTCTTCCTCTTCCTCCTCATCTTCTGGTTCATTCTTCTTCTTTGAGCCTGTTGGCCTGCCAGGGCCCTTCTTTCCGGCTTCACTTTTGCCCTTGGCACGGTATGCAGCAATATCCTGAAATATTGTCAGAGAAATAAAATCAGCATCCGGGGTCATTACTCAACTGTGAAAACCACTAAGTTGTAAACAATCTAAGATTATTGACCAATAATCCTGGCGACAGTTTAAAAAGGTATTCAGAGTCTGACTCAGTCTTGAGAGCATTTGCTCCCTCCAGGCTTTAGAAAGCTACTGATCCAAAATGATGGGGTTGTATTAGATCAATGTCAGTACTTTCACTACCAATATCCGTTTACATCACAAAGCCCCCCCCCCAACTTCACATTTCAGATATATCTACATAAAACAATACATCGACCCCCTCTTTTTTCAAACTAAGAGACCTATGTAACTACAAATGAAATCTACCAGCGCTACAACCACCAGCTCCAGTCAAAAGAGAGGAGGTTCCAATTAGCTTCTGCTGCTTAAGTGTACAATTTTTATGTTTCTAAACATAGCTGACAACCATTAATACAAGATTATCTAGACTTCCCAACTATCTACAGTTTATACCTATTTTTCTAACATCTATTTAGAAAACATCTACCTAATTTTAACGTTGGCTTTAAAAAAGACGATGTACCTTTTCGTATTTCTCCTTTAGCTTAGCTGCTTTCTGTTCATACGGTTGTTTATCTTTGGCTGACTGTTCAGACCACATTTCACCCAATTTTTTTGCAGTATCCCCAATGGATAAGCCGGGGTGTTCACTTTTGATCTTTGGGCGATGTTCAGAGCAAAACAGGAAGAAGGCAGATCTGAAAGGAAGCAACAGAGTTAATAAACTGAAACGTCAAGGGGCAATTTGATTGACTTTAAAGCAAACTTACGGAGGTCTTTTAGGAGCATTGGGATCTTTCTTCTTTCCTTTCTTGTCACCTTTGGGAGGAACATAATTTTTCATCTCCCTGTCATAACGAGCTTTGTCACTTTTTGCCATGTCTTCAAACTTTGACTTTTCCTTTGCAGACATGGTCTATGGGCACGAAAGAAGCAATAAAAATACAGCAAAGTTGTAAACTATAGACGTGCAAGATCATCTGTTTCAGGGCTACATTTTCCTTAGTTAGTAGCATTTTGCTAGAGCCATCTTAAAAATAAAACCCTAAAACAGTCTGCTTAAAACTCTAAAGAAACTATTCGGGCGGGCGCTCGGCGGGGGACGCTGCAGGTTCCCGGGGACCGCCCCGCCCGGGGCTGGCCGAAGCCCCACCTGCGAGCGCCGCCTCACCTTCCACCGCTCCGAGCACTTCTTGGAGAACTCGGCGAAGTTGACGGAGGAGTCCGGGTGCTTCTTCTTGTGCTCCTCCCGGCAGGTCTGCACGAAGAAGGCGTACGAGGACATCTTGCCCCTCGGCTTGTTGGGGTCTCCTTTACCCATGGTCACCGAGCGGCGTCCACCTGGCGGGGTGACGGCGGTGGGGGGCGGCGGGACTCAGCTTCCCGCCCAAACCCGCCCGCCGCCCCCAGAACCGCCCCCGCGCACACGCCCTCCCGCAGGCCGAGCTCCGCGCGCGGGACCCCCAGGCCCTCCCCGGGGCCGCGCCGCCGCCGCCGCCCTGGCCCCCGGCCCGGCCGAGGCGGCGAACGCCGCGGGCGCCCTCCCAACCGCGTTCCTGACAGAAACGTGCCGGCTTCCACGGCGCGAGCCGCACTCAAAGGGCTGTCGCCTCGCAACCGACGGTCAAACAACTCTTGGAACCGGGCCCGGGGGAGCTTCCCGCCCTCCACAGCCCCCGGCCCGCACCGGCCCGCAGCCCGGATCCGCCCGCAGGGCCGAACCCCGAGGGCCACAGCGCCCACGCCGGCTAGGAGGCTAAGAAGGAAGGGGCAACAGCAGGCCCAGGAACCTGAGGGGCCGAAGGGGACTCTTGCCTGGTGGCAGCTTTTCCTCAGAGTCCCGCCAAGCGGCCGGTCCGGCAGAGACGCTTCCTTCCAAGGGCTCCGGCGTGAACTGGTTTCTCGCTAACGCAATCCTCAGCCTCTTGTTTTGCAGAGTTCTCCGCGCCACGGCAACTTGACGAGCCGGGCCGCAGGCCACACCCCCGTCTCTCTGATTGGCTCTGATGATTATTCAAACGCAGAGAGGCCCCGCCTCCCCTCCACGGAGGCTTCCGATTGGTCGGTTTCTCGCCAGGCCCTTCCCTCCGGCCCCAGCCTAGCAGGTTCGGTGGGTCGCCCAGGTCGTTAACTCCCAGACCCGTTAGAACCGGTCAGGAGAGGAATGTACTGCTCGATGCTGATTGGCGGCGGGAAAAGGGTTTGAAAAATGGCGGGCCCGACGCTGACTGGCTAGGGCGGTAAACGGGGGGAGTGGTTGGCCCGAAAGGGAAAGCCCCGCCAGATTTAAAAATACCAAGCCGGGAGACTGGGGGTTGTTCTCAAGGGGTTGGCGGCGGCGGCTTGGTTTCCTGGCACGAAGGTAACAGCAGCAGCAGCGCTCTGCCCCTTCTCCGACCACAGTCCAGGGCCTGTCTCCTCCGCCTCTGCTCGGCGCCCCAGCGGTGTCCTCTCCTCGGGGCCCTGCCCGCTCGGCCCTGTGGTCCTCAGGGTCTCCCCTGCCCCGTCCAAAGCGTAACAGAAGGGGAGAGGCTGAGGAGCGCGCCCTGCGGCCCGACTGCCCGGCTCGGCCCGTCGCCGCTGGGGCTGGGGCAGAACCTAAGGAGGACAGAGGTGACAGGGAACCTGGGACGGGGCGCGGGAGGGCAGCCGTTCCCGCCTCTCGTGGGGTGTTACAGTAAGGCGCTTCCCGCCGGTGGAGTTCCCCTTCGGAGATCCCTCCCTTCCCCCTTTGTCTCGGGTGGCAAATACCGAGAGGTAAACACGGGCGCCCTCGGGTCCGGAAGGGGAGGCGGCGGGCAGTGGCTCCGTTGGCCCCGCCCCCGTCATCCGGGTCCGATGCCGGCTGCGCCCGCCTGGCCGAACCCCGCACCCTTCCCTGGGCGCTGGGGGAGACCTCGGAGCCCCGGCGGCCCCGCAGCTGGCCTGGCTGTCACCTCGGTCTTCACTGCCTCTCCCTCTAATGTGATCGTTTTTTAAAAACTTCTCGATATCAAAGATCCCTTTGAGCCCCTCATAAAAGCAGTGAACGCTCCCACCCCCAGGTGCATACATTCGCCCAACTGCACAGCGCAACGTTTCACAGCCGCCTCCAAGGCCAGGTTCAGACCCGCCGGCTTAGTGTCTAGTTCGAGCGCGCCAAAGCTCCCTTAACGAACTGCTTACTAGCGTCACGAGCTGCGTTTCCCAAGGTAGGAGGACTTTCCCTGACGTCTCAGTATGCTGTTTCTGTGTTGTATTTAGTCTTGAGGACTGTTTTTTCCTATTGGCCCATAAGTTGCACTGACAGTTGGTTTCAACACATTTTAAATATTCCTTTTTTCTCAGTAAGTTCGCTGGCATTTGTTAGACTGTGTGCTCCTATTTGGTTTGTATAAGGTGATCACTGTCCATAGTAACTCACAACCTGCAGCTCTTTATCTAGATTTGTTAATAAAAACTAGGCTTTTGAAAATGTATTTTCCTTGGAAATGAATATTGATTGCCCAACATTGTGCATGTACTAATGACACTATATTTAAAAATAAATTTTAAAAGTGCAATGTGTTAGTGATCTGTTTATTGCTGTTTGAATAATGTAGTATGATTTATTTTGTCAATTTGGATTTTTGCATGCTTTTATAGCACAATTGTAACTGACCTTATTTGAGAATAGGGTCATTGCAGATGTAATTAGTCAAAATGAGGTCATACTGGAGTTGAGTGCACCCCTAATCCAGTATAACTGGTATCCTTATAAAAAAAGGAAATTTGGACATAGGCATAGAGGTAAGATGATGAAAAGACAGGGAGAATCTGGCCATCTAGAAGCTAAGGAGAGAGGCCTGGAATAGCTCCTTCCCTTCCAGCCCTCAGAGGGAACCAAACCTGCCCACACCAATTTCCATTCTTTACTCCATTACAGCAGAGAACAGGAAAACATTTCTATATTTAATCTACTTTTACCGTGGATGCCAAGACTTCACTCTCATGCTGTACTTCCTGACCTAGAAGTAACATTGAGAAGCACAGTGAAGTGACAAATGAAATAAGGTTTAAGTGAGATCTAGACAATTACTGATTACAGAACCCTTTTTTTTTTTTTTAAATAAAAACTATATATAGAATCTGGTTACACACACACACAAAATCTAGTCCCAAATGTAGTTCTGAAAAGATGGATTAAATACACAAGAGTCCTGGTTTACTATTATGAATTACTTGGCATACTATTATGACTTTATCAGAAAACTAAAATGTCCTAGAAAAAGGTAATACCAAAGGTCTTTTTCATTGTGTTTCTAATATTGTTATGGTTCTAAATGGGAAAATAAGATTGTATTTCTAAAACTCAACTTTAAAGCCATTTCTTTTCAGGAACACATCAATTTCATATTCTAAAAATAATTTCCCAAATTTATTTTTATTAGAATGAAGAGGAAGTGTTCATGTTTTTCATAAAAAATGTATAAATTAAAATCCAGCAAGGGCCAGTGACTTTGAACAGTACATTTTAACATTTCTAGGCTTTTGATTGACAAACTGTAAAATGAGGTTTGGGGGATAATCTCTAAGATACCATTCAGCTCTTAAATTGTATGATTCTGTAAGTCTGTGAATGTATGAAAATAATGTGGGAAAATAAATATTTTAACTTTTGCAGTCATCAGGTAGTCAAGAGATTATAATTAAAATTTTAAAAGATAAATACCTTGGGTTCTAGGAAATCCCTTGGTTAGAAGAGTACCAATTAGTTGTGAGCCCAGTTACTTCAGAACAGTATGTGATAAAGTTAAGAGTTTATAGCTGTCCAAATGTAATAAACTAGATAGACCAAACTTTCGATTACACAATATTGCTCAGTCGTCTTAGTCTTCTAGTAAAATGATTTACCAGGGTTTTTTCCCCCATAGATGATACCAATATATACTTTATTTACCCACCTTTACCTGAGTTTAGCATCTCACAAATTCTAACAACATAAATATTTAGCAATAAACTAATTATGAGTTAGGATTGAAACTGTTTCCAAAGCAGGTCCACTATCCTATATGTATAAATAGCTATTCTGTAGATAAATTAGAATTTCTCTACAGCAGGGTCAATCTGGCAGGATTGTGTAGAAATGATCTGGGTTGTGCTAGGTATTGAAATTCCTATCATTTATTCATCCAGTTTTCCTAAAAATTTGGACTTTTCATAATCTGATCATCAAACCAGACTGGAAAATCCTGATAAAAGATACTATTATATACATTTTTTTGTAAACCACCCTCACACACAAAGCAGTAAATAATAAATTCTCAATAATTATTTTTTATTATTTATTAATTGTGTAGTTAACCAAAATTAAGTATACTTCACATAAGGTTGGTTGCATATAAAATAATTCTTGTTCTCTCAAGTTGCATAGTTAATGAAGAAAACTAAAAACCGTTACTCTGCACACACATTTGTTTCTCAAAGATGAATCTTATATTGAAGTTTAATATTTTTAAGTTATTTTAAAGGCAGTGACGGGGGAAGGATAAGCATACTGAAGTACTGTCAACCAGGCATATCTACTTGTGGGGAGGTCACTGGTTCTGGGGCCTAACTGTATACTCACTCACTCCAGAGTCAATTTAGTGATGTAGTTTAACAACATATTTTTCGAAAAGTAAAAATGCAGGTCAAGAAAAAACAAAAATCTTTCATTCTATTCTACTGCTAGCATTTTCAATGAAAACTGATAAGAAAACAAAGTTATTTTTTCTTCAAAAAAAAAAAAAAACCATTGGCTATTTTTGTCAATCAGTATGAACTAAATGTCCACCAAAAAGTTATTTACTTCCTAAAAGCCTCCACTGCCACAATTAGGGGGAAGAAAAAAAGGACAAATTGAAAACATCATGTTTTTATTTTTTTTTAACTTTTTTTTTCGAGGTTTAAAAATTTTTTTTTTTTAATTTTTATTTTTTCGGATGTACATCATATTTCAAATTCTGGATACATTACATCATATTCACCACCCGAACACTAATTATAGTGCATCTCCTCACATGTGACCCTAATCACCCCTTTTGCCCTCCCCCCTCCCCCCTTCCCCAATGGTAACCACCAGTCCAATCTCCAATGCTGTGTTGTTTTTTTTTTTTTGTCGTTTTTATCTTCTACTTATGAGTGAGATCATATGGTATTTGACTTTCTCCCTCTGACTTATTTCACTCAGCATAATCCCCTCAAGGTCCATCCATGTTGTCACAAATGGCCAGATTTCAGCATTTCTTATGGCTGAGTAGTAGTCCATCATGTATAAATACCAGATCTTCTTTATCCATTCGTCCCTTGATGGGCACCTAGGTTGCTTCCAAGTCTTGGCTATTGTGTATAATGCCGCAATGAACATAGGGTGCAAGTATCTTTATGCCTTTGTGTGTTCAAGTTCTTTGGATAGAACCCAGCAGTGGAATAGCTGGATCATATGGTAGATCTATCCTTAATTTTCTGAGGATACTCCAAACTGCTTTCCATAGTGGCTGCACCATTTTGCACTGCCACCAGCAGTGAACAAGGGTTCCCTTCTCTCCACACCCTCTCCAACATTTGTTGTTTCCTGTCTTGTTAATTATAGCCATTCTGACCGGAGTGAGGTGATACCTCATTGTAGTTTTCATTTGCATTTCCCTGATAGCTAATGATGTTGAGCATCTTTTCATATGCCTGTTGGCCATCTGTATTTCTTCTTTGGAGAAATCTCTGTTCAGATCTTTTGCCCATTTTCTAATTGGATTGTTGGTTTTTTTGTTGTTGAGCTGTATGAGTTCTTTATATATTTTGGATATTAACCCCTTATCTGATATGTGGTTTGCAAATATCTTCTCCCAATTGTTAGGTTGTCTTTTCGTTTTGTTGATGGTTTCCTTTGCTGTGCAGAAACTTTTTAGTTTGATGTAGTCCCATTTGTTCATTTTTTCTTTTGTTTCCCTTGCCCGGTCAGACATGGGACTTGCAAACATCATGTTTTTAAATACACTGTAGATCTGTTGAAGCAATCGAAAAATAATTCAAACTAAAATTCTAGTCAGGGAAGAGTTCTTCCTAGGTGCGCTGATGATTTTTGAGAACAGTTTATAGATTTTAGGCATGGAACTGAGGATCAATCTGACTTGGTCCAGGTAGAAGGACTTTTACTATAGGAAAGAGAATAGAACAAGCTTTGGGCAGTTGTGTGGGGTTACCACAATTAGCTGGAAACTAGAGGGCCTGTAAATATATAATGATCTGTTTTCTACACACACAGGCTGAATTCTGGGTGGTATGGGTAAAGAATTGTGCCAGAAGCTTCTAAAAGACAACGTGAAACCTCCCAGAGTTTCATGGTACTTAGTGGACAAAAGTCTGGCTGGAGGGAGAGAGTTTGCCGCAAACACAAGACTGGTCTCTTCCTGAAGACATGTGCTGTATTTTGAAGCTGTACAGGCAGGAATGTAGAGAGACCAGCTCAAAACCCTCAAAGAGCAAAAATGAATCTTCCATAGTCTGTCAGGGCTAAGGAGACAGAGATCCCCAAGCCCTCAATCAAAAGCCATGTGACAGAAAGGAGCCAGAGGTGAACTGGGTCTTATTAAAACTTTTCAACCCAGCCTGGATACATACAGCTGAATCCCTCATTGGATTGAGACAACCACCCTTTCTCCTTCTAGCTATTAGAGGGGTTGATTCTGCCTAACAGAGGAAAGGTCAAACCTCTCCAGTAGAAGATACCATCTAGAGCACATCATAATAAAAAATTTGAAAACTAAAGACAGAGAAAACCTTAAAAGGAACCTGAGGAAAAAGACAGTAAATTTTAAAAGCCATTAAGTCTGAGTGCTGACTCTTCAACAGAACTATGAAATCCAGAAGACATAGAATGACATCTTTAAATTGCTAAAGAAAAAGAAAACAACTGTTAACCACAAGTTCTATATCCAGGGAAAAAGCTTTCAAGTGTTAAGGCAAAATAAAGATGTTTTCAGACAAACAAAAGCTGAGAGAATTCATTGACAGCAGTCCTGCTTAAGGAAAATAATCCAAAATCCTCAGGAGGAGAAAAAGAACACAGGCAAGGGTAGTTTATGTAAATTTTAAAAGCCTGTTACGTGTTTAAAACAGCAATAATAATAATGCCTTGTGGGTTTTTATAATGTGGAAGTAGAATATACAACAATAGCACAAATGGTTAAGAGAGATAAGTAGAGTTAAATTGTTGTAAGAGTCTTGCATTGCTCAGAAAGTGATAAAAGTAATAATTTGTATTAAATTGTAATATACCTAGCATGCTATACTTTGATTGGGGTGCTACTACATAGGTATGTGTGTATATACATATACATACATACATACATGTATGTAGATACATACATATATGTGTGCAAAAATTTATCCTCCTCTACATAGGCTACAAGGTCTTAAGTGAGTCTATGCTAAAAAAGCCAATGCCTAATGGCTACTAAGCATATGAAAATATATTTAACATTAATCATTAGGGAATTGCAAATTAAAATCACAATAAGATACCACTTTGCACCCACTAGGACGGCTGTAATCAAAAAGACACAAAATAAATGTTGGTGAAGATGTGGAAAAACTGGAACACTGGTGGGAAAGTAAAACAGTAGTCACTAAAGAAAACAATTTGGCAGTTTCTCAAAATTTACACATATATTTACCCAGCAAGTCTACTCTTAGGCATCTACTCAAGAGAAGTGAAAACCTATGTCCACAAAAGTCTTGTATGTGAATGTTCCCAGCAGCTTTACAGTCATGTGCCACATAAGGACGTTTCAGTCAACGATGAGTCACATATACCACAGCGGTCCCATAAGATTAGTACCCTATACCCAGGTGTATAGTAAGCTATACCATCTAGATTTGTGTAAGTACACTCTATGATGTTCACACAATGACAAAATCGCCTAACAAGGCATTTCTCAGAATGTATCCCTGCCATTAAGCAACAAGACTGTATTTGTAATTGTTAAAAACTAGAAATAACCAAATGTCCACTAACTGGTGAATGAATAAACAAAAACATGTTATATTCATACCCTGGAATACTATTCATCAATAAAAGGGAATGGAGGAGAAAAAACGAACCAACACTGATAGAAGCTAGAACATGGATGAACCCTTAAAAACATGCTAAGTGAAAGAAGCCAGACACGAAAGACAACATATTGTATGATTCCATCTATATGAAATTTCTAGAAAAGGCAAATACATGTATAGACACAGAGGAAGAGTGTTGCCCTATGGCTGGAGGTGGGAACAGGGACTGTTGGCACAGAGGTATGACAGAACTTTTTCAGGTGATGGAAATGTTCTAAAACAGTTATGGTGATGGTTGCACAACTGTATAAATTCACTAAAAATCACTGAACTGTACCCTTAGAATGGGTGAAATTTATGATCTGTAAATTATACCTCAATAAAGCTGTTTTTTTTTTTTAAAGGCCAATGAGTTATTTTTCCACTTGCAGAGCATTGCATTCAAAATAGTCAAGAACAATTTAGACTTTAAGCAATGAGAACTTCAGAATACAGTATGAAAACATAGGGATCGTTTGAGAGGAAGTGAATACTACTCTTCTATTTTAGGAAATAGTAGTTAAGAGTGTCAACAGCTCTTCAATTGTAGTAACATTGTTAGTTTGGCCCATATTTAGCTGAATAGCTATTGCTTTCATGCAATAGGAAAGTAATTCTTTTGTCAAGTTTTTTGAAAATAATTTTTTATCTACTTTTTTGTAGGTGTTTCGAGTTAAAGTAAATTTGTGATATATTAATACTATGCTTATCTTATATCTACACAATGATAGTTTTGAATTTAGTAATGACTAAAAATTTCAAATAAAGGTGACAGATTTACAACTTTGTTCTCTAAATAATTTTGTTACTATTCTTAGTAGTTTGATTATATTTAAAAATATATTTACGAGCAATATGAGATTTTACAGTGTACTTTTAAAAATACCGATCTAAGGGGCTGGCCCCGTGGCTGAGAGGTTAAGTTCGCGCTCCGCTGCAGGCGGCCCAGTGTTTCGTCGGTTCGAATCCTGGGCGCGGACATGGCACTGCTCATCAAGCCATGCTGAGGCAGCGTCCCACATGCCACAACTGGAAGGACCCACAACTAAGAATATGCAACTATGTACCGGGGGGCTTTGGGGAGAAAAAGGAAAAAAAATAAAATCTTAAAAAAAAAAAAAAATACCGATCTAAATTTAAAGCCTAGAATTCTAATTAGACTAAAAAATGCACTTATGTATAGCTGAAGATTGGACTAATAATAATGAAAAAAAGAAATATTTACTGTGTCTAATAGGACAAGCTGAAAGTTTAAAGGACAGTAAAAAATTGAAGTGATCTTACTTCAACAGTCATTCTAGGAATTTCTGTAACCAATTCTCTGGGCAATGATCCAACCCTTTCACAGTCACAGAAGTATTCTGTCTGTTCAGTAACCTCTAAGCCTATCTCATTCCCACATTTTTTTGGTTTTGGGGGTGGTCTGGTCTCAAGGATCTTGGGAACAGAGTAAATATAACGCTAGAATCTGAGTCTGCTCTCCCTGTTGAGTATGAAATCAAAAACAAGTCTATCTCAAAATCCCAAAACAGAAGTCAATGAAATAACTCCGAACAAATGTAAAATAAAATAGTCTTAATGTGGACAAGATTTAACCAAAAGAATCTGTATTTCTCAAGCCTTTCTCCTACACGAGGTCCCTGGTATCCCACTCAGAAGGTTCTGGATTCATCTTCAGGTTCTAACGCCAGTCTTCCACTGCCAGTGCTGCTTCCCACCCTGCACACCTGTCTCACTATGGGAACATCCTACAATACAATAACTTCATAAAAACGTTTAAACCTATGAGCCTCCAAAATATCTCTATTACGTCTAAAGCGAGTGAGAGAAAAAGACACTGAAAAACATACATGCTGATTTATGACAGGTGCGATGAGCAAAGGAGAAGTTAGAGGCAGAGGAGGACACAGGTAGGGAAGTGATAGTGATAAGCAGTAATGACAAAGGAGGATCATGGGGCAGGTTGCACAAAGTGACAGATGTATGGAAAGGGACATTTGATTTTATAAAGTGTATGGCTAATACTGCATGTTTTTAATAATAGAATATGATATACAGTACCATTTATTTAACAAACAGTGTCTGCTTTGTGTCGGGCACTGTTCTAAGTACTCTAAAAATATTAATTCATTTAATACTTCTAATAATGCCAATGAGATAGGTATACTCTTATTATCTTCATTTTATAGAGGAAGTCACAGAGGCAAAGAGAGTAAGTTACTTGCCCAAGGTCACAGTATCAGTCAGTATCCAGTCAGGAAAAGAAAAACCACTTTGGATATTTCAAAAGGAATGTTATTACCTCCATTATTGAGAGAATCCTTACAGAAGGACTGGAGGAACAAAGGGGGGAAAGCATTGTCATCCAGTGGATACTGCATGAAGACCCAGCACCTTAGCACTGGGGGAACAAAAGAGAAAGTAATGTTATCCAAAACTCACAAATGCTGTGCTTCTGAGGTTTTTGGAACTTAACTGTTGCACTATTAGAACCATCTCTGCTAGCTGCTTTGCAGGAAGCCACCAGCCTTCAGGAGGCCTCTGACTCCTGGAGCTAGAGTAGAGGAATACAGTGCTGCTGAGGGCTGCTGGAACCCAAAGAAAGGAAAAAATGTCTTCCATCCTCCTCTTGCCTTTTAATCTCCCATTAGCAGAACCAAACTGGAGACCAACTGGCAAGGGAGTCTGGGAAATGTTTTTTAGGATTCCAGTACCGTTGCCATCCAGAAGAGAGTAAAAGAAGGAGAAAGGAGCTGAGAGACAACAGACGAATAACCAGCACAAACAACTGGCAAGTGGCAGAGCTTAAATCTCAAGCAGTATGGCTTCTCAGTCCATGCTCCTTACTATGACATGACACTGATATACTATAACGAGTATTTCATACATTTTTAAATAATGTCTGATCATAAATATGGGTTGGCAGCAAAGAAATTGTAAGAGTTTTATTCTTTAAATGTTCTACAAATATTTAGCAAGTTCCTACTTTGTGCCAGACACTGTTCTACTGGAAATACAATGATGGAGAGGAAAAAGAAAAACAAAAAAGAGGGGAGAGAGCTCCTTTCTCCCTATTTCAGATTGAACAAAATTCCCTGGGAAGGAGTCCAACTGGCTTAGCATGAATCATATGCCCACCCACTGAACCATGTACTTTAGCTGAGGGGTGGGTATAGGGGGAATAACCTACTGGAAATGCCCACTATAATCCTGAGACAAGGATTTGAGTGCAGGTCGTTTATCTAGAGGATTCAGGAAACACCAGTAGGAGGTGGGGAAGTGAGACAAAGAAGGGAAGGCCGTAAATAAAGGGTGCCTTATCAAGCCAGCTACCACTGGTAATGACTGGAGCATAATCCCACGGGAAAACTGGGAAAGGGTATGAAACACATGCCTTAGAGTTATCCCACCTGAGGGGCAAGAGAGCTGCGGTATCTCTGTGACAAATCCTGTCAGTCACTGGGCCAGAGCTGCTGAGATGGGTGGTGGATAATTGCCAGGTACATCCAAATTGCCAACTACACAGGGACAGGGCTGCCTTTCACCCTTGGGAGGCAGCCCTCAGGCAAAGAGATGCAGAGGCTGGCAGCTGGATATCAGCCTGAGAACACTGAAGTGGTAAAGGCCAGGGAGGGAAGGGCAGGGATCTACCGGGTCTACTACTCTGAATTCCTTCATCATATAAAAATTTCCTCTGCAGAGTTATTATGATTTCAAAAGAAATAATGCCTGTGAAAGACTTTTATAAAGTAGAAGGTAGAATACAAACAATTATTGTTTAGAAGTTTCTTGAAGGCAGGGAATATATATCATGTTTTGTGTCTCTCATAGGACCTAACACAGTACAATACATACGCCATGAGTTAAAATAGTTACCAAGTGATTTTGTCTTTTTAATTGATACCTGAACATATTATTTTCCAGGTTTACAAAAGATGCAATTTTTTTTCTTTTTTTTGGTGAGGAAGATTGGGCCTGAGCTAACATCTGTTGCCAATCTTCCTCTTTTTGCTTTAGGAAGATTGGCACTGAGCTAACATCTGTGCCAGTCTTCCTCTATTTTATGTGGGATACTGCCTCAGCGTGGCTTGACGAGCAGTGCTAATTCTGGACTTGGGACCTGAACCTGTGAACCCCAGGCCACCAAAGCAGAACACATGAACTTAACCACTATGCTACAGGGCTGGCCCTAGTGGAATTATTTTTGAAGTGTCATTAAGATCAATAACTCATTATTGTTAACTTCTGAAAGAATTTTTTATGTTTCAAGAATTTTAAGTAGCATGGTCTTGTTCTATTCCTTCTTCTATCATTCTTCTTCTTTTTTTTTTTTGCAGGAGAAGATTTGTCCTAAGCTAACACCTGTTGCCAATCTTCCTCCTCTTCCCCCTCCTAAAGCCCCAGTACATAGTTGGACAGTTGTGAGTTCTTCTGGTTCTTCCATGTGAGCCGCCACCACAGCATGGCTAATGACAGACGAGTGGTGTAGTTTGTGCCCAGGAGCCGAACCTGGCCCACCAAAGTGGAGCGTGCTGAACTTTAACTGCTAGACCATCAGGACTGGCTCTATCATTATTCTTAAACCTAGGCCATTTAGATAAATCTATTAATTGCCTACCCAATAACGATTCTCTCTTTCCTTCTTACTTTAAAAAAATACCTTGATTAAAAATAGGGTATTGATAGATTATTGCTGGTTCAAATCAATCATGAGAATGCTACTCTGAGTAGCATGAAGGAAAGGCAAGAAAATCATAGGTGCCAACCCTGACATTGTTGAACTACTGAAGTAATACCAATAGCTTTCTTCCCTCAGCCTTCTTATGCCAGAAAAATAAACTTCTAATAATACTGTTAAATAGGTATTCTGTTATATGCAGTCAGTGATCCATAACTTTTTAAGTAGCATTTTTTTGCTCCTTTTGCATAGCAACCCATACAAGTCATTTTATTTCTAGAGTAAATTATTTAAGATAGTAACTCGTCAGAGAACAGATAAGCAGTGAGTGCTTAGCCACTTTAGTTTTAATCCTTTTGGATTCCCCTGTGACTGAGGAAGGATCACAGTATTCCCCACAGCTCTCTCCCTGTGCTCTCCCTTTCAATACTCAGTTTGATATTTTAAAACTTGCATTTAAAGATGCTCAGTAGGGCTCTATCACTGAGAAAGTTGTAATGAGATGGTGATCTTTTGGATGCAAGTTAATTTAGCATAACCAGTCACGCATCATTTCCGCCTACACAGCCACTTTGCTTGGCTCAGCCATATTCAAAAAACATTCTCTTTTCTCCCTTCAGAATATATTTTAATTCTCTCCACTTATTTCCATCTCTGCTATCATCACACAAGTTCAAGCCATAATAATTCTTACCCAGAATAGAGCAAGAGACTGAAGTGGTCTCCCTAATTCTAGGAAGTCTTGGCCTTAACAATCCATCCTTCACAGAATAGTGTGAATGATCTTCTCAAAACATAAATCAGATCAGTCACTTCCCAGCATAAAACCTATCAATGACCTACCATTTTACATGAAATAAAATCCAACACTTTATCATTGCATACAATGCCCTGCATAAGCTTCCCTCTTCCCATCTCCTTTAACTTCATCCCCTACCACTCTCCCTCTCACTCACTATGCTATAGCTATACAGACTATCTTTTCAGTTTCTCAAACACACCAAAATCTTTTTTTTGCCTCAAGGCCTTTGTACAAGCTATCCTTTCTGTCTAGAATGCTCTTACCTTCTTTCTCATCATGGCTGGCTCCTTCACTTCAGGTTTAAGCTTAAATATGAAGTCACTGCCCAACTTTATCTCATAACACTTATAACGTTTATCACTATCTATAATAATATATGTACTTGTTTGCTTATTAGTTTAGTATATATATCCTCAACTAGACCCTAGACCCTCAACTAGAAAAGAGACATGTTTCTTTTCTTCTCCTTTAACAGAATGTTTGGCACATAATTGCTTGTAAATTTGAATTAAATGACTAAATCGATTAATTAATAGCAGTGATTTTAGTTGAAAGCAATCCCCAGATTCCAAACTGGATTTTTTTTGTCCTTTCATGTAAAAGAGGGATGTGTGATTGCAGCTTTCAACATTATAATAAACTAGATGCTTGAGTATTTTTATGTTCCTCCAAAAATTCGTTCTTGAGTAAATTATTCTCTTTAATGCATTACCAGAATGGCAAAAAACAAAGGAAATACCTAAGGAAGTCCCTCCTGCCACCAAAATAAGGGCCAAGGGGAGACCATGACCATGAGCTAAACTCAGAAGTGGTAGCTTTGAGTGATAAGTAAACCTGAGGGCCAAATTAGCTGTGAGAACAAATGCCCAAAGCAGCAGTTTAATTTGTGATCTTACCTATAGGCCAACAACAAGGAAGGGAAAGTGAACTGGAGACAAAATTAAGTTAGGCACTTTAAAGAAACTAAAATGGCAGCACTTTGGTAGCACAACTTGTTTCTTGGCAGAAACATATGAAAATGCTCACTTGGGAAACCATCATAATTTAATGTTACAGAAAAATCACAGATTGATGAAATAAATATAAGTACAAAATCAAAGATGACCAAATACATAAAGAAGCAAGCCACCAGTGAACACCCACGAAATTCAGATATTGCAATCATTAGATTCAGAATATAAAAATCTTTAATAGGAAAAAGGGTGAAATTACAAAGATGAGGAAGTAACAGATGTCTATCAGGAATGACAAGAAAGATCTGAAAAATAACCAAATGGATCTCCCAGACATAAAAAACATAATTATTGAAATCTGAATGAATGAGCTAAACAGATTAGATCAGGCTGAAAACAAAATCAACAAACTGGAAGATATTACTGAAGAAATTACCTAGAATGAAGCATAGATGAGATAAAAGATATAAAAAGTGAAGCTGAGAAACACTGAAAATAGAACAATGTTTGTCAACATGCCAATATGTTTAATTAGTCCTAGAAAAAAAGAACAGAGAAAAGCAAGGAGTGGTACTATTTTAATATTGTGACTGAATTTTTTCATAAGAAATGATATGAATTCAAAGTTAGGAAGCATAAGATAGCCCAAATAGTTTAATAATAATAAGTCCACAAGAGATACTTCAAGTTGAACTTGCAGAATATCAAAGACAAATGATTTTAAAAGAAGCAAGAGAGAAAAGACAGTTCATCTACAAAGGAAAACAATTAGACTGACAGCAGACTACTCAATAGCAACCATGGAAGCCCAAAGACAGTGAAATACCTGTCAAGTGCTGAGAGAAAATGATTGTCAGCCTAGAACTGTGTGTACCCAGCTAAACTATCTTTCAAGATTAGGGCAAATAAAAATATTTTAAGATTAAGGAAAATTGCAAGACTCAATAGACTAGCCCTAAAGGGACTTTTAAAGTATATGCTATAAGTAGAAGGAAATAATCCTAGAAAGACAGTATGAATACAAAAAAGAATAGCATTTAGGAAAAAAAAGGTAAACAGAGTTGCCTGTATGAGAAAAGGAAGACAGGTAAGTAGAAAATAACCAGTCAGAACACAGAGAGAAACAAGGAAAAAATGTAAAATACAGAAAAGAGCATCAGAGATAAACGTGACGAAGTGAAAAGGCTAGCTTCATGTACCTCAAGTCCCAGAAGGTAAAGAGAGAAAATGGGGAACAGTATATTTGAAGACATAATAGCCAAGAATTTTCCACAACTGATAAAAGACACCACCGGTTTAAAAAAAAAACCTCAACCTAAGTCTCACACCTCACACAAAAATTAACTCAAAATGGATAATGGACTTTGATGTAAAACTATAAAACTTTTAGGAAAAAAGTAGGACAAAATCTTTGGGATCTAGGGCTAAGGAAAGAGTTCTTAGACTTAACACCAAAAGCACAATCCACAAAAGGAAAAACTGATAAATCAGACCTCAGCAAAACTAAAAGATTTTGCTCTGTGAAAAACCTTTAGAGAGGATGAAAGACACGTTACAGCCTGGGAGAAAATATTTGCAAACCACATACTTGATGAAGGACTAATATCTATATTATATAAAGAACTCTAAAAACTCAACAATAAAAAAAATCTAATTATAAAATGAACAAAAGAGATGAAGAGACATCAATACAGGTATATGGATGGTAAATAAGCAAATGAAGAGATGTTCAACATGATTAGCCATTAGGGAAATGCAAACTAAAACCACGATGACATATCACCACACACCTCAGAATAGCTAAAATAAAAATAGCAACAACACCAAATGCTGACGAGAATACAGAGAAGCTGGATCACTCATCCATTGCTGGTGACAATGCAAAATGGTACAGCCACTCTGGAAAACAGTCTGCAGTTCTTAAAAACCTAAACATGAAACTACATACAGCCCAGCAACTGCACACCTGGGAATTTATCCCAGAAACATGAAGACTTATGTTCACATAAAAACCTGAACACGAATGTTTATAGTAGTTTTATGCGTAATAGCCCCAAACTGGAAACAACCAACATATCCTTCATTGGGTAAATGGTTAAACAGACTGTTCTGCATCCATCCAATAGTACTCGGCCATAAAAAGGAACAAATTACTGATGCATGCAGCAACCTGGATGAATCTCCAGAGTCTTGTGTTGAGTAAAAAAACAATTCCAAAAGGTTACATACTGTATAATTCCATGTATTTTTGTACATTTTGTGTTGAAATGACAAAATTATAGAAATGGAGAACAGCTTAGTGGTTGCCAGGAGTTAAGGAGGGGTTGGGGACAGGAGGGAAGTGGGTGTGACTATAAAAAGGCAACATGAAGGATCTCTGTGGTGATGGAAATGTTCTGAATCTTGACTGTATCAATGTCAATTCTGGATTGTGATACTGTACTATAGTTTTGCAAGAGGAAACTGGGTAAAGGGTACACAAGATCTCTCTGTAATACATCTTACAACTGTATGACAACCTACAGTTACCTCAAAATTAAACATTTCATTTACAAAACTATAATAAGCTAATGGAGGGGGAAATGGAATGATAAAAAATATTTAATTGTTTACAAAAAGGCAAGAAAGAACATAAACATAGATGGGGCAAATGCAAAACAACTGGTAAGATGGTACTTTTAAATTCAAATATATTTAGTAAATATACTAAATAATACAGTTAAAAAACAAAGGGGCCGGCCCAGTGGTACAGCGGTTAAGTGCACACATTCCACTTTGGCAGCCCAGGGTTTGCTGGTTCGGATCCCAGGTACGGACATGGCACCACTTGGCAAGCAATGCTGTGGTGGGCATCCCACATAGAAAGTAGAGGAAGATGGGCATGGATGTTAGCTCAGAGCCAGTCTTCCTTAGCAAAAAGAGGAGGATTGGCAACAGATGTTAGCTCAGGGCTAATCTTCCTCAAAAAAAACAAAGATTGTCAGACTGATTACAAAAGCGAAACCCAATCATATGCTGCTTAACCAAGATAGGCCATAAATATGGCACAGAAAAAGTGAAAGTAAAAGGATGGAAAAAAAAATATCATAAAAACAGTAACCAAAAAAATCTAGTATAGGTACTCTAATATCAGACAAAGTCAAATTGGTGTCAACAATATTACTAGAGATAAAAAGACCATAAAAGAATCAACATATCAAGAGAATATAACTAAAGATTCTACACATTAAAAGATAAGAAATATCATGGTCAATCAACTTGAAAATTTGGATGAAATCGACAAATTCCTTGAAAACACATCTTAAATAAAACTGACAGGTGAAGAAATAGAGTATCTGAATGGTCCTTTATGTATTAACAAACAGTCTGTACTTAACCTTCCCATGAAGAAAACTCCAGGCATATATTGTTTTACCAGTAAAGTCCATCAAGTATTTAGGAAGTTCACAAACTCTTCCAGAGAATACAAAAAGAGGAAACATTTTTGAACTTGCGTTATGAAGTAAACAAAACCTTGGTACTAGGGTTGCCCACTTAAATTTGAACTTCAGATAAACAAAGAATGATTTTTTAGTACAAAATATTGCACCAGATACACTTATACTAAAAAGTTATTGTTTATTTGAAATTCAAATTTAACTGGGTGTCCCATACTTTTATTTGCTAAATCTGGCAACTTTATTGGACAATATCTGATAAGGACTTTACAAGACAAGTAAATTACAGGCCAGTGTCTTATGAACAGACAGACAGAAGTCCTGAACAAATATTGATAAATTAAATCCAGCAAAATTGGGGCCAGCCCGGTGGTGCAGCAGTTAAGTTTGCACGTTGTACTTCGGCGGCCTGGGGTTTGCCAGTTCAGATCCAGGTGTGGACGTGGCACTGCTTGTCAAGCCATGCTGTGGTAGGCATCCTGCATATAAAGTAGAGGAAGATGGGCACGGATGTTAGCTCAGGGCCAGTCTTCCTCAGCAAAAAGAGAAGGATTGGCGGCAGATGTTAGCTCAGGGCTAGTTTTCCTCAAAAAAAAGAAAAAAAAATCCAGCAAAATAGAAAAAGGATAAGATCATGGCCAATTTGACATTCTTCCAGAAATGCAAGATTAGTTTAACATTCAACATCAATCATTGTGATTGCTAAATTAATGGAATGAAAAGAAAAAAATCATACAATCATCTCCAGATGCAGAAAAAGCTTTTGATAAAATTCAACACCCATTTATGATTTTTAAAACTTTTAGCAAAGTAATAATACAAGAGAACATCCTTAATCTGATAAAAGATATATCCAAAGACCCTACAGAAAACATTACATTTAATGTTAAATGTTGAATTAAGTTTTCCCCTTAGATTGGGAATGAGACAAGGAGATCCACTATCACACTTCTAATCAACCTTGTATTGGAGGTCCCAGCCAGTGTAATAAAGCACTCCCCCTCCCCCGGAAAACTAAAAGAACTGGAAAGAAAGAAACAAATGTAATATGTAAAGTAATGTGTATATATAATATAAAGTAAAATAAAAAATATTGTTTAAAAGTCCAAATTGACTTGTAGATTCAATATAGTCACAATATAATTCCCAGCAGGTTTTTAAGGAATTTGAGAAGCTGATTCTAAAATTTATGTAGGAATGCATCAGGCCAAGAAAAGCTGATAAAGTTAAAGTAGAAAAAAGTTGGAAGATTTGCACTAACAGATATCAAGATTATTATAAAGTGGCAATAGTTAAGCAGTGTGGGGTTGGTGAAAAGACAAACATATAGTTCAATGGAACAGAAAAGACCTACGTATATAAAGTCACCTGATTTATGACAAAAGTATCGCTGCAGTGCAGTGGGGAGAGGATGACATTTTTTAATAAACTGTGCTAGATTAATTGAGTATCCACAGAGAAAAAATTAAATTGGACTACTATCTCACATTATACACAAATATCAAGTCTAGATGGACTGTAGTCCTAAATGTAAAAGGCAAAACACTGTCGCTTCTAGAAAATAACAGAGGAGAATATCTTCATGACCTTTCAGTAGGCAAATTTTTTTAAACAAGATACAAAAAGCACTAATCATATAGAAAACCACTGATAAATTAAGTTTTATTAAAGTTAAGAACTTCTGTTCATCAAAAGACACAATTATGAGTGTGAAAAGGCAAGCCCCAGAGAGAGAGAAGATATTTGCAGTACTTATAATCCAACAAAGATCTCGTATCCAGAAAATATGAGGAACTTCTACAAATCAGTAAGAAAAAGACATCATTTTCTTTTAATAGTCAAAAAGACAAGCAAGTATTGCACAAAAATGGCCAATAAGCATATAAAAATATGCTCAACATCAATAATCAGAGAAATGTACATTAAAACCATAATGAGGGGCCAGCTCCGTGGCCGAGTGGTTAAGTTTGTGGGCTCAGCTTTGGTGGCCCAGAGTTTCGCTGGTTCACATCCTGGGCGCGGACATGGCACTGCTCATCAAGCCATGCTGAGGCGGCGTCCCACATGCTACAACCAGAGGGACCTACAACTATGTACTGGGGGGCTTCAGGGAGAAGAAGAAAAAAAGAAAAAAAGACTGGCAACAGATGTTAGCTCAGGTGCTGATCTTTAAAAAAAAAAACCATAATGAAATATCTCTATATACCACCATGAGAGATAAAATGTTAAACACTGATCATATCACAGTGTTGACAAGGATGTTGAGCATCTAACTTTCATACACTTCTGGTGGGAGACTGGATTGTCGGAACCACTTTGGAAAATCATTTCACTGCATCCACGAAAGCTGATAGCAGGCATACTTCTGTCCCAGAAATTCTACTCCTAGGGCTATACCCTCGGAAATGCTTATGTATGTGTAAACATAGTCCCGTAAACATATGCTGGAATGCTCATAGCAGCATGTTTTGTAATAGCTAAAAAACTCACAAGGGAGATGGGGTGAATTATCTAAGTGGTGAGTTTAGAAAAAGAAATTGGGTATCGGTAGCCTAGCCATTTCTTTTCCCTTTTCTCTCAGGAGTAAACTGCTTTCAGGAATCATACATTCTGCTCTCTTCATCCATGCCTTATTTTCCAAAGTCCAGTGTGGGTATGGCTTTTGGTTGAAAGGTTAACTCTCTAATTCTGTGGTGAAATATTAGGAAATTCACTTGCCTGCTGTACAAATCAATTCCCTATATTTCACCAGAAATAGAGGAGATATTTAGTCTCCATATGTGATGTCTTTGGTCTTCTTTCCCAGTTGCTTCAGTTATTTAATGGACCCCTTTAAGGTTCCAAAATCTGGTGCATTGACCAAAATCATCAAGAAATAAGACAAGGTGGGTGGGAGATTACACATGCAGAGGGATTGAGACTTCTGGAGTGAGCTGGGTAAGTAGCTTTTAAGTTTTCATAGTGCTTTAGTAAGCACAAATCATATGAATTCTTGACCTTGGTGGCTTATACTCTGCAATGTGGTAGATTTTTACACTTATACAGCTTAACTGCTGTGATCTCTGAGGGTGTCTTTCAAGCTTAGGTCATGTAGGTCATTCACTTTGGTGGACTACTGAAATTTATAGTAATAGGCAAATAGCTGTTTTCGTAGGGCCCTAACAGATATAATTTGAGGTAGGAAATAGAATAGAGAGTGAATTTTCAGCCTTGGCCACAGAATTGACCTTGGAATTGATTCAATTAATGTCTCAGCAATGAGAACACCTCTAAAAAGCAAATAAGCTCCAGCAGCTACAAGTGAGCCTTGCTGGCTGGCCTAAGCAAGCAAAGCCCCAGCTTCACAAGTCAAGCTAGGCTCAGCAAACCTACAAGGCCTTCAGAGACCTCAGCGACGGAAAGGCCAGAAGTCTCAGAGAGCAGACAGCAGCACCTTGGTCCTCTTGTGGGTGTGTAGCCCCCACAAAACCAGCTGATTTCTACAGGTTGTGGAAGCCCTAATAAACAAAGATGATCATAGGGAAAAGAGAGTCTTTCCCTGTACAGACCCATCAGACATGAGAGACACAGCAATTATTCGCTGCTTATACTGTACCTTTCAGCTAGATCTGCAATGGAGGACTTACCCTGCACCCAAGTTTCCTGTGTGTTATAAAGCTCTGATGTTTGACCTTCCAGCTTTAAATTGTTATTGCCAAGCCTAGTAGATAGGCAAATCTAAATCTTATCCATTTGTATATTATTTTTGTCTACCTACAGGGCCAAAAGAGGAAACCATTAGGTATAGTACTAACCTCTTGGATTCACGTAGCTTGTCCACAGGCTCTTGAGATTCACTAACTATCAGGTCAATTTTGATTCATTAATTCCATATGTTCTGACCATGGCTTTATCTGTCATGCTACAATCAAACCGTAGCTTCATTAACAGAAAGGGAGAGTATTTTTATTAATAAATAATGGGAGTGTTTATTATAAAGACTATGCCATCTTTTTGGGTTGGAGTAGAGAAACAACACAAAGTATTACAAACCCAAAGGCTAAGAAGACAAAAGACTGCGCTTGGAATATTGTTTTTAGGAATTGGGTGTGCTCAGGAAATCAAGGAGTAGCTAGGGCGGCTTGAAAATTACACTTCAGTCTTATTTTCAGAACAACAGTAATGGAATAAAAACAAAATAAAGGAGGATAGGCTGATGGTACTGGCGAAAGAAGTAGGTTTCCTTAGAAGAATATCTGACCTCTTGGAGAGAGAGCTTTTGGAGGAACTGACTAGAAAGATGTGAAATGGAAAAATGAGATTTTGAATTCCAGGATAAACAGGTATAAAAGAGAAATGGTGATGCACTTGGATCTAAATGTCCTTAAAGCTTTAGAAAATGGGAAAATGTTTTCCTTGTTATTAGATCAGAAAAATGATTGAGGCCCAAAGAAATCTAACAGAAGAAAGACGAGATGAGGGCAGACTAGAATGACTCCCCAAAAGGAATCAGGATCTAGGGAACTACTGAGATGTAGTCTCTAAGGACACAGACAGACTTTGTAAGGGCAATTAGGGAAGAACTTAAAGACTGAGGCTTAACTTGCAGGGAATTTAATTTTTCCTTGGGAATTTGATAATAGGAGGTGGTTTATATTCAAATGTGACATATCTGTGTATTGTTGGTATTTTATTAGTGAAATGATTGCATTTTATTATCAAAGTTTATCTTTATTTTTTGTTTGAAGTCAATAAAGAATCTCTGCTCGGTGCACAATTGTGGTACACAATGTGCCTAGATACAATTTGAGGTAGGAAATAGCGTAGAGTGTGAATTTTAAGTCTTAGGCACAGAATTGACCTTGGAATAGATTCAATTAATGTCCTGTTTTGATCCACTTCAGGGCCTTCTGAGGGAACAGATCTACATCACACACTTTGTGATCTAGGAGATTCACAAAGGAGTGGTGATTAGGATTGGGAGAGGGACAGACTTCTGAAAGTGGGCACAAAATTATCCTGATTGCTGATAAGCTCTTCCCAAAGAGGATAACCACATCTTGGGACGACTCTATGTTTAATGTCTAAGCTCAGTGGACTAATCAAAGAAAACTTACAGAATGGTGAGTAGGGGTGGGGACATGATTCTTCACCTCACTCAGTTCCCTCACTCACTCCTGCCCTGAGAAGGTGGGATGACTTATCTGGTGAATTTGGAAAAGAACTGGGCATTCCTCTTCCAGTCCCCTCCTCCCTCCTCCTTCTTGGGAGTCAGCCTGCCTCAGACAGGACACGTTCTGCTCTGTTCTCTGCCATGTGGCAAAAGAAAGGCAGCCTGTGGTTTTCCACCTCTCCCGTGATTAGATGGATAAGTCTACCTATTTCCAGAGTTTATTACTGCCTAAAGAGGGGAGCTGCATTCCCCAATATTAGCTTTATCTGTAATAAAGAGATCCTATGGTCCTCTACCAGCCCTACTTTTTGGTCTTATTTATAAATTGGTTCAAAACTCAGATGAGAAGTTCTAGTACCATTTACTTGACTCCTTCAAATTTCTAAGAAGATGGTTTCAGAGATAAGGTGATTCCAGATTAGGGCTTGAAGGATGAATAGAGTGGATAGTATAAGAGAAAGGGATGACAATTACCAAAGAAGGGAATAGCATGTGTAAAAGCACAGGCGCTTTAAACAGTATGGTGTGTTCTGGGTGGCTCAGTAATGCAGAAGTATAGAGTGCAAGGTGAGAAGTGGTGGCAAGGAGGCTACTGAGCTAGGCAGGGGTTAATTTATAAAGGGCTTAGATTTTATCCTGTGGGTGACGAGAAACCATGGGGGTGGGAGAGGATGAAAGAAGAGTTTTAAGCATAGGATGTAATGGGAGGTAAAGAACTGGAGATAATAAGTGTACACTACCCTTTCAAGGAGCTTGACTACTATGGGAATCAGAGAGGTTATATAAATATCTAGAGCCTCTTAGAGTTAAGGGAGGATACTGGCTTGTATAAGGTGTTTGTTTTAACATGTGAGAAACTTGAGCAACCTGTAGGCTGTAAGAAGAGACTGAGATATAGGAGGGAGGGGAAGATAATTAATGGAACGAAAAACTTAGGGAGATGAGAAGTAATGAAATCTAGAATACAAATAAAGGATTCTTCCCTCTTCCACCAAAGGGGCCAAGATTTGTGAGAATGCAGATCATTTTATTGGTAGGCAACAAGATGACAAGATTATTAGCATCAATTTTCTTTGTTAAATAGCATGTTAGTCTTTGGGTGAAAATGAGGAGATGGATGGTGCAGTGGGCGGTCAGAGAAGGTACTGACAATTCAATTCTAGCCAGGGATGGGCAGAAGGACTGCAGTGAAGCACTATGGAAGAAGAGGCCGTCAACTAAGATTGGATCAAACCAGAGTTGAGTTTTGCCAAGCAGATAAGAAGGAAGGTTTTCAAGGGAACAGAAAATATTGAAGTAGCGAAAGTGACAGAACATAGGATACAAATAGAAAAGTAATTGAAGAATGTTAATTCTCATTATATCCATACCCTAAAGGCACTGCTGCTGGGTACAGGAGTGACACTTTCTCTAGTTGGACTGAATTGTGACTCTCAGGTACCAATGGGAAAAAAACCCACATAATTAGTCTTTTTGCTTATCAGAATAGTGTCTTTTTTTCTAAAACAGGGCTTTTTATGAACCAAATATACCATCCACATTAAAGATAACACAACATTAAAATAAGTGTAGCAAGAATTATTGGTATTGCAAGCAAAAATTCTCAGAAACACATAATAGTCCACACATCCTCTCATAGGGGTCTGTTGTAAACAAACACAAAATATACCCTATCAGGAGGCATGACTTACAAAATTTGATTATATGCTTGGTGGCAAAATTTCAAAAAATTTCCTGCAAAGGGAAGCAGTCCTTTGCAGGGACTTCCTTAGGGAAGCAGTCCATAAGAGACCACTCTCACTTCTGACACCAACTTCAGAGTTCAGGGTTCCCAGGACCACTCTTAGGATTGACAATTTACTTGAAGGATGCAGAGAACTCACTGAAAGCTGTTATACTCATAATTATGGTTTATTACAGCAAAAAGATCACGATTAAAATCAGCCAAGGGAATTGGTGCACAAGGCAGAGTCCAGGAAAGTCCCCAATGTGGAGCTTTCAGTTGTCCTGTGCCAAGGGATTCAGGGAGTGGTACTTTTCCCGAAGTGACGTGCAACAATACGCACAGAATATTGCCATCTAGGGAAGCTTATCTGGGCCTTGGTTTCCAGAGCTTTTTGGGGGGCTCAATTATGTAAACTTGTGGCTGATTTTTAGTCTCCAGCCCCTCTGAAGGTAGAGAGGATACAAAGCAGCCCAAAGTCCCCAGGTAAACAAAGCCATTATTCCTAGAGATCCCCTCCCAGGACATGAGGACCAAGACCAGACCTCTCTGTGGCTAAGGTTAATTCTTTACTATGCATTCCCAAAACATCAAGTAATCCATTTTCTGATTAGATTCTTATAAATAGTAGACATTAATAACCTACTCTCTGGCTCCCTGCTTGCTGAGTCTTATACTTATTACTTCTTTGTGATTTTACTTCATAGTTGATTGTTTCATTAAGTTTTTCATATTCATGTTGGAATGCTGAGTCATACATTTCATGTGTATTACGGTAACAATTTTCTGGTAAATTTTCAGCTTCTGTGGGACAATTGTGGTACTCTATTTCACAATTTTCTTGTATTTTTGAGTAGATGTTGTGCATATGACTTTCATAATCCTCATATTTGAATAAGTTGAATTTTCCTGGACTATTATCAGGAGGTAGAAAGAAGGGCCAGGATAGCTTCCTGTGGGCTCTTTCCTCAGTTGCTGGAGCAAAAGAGTGTTTCCTTAAACTATGGCAACTCTGGGAAGCCACATTTCCTCTGCCTCTCAGTACTACCATGCCTCTGAAGGGCTTCTCTACACGGTTCTCCACTTCCTGATTTATTCACAGGACTCAGGGACCCCAGCTTTGCCTTCCAAGATGATATTACTACTTCTAGAAAGTTATTTTACTGACGCTTTCTAAGATCTGCTGTCTCTGATTAGGCGCTTCTGTACTCTCTCCCTCTTCACTGTTTGGGCCCTATTCAATCTCACTTCTTTCCCAAAATGTTCTCTTGATTTCCTGGTCTCAGCTGCCCACTGTAGCACTCATGTAATTTTGAAGGTTTAGGGTTTTTTCAGTCAGGTGTCTACCGAAAATTCAGTTTCTGTGAATTTATTTTCATTCTCCTTGTTGCTCTGGATAGGTTTCAGGAGAAGGAATGAAAAGTTTCAGAACTAAGCACACCCCATGTTCTTACAGACTGGTAATACAATTTTTCTCCCATGTCTTCAAAAGATATGAAGAAATTCTCTGAAAGTACTATGCTTATTGCCTTTAGATAATGAACAAGAATGTTATAATGATCAATAGTCTAATTAGAGATAATTATATAGCTGTTCACACCTGCTATGACATTAAGGCTATGTCTAAAGTAGTTTTAATGGAAAATCATTTGAGGCATATAGTGTAGATAAAAATTTTAAATGGAAGATGCTCAGAAGCAGCATTTTATGCTGATATGCTAAAAAGAGAATTGTTAGTAAAATGTTTCTTTTGAACCCAGGCAACTAGAATATTGTGCAGGAATGTTGGAGGAGATTTTATTGGATTGGATCTTATCATTATCCAGTTGGATTATGGATGAGGGATATCTTAAGAATTCTTGTTTTGATCCTGGGGATTTAAAGCTATGTTCAATTTCTTTTTGAAGATTAATACCATTCCATCGTGGTAGTTAGCCACAAATAGTTTCATATTTGTGGAGCAAGCTCCAGCATTACCTAGGAACTACATCTGCTTTTTGTATGCCTCACACTCTCATGAGAAGAAAATCACTGTGGAAGCAACAGAGATATGCTGAGCAAAATGTTAGACTCTAAACAGTATTAGAATGCCGATGTTGTTTTAACATAAACAGTACTAGTTATAACCAGGCAACTTAAGAAATGAGATGAGAGGAAAAGCTGAGCATTTGGCAGTCACTTGGGTCTAGGGTTGAAATCCAGTAAGCATTAAGGGTGGTAACCCTAGTGAAATATCCCCCTCTCTGTGATAGGACCCAAAAAGCATAACCCAAAAGTGGGAATATGGACTAGAATCATTTGTTTGGATCAGAAATCCTCAAGCATTGGTTCCGGACTATTGCACCCTTCAGGACCTGAGAGAAGGAAATGTAACTCCTCTCTGGAGGACATAATATCATCCAATCCTTTAAATTATTTCCGTAATTTTTCAAATAAAATGAATAGCAAACAATCAAAGATAATGGGATGCAAGAAGAGTCGAGCATGAGCTAGCACCAGCAGAAACAGCAGCCAAAAGAAACAGACGTAATAACAAACATAGTCTAAAAACCACTATGCTTGCTATGTTCATGGAAAAAAGTCAGGCTTACAAATTTTGTCAAGGAACTGGAAACCATAAAAAGTGACATTTAAGATTTGAAAAATAACCAAATAGGAATTATAAAACTAGAAAACAGAATAATTAAAAGTACAAAACTATGAATGAATGTTAGAGCAGATTAGGCACACCTAAAGAGAGAATGAGTGACTGGAAGATAGATTAAAAGAAACAACCCAGAGCCAGCCCTGATGGCCTAGTGGTTAAAGTTCTGCGCTCTCATCACTTTAACGGCCCAGTTTGTTTCCCGGTCATGGATCCACACCACTCGTCTGTCAGTTGCCATGCTGTGGCAGTAGCTCACACAGAAGAACTAGAAGGACTTACAATGAGGATATACAACCATGAACTGGAGCTTTGGGGAGGAAGATTGGCCACAGATATTAGCTCAGGGCAAATCTTTCCCTGCAAAAACAAAAGAAAAGAAAAGAACCAACCCAACCTGAGAGAAAGAGATGCAAAATAAAAAATATCGAAGATAGAGCAAGAAGCATGGAGGATAAAGTGGGATGGCCTAATATATATTGAATTGGAGTCCCAGAAATGGAAAAGAGAGGATAAGGGCAGAAAAAATATGTGAAGAGATAATGACTGAGAATTTCTGAGAAATGATTAAAAATATTAATCTCTAATTTAAGAAGCCCAATGAAGTACAAGCAGGATTTTAAAAAACAAAAGGCATATTACTTGAAGTAAAACCATAGAAAATCAAAGACAACAAGAAAAACTTAAAAGAAGCCAGGAAAAAAAAAAGATTACTTTCAGAGGAACCTTGCATTTTCTGGGAAAAGGGCAAAGTAAAGATTAATATTAGATTAAAAAAAAGTAAACAACACATGTTGTAAGTTTTATGGACAAAGAACAGAAAAAGAATGTATAATTTCCAAACTAATTGGGTAGGAAATGGAACTACAAAAAAAAAATCCAACATAAAGCACAAAAAGAGACTAAAAAGAACACAGAGTTGGCACAACAAATATAAAGCACAAAAGATGAAGGATTAATATATTTGGGCTTAAATATATTTTGGTATATTTAGTATATATAGTATATTTATAAGAAAATATATTTTAGTATATGTAAGCCCAAATATATTAGTAATTACATGACCATAGACTGTCTTAATTAAAACACAAAAGATTATCAGATGACATTTTTAAAAAAACATGGAAAACCATGTGCTCTAGAAACATATCTAAGACATCAGGACACAGAAAAGCCAAAAGTAAAAGGACAAAAAAATATATCATGTAAACACTAAGTAAAAGGCAAGTGGTCTAACTATATTGATACCAAGAGACAAAACAGAATTTAAGGCTAAAACCATTACAGAGATTAAAAAGGTCACTTCAGAATGTTAAAATGTTCAGTTCAGGTTCAAATAAATTCTAAATTTGTGTAAACTACATAATATAGTCTTAATATATGTAAAGCATATGTTGACAGAACTAAAATTGATAGAACTAAAAATAAACAAATCTACTAGCTAAGTGGGATATTTTAATTTAGTAATTAATAAAACAAGCAGACAAAAAAGTCTGTAAGGATACATAAGGGTGAATAACCCAAATAAGAGGACACAGTGGACATAAATAAAACACTGACCTATTAGTAGAATATAAATTGTTTTTAAGCACATATAGACTATTTTTAAAAATCAACCATATTCTTGGTTAAAAAGCAAATCTCAATAAATTTTAAAGCATTAAAATCATACAGAGTTCTATACTGATAATGCAAATGTATTAGAATCAATAAGAAAAGGATAACCAGACCTGCATGTTTTAGAAATTAAGAAATCTACATCTAAATAATCTATACATCAAAATAATCATGAGGGAATTTAGATAATATTTTGACTTGTGGGATGTAGGCTAAACAGTATTCATAGGGAAATGTATATAAGCATATATTTGTAAAGGAGTCAGTAAAAAAACAGCAAAATAGAAAGAAAGAAGAGGAAATAATAAAAGAGAAGAACTGAAATAGAAAAAAATACACTAGAAAATATGAACGAAACTAAAATTGGTATTTTGAAAGGTCTAATGAAATTGATAAAACACTGAGGAGACTAATGAAAAAAAGAAAGAAGGCACAAATAATTGATATCAAGAATGAAAAGAGAGATACCAATACAGATCTTGCATACATTAAATATATAAGAGGATATTATGAGCGAATAAATACATAAAAATTTGGATGAAAGATAAAAACTCTGTATCAAACATAATATACAGTGGTGAAACATTAAGTCTTTCTTTTGAGACTGGGAACAACACAAAGATGACCGCTAACCACTTCTTTTCAATATTGTTCGGAGTCCTAGCCATGTAGTAGAGCAAGAAGGAAAAGTATTTGACTTAAAAATGAAGGAAGAAAACTCAATATTTGCAAATGGTATGTTTGGACGCATACCACCGTGAAATTGTGAAAGACGACATGAGTAGAGTTGTATTAAAACAGAGCCAGAGCAGAAATTTCAGAGGAATTGCCTTGCACGGCTTATTTTCTTTATCTTCCAAACTGGACCAAACTGCCAACATTCCAAAAAGTCAATAAGGACAAGATAATCCTCTTTGTAAGAACTGGTAAAACTGGACTTTGCTGACGACCAAATCACTAACCAATCGATGACTGAATCTATGAATTACAGACCTAGCGTGACCTAGCCCAAACCTAGCCTCACCTACCCCCAATGAACTCTTCTTTAATACAACTCCCCCATCCTCTCTTTTTCTCATAAAAACTCTAAGGCCCTCTCCTGTAATCAGAACACGATTTGGGTTTCTACTTGAATTTGTGTCTCCTGAATTGCAATTCTGATTGCTCAAATAAATATCTGCTGTTTAAATTGTAGCGATTTTTCCTCAGCTGACACAATCCAAACAAATATACAGATAAATTATTATGAATAGGAAAGATTGCTGGATTTAAAAATTATTTTGGAAAAATCAGCTTAATTTCTATACACTGGCAACAAAGAAAAAAATGAAATATTAAAAAGACCACTTACAATACATCAGAAATAAAAAGTACATATAAATAAATCTAATAAAAGATATGCAAAATGACAAATAAAATTCTATTGAGAGACATTGTAGAAGATCTAAATGAACTGAAAACATGCCATGTTCATAGATTATAAGGCTCAATATTGTAAAGATATCTATTCTCTACCAGGTTAATGTGTGGATTCAATGAAATGTCAACCAAAAATGCCAAAAAGCTTTGTTGTTGTATTGTTTGTTTTGTTTTCTTTTTTCTGGAACTTAAGCTGACTCTAAAATTTATAAAGAAACGTAAAAGGGCCGAGAATAACCAACACTGTCTTAAAGAGACAAAAATAAGGTGGAAGATATATACTTCCAGGTTATCAAACTTTTATAACCTTTCTAAGTAAGACATCGGGGAATTGGCTCAAGGATAGACAAAAACAACAACGGAAAGAATGGAGATCAGAAACAGATCATATATAAAAACTTGATCTATGACAAGGTGTGATACTGTAGAATGGGATATGGACAGATTTCCCAGTGAATGGTGCTTGGTCAAACGGGTAGCATATAAAAAAAAAATGAAATTGGACCTCTACCTCCCAAAATAATACAGAAGAATATCTTCATGATTTTGAAAATACTTATATAACTAAGGAAATATTACTTAAGTCACAAAGATCCCAGCCATAAAAGAAAACATTGCTATATTTTTTCCACATTAAAAGACTAACCGAAAGTCACCAACACAGTCAAATGGCAAGCTATAGAGTAGGAAAAGATATTTGCAAAACACAACATTGAGAAATGGTACTTATTCAGAATAAAGAACTACAAATCAATAGAAAAAGACAAAAACCCAAAAGAGAAACAGACAAAAGACCTAAATAGGAACTTCAAAAGAGGAAAGCCAAAAGACCAATTAACATGTAACCTTATTAGTAGTCAGGAATATTCAAAGTAAAACCACAATGAGATACTGTACATACCCACTGGATCATTAAAAAAAAAAAAGAGGCATAAAAATATCAAATGGCAGGCAAAGAAACGGAACTCTCACACACTGCATGTGGAAGTGTAAAAGCTTGGAGTGTCTAGTAAAGTTGCAGCTATGCATACCCCATGACTCAGCAGTTCTGCTCATAAATACGTATCCTGCGGAACTGCAAGCACCTATGTATCACGGTACATGGACAAGAATGATCATGGCAACATTGCTTTTAAACTGAAAACAACCCATATGTCCATCAACAATAGAATGGTTAAATAAATTGTATTTTATTTAAACCATAATGTAAAGAACTAGTTAAGCGAGTACCAGTAGATCTTAAAAACAGAGTGAATGAAGCCAGAGAAAACAAAGCACGTGATTCCACATATATAAAGTTCAAACACAGGCAAAACTAAAAAGTATTTTTAGAGTTAATAATTATGTGGTAAAATTCTAATGAAAAGTGAGGTAGCGCGTACCGTAAGTCAGGATAGCTGCGGCCGCTAGCCAGAAGCGGGGGATTATGATGGAGGAGGAGCACGTGGGATGGCAAGTTGTCAGTCAGGGCCGGCTACTTAATTTGTGGGGCCCAATGCAAAAATCTTTTTCCTTTCTTCCGGGCTCTCTCTCCCTCTCGACCTGCCACGGGGTTTTCTAATTTGCTATTTAATGTCACCCTCCCTTGGGCACGCGATTCTTAATTGGTAGAAGGCAGACCCTCACAGGGACCCGGGCGACCCCGACTCAGCGTGGTGCCGGGGGGGAAGGGCCTGCGCACCGAAGCGGACAATCCCTGTGCCAGAGCTCAGACCCGGGCCAGAGGAGAGTGGGAAAGGGCGAGGGAGCTGCTGGAACGTATGCTGAGGAGGAAGGGGCTGACCAGAGGCCCACCATTGTCCCATCCATACTTACAAAACAAATTCAGGGACCAACCTCGTGGCCCAGTGGTTAAGTTTGCGCGTCCGGCTTCCGCTGCCCAGCGTTTCGTGGGTTCAGATCCTGGGCACGGACATGGCACCGCTCATCAAGCCATGCTGAGGTGGCATCCCACGTGCCACAGCTAGAAGGACCCACAACTAAAAATATACAACTATGTGTGTGTGTGGGGGGGTGCTTTGGGGAGAAAAAGGAAAAATAAAATCTTTAGAACAAATTCAGAGATAAAGTCGTTAAGAATTTCATGATGGTGATCCAGGGCATTAAACTACAAGCAGGGTGAACAGCTTGTGGGTTGGAGGGGTTGGAGGAGGTGGGCTTCTGAGCCTGGGGCCCGGTGCCACTACACTCGTTGCACACCTATGAAGTTGGCCCTGTTGGCAATGTTCTATTTCTTGACCTGGGTAGCAGTTATATAGATGTGTATTTTACCAAAACTGCTTAAACTGGGCATTTACATTTTATGCACTTTTTTGGCATGGTATAATACACGGTGATCCTTAGCTGTGAAAAAATAGCGCTGTATATACTGGTATATGCATATAATTTTTTTCTAGAAGAAAACAAGAAATTAACATTGCTTGCTTGTAGGGACAGAGATTTGAGGAGAGGAAAGGAAATAGGCTTTTGTTTTTCATATTGAACCTTTTTGTATTATTTGAACCTATAATCGTGTTCCTATTAGGATTACGGGCCAATTTGTATATTTTGTAAATTAAATAAAATTTACAATTAATTATTTTAAAATAAAATCAGAAAAATTCAATCATGTTAAAAGCCTGTAGTTACAGAGAAGAAAGGTAGGAAAAAATACTTTTTAAAGAATCATATTTGAAACTTTTTCAGAAAGCAAAGAATATTTTCATGATATCAACAACCCTCCTATAACTTAGGTTTCATAAATCTATATTTCCATATTGTCTACTCTGAGGTAGATTTACCATGAAGCTAGTGGATGTAAGGTTCAGAGTGCCTCACTTGGACCGGACCTTTTAAAGGCCTGTACCTAATTTTGCATTCTTAATTTTATATACTTTTTCTTAAAGAAGACCCCTCAAATTATATAAGCCTGAAGCTCAACAAAACCTGATTCCAACCTTGACTGTGAATTATACTTAAAGGGATTCTTACCTGCCCTGTATATATGAAGAGTTGTAGAAATAAACAATGAACTGCGGTTGTTATGAAAATTTCTTTGAAGGATAATAGATTCACAGAAGAGATACTTTAAATCCAGCGTGGAGAATTTACATGTCATCTACTCCGGGAATGCTTTCTACTTGCCAGAAATGAATCATTTCCTCCTGTGTGCTAAAGTCTGTACTTTTCCTCTAATTTTATTGAGGAATGTGTCTTAGTCTGTTTGGGCTGCTATAAAAAAAATACCATAGACTGGGTGGCTTATAAATGAAAAAACTTTATTTCTCGAGGGTTCTCGAGGGTTCTCAAGGCTGGAAAGTCCAAGATCCAGGTGCTGACAGATTTGTGGCTGGTGAGAGTTGGCTTTCTGGTTCACAGACTGCCAGTTCACAGTCTTCTCACTGTGTCCTCATATGGTAGAAGGGGTGAGGTCCTCCTCCCTGGAGCCTCTTTTCTGAGGCCACTAATCCTCTTCATAAGGGTTCCACCCTCAGGGCCTATTCACCTCCCAAAGATCCTACCTCCGAATATCATCAGTTGAGGATTAGGTTTCAACATACGAATTGTGGGGAGACACAAACATTCAGTATATAGCAACATGTATCATGTGCTTGTTGAACTACCTGTCTCTCCTACTAGACAGTGAGCTCCAAAATGGCTAGGACCCTCTCCCACTTATTTTTGTATCCCCAAGGCCTAGAAAAGATCCTAGTATACAACAAATGAGTGTTTAATTGGATCTTTTAAAAAACACTGTATTGTATGTAAAGGAAGCATAACCACAATCCATCACTTCAGTAAAATTCATATGAAACGGATACATAAATAAACCATACATACTGTATATACGTGAACTGATTTGGTCACATTTTGCAGAAGGTAAGATTATAAACTTTTAAGGGCAAGAACCAAACAATAATTATGAATTATTTTTAAAATACATAAAAGTGCAAGGCCAAGTATGAAACTCCAACATCTCAATATCATGTTTGTTTCAGATTCTTTTTTATAAATAAAAACTTACAAATACTCTAGACACCACCTTTAAGCAACTCCCAGATACTATCCCTTGGCCTCTCTCCTCAGAGATGACCACACCCTGAAATTGAAGTGTATCCATCCCTTCCACATGTTCTCATTTTTACCACTTAAGAAAATATATTAATAAGCAATAAATAATATTATCCTGTGTTTTAATACTTTAAGCCAGCATTATGTATTACAAATATAATGTGAGCTACAAGTGTAATTTTCAATGGTCTAGTAGCCACATTTAAAAAAGTAGAAACAGGTAAACTTTATTTTAATGTTATATTTCATTCAACCCAGTATATCCAAAATATTACCATTTCAATATGAAATCAATATAAACATTATTAGGCTATTCAATATTTTTTTAAAAAAAAATCCAGTACTCAGTCTTTGAAATCCCCCTGGTAATTTACACTTACAGCACATTTCAATTTGGAAGGTGAATTTAGATTTCATAAAATTTAAGTTGAAAAAATAGATTCATATATCCAGGTTGTTCCAAATATACTTAAAAGTTTTTCCAATAACTGAAATCAGTTTTTAAAATTTAAATTAATTAAAATCAACAATGCAGTTTTTCAGTCACAACTACATTTCAGCTGCTCAATATCCACAGGTGGCTAGAGGACACCCTATTGGGCAGTGCACTTAAAAAGTTAACACAAACTACTTACCATTCAGCGTCTTTCTTTTGCTCACTCAATTTACATAATATTTTAATTTTTTTTCCTTTGCCATATCCTAGAACCGAAGTGCACAGATGGATTGGATGGCTTTGAATTTCAGGGCAGATGACATTTTACATTTTTTAAAAAAATCATCTATCACTAAATTTACTTAGTAAGTCTAAAAGAACTTTCCAAAAAAACTACTGGTTTGTATTTTTGTTTAAACAATGCGATTGTTAAACAGGATACATCTACTGATGAATAACGACGCCGTGTAACTAGCAAAGCTGCAGCATTCAGACTAGCCGCTCCCATCCCTCCACCCCGCCCTCCACCAGCACGCGTCCACATGCACGCACGCAGACACGCAAACGCGCACACATACACGTACATACACAGAGACGCGCGCACACATACACATGCACACACACGCACGCACGCGCGTGCAGACCACCCAGGAAATGCGGTTTCTTTCTCCCTTCTCGCTAGATAGAGCGAACGCTGGGAAGTTTCTGAGAAGTACTCAAGCTAACTCGATATTGGCGGGGTTCCACGTCCCCTTTCAAGTGATAATAGACTCCGCCTTCCTCCAGGTTCATTCGAGGAGAAAGGAAAAGGTTGGGGTGGAGGCGAAAAGAAGCCCTGTTATGGTCAACTAGCCATTAGCTCCGCCTCAGGAAACAGCAGACTTTGTGCGCCAGAGCATAAAACATATTTCTTGCAGGAACGTGCAAAGATTTAGAAATGGCCTTCAGTGGAGTCACTTGTGCGGGCGAGAGGTCGGGACGGGCGTTTTCCCCTAAGCAGGCGCCCAGCGCAATTGGGGGCGTTGGTGACTGGAGCTATTATCCAGCCGCGCTGTTAGCTGCCGGACCTCCAGGACTCGAAGAGCACCAGACCTGAGTTCTCTGGTTTGAGTTTCCCACAAAAATGCGGTCAGACCAAAAACTCTTGTTCTACAGATACGAAAACAGCCCCGAAACTTTTTTTCTCCCACACGCTCACTCTCCTCTCCTCCTCCCTCCGCATTTTGTGCTTTGCTTCACGAGTGACATATTCGATTAGAATGCCAACTCTGCAAAATCCCAGGACCTAAAGACAACTGAAGTCCTCAGGAGACAGAAGACGAAAACATCGCAACCTCTACTGCACGTCCCTATTTTCCCCAAGCTTTAAAAAAAAACAAAAAAAAAAACCCTGCCGTCGCCGCGCGATGCATGCTAGGATGAGTAGTTCCCCCAACCAGCGAAGCGCAAGGTCACAGCGGAGCTCCGCTTGAGTCCCCTGCAGAGAACTACAATCCCCGTGGTGCCCTGCGGCAGAGTGGACGGGACCGGACGGGAGAGGGCGCTTCGCGCTTGCGCAGGTCGAGGACTTGGAGAGAGGCGGAGGCGCAGTGGTCCAACTACTGAAGAGTCTCCATGTGACAGTGAGCGGGGTCCCAGCTGCAGGCGCCGCCCGGCTCTAGCTCCCGACCCCAAGCCCTGTCCACTGACCCGGCGCCTGCAGACACCAGCAGGCCGGGGACAGTTGGTGTTGGGCCGTGCCTTCGGAGGACTTGAGGTGCAGAGGGAACTGCCGCCGCCGGGCAGGTGCCTGAGGGACCCGCCGAGAGCCCGGCGTCTGCGGGGAGAGACGGAGCGGACTTTCTGTCGGCGCCGGCGCCCCTGAGCGCCCAGGCATGAACGGCTTCACGCCGGAGGAGATGAGCCGCGGCGGGGACGCGGCCGCCGCAGTAGCCGCCGTGGTCGCTGCTGCCGCCGCCGCCGCCGCCGCCGCCGCTTCGGCGGCGGGGAACGGGGCCGGGGCGGGGGCCGGGGCTGAGGTACCCGGCGCCGGGGCGGTCTCCGCGGCCGGGGCCCCGGGAGCGGCCGGGCCGGGCCCGGGACAGCTGTGCTGTCTGCGGGAGGACGGTGAGCGGTGCGGCCGGGCAGCGGGCAACGCCAGCTTCAGCAAGAGGATCCAGAAGAGCATCTCCCAGAAGAAGGTGAAGATCGAGCTGGATAAGAGCGTAAGTGACGACGGCGCTGCCCTGCCCGCCCCCTTGGGTCTCCGGGAGCGGCGCAGACGGAGGTCGTTGGGCGGGGGTTTCAGGCGTCCGTCCCCCCGGACCTGGTGGCAGTGCGAACCCGTTGTGGGGTCTCTAGTAGGACGCAAACAACAAAGTCGCTGCAACTCCGACCGCCACCCCCGATACACAGTTGCACTCTGCGGTCCCGCTGGCCCCATCCCCCACCCGGCTCCCTGCTTCTCTCCCGCTCTCGGTCTTCCCCCTTCCTCCCCCGCCGAGGTCGGGAAACGAAACAAAGGGGACCGCCGCCCGGAGGGCCGGGAGTAGTGTTCTTGCAGCCCGGCAGCGCCTTCTGGAATGGAGGCGCCTTCTTTGTTTTGCTGCCCAAGCTTGCGTTTGGCCCCAGGGAGTAGCTCCCCTCGTCTAGGGAAAGTGGCGTCCTGCAAGGACCTGACCTCGCAGTTGCGAAGGATCCCGCTCCTCATTCCTCCGAGCGCGAAGGAAGCTGGAAGCCGAGCTCCCCCGCGCCTCGCGGGGGCCTGGGGCTGCGCTGTGCCGGCGGTGTCGGCATCCAGGCAGCTGCTCCGAACGTGGGCAGCTCGCAGCCTCTGCGGTCTTGCCGTCCGTTGGCAGCCATCAGGATTTCTTTTTCCGTCCTTTTGCACGTCTGTTCTTCTGACCATCCCAGGTTTTTAGAAACAACCATTGCCACTTTTCAGAGCTCTGGATGGCAGTAAATGAATAACAAGATGTCACAACCTAGCTCACGCCCGGCATGTTTTTAACTTGCACTTAGAAGTTAATTTAAAAGCCTATTAGCTCGGTCTTTAATTGTTTGGTTTTTTAAGGAGTAACTGTTAAGATGTGAAGCTCAATATTTGAGATGTTAGTATACAGCTCTCAAGACTGTATGTAATTAAAGTTTTTGAAAAGTTTATTTGTGATACTTTTTCGGTTGTGTTCATGAGAAACTTTTCAGGTAAATCTGAATGATTTCATAATGCTTTGGTTGGAAAAACGTATTACAGATTAACATTTAATACTCAGAAGGAAAAGTTTACAATTCAGATTTAAATGTAGTTGGGATATGAAACCAACAGCTCATTTGTAAAAATGGATAGTTTTGTATCTGGATTCTAATTGAAATATCAAAATAGAAGGATTAGGAAGCGTGCATTATGCTACTAAAATATACTCTTTAAGTAGAAAAAATACTATCAAATAGCAAAATTGTGGGCAACATCATCTTTCCCCTTGTTAAAAAAAACAGCATGACCTAACTAATGTAGTTCACCCTCACTGCAATTTGATGACAAAATCCAGAGGGTTGGAATCTCGTTCTCCTCTGCCTGCCCTTAACTCCACCCCCCAATCCTCTTAACACTGTCGTCAGACTTGGTATGTTTTAACTGGGCGCAGGATTTAAGAATAGAAAGAAACATGCCATTCTCTTAATGGCCTGTTTTGACTGTTGTTTTTATTTTTGATAATTCACTGTGGCCTATGTGTTTTACTAATACATAGACACATTTTACTGTAATCATAAGTAGTTTGTGAAACTTTTCTGTTTCAGGCAAGGCATCTTTACATTTGTGATTATCATAAAAACTTAATTCAGAGTGTTCGAAACAGAAGAAAGAGAAAAGGGAGTGATGATGATGGAGGAGATTCACCTGTTCAAGATATTGATACTCCAGAGGTAGAGGAAAGTTTTTGTATTTTAAATGTAAATCCTATCTAGTCCATTCTGAAACTTTTACAAAAAGATATGAACAAATTTCTGAATACTCAAAGCATTTGCAAAATCTGAAAATGAAAGCAAAATTAGATGTAGCCAGTTAATATGCAGTTGCACAACTTGACTTGTTATACTTGCAGTTGACAACTCTTATCGCTCTGTTTTATAACTTTTTTGCCCCTAGTTTTTAATATTTATCCTCAAAAAATTAAAGTATTTAATACATTTGTTGTTTTGATTATATAAAAGACTTCTTTAATAATGGAATTAGGTTTTTATTGTGCTGAAATTAAACTGTTATTATACCTATTAAAGAGAAGTTTTTAACAGATTCCATGAACTAATTCATATGTGTTAATTTTTTCTAGGTTGATTTATACCAATTACAAGTAAATACACTTAGGAGATACAAAAGACACTTCAAACTACCAACCAGACCAGGACTCAATAAAGCACAGCTTGTTGAGGTATATATGAGTTTTCAACTATTTGAACTTTGAGTGAGCCTGTTCGTACAAAAACAGTCATTAAATGCTAATGAAATTGTTAATGTAGTGTATATAGCAACGTGTTTTATTTGAAGGATCAAAGTTAATAAAAAATCTATTGTGGAGGAATCTAGTTGCCTAGAAATGTTGGCCACTTAGGAAATTCCTTTACATAGTGACTGTTCAATGGATTGTATGTAGTTTTCTAAGCACCTTCTAATGCTGGCTTTCAGAAATGTTGAGTGAGAGTTTTTTCATTCTCATTCTAGAAATTTGTTCATTTTAAAATTCCATTTTCTCAGTAAACTTTACTGAACACCTAATTGAGGCATAATAAAATAAATTAATAAGTTCTGATGTCTTTATTAGAATTTATTTTTTGAAGTTTCTGATGAAATAGGTCTACAGATAAGCCCCTAAACAATATTTCCATAATTTGCTGATTTAACCATTTCAGAATTTGTCCTTGTTGATGTTAGTTTATTTGAGGCATCCATGTCGTCTTCACATCTAGAAGACACAAAGACTTGTATCCAACATTTTACTTACAGTTTGCTTTGAGATAGGGCTTCTAGTCTTTAGTGAATTTTGAAAACTTGAGTGCGTATTCTCAGGAAATAATAGAACCAAGAAATCCGGCAACATATTAAGGTATTTATAGATTTATGTACTTATACTTCAATCATATATAAAATAAAAATACTTAATCTACTAGACAGAATAGAAACATAAATATATAAATCAGTTTTCTCATAGTCTTCAGCTTGAATTTCATAATCTAACATTTTCTAAAATGTGCATATTAAATAAAAGATGAAATAGAAGGTACAGTTCTTTGGCAGAGTGCTTTTTAACACTGTTAAGATACAATATATTAACATTTTAGCCAGAATTTCTTTTTTCCTTCTTGCCTAGGCAACAAAAATCCAATTTTTGTTTAAATTTGATCTAAAAGATCTAGTCCTTTTTGGATTGTATACTACATTAATATAACATAAATGTGGATATTGCCTACCGTGATGAAACTATATTGATGTGTACAAATACTAATCACGTAAAGTTACCTTTGTTTTGGGACAAATGAGAACCAAAGAATTGATCATTTTAAATTTTACATTTAAATGTATGTATTTTTAAAATGCATACATCAAGTATGAAGTTTTTGATAATCTGATCTTCTTAAAAAAAGATATATTATTTTCAGAGCTCTTTTCTTTTTTAGAAATAGGAAATAGCGATAATCCATATATCCATGAGTATTATAGATAGTCAGAAATGCAGGTATTTATAAATGATTCCAGAGTTAGATGACTGTCCTCTTTAAGTCTCTTAATTATTGTGTGGATAACTTTTTCTTTAACAGTTTTATCTTCCAGAATCTAGATATGCGTATCAGCACCCCAGTTTAGTCTGTTATACTTCTATTGATAGTTGCAGTGCACATGTTAGATTAGCACGATGAAAAGGCAAAAAAGCAAATAAACATTCTTCAGTGTACGACCCTCTTTCCCCTCTCATTTTGTATCCATAATTTTTATTCAGAAAAATTTTCAAGGAACCTTAACAATAAATAGTGCTAATGAATGAGTGAATACAAGCTGTAGCAAACATATTTGTAAGATACTTCGTGGTTTGTTTCTATAGTACCTAAACTTTTTCAGCTTTGTATTTATCCTTTTTCTGTGAGTAGGTTCTGTTTTATTTCATTAATATTTAAAGTTTAAAAGTAAAAGTACCTCCTAATCTAGATTCTAGTTATAAAATTTAAAATAAAAGGAAATACACATTCTAATTAATGTATAATTAATTGAGTGGGCTAAAGGGTCTTTTGAAATCACACTGTCTCTTGTTCATAACATCTTATTTTTATATGCTTATGTCATCCTGTTGGTATTTTGTTAAATACAATTTATTTTAAAAATAAATAGCTCTATTACCATCACATGGCCCTTTTTCTTTTGATGAAAGTGTTTTTACCTAGTTTATGAAATCTGTTCATATCTATAATTTAATTTCCTCAATTTTTTTTTCTTTATAGATAGTTGGTTGCCACTTTAGGTCTATTCCAGTGAATGAAAAAGACACCTTAACATATTTCATCTACTCAGTGAAGAATGACAAGAACAAATCAGATCTCAAGGTTGATAGTGGTGTTCACTAGGAGAGATGGAAGTGAGACTAAGACTTGAATGTTAGATGTTAAGACTGTTTACTGTTTTTTCACATGTAGAAATGTTCCTTGTGTATTTTTTCTACAGAGGATTTTCTTTGGTTTTATTTTCCTTGTTTCTGACTCTAATAATTAGTTGGAAACTCACGCAAAACGAGCTTTCCTAGATTAAAAAATATTTTAAATAAAGGTTGTTACTATTATAGTTGCTTCAGTGTATTTATTTTGTGAAACTTGATTTTTATTATAAACTGACTTTTAGGGACCAGTGTTAATTGAGATTTTAATGTAAAGATCATTTATTACCTTTTTTAAATTTATTTATTTTTAATTCCAAGAAACTAACAAGTTAAGGAAAAGTAACAAATGTAGCATATTTGCTTTCTGTGGGACAATCTGATTTCTAATTCAGGATATCATATTAAATAGCATTATTTTCAAAGTGCTTTTTAGTGCTAACAGATTTGAAAAATACACTTCCATTGAGGTGCAACTTTTTTGTTTCCTTTTATTGTTATTATTACTTGAAGAAGTACCAGGAAGAACAAATAGTTTAAGTTATATTCTTACGTCCTTCCAAAGAAGACTTAATGTGCCAGCAAAGGTAAACACATTGCTGAAAGTTGAAGTAAGAACATAGAATTCAAGTTTTAATTGTTTCTTTAAATTTTCTCTTAGAGAAAAGGTATTTATATAGCATGAATATAGAAAGAACCTCTGCAATACCCCTTAACTTTGAGTCATGTCCTATGCTATTTACATTGCAAATTAAAACTAATAAATTGGAGAGATCTAGAAATCTAACAAGATCTTTAAATTTTGGTCATACGTAGCTCTGATTTGTTTTATTTCCTTTTTATATTTCATTCTCTGTCAGTTTTAAATATTTTTAACCTCTGCTTTTCCTGAGAATTGTGTTGCTTCACCAAGTTCCTATGATTACAAATCAAATTCATAGCTTGTGACACCAAAACAAAACAGTTTCAGTGAAGTGTTAGGAGGTTGTGGGGCAGATTTTAGGCTGGAAACGGGTGAGATCATTAATGTAGCTCTGGGTTTCTCAAAGCTGACATTTGGGCCTGATGATTCTTCATTGTGGGAGGCCGTCCTTTGTCTTGTAGCTTTAGCAGCATCGCTGGAGTCTACACACTAGTGCCTGTAGCACTCCAAAGGTGACAACCAGAAATATCTCTAGACATTGTCAGACATTCCCCGGGGGGCAAAATCACCCCTGACTGAGAACCACTGATGTAGCTAAACCTAAAGTCCTGGGTCAGTAGAAGGTGAATCTGTATTTTTAAGTGTTCTGAATGTTGTATTGACAGCTAAAATATATGGTGAACAATAAAGCAACTGGTCTTTGTTTTTGCGATGACCATTTAAAGATTTACTTGCTACTTTATTGATGAGTAGAGGCTGTAATAACTGGTATGAAAACCTCTCATTCCTGGTATTCCAGAAATCTCTGTGAGAACTGAAATGATGTATGAAAATGAACCACAAAGCTACAAGATGTGATTTATTTGAAGAAAATCTTACTTCTACATTTTATATTTTTCCTAAATCCCTAAAGACTTAATTTTATAATAAAAACTTGACTGTAGGCTTAGTTTTTCTGTAAAAACACTCCATTCTTGTGAAAAAAGCTTGAAATTATTTGCTTACATTAAAGTATCTGTTTATGAATAGATAACCTTTGACTAACAATGTTAGTTTCGTATAATTATTTGCATAAACTGTATAAAAAGTGAAAGAGCAAGAGTTCTGAGTGTTGATTATCCATTGAAATTAAGCCCTTGTTGGAGCAATTTAAAACATGAAAAGTTGAGAACTGAAGAACCTCAGCAAAGCTGAGGAACTCAAGAAACTGCAATGTAAAAGTCAGCTTTATATAAAGATTTTAATTCTTTGCTTTTGGGTTTTAAAAATGATGAATTCACTAGAAATGTTTTTACTTGTCTATATCTGAGCAGAAAAAGTAAATGGGAACTCATATCTCTATGATGGTACAGCTTACCTTTAGGTTAGAGTATCAGGAGAAGAATCCAAATGTGACTGCCATTGGGGTAGAAGGAAGAAAATATACTAAATGTGTAGCATGAGCTCAAGAAATGTCAGTTGTTTGGTAATTACCTTTTACTGAATAATTTAGGAAAAGGCTAAAAAATTAATGTCGGAGATACATTTCTTTAAGAAGAAAAGCTGTATGTTATTTCTGCATAAGGCTTTTTTTTTAAATAGAGGTGAAATTTACTTAATATACAATTAACCACTGTAAAGTGTACAATTTGTTGGTATTTAGTGTATTCACAATGTTGTGCAACCACTAGCTCTAATTTAAAAACTTTTTCATCACCTCTTAAAAACACCCGTAACTAATCACTCCCAATTCCTCCCTCCTATCCCTGGTATCTGCTTTCTGTCTCTGTAGATTTGCCTATTATATCATATAAAGGGAACCAGACAATATATAGCCTTTTGTGTCTGGGTTTTGTCCCTTAGTGTAATGTTTTCAAAGGTCATTCAGATTGTAGCATGTATCAGTACTCTGTTCCTTTTTAAGGCTGAATAATGTGTATACATATATAGGTATGTGTATGTATATATATATTTATATATTTTTTACATTTCCTTTAACGTATACGTAATGTAGATATCAAGTCAGTTTTGTACCCATAATACCCAACAGACTTATATTTTACTTCTAAACCTCTGGAAATATAGATCATTAGATCTTGTATATTATTTTTTGTTGAAAATTTTCTATAGGTTTTTATTTGTAAAATTCTTAGAATGTTTTGGCTACGTTTATGCCACACATTTCTCTTCAGATATGCTACTATACAAAGATGAGCACGTTATGGTGATAACCATTCTATAGAAGTAAATTGAATAGGCTAATTCTGTGTCAATTTACTATAATTTTATCAGTTTCTCTTCAGTTCTTTGAGAGAAAAGTTTAGTTTTAGGCTGTTAATGCAAGATGATTTAGAAATAATATGAATTTGATTATTTTTTCCTTTGGGGAAAATTATTTTAAAGCCTGTAGTACTTTATTGATAGGATTATTTACATTTTAAAGTCACCTGCCATAATATTTTGCAAAAACGATTTATTCTGGAAGAACTCATGTGTACCTGTTGGCACTTGTGAGGAAGTTAAAGTTACGAAATGATCTGTAAATGTTTTTATCTGTCCTTGCCTTCCTCCAATAGTTGTTGCTCGTTGTCTTGGTTCTCCATGTTGCTTCCAGTTCCCTAATAATCCTAGGATTAGTACCTAATTGCAGCAAACAAGATATTCAGGGAGACTCTATGGATTATGATGAGGAAAAGGAAATTTTTATCAAGAAGCGATGAGGTATTAGTAAGTATTACTGTTAACTTTGTGCTCAGTACCATGGAATTCATAGTAAGAACAAAGAGATAGAAAGTCAAAGATAAAAATACAGAAGTTGTTATTTGGTAAGCATTTAGCATATATAAGCCAACTGAAATATACAATTGCATGTCTCATACAAGCAAAGATTTGCTTTCCTAAAAAGGAATTGGATTAGATGATGTTATTAAATAACATAGCAGTTAAGAATTTAGATGCCAGAAGAAGACTGGCCATATCCAAAACCTGGCTCTACTGCTCTGATAATGTACAGTTAGGCAAGCTGCTTCTCTCTAAATTTGGCATCTTTGCCCATAGAACAGAGATCATGATAGTACTTATCTCACTCAGTTGTAAGACAGTATTTGGAACAATAATACATTTTTAATAAAAGCTTGGTTGTATTTTCTTGTAGCTAAAAACTATTGAAAAAATAAAGGATCTATTCATTAATATGATTGAATGAAATGTTTGCTTTTAAAAACATACTAACCAAGTTAGAAAAAGTTATATAAGGCAAGTTGTGTGAGCATTCATGCTTTTTACATTTATTTGGTAATATAAAGAAGAATATGTGCTTCTATAATGCATTCATTTCTAAAAGAATGTAATATAATTTCATATTACAAAGTTATTTCCAGAAAGGAGAGAATTTGATGAAAAATAATAATTATAAAATTTCATTTATTGTTTAGTTTTTTTCAAATACTATTTTCCTCATCAGATTTTTTTTTCCAACTGTTGCCAATCTTTTTTTATTTTTCTGCTTTTTCTCCCCAAATCCCCCCAGTACATAGTTGTATATTTTAGTTGTGGGTCCTTCTAGTTGTGGCACGTGGGATGCCTTCTCAGCATGGCTTGATGAGCGGTGCCATGCCGGTGCCCAGGATCCGAACTGGCGAAACCCTGGGCCACATGAACTTAACCACTCGGCCACGGGGCCGGCCCCTCAACAGATTTTGATTGTAGTAATAAGGGAACACTTAATTAAAAAGCCATTGTTGCCTCACATATGCCCTCATGCTGATCTGTTATTTATAAATAGAGATACTGAATCTTTAGTGCTTTTTTTTCTCCCTCAAAGAGAATCTATACCAAGTAGAAAATGAAACAGGTTCACTGATGATTTTCTTTATTTACCTATTCCATGCACTGTTCCAGAAAGGATAGAAGACTTCCATTATTGAGTTAGTTTGATTTTAATACCAGTCAATTCAGTGACCAAAAAAAGCCCAATCAGATCAAATGCTATGTGGATAAAACAACAAATTTGTTTTTGTTTTTTTTACAATTCCACTTCTTCATGAATTTTTGTAGAGGTCATACTATTTGAAAACATGTTCTGACGTGTTTGTGCAGATTTTAGGAGGAACTGAATTATGACTATCTCAAAATGGTTTGGTCCAACCCTGTAACACTTACTGAACACTGAATAGATATCAGATACTGTTCTGGGTGTGGTCTTCAGAAGCAGATCAGGGACCTCCAAGGTTATATTTCAATGAAATAATGTCACTTTTATTCCAAAATGATGTCTCCTGGATTTGCTACATGGTGTGGTGCTTCTCAAACTTTTCTCCTCAGCAATACTTTGTATAGCATCCTACGCTTATCCTCTGTAGCAGGCTTCACATTTATAAATAATTATTTATTTGTAATTATTACCCCTTTGTTAGAATACAAGTTCCAAGAAGACAAGTCCATCTTATTCATTACTACATCCCTAAATCTTAGTAATAGCTGGCACTTCGAAAGCATTTAATAAATTTTTATAGCATAAGGACTTTCTGAAATTACCTCTGATGGCCTAGTCAATGCATACCTCCTAAGATATGAGGGCATAGTCCACAGCTGCCTCCAACAGTCAGAAAATGTCTCTGAAGGCATCTGTTTTGTTTACCCTTAAAATTCATGTGACTGTTTAATTCTCATCCATTACATGTTTGTTTTAATATGTGTTTTGTTATTCTCAGGAAAAATTGATATATCAGGAATATGTATCATAGTTTTAAGGATACAGCTATGTGTGTGAGTGTGTGTAGTGTATGGGGTTTGGAATTAGAACTTGTTCAAATTCTGCCTTTATTTTTAGTAAATATCTTAAACTTGAGTTGGTATCTGAAAAACAGGTTTAAGAATACTTATTTCACAAGTTTTTGTTGTTTTTTAAGAGAATAAATCACAAATGTACCTAAAGTACTTGACATACATAATGTACACTCAAATATTGGCTCCCTTTCCCCCTCTTTCTAGAAAACTTCTAATTTCCCTTCCAAGAACCTCAATTTTTATCTGGTTCTTTCCATTAAGTATACCTGGTCAATAACTGTCAACTAAGAACTGAAAGTATTCTCAATCTTTGAGCCAGGATTATAGCTATTCATCTGGAGACAGAATTCTTTTACTGGGCATAGTGAATACCTTGTAGATGAAAATTTTCTAGCAAAAATTTTTAAACTGGTACCAACAGTGACCACAGAGAAAAATTAAATTGAATTAATTTTTATTACTACTTAACACAAGTTTACTTGTCCTAGACAAGTAAGAATTTATAGAATCTGCTTTATTGCACTGCATAGAAACTAGAAATGCAGTTACACTTATATAGTGCAGTTTTTGGGAAATGAGGGATGGTGTTCTCCGGAATACATGAAGATTCTCAGTGATTGTTGCAAGGAATCACAAAAGAGATCTTTGGTCCAAAGAAGACATCTCTGAAAGAAAATATAACATGAGTTAAGTTCAGCTGAAAGTTAAGATATATGTTAGTCTCTTCTGGCTTAAAAATGGACAGTGATTTCTAGGATTTCAGATATGGCTATTCTTTTTAGGTGAATAAAGTACAAAGAATGAGTGGGAGGACTTGCCCACAGGAGCAACAAAGACTAAGAAGGTAATCAGTTCTACTTTCCTCCCATTTGCCATTGATATTATGCTATCATTTATCTATAAAGAAAAGGAAAGACTGAGTGATTTCAAAACCTTATAGTCATGCAAAAAGATTAATTTCTCTGACATGGGTGAGGATAGATCATGAAGTTTAAATCTACAGGTAAGAAAAAGAAGGTTAAAAATTTCTTAAAAAGTCAATAAATAAATTTCTAGGTTTTGTAGGGAAAGGAGAAATGTTAAGCTATTCAGCTCTTCTTGTTTGAAAGATCATATAAGGTAATGTATAAAAATGCATGGAATAATATAAAATTGTGTATATGTGCAAGGTAGTATTATGATTATGGCTGATTAGCATCTAATGTACAACATGATGACTACAGTTAACACTGTTGTATGGTATATTCGAAAGTTTCTAAGAGTAGATCCTAACAGTTCTCATCACAGGAAAAAAAATTGTTTTGGTTAATATATGAGGTGATGGATGTTAACTAAACTTAGGGTAATCACTTCACAATATATGTATGTCAAATCATTATGCTGTATACCTTAAACTTATACAGTGCTATATGTCAATTAAATCTCAATAAAATAGAAAAAGATAGGATGGCAAATTAAGATTTATGTTTATAGACAGAAAAAAAAAGGAATATGCTTAGCAAGTTAAGTCTGTTGCTACTGGGAAAATGATAACCCCAAATCAGATAGAAATTACTTTTTTTGAAAGTATACAAAAATCTTGTATACTTCTTCTATACAAGAAGTATAGAAGTCCATACTTCTATTCTCATCGATTAACACAGATAATCACAAAATTGTATCATAAAATAAATACAAGTACATCTCAGTAAATTGGTTCCAAGTCTTACAATTAAAAAACACAAACGTGGTATTTTAATAGTAGATGTCATTTCATTTATGTAGTCTGGGAAAAATTAAGTCATTTTATGCAATCAGTTAACTCAAGTTCTTGTTATCATGGTTTAACATAACGATTCTCAAACTACCATGCATCAGAATCACCTAGAGGGTTTAAGCCATAATTGTTATACCTCACCTCCATTGTTTCTGATTCAGCTGGTCTGGTCTGGGGCCCAAGAATGGATGTGCACTTTTAACAAGAACTCAGGTGATATTGAAGCTTTTGTTCTGGGAACCATACTTTAAGAACCAACTGGCTTGATAGAAAAAGTATCTAGTCCAAATCAGAAGACCTGGGTTCTAGTCTCAGTGCTGATATTAACTAGTTACGTGGGATGGTGCTAGTCATTTTACCTCTCTATACCTTTCCTTGATAAGATGGTTATATCTGCCCTTTCTACCTCACAGATTTCTTAGAAAAATGAAACTATGATGACATATGTTGAAAGTAATTTGAAAAAGTTATTTTCAGTATGAATAGCCAAGGTCATAGTATTCGAAAGATTCCTCAATAACCAAAGGAAAATAATTTTAAAATCAAGTGCTAAAAATATTTATTGATTTATCTACCATTGTTTTATACTTAAATACATCTACTTTCCAGGTCAGTGGATAATGTCTATTTAGTTAATTTCTGGTTAACTCAGACATAGAGCTAGAAAATTTTTCCTTGACCCTTATCAAAGTTTTTTGTGCAGCTAATTACTTGATCCTGTTACTGAAATCTTTTATCTAAAGCCTTTTATTAGTTTTCAAATTGGTTTAAGATGTCAACCTTGAAGGTGACTTCAGCTACCAACAGATTTTTTTGTGTGGTTAAAAATCAGATAGGAAATTTAGAATTTAATAGATTGGAGTGTTATTGATTTTCTGGATTTAATTTGTTTTACTAAAATCTGCCAAACTCTGTTTCTTAAATGAAAATATTCAGTTCTATACACAATGGTGATGATTCTAGAAAATAGCTGAGATTTGAACAGGATTTTACTAAAAATGGTGATTAATTTCAGCAAACTCATTATGAGGGTGTCCTTAAAAAAGAGTTGTTATGCATACATTTCATAGCAACGTATTTTGTGATTGCATTTCCTTACTTTGGACAGCAGAGCAATTCACTGAAGTTGCAGTAACAGATCATCTCACATCCCTTCCCATCCCAGAAATGATCCTGGACGTTTACATCCATCTTTGTCAGGTCAGCTACTCCTTCCGGAAGGTTGTGACAGTTGCGATCTTTCAGTATCTTTTTGTAGCAAGACAGGCGATTTGCAGGCATGGCTTGAACTCCTAGCAGCAAAGTTAGCGCAACGGTGACAGCAAGTACTGTAAATTTCATTTTGGCTTTTGGCCCTGGGATAGAAGAAAAACCAAAATGTGTCAGTGTTTTTGGTTTTTTTAAGATGGAATTCATCTGAACATAAAGTTCCGTGGCATTCTCATAAACTTTGGATAGACAGAATGGGAGGTGATCTTTCCTACTCTCCTCTTTGAATGTGTTTCTCAAAGTGTAGTTTTATGACCATCTACAATAAAAATCACTTAGAATATTTGTTAAAAATCAAATGCCTGGGCTCCACAAAGAAATAGTGAATGAGAAATGCTGGGAAGGGCGGAGGGGGACAGGTAGTGGTAAGAGCCACAATCTGCATTTTTAAGTACCAAAAGTCTTTTTGGGTTTTTTTTTTGTACATTCAGTAGAGAAAAACTGCTTTTTAAGGTGGTAAAACTCAGGTAAATTACTAGAACAAGTATCTTCATCGAGTACAGTGTTCTTGACTTTGCATATCTTAACAAGATTGTCAAAGAACCTGGCTCCCACCCTGACAAAATCAAAAAGCTCCTTTATCCTGATATTGACAGATGATATTGTATACATATGTTTATAGTTCAGTTAAGTTTTTAAAAACTTTGGAATTATTTTTGGGGTCCATTTTTGTTGCAAATTTTTAGTAATGTTGTGAACTTTTATCCCACATGGATTACTTCATCTTAGCCTCAGTTGAAAGCACAAGCTTGAATTCTCCCTAATAAATCTCTAGCCTGTTCTTAACTACCTACCATGATGAAGAACTCATTATTGGCTAAGTCAACATATTCCATGGACATAGTTCTAACGTCTCCCTTATTGTAAAATATTTTTCTGTAGCTTCCAACCACCAGTCCTAGTCTGAACTCTTGGGGTCGTACCAAACAAGTCTAATTCCTCTTCCAGGAGATAAGTCTTCAAGTACAGTATTTGCATACAACTATGGAATATTCACCATCTATTAAATCAGGCTTCTCTGGCTTCCATATTAAATGTGTAAACAATGGAGGCTATTGTAGTAAAGGAAAACTAGCAAAAGAGTGGAGGAACCAAAATCAGAATCCACGGCCATTCAGATTTCATCTTGTTGACAGGCACCAAAGTATCTGTACTACTATGGAATATTGTAAAGAGGGGAAGACAGATACGTATATTGTACTTCGAAAGTAAACAATATTGTTGAAATTTTAGTATGAAGTTTTCAGTGATTAGATACATCTCAAAAGTGAATTATTTTAGGTAAGATAAAGACTTTTTTAAAAAGACTTGGTTCTTTTAGAGCAGTTTTTGGTTTACAATAAAATTGAGAGGAAGGTACTGATTTCCCATATAACCTCTGCCCTCAGGGGTCAGCCTGGTGGCACAGAGGTGAAGTTTGCATGTTCTGCTTCAGCAGCCTGGGGTTCCCTGGTTTGGATCCCTGGTGCGGACCTACACACCACATATCAAGCCATGCTGTGGCAGGCATCCCACATATAAAATAGAGGAAGATGGGCACGGATTTTAGCTCAGGGCCAATCTTCCTCAGCAAAAAGAGGAGGATTGGCAGCAGATGTTAGCTCAGAGCTAATCTTCCTCAAAAAGAAACAATAACAAAAATAAATAAATAAATAAAACACCCCTGCTCTCACACATGCATAGCCTCTCCCATGATCAATGGTACACTTTTTACCAAGGATGTACCTACATTGACATATCATAATCACCCAAAGTCTATAGTTTACCTTAGGGTTCCCACTTTGTGTTGTACATTCTATGGGTTGGACAAATGTATAATGACATATATCCATCATTATAATATCAAACAGTATTTTCACTGCCTTAAAAATCCTCTGTGCCCTGCCTATATAACTTCCCCCCTGCTCCCTGCTCTGTAACCACTGATCCTTTTTATTGTCTTTATAGTTTGGCTTTTCCAGAATGTCCTATAGTTGGAATCATACAATATGTAGGCTTTTCAGATGGGCTTCTTTAACTTAGTAATATGCATTTAAGCTTCCTCCATGTCTTTTCATGTCTTGATAGAGCGATCTTTCTTTTTTAGCACTGAATAATATTGCATTGTCTGGATGTACTGCAGTTTATTTATCCATTCACCTACATCTTGGTTGCTTCCCAATTTTGGCAGTCATGCATAAAGCTACTATAAACATCCTTGTGCAGGTTTTTATGTGGACATGTTTTCAACTCCTGTGAGTAAATACCAAGGAGCATGATTGCTGGATTATATTGTAAGAGTATGCTTAGTTTTGTAAGAAACCACCACAGTCTTTCAAAGTAGCTGTACTACTTTGCATTCCCACCAGCAAGGTGTGCGTTCCTGTTGAGCCACATTCTCACTAGCATTTGTTGTTGTCAGTGTTCTGGATTTTGGTCATTTTGATTGATATATAGTAGTCTCTCATTTTAATTTACATTTTCCTGATGACTTATTATGTGGAGCATCTCTTCATATGCTTGTTCACCATCTGTCTATCTTCTTTGGTGACGTGCCTGTTAAGGTTGGCCCATTCTTTTAATCAGGTTCTTTGTTTTTTTATTGTTGAGTTTTAATAGTTCTTTGTATATTTTGGATAGCACTCCTTTAGCAGATAGGTCTTTTGCAAATGTTTTCTCCCAGTCTGTAGCTTGTCTTCTAATTCTCTTGATATTTTCTTTCACAGAACAAAAGGTTTTAATTTTAATGAAGTTTAACTTATCAATGATTTCTTTTATGGATCATGACTTTGGTGTTATATCTAAAAAGGCATCACCATACCCAAGGTCATCTAGGTTTTCTTCTATGTTGTATTCTAGGAGTTTTTGAGTTTTGCACTTTATTTTTAGGCCTATGATCCATTTTGACTTAATTTTTTGTAAAGGGTGTAAAGTCTTTGTTTAGATTCATTTTGCCGCATGTGGATGTCTAGCTGTTCCAGCACCATTTGTTGAAAAGACCGTCTTTGTCCATTGTGTTGCTTTTGCTCCCTTGTCAAAGATTAGTTGACTATATTTGTGGGATTCTATCTGAGCTCTCTATTCTGTCTCCATTGATCTTTTTGTCTCTTCTTTCACCAATACCACACTGTCTTGGTTGCTGTAGATTTATAGTAAATCTTAAAGTCAGGTAGCATCAGTCCTCCAGCTTTGTTCTTCTCTTTCAGTATTGTGTTGGCTATTCTGGGTCTTTTGCCTCTCCGTGTAAACTTTAGAATCAGTTTGTCAATCTCCACAAAATAATTTGCTGGGATTTTCATTGGGATTGCATTAATCTATAGATCAAGTTGGGAATAACTGACATCTTACAATATTGAGTCTTCCTATCCATGAGCATGGAATATCTCTCTATTTTTTTAGTTCTTCTTTGATTTCATTCAACAGAGTTTTGTAGTTTTTCTCATATAGATCTTCTCGTGTATATTTTATTAGATTTATACATAAATATTTCATTTTGGGGGTGCTAATGTAAATGGTATTTTATTTTTAATTTCAAATTCCACTTATTCATTGTTGGTATATAGGAAAGCAATTGACTTTTATCTATTAACCTTGTATCCTGCATCTTCACTATAATCACTTATTCGTTCCATGTGTTTTTTGTTGATTCTTTCAGATTTTCTACATAGATAATATGCCAACAAAGACAGTTTTATGTCTTCCTTCCCAATCTGCATACATTTTCTTTTCTTTTCTTTTCTTGCCTTACTGCATTAGCAAGGACTTCCAGTATGATACTGAAAAGGAGTCATGAGAGGGGACATCCTTACCTTGTACCTGATCTTAGTGGGAAAGCTTCAAGTTTCTCACTGTTAAGTAGGATGTTAGCTGCAGGATTTTTTAGATAGTCTTTATCAAATTGAGAAAGTTCTCCTCTATTTCTAGTTTACTGAGAGTTTTATCATGCGTAAGTGTTGGTTTTTTGTCAGATGCTTTTTCAGCATCTAATGATATGATCATGTGATTTTTTTTTTTAGTTTGTTGACGTGATGGATTACATTAATTGATTTTCAAATGTTGGACCAGCCTTGCATACCTGGGATAAATTCCCCTTGATCATGATGTATCATACTTTTTCTACTTGTTTGGATTCAATTTGCTAATATTTTGTTGAGGATTTTTGCATCTATGTTCATGAGAGGTATTGACCTGTAGTTTTCTTTTCTTGTTATGTCTTTGTCCGGTTTCGATATTAGGGTAATGCTAGCCTCATAGAATGAGTTAGAAAGTAGTCCTTATGTTTCTATCCTTTGAAAGAGATTGTAGAAATTGGTATACTTTCTTGCTTAAATGTTTGGGAGAATTCACTAGGGAACCCATCTGGGCCTGATGCTTTCTGTTTTGGAAGGTTATTAATTATTGATTCAATTTCTTTAGTAGATATAGACCTATTCAGATCATCTATTTCTTCTTGTGTGAATTGTGGCAGATTCTACCTTTCAAGGAATTGGTCCATTTCACCTAGGTTATCAAATTTGTAGGCATAGAGTTGTTCATAATATTTCTTTTTTTTTAATTTCCATGGCATCTATAGTGATGTGCCTCTTTCATTTCTGATATTAGTAATTTTGTATCCTCTCTTTTTTTTTCTTAATTAGCTTGGCTAGCGTTTTATCACTTTTATAGATCTTTTCAAGGAACCAGCTTTTGCTTTCTTTGATTTTCTCTATTGATTTCTTGTTTTCAGTTTCATTGATTTCTGCTCTAATTCTTATTATTTCTTTTCTTCTACTTACTTTGGAGCAAATTTGATTTGCTCTTCTTCTAGTTTCCCAAGGTGGAAACTTAGATGATTGATTTTAGATCTTTTTTCTTTTCTAATATATGCATTCAAAGCATCCATAAATTTCCATCTAAGCACTGCTTTCACTGGATCCCATAAATTTTGATGTTTTATTTTCATTTTCATTAAGTTCAAAATATTTTTAAATTTCTGTTGAGATTTCTTCTTTAACCCATGTGTTATTGAGAAGTGTGTTGTTTAGTCTCAATGTATTTGGGGATTTTCCAGTTATCTTTCTGTTATTAATTTCTACTTTAATTCCTTTGTGATCTGAGAACAGACATTTTATGATTTCTATTCTTTTAAAGCCATTAAGGTGTGGTTTATGCCCCAGAATGTGGTCCATCCTGGTGAATGTTGCATGTGAGTTGAGAAAAATGTGTATATTCTACTGTAGTTGGGTGAAGTAGTCTATAGATGTCAGTTATATCCAGCTGATTGATGATATTGTTGAGTTCAACCATGTCCTTTCTAATTTTCTGTCTGCTGGATCTGTCCGTCTCTGAGGGATGTTGAAGTCTCCAACCATGATAGTGGATTCATCTACTTTTCCTTGCAGTTCTGTCAGTTTTTTCCTTATGTAATTTGGCAGTCTGTTGTTAGGCAAGTACCCATTAAGAATTGTTATGTCTTCTTGAATAATTGACCCCTTTATCATTATGAAAAGCCCTTCTATATTCCTGATAACTTTTCTTACTTTAATGTCTGCTCTGTCTGAAATTAATATAGTGACTCCTGCTTTCTTTGGTTAGTGTGAACATGGTATATTTTTCTACATCCATTTACTTTTGATCTATATGTGTATTTATATTTAAAGTGGGTTTCTTGTAGACAACATATATTTGGGTCATATTTTTGAACACTCTAACAATCTCTGTCATTTAATTGGTGTATTTAGACCATGAGCATTCAAAGTGATTGATATAGTTGGGTTAATATCTACTATATTCATTATTGTTTTCTATTTGTTACCCTTGTTCTTTGTTCCTGTTTTTCTCTTCCACTCTTTTCTTGGTTTTAATTTAGCATTTTTTATGATTCCATTTTCTCTCCTTTATTAACATATCTGTTATACTTTTTGTTTGTTTGTTTGCTTTTTTTTTTTTTAGTGAGGAAGACTGTCCCTGAGCTAACATCTGTTGCCAATCTTCCTCAGTTTTATATGTGGGATGCCACCACAGCGTTGCTTGATGAGCAGCATGTAGGTCCCCACCCAGGTCTGAACCCCGGAACCCCAGGCTGCTGAAGTGGAGCGTGCAAACTTAAACACGACACCACTGGGCCAGCCCCTTGTTTGTTTTTTTCAGTAGTTGCCCTAGAGTTTGCAATATACATTATAACTGATCCAAGTCCACTTTCAAATAATATTTTACCATTTCACAGGTAATGTGAGTACCTTATAATAACAAAATAAACCTAATTCCATGCTCCCATTCTTTGTATCATTGCAGTCATTCATAAGCATATATATCTATACATCTATATCTATCTGTATACATACATAAGCAGACAATTGAATACATTGTTGCTATTATTATTTTGAACTGTTGCCTGTTAGATCAATTAAGACTAAGAAAAGTTAAAGTCTTTATTTTACCTTCACTTATTCCTTCCTCAGTGCTCTTTATTTCTTTATGTAGATCCAGGTTTCTGACCTCTGTTATTTTCCTTCTCTTGAAAACACTTTTAACGTTTCTTGCAAAGCCAGTTTACTGAGAACAAATTCCTTCAATTTTTGTTTGTCTGAGAAAGTCTTTATTTCTCCTTTACTTTTGAAGAATAATTTTGCAGAGTACAGAATTCTAGGCTGGTAATTGTTTTTCTCTTAAGATTTTAAATATTTCACTCTGCTCACTTTTTGCTTGCATGGTTTCTGAGGGGAATTCAGATATAATTCTTATCTTTGTTCCTCTATAGGTGTTTTTTTTCCCCTTCTGTCTTCTTTCAGGACTTTATCTTTGATTTTCTGTAATTTAGAAATTATATGCCTATGTGTGCATTTTTTCAGCATATATTCTGCTTGATGTTCTCTGAACTTGCTGGATCTGTGATCTGGTGTCTGACATTAGTTTGGGTAAGTTCTCAGTCATTATTGTTTCAAATATTTCTTTTCCTTTCTCTCTTTCTTCTCCTTCTGGTATTCCCGTAATGTGTGTGTTACACCTTTCGTAGTTGTCCCACAGTAGTTGGATATTCCGTTCTGTTTTTTTCAGTCTTTGTTCTCTTTGATTTTCCGTTTTCGAGGATTCTATTGATATATCCTGTAGCTCAAAGATTCTTTTCTCAGCTGTGTCCATTTACTAACAGGCCCATCAAAGGCATTCTTCATTTCTGTTACAGTGCTGTTTTTATCTCTAGCATTTCTTTTTGGTTCTTTCTTAGGATTTCCATCTCTCTGCTTACATTGCTCATCTGTTCTTGCCTGCTGACTACTTTATCTATTAGAGTCCTTAGGATATTAATCATAGTTGTTTTAAATTCCTGGCCTGATAATTCCAACATCCCTGCCATGTCTGGTTCTGATGCTTGCTTTATCTCTTTGTCTTTTGGTATGCCTTGTAAATCTTTCTTAATAGCCCATATGATGTACCAGGTAAAAGGAACTGCTGTAAATAGGCCTTTAGTCATGTGGTGGTGAGATGTGAGGGGAGGGGAAGCATTTTATAGTTCTATAATTAGGTCTTAGTCTTTTAGTGAGCCTGTGCTTCTGGGCCGTGACCTTCACAAGTGTTACTCAGTTTTTTTCTCTCCCTTTAGGTGGGATAGGATGGCTAGAGTGGGCTTGAGTATTTCCCTTCCCCCAGATCAGTTAGGCTCTGATAATACCCTAGCAGCTTCGGCTCTAGTTAACTAGTTTCTCCTGAGGGCAGACTTTGTTAAGAAGAACAGAGTGCTGGGGCCGGCCCCTGGCCGAGTGGTTAAGTTCGTAAGCTCTGCTTCAGCGGCCCAAGGTTTCCTGGGTTGGGATCCTGGGCACGGACATGGCACTGCTCCTCAGGCCATGCTGAGGCGGTATCCGGCATGCCACGACTAGAAGGACCCACAACTAAAAATATATGGCTATGTACTGGGGGGCTTTGGGGAGAAAAAGGAAAAATAAAATCTTTAAAAAAACAAAAAAAAACAAGAAAATAACAGAGTGCTCAGGCATATTTCAAAATGCTTCCTTTTTTCCTCCCTCTCCCAGAAACTTGAGGGGATTTTTCTCTGATATTCACTATGTCTTCCTTGTCAAACTACTGAGGTAGGTCTCACAAGATTTTGAGGGCCCTCCTGTAATTGGGTCCCCTTGAAGTTTTTAACTTTCAGAGTTGTCCACACTAAACCTACAACAATTGGTGAATTATAGTTCAGGTTTTTCTACCTGGATTCTGGTTCCTGTGGTGGTTTCTACTAGTGAGTCTCTGCTCTGGTAAGACTCAACTCCTTGTATTTGCCCATCTGTCTCTCAAATCTTGAGGGCAGTGGTTTGCTCTGTGTCCTTCGCTCTCTTACAGATCCAAGAAGAGTTGTCGATTTTTCAATCTGTTCAGCTTTTTTCTTGTTGTTAAAATGAGTTGTGACTTCCAAGCTCCTTACATGCAAAACCAGAAGTCCAATAATGGATTTTTCAATAAGCACACTCACTGCTTTCTGTCAGTTGAGAAACTAAACATATTCCTTTATACTCTGAAGGAGTTTCAGGTTTTCTTTATTTTATATTCTAATTTGAATGTCATTTTTGGCTTTGCTTATATATTTTCTTAAAATTACAAATACAGATCTTCCTTGACTTATAATGGGGTTAGGTCCTGATAAATCCACTGAAAGTTGAAAATATTGTAAGTCAAAAATGCGTTTAATACACCTAACCTACCAAGCATCAGAGCTTAGCCTAGCCTACCTTAAACATGCCGAGAACAATTATATTAGCCTACAGTTGGACAAAATCATCTAATACAAGGCCTATTTTATAATAAAGAACATCTCATGTAATTTGTTGGGTATTGTACTGAAAGTGAAAAACAGAGTGGTTGTCTGGGTACCAAATGGTTATAAGTGTATCAGTTGTTTACCCTCATGAACTTGTGGCTGACTGGGAGCTTCAGCTCGCTGCTGCTGCCCAGCATCATGAGAGAGTATTGTACCATATATTGCTAGCCCGGGAAAAGATCAAAATTCAAAGTACAGTCTCTACTGAATGCATATTGCTTTTACACCATTGTAAAGTCAATCATATGTTGAACCATAAATCAAGGACCATCTGTATTTCAGTTAATTTCTACCTCCAAATATCAGTGAAAGAAAAGACAAAAATGAGATCTATTTCACTTTATATTTTTTCAGATTTGATGGAGCAAGACATTACAGTGTTGTATTACATCACAATCTAGTATATATAGAATAATATCTTCCAAAAGGTATTTTGCCGATCACAGCTTAAGTTTTGTATTTTTAAAAATATAATTCTCTGAGGTGCTCTAGTTCTCAGTTACTTCTAATTAGGGCCTTGTTTATACCCATAAGATAAGTAATGTTAAAAAAAAAAAAGTGCTACATTTCCTGACATTTTTTTCAGGTTAATCTTCAAAGAAGGGTAATTAAAGCTCCTTTTCATTGACCATTTACTATATAGCAAGAATACCCACAACAATTAAGCTTTAAAAACATATTGAGGTATAGGAAAGAACTCCACTATACAGGCAAAATTCTTAAAAACTGCTTTATTGAGGTAAAAATTGCATTTAATAAAGTGCAAATATTTAAAGTATACAGTTTGACAAGCTTTGGCATATGTATATTCCCATGAAGCCATCACTGCAATCAAGATAGTGAACACATCTGTCATCCCTGAGTTTCCCCATTCCCTTTTATAATCCATCCCTCTTACTTCTCCCTGCCCCGCCGACTGCCATCCAGACAACCACTGATCTGCTTTCTGTCACTAGAGATTAATTTGCATTTTCTAGAGCTTCATATAAATGAAATCATAAAATATGTACTCTTTTTATCTGCCTTTTTTACTCAGCATACTTATTTTGAGATTTATCCATGTCTATTGCATGTATCAGTAGCTGATTTCTTTTTATTGCTCAGAAGTATTACATTATATATGCTATAAAATTGTTTATCCTTCCACCTGTTGATGATATTCGAGTAGTTTTTAGTTTCAGGCTATTGCAAATAAAGCTGTTATGAACACTTCTGTACAAGTCTTTGTAAGATCATAGCTTTTATTACTCTTGAGCAAATACCTAGATGTGGAATAGCTGGGTCTAACAATAGGTATATACCTTACTTTTTAAGAAATTGGCAAATTGTTTTTCCAAAGTGGTTGTACCATTTAAAATTCTGACCAGCAGTGCATGACAGTTCCGGTTTGTCCACATCCTCTCCAAAACTTGGTATGGTCAGTCTTTTTAATTTTTGGCCATTCTAATAGGTGTCTCATTGTGGTTTTATATTGCATTTCCTTAATGATTAATGGTTTTGAGCCTCTTTCATGTGCTTATTTGTCATCTGTGTATCTTCTTTGGTGAACTGTATGTTCAAATATTTTGCCCATTTAAAACAATTGGGCTTGTTTTCTTGAGTTTTGAAAATTCTTTATATATTCTGAATACAAGTTCTTTATCAGATATATGCTTCCCAAACATTTACTCTTCATCTATGGCTTTTTTTTTTACTTTCTCAACAGTGTTTTTAAAAGTGCAAAAGTTCTTGAAATTGATGAAGTGCAACATATCAATTTTTTTATGGAATGTGCTTTTGGTGTCATATCTAATAGATCATTGTCTTACCCAAGGTCACGAGGTTTTTCCTCCTATGTCTTCTTCTACAAGTTTTGTAGTTTTAGGTTCATGTTTGTCAAATATCAGTTTTCAATATAAGAGTGGGCCTATTTTGGACTCTGTTCTTTCCCATTGATCTAATTGTTTATCCAATACTACAGTTTTCATTCTCATTGCTTTGCAATAATTTTTGGAATCAGGTAGAATTAACCCTGAAATTTTGTTCTTGTTGTTTTTGCAATTCTAGGTCTTCTGCATTTCTGTATGAATTTTATTATAAGCTTGTCAATTTCTATGGAAAATTCTGCTGGAATTTTGATTGAGATCGCATTGAATCCATAGATAAATTTGGGAGTATTGGCACCTTAATATTGGATCTTCTGACCCCTGAACATATTTTTCCATACTTTTATTTTTACTTATTTGTGGCTTTATACTTCAAATGTGTTTCTTATAGGCAGTCTATAGGTTGCTTTTATTTTTTATTCAAACTGACAAATCTCTGCCTTTTAAGTGGACTGTTTGGACCATTTACATTTAATGTGATTATGGACATGGTTAGGTTTAAATCTATCATCTTGCAATTTGTTTGCTATTTGGTCCATCTGTTCTTGGTTCCTTTCTCCCTCTTTTTATGTGCTTTTTAGATTAACTGAAGCTGATAATTTTAGTTCACATTCTTTATTGGCTCATAAGCTGTAATTCTTCATTTTCTTATATTAGTGATTGCTTTAGGGTTTATGTTGTGTATCTTTAACTTATTTATTGTCTCCCTTAAAATGATATTATATCACTTTACAATAGTGTACTTCCATTTCCTTCCTCCCATTCTTTATGCTATTGTTGTTATCATTTTATTGATGTATATGCTATAAACCCCAAAATATATTATTTTTATTTAAATAGTAAATTATATTTCAAGGATTTAAGTAACAAGAAAAAACTTATACATTAAACCATGCAGTTTCCATTTCCAGTGCTCTTCATTCATCTGTGTAAATCCATATTTCAATCTGGTATCATTTTCCCTGTGCCTGAAGGATGTCCTTTAACAATGTTATAGTGTAAGTTTGTTGGTCATGAATCCTTTAAGCTTTTTTATGTCTGAAAATGTCTTTATATCACCTTTGTTTTTGAACAAAGGTTATAGTATAATAGGTTATAGTATGATAGATTATACTATGATAAGGTGGCAGTTTTTTCTTTCAGCACCTTATGGATGTATGCTTATGGATACACCTTATGGACTTAATGTCCTTTACTAATTCTAACATTTGTATCAGTTCTTGGTTGGTTTCAATTGATTGATTATTCTAGTTAAGAGTCATATTTTCTTGCTTCTTTGCGTGCCTGATAATCTTTGTTTGGATGACAGACATTTTAAATTTTGCCTTCTTGGGGGCTGGATATTTTTCTATTATAAATATTCCTGTGCTTTGTTCTGGGATGCAACTAAGTTATTTGGAAACAGTTTGACCCTTTCAGGTCTTACTTTTATTATTTGTTAGGTAGTTCTAGAGCAGTACTCAGTCTGGGGCTAATTATTCCTCACTACTGAGGCCGTTTCTTCCTGAGTATTCTACCCAGTGCCTTATGACTTATGAGTTTTTTCACATGTGTCTATGAGTATTCCTGGCCTTTTGTGAGTCCCAGGCACTCTGTTCTCTAATCCTTTCAGATATTTCCCCCCTGACCTTGGATAGTTTCCTCATTTGCATTCACTAATTGGTTTTCTGCTGAACACTTGAATGGGGCCCTCTTCAGACCTCCAGAGTTCTCTCTCCCTCTATCTCTCTTCTCTATAGTACTCTGTTCTGTGAACTCTAGCTGCCTTGGTATCTCCGACTCTCAGCTCCATTTCCTCACCTTGGGGAGTCTGGATTCCATCTGGGTTCCCTCTCCTTGTTTTGCAGCCAAGAAACTTTCTCAAGAAAGTAGACTGGGGGAAATTGTAGGGCTCACCTCACTTGTTTCCCATCTCTCAGGTATCAGTGTCCTTCTTTGCTTGAAATCCAGTGTTTTGACAAAGGTTGTTTCCTATATGTTGTCTGGTTTTTTGTTGTTGTTTCAAGAGAGTGGGTAAATCTGGTTCTTGTTACTCCATCTTGGACAGAAGCAAAACTTTCTATATTACTGTTACTACTTGTAGCTATTTTTGGAGGAATATGAAGGACAGAAACCCAAATCTTACAGATTCTAAAAATAAGCTGTGTGGTACTCTGGTAATTTTAATACTTAAGTCAAATTCTCAGAACTGTTTCTCCTGTTTTTCTATTCTTCCTTTCCCAAATTGAACTATGGTTCCTTTGACATGCATCTCTTGGATAGGGTGATAATTATTGGCCTCCAAAACACAAAAATGAGACCCATTATGGTTTGCCTAAGAAGCCATTTATTCAGGCTGCCTTTCCTACTTCTGAAATGATGATTTTGTTCTAGGTGAAACAGGCTGCTGAAATATAGCCTAGAATCATTCTTTTCTCTTCAGGCCAAAATCTTCGTATACTTCCTCGGGTGACTTAGAATCCCTCTGCCCATACCAAGACCAAACCAGCAAGGATATTCAGGAGAAGAGCAGCCAATACTGGGATAGTGAGGAAGTCAGAGAATAGCACTGATGTGGGACTCACTGATAAGGTAAAGTAACTATGTGAGAGAGAGGAAAACAGTAGCAAGCTAGTTTAATTTGGTTCAACTTATCAAACATTTATTAGTGTTTCCTTTATGCCAGGCACTGTCCCCAGTACGAGGAATACCAAAGGAATTAAGGAAAATATCAATAACTAAACCTATCCTCTCCCAATAGCTTCAATGTCTTTGAGTAAAAGCTAAAGTCACTGCAATGATGGCCTCATATGGCCTCCATATGCAATCTGGCTCCCCATTACCCCTCTGAAATCATCTACTCTTCCCCTTGTTCATTCTGTTCCAACTATTCCTCAAGAATACCAGATGCATTCTTGCCCTAGGGCCTTTTCACTGGTTATTTCCTCTGCTCTTCCACCAGATATCTATCTGTATGTCTAACTCCCTCACCCTCTGCAAGTTTTTGCTCACTTTGCTCCTCAATAAGACCTACCCCACTGTCCTATTTAAAATCATTATCTCTCCTCACATATGCTCAATCTGCCTTACTTGTTCTACTTCTCCATGGCATTTATAAACCTCTAAGTTATTATAAAATATTCTTATTATGTTTCCCTAAACTCAAATGTAAGCTCCAGGAAGGCAGGATTTTGTCTGATGTATATCTCAAGCACCTGAAATGGTGCCTGGCATGTTAGTGAAAGAATAAATGATATATCCTAATCTCCAGATACTCAGTTAGAGAAGGAGGCATTTCTCAGATTGCTAAACTCAGTATCTAGTTGCAGAGAACTACTGTATTTATTACTGGAAGAGGTTAGTAAGCTGTCAGATCGTTAAATTTGCAGGTCATCAGGTACTATTGTTTTAATTTAATTGTATTTAGTTTTTTCTAATTAGTGTGACTTTAAAACGTACTTCCTAATTTGTTTTGTTTTCCCTTTTTTGTCAAAAATAGCATTTTTTTCTGATCAACTAGCTCATACTTGACTTAAAAATATATATTTGTATGTGTGTGTACATTTACCAGAAGATTCAATAACAACAAACACCACCTGCCTTTTCTCTAACCTCTCTCACCAGATTCTTCTTTATTAAAAGATTGGGAGTAGGGGGAGGCATGGGGGGACAGTTTTAAACCCTTTTTAATTTTTTTTCCTAACGTGTTTGAAGAATTTTTTTTATTATTTTAGGTCTTTGGCATTTTTCATATCTTTTACAGCTTTGATCTTCCTAATTTTTTACTGTCCAATCATGTTGTTCTTATTTTTGGTAATCTAGCTTAATTTTGTCTAATGTTTGTGGCTGTTGGATAAAGTCATACATTCAGCCAACTTGGGTTCTTATTGCCCTTCTTATATTTCCTGCATATGGGTGTAGTTTGTTCCTGAGCTCATTTTATGACTATTAACTGTGTAAGCGTTCTTTCCATTAGATGGCTGTAATTAGGGCAGTAAACCTGACTGGATATTATTTTAAGAAAAATACGTTTTCTCAAAAAAAAGTAAAAATACTTAGCGAAAAACGTAAAATACAGAAAAGCATAGACAGAGTAAGATTCAACTAGAGTTTCAATGTAGAGAGAACCGTTGTTAACATTCAGGTGTGTTTGTTTTGGGGAGGCATAGGTGAGGCTGCTAAGAAGGGGAAATTAGCTGGCCAGTGACAGAACACTGGGAAACTTTAACATTTATGTACTGGGTGGAAGATAAGTCAGAGAAAGAGATTATAGACCAGTGACAGAGATTGAGAAGGAGTACAGGGTTGTAAAGTAATGAGCAAAGGGGGAAAGAATGAGTGAGTGGAAGGCTGAGGCATGTTTGACAAACTCATGTCAAAGACTGGTATTAACTAGATTTATTCTTTAGAGCGTCTCCACTACACTCTGCTACATAAAAGTAGATAAATTCAAAATCTGTACACCACTCCCTGGCCTCTTTTACACGCCTTGTGTCTCTGATTATATACATGATATCGTTGCTCAGACAATGATATTTAATATTGTTAAAGTAAAGTATAAGGTTGCCAGATAAACATGAGATACGTAGTTAAATTTGAATTTCAGGTAAATAATGAATATTTTTTAGTATAAATATGTCGCAAATATTACATAGTTTCTACCTCTTGAGTTAATTTTGATAATTTATATTTTGTTAGAAAATAGCCCATATCACCCATTAAAAAATGCATTGCAATAAAGATGTATAGAATATTTCCTTATAATTAAAAAGAAATCTTTCTCCCTCCATTAGAGTCTTTCTCTATGCTGCCCTCTCTGCCAGAAATCCTCTTTATTTGGCTGGTTTCTTCTCAACTTTCAGGTCTCAGTTTCAATGTCATTTCTTCAAAGGCCTTCCCTGACCATCTAATCTAAAGTAGTTTCAACCTGACTCTTTGAAAGAGTCCTCTTCTTTGCCCTAGCAATATTTGTCACAATTTAAATTATATATTTGTGAGTTTACTCATTTTATGCCTATTGTTACCATTAGATGGAAAGCTCCATGAGGATAGTCTGTTTTCTTCACCACCACATACCCAGTGGCCAATAAAATACTTGGTCCTGATTTGTAGAATTAAATGAGTGATTCTCTGAAAAGACTTTTTTAAATCCTGAGTAAGAGCCTACAGAGGTGTCGTGTTATCTAAAAGAATGTGAACTTCTTAAGGGTAATCCTAAGGCCTTCCTTCTACTTCCCCTCTACACCTATCATTTACCATTGCTGAGCTAGCCAGGCAGTCAGACCAGTCATGTCTTCAATCCTAAATATGTGCTTTGCCTTGTTGTTCCCTCTCACCTTTACCCTTTGTATTATTTCTGACCACCCATTAAGGACAAACCTCAAACTCATCTCCTCTAAGAATCCTTCCCTGATCCAGCCATTCCACACTAACAATTCCCTTGCTCTATGTTCCTATAGCACTTATGTATATTCTGTACTACAAGAACTAGGAATTTAACTAAATAATATCTTGTCATTGTGAGCATTTTTCATAAGCCAGTTGGCCACAGAGAATATGACTACAGTTGGAAGTGGAAAATTCACTGTAAGCCATGCAGCCATTTTGTGAACTGGTCATTCTGTGAATTTACGTAGAACCAGGAAGTAAGATATAGAAATATCATAAAAGGCTTTTAGGTCATGATAAGGAGTTTAGATTTTATTGGGTGTATTGGGAAACTACTGGAAGATTTTGATAGGATAGCAACGTGATCTAATTTATGTCTTTTTTTTTTTAATGGTTGAGTTTTTATTTATTTATTTTTTTGGTGAGGAAGATTAGCCCTGAACTAACATCCATTGCCAATCATCTTCTTGTTTGAAGAAGATTGTCCCTGAGCTAACATCTGTGCCAATCTTCCTCCATTTTGCACATGGGATGCCATCACAGTATGGCCTGAGGAGTGATGTATAGGTCTGCACCAGGGATCTGAACCCGCGAACCCCGGGCCACAGAAGCAGAGCACGCAAACTCAACCACTATGCCACCAGGCGACCCTACTTTATGTCTTACAAGAAAATCCTTGGCTGCTCTATGAAGATGTGTTGTGGTGAGTCAAGATTGGAAGTAGTTGAAAAGAGGCTATTGGTGAAAGCTGATGGAAGATATGAGGCAAGAGAGAAAGAATCAAGGGTGGCTCTTAGGTTTTTTTATCTGAATGGTATTGACATTTATTGAGCTGAAGAGGAATTGGAAGGAGTCAATTTTGGAGAAATTCTGGAGCACATTTTTGGACAAGTTAAGTTTGAGATGCCTATTAGCCATCCAAATGAAGACATTGAGTAGGTAGTTGAATATGAGTCTGGAGCTCAAGGCTGGAAATACAAATTTGAGAATCATCAGGATATTTATTGACTGTATTTATAGCTCTGGGACTGGCAAGGTAGTGAGTGTAGATTGAGAAGAGAAGAGGCAAAGAACTGAGGCCTGAGGCAAGCCAATATTCAGAGGACTGAAAGGAGAGATGCCAGCCATGAGGCCAAGGACTGTAACTTCTGCTTCTTTCGCATCTCTCAGAATGCCTGCTTCAATACTGGGCTCACAGTTAAGTATTCAAAAACATTCACTGAGGGAATGAACAAATAAATTGCTGGAAGAGTAAGTGGGTATGTTGCCATACCCTGCACCTCTTCTATGTCCATGCCAGAGCATAAAATAGTGTTTCTGTCACAGTCTCAGTCACATACTACGATGGAAAGTTCCACACCTGGCAAGCACTTACTGGTCATTTTTTTTTAACACTTTATAAATTACACGTTTGAACTGAAATCTTCTCTTCTTCCTTTACCTAAGTGCAGATAAATAACTTAACTATTATTTAGTAAGTGGAAAAATGTCTGAACAGTATGTTCCTGTGATACCTTGGTTTGTTTTTTCATTAAAAGACACCAATCTTAATCCTTGGCAATCCATCAAGGCCATATATTTTCAAGTGCCAAGAAGAGTGAAATGACTGGCCAATATTGAAGGAAATTGCTCTATTTCTGTTTCTCTTTCAGTTGAAGCACAGGCACTTAAAATTCTTCCTGAAGTACATCCAAATTACAAAAGAAAACAAAGCTAAAAGCTGAAGATCTGAAGGAATAAGTAAGGATCCTTAGAAAGTTATCCACTGGTTTTTTTGGGTTCAATTTTATGTAATTCACATTATACCTAATGTTGTCTGATACCATTCATATCCCAATAGTGGCACAATTTTTAACAGATCAATGTAGAGGATACAGAATTATGAGTAAGACGTTTCCAGTTAAGCAATAGATTATTGCTACTATCATATAGGTAGGGAATTGCAAATTTTGCTTGTGTGCGAGTATTTGGCACAAGCAAGATTTGAATGGTTGGAGTTAAGTAGAGACTTAAAAAGAAAAATTATCCCATTTAATGGCTAAAACTAACATGGCTATGTAGTTTAAATGTTCAGACGTTTATGGTGCAATGCTCATACAGGCAGCTGATGTCAGTTCTGGGAACTGGTATTAAGAGCAGAGGAATGAAATAGACTTGAGGAATTAGAAAGGGCGGTTCATTTTCAGATTTCTTTCATAACTCAGCAAGAGAGAAGCAAAGGCTATAAAAGCAAATGAAAATTCCAGCCCAGTTCTTGACATTTCAAATATCAAAATTATAGTTGAAAGAGATTAGAATTGCTGTCCAGCCTGTGATGTTGCCCATTCATCTTTCTTGGAGGGTGAAAATCACTGTTATTTTTTCAATTCTCTGTTCTTCTAACCGTGTTAGAATAGGTTTGTGTTAGAATGACTGAATCCTGAAGAGAAACTTCTCGAAGTGTATGTTTAAAGGAACAGAAGTGTATTAAAAAGTGGATAAGCCTTTTAAACATCATTAAAACAGACACGATCAGCCCAAATACCCAAGTGACCTTCCTTGGTAGAAAAACCAAGTCCACGTCCTCCCTCAAGTGATCTGCCTTCAGGCCTCTCAGAAATATAGAAGATGGTATTAACATTCAGTCTTGCATCATTCTAATTATTTTCCTGGCCACAATAAATCATCATAACTGGAGAAAAATACCAGCATTTGAGAGAGCTTTTCATAGCCTGTGTAACTAAGTTAAAGAATTTTAAAGGGAATTTTTATAAGCCCCAAAGGGAAAAAGTGTTCCCTTTATCTTAGCAGTACAGACACTGTGTTGTGTTCCATGGTGGGGACACCAAAGATGAATTCCCTCTTTGTATCACACATTTATACCAGTTCCTTTTTAGGAATCAGGATTTTTAAAAGCAAAAAACATTTTCTTTCTTAGACATTGCAGTTAACTTTATGTAGAGTAGGTAATATAGAGATAAAGCTACTGCATTTAAGAAAACTTATATACTTCATCATCATCATCTAGTTCTGAGAGGTGGAATAATAAGGTCCTGTTGTATGGAACCAGATTCAGAGTTGACGCGGGCATTAATAAGGAGTAACAGTGAGGAAGCTGCCTCTTTTTAAACCTACGATTGTGACTTTCCCAGTTAAGAAATGCACATTTTTCTGTTCTTTTTTAATCTGATTCTTTTTCTTTATCCTAGGAAACATCATCTTTTTCAAAGTACATCCATCATCTCTTTAGAGAATCCCTCTCTGCCTCTCTGTCTTTCTTTTCTAACTCAAAACATAAATACATTTCTGCTCTAATCTATAGCAGTCGTTTGGAGTAGCACAAATGACATAAAATTATTTTTAAGAAAAAAAAATACATACCCCTTTTCTTCTTTCCTTTTGGTCTTCTTGGCAGAGGAATCTTCTTAAATGCTCCAATTCACTGGGTGAGTTTGGGCAAAAGGAGAAGAGAGGAGGTGCTGGAAGGAGGTTCTTTACAAGTGGACCTTTGTCCACCTTGTCTCTCGCCTGAGATTGACAGACTAGCTGCTCCAGCCAGGACTCGGGGAGGAGGGGAGTGGAAGAGAGACAGGGCTGCAAGAACTGCCTCCCTTGGATCCTTCCAAACCAGGCAAGGACAAACTAAACAGTTTCCTTACAGAGGGAAATAACTGGTCTATGCAAGAAACTCAGAGAGGCAGACTCTTGGAGCAGTAAAATATAAAATCTGAGGGATTTAAAAAGAGCACAGAGAGAGTGATTTTTACCTTAAGAGAGATGTGTGTGTGAGAGAGAGACAGAGACAGACAGAGAGAGACTGAGACAGAGAGATAGGGACAGAGAGACAGAGGGTGTGGGAAAGAAGGAGGGAGGGAGAAACGGAGGAGGAGGAGGAGAAATGGCTAATATGATTTACAAAAATAGCTGAGCACCTCTTCCTCTTTTATAGTCTCTTTGTGTTTTTTCAGCAAGTTTTACTCACTGTCTAGATCTCTTCTTATAACATTTTGGTTGATGATATATTCCAGCTCTCCAACTCCTCACCAATCATTATCAGTCAATAGGAAGCAAAAAACAAAATGACTTTAAAGAAAAATCTATTCTGTGTCTCAGAAATAAAGGCACAGAGGGAATTTCACTCTGTTTTGAGCAAACTGTACTGGAATTGTAACATCTGTTAACTACCTCAGTTGTTAGTTTGTTCCTTTTTTAAAATTCAATTTGGAGTACTGTTGCAGGACTTGGAAATAGAATAGAATAGGGATTATCTAGACATAGAATGGAGGGAAGCACATTCTAGGCTGTATTAATAAAGGCATGAAGGTGAAGGAAAGGGTAGCAACTTTGGGGTTTATAGATAGTTTCATGTGGCTGGAACTAGGTATGGTAGGAGATAAAATCAGGGGGATAGAAAGAGACAAGTTGATGAAGTACCTCATATGCTATGCTGAAAATTTTGGATTTTATCCTCAAGGTAAATGGAAAGATGATGAAAAATATTAAAAAGGATGAACCTCCCTGACTGCAGTGTGAAAGAAGGATGATGTGGGAGGAAAGAGACTAGAAACAGGGAGAAGGAGAAGGACGCTTGCTGTAATCCAGAAGAGAAGATAGTTAGGAGGCAAAACTAAAAAGATTTGGTGACCAATTAGGTTTTTAGTTGAGGTAGTTGAGAGAAGGGGTGGAGAGTATTAACTTTCAAAGGCTTGGACCCTTGGACGGATGATGCTGTTATTCATTTCAGAAAAAGAATACCAAAAAAAGAGCAGTTTTGGCTGGAGCAGGAGTAGGGAGATAGAAATGAGTTAGTCTGTGAATGTTGAATTTAAGGAGCCCTAGATGTAATTGAAAATGTTTGTAGGCAGTTGGTTAAATGGCCTTAGAACTCAGAAAGAAGTATGGGCTAGAGAATTAGAGTTTATCAACTAACAACTAAATAACTAATTGAGTTATTTTACTAAATGATCAATGAACCCATGGCTATACCACATAAAAGTTACTGAGCACTTTCTGTGTGCTGGGCACTTCACATGTCTGAACTCATTTACTCCACCTTATGACTCTATGAAGTAGATACTATTATCAGTCCAATTTTATAAAAGAGGAAACATCAGAGATGTCAGGTAACCTGCCCAAGATGTCACACACAGACAGCCAGAAAGTGGCAAGACCCTGGCAGCGTGGTTGTAGAGTCTATGCTCTTATCATTGTGCCTCTCAGGATGGTTGTAGAAAAGAGAATAGGGCTAAGATCAGAATCTTAGGGACCACTGGCATTTAAGAGATTTGTGGAGAACAAGATGTAGTGGAAAAATTAGGAAAAGTCATGGAAGTCAAAGGAAGAGCATTTCAAGAAGAATGGAGGTAAGCGGAAGGGCCCTGGTGACAGCCATTTTAGGGAAGCCATACATGTGTACCCCAATATGGAGATATGTAGAGCAAAGTGAAGACTAACAAAATCAGAAGGCGTTTCTAGCCCCAAGAGAGGTGGAATCTCTGATCTCCATTTTATTGAAGTTGGAGCAAGTGGCATGGGATTCAAGAAAAGAAATGAGAGGCATGTATGCAATTGACTGCACACTTCCTTTACATATTTAAAAATAAGTTTCCTGTGATTCTTACTAAATAAAGATTATCCCACAGATAGGATAAATTTATTTATATGACTTAAATGTGTAGAAATATGTCAGCATAAAAAGGAAAAAGGGAACTCTTCAGCCTTCACTCCATCTCAAGATCTAACCATCTTATTTACCCCATGTCCATCTAGACCAGAAGTATGGTGCCAACACAAATTGGTTTTTCTGTAGATGAATTCTCTTTTCCTCTTTTTTCAACTCTTACTTCCCTGTATGTCTAATTCTTTTTTATTTCATTTATTGCATTCCTCATTTTGTTTCCTTGTATGGAAACCATAGGTGTTCAAAATAGTTGATTCATTTTTATACTCAGCAATATTCAAATCTATACAATATGCCTGGAATTATGTTTCTTGCATGCCTGCTTCAAGTGGTGCACGGCCACTCTTTGGTAACTGTCTAATGCCTCTGGATCGTGTTCCTAGTCACTCAGGAAAGATTTCCCTTAAAAAGCACATTAGAATCTTGGCTTCCTTGTCCTTATTTTATCTCAAATATTTACTTGTTACTAGCTGGAGTGCTCATCATTTCTAGGGAGAATTATTGAACATTGTTTAATTTAAAAATGTCTGCTGCTATTCACCCTGATGTCCATTACACAGAGTTGCCCATTTGAGAAGCAGTTGAATTGCAAACCAAAGCCTGCCACTGGAGAGGCTGCCCTTGTAATTTTTGATTTGGGGCTCAAATCTGAAACCGCTATTTGTTTTCTTGTATATGGAGACTTACGGCGTTTTGCTTTGCTTTGTTTTCTCTCCTGATGGCCTGATACTCAGACCTCTTGTCGAACCGTGGTTTATATTGCTCCAGAGACCATCTGTCTCTTTGAGGCGGCTTCTGGAGCCTCCCAAAGTAAAACTTTTATATGTGGTAAGTAAGGCCATTCAAATATACTGTCCAGATTTCTGGAAAATACGTCCTGCTATATTTATGTGATACTTACTATATATATGTGTGTATGTGTGTGTTATTTATATAGGTGTATGTTATCACTCTTATGTCTAATCAAGTTTGTTACAAATAGAAAATCCCCACGAATTAGGGACAGAGACAATTTATGAGTAGAGAAAATTTGATAAACAAGCAATTATGTTAAAAGTATTGGTATTAAATTTAAAAAGAGAGCTGATTAGTATTTCTTAACAAACAAATGAACAAACAATAACAACAACAAAATCCTTCTAGTCAGATGGTCTCATGAGATGTCTTAGATATAAATAATTTTAGACATTGGACATCTTAAGCCTGTGGAAAAAAAAATGGGAACACATGTAAGCTCCTCCTTTGATTTCCACCTGGGAGCTCAGGCGTATGCCCTGATTTAGAATCTGCTGCTCCTCTGTTCCATAATTGACCCCTTTCTCTCATTTCCCTCAGGCTTCAATCCTTCTGGAGTCACTGAGGGTGGTTGTGTGGGGAGAAGAGGAGCTGGTTTCAAACTTCACAGGTCCCTCCCAGGAGAGAGGTAGGACTGTTTTGTGTGAGTATCCTTGGCAAAAAGAGTTGCAAAATAATTATGCTAACTGAAAACTAAGTCACAGCATGTTTGCTGAAATCATAGTAATGAGCTACAGACAAAATTACCTTTTAAAATTCCTTTAAAATCTTTCATCAGTTAAAAAGAAACAATTAACCTGTTTTATTAACTTAATTATTTTTGAACTCAGTAAAAGAGTATTCTTTTTCATTAAAACTATTTAAAGTATCCCTTAAGATTTCCTCCGAACTTGGAACATTTGTGTTTAGAATAGTTTTTGCAATTGGGTTGAACAAGATAACTCTATTACTGAAACTTAGCTTTCTGCCACTGAAGTGAAACTTATGAAAGCAGACTCTACTGTGGAGTCTCCAGTGAGGCCCTTGAGGAGACAGCAGAATTATCAAGGAGCTATTGTGTAAGCTGTTGAGCAGATGCTGCTACAACTACAGGGAGAGAACTGCGTCTGAGAGGCATTCGTCCTGGAATGCAGTTCCAAAGGTATGGTGCACTTGGGAACTCCTAGGATTCCCAGACAGGCAGCCATGGCTATGATGGGGATCGTAGAGGCAGTCTTCTTGCTCAGAAACTTTTAGTCAGAATGGCAAATGCAAGACCTCTTTTGCCTCGGCATAGAGAGTAAGGCACCCATGGGCAGTGCTGGACTTTTTCACAGCATTTATACATAGAGGTTGTAAGTACCCTGAATAACATGATCTTTAAATATGACAGAAATAAAGTCAGAAAAATGAACATCAGGAGAGAAGCATGTCAAGGGAAATTATCTAGTTTTAGGAGCCCATGGAATATTTAGATTAAATGATAATGTTAACATGAAAATAAACTTTGTCAGAAAAAATTGGACAAGAAGGAACTTGAAACTAACCACATTAGTTTCCTGGCAGTCTAAAAGAGGCATTGGACTGACAGCAAATAGAATCGTGGCCCAGATCCCAACAATAATTTTGTGGTTTATTGGAAACAACCCACTTATCTAACCTAGAAAGATCAAGAGATTGATTAAGTGTGCCTGTGTGTGTTCTTTTGTAGATCCTGAGGTATTGCCCTTAGTTTCCCAAGGTTGTTTCACAGGAAAAAGCATCTGATTGGTTTGTAATGATAACAGTAATAGCAATGATACAAGTAATAATAATGACATTGCCAAGTGTGCTAAACACTTTAGAAATGTTGGCTCATTTAATCCAAGCAACACTCTTTTATGAGGTAATTTTTCAGATGGGGGAACTGAGGCTCAAAAAGATTAGGCAACTTGGCCAAGATCACACAGCTGGTAAGTAGTAGAGGGGAAACTGGAAAGCAAGACAAAACTGTGCTCTTAGCCGATTACCTGAATAAATAGTAAAAGGAGTAGAATGAAGGATTGGAGAATCCAAAATAACAATACTATTCAAAATGTTCGTAGCCCATAATTTGAGTGTAAATGAACCGTACATACTCTCTGTGACTCGGAGAGCAATCACTCTCTTAATGTGCCTCCTCAATCTATTTTAATTGTTAATACTCGGCTTGAAAAATTCTTCCTTGGGCATGTAAATTTAAATTAGCTAAATAGAGTCTCCTACAAAGTCAGATATGGAAAACTGCCAAAATGTCAGTCCTTTGGATAGAGTTTCTTTTTCTTTTATCTATCTATCTATCTATCTATCTATTTTTACTCTCCTTTTTGGCTGAGGAAGATTCCCCCTGAGCTAACATATGTTGCCAATCCTCCTCTTCTTTTGCTTGAGGAATATTGGCCCTGAGCTAACATCTGTGCCAGTCTTCCTCTATTTTGTATGTGGGTCACTGCCGCAGCATGGCTGACAAGTGGTGTAGGACTGTGCCCAGGATCTGAACCCACAAACCTGGGCAGCCAAGGCAGAGTGTGTCAAACTTAACCACTACACCACGGGCCTGGCCCCTGGATAGAGTTTCTAAATGATTCTAATTCTAGGAGTAAAATTGTAGTGCCAGACACTCAGTAAATATTTGTTAAATGAGTGAATGAGTTAATGAGTAAATGAGTGAATGGATGAAATACATGGGTAGAGAGTAGGTTCTTGGGAATTAATCACCATTCAATAATTATTTATCGAGTATCTACTGTGTACTATGATTGATGCTGTAGTGTCACTGAGGACGAAGTTCGGCAGTTGTTTTCTCAAGCCCCTCTCCAAAGTTCAGGCTACTTGCCAGGCTAGACTGCTAAATCTTACTATAATTCCTCAGTTTTATCCCTTGTAAAATAAGGGGTTTAATTGATGATTTTTATTGTCCCTTTCATTTCCCACTTTCTCTGAGTATATGATTCTCAATATCCCTTTTAAATAAATTTTTTATTTTAGAATAGTTTTAGATTTATAGAAAAAATTGCTAACTTAGTACAGAGACTTCCTATATACCCTACACCCAGTTTCCTCTATTATTCAACACCTTACATTAGTGTGGTACAATTAATAAATCAATATCGATACATTATTATCAAATAAAGTTCATACTTTATTCATTTTACCTTAGTTTTTTCCTAATGTTCTTTTTCTGTTCCAGGATCCCCTCCAGAACACCACATTACGTTTAGTTGTCGTGTCACCTTAGGCTTCTCTTGGCTGTGACAAGTTCTTAGACTTTCACTGTTTTTGATGACCTTGACAAGTTTTGAGGAGTACTGGTTAGGTATTTTGTAGAATGTCCCTCAACTGAGATTTGACTAATGTTTATGATTAAACTTGAGTTATGTGTTTTTGAGAAGACTACAGAGTTAAAGTACCATTTTCATCACATCATATCACGGGTACAGGCTGAGTGTGACTTATCACTGATAATATTAACCGTCGTCACCTGGCTGAGGTAGTGTTTGTCAGGTTTCTCCACTGTAAAGTTACTCTTCTTCTCCTCCTTTCCACTACTGTAACTCTCTGGAAGGAAGTCACTATGTGCAGCCCACATTTAAGGAGTGGGGAGTTATGCTCCACCTCCTAAAGGGCAGAGTATCTATGTACATTTTTTGGAATTCTGTGAGATTTGCCTATTCTCCCTCATTTATTTACTCATGTCAGTATGAACTCATGGATATTTATTTTATACTTTGGATTACAATCCAATATGACTTAGAACGTTTTTTGTTGCTCAAATTCTTCCAGCTTTGGCCATTGGGAGCTTTTCCAGTTGTCCCCTGTGTTGTTTTGATCTACCCTCATCAGGTGTTTGGAGTTTTTTCCCAACACTTCCTTACTGTCTGGCACTACAAGATGCTCCAGGCTCATCTTGTATATTTCCTGTCCCAGGCCTAGAATCAACCATTGCTCCAAGGAGCCCTGGTTTCTTTAACTGGAGAATAAACTAGAAACCAAGATCCAGGCACTAGGTGGGCTGATTGCTACTGATGTGTCATAGCTTCTAGGCCCTCTCAGCTGACAGAGCAAGGAAATGCATAAGTATATACTAATCTGTATATATAAATATATCTATAAATATTTCTATATGTAACCATTTGTATCTATATCACACTAAACATGAGTTTGTACTAATGTCTCCAACTTTAATCCATTGCTACGTGATATGTTCGAGCCTCCGCCCCTTGCTTATCTGTAACCTCCCACTCCAACAGTGAGCAGCTTGTCCCCCTGAAGCTGCCATTTATTTACTTGTTCAATTCCATATATGTGTATAGCAGTATCAGAACTGTAAACCCATATCCTACAATAAGTAATTTTGTCAACTAGGGTACAGTGCTTATGTATAGTGTTTTTGCTTTCAGTTTTATAGACTCCATTTCCAAAGTTACTTAAGTCAGGACTTTTCCCTCCACCACACCTTGAGTGAGGTTGTTTCATGTATTTATAATACAGTTAGATTGTTTTGTCACAATCTGTATTTCATCCTGCAACACCTCAACCTCTTAAGTATACATTTTTTTTTCGTGAGGAAGATTCGCGCTGAGCTAACATCTGCACCAATCTTCCCCTACTTCCTATGTGGGATGCCTCCACAGCATGGCTGATGAGTGGAGTAGGTCTGTGCCAAGGACCCAAACTTGTGAACCCAGCTGCCAAAGTAGAGTGTATGGAACTTTAGCCACTTGGCCATGGGGCTGGCCTCTTAAGTATTTTTTTATTTTAATTTGCATGCATAGAGGTTCAGTCTTTGTGCTGTAAAGGTCTCTGGGTTTTGACAAACGCATAGTGTCATGTATCACCCCCATTACATTGTGATACAGAATAGTCTCACCACCCTAAAATATCTCCTGTTCTTCACCTATTCAGCCTTTTCTCCCGGGACTCCTGAGAACCATTGATCTTTTTACCATCTCTATAGTTTTACCTTTTCCAGACTATCGTATAATTAGAATCACATAGTATGTGTCCCTTACAGTCTGGCTTCTTTCACCTAGCAATATGCATTTAAGAGTCATCCACATATTTTCATGGCTTGATAGTTTATTTTTATCACTGAGTAATATTCCATTATATATATATATACTACATGTGTTTATCCTTTCACCTGTTAAAGGACATCTTGGTTGCTTATAATTTTTGCAATTATGAATAAAGGTGCTATAATCACTTGTGTGCAGTTTTGTGTGGACACAAGTTTTCAAATAAGTTGGTCAATATCTTTTTGACATTTATTTTTCAGGTTAATTGTAATTCTTGCTTTGTAATTATCTAGCCTTTGTATGGCTTCTCAGATATAGCTATTTAAAAAACAATAAACACTTTCACATAATAAATCTGTTCAGAATCAGGCACCATTTTTTTATACAAGTATAAATAATGAACCCATAAATATTTTATGAAATAAGAGAATTTTAAATATAGGGCTGTTTAGAAGTATTTGCATTTAATATTCTTTGAAATATGAACAGACCTGGTCTGCTGAGGCTATTTCTTTTAAATCACAAACAAGAAAGTTTATAGGTGTTAAATTAGCTGCAAAATTGTTCCTTTATTGCTCCCTCACTAATAAAATACATTAAAAATTATGTGTTTGGAAATCTAAATAAAAGCATATGCAAGTTGAAGTAATAAATACAATACAGTGTTAGATAACCAAATGTGTATACATATCAGATAGGACACATGAAATGACAAGAAATAGTAAGCAATGGAAATATTTTCCCTGGATATTTCATCTCTAAACACATGATATGTTTTACATACCATATAATCCTATTAAAACATAATTTTTATTATGTAGGATATGGGTATGCATTAGAGTGGGAGTCAAATATGTCCACTTAAAGTCTAAAACATAATAACAATTCTACAAAAATAAAAAAAAGAAGCCTTTCTAGGACACTGTCTTCTATCAAATGGCAAGTTTGTCTTTGCCTTTACTACTAGGATTCCAAAGAGGGCTCATTCTTTGGGGATGAATTAACAAAAATTGTCCCCAAGATTGTTACCACCTAACAGAATTTTCACTGTATTTTCCCACAAGTATTCAAATGACTTGTGTTGATTTGGTCCAGTAAGGCTTAAGTATAAAATCCCCTAGCATCAGAAAGCTTTAACAGTGTATGCTATGTTTTAAGTTACTTGATATAAAATATTTGAGAAAATGGAGAAGGCCAAGTACCAGTGAGAATGAGGGGCATAGAGATAGCATACTAGTTCAATGTATTTCTCCTCTCCATAAAAATTATGACCTTTTTCGTGTCAGAAAATGAATGAGTCTAAAGCCGTGTTGGCAGATGCTGAGATCTTCTTCCCTGACCTAAATGGTTCTGAGATTTCTCCATAGGAGCCTGCCTCACTGAGAGGTGAGGACTGGTGTGTCAGGAGGCCTCGAGGGCTTTAGGGCTTTAGTTCAGTGGAAGAAATTCAGGAGAGAATTCTTGGGAGTTTGATTCTCTCTGAAGCAGAACAGATCTTAAAATGCGTTGGATGGGGACTTCTGTAGTTAGCCCATCCCCCCTTTTAAAATTGACATATAATTGACATATAACATTATATTAGTTTCAGGTGTACAATATAATGACTAAATGTTTGTATATATTGTGAAACAGTCATCACAGGGAGGTGTTAACATCCGTCACCATACATAATTACGAAATGTTTTTCTTGTGATGAGAACTCTTAAGATCTACTCTCCTGGCGACTTTCAAATATGCAATACAGTATTAATAACTATAGTCACCATACTGTACATTACAGCCCCATGACGTTTTATTTTATAACTAGAAGTTTGTACCTTCTGATCCCCCCTTCACCCATTTCACCCACCCCCCACATCCCACCTCTGGCAACTACCAATGTGTTCTCTGTATCTATGAGCTCATTTAAAAAATTTTTTTGTTTGCATTTTTTTTGTTTTTAGATTCCACATATAAGTGAGATAATACAGTATTTGTCTTTCTCTGACTTATTTCACTTAGCATATCACCCTCAAGCTCCATCTATGTTGTTGCAAATGGCAAGATTTCCTTCTTTTTCATGGCTGAATAATATTCCATTGAATATATATACACCACATTTTCCTTACTCATTCATCCATTGATGGACACTTAGGCTGTTTCTATATCTTGGCTTTTTAAAATAATGCTGTAATAAACATGGAAGTGCATATCTCTTCTCAAGTTAGTGTTTTCATTTTCTTTAGGTAAATACTCAGAAGTGGAATTGCTGGATCAGACCATGCCCCTTTTAATATATGAAATTATGACAGGGAAAAATCTTCCTTCTATCTCTTTTTCACTGCCCCTTCCCCCATGTGACAGAGGGCCCTTCAGATGCTTAGTTGCCTCTAATACCCTGGAATCTCTTTCTGTCCTTTGATCCCATGAAACTTTATAAGTGCTATGCTCTATATCCTTCCAGATTTTAACTACCCATAAATTAGGAAGAAATCTGATAAACCACTTGGGCCAAACTATTTATAACCAGCATTTTTAAGTGTTCCAACTTCCCAGAAACATTTGTAGTGATTTGAAACTTTATATATATTTAGCTGGAGAAGCTGCAAGACGCAACAAGACATTGAGCCCAGATCCTCTTTGATAGTTCCCCGAATACTCTTAATTATGCCAATATAAAGTGAGTAGATATACATGTCTCTGGGGAAAGAGCGTTAGTGGCCTTACAAAGATTGTTCTTGCCAGTATCACCCCAGTATGCCAAATTAAACTTACCTAGGGCCAAGAAACCTTCAAGGGAAAGGGATAAAGACCCTATCCTTTTCTTTGTTGAGATTCAACTTAATTAGAACTTTCTGAAGGGCAGAGATAGCCCTGATATAGGTCCCCTGATAACAAAAAGCATTAATGTTCCCCCAAGAAAAATGAGGGAGTCTAACTAAGTGACTTAGGCTCAACACCAGGGTCTAGAGGTTTGTGGGGGACAGCGTGTTCTAGATACAGTGTGTAGCTGTGGTTAGAAACCCAATTATACCCAGCCACCTTGGCAAAGCTTTCATGTTTGGGGAACAGGGGCTGATTGTGTGAGTGTAAATCCAATAAACTGTGTGCTGCCTGCACAGGGTTCTGCAGCAGCAAGGGCGTTCTTACAGCAGCACCAGGCTCACTGGAGCTTGTTGGAACCACTTTTCAACAGTGACACTGTAGAAGTAATGATTAAAACCAGAACCTGTTGATGGACTGATCAGTTCTCTCCAGATATAAATTAGAAACAAGTCTGCTCCCTTTGGAGTGAGTGAGTTCCCAGGGTTCCTGGACATTTTAGGGTATGGGGAGTCCTTAAGAGAGAGAGACTGAATTACGTAAAATATGGAGGAATGAAGGCTTGAGCAAGTAACTGGAAAAATAAAGAAACATGCACCAGTTTTTAATCCTAAACTGATGGAGGTCATACAGATTATATTGAATATGCCAGTTCATTGTGAATCTCCAAGAGCTGAAGGATTTGCCAAACTTGTTTGACCACTGAATTTTTTTTTTTTTTAATTTAAACTAAGCATCTTGAAGGACTAGATTCCAAAGAATACTTTTTGGAAAATGCTTCTCAGATGATAGAATTATTAGATACAAGGTCAGGACTAAGGAGCAGTAAATTTGGGGCAGGCACCCTTTCCTGGCACCCGCATGTATGATTGCTTAATTATCTCCACAGTGCTGTGGTGTTAATCACAATGTTCTAGTAGCTCTGACCCAAGGAGGGCAGAGTATGCAGGGAGAGGGTGCTGAAATGAGATCACAACTTTCTCCTTGGCTGCATCTATCCCTTGCCTTTGAATGATGACCACCACCTGCAATCAGTTGTTGGCTCCAGGAGTAGGGATTTTCATCTGTTTTACTCTGTTATGTATCCTCAATGCCTAGAACTGTGCCCACCACAGTTTTTGTGCTCAGCAAACTATTTGTTGAATGAATGAGCTTCTGGCAATCACTGTCCTGGGAAAGTTACTAAAAGCCTAACATAGCCATTTCTTTTGCACAGTTTGTACCTTGTGGCTGCAGAGCAGGTCCTTCTGAAGATTGAGGAAGCATGAGAACAGTCATGACTGGCAAAACTTGACTAGGTTTGGTAGGCCAGCTCCTCAGCAACAGATAGTAAATAACATTTCATTTGTAAATCAAAGGAAACTCATATTTGCCCAAGTCAGACCAACCTGGGATGTGGGACAGGGGTACAATGAAGCCATTTCAAACCCCACCAACGGAATTACTGTCCCTTGTCCCTGCAGTTCCACTTTGCTCAATCTAAGGATGATGTGTAACATATTTAACAACCTATCTAGCAATGTAAGCCAGCCCTGGTGGTCTAGTGGTTAAGATTCGGCATTATCACCACTGTAGCCCAGGTTCGTACCCTGGTCAGGGAACCACACCACCCATCTGTTGTTTGTCATACTGTGGTGGCTGCATGTTGCTGTGTTGCTGAAAGCTATGTCACCAGTATTTCTAATACCAGCAGGGTCACCTATGGTGGACAGGTTTCAGCAGAGCTTCCAGACTAAGACAGACTAGGAAGAAGGACTTGGCCACCCACTTCCAAAAAATTGGCCATGAAAATCCCATGAATAGTCACAGAGCATTGTCTGATACAGTGCCAGAAGGTGAGAGGATGGCACAAAAAGACTGGGCAGGGCTCAGCTCAGCTGTACACAGAGTCGCTGGGAGTCGGAATTGACTTGATGATGGCACTAACAACTAGCAATGTAAATTTTAGAAATAAATATAATATATTTCTACAAATCAGTATACAAATAAAAATTTAAAATGTTTCCCTTCTGTTCTCTAACTAAACTATATATCATGAAACTACTTATCCTGTGATACAACTTGCAAGGCAAAATGTTCAACGAATCATTCTAATAATTTCTAAATCATTACTGATTTTTAGAAATTACTGGTGTGGTATCAGGTTTGATAAGTTCACACAAAACTAAATGCTGCCTGTCTCTAAGCTACAGTTTTACCATGGAAACTGCACCAAACTCTCCCAATGGCTTTCCCATTAAATCGATGGTCATTAGATCTGGGACCAGGGACTTGTTGCAGTGGGAGAGTAACTGGGTGGGCCATCCCTCATGGCCTGAATTCTAGTGCTTCTCACATAGCCTGTACATGGAAGGCTTTTACTTCCACCCCCACCTACATCACTGCCACCAGCCTGGCCTGTCCCACCACTCCTGCCAACTCCGGGCCCCTCCTGAGCAGCAGTCAGGCACTGCATTCCCCTCAGCTACCTCCTTGATCTGCTCAACTCATGCCCCAATGTCCAGATGTACCAGTCCCAGGTCCCATTACTGCCTATGCTGTAGTCATCGGATGATGTCATTTGGTGACATATGGTCTTACTTAAGCTATTTACCAACCATCAGAGGAGTATTTCTATATTTTATTGTGCAGTAACACTATGCCAGTGTGTATTGGCTGAATATCAGCCATGCCCCACTCCCTTCTGAATCGTTCAGAAAGTGTCAAAGTCTTCTCTCACATAAGTCACAATAAGGCCATGAATGCTTTTCTTCCATCTCACAATATCTGCCATTTCTTCTTCTGTCTCTCACCTCCATAAAATGGCTCCCATATTTATGCAATGATTCCTAGAAGCAGCTACTGATTATTCTTTATCTCTTAAAGTCCCTCAAGTGGTGTAGCCCTTGCTGATGCTCCATCTCTGAGCTAAAGCAGGAGAAAATCCTCTCCATTGGCCTGAGGGGCCCATAGTTTCCCAGCCAAAGCTGCCTTATTCTCTTCCTGACTTAGCGCTTACTACAATCCTGAATGTCTGGATAACCATATCAGAAAACAACCTGAGCATCACACCACCCTCAGTTTACTGTCACCTCCCATAGTTCACCATCTTGTGGATTGAGACTGTACATTTCAAAACTCTTTCTGCCCCAGAAATTGTTCTCAACATGCCTGGGCATCAAAAGCAGCCCGTTGAGTAGGACCAAATCATGAAGACTGAAAACTCTGTAGGTGAATTTGATCTGCTTCCAGGGTTGAAAACTCTTAGGTTAGGGGTTTGTTTTGGGTCCCAAAGCAAGTACTCAATCTTCCCCTCTATTTGTCAGTCCCGCTGCTCTATCTACTCAATGCTCAATGGAGTTAATCCTTAGGAAAGTCATATACAGCTTAGGTCTTTACTCTGGTTGTTACTCTTGCCACTCTGTGAACCACTCCTATGAACAGTGATGCACAATTTCCCTTAGGTTAATTCCGTAAGTTGCATTTCAAAAAAAAAAAGAGACCTGACATTACAAGGAAACCACTTTTAGTTGCTCCATTTCCTGGAGCGTACAGCTGGCAAAATGCCTGGGACAAGGTGTATTCAATTCAAGTCAAAGCAGAGCTGTGTTAGGAGAAACAGATGGCCCATCTAAGGTGAAAAAATTACTTTCTTAGGGGGAAAGTCAGGGTGGTTTATTCACCTCTTCCTCTAGGAAGGTGGGAATATGTGGAGGTAAAATAAATAAAACACGTTACACATGCATTCCACAGATGAACTGAATAATTGGTGCTGAACGAGGCTATTGGAAACATTCTCCCGCCTCCAAGCAGGCTAGGGGAACTTGTCACACAAGTATTAAAGTGCCCCTAGACCTTGGAAATCACTCTATCAGAAGAAGTAACAAAAACTAACACAAAATTAGAAAGGCCAACCATCAGTAACCCTCTCTGAGAGCTGGTAATGAGGGGCTGAGAAGACCGGAAATAGTTAAGATGAGCCTGGTAGAGGTTCAAGGAAATAGCTGAATATAAAACAAAGCAGTGAGAATTGTATGGTGCTCTATCTGAAGAAAAATGGGAGTAACATGGGTGGAGGTGTGGTAGATAGGTATCTGTCTTTGTTTAGAGAAGGGGAGACCAGGTGGGGAGAATTTGTTGCTGATTATCTGACACTTTCCAGAGGAGAGAGACACTTTCCCTGGGGGTTATTAGTGTTCAGATCACCTAGAAAGTACCTTCCACTCAGAAGGCTTTTCCAATACCCAGATGAAACATCCCTGAGGGTATCCATTTCTTTTGTTCTGAATCCTTGTTCAACAAGTAACATTCTGATTACGAATTTGGTCTCCCAGCTACCTTGACAATGGGTAGGACTGAGGAAACAAGTTTGAAGGTCAACGGAAAGGTTTGTTATATACCTGTTACAAGTAAATCAATTTGTGTTTTGTAGATATGTCCATCTCTTGAGAGTTTGGTTAGCATAGGCCCAGAGATACAGACAAAATCCTGGGCAACCTAATTGCGCAGCAGTACAGACAAAATCCACTGTTTGGACCTGCACAGCTGAGTGCCAGACCCCAGAATACTGTGACCACTCCTCTCCTTTGCTATCCCATGAGGTCCCACCCAAGCAGCCCTCGGTCTTCTTCCCTGACATCTGTGCCTCTCTTTAAATTCAACACAAACCATCCCAGAATATCATCTCCCTGCTTGCTTCTTCAGAACCAACAGAGGATCATTCTAAATTATCTTCCCTGTAATGCGTTCTAGTGTCTCATAGCCCTGAATCTTAGGAAACAAGTTGCATTATCTCTAATCACACTGTGACCATATAGTTTCACCAAGTAGCAAACTTACACCTTCATTTGGTCCTTGCCGTCCTCTTCATCTTGAGAGGGCAAGCCATGGTGAGGCCACATGATGATGTACCGAGGGTCCTTCAGCAAGGGGCCGGAAAGGAAGGATGTTACGTTACCAAACACAGTTCCTACCCAGACCCCCTTGTGCCTCTTTATCAAGTAACTTGAAAGGGAGAGTAGTTTGGGTTAAAGGAAGACAGGATATAGTGTTCTCAACCACAAGAGCAGAACTAGAATGGTACTTCTGTCTGTCAGCTGCATGCGCAGCAGCCATGGGAGAGTGTAGAAATTTGTCCATTTCCGCCCCTCAGAGAGAACGTATGCTTCTATGACTTTCCCTGGCATTCTCATCCCTGACTCGTCTACCGGTGGAGCACCACCACTTTGAGTACTCTCACTGAGTTGTCTCCCTCTCAGGAAGTAAACAGGAGACACTGTGTACCCCTCACTGGATATCGCACACTTGTTTGCTGTAGTGCATTTGTCCATTGGTCTTTGCTGGCCAGTAGTTTTTCCCCATCTTCAGAATGAGATGGAAGCAGCAATGACCCCACTCTGGAAATTGTCTACTAGCCTTACATCCCAGAAATTGCCTTGTATCCCTTGAAAAGAGCAAACTATCTTCTCTTTGAAGGCAAAATAGAAATATTAATATCACACATTAATTTCTTCTTCCCCCAATTTGGAGAGTTGAAAGAAGGACTAACAATGATGGCTATTGTGAAAATTCTCTCAAAATAGTCATTTCATAAGTAAAATGAGATACATTCACTGCAACCGAGATTTATAAAGGTTCTGTGAGCTGGCAAAATGGGGTTGGCAATTCAGGATGTTGGTTGCTCTCAGGGACTGTGGCTAATCTCTTGTGAAGCAAGGTTTCAGTTGAGTAGAGATTGAGTAATTAGAAAAGAGATGTGTGTAACTCCTTCTTCCTCTTTATTTATTGGGGATCAGTGAATATCCTAAGTCTCAGGCTATAGGCCAGCTTAATAGATTTAATTTTTTAATATCTCGCATCATGAGAGCTCAGAATTTCTTGCATGAAGTGGCCATAGATAACCAAGGCCAATATATCTGTCTCTGTGTTGATGTCAAATTTGCCTGACAGATTCACATAAGGGCATCCTAATAGCCATTTCTTTAAAGGAAAAGAGAATTGACATTTTTGATTACTTACTCTGTAGCCACACTACCGTTATTTTTCATGGCAAATCTATGAGATTGATATTATTTCCCCTATGTTATGGATGAGATTGAGACTCAGAGAGATTAAGTAGTTTGCTCGAGGTAATAGAGTACTTTAGAAAATAAAACAAACATGCTGTCTTCTGGTCAGTTTTATGCAGAAGTGAGGTGATAATACTGTCGAGCTGGGTTCTAGGATTTAATCTGAGGCCTGTCTGACTCCAAAGCCACTTCTCCTTTTATTGTACCATGTTGCCACATTAACATACAAGAGGCTAGAGAAATACCACAGGATTTTTTCCTTTTTCTTTTCGTTTTTTGTTTTGCTGCTCTCTATTCTTTTTCAAATTATTTTTTATTGTGGTAAAATACACATAACATACAATTTACCACCTTAACCATTTTTATGGGTGTGCTAGCCAAACCCTCAAGAAATCAACATAGCAAACAAAATACAAATTTATTTGTAACAGGTATATAATAAACCTTTCCCGTGGTATTAAATACATTCATAATGTTCTGCAACCATTACCACCATCTATCACCATAACTTTTTTAATCTTGTAAAACTGGAACTCTATTCCCGTTAAAACAATAACTGCTCATTCCTCCCTCCCCCCCAGCCCCTGGCAACCACCATTCTACTTTCCCTCTCTATGAATCTGACTACTCTAAGTACCTCATATAATGGAATCATACAGTATTTGTCTTTTTGTAACTGCCTTATTTTAGCATAATGTCCTCAAAGTTCATGCATATTGTGGTGTATTGTAGAATTTCCTTCATTTTTAAGGCTAATTTCCCATGTATATATGTACTACACTTGGCTTATCCATTCATTTGTTGAGGGACACTTGGGTTGCTTCCACGTTTTATGGTGAATAATGCTGCTGTGAACATGGGTGCACAAATATCTCTTTGAGACCTTGCTTTCAATTCTTTTGGGTATGTACCCCCAAGTAGAATCCCTGGATCATATGATAATTCTATTTTTAATTTTTTTAGGGAATGCCATACTGTTTTCCACAGTAGCTGTACCATTTTTCATTCCCACCAACAATGCACAAGGGTTCCAATTTCTCAACATCCTCACCAACACTTGTTGCTTTGTTTCTTTGATAGTAGCTACCTTAATGGGTGTGAGGTATTACCTCATTGTAATTTTGATTTGCATTTTGCTAATGACTAGTGCTGTTGAGTATCTTTTCATGTGCTTACTTGCCATTTGTATACCCTCTTTGGAGAAATGTCTGTTCAAGTCACTTGCCCCTTTTTTGTTGTTATTGTTGAGGAAGATTGGCCCTGTGCTAAGATCTGCTGTCAATCCTCCCCTTTTCGCTTGAGGAAGACTGGCCCTAAGCTAACATCCATGCCAATCTTCCTCTATTTTGTATGTGGGATAAAGCCACAGTATGGCTTGATGAGCTGTGTATAGGTTTGTGCCCAGGATCCAAACCCGTGAACCCCAGTCCGCTGAAGCAGAGCATGCAAACTTAAGCGCTATGCCACCAGGCTGGCTTCACTTGATTATTCCTGATCAGGTTGTTTTTTGTGTTGTTAAGTCTTAGGAGTTCTCTAAATATTCTGGTTATTAATCCAGATATTAGTCAGATATAAGATTTGCAAATATTTTCTCCCATTGTGTGATAATAGAATCTTTTTACTCTGTTAATAGTGTCTTTTGATGCACAAAATTTTTTAATTTTCATGAAGTTCAGTACGGTGTCACATCCAAGAAAACATTGCCAAATCTAATGTTGTAGAGCCTTTGACTTATGTTTTCTCCTAAGAGTTTTATTGTTTTAGGTCTTTGATCCATTTTGAGTTAATTTTTATATATAGTGTTAGGTAAGGGTCCAACTTTATTCTTTTGCATGTAGATATCCAGTTTTCCTAGCACCATTTGTTGAAAAGACTGTCCTTTCCCCTATTGAATAGTCTTGGCACCTTTGTCTAAAATCAGTTGACCATGTATGCAAGGGTTTATTTCTAGGCTCTCTATCCTATTCCCTTGGTATATATGTCTGTCTTTATGCTAGTACCATGCTGTTTTGATTTCTGTAGCTTGTAGTAAGCTTCGAAATCAGGAAGTGTGAGTTCTCCAGTTTTGTTCTTTTTCAAGATTGTTTTGGCTATTCAAGGTCCCTTGTGATCCTGTATAAATTTTAGGATGGATTTTTCTATTTCTGCAAAAATGTCACTGGGATTTTGATAGTGATTAAATTTAATCTGTAGATCACTTTGGGTAGTATTGACATTTTAACAATGTTAGGTCTTTCAATCCATGAATATGGGATATGTTTCCATTTATTTATGTCTTTAATTTCTTTCAGCAGTGTTTTATAATTTTTATTGTACAAATCTTTCACCTCCTTGGTTAAGTTAATTCCTAAGTACTTTATTCTTTTTCATGTTATTTGTAAATGGAGTTGTTCTTGTAATTTCCTTTTCAGATTATTCATTGTTAGCGTATAAGAAATGCAATAATTTTTGTGAGTTGACTTCGTATCCTGCTACTTTGCTGAATTCATTTATTAGTTCTAATGGTTATGTGTGTGTGTGTGTTTGTGTGTGATCTTTAGTGTTTTCTACATATAAGATCATGAGATCTACAAACAGATAATTTCACTTCTTCTTTTCTAATTTGGATGCATTTTATTTCTTTTTCTTGTCTAATTGCTCTGGCTAGAACTTCCAGTACTATGTAGAGTAGAAGTGGTAAAAGTGGGCATCCTCACCTTGTTCCTGATATTAGAGGAAAAGCTTTCAGTCTTTCACCATTGAGTAGGATGTTTGCTGTGGGGTTTTCATATATGGCTTTTATTGTGTCAATGTAATTTTCCTCTATTCCTTCTAATTTTTGAGTGTTTTTACTATGAAAGGGTGTTAAATTTTGTCAAATGCTTTTTCTGCATCAGTTGAAATGATCATGTTTTCCCCCCCTTCATTCTGTTAATGTGGTGTATTACATTGGTTGACTTTTGTATGTTGAATCACCCTTGCATTCCAGGAACAAATCCCACTTCGTCATGGCACATAATCCTTTCAATATGTTGTTTAATTTGATTTGCTAGCATTTTGTTGAGGATTTTTGTATCAATGTTTATAAAGGATATTGGTCTGTAGTTTTATTTTCTTTTAGTGTCTTTGTCTGGCTTTGATATGAGGGTAAGGATGGCCTCATAGAATGAATTAAGAAGTGTTCCTCCTCTTCTACTTTTTGGAAAAGTCCAAGAAGGATTGATATTATTTCTTCTTTAAATGTTTGCTAGAATTCTTCAGTGAAGCAATCAGATCCAGGGCTTTCTTTGTCAGGAGATTTTTTATTACTGATTCACGCTATTTTAGTTATAGGTCTAGTTATAGGTCTATTAATTAGAGGTATTTAGATTTTCTATTTCTTTGTGATTTAGTCTTTATAGGTTTTGTGTTTCTAGGAATTTGTCCATTTCATCTAGGTTCTCCAATATGTTGGCATACAATTCTTCATAGTAGTCTTACATCCTTTTTATTTCTGTAGAATCAATAGTAACATCCCTACTTTCATTTTTTATTTTAGTGATTTGATTCTTCTCTCTTTTTTTCTTAGTCTGCGTAGCTAAAGTTTTGTCAATTTTGTTGATCTTTTCTAAAGCCACTTTGGTTTCATTGATTTTCTCTGTTGTTTTTCTATTCTCTATTTTGTTTATCTCTGCTCTAGTCTTTATTATTTCCTTCCTTCTGCTAGCTTTGGGTTTAGTTTGTTCTTTAATTTCTAGCTCCTCAAGTTATAAATTTAGGTTGTTTCTTTGAGATCTTTTTTGTTTTTAACATAAATGTTTACAGCTACAAATTTTCCCATTAGCACTTCTTTTTCTGTGTCCCATAAGTTTTGGCACGTCATATTTTTGCTTTCATTAGTCTCTAAGTATTTTCCAATTTCCCCTGTGATTTCTTCTTTGATCCATTGGTTGTTTAAAAATGCATTGTTTAATTTCCACAGATTTGTGAATTTTCCAGTTTTCCTTCTGTTATTGATGTCTAACTTCTACCCATTGTGGTTGGACAAGATACTTTGTATGATATCTATCTTTTTAAATCTACTGAGACTTAATTTATGGCCTAACATATGGTCTATCCTGGGAAATATCCCATGTGCGCTTGATAAGAATGTGTATGCTGTTGTCGTTGGTTAGAGTGTTCTGTATATGTCTTTTAGATCTACTTGGTCTATTGTGTTAAGTATCTATTTCCTTACTTATCTTCTGTCTGGTTGTTCTTTCCATTATGATGATAATGGATATTGAAGTCTCCAACTACTATTGTAGAGCTGTCTTTCTTCCTTCAATTCTGTCAGTTTTTACTTTGTATCATTTGGCAGTCTGTCATTAGGTGCACAAATGTTTATAATTGTTATATCTTCTTGCTGTCTTGAAACTTTTATTAATATATAATGTCCTTCTAGATTCATATAAACTTTTTTGATTTAAAGTCTATTTTGACTGATATTAATATATCCACCTGTGCTCTCTTTTGATGGCTATTTGCGTGGAATATCTTTTTCCACTCTTTTGCTTTCGATCTATTTGTGTCTTTGGATCTAAAGTGAGATTCTTGTAGACAACATATAACTGGGTTATGTGTTTTCATCCATTCTGCCAATCTCTTTCTTTTTATTGGAGAGTTTAATCCATTTACATTTAAAGTGATTACTGATAAGGAGAGATTTATTTCTGTCATTTTGCTATTTGTTTTCTAAATGCCTTATAGCTTTTTTATCTCCTATTTCCTGCATTACTGTTTTCATTTGTATTTAGTTGATTTTTTGTAGTGAAATGTTAAAATTTCTTTCTCATTTCCTTTGTGTATATTTATAGCTATTTTTTTGTGTGATTACCATGCGTATTACATTTAACATCCTAAAGTTATAGCAGTATAATTTGAATTTATACCAGCCTAACTTCAATAGCGTATACAAATTCTGCTCCTTTACAGGTCTGTCTGCACTCCTTTTGGCTGTTGATATCATAAAATTACATCTTTGTACATTGTGTGCCCAAAAACATAAACTCATAGTTCTTTTGAATGTATTAGTATCTTAAATAACGTGGGAAGCAAGATTTGGAGTTACAAACCAAAGTTACAATAATACTATATTTTAGACTAATAATTGTTTTTTCCCTTTAAATGTATTAGTCTCTGAAATCATGTAGAAAACAAAAAGTGCAATTACAAACCATTGTTACAATAATTCTAATTTTTTTTAATTATCTATATATTTACCTTTATTGAGATCTTTATTTCTCCATACAGCTTTGAGTTACTGTTGAGGCTTTGAGTGCCCTTTCATTTCACCCTGCAGGACTCCCTTGAGCATTTCTTTCAGGGCAGATCTGATGGTAACAAACTCCCTCAGCTTTTGTTTGTCTTAATTTTTCCCTCACTTTTTACTAGATATAGGATTCTTGGTTGGCAGGTTATTTTCCTTTAGTGCTTTGACTATATCAGCCCACTGCCTTCTGACCTCCAAAGTTTCTGATGAAAAATCTGATGATAATCTTATTGAGGATCACTTGTAGGTGACTATTTGCTTTTCTCTTGCTGCTTTCAAGATTATCTCTTTGATTTTGGCTTTTGAAAGTTTGATTATAATGTATGTTTTTGTGAGTCTCTTTGAGTTTGTCTTACTTGGAGTTTGTTGAGCTTGTTAGATGTTTGTATTCAGTCTTTAGTCAAGTTTGGGAAGTTTTCAGCCATTATTTCTTAAAATATTCTCTCTGCCCTTTTGTATTTTGTGTACGTTGACCTGCTTGATGGTGTCCCACAGATGCCTTAGCTCTGTTCACTTTTCTTCAATCTCTTTTCTTTCTGTCCCTCAGACTCAATAATTTCTATTGTTGTTTCTTCAAGTTTGCTGATTCTTTCTTCTGCCAGCTCAAATCTGTCTTTGAATCCCTCTAGTGAATTTTTTATTTTAGTTATTGTACTTTTCAGCTCCAGATTTCTTTTTGGTTTCTTTTTAGGTTTTCTATCTCTTTACTGCTACTTCTATTTTTTCATACATTGTTTTCTTGACTTTCTCCACATCTTCCTTTAATTCTTTGAGCATCTTTAAGACAGCTATTTTAAAGTCTTAGTCTACTATTTCTGCTATCAAATCTTTTTCAGGAACAGTTTCTGTTGGTCTGTTTTTTTTTCCCTTGAATGGGCCATACTTTCCTGTTTCTTTGTATGCCTTGTGATTTGTTGTTGTTGTTGAAAACTGAATGTTTGAATATAATAATGTGGTAACTCTGGAAATCAGATTCTCCCCCTTTCCCAGGATTTGCTATATTTTGTTATCACGTTTGTTTATTGTTTTTGTTTTTTTGATTGTGTGGGCTGTCTGTGAGCTGAGGGTTAGGCTGAGGTGTAAAATTAAGGTCTTCTTAGGTCTTTTCTGAGCCCTTCCCTGGGCATGCCCAGTCACCTTCTAATTTTCCCCATATATATAGTTGTTTTTTAATGTCTGGCTACCAAAAAGGGAAAAAGAAAAATGAGAGCGGTGAAGGAAAACATTCTGGGTCTTTAAATCTCCTAGATGTCACTTCAGCCAGATGAGGAGGGCTGTGCATTAATGGGGGGAGGTGCAACAATGGTAGCTGCCTGCCTCTTTGCACCTCTGTGATCAGAAGCAGCCATCAGTAATCAGAAGACAGACCTCTGATATTGGAGGACAGGGTCCTTTTTGCTTACCCTGGCTCCTGTATGCAGAGTGCTCCAGGAAGATGTGCACAGCTGCTCACCTCATGACTGGGGGTGGGAAATGGGTAGCTCCTAAACTGTGCTGAGACCAGAAATTGACCAAAATTAGCTGTCCAAGTCTTCCCCCAGACATTGCAAGCCTCCAATAAATGTCCAGAATTCCAAAGTAATTACATCAGACAGATTCTGCCAGTGCAATTGTCTAGTGGGGGAGACAGATTCTTAGTGTTCCCTACTTCACCATCTTCCCAGAATCCTCCAGAATTTTACAAAATAGATTTCATTTTTTTACGAGCAGTTTTAGATTCACAGCGAAATTGAGTGAAAGATACAGAGATTTCCCATATACTCCCTGCCTGCACACATGCATGTCCCCCTCATTAACAACAGAGAAATGCCTCAGGCTTTTAAGCACCATCAGTAAAATCATGCGTAAGAAAACTTTTTTTTGAGGACAGGCTGATTTTCATATTAGAGTACTTCAATGCTCTCCACAGCATGCAAGTCTGGCTCTTTTAGGACTAGCGTTTGTGTACCTCAGGGTGGTCTCAGTAGCTAACAGGGAAGAAACATGCATGATCTCTTCTCAGAATTTATAAGAAGTGCAGGAATCACAGCAATACTGCCACCCCAAAGTCATTTTGCCACTTTCTGTCAATGGCCCTAACATTTTCCTAGTTATCCAGGGAGCCATCTTTCATAATGACTTATCCTACTGAAGCCTCTTTATTTAAATAGCTTCCAAGTTGTAGAAATTATGTTGCTGCAACATCTTCCCCATTTCTATGCTCGCTCCCAGTACTCTATTTCAGACTCTTGTATGTGGATTCTGGTCTGTTCTGAGTCTCCTACATAATTCTACCCCTTGCCAGACATTCCTTGTTCCCATCACATAGTTATTATCTATTATCCTATTATCTCATACTTCTGCTCAAAAAGAGAGAAGCTCCCAGATTCCAAAGTCAAACCCTAGAAATTGTCTGGGGCAGTCACCTAGGCTCCTAGGGTCCCCTTTCCATGCGTGAGATCCTAAGACTAGAGTACTCATTTTATGTTTTTGGATGCATTCCCTCAAACTGGTACTTTCTAAGGAACTATCAGATGCAAAAGTTCTTTATAACAATCTATAAGGAGAAAAAAATAATCTAGAACTCGTCTTCACCACAAAAAGGCCTTTGTCCTTTTCCTTTAAATGGTCGTCTAACGCCACCTGGTGTTAAAACTAAACAGTGGCTCTAGGAAAAAAGCAAGAACCTACTGTAAATGTTTTATCTCAAGTTGAGGATCTTTAGCACTGAAAGGAACCTTAAAGATCATTTAGACAGCTGCCTCATTTTATAGATTAGTAATTTATCCAGGATTTAGAGAAAGAACTGGATCCATATGTCTTGAATCTTGGGGTTTTCAATTTTCCAACACGTCCCCATAGGCTCTTAAGTCTCCAAAGGAATTGGTCCAGAGTGATGCTATTTTTGGAAGAAGGCAAAAAAGAATGCTAACATTTATTGATCCCTTATTACAAACCAGTTATTGTGCTAAATGCATTTAGAAACGTGACCTCACATATTCTTCATAAGTAGTCTGTTCTTATTTCTGTTTCACAAATGGACAAAGCAGGATTCAGAAAGGTTGAGCAACTTACTACAGTTACATTGTATTATTTGTTCACAATTATTAATACCCTCCTTGCCCTTGCCATACTTCTGTGTATGGGCCAGATATATGTATTTCCCTGCCCCCACTGACTTTGGGTTTGTCCAATTTGACTTTCTTTGGTCAATGGAATGTGAATGGACTTGATATGTGCCACATGTGAGCAGAAGCCTTAAATTTTGTGGTTTGATTGAGTGCACTTCAGTCCCGACGTTCTCTGTGAGAACAAATGCCTTAGACAGTGACTGTTCCTTCAACCCTGGCTCTTGGAATGAGACAACACGGAGCTGAGCTAAAGCCAGCTGAGCTGAACCCGTCAGAGCCACAGCTGACCCACAGTTAACCTGCAGCCCTCATGAAATGTGAGCAAGAAATAAACATTTCTTTTCAAGCTGCTGAGATTTTGGAGTTGTTTGTTGCTGCAGCAAAAGCTGACCAATACAGGGTTTGAAAGCAAGTGACTGACTTCACAATTTCTCTGGAAACTTTCTGTGAAAAAGCACGCTGCTTCCAGGATGATGTCTAATTTAACTAATTTGAGAACCTTTGTGTTATGTCTTAAGTTGCTGAGGTTCTCACCATCTTCAAGTCTTTGCTTAAACCTACTCTCACTGACACTTATCCCAAGCAACCACATCAATTCTTCAGCCTCCTTCTCTGGCTCTCCCTCCTTGGTACTTTTGATTCCCTTTGCCTTGATCTGCTTTTCCTCTTATTAAAGGCACTCAATACCTCCTAAAGTCTCTATACTTAACTTATTTATCATGCTTGTAGTTTAAAGGTCTTCCTAGCTGAATTTTAAGAGAGAAGGTTTTTGTCTGTTTTGTTTACTGTCATCCCTTAAACAGTGCATGGCACATAGTAGGTCCTAAAAAAATTTGTTAAATGAATGAATGAAAATATGAAAACACTTCTGAAAGAATGGTAGCTGTTGTATTTTAAAAACATGACCAGCAGAGGTCATAGATGAGTTCTTTAAGTATTTTGAACCTGCAACTATTATGTCTGTGTTTGTACAAGATCTGTTCTCTGTGGATGTCTCAGTGATTAGTATGGATTGCCAGATGATCAACTTGGTGGTGGCAGTTAGTATAGATCATGAACACTACTGAAAGGTAAAAATTAATAATGCCTCATATTGGTTTCCCCTGCATATATGACTTAGTCTTGGAGCCAAGCAGAAAAAAAAAAGCAAATGGAAAATAGGACCCAAGATGGGGCAGAAAGTTTTGGCTTTAAGACTGTGTCTATTTATATAAACTGCTTGTAAGTAAAAGTTAAATTCAGTCAAACAACCAGAGAAGATAGTAAATGTTTATTTTCAACTCCCAAACTATTTGCCTAGATTAACAACACAACCTCCCAAAAGTGTGTGTGTGTGTGTATACAAACAGCCTATCAATACCAGGACACTTGATGGACTTTTTGCTCTTCTCTTTTACATAAAAAAAGTGGCAAGCCAAGAATCACAAGCCGTGATCCTGCCTGAGTGTGGCTTATTCTCCCTGGCTCCATAGCTCATGCCTCAATGTCACAGTATGTAACTACATAGAGGGAGAATACAAAGGGATAATGACACTGGATTGGAAGCAAATTGTTTTCTTTAGATTGCATATTGGTTTTGATTGATTGATTAGTTCAAGGATAAACAATTGAGAAGGAAGGAAATTTGGTTTTATTAATTGCCTCCCACATCAGGCACTGTGGTAAGTACTTTCACATATTATCTCACTCACTCCCTGAAGTGAACAATGTCAAAGATAGCACCTAAACTTAGCAGAAGCACAATAATGACTGAATAAATGAAAGAGTGATAAAGTGACTGTTAGGGAAAAGAACTGTTTCTTTGCTTTGTGTTGGTTTGTTTGAGGGAGTTGATTTGTTTTATTTCCTTGATAGAACTAAATCCAATTTAAACCCAGAATGTGGGTACCAGAACGAATAAAGAATCAGTGCTCTTTATTCATTACGTGTCCTTTTATTGGACACTGAAAAGTATGGATAGAATGTGGTTCCTGTCGTGAGACATAAAAGACAGGCATGGATGGAGAGCTAAGATGAATAGATGTTAATTCTGGTCCTGCTGTGAAATTGGCCTTTCCTTTAGATACTGTACCACAAAAATAATCATTACATAATTTCTACCTTTTCTATTGTACAACATGTCATGAGATAAATATGAGATGCCATATTTGAAAGGTTTTGGGTGGTTAAATGGGAAAGCTAGTCAATAAATGGAGATTTAATAAAATTTTTTTTATGATGCCCCTTGGGGAGGAAGTATGACTAACTCACACACTCCATCCAGTAACACATGTTGCTCTGTCTTTGTCTAAATGAGTGGATGAACAAAACAGAACAATAATCTCAATACCATATACTACCTACACCCATTCTGCATTTATGGGTAGAGTGGATTTCCAGATTGAAGAAATCCATTGCATTGGAATATTAGAGATGATGGTTTTCTTGAATTTTGTGTTGGGAAGTAGCGGGATAATATAGTTTTATTCTATCATGAGGCTTGTAGCCATATAAATGCAAGGGCAGATTCTCTTAAGTGAGAATGTGCAAACTAGTCAAAAATATTTTTAGTGGGGGGCAGGTTGGGCAGGAGGATGGGGAAGAGTGGCCATTGGAAGAGTTCCCTCTAAGAGTTTATGGAAGTTCATTATCACTCCAATAGAAGTAAAACAGGGCTTCTTTCTTCTTCTAGTCCCTTTTCTTCCTCTACTGTGCTTAGAGCTTTAGTTAACTATTAGGCATGTAATATATTCATTGAAAGCATAATCACCACACAGAATGTAAAGATGCCAAGCGTGCATGAACAAATTAGAAGTTCTTAGTCAAATCCAAACAAATATATACCTGATAATGGCTTTGGCTGAAATATATTTTTATATTTTATAGCATGTTCACATTTGCCAGTGGTTAACAAAGAGTAAGCTTGCCAAACTTTAATGTGGTACAAATGCCATATTCAAGGCAAAATAAGTGGACTGTTACAGGAATTGGCAAATCAAAGCATTATCAACAGCTGTGGTTTTCAAATGCTTTGTGAGACTGGAATAATAAAGCACATGTGTCTTTAGAGTGGGCATTAATTTTTTAAGTATAACTTAGAATTGTTGGTAGTTTCATATGGTTTTATAGTTACAATCAACTTCTGATTAGATGTGATAATGGCCAAAAGTCAAAAATTGATCGTCTCTAATTAATTAATCAATTAAGGATTTAATTGAGAGACTGCTTTGTTCAATGTCATATACTTGGTGTCAATTGTAACCAATCACTTCACACCCGTCCCCATCCATACTTTTTCCAGAATAGCCATGAATATGTGTTAATTTGACTTTTACCTCTTTCCATTCATCATCATGAGAGGCCATATCTTTAGAAATGAAAAGGTCAAAAGGAAGGAGAATTGTCATAGAGATAATGAAGAAAAACAGTGATTCTAAATTGTTAAACAATTGACCTCTATATAATAGGATTCTATATTATGGTTCCAACTATGTGATGTCACAAACCATTTGAAAAGTGACACAAGATTGACATTTTGCTTTATCTAGTCACTTGAACGGATAAGTTTCATCATAAATATGACCATATATGACACAGATCATTATTTATCAATATCATGAGTTTTAATACTTTAAAAGGCAAATCGACTTACCATAATTACAACTCTGCACCATCAATTAAAAATTGCCTGTCAGAGATTATCTAAAGTCCAGCTTATCTATGCAGGGACAGAATTGCCTCTGTTTTATAAGGAGCAGGCTTAGAGGATCACATTTTGCCTTTGGTGCTGGTGCTGGTTTCAGCTACCTTCAAGAAGACCTGAGTGATCCTGGTTTACTTCAGGAAAAGATTGAGGAGAAACTGTCACAAACCTCAGGATATTAGATTGATTGGAAAGAAAAAAATAATCTGAATTATTAAAGTACTAATTGTGCACTTTAAAAAAAGTGATTTCACTAATTCAAATATTCTTAATAACATACTTGATAGTTACATAGTTGATTTAATCACCAACATTGTTGCCCAGTAAAAGTCCTTTGAAGATGCTTTCAATGCAAAGACAAGACTTGATTCAAGATTTGCAAATCTAAGTTTCTATGTGGTCTAGATGTCCAAGTCGTCATTGTTCTCCTGAGGTCAATAATCTAATTGGACCCATAAATACTTTTTTAATTGAAATGAAACAATGTTTCCAAGAAGAGTCACTGAACCTTTTCAATACCTTAATCAGTCTTCCCTAATCAGTTTAGCACATTAATTTATGTAGTTGATGAAGAAAATGTTTGCTAAAAAAGCTAAATTTTAGGCAATCTGGGGAAATTATTTAAAATTTTAAATTTAGTTCAAATTATTAACAAGAAAATCTTATATTTATATTTTCCTTTAATGTGAATAAACATTTTCACATAATATAATTCTTTTTATTTCTCTTTTGGTAAGATTTTTCTTATAATACTTTGCTGTGAATATAATACCTAAAATGGAAAGTTAACACACAATTAGTTCATATTGGGGGAGACTCTTAGGGAAAATCTTGAGCAGACCACAAAAACTTTAGATATCTGAGGTCAACATAAATGGCTTATTTAGCTGTGCCATGTGGCGTTTCATACTCTTAGTGTTTAGTTATTTGGTTTTATATCTCATTTCTTTTCTTTTCTTTCCTTCTTTTTTTTTTTTTTTTGCTGAGTAAGATTTGCCCTGAGCTAACATCTGTTACCAATCCTCCTCTCTTTTGCTTGAGGAAGATTTTACCTGAGCTAACATCTGTTGCCAATCCTCCTCATTTTCGCTTGAGGAAGATTCGCCCTGAGCTAACATCTGTTGCCAATCCTCCTCATTTTCGCTTGAGGAAGATTCGCCCTGAGCTAACATCTGTGCCAATCTTCTTGTATTTTTTTTTTTTTTGTATGTGGGCTGCCACCTCAGCATGGCCACCAATGAGTTGTGTAGGTCTGCGCCCAGGAATCAAACTCAGGCCCCTGAAGTGGAATGCTCCAAACTTAACCACTAGGCCATGGGGCTGGCCCCTATATCTCATCTCTTAACAAAATAAAAATTGTATCCTTTTCTCAAAGAGGCAAAACAGTGATGTAGTTTACAGGGTAACAATTCACTCTGCTACAAATAGATATCTCCATTTTGTCACTAAATAGTTTTAACATGTCACTAAAAAATTTAAAAAATATTATTAGCTGCTTCTTCCACTGACCCACAGTAGCTTCATTAAAGCAAATAATATGAACTTTGGATGTCAAGTTAGGATGCATCTGATTGGCACCAGGCATTGCTCTAAAGAGCAACTGATATAGAGCTAACCTACTGGACTATCAGTTTGCAAAGCCATTTTCTATACACACTGAGCCTAAGAAATGTGTGAAGCTCATTACATTGAGTGATTTTACAAACCAAAGCAGACAACATGATATGTAGAATTTGTCAGTCATCATCTATTTCTATTAGTTTTCCTAGTTCCTATGCCAATCATCAGAAAACAATTACATATACACTTTATGACTTCTTAGCTGACAAGACTTTGCTGCTGTGGGAATACTTGCATGGTTCTGTAACATCATTTAAAAAATTTAAGGCTGAGTAAACCCATAAGTAAAAGTATATTTTCAAAGAAAAATACAAAAGAGTTATCAGTAAGTTGCCAATTTCAGGACCACCATTTTGACTTTTTAATTTGGTCTTAGGACATTCTTTTCATTTTCCAAAAGATTTCTCATTACTAATTGGGAGAGTTTGGTCATAAACTCAGAAGGCAACATTGTTAAAAAAAGATCACTGTATGCTTTCTTTGAGTTTTGTTCAACAGCAAAGAATTTTCTGGCTGTTTTAATTGGTAGCTGGCTTTCCAATGCAATGATGCTATTTCACTCCACTTAATATAAAAGACATCCGTTTCCATGTCTCTCACGCATCTACTGGATTTCTTCTTGTTTCTCCTAAGGGGGAAGTATGGTAGGCTACTGTATTTCCAAGCCTAGAATCCTTTGTGCTGTTAGAGCTCTGTACTCTTTTATCCCATTGGCTCGAGGCCCAATGAGACTCGCAAGAGGACTGCATTCAGAACATTCATTCCTTAGAGCAGCATGCCTCACCCATCTTTTATCTTATATAAGCCTTGCCAGTGCCAATCCACCCCTGGAATAATCAGATTAACCCCATTTCTTCTCCTCTTGCCTGCTGCATCCCCCTCCTCTATCCTTGCATCTTCTCCAATATTTATTGAACGTTCGCAATAGACCAGATAAACCCAGAATTTTACATGTGAAGCGAGAATGCTCCTTTAGGCCTAGCTAGCAAGACTCTTGGTGCCACTTTTATGCCATCATTCCCATGCACTGGGGGCTGGGACCCTAAGCTAAAAGTTCTCCTGGGGTAAGCTTACCAGATTAAGCAAATAAAAATACAGGAAGCCCAGTTAAATTTGAATTTAAGATAAACTATAGAAAAAAAAGTTAGTGTAAATATGTCCCAAATATTGCATAGGAGGTACTTACGTTAGAATATTATTGGTTGTTTATCTGAAATTCAATCTGGGTGGCTTAAACAATGTAAATGTATTGCCTCCCAGTTCTGGGGGCTGTAAGTTTGAAATCAAGGTGTCAGCAGAATTGATTCTTTCTGAGGGCTGTGAGGGAAGAATTTACTTCAGACCTCTCTCCTTGGCTTGTAGACGGCTGCCTTCATATTCACATGGTGTTCTCACTGTATATGTGTGTCTGCGTCCAAATTTTCCCTTTTTATAAGTAAACCAGTCATATTGGACTAGGGCCCACCCTAATGCCCTCACTTTAACTTAATTACTTCTGTAAGGACCCTATCTCCAAATAAGATTACACTTTGCGGTCAGTACTGGGAGTTGGGACTCTAAAATATCTTTTTTGGGGAGACACAATTCAACTCATAATAGGTTGCTTAAGGACTTAAATATGGGAACTGAGATGAAGCACCTAACAGAAATCCTGGGCTATAGGAAATACTTAATAAATAGCAGCTGTCATAGTTATTATTAATGATTTTGTCTTCTGTTTTTTTTGGAATGATCTTATGAATACATGCTTGCTATCTGTGATTAATGGTCATATATAGAGAGGGTCTATGTGGGAAAAATGTGTAAATATCCAGAAAATGTCAGACATAAGAATCAATTATTGATAATAATAGACTTTATGATTAGATATGTCTTTGGGGTGGAGAGGAGGGAAAGAGCATGGATATAGGATAGATAGTGACTAGAGGTGATAGAATTTAATTGTCCAGACTGACTGATTTTGAATTGATTAACACTCCATTTTAATTCACTTTGAAAACAGAGTCAAAGAAAGGGACAGAATCAAAGTTTATCCTTGAGCAATAAAATTTGTGCCAGAAACAGTCAGAATCATTGTGGTTTTAGAACAAAAAAGGTCATTAGAGGATCAGCCACTTGACTCTGCTGACATAAAAATTCAGACTGTAATTATTCTACAAACATAATTACTTGGAAAATGTTTACTAGGGTAACATTTTCAAGCTTCTGAGGGATTTAAAAATGAAAAATTTTCTGTGGCACTTTTGGTTTCAGTGTGTAATTTGAAGAGAAATTCTCACTGTTAATAAAACTAGAAAGGAGAAAATCATATTTGTTAGTTCATGGAGAGAGACATCTGGTTTGATCTTGAACTTTTCCCTTCAGGACATCCTCCATGGCAGATGGGTAACCAAGACAGTGCGATGGAATGCCTGGTTGAGAGGGTGAGTCTTTAAGATGAAGGGTTATTGTGTGAGAATCTGGTCTCCATTAAGAATAGAACAAGGGGAAATATGTTGATATGTAGAAGGAAGAATTTAGGCTAGATCCAAATACTCTCTGTATTGGTAATCAGTAAAAATAAATCTCTAAGAGAGGCTAAGTAATAGTATTCCTAAGAAGATGTGTAAAATTATGATAGAAATTACGTTGTTAATAGTTTTCAAAACCATAAGGCCTTCTGAATATTCTATTCAGCATATGAGATTTGCATTACCTTACCCAGTTTTCCAATATCACTGTCTTTTCTAAATAATCCTTCTGATTATTATTACTCAATTCAATAAAATAATATATTTTTAAAGAATGGATGGTTGGGTTTGATTAAATTGATCAAGTTGAAAGTTAATTTTGGTGTTGTAAAGGCATAGTCATATAATTTTCCCACTCAAAGATTTCCATTAAAGTCAGGCCAAAGAAAAATTGAAAATGGAGAGAGTTTTAAATATTAAATTTAAGGCCTGAATCCTGATTTTCCCAGGGAGAGCCTAGATTTCTTTGAGGATGGGGCTGGTTCTTTCTTTTTTTTTCAAACCTGATTCCAAAGAATCTTTCTCATAAGGAAACATTCATACCCTCTGTTTTGCTTTGTAGAGTACCAGTAAACTTTGAACTACGTTTGTGAGAGGTGAACAGAAGGGGTGCTGCAATCTCCATCTTGATTGTTTCTGTTGATTGAAGCTGGCAGATAATTGCATAAATCTTCTTTTCACTTTGCCTAAGAAGATATGTTGAATGCAAATCTCTAAGGGATCAAAAGTGGTTACCAAGCAAGTCCATTTTCAGAATTGACTCCATATACAAAGGAATCTCGACAGATGACAAGAACAGAAAGGTTAAAATATAAATACATGAAAAATAACAACATGGGACTTTCATTTCTAGCAATATTTCTGACTAGATAATCTGAAAACTCTCTTACTAAAAATCACGTAGATATATTGGATAAAAATATGAAATGTATGCTTTTAAGTGCTAATAAGAAAGTAAAGTAAATACGTTAGAACCTTATCTTTTGACTGTTCTGGATTTACTTTTTTGCCAGTCTGGTTAACAGTGGGTTTGGGTTTTAGTGGCTATCAAAGTACAGGAGACAAATTTTTTGGTCCATGAAGGGCAGAAATTTGGAACCAAGGCCCTCAAATAAATAACCCTTGAATGACTATACATCTGTGAAAGGAGAGAACTGAAAATGTTTATCCCCTCCCAAAGGGAGGCTTAAAGGAAACTCTTTTGTTTAGCCTAATCTATTGGGGAAGAGGGAAAGGAAGGAAAACCCTGAGAGTCTGAAAACCTCAGGCTGCCCTCACTCAAGTTTAGGATTTGAAGGGCCTAGATTCTCCAACAAAATAGTATAAAAGGCAGTCTCAGGAGGACTGACGTCAGCAGCATGGCAGCATGAGATGCTCCCTTTGTCTCTCCCCTTCAATCTACCACTGGTCAAACACCCATAACTCAACACAGGTTCCTCTGCCCAACACACCAGGATACCAGAGAGGTCCACACATCTGTATATCTGAAGGTGGGTGGATTGGAACACACAGAGGCAGAACCAGGGGAAAAGTAGAGACAGTGTCCATGATCCTGGCCCCTGGCCGTGGCAGCTGAGCTTGCAGCCCGAGGGAACCCAGTAGCAGCAGCAGAGGTGGCACATATAACTCTGTCCTCCTGGCCACAGTGGCACTCATGGCCATAGCCCTATACACAAGGCAGCAGTGGCAGTGGTGCCCATAACCCTAGTCCCTCCAGCCACAGCAGTGCTTGCAACTCTGGCCCCCCCATATACAGTAGCAGTGCCTGTGAACCCAACAATCCTGGATGTGGTGGGGTACCTGAAAATCTTATCCACCCTACCCTCCTCTCCCTCAGCCACAGCAGCAGTGCCTGCAACCCAGGTGACCCCACCACAGAGGAGGCACCTGCCATCCTGGTGCCCCCATGGTGGTGCCAATGGTTGTAGCAACACCAGCAGCTGCAAGGCACCAGCAACCCTAGAGGCACAAGCAGTGATGGGAGGGCATCAGCAACAGTTCTGACAGAGGTGGTGTAGGGTGGAAAGTGCCAATTCTCAAATATACCTAGAGGCAGCTCAGGTAAGAGAAACCAAAAACTTGTGCCATAGTGCCACCTACTGAAAAAAAAAAAGGGCTTCTAATTACCAACCTGTTGAATTGTTAGAATCAAAGTAAAGCTTTACCTAAGTAAGAAAAATATTCACTACTTCAAACGTGCCAGCAGGGGAACAACTCTTCAAACAAGAGTAACACAGAATCACAAAAAGAAAATGACAATTCTCCAGAAACCAAGCTTAAAGTCACAGAAGATTATGATCTAACTGATAGAAAATTCAAAATAGCTGCCATGAAGAAATTCAACAAGCTACATGAAAACTCAGAGAGGCAGTTCATTGAGCTCAGGAATAAAATTAACGAACAGAAGGAATACTTTACCAAAGAGATAGAAACTCTAAAAAATAACCAAAATCAGAAATTCCAGAGCTGAAGAGCTCAATAAATGAGACGAAGAATGCATTAGAAAGCATTGGAAATAGAGCATATCATATGAAAAAGAGAACTAGTGAGCTTAAAGATAGAAATCTAGAAGTGATTCAGGTAGAAGAGAGATAACTAAGATTTTTAAAAGATGAAGAAACTCTATGAGAACTATTCAATTCCATTAGAAAAGGCAACATAAGGATAATGGATATTCCAGAAGGAGAAGAGAGGAAGAAGGGAGCAGAGAGCTTATTTACAGAGATAATACCTGAGACCTCCCAAACGTGGGGAAGGAAATAGATATACAAGTTCACGAAGCTAACAGAACACCTAACTATCTCAGTGCAAAAAGACCTTCTCCAAAACACATTATATTAAAATTGTCAAAAGTCAATGATAAAGAAAGAATTGTAAAGGCAGCCAGGGGAAAAAGAGAGTAACCTACAAAGGAACCATTAGGCTATGGCAAATTTCTCAGCAGAAACTCTACAGGCCAGGAGAGAGTGGAATGACATACTCAAAATATTGAGAGATAAAAACTGTCAGCCAAGAATATCTGATCTAGCAAAGTTATCCTTCAGATATGAAGGAGAAATAAAGGCTTTCCCAGATAAATGAAAGCTGAGGGAATTCATCACCACTAGACCTGCCTTGCAAGAAATGCTGAAAGGGGTTCTTCTACCTGAAATGTAATGGCAAAAGTACACAAAACTTTGAGTATGATGATAAATAGACAAAATCAGAAAATTGCAACGCTATATCAGAATAAGTTGTTAACACTTAATTATAGCATAAAGGTTAAAGGAGAAAAAACCATTAAAAATAACTATAGCCACTTCAATTTGGTAATGAACTCAGAACACAAAAAGAGATAATTTATGAAAACTAAAATATAAAAGGGAAAGAAGAAAAAGATGCAAACTTTAGAGGCAAATGAAGATAAGATGCTATCCATAGAAAAAGGACTATCTTACCTATGAGACATTTTAAACAAACCTCATGGCAACCACAAAACAAAAATATAGGGCAGAGACATGAGACATAAAAATGAAGAAACTGAGACAAACACTGTAGAAAATCACCAAACTAAAATGGCAGACAGAAACCTAAGGACAAAGAAACAATAGAGATATAGAACAACCAGAAAACAAAAGATAAAATGGCAGTATTAAGTTATCATATATCAATAATCACCCTAAAGGTAAACAGATTGAATTCACCAATCAAAAGACACAGAGTGGCTGGATGGATTAAAAAATAAGACCCAACAATATTCTGCCTCCAGGAACCTCATATTAGCTCTAAAGACAAACGTAGGCTCAAAGTGAAGGAATGAAAGATAATACTCCAAGCAAATGGCAGCCCAAAGAAACAAAACAACAAAAAAATGAGGGTAACCATACTCATATCAGACAGAATAGACTTCAAGCCAAAAAAGGTAACAAAGATGGACATTATATAATGATAAAGGGGGATAATCCATCAAGAAGATATAACGTTTATTAGTATATATACATCTACAAAGGAGCACCAAAATATATAAATAAATTATTAATGACCTAAAGCAAGAAATTGATGCCACTATAATAATAGTAAGGGACTTTAACACCCCAATTATATCAATAAATAGACCAGACAGAAAGTCAACAAGGAAACATCAGCCTTAAATAAAACATTAGACCAGACGGACTTAACAGATATATATAGCACATTCCAACCAAAAGCAGCAGAATACACATTTTTCTCAAGTCTACATGGAACATTCTCAAGGATAGACCATATGTTGCAATACAAAACAAGACAATAAATTTAAGAAGACTGAAATCATATCAAGCATCTTTTCCAACCACAAAGACATGAAACTAGAAATCAACTATAAGAAGAAAGCTGAAGGGGCTGGCCCCATAGTTGAGTGGTTAAGTTCACATGCTCCACTTCGGTGGCCTGGGGTTTCACTGGTTTGGATCCTGGGCACAGACATGGCACCACTCATCAGGCCATGCTGAGGTGGCATCCCACATAGTACAACTGGAGGGACCTATAGCTAGAATATACAACTATGTACTGGTTGGGGGGGCTTTGGGGAGAAGAAGAAGAAGTGAAAAAAGAAAAAAGAAGATTGGCAACAGATGTTAGCTCAGGTGCCAATCTTTAAAGAAGAAAAAAAGAAGAAGAAAGCTGAAAAAATCACACATATGTGGAGATTAAACAACATCCTACTGAACAACTATTGGGTCAATGAAGAAATCAAAGAAGAAATTAAAAAGTACTTGAAGAAAAATGAAAGTGAAAATAAGACATATCAAAATCTATGTGATACAACAAAAGTAGTACTAAGAGAGACATTTATAGCAAGACAGGCCTACCTCAAGAAACAAGAAAAATCTCAAATAAACAATCTAACCTTACATGTAAAGGAACTAGAAAAAGCCCAAACAAACAAACAGAGCAAACAAAGCCCAAAGACAGTAGAAGGAAGGAAATAAAAATTAGAGAAGCAATAAATGAAAAAGAGAATAAAAAGAACTCGAGTAGAAAAGATCAATGAAGCTAAGATATGATTCTTTGAAAAGATAAAAAAAATTGACAAATCTTTAGGTAGACTCACCAAGAAAAAAGAGAGAAGGCTCAAATAAATAAAATCAGAAACAAACGAGGAGAAGTTACAATGGATACCACAGAAATACCAAGGATTATAAGAGGCTACTATGATGGCTATATGCCAACAAATTGGACAACCTAGAAGAAATAGATAAATTCCAAGAGTCATAAAACCTTCCAAGACTGAATCATGAAGAAATAGAAAATCTGAATAGACTGATCACTAGTTAGGAAATTGAAACAGTAATCAAAAAACAAAGTACAGGACAAGACAACTTCACTGGTGAATTCTATCAAATATTCAAAGAAAATTTAACATCTATCTTTCTCAAACTCTTCCAAAAAATTAAAGAGGAGGGAACACTTCCCAACTCTTTAATGAGGTCAAAATTACCCAGATGCCAAAACCAGACAAGGACAACACACAAAAAAGAAAATTACAGGCCATTATCTCTGATGAACATAGATGCAAAAATCCTCAACAAATATTAGCAAACGGAGTACAACAGTACATTAAAAGAATCATACACCACAATCAAGTGGGATTCATTCCAGGGATGCAGGGATGGTTCAACATCTGCAAATCAATCAACATGATATACCACATTAACAAAATGAAGGATAAAAATCATACAATCATCTCAATAGATGCAGAAAAGGCATTTGACAAGATTCAACATCCATTTATGATAAAACTCTCAATAAAATGTATATAGCAGGAATGTACCTCAACATAATAAAGCCCATATATGACAAACCCACAGCTAACATCATACTCAACAGTGAAAAACTGAAAGCTATCCCTCTAAGAATAGGAACAAGATAAAGATGCCCACTTTCACCACTCTTATTCAACATAGTATTGGAAGTCCTAGCTGGAGCAATTAGGCAAAGAAAAGAAATAAAAGGCATCCAAACTGAAAAGGAGGAAGTAAAACTGTCACAATATGTGGATGAAATGATTTTACACATATAAAATCTTAAAGATTCCACCAAAAAACTTTTAGAAGTAATAAACAGATACAGTAAAGTTTCAGGGTACAAAATCAATACCCAAAAAATCTGTCACATTTCTATACACTAACAGCAGGATAGCAGAAGGAGAAATTAAGAAAAGAATCCTGAGGCCAGCTCAGTGGCGCAGTGGTTAAGTTCACACGTTCCGCTTCTGTTGCCGGGGGTTTGCCGGTTTGGATCCTGGGTGCGGACATGGCACCACTTGGCAAGCCATGCTGTGGTAGGCATCCCACATATAAAGTAGAGGAAGATGGGCATGGATGTTAGCTCAGGGCCAGTCTTCCTCAGCAAAAAGAGGAGGATTTGCAGCAGATGTTGGCTCAGGGCTAATCTTCCTCAAAAAAAAGAAAAGAAAAGAAAAGAAAAGAAAAGGAAGTCCCATTTATAATTAGAACAAAAAGAATAAAATACTTAGGAATAAATTTAACCAAGGAGGTGAAAGACCCGTACATTGAAAACTATAAGACATTGTTGAAAGAAATTGAAGAAGAAACAGAAATGGAAAGATATCCTGTGCTCACGGATTGAAAGAATAAACATTGTTAAAATATCAATATTACCTAAAGTAATCTACATACTCAATTCAGTCCCTATCAAAATGTCAAAGACATTTTTCACAGAAATAAAACAAAAAATCCTCAAATTTGTATGGAACCACGAAAGACCCCAAATAGCTAAAGCAATCCTGAGAAAAAAAGAACAAAGCTGGAGGAATCACTCTCCCAGATTACAAATTATGCTACGAAGCTATAGTAATCAAAAAGGTATGATATTGGCAGAAAAACAGACACATAGATCAATGGGATGGAATTGAGAGCCCAGAAATAAACCCACACATATATGGACAACTAATTTATAATAAAGGAGCCAAGAACATACAATGGAGAAAGGAAAGTCTCTTCAATAAATGGTATTGGGAAAACTGGACAGCCACATGCAAAAGTATGAAACTAGACCACTACCTTATACCATACACAAAAGTTAACTCAAAATGGATTAAATATTTGAATGAAAGACTTGAAACCATAAAACTCCCAGAAGAAAACATAGGCAGTATGCTTTTTGACATTGATCTTAACAGTATCTTTTTGAATAGCATGTCTCCTCAGGCAAGAGAAACAAAAGAAAAAATAAACAAATCGGACTACATCAAACTAAAAAGCTTCTGCACAGCAAAGGAAACCATCAACAAAACAAAAAGACAACCTAACAATTGGGAGAAGATATTTTAAAATCATATATCTGATAAGGGGTTAATATCCAAAATATACAAAGAACTCATACAACTCAACAACAAAAAACCCAAACAACCCAATTAAAAAACGGGCAGAGGATCTGAATAGACATTTTTCCAAAGAAGACATACAGATGGCCAACAGGCACATGAAAAGATGTTCAACATCACTAATTACTAGGGAAATGCAAATCAAAACCACAGTGAAATATCACCTCATTCCCATTAGAATGGCTATTATCAAAAAGACAAGAAATAACAAGTGTTGGAGAAGATGCGGAGAAAAGGGAACCCTCGTACACTGTTGGAGAGAATGTAAATTGGTGCGGCACTATGGAAAATAGTATAGAGATTCCTCAAAAATTAAGAATAGATCTACCATATGATCTGGCTATTTCTCTTCTGAATATTTATTTGAAGAATATGAAAACACTAATTCTAAAAGATATGTTCACCCCTATGTTCATTGCAGCATTATTTACAATAACCAACATACAGAAATAACCTAAGCACCCCTCAATGGCTGAATGGATAAAGAAAATGTGGTATATATATATATATATATATATATATATATATATATATACACAATGGAATACTACTCAGCCATTAAAAAAAGATGAAATCTTGCCATTTGCAACAACATGGATGGACCTTAAAGCTGTTATGCTAAGTGAAATAAGTCAGAGATGGAGAAGGACAAATACCATATGATTTCACTCATATGTAGAATATAAAAAAAATAAATGAACAAACAAAACAAAACCACATAGATTCAGAGAACAGATTAGTGGTTATCAGAGGGAAAGGGGGTGAGGGGGCATGAAATGGATATGGAGGTCAATTGTATGGTGATAGATGGAAACTAGATTTGGGTGGTGAGCACACTGTAGTGTATACAGAAGTCAAATTATAATGTACACATGCAACTTATATAATGTTATAAACCAGTGTTAGCTCAATGAAAAAAAAAGCAGTCTCAGGCTGGTAATAATACTGGTGCCCTTAATAAAAGTAATTAAAAGCTTCATTTAGAAAGACAAATTTTCAACCCTGCACAGGATTCCTATAAAGTCCCACCAGGGATGGCCCCATGGCATAGTGGTTAAGTTCAGCATGCTTTGCTTTGGCAGCCTGGGTTCCCAGGTTTGGATCCCAGGTGTGGACCTACACCACTTGTCAGCTGTGCTGTGACAGCAACCCACATAGAAAATAGAGGCAGATTGGCACAAATGTTAACTCAGGGCTAATCTTCTTCAAGCGAAAAAAGAGGAAGATTGGCAATAAATCTTAGCTCTAGGTGAATCTTCCTTACTAAAAAAAAGAAAATCCCACCAAACATGAACTCATAATTCTAAATTACAAAATACATGAAGAAACAATTCAGAATCATTGGCAATAACAATCAATATAATTAGACCCTAAACTTCAGAAATAGATTACAAAATAAGTATATTTAAAATTGTTAAAGAGGAAAAGCAAACACTGCTGAAATACTTACTAGGAGTAACTTTTCAGGCCTACAAAGGGATTAATTTGCACACTCTCTCGTATGTCATTTTAATTAAGAAATAACTCATGGTTGGACTTCTGCTTATGGGCAGGAAGGTACACCATGTTATTTTCAGACCAACCCTCCTGTATATGCTGGAGTTCATTAAGCAAAACTAAGCATGGGAATAGGCACAGTTGCTGGCCTTTAACTGGAGGCCATTGAGCAAAGGGAAGTTTGAATCTGTATTCCAGCTGAAGCCAAGTTTGGAAAGCAGACTGACTAATTCCAGAAGGGTGGAAAGAGTGAGAACCAAATGAAAGAGAAGCAAGCCAAAGCCAGTGAATTTAGGAGGTGGAGAATGTGATGTTCCTTAAGGCAAAAGAATACAAATGGAAGCAACCATTTATAGGTCACCTTCAAAGGAGGCTGTGGTTGGGAGCTGGCTTGCACAATATTCAGAAGTGTTGTTTTGACTGAAGTGAAGCCAGATCCAGTGAAAGAAATCTAATTTCAGAAAGAAACTGTCTGCTAGTGTGTTAATAGGAGATTTTAATCCCTGGAACTATATGTATTTAACTGAGCTTGGTTTCGCTGGTCTCCACCCCAGGAACTTCTGTCCTTTGTTATGTGGGTATTGGAGACAAAACTACCAGAGTCTTCTGTCTTGACTGATGAGCTTCCAGATGAATAGGAACGAACAAGTTTAAAACTAGAATCAGGCCTTAATATCTTGTCCTAATGTGAATTTAGCATCATGTCAGGTCTGTAGGAAGCCATCATGATGAAAGGACGTATGTTGAAGTCATGTGACGGTTTCTTTCATCCACATTCAGTTGTTTGGAAGTTTTTGGTACCTGTTTTTAGGATAAGGAATGGAATAGACAATTAAATAAATAAAGCCAATTCAAACTGCTTTTGCTTAAGAAATTTCCGGATTTCCAGACAGGAAACAGCTGTCTTTATAAACAGAATCCAACTCAAAGGTAAAAGCCAGATTAGCATACTTAATGGGAACACATATTAGTTGGCCATTATGGTGTTATAAAATGAAACACTCTAGTTAAATAAGGATAATTTAGAGCCAAGGGACCTGGAAACTCAGGCAATTATGTTTTCTTCCTCCCTCCCTCCATTCCTCTCTCCCTCTCTCCTTCTTTCCCTTCTCCTCCTTTTCCTCCTCCCTCTCTCTTCTCTTCTGCTTGTTCCTTTTCTCTCTAGCTGTCTTTGCAGGCAACCTTTTTGATCTGCCCATCTGCATCTGCCACATGGTGGCCTCAGACCTGCTCCCAAAGTTTGACTGTGCTGCACTCTGTGTTTTCATTTCAGTCTGTGTCAGGTGTTGCAATCAGATGCCTCTTTCAGCCTGAGGCAGGCATGGAGATGGTAGAAATAATCATAGTTCTAAAAGTAATAGAAAGATAGAGAGTGGAGTTTCTTTTTATCTCCTTGAATAAAAATAGAGCCAGTCTTCACTCCATGGGATAACAGGGCACTTGAGATGATTCATACAGTTTCATGTGGCTCTTCTCTGCTTCTCTCAGATATTGTTGAAGCTGGTGGAACTGGTATTTTTTGGAAAACCTCGTGTGATCAAGGGATTCTGATGATCAACAGGTTTAGGATATGTTATTATATAAAATAAAAACTTTGTTCTTTTTTTTTTTTAGAACTTAGATTCAGAATTCAGTGTTTTGGTTTTTTTTTCCATTCAAAGTCTGATCTAGGAGCATCAAGGTGTTGACAGTCTCTATCCTGATAGGGCCAGTGGGGAACAGTAGGGTAGAAGAGACAAAAGGCAATGAGCTTCCCTTAGAGGCTGATTTTGCAGGCTTTTGTTCATCTCCACCCAGTGTCAAGGCCAATCATGGGTCCTCAGAGCCAAGGCAGCTCTGGCAGCTTCCTTTTCCACATCGGGACACCTTCTCTGTCTGGGTACTGGGGCTCTGAGGGATCATCTGCTGTCGGGATGCTGGGAGTCCACATCCTAAATGATCAGTGCAGAGCTCTTTCCAGGTTGTTTCCTTTGTAGGATTTCAAGATATAGTCACCAGGCATCTGACTTCTTAAAGAAACAGCCACATATGTCCACAGAAACTGCCAGGAGCTTATGGAGTAAATGGAAAACAAAATAAATAAAAGAACATAGCCAAGGTCAGCAGCAACAAGGAGTCTCATTTAACTTTAGCCAGGGTCAAGTTTCTTGCTTTGTGACTTTGAAATGAAACACAGAGCAGAGAGCCTCAGCATTTTTTCAGACTCTTGTGAAAAAGGTGAAAGAAGGTGTCTTTCAGGCAGCACGGATCCTCACCCCCTCCCTGCGCGCCTCCTCCTCGGGGCTCGAAAAATTAAGGGAATCAAGAACTTTCCGCTCAAAGTCAGGCAAAAGGAGGCCAAATCTGTCAAGATCATGAAAAATAAGGATAACGTGAAGTTTAAAGTTCGGTGCAGCAGATACCTTTACACCTCGGCCGTCACGGACAAGAGAAGGCAGAAAAATGGAGGCAGTCCTTGCCCCTGGGTTTCCCAGAGAAGGAGCTGAAATGAACAGACACACTGATTTAACTGTATTAAAATTTAAAAAATTCAAACACACAAATAAAGTTTTTTAAAAGGCTGCTTGTTTTCTAATTGCGCCAATTGGCCAATCTCGTATGGGGTCCAGTTCGGGTAATATTGTTGCATTACTTAGCGTGGAATAGTGATCAGGAAATTCACTAGGCATGTGGTTTTTCAATAGTGGAATCTGTTGACACGAAAAATCCTCAGCACATTGGGTGATTCAAATGCACTTTCATAATTTGCTCTCAATTTACCCCCTTTGTTATTTCCACATTTCACGAGAATCCGTCACTTCTCTCTGAATTATGTGCTGCTCAGGACTGATGCTATACCACCCACTCAGGGAGGGCAACCTCAGCTTCTTGAACTCATAGAACCTATTGTTCTGTCCCTTTCTTACCCAGTGCTGTCACTGCAGCCCTACACTCCAGCTGGGAGGGCAGGGAAATGACTCCCCAGGGAGCCATTCATCAGGGTCATAAATGTTCTGTGTTTTACTAAGTTCCATCAAAGTTCACCCCCACACGAAGCAAAACAATCGTTCTCTATGCATTCTTTTTTCTGTATCAACATATACATTACCCGTAAAAGTGCATAGGTAAACTATTAGTGTACGTGTGATGGGTAAACCTGAAGCTGTGTGCACATCTGTACACAAGCTGAGTGCTGGCGTGTTTGTCAGTAAATTCAAGCATCTGGCGGTGCTTCAAAGACACCTTGGTGCCTAGCTGAACCACCGTCTTCCCAGGCTTCAAGTGCATACTACGACTGCTTATGTGCTTGGATTTTCATTAATTACTCTTCTCCAGTTTTCTTCCCAGCCTCCCAGGTGTACTGATTTTAATTACTTCTCTCATCTAAGCATCTCCAAAGACTGTAAGAGACTACTTAGCAGGCCGAGCCTGCTGCCAGCTTTTCCCTCTCCGCCTTTTTTGCCCACACACCCAAATTAACCAGAAACATTCATTGCTCAGTAATGAGGTTGAGATTCCTCTGTGGAGTCCTGGAAGACATAAAAGGCAGGCTGTCTTTATGTTAACATCAACTCTCGCTTTCATCGTCTTATTTCTACTATACTCTCTCTGCGACTTACTTTAGAAATAAAGCAAACATTACCCCGGCATCCCAGAGCACGCAGTCCTGTTATTGAGCAGTCTTAGGACAATTTACTGTGTAAGACACCCAAAGCAAAACAAGACACACACACACAGTATGCCAAAACAAAATCTTTTGGGCATCTTTTCCTTGTTTTTAAACCTCATTTACTCAGTGTCACATTTAATAAAGCATATACCAACTTATTTTGCCTAGCAGTATTTAATACAATAACTTACACATACAGAAAGACCCAAACATTTAGCCACAGATGTCTTCAAATAAGGGAAGGTTTGCGATAATGGCCTGTAATTTAATGTTTAGATTTTAAGAGATGTCTGGTTAAAGCAAAAGGGCTTATTGACTTATTTGCCGTCCTTATTAACTCTATGTTCGAATTGACTGAGCAAACACCCAATTAGAGTGGTAATTGTTAGTGTCACACATTAGCTGAAAAGAACAGAGGAAAAAGAAAAGCTGTAGCAGAAGCTAGAATTACCAAAGGCTTATCTTGTATGAGATAGGATCTAATATCTTTTAAGTAGGCTGATGACAATCTATCCCTTTACGTATTAAAGATAAACAATTTAGACATAGTCCCTGACGGGCTGCCTTGATCTTAATTGCAGGAAAAGACAATGTGAAATACAGAAGATTAAACAAACAAACGAACGAAACATAGGCTGCGCCTACATGCATGAGGAAAGAACCGTTCCAAATATTGTGCTGAACTTAACTTTCCTTCAAGCGATCCATGAAGCCTGCTTATACCACATCGCTCCAGGAAACACCAAGTCTTTCTGGGGTTTTGGTATGGATGCTATCAGAAAGTTCAACTGGTTTGATCAAAATCGAGGTTGTGTAGATCTAGCCATTCTCAGGGCAAAAACTGGTAACCAGAGTTTCACAATTAAGCTTTTTGTAAGGGAATTTGCAGTTTACAACCAAATCCCACATTAAAATAGCTGTCATCTGTTTATTTACATTATTTTAAATTCTAAACTTTGGAGATAAGGAGATTTTTTTGATAAAATAATGGAATCTGAGAAATATATTGATTAATCAATGACTAACATTAATCACAAGCTTCTTAATAGTAAAACATCGAGAAGAAAAGTTAGAACAGCATCATCCAGTTGTTTGACCAATTCTGAATATCCACAGACCCTGTTTACATTAGACTTCACATTTTTCAATAAATCTTTTATGTTCTATCCAATTTTTTTCTTTCAATTATTGCTGTTGGGACTTAACAGATTTACCTAGCTCTTTCAAGACTTGATTATGACATTTTACTTCTTTTGATTTAAGACTTCTTATAATTTTTGAGACGTTGTCGTGGACAATAATCATAGTAAGACAGAGACTGTGCACCAAACCAGATTCCTCTTCTTCCTGGGCACCCACATGGTTTCCAAGGCCCCACTGCAATTAGAGGCAGCCGTGAGACTGACTCCTGAGCCAATGGGATTTGTACAGAGTGATGTGGACACTTCTGGGCCTTTCCCCTTCAGAGCCTCCCAAGAGTGCTTCTCCATGCTTTCTCTTTCCTCTTCTGCCAGATTAAATGGAAGGAAGTACAGGGTCCTTAGAAATCATATATTGAAAATGGCAGTCACAAGATAGAAGGAACCTGGGTCTCAAAAATTACTGCTTGACAGAATACTTCCCCACTCCTCAGGACTACCCATTTATGTGAGCAAGGTATAGATTTTTTTTGTGTTAAAGATTTTTGGATATATATATCACTACAAAATATAGGAAGTTCTTCAGCATATAAAAGCCTTCTTATTTGGGGCAAAGAAATATGTGGATACAGGTCTTCACCTCCTGTCACTATAGCTAAAGATAGATAAATAATTCTTGTCCCTTCTCCTGGTAGGAAGAGCATGAGCATGTGGCCCTCATCCAACCAATCAAATGTTCCTTCCAGGGCCTTCAACGTAGAGTAACATGCGTAATCATTCTTGTTTCTTTGCTTTGAACAAGGATACGTGACACTGTCTCCACAGAATTGATTTTCCTCTTAGGTTCTAATATGACTTCTTCTAAATTTTAACGTCTTTTATGGCTCTTAATCTAACTAATAAACATGTGAACATCTCTAGGTGAAGTTTCAGAGAGGTACTCCTGAGACGTTAGCTGTATTTTTGCAAAAATATTGAGATATTTCTGTCAAAATTAGGAGGTTTAGCTTTTAAGGTGTGTCTAAGCAAACTTCTTACTTTCTCCCTATTTTTGCTGCCTGGCCATTGGTAAACCCTACCGATTTTGGTTTTTGTTTCATTTATTAATACTCCATGGCTTGGGCTGGTGGCTTCCAGCATGTTTACCATAAAGAATTTCTTTTCTAACTTTTGTCCTCTACAGAATTTGTGTAGATTGGAAGATTTTTCAACCCACTAAAGGCTCTTATTAAATGGCAATAAATTTTCCTTTCTATATTTTCTTACTGTCTCCTAGTCCTCATGCTGGAATAAGTGGCATAGTGGGCTGGGGCCATTTCTAGGGCATGGCTTTGACATGGGTTAGTGGAGTCTGGAATTTTGGCAAGCATGGGACATTTAAATTTTGGTGGACATTTAGAATTGTCAATTGTGCCCCAATCAGTTTACTTTAATAATATTTATTTTGTCAGATATTGTATGATGTGCTAAGGACACAAAAATGAGTAAGACATTCTTTTATCTCTAAGAAACCATAATCTGGAAGGAGAGACATATACACAAAAAGATATATCCACAATGGTGTGGCAGTGTCGTATGTCAGTGGATATAAAAGTAAAAGGGCTCTATGTGAGTCTCCTAGGGCTGCTGTAATGAATTACCACAAACTGAGGGGCTTAAAACAACAGAAATTTATTCTCTCACAGTTCTGGAGACTAGAAATCTAAAATCAAGGTGTTGGCAGGGCCATATTCCCTCTGAAGCCTCTCAGGTAGAATCCTTTGTTGCTTCTTCTAGCTTCTGGTGGTTGCTGATAATACTTGGCATCCTTTAGCTTGTAGATGCATCACCCCAATCTCTGCTTCCCTATTCACATGGCCTTCTCCCCTATGTCTGGATCCAAATTTCCTTCTCCTTAGAAGGACACCAATCATATTGGATTGAAAGCCTACCCTAATCCAGTATGATCTCATCTTAACTTGATTGTGTCTGAAAGACTTTACTTCCAAATAAGGTCACCTTCCCAGGTTCCAGGTGGACAGGAATTTTGAGGGAACACTATTCAACCCAGAATAGGTTTCTAACCAAGATGACGGCAAGTCAGAAAGATGATCCAATGATGTTTCCTACAGGAGGAGATGATAGCTGAGCTGCATCTTGAGGGGTGAAGGGAAGTTAAAATAGAAACAAGATGGTTAACCATCTAAACATGTGTGATACCATATAAAGTACATTAAAGAATACCTTCTGCACAGAACTTTTATTGTGCTATTTTAATTAAGATGAAGTTCAGTCTCCAACAGTTCCTTTGTCTTTCTCCTATAGCAATGTCTCCTTCACCGCTCTAATCCAGGCAATTCTACTTTATTCTCAGCTGTGAAATATTTAGAGGCCATGTGCTAAATATATCACATTAACACTTCCTAGTGCAAGAATCTCTCCGTAATCCCAGCCCCTTTGGCCTTATTCCAACTGTGAACATGGAACACCTGTAGCCCTCTCTTTTCCTCTGATTTTGGATCTAGGGCTCTCCTCACTCAGAAAGAAGTATAAAAGATGACTGCCTTAGGATCAGAACTAACTTCATTCATTCACTCATTCCATCATTCATTCCACAAATGTTTTTGAGTATTAACTGTGTGCAAACCACAGTGCTAGGCATGGAGAAGATTAAAAAGATAAATACAATATATGTCCTGTCCTGAAATAGTCTATAGTCTAATAGGGAGAAAGCAAATATAAATAATATGTACAATTTCTGGCACACAATAATTACTCAAGAAACATTTGCCGAATTGAACAAAAAGGCTTAAACATTTTGGAGCAAAAGGAATTATTTCCTATCTTAAACTCCCTGGGCCCTTGCCTGCCTGGATCTTTAAAATGTACTTACGTCCTCAAGCCTTTGTCATTGCCAGCTTTGAGATTCAGTACTTAACCCTCCTGGGATCCGTGCCACCTTGCCTTATTTCTGGTGTGACTCACCCTATTTTAGGCTTTGCGTGAAGATATGCAACTTCCTAGGGGCAACCATTTCTCAGATGTGGCTCCTGGAGCTTCCTGCTAATGGCTCGGGAGTCACTGCTGGGGCACATGCATCCTTGACTACTTGGTGGGACAGATGAGGCAGATCTTTCTCTTTTCTTCAAACTGCTATGACTGGTTCCCATCTAGTTTTCAACTCATGAAACTTTTGAGAAATCTGAAGTCACCACCTCAACTTCCACCTCAGTGTTCTGAGGAGTCCTGTAGGACAGATGGAGTAGGAATTTGAAGGATATTTCTCCATATTCTTATATCCTTTCAGTGTTTATCTTTTAGCACAATGCTCGGCACATAATAGTGCACATTTGAAGTATCAGGTTAGGAAAGTACCCAAAAGTGGTAGTTTTGAGGATAACGAGAAGTAGTCATGGATTCCTTTCTGGTTTAGCTCAAGGATTTCCTAATCTCATTCAGGGTAAATCCTCTTGACTGGAGTGAGGCTTCTAGTTTTACCTCTTACCATGAGTGCTTTCCCTTGTAAGACATTCTAATAGGTGAGAACAAGAGAGAAGTGTCACAGAATAGGAGGGAAATGATACAAGACTTGTATCCACAAAGTTGGACAAGGATGATAAAATTCCACCTTTTTATCTAGAATCAATCCTAGTATTATGTAATGATTACAGCTCAGGAAGACCTAGGGAAATCCAGGGGAAGATCCTTTACAGGGCCTGTAATACCAGTGTCCATGAGTGGAAAATGCTAGACCAGACATTCACATGCTGCTCGCCTGTCCTTCAAGAGTGAACACCAAAACACAAGGAAGCTGAGCAGAACAGTGCTGCCCAGACCAGCATTCTGTCCCGGTGTCTCCTGAGACATTGTAGGGGAGAATTCACGTACATTGAAAATATTTTTGCCTTGCCTCTATTGATCACTTTCTCCTCTGAATTCTTATAGCACTTGTAAACTTTGATACATAATTTATATATTTGGCACTCTGCAATGTACTCCATTGGCTTTATCTCCACATTTCGAGAGCAGAGAGCTTGTTTTTTAGAGCCACCCTATCTTGCAGTAGTCATTGCAGTTGACTTGTCATCATTTCTTCTGCTATGAATAATTCTCTACCCCAGGGTCAGTAAACGTTTTCTGTAAAGGGCCAGTGCTATGGTTTGAATATTTGTGGCCTCCCCAAAATTCATATGTGGAAATGTAATGCCCTATGTGACGATATTTGGAGGTGGGGCCTTTGGGAAGTGATTAGGTCATGAGGGCAGAGCCTTATGAATGGGATCAGTGCCTTACAAAAGGGACACCAGACAGCTCCCTCATCCCTTCAGCCATGATAAGATGACAATGCAGTGATAAGATGGCCATCTAGGAACCGGGAAACAGGTCCTCATCAGACACTGAATCTGCCAGCACCTTGATCTTGGCCTTCCCAGCCTCCAGAACTGAGAGAAATAAATTTCCATTGTTTATAAGCCTCCCAGTTTATGGCATTTTGTTATAGCAGCTCAAACTAAGACAGCTAGATAGTAAATATTTTAGGCTTTGTGAGCCACATGGTCTCTGTTGTAACAGCTCTACTCAACTGTTACATGAGAAAGCAGCCATAGACAATTTATAAAGGAATAAGTATGGCTGTGTTACAATAAAATTTTATTTACAAAAACAGGCTGTGGGCCAGCTTTAGCCCTTGGCTATAGTTTGCTGATTTCTGGTCCAAATAAATGCTGGTCATACCGTTTTTCTTGATAGTGACTGGATCAGGAATGAAATGTTAAAGAGATATTAAAATAATGAGTCTGGCTTCATGAGAAATGGCATGTGCGTGTGACCTAACCCTGGTCAGGAAACAGGAGGGGAAATCTGGTGGGGACCTGGGGGAAAGGCTTCCTTGATTTTAAGGAGGCACAGTAAAGGCCTGTCCCTTGTTTTCCTGTGGACCTTGTTGAATTGGGAACAGGCATCATACCACCTGCCAGAAGATGACCCAACAGTGGCAAGAGGACAAGGCTGAGAGAATCAGAGAAAGAAGGAGAGAGACCCTGACATATCTCACCTGGAGCCCACTCTGCTCTGGTCTCCAAACTACGCAAATTAATCAATGTCTTTCTTGTGTAAGCCAGTTAGTCTTTTTCCTTGCAAGAAAGCATACTAATTGATATAGTTACACATCTGAAATGTTAAAGAGATATTAAAATGATGAGTCTGGCTTCATGAGGAAAAATGATATATTTCATATTACATTTCTGATAAAGAATACGGTGTCTAACTTTTTATAGAAATGATAAAATGCCATGTTGAATCAACTATAAATGATATAGTTGTATAAAGTTTTTTACATTGCATATAAACTGGTGATTAGGGCAGGATAGAGTCGGTTACTTCAAATTAACATGAATATGTATTATATGAAGTTCTTATGAAGCTCCCCCCACTTTTTCAGTGGAGACACTAGGCCCACTTATTTTCTTCATTTTATAAACTCCAAGTCATACTGGATCATTTTTTTTAATTCAGACAATACAGAAGTAAAAGCAATGGTTTCCCTCTTATGCTGCTGAGGATACTAATATTTATTTTCTCCTTTATGATTACCCTGTAGCCAATATATGCATTATATTTCAGGGAGTCTGTGAGGTCAAAAGCATTTTCATGATAATACTAAAAAATGATTTGCCTTTTTCACCACGTTGATGTTTCCACTGATGGTGCAAAAGCAAGGGTAGGCAAAACTGCTGGTGTCTTAGCATGAGTCAAGGCCATGGCTTCCGACCGCACTAGTAGTCACTGTGTTCTTCAACACCATGAACTCATATGAACAAAAAAATGCTGGTATTAATTAAGAATGTTCTTGAAGGATCAGTAAAAACGATAACTTTTATCAAATCTCAACCCTAAGTATACATGTTTTTAATATTCCATGAAGCAAAAATGCATACTTCAGATGGAAGTACTTCTGCATACCAAAGTACAACCATTGTCTGGAAGAGGAGCACTTGTGTCATTCTTTGTGTGGTGAGCTTACCTAGCCTCTTTTCTTTTAATTTTTTTTTAAAGATTGGCATCTGAGATAACAACTTTTGCCAATCTTTTTTTTTCTTCCCCCAAAGCCCCCCAGTACATAGGTGTATACTCTAGTTGTGAGTACCTCTGGTTGTGCTATGTGGGATGCCACCTCAGCATGGCTTGATGAGCAGTGCCATGTCCGTGCCCAGGATCCGAACCAGTGAAACCCTGCACCACCGAACCTCTTTTTTAATAGAATACCATTTTTACTTGAAAGAGTGATAGACAGACTACGGTTATTCAGATTGAGTTTTGGCAGATATTTTTGCTAACGTGAATCAAGTGAGGCAGTCACTTCAGGGAATATTGCCAATGATAAAATTTGAACTTCCAAGTGAAAACTTGAATTTTGGAGAATTTGTATCTGCCACCATGAGATTGATAGCTTCTCAATACTTAGACATATTTCTGATGAGATCAAGTGGTGTTATTAATTAACGTGATTTTTTAAATACTGTATCATGAAATGTGTCAACATTTAGAAGATCTTTATAACTCAATTAGCCACTATTTTCCAAATGATCTATGCCTTATGTTATGAAATCATGCATGGGTAAGAGATCCATTCAAAGTACAAGATGGACCAATGGAATTTAATGAAACAGGAACACAAAGTTCACTGGTATAGTTTCAGACCTCACGATGTAAGCAACCTTTAAGAAACTACCACTTGTCCAGTTGTGGTGTAGTGTCAAAGAAGAATAGCTATAATTATCTGAAAAGGCTATTAAAATGCTCCTCCCTCTTCCAACTACACATCTGTTTGAGGGTGGATTTCCTTTATATATCTCAGCCCAAACAACATATCATAAAGGACTGATCACAGACGAAGATAGGAAAATCCAGCTGTCTTCTGTTAAATTAGACATTAAGGAAATTTGAAAAAGTGCTAAAACAATGCCATTCTTCTTGATTTTTTTGACAACACTGTTATTTTTCATAACGAATATTATTAACAGAAAATTAATAGTCAAAATACATTTTAAATTTCTCCGTTTTAATTTCTAATATGATTAACATCAATAGATATAACTAACATAAACGAAACCTCTTTGGGGTACTCAATAATTTTTAAGACTGTAAATGGGTCCAGAACCAAACATTGATTTAGAAGAATACTTAATGACACATGAAAATACTGGAAATACACTATCAAGGGGTAAAAAGCACAATTTTGAAATGGACATACCGTGATTCCAATTACACAAAAAACACATGTGCACAGAAAAGGAATAGGATGAAACACTGTAAAATATTAATAATTTAGGTAATTCAAGTTTTCTTTTATTTTCATGGATTTTTCCAAGTTTTCTCTAATGAAAACTTTTTTAATTAAAAAATAAAAATATGTATGTCTTACAAGAAAAAGTTTTGCCATTATAATCAGGAAGAATAAAATTTCAATTCCAAACACAAATCATAAATTTGCCTATAATAGTGGCATCCATCAAAAGAACGTTATGGTTTCCTTTTATTAGTCATGTGTAAGAATTTAATATGTTTGACTATAAGACAATAAGGTTTTTAAATAAAGAAACTTTCCAAAATCAAATGAATGTATTTTTTCCTAATAGTTCCCTCAGGAGGCTATATGCTTGTTCAAACGATGTTTTTTGGGACCTTTATTGAAGGATTGTCTGTAGACAGTTGGCCACAGAAGAAATTAATCTTATATCTTTATAAAGATGTAGCATTTTCTCTCCCTCCCTCCTCTGCCTGCTTAAGCTAACAGTTTGTGTGATTATTGATATTGACCTTGAGAGCTGTTGGGAAGAACCGTGAGGCCACATGCAGGAAGGAGCCCAGAAGAGCCCCCACGTCTCCAAGTAAAAGGAAGTCTACCTGTGGACTGCAAGATCCTTTAGTAGCTAATAGAGGTTTCCTTGGCTGTATTCTATAAGTTAAAAGAAAGTGAGGAATTAATTGCACTTTCCTTTTTATCCCTAATCTATACATAGCACAATGCTGAGCACCAAGCAAAGACTCAATTAATTGACATTAATTGGGCATCTACAACATTCTACATAGTGCTGGTTGGGGTTGGATTGCTAATATTAATTTATCATTCAGCTAAAGAGAAGCTGAGAATTATCAGCTTCTTTAGACTAATGAATAGTTCAGATTTCCTAAACAGCCTAAAACTTGGTCTTCTACTAGGGTGACCAACTCGTCCCCGTTTGCCCAGGACTTTTCTGTTTTTAGCACTAAACTCAGGCATCCCAAGAACCTCCTAAGACCCAGACGCACTGGGATGGTTGGTCACTGTGTCCTTCAGTGACCTGACTTTAGAATAATGCAACGTCTCTTCCATTTAGTTTGACCTGGCTCCTCTAGCCAAGTCTGTATACCCAAGGCCAACCAAAGCCGGATGGAGGCATCTGTTGGCTGAGCCATCTGACTGCTGCTGTATGTCCTTGTCCTTCAGATGAACAAGCCAGACAAAGGGACTAACTGCACAGAGACAGGGCCCCAAACCTAGAAGATGGTTAGCTTTCCTAGGAAAGCCTGGGGATCCTGGCTTACTCATCCACTCCTTTTAAAGAACAACTGTTTTTTGGTTTGAGTCATCACTCCTATTTTGCCCTACTATTTACAGAAAGACAAACGGACAAGCCTGAAATGACCCTCCTAAGAACAAGATTTTATGCCAGGATTTGACATGCCAGAAAACTTGTGTCCCCAGAAAAGACACTCCAGCCTTAGCATTAGTAAAATGAAGACTTTTTTTTATTTATTCTTGCATTCAGAGAGGAATGACGATGTCATCTGTGTCTTAGACACATCTTAATTTGTGGATTTTTTCTAATTTAACTCTCTTAATTGGATGAAAGTATGCTGCTGCTGATTTATGGATCTCCAGTTGTGCCAGGCATCATTTTAAATGTGCACAGCTGCTCTGCAGTAGTTTAACTTGGCAGATAGTATCAAACCATTGAATTGTGTCATTTATTTGTATATGCATACAATAGCCTCCTTGTGCAGGTTCGTCAAAAATCCTTGCAGGCATGGTTTGGACCAAGCATTTAAAGAGTCTTGTAGAGTGATTTATTCTTTTGGAAGGTTTTCAAAGTTTCCAGAATGAAGAATAGGATATCATTTTGTGCCATTGATAAGTTCCCAAGAGAATCACAGAGACAGGCGGATGGAGAGGTTAACAGAGTGAGAGGTCTCAGGCTTACGTCTGGGAACTTCAATTTCAGAGGTCTTCAGACAATGTAGGACATGTTACTGCTGACAACACTCTCACTTTCATTGTGACATATCACAGGGAAGCAGCTAAAAGAGGGGGGTGATCTAATACAAGTTGCAGCATAAATAACTTGAGAAGCTCTGTTGACAATAGAAAATCTGGCATTCACGGTGCTTAACAATGCTATCTTCAAATTCAAAGGGCCCTGAGATTTGTCACTGTTGCCCTTTGTAGTCAAGGATGATACTGTTGACACTGTGGTTATCCCTGTATGCAAGTGTGACTGGAAATACTCAAGGGTGACAGAAGATAAGGCCTTTCTGCAGAGTATACATGGAGAGCCTTCTTTTGGTTTGTGTCCTTTGGCCTCCCAGCACATAACTTGCCTTGTCACAGTCATCGTGTCTCTGCAGCCGACCCAGCTGCTCTGGTCAGGACCTCTTGGCTCCAGTCTTCCACAAATGTCTCCATTGCTTGAACGTCTTTCCCCTGGGCTCTTGTGCCAATTACGCTTCCTACCTGATCTGCCTACTACCTCTCATGCAAAGCCAACCAAGCAGGCTCAGCCGGCCTCCTTCCTACACTGCAGCTTGTGAGAAAATCACTTTGAGGTGGGATGTGTTGCTGGATAGCTTTGTTTATTGATGATTTTATTTTGCCATTTGAAATGAGTGTTTTCAACTAGAAAGACCTTAGGGGCTGAAATAATTTTTTCCCTTCTCAGTATTGCCTGTTTTAAAAAAAAGCAGAGGAAATGCTTTTAGCAAAGGCATGCCTTTCCTGTAGGTGGACTAGGTAGACACTTTTACAGTTGGTTGCTTTAAAAAAGTGTTCCTCATCAGCCTATACTTAAAAATTGTTTTAAGACCAGAAATTTCCAAAGGGTCATCTCTGAAGCCTAATAATGGGTGTTCACAAGCCACTGTGAACATCTCAGAAAGCATTCCTATGCTGGCCGCTCAGGTGACTTGCTTTAGGCAACAATTAGATCAGGTCAAGATGCAACACTGGTGACCTCACGCTGATAGCAAGCACTGTTGGGCAGCTCATTACTTTGCCTCTTTGGCAAATAAAAATCTTTTTACACGTGGGTTCAGGATGGGGGTTAGGAAGGGTGGTAACAGAGCTTCTTGATGGTGCCTTAGCTTTAAAATCTCCTACAGAGGAACGGCAGATTGCCTTGGATAGGGAAACCCCAAAAATCTTATCAGTTATTTAACCTCTGAGTGAATTGCCTTATAAGATCTTTACGAAGGATCTGAACTGAGGATAACTTCATTCATAAGAAAATTCTGATGAGGATAGCTGAGAGAGAAGGGAGATGAGAGCTCAGATTCAGCCTAGGTCTTTGGGCTTCCCCAGAGGGGAAAGACTTCACCTAGAGCTTCCATGACCAGCACTGGGACACCCCGTGTCCAAGAAAGGACATCTTATCAGGCAAGAGAGAGGGCTGGAATTAGAAGGTGGAGGAACTGAAAACATACTTTGCTTACTTGACAGTTTTGCCTCTCTTTGATTTGAGGTCATCCAACAATATAGTTCAATCTGACCCAATTTTTGAAGTTGTTTCTCCAAGGAATGTCTTTGGATTAGCTTTAAGCTCTTCTCAGTCCTCCAAAGATGTTAGAAGTGAGGCACAGATACCCCAAGACTCTAGTACGTGTGGCAGCAGTCTCTAATCTTCTACTTATTCTATTTTTTTTTAAGAGGAACTAAGAAGAATGGGATTGAGAATAAGCAAGCATCTAGTATGAGGGATGTTTTGTTATTCCTATTTTATAAATGAGAAAACTGAAGTTCAGTTATGGACCAGGATCATGTAAGGGCTAAGTAGCAAAGCTGGGATCTAAACTGAGATGCATCCGCCAGGGGTGAGCAGGTCCACAAATGAGCTCAATTCAGGAGCTCCCTGAATTTTACTTCTCCAATTCTGTCTCAGAACTGTGGGGTTCTTCTCTAAAATTCTGACCAAGAACCTCACAAAGAGGAGAGCAAGTTCTCCTCATGAAGTTTGAGAAATCACCAATGGAAGAATGAGCCTCAACTGTATCCTTGATTGCCTGTTAAAATAGTAAGTAGTAGCATTGTTATAATGGTGAACATTAAAATGCCACCATTTATCCCTTGGTCATTTTGAAGGTACCATGCAAAATCTGCTGTTCTAAGACCAATATCTAAATTATTTTAATTAATAAACCTTATTTGGTTGGGTGAGTTAAAGTAATGCCGTTAACTTCCACTATGCATGTTAGATAAGGGGCCAGAAAGAAATAGTTACTCTCAGATAACTTTTTCAAGATGATCCTAATTAAGGTTTGGGTTGATAAGACATCCAAGGAGTTATTGATTATAAGGACTGACATGCTCTAAAATTAATGTATGCCTGATAGGTTTATCCCATATATTGTCCTTCTTTTTCCATTGGCTTTCTAAGTGTCAGGAATCCCCATTTTCATGACCTGTTACATGATAGGGCCCCTTCTAGTTTACAAAGCTCTTCCTCATGCATAATTTCATGAAACCTCAGGGATCCCAGGGAGAGAGTCAAAGCCTCTGTTATTCCTTTTCTATCAGGTGAGGACACTGAGACAAAAACACCCATGCATTCCTGAAGGTACTGGAACTACTAAACGAGGGAGCCAGGACTGGGATCTTCAACCATTGCCCCACCTTGCTCCCTTCTCCATATTGCACACAAGTGTTTATTAAGGATCACACTATTGCATAAAGCAGTCTGATGAGCAGCAATGGTCATCTGAAGCCAAGATTCCAGACTGTGGAGCAGATGAGGCTTGAGCATCTCTTGCCTTAGCTTAGGATTGGCCCTAAGGATTTCAATCATGGCTGGACACACGATTAGAGTACATAAGGAAGAAGGCTAAGGATGGAAGGTAAGCCCAGTCTGACTTTTGGCAGTGCTGGTGGCACTCAATGTTAAGAAGCATTTTCAAAGTATCTATGAAATACTTTTAAGGTGATATAATCTTTACATTCAATTTGTCAGAAAATATTTGAAGCAAGCCATTCTTAATTATGTTGATGCAAATGGTCCTAAGACACACTACACACACATGAGTTAGACCAAATTCTTCATAAAACAGAATTGAATTCAATTATTTAAAATGGGTTTCTTTTGGACTACATGGTCACATATATGTGGTTTGATCATAGCCCTTACTTTTCAAAGTTTTGAGTGTCAAAAAGACATAGGATGGCATTTTTCTCAGCAAACGTGATTTATAATATACTCCACACTCAATGAAAATTGGGTTTGTGTTTTAGTTAGGATTAAGTTCACTTATGTGACAGAAAGCCCAAAATAACAGTGGTTTAAAGAAAATAGTTTATTTTTCTCTCACATTAAGAGATCAGGAGAGGGGCCGGCCCTCTGGCCGAGTGGTTAAGTTCGTGCGCTCTGCTTTGGCGACCCAGGGTTTCACGCGTTCGGATCCTGGGCGTGGACCCAGCACCACTCATGAAGCCGTGCTGAGGCAGAGTCCCACAAAGCAGAACTACAGGGACCTACAACTAGAATATACAACTACGTACTGGGGGGCTTTCAGGAGAAGAAAAAAAAAAGATTAGCAATGGATGTCATCTCAGGGCCATTCTAGAAATAAAAAGAGATCGGGGGTAGTCTGTTCAAGGATGCTATGGTGGCCTCATGGTGTTGGAGGCTTTTGCTCCTCCTATGTTGTTGCTCCACCATTCATGGATTATAGTCCCTAATTTACCTCATGGTTCAACATGGCTGCTAGAGCTCCAACAATTATATCTGCAATCCAGGCATTCGGAAGGAAAAGGGGACAAGAAGAAGTGAATGCTCTCCCTTTCACTTCCGCTTATATCTCATTGGCTAGAACCCAGTGATATGGTCACATGTAGTTCCAAGGCAGGCTGAGAAACGTATAATTTTAGCTAACCATAATGTTCTCAGCTGAACAAAACTAGTATTATTTTTACAAAGGAAAAAAGGGACAATTAATATTTAGGCAATTAGGAGTTTCTGCTACAGCTTGGTTCTCAAACCTATTCCCTTCATCTTGTTTCCTATGCTCCCACCTCTCCTTCCCTACCCCCTCTTGCATATATGCATTTTGAAAAAAGACCCTACTGCTTGGAAGCCAGGGCCATACAGAGCAGAAAAAACAAATATGGGTTGGAACTGAGTCAAAGTAGAGAGTGTGTTACTATCATTATTTTACCTTATTAACAATATCATTTATATCATCATCAATAAAACCTATTGTGTACTCAGAATGTACAGGGGAAACTATCAGAGGTGTTAGGAAATATAATACAGGATTCTTGTGTCTAATCTTGACTTTCTCATTTAGGGGAGATAAGATTCCCATAGAAAGATACTGTCAAGAACTGTGAAAGGTCTGAGATTTTACCCTACTCATAAGGAACAAGCTAGCCCAACACAGTGTCATGGATGCGGGTAGGAGACACAAGACTCCTGGGTCAGAGTTAAAGGATTTGATTATAGCAACAGTCAGAGCATCAACATTTCCTGTGCCAGTTCCCCAGGTCCCAATTCCCACAGGGTGATGCAGATGGCCACATGACAACTGCACATGCAGTAGGTTGCATTACAGAAAAGGAACTCTGAGTTTAAGGAACCCAAGTCTCTTATAATGGGTTGTAAGCATGCCTGCCCTTTTCTCCAGAGGGGAAACACTATCTCTGTCTAGATTTCAAGGCTATTCACTGTATAAACATCCTTACAAAGATAGTCCAGAACAAAGGTAGTCAGAATCTCTGCTTGCGAGATGTTCAGCAATAAGAAAGACCTGTGGAGAATTGTCTCCCCAAAGATATGAGGCAGTGCATGCCAAGTGCTACACAAGTACCAGAAACGCTAAATATCACAGCATTCTCCTTAGGAGTGAGAAGTGAACCGGAGGCTCAGCAGTCTGGGAAAGAAGCTGGACTTTGAAGGGAGGGGGGAACCTGGACCAGGAAAGAGGAGAGAGCTTCTACTTAGACACGCACGTGTGGAGACAGGAATGTGAGGATGCATTTGCAGAACTCCAAAGACCAGTTTGGTTGAAGGGAAAGTTTATTTAGGAAGGCTGTGGGAGGTTGGACTGGTCTCCAGAGGGCCTGGAATGCCTAAGAAACTTTCTTACAGTAATGAGGAGGGACAGTAACGATGCTAACTGGCAACACAGCATAGAATGGGCCAGAGTGGAGGCAATTAGAGGCAAGGCGAAGAGACCGCTAGAAGTTTATTGCAATGGTCTGGGCATGAAGTACTGAATACTTGAATTTTTTCCACATGGCAGGAAAACATATTTGTATTTATTCAATTTAGTTTCCTTTACTAACGAGTACCAAGGCAAACTTTCTAGGTAACTCTGTATGTGTAAGGATCGATTTATAGCATCATTAATAAATCTGTTAGCTTAAGTGGCACTTTTATAGACTTTATCATTCAAGAGAATCTCATCCAAATGTGTTCAGTGCTGGATTCTCTCATGCATTTAGGGATTAGGCACCCCAAAGGTGTCAGGGGTCAAGTCTAAAGGACCTCAGGGGATCCTTCTTGGCTAAGATAAGGGAGGGTTTTGATGTGGGGGCAGATTGATGGAAGAGACACCTGTTGTACATGGGTGACCAGTTACCATTTTAGCTCTCAAAGTGAGAAAACTAATGTAAGAGACATGTCCTCAAGGAAACCCAGGGTACAACAAGCAAATGATTTGAACAGGGGGAGCCTGTTGATAAAGTAAGTATTAAACATCCACGTCTTTAACCCTGAGACTAGAGATTGAAATGACCTGTAGTGGTTTCCTATTATTCTTATGTAATAGTCTTGGCTCCTTGATCTTGTTGTAAGAAACATGAGTAAGTCTCACACCTGCCTCTCCATAAATGAATGAAGTGCCACCTTACATGTCCCCAGGCTCCCATCATCCTCTGGGGCCTCCTACAATCCTAGGTCCTCAGCAGTTCCGTAGTGAGGCCACTAGATCATCACTGAAGGCTTTGGCAGACCACCGTGTAAGCAAACTCCTAAATATTTTTAACAGAGCCCATGGCTGACGGGTGTCAAACTTTATATATTAAGGGAATATTAAAAATACAGCTATTTCTAATAATTTATTATGCACACGCTCATAAACACATTACACTTGTCACGGAACATATACCTGTAGTAGGCCTTCCAGAAGGGAATAAATAACACTTACCTAATGAGAGGCTGATGTTGTTTTCAGATGTCAATCACAGCAAGGTTCCAGCATTAAGGCAGAGTCACGGCTGGTAATCTTTTAGTGGGCAGTCTCCTGACCACTGGCTACCTGTAGTGTGTGGGCCACCAGTTGGGAACCACTGCTCTTGGCAAAGGAGCAATGATCCCTATAGCCTTACTCAGACCCATCATTAAACTGTTCCCTGAAAGTGAACTTGGAAGTTTTCACAGCCAGTGACGAACGTAAACCTTCAAAGGAGAAGTGGAGTGAATGTCAAGGGCTCACATGGAGAAAAGCAATCTGTCATAAGTGAAGAAAAGCCAAATTATTAATGGAAAATCACCACACCCAGTGCACTGTGCCTGACTGCGGACACCACACTTCAGGAGACATATAAACCAAAAAATGTGATACATTCAGAGGAGACAACATTCAACCAGGTTGGTGAGGGGACGCAAAACCATGCCACACTGGGAACAGTCAAGAAACAGGACACAAGTGGACAGCAGAAGACTTGGGAGGACACAATAGCCGTCCTCAAATACTCTGAAGGTTGTTAAGACGAAGGTTTTCTCAGGGGCCGGGGAGGCGGAAACCAGCGATAAAGGGTGGAGACCACAAAAACAGCTTTAGGCTGAAAAAAGGGGGATGAAGAGGGAACACTTTCTGGTAAAGCTCTTAAAAAAGCAGTTTTTTAAGGACTAGGCAGTTTGGGAGATGTTGAATTCTCTGTCATTTGAGCCAGTCAAGCCTTGACTGGGCAAGCATAATGGAAGAATAGTGCAGAAGGACTCCAACACCGGGCAGTAAACGAAGTGACCTGAAGTCATTTCAGCCCCAGGATTCTGTGATTCTAAGTAGAGGGAAGTTGAATCTGAAGTAGAGTATCCTCGTGCAACCCTCACAACTTCGACTCACCACAAACACTGAAGCAAAAGCTGTACGGCAATGAAACGCATGTGAGTGAAGAGGACGCATCCCAAGAATATTTTTACGCTCAGTTGTTGATAATGATGTGAGCTCGTTTGGTTCTCAGTGAATCTGAAGGTCAGATTTGGTCCCCAAAGAATCGTCCCGCGCTCCTAGCTTTCTCCTGGGAAGTTAGCTTTTCCAGCGGTGGCATTTCATTTGGTTGTCTGCTATCACCTAGAATATGCACGTGGATATACACATGTGCATAGACATATAAATATTGCCATAACTAACAGTTTTGAGATGCTCTATTATATTAAAAAAAACCAAACTTTTTGTTATATAATAATGTCCACTCATTTGCAAACTTCTCTTATTGAAAATCATAGAGGTTGCAAGTGGCAACACTGTATTTCCAGCATTGGCAAGGCAATAGGCATGAACAGCTAAGAATATGTACAAAATTGGGAAGGAATTAGAGAAAATAATTGTAAGGGTTTAGGGAAAAGTAGAAAGAGTATGAGAGGTTGTACTGCTCCAGAGAGAATGGAAAGAAAGTGTTGTTGTTTCCTGTCCTTGAGGATAACTTTCTTGTGCCTCCTCAGGGTGGAGGTGAGGGGTAGGGCAGGGGTCAGGTCCCCACCTCCCAGGGGTCTCAGCCTAGATTTGGTCTGGCTTGCTTTCCGGGCAACACTTGACCCTGAACAGCAGAGGAGCTGTGAAAGGGGCTCGGAAGGCCCTTTTCTCCATGTCTACATCAGAGGCCAGGGAGGCAAAGAGGAGAGTTAGAAGCCAATGCATTTGTCTCCTTTTTACCAAAACTAGAGACTAACTATGCTGAAGGCCAAGAGAGCCTGCACTCTGCTATTACCCACGTTGCTTAGAAAAGTCTCCTACAGGGAGAGGGTACCAGGGTGGAGAGGGCCCTCCACTAAGCCAAGCCCATGGCCTGTGCAAGTACTGAGGAGTGAAGAAGCATTTAGAACTTGTAGAAAAATGCAGCAAATTCTTAAGACAGAAAGACACCCCCAAAAAATGATGCTATGTTAGGATGCTGATAATGCTGATGATGACACAGCAAAGAAAAAGGAGGGTTTTCTCACATTTCAGAAGACTGGGGAGTGGAGCCAATGCCTTGTGTTTCTTTTTGCTATGAAAAGAAAAAAAATTCTTTTCTTTTGGCTTTTGTCTTGAGTTTGTCTCTGTTTTCCACAGAGAGTCAAAACATTGGGTAACCATCCTTCCTCACTAAAAGAATAATTAGTCCTTGGGGACTGGCCTGCAGACAGTCTCCCACCCACTTCCTGGTGAGGTGTCTGTGCTCCCAGATGTGGGCTAGGAAGGCTCGCTCAGGACTGTGAGGTCGCCCGGAAGCCTGTAACTCAATAGTCTCCTGTTACTCTACTTTTAACTCTGGTTTTATCTATAAGACTTTGCTGGTTGTAGTATTTTAGGCATATGTGCATGCTAAAAAAGTCATCAGTCTTGTAGTAGCTAAGGAGTGCGTGAAAGGTATACTGACACTACCTGGACAGTTGGATTCCTAGGTTTTGCTCATTCTGTATTTGTGTCCCATTGTCACTCTTCTCCCACTACCCCTGACCTCAACCCCCACCCCCCCGCCACCCTACATCTTGTTCTCTGTCTCCCTGAAGGAGAGTGTTTCCTGAGTGACAGTATTTCATTAGTATAGGGTCTGTCCATGTCTCTAAATCCAGGGGGACCATGGCTTGCCCTGGATTCTAGAGTTACCTGGCAGGGAGTGTGGACACTCTCAGGACAGGCCTTTGCCAGGCTGTGAATGAAACGCCCTCTGAAATGCCTAAATAGGAATGGGCATGGGGGTCTCAAGATCCCTAATTGCCCTCCTAATGGCCACTACTGACTGAGATGATCTCAACTCAGGAGTTGAATGTGCGCCTAATCAGACCACTAGGGGCCTGGGGTGTATCCGGGGAGGCCAGCCATCCTGACACTGTCAGAGGGGAATTTAAGAGTATAAAAATTAATCCAGTCAGTGAAAGAAAAATCAGATCAGTAATGACCAATTGTTTAGACCTGCACTTGTCCTGTAGAAATATAAATGTAATCACATACGTAATTTTAAATGATTTAGTAGCCATATGAAAAATATTGAAAAGAAACAGGTGAGATTAATTTTAATATTACATTTTATTTAATATCTAAATATATCAATATATTATATATTTATCTAAAATACATACCCAATATATCTAAAATATTATTTTAATATATAGCCAAAATAAAAGTATTCATAAAATATTTTACATTATTTTTATACTAAGTCTTCAGAATGTAATGTGTATTTTACACGGACAGCCCATCTCAATTCAGATTAGCCACATTTCAAGGGCTTACTAACCATCTGACGCTAGTGGTTATCAGGTTAGACAGCAAAGGCCTAGTCAATGACTCAATCTGTCAATTCTGTGGCCTTATCTCCTCAATAAAGTTGTTATTAATGATCTAGTAACCTGTTGCCCTGGCGTCTGTACGTATCCTCTGCATGATTTTTCATTCGACCACACTGTTTCAGATACGGCATCCCTCACCTTCATGAACAAGGTCCCTACTCTCCAGTCTCTGACATGGGTAAACAAACAAGGATATACAATAATTGCTGCTAGTAAGAAGCAATATGAAGAAAATAAGACAGCATATTGAATAAACTTTTTCTGTCAAGGTGTCTGAATTCTTGGCGAGGCTGAACTTGCCCTTTGCCTTGAGTCTACACTCTGCCCTGAGGAAGGCACATGAATGAGCCCTGGGGTAAGCAATGGGGGTGAAGACCCTCCCTGGATCCTGAGAGTTACCACAAACTTGCATTTCTAGAACATTGTCTCTTAATGGCTCTGTCTGGTCTCAGTAATCAGAACGATCTCCTGCCAATGAACAGAGACACCTTGGAGGGAAGGCACCTGGATTGAGAATCAGTAGACATGAATGCTCATCCTAGATTTGTCTCTCACTAGCTCTGAACAAGCCTCAATTAACTCAATAAACCATATAGGCCTCAATTTCCTCTGTGCTCCCTAAGTTCTAATATTGTGATTCTGTGTTCATGCTAATGGAGCTTTTATGACTCATAAACCTCAGGAAAGACCAATGACAATGAACACTGAGAATTCCAGAAGACTGGGAGGAGGAGTTGAGTGGGCAGGGCATATTACAGAATAATGAGGAGCATGAAGTTGGCATTTAGCCAGCAGTTAAAAAAAAATCAAAACAAACAAAAGAACCGAGCTGGTGGTCTAACAGACAGCTGAGCCAGAATTAAATGGGCAGAGGGGGGAAAAATGCTGACTTAAGCAACATTTATGACCAGATTTTAAAATTGTTGAAAGAGCTTGTGGTCAAATGAACTGAGTACTTTTTAGAATCTTCTTTTTCAGTTGGGAGGGGGTGGGGGTAGGGTTGTTGGGGAATGGAGCTTCCAAGTGATTTTTTTAAGAATCTCAAACTATTTTCACTTGGACTGGATCTAGACACACATCTAAAGTAAAGTAGAAAATTGCAATTACCTAGATAATTAAATAAAAATCACTTTCATCTTGAACCGTCTAGATAGTTTATGGAAAATATCTAAAGATGTCCCAATTCAGTTTTTGTCATTACTTGCTAATCACAAGGAGTAAAATGACCTTTAATGAACAGACAGAATTGCAGGTCATGGCTACACATAAAACAGGACTAGAAAGTGTTTATTTAGTTCAGACTTTTCATAAAGTTTGGCTGATGGATTCAGTTGGAAACAATTAATTGTACTTTCTTGAAGAACAAAATAGTCACCAAATTAACCAAAAAATGTGGTTATAAAGAAACACCACCAGACTAGTATCTTTCTTTTGTCAAAATATCATTTTCAAAATGTTAAAAATATACAGGAGAGAATAGACATCTTAGAATGATTCTTATCAAAGAAATGGGGGGGGGGGGGCAGCCTGGTGGCACAGTGGTTAAGTTCACATGCTCTGCTTCAGTGGCCCAGGGTTCATGGGTTTGGATCCTGGGTGCAGAGCTATGCACTGCTCATCAAGCCATGTGTTGGAGGCATCCCACATACAAAATAGAGGAAGACTGGCACAGACATTAGCTCAGTGCCAGTCTTCCTCAAGGATAAAGAGGAAGATTGGCAACAAACGTTAGCTTGGGGCCAATGTTCCTCACCAAAACACACAAACTAACAAAGGAAAATAATAAGTGTTGGTGAGATGTGGAGAAACCTCGTGCATTGTTGGTAGGAATGTAAAATGGGGCAGCTGCTGTGGAAAGCAGTTTGGCGGTGTCTCAAAAATTTAAACATAGAATTACCATATGATCCAGCAATTCCACTCAGGTGTATACCCGAAAGAACTGAAAACAGGGACTCAAACAGATACTTGCAGACCCACGTTGACAGCAGCAGAATTCACAACAGTCAAAAGAGCGAAACTATCCAAGTGTCTATCAACAGAGGAATGGCTTAACAAAATGTATATATATACAATGGATATTTATTGTTCAGTCTTAAAAAGAAATAAAATTCAGATACATGCTACAACATGGATGAACCTTGAAAACATTACGCTAAGTGAAATATGCCAGACACAAAGGACAAATATTGTATGATTCCATTTATATGAGGTACCTAAAATAGTCAAATTCATAGAAACAGAAAGTAGAACGGTGGTTCCCAGAGGCTACAAGGAGAGAGGAATGGGGAGTTGTGTTTAACGGGTACAGAGTTTCAGTTTGGGGAGGTGAAAAGTTCTGGAAATGGATGGTGGTGATGGTTGCACAACAATGTGAATGTACTTACTACCACTGAAGTGTGCACTAAAAAACAGTGAAAATGGCAAATGTTATGTTTATTTTACCACAATTTTTGTGTTTTTGTGTGGACATGCATAGACAGTACCCGCAATGTCCCAACGTTACTTTTTTGTGCACGGGGCAAGTGGTCTGTCTTCCCAGGTGTGAAAGGAATGTCATTTTCTTTTCCTTAAGCCTTCCTTTGAAGAGAGAGGAAAATTAGCGATAGGAGAGACTTGGTGCTGGCTTAAAGCCAGGCCCACTTCTCCTTGGTTTAAAGAATATTTATGGATAAAATGGCCAATCTGAAGTGAAAAGGAAAAAAAGCAGGAGGGAGACAGGTTAAAAAAAGAAGAGGAAGAAGAATGAAGAAGAGGAAAAGGAAAAAAAGAAGGAGAAGCAGGAGGCGGGGCAGGCCGGGGGGGGGGAGGAGGAGGAAAATCTTGAGAAACTTCAGAGGGCTTATACTTGTGGTCATGAAACAAGGTTTTGCTTTTTTTTTTTTTTTTTGGTACATAAACTTGTCCCAAGCAATGCACTCAAAGGGAAAATTCCCAAGCAGCGAAGCTGGGTCTGGAGTCATTTGTCAAGTTAATCATGATATATTTCCTTGACTTGAAATAGCGTCAGCTGGAATATGTTACATTCCATCCTAAGAAGGGAATCCAAGTGAACAATTCCCAACAAAAAATTGTTCAGTCTACAGAGAGTGAAAACCTCCAAGTCCTTTCATTACCGCCCACAACATTTTTCCATGGTCTTCCAGTTGAGGAGACATAGTCAAATTGGAAAATGAGGACTGGAACTTCACACAGAGTTTTGGAGCCAACACAGTGTTGGTGTTAGGGGAGACCAAGATTCCAATCAGAAGCTAATGCTGGGTTTGGTACAAGATATTCACTTAGGGAGAGTGGAAAAAATAATGTCAGGCCTGATAAATATTTGACACAAACTTAAAGAAAGAGTCCAATGCTTAACTCAGCCTCTTTCTCAAGTACCTGAAATAAATGATCTAATAATGAAATTTTAGCATTCAGCCATGTAATATTTGACAAAGCAATGAAATTAATATCCCAAACTGCAAAAATGCAGTGAATTGTAAAACTGAATAGCAATTTGAAGACTACAATAGATTTAGAATGTAAAATGTTATAATTCTGAAATGTTATGTTCATTTACTTCATTTGAAGTAAAATATGCCAATATTCTATTTGATTTACAAACTTGATATAGCCACCTTACCTAGACATGTCCACAGGGAAAAAATAAACTTGGCTATAAACTAGTTTCTCTAGTTTCTGAATGTTGTCAGCTATGAGTTCTTCTCCCCCTCTTCTGAATTTGGGCCTAATATTAGTATGACAGGGGACATATGCATCTATACATGAAAAGTAGGAAGCTGGGAATTTTCTTGATCATTTGGATTAAAAAATTCTTTTTCATGGAATATGTAACCAATTAAAGGAATGTTTTTAAAGAAAATGCATTTTTCTTAATTATAATTTATTAAGTTAATTTTCTCTTTCTTCCCTGGTTTGGAGTGAGTAAATAGTCTACTGATGAAAGGCATTTTCCTGTTGTACTAAAGAATCACATTGTCCAGGTTTTTGGCATTGGTCTAGGATCTAGACATCTTTTATATTATGCAAACAGAATCACTAGATTTACCTTAAGTGACTACTCAATGCACTAGATTAAAAGTGAATGAGTCCACCCAGGAGACAAGCAAGCACAGGCATAGAGTAACTGATCCATGACATGCCAACTGTTGCCTTTTGGGTTCCTGCGAATGTGGGGAGGGTGGAAAAGACTGAATTTATTGACAAAAATTGCTAGTCACCCAAGACCAGACTTTTTCTCTTGGATTGTTTTGGGAGAATTTTGCCAACAATTTTAGGAAAGACGGTATCTTGGACACTTGCCTATAATTCTTATAACCTCTCCCAGGTGGAGCTAACTGTTAGCACTAAAACTCTCATGTTCAAATGGTCCTCTGAGGTTTAGTATCTCTAGGCTGACTGGATCTGCTCTCAATTCCATTTCACCTGAATTCTAAAAGCTACGTCTGTTCTTATATTCCAATAATGTTGAGTCACATTGAGTCAGCTAAGCCGGCAGCCTTTGGGGCTTGCTGGAGGAGGACATTTTGAAATAATCTAAAAAGAACATGCTTTTTAATTGAAAGAGGGCAGGGAGTAAGGAGATGTCTCCTCAAGTAATTGGACCCAAATGCAAATAAGGCTTTGCAAAAATGGAATAATTGAAAAATATCAGTAGAATGATGTCTAGATGTTCAAGCCAAACAGTGGCTTCCTACATATTTTAGCCCAAATAGGCCCACAAAATCCACCCATTTATCCATTTACTGATGAGAATATTTGCTGAAGGTTTACCATGTGCCAAGTGTATGTTTGGGTATTAGATAGCACTGGATGTGTAAGGGAAATGAGGAAAGAGCCCTCTGGCCCCGCTAGGAGTGTCACTCTCAGAGATGGTCCCAACCAGACATGGACAACTTCGTCTCCCATCTAGTCTCTCTACCACTGACATTTTCTCACAACCCAAAAGGAGGAGACGGTGATTCAGAATGTCCTTTGAAGTACTTCACTGATTGAACTACTTCAATTGTTTGCAATTGACAGGCATCAGAAAGAAATCTTGACAATGGATAGTCAGGCACACTAACGACACAACTCATGGCTTGTAAGTGAACTCAACCCTATTTTGAAAGCCACTGATAAACACAAGCTTTTTGCCTTTAGAGACACACTGACATCACAGTTCAAGAACCTATTCCAACAAGGACCATCAAATGGGGGACTGAGCCTGAACCACTTTTGGATTTTCGGCACCATGTTTTGCTCAGTGTAGGTGCTCAAAAACTTGTTTGAACTAACGTGAATGACGTAGAAGCCTTCTGCACGGGGCAGACACAGCAGGGGCTTGGAAGCCTCCCCACTGCAGTGATCCCTGTAACTTAAAGTGAACTTTGCCACCGTATATAAGCAAAGACTGCCCAAGGTATTTTTATTTCATTTGGTTTGGAAGTCACTCAAGGCAGAAATTGGATACTATCTTGGATGTTGGTGATGGGCCATGAAAAATAAATTAAGTCCTTTAAATAGTAAGCATAAAAAAACCTCAGGAATTATCCAGAGAAAAAAACGGCAAAGTAAAGTTTTAAATACATTTTTTTGTAATCAATTGACTTTTTAGAATTCAGACAATATAACAGATTCAGAACTTTATCATAAAAACAAAACTGCCAAAATAATAATATAAAGTAAATGTAGAATACTTCATTTTTATGAGTTTTTTCCAAAAGAAAATAGAAATTATGCCAATTTATTCCTCAATAACCTTCCCACTGTATAAAGCATTAAAATAGTATACGCTATTTTAAAATTATTAGGAACCCATTAAATTTGCAAGATTTCAGATTTCATGCATTCAGGAGTTTGCTTTGGTGGGAAGCAAATTCTATAAACTGTATAAAATATGCATGGAATTAGATATTTCTGGATGTGAGCAGCAGTTTTCTTCTAACTAGAGGGAAAATGTTGTATAAGTAAGTGTAAATAATAAATTTTTAATCTGCTGAATTCTTCTCTTAGCATAAGACACCAAGGAAACAACCTGAGGACGGAAGGAGAAACCATGCTCCTGCTCATGGGTTCTCCCCTTCACGGATTAGATACACAGAGGGGAAGAATTCTTCTCCAGCTCCTTCAGAGTCTATGGCTGTGTCAGGGGAGGCTTGTTACTGCTGGCTTTATTGTCTACACAAGGCCGCTGATTCCACTATTAGAGGCACATATTGTCCCATATCACTGCTTCATAGCTACCCAGGCTCCGTGGGTGTGTGTGCATCTTTCCAGTAAAAGAACGATAACCTTTCTTGGGGGGGGGGGGTCTTACCTTCTGCTGGGAGGCCGAGCAGCTGACCCAGCCCAGGGAGAGAACCCAGACAGAGCTGAGAGCAAGGAGTGTGCTCACAATACATTAGTGATCTGCCCGCTTCCTATCTCTTTTTTCCCTCTTCTCTGTTTTTTTTCCCACATATCATTGGTAAGCACCTCAATATGTGTTTACCAGGTGGTCTAAGCTACTAAAAGAACAGAAGGAAACTAGACTTTGAACTGGTGCAGAATCCTATGTTGGGCATCTCTTATATGCAATCCACCATCCAAGTCGTAAGGAAGATGCAAGAAGAATGAGACATAATCCCTCCTTTTTGGAGTTTACAGTCTAAACGACTGAGGTCGGCTCAGAGGGGATCAGGTGTTTCACATTGATTTGTCAAGCAGTCTCTGGGTGCTGAGCAAGTGGTCATAAAGACTGAAACAAACAAATCACCTCCCACCAAAGCAAATTAAATAACAAAGACTCAAATTGGATCATTTGCCATTTTCTCTTTTAAATGTACTTCATATGAACATTTACTTACTCAGATGAATTTTTGTTTTATACAACATTAAAGAAAGGACATTACCCTTTTATTTCTTTTTAATACAGTTTAATGAAATTATCTGGTTTCAGCACCTTGGTTTGTTATTTTTTAGCATTGTAGGGATTTTTAGAAACACTATTATCCTAACTAATAACAATGGAATATAAGTTTTATTTAACAGTTTTTAAAAGTTATATATGTTTATAGTTTAGTACCAAATGGTGACTAAAATGAACAAATTTCATGAAATATCAATGGACTCTAGGAAACAAGACATTTAAAAAAAATCCTCTATGAGCAACAGACTTTAAACACATTTTTCCCCCAAAGAACAAAGGGTATGAATTTAGACCAAATAAGAAAAGTCTACTAATTTTTAATCTTTAAATATTGTGTATTTATGCGAAATAAAAACTGAAAATATTATTTTTTTTGAAAGATTGGCACCTGAGCTAACAACTGTTACCAATCTTTTTTTTTTTCCTGCTTTTTTCTTCCCAAATCCCCCCAGTACGTGGTTGTATATTTTAGTTGTGGGTCCTTCTAGTTGTGGCATGTGGAACGCCGCCTCAATGTGGCCTGATGAGGGGTGCCATGTCCGTGCCCAGGATCCGAACCAGCGAAACCCTGTGCTGCCGGAGCACGGGAACTTAACCACTTGGCCATGGGGCTGGCCCCTATTACGTATTTTTTGAAAATTAGAAAAACATCACAGCTTGGCTCATGTGATGAAATAATGCTGACTGCACACAAAGAGTTTTTAAAGCCAATTATTCCTGGATACTGAGATTAGAAATGCAATATAGACTGAGTCTGAAGAAAGAAACCATCTGATTGATTTATGAGAATAAATTTTAAGACCTTCAAAGAATTAAAACCACCTTGTATAACAGCAAGTACCTAGTAGGTTCTTAGTAAATACAGGGTGCAACTGGGAGAAAACAATGTATTTTTAGACTGGAGGATTAAAAAGTCTTCTAAAATGGCTTCTCGATTGTGGTTAAGCCTCCACAGCGCCCCATACATGATCCGGATTCTGAATAAGAATCGCCCCATCCCCAGGAGGCAGCTCACTATAGACATTGGAACAGTCTCCTCTTAAGCTTCTGCCAACCTTTCCCCCTACATACACACACAATTTTATACTCAAATGAGTATTTAATTCAATAAAGCCAAAAAATGTTTAAATGGCCATTCCAGAGTTTTAAAAAAATCAGGCAAACCAGTTTTTGGATTGAATTGCCTGGTCACTACAGTGAAACGGTCACTCTGGTAGCCTCGTGCAGCCCCAGCCCAGGAGAGGGTACTAACTCCTGACAGGGGAGAGGTGGGAAATGAGTTTTGAAAGCAAGAATCATACTGACTTCTTACCACCTCTGCTTCTTCCTTTTCTTACCCTGTTTCTCCCTTAACTTCTCCACAAAGCTTTCAGTTGTTATTTGGTGAATTTATCGTGGAAGAATTTTCTTTTAAAAATTAAAATGAAGAAAAATAAAAATCCAATGTCCAACACATGGCCACGGAATACACTAATAATATGCAAGATGTGTTCACATAAAATTTACCTTCATTGTAAGTGATTTCCTTTATCCAATTGCATCTCCACAATATTAACTTTTTAGAAGAATTATTTTTATGCGAAGCTTTGAGATACTTCATGGCTGAAATTAACAAAATTAGATTTCCTTTGGTTGTGTATATCAGTCAGGGTTCTCCACAGGAACAGAACCAATAGGATGTAAATCTATAAAGAGATTCATTATGAAGTGTTGGCTCACACAATTCTGGAGGCTGAGAAGTCAAAGATCTGTAGTCATCAAGCTGGGGACCCAGGAGTACTGACGGTGTCGTTCCAGTCTGAATGTGAAGGCCTGAGAACCAGGAGAGCTGAGGTGTAGTTCTAGTCTGAAAGCCAGCAGCCTTGAGACCCAAGAAGAGCTGATGTTTCAGTTTGAGCCTGAAGGCAGGAAAAACACTGATGTCCCAGTTGGAAGGCAGTCAGGCAGGAAGAATTCCCTCTTACTCTTGGGAGGGTCAGCCTTTTAGTTCTATTCAGTCCTTCAATTGATTGGGTGAGGCTCACCCATATTAGGGAGGGCAATTTGCTTAATTCAGTCTACCAATTCAAACGTCAATCTCATCCACAAACACCCTCACAGACAAACCCAGAGTAATGTTCGACTAAATGTCTGGGCACCTTGTGGCCCAGTCAAGTTGACACATAAAATTAACCATATGAGATTCGATTAAATGACTGCTGATAGTTTTATGTGCAAAGAATTATGCTTATATCAAAAGTTCAAGGACTTGGCCACAGAACATTTGAAAATATGATTAGCTAAAAGTGTCCTAATTTGGGAAATAGATTATTTAGCTATCCAGCTATAAGGGATGTGGGAGACGTTTCTGTAAGATACAGTAGGGATGCCCATGAGGGAGAGGCTGAGTTATCTGTTGGAGAGTTGGGGAAGGAGAGCCCTCAATGGACCCCGTGATTGATCCCGAAAAATGAGGATAGGTGTTTATCAGGCAGAGGGAGAAGGGGGAAGGGAGCACCATGCGTAAGGGCCAAGTGGCAGGCATGAGTAGTGGGTATGGGACAACTGTAAATATTTGGATGTATCTGGGGCAGTAGACGCCAGGTGGCTGGGGGGAGGCAGAAGGCTGATACTGGCCTGAAGCAAGGTTGACATGAGGGAAGCCATGTTGTATCCTAGAATAACCTCTGACTAACTCAGCCAAGTTGTATATGTTTTGCCTTTCATGTGGCCCAGGAGATAAATAGCTACCCTCTGGGAAATAATCCTGGCTGACATATGTAACTCCCCATAGTGACCGATGATAACTTTGTTCTTTTGAGTTTCTTAGAACATGGTAACCTCCTCAGAGAAGAACATATATGCTGGCATCCATCATCAATGACAACTGAAAGATCTGGTGTGGTGGCTCCAGTCACCAATGCCAGATGGTCAACGTTCCTGAGCCCCTCCGTCATAGCCCACCAGTCCCCATATAACTGCCTCAAGATTATGTGCTTGCTTAAGAGGGTCTTTGGAACATGAGTCTGCCATCTTCTGATTTTTCTGGCTAATCGAATAAATCCCTTTCTCAACTACTGACTCATTTGCAATTGATTGGTTTTAGGGTTGCGACAAGCAGAATGAGCCCTTGCTCGGTTACAAGGCTGCAGGGGTTCACAGTAGCTGAGTCCTGAAGGCCTCTGGGTTGTGCTAAGGAGTTTGAAAACATGCCGTTGGTGATGATTACCCATTGGCAGGGGCCACAGCAGATAATGGTTTAGGTTAGATTTGTGATTTAGAAAATTGAACATGTCTGATAAAACTCAGCTTTCTGAAGATTTACTAATTTGAACCAACTTTTAAAAAATTAGGTAAATATTAGAATTATTGGTCTTATTATCTTCACCATCATAATTAGAGCTTTTTATCAAATGATGATTAAGTTCTAGGCATTAGGCTAAGCAGGTTACATACACTGCCTCAATTAATCCTCACAACCCAGCCTTCTAGGTAAGGATTATCTCTGACTTCCCATGCATGTGAGTTTTTGGTGGAGGAGAAGTCATGAAGAAATGTTCACCCTTTAAAAATAGATAAGCAGTAATTTCAGGTTAGTACATTTAATAATATTTGCAGAAACGTTCTGATTTTCTCATTGGTCATTCAGAAGCGCTGCCAGAAGCCAGAGGAACTAGGAGCAGGACTTCTCTCAGCTTCCTGCCAGGCCTTTCTCAGACAGCTGCCACCATCTGTTGTCACCAAGGGTATTCTGATACTCTGAGAGTAAGCTCTGTGAATTCACGTGCTTCTTCAGGTACTATTCATTTTTTAATTTTAGATGAAACCATTAGTAGGAAATGTCATTTAATAACTCAGGATCCGGGGGCCGGCCCCGTGGCCGAGTGGTTAAGTTCTCTCGCTCCGCTGCAGGCGGCCCAGTGTTTCGTTGGTTCGAATCCTGGGCGCGGACATGCTACCACTCATCAAGCCACGCTGAGGCGGCATCCCACATGCCACAACTAGAAGGACCCACAACTAAGAATATACAACTATGTACCGGGGGGCTTTGGGGAGAAAAAGGAAAAAAAATAAAATCTTTAAAATAACTCAGGATCCCACAGATAAAGAAGTGAACATTTAGCCAAAGAATAAAGGAGCCAAATGGAAGTTCAAGTGGAAAAAGACACCTGCTGGATATTTGCTCAGCTCCTCTCTAGGTGACTGTTGCGAACAGCACAGCACAAGGCCCCCCCAAATTAAAGAACATCTTGGTCCATAACATCAAAGTATGTGGCATAACTTTGTATGCAAGGACTCCTATAAGGAAGTTTCAGAATAACGGAGCAAGGCTGATTTCTCATGGGACTCCACAGGGCATTGTTAGTGACTTTTTAATTTTTATTTTATAAATTAAAAAAAATTATTTTATAAATCCAACTCTTGCATATTTTCTCTTAGACTGCTGACTAACTGTTCATGTTCATGCAGTACACCAAGGCAGGAAGGCATAGCTGACATTCCTTCCAATCAGCTGGAATACATCTTTTGCTTTATCTTTTCTTCTTACGAGAAATTTTAATTTAAGCATTATTTAATTAGTCACCACTTTTTAGGAATTAAACCACCATGTAAATGCAGAGATTTTTGGATGGGGGAGGCCAACTCTTAGAGATTAAATCACTGGGTTAGAAAGTAGCCAGGTCTCAGACTTCGGAGCCCTCAACCACCTAGGGAAGCAGATCATTTGAACATCAGAAAGTTATGAAAATAAAGCTCTAAAAGGTAAGTCAAGTTTAAATAAAGTGGAAAAAGAGTCAAAAATTCTTCACACTTTCAGAACATTTAGCTCCTCCCAATTGTGATATGTGTATTCTTATGATCACTTACTGGTCACTATCTATAATTACACTGTTTTTAAGAGACGATACTGAATGATCATTTAATTGAACCCCCTTGCTTTCCCATTGGAGTTACCTGTGGTCATGAGAAGTCAAGAGACTTGACAGGTTACAGCTGTCTCTAGTTCACTTGTCTGTAGATCACTGGTTTGTAGTTAGCCACAGACAAGTCACCAGACTAGTATCAGGTCCCAGGAAAGGGACAGTATGATATTGTGATTTATAATAAAAAATACATATTTGGTCTTCCTCTACTGTTCCCGGCGCATAGCTCCTAAAACCCTTGTAGTTTCCTATATAAGAACCACGGGGGCATCTTTTCTTATAATATTTGGTCTTCTGTCATCAGTTCCTGAAATAGCTTGAGTCATAAAGGTGAAAGGAGTGTCTTATTATTCATAACAAGCCCCTTCCAACCACACCTGAGTTTATGTTAATGAGCTGACTTTTGGAATGCCCCTAAAGATGGAGCTGGTTGCCAAGGGAACCAATCATTTGATTAGAAGGTTGGAACTTTTAGTCTCACCTCTCGATCTGCAGGGAGGGGAAAGGGGCTGGAGGTTGAATCACTCATGCCTATGTAGTGGAGCTTCCATAAAAACCCAAAAGGAGGGGGTTCAGAGAGCTTCTGGGTTGGTGGACACGTGGAGGTGCTGGGAGAGCGTCTTGCTTGGAGAGAGCATGGAAGTTCTCTGCCCTTTCTTTATGCTTTACCCTACGCATTCCTTCCATCTGGCTGTTCCTGAGTTATATCCTTTTATACTAAACTGGTAATCTAGTAAGTAAACTGTTTTCCTGAGTTCTATGAGTTGCTCTAGCAAATTAATCAAACCCAAGGAGGGGTTCATGGGCACCTCTGATTTATAGCTGCTTGGTCAGAAGCACAGATGACCACCTGGACTTTCGACTGGCCCCTGAAGTGGGGGGAGGGGGCAGTCTTAGAGGACTGAGCCCTTAACTTGTGGGATCTGACGCTATCTTCAGGTAGACAGTATCAAAGTTGAGTTAAATTGTAGGACACCCAGCTGGTGTTGAAGAATTGCCTGACGTGTGGAAAACCCACCCATTTAGCGTCAGAAATGAAGTAGTGTAGTAGATGTACTGGGAGAGTAAAGGACAGACACACAGGAGCGTGTTCCTCCTGTAGAGATGGGAATGACATTTGGCACTGCATTCACGTCATTAATGTAATTCTTATGCTTTTTATTTTTTTTACATTTTAATTCTCCCACCCTCCACTCTCCACCTCTGGCAACCACCAATCTATTCTCTGTATCTATGAGCTTGTATTTTTTTTTAGATTTCACATATAAGAAAGATCATATGGTATTTGTCTTTCTCTGACTTATTCCACTTAAGCTCAATGCCTTTGAGGTCCATCCATGGAGTCACTAGTGGCAAAATTTAATTCTTTTTTATGGTTGAATAATATTCCATTGTGTATATATAATACCACAATGTCTTTATTCATTCATCCATCAGTGGACACTTAGGTTGTTTCTATATCTTAGCTATTATAAATGATGCTGCAATGAGCATGGGGGTGTATATATTTTTTGAGTTAGTGTTTTCATTTTCTTTAGATAAATACCCAGAAGTGGAATTGCTGGATCATATGGTAATTCTATTTTTAAGTTTTTGAGGCATCTCCATACTGTTTTCCATAGTGGCTGCATCAATTTACATGCCCACCAACAGTGTACAAGGGTTCCCTTTTCTCCACATCTTTGCCAACACTTGCTATTTCTTGTCTTTTTTGATAATAACCATTCTGCCAGGTGTGAAGTGACACCTCATTGTGGTTTTAATTTGCATTTCCCTGATAATTAATGATGTTTAGCATCTTTTCATGTACCTGTGGGCCATCTGAATATCTTCTTTGGGAACATGTCTATTCACATTTTCTGCCTATTTTTTAATTGGATTGTTTGATTTTTTGTTATTGAGTTGTATGAGTTTTTTATATTTTTTGAATATTAGTCCCTTACCAGATATATGATTTGCAAATATTTTCTCTCATTCAGTAGGTTGTCTTTTCATTTTGTTGATGGTTTCCTTTGCTGGGAAGAAGCTTTTTACTCTGATGTAGTCCCATTTATTTGTTTTCGATTTTGTTGCTTTTCCTTTTGGTGTCAGCTTCAAAAAATCAATGCCAAGACTTATGTCAAGATGTTTACTGCCTATGTTTTCTTCTAGGAGTTTTATGGTTTATGTTGTATGGTGTCAGGTCTTACATTCAAGTCTTTAACGCATTTTGAGTGGACTGTATATGGTATAAGATAGTGGTTGAGTTTAATTCTTTTGTGTGTGGCTGTCCAGTTTTCCCAATCAAGAGACTGTCCTTTCCCCATTGAATATTCTTGTCTCCTTTGTTGTAAATTGACCATGTATGCGTGGATTTATTTCTGGGCTCTACATTCTGTTCCACTGATCTATGTGACTGTTTTTATCCCAATACCATACTGTTTTAATTACTCTAGCTTTGTAATATAGTTTGAAAGCAGGAAGTGTGATGCCTCCAGCTTTATTCTTTTTTCTCAAGATTGCATTGCCTATGTAGATGTTTTTGTGGTTCTACACAAATGTTAGCGTTATTTGTTCTATTCTTTGAAAAACGTCATTGGAATTTTGATAGGGTTTACACTGAATCTTGAGATTGCTGTAGGGAGTATGGACATTTAACAATATTGATTCTTCCAATCCACGAGCATGGACTATCTTTCTATTTATTTGTGTTTTCTTCAATTTCTTTCATTAATGTCTTGTAGTTTTCAATCCACAGGTCTTTCACCTCCTTGGTTAAATTTATTCCTAGGTATTTCATTCTTTTTGCTGCAATTGTACATGGGATTATTTTATTTATTTCTCTTTCTGATAGTTCATTATTGATGTATAGAAACACATCCGATTTTTATATACTGATTTTGTATCCTGCTACTTTACTGAATTCATTAATTAGTGTTAATAGTTTTCTGGTGAGTTGTTAGGGTTTTCTCTATATAGAATCACGCCATCCACAAGTAGTGACAGTTTTACTTCTTCCTTTCCAATTTGGATGCCTTTTACTTGTTTTTTAGGCCTAATTGCTCTGGCTAAGACTTCCAATACTATGTTGAATAAAAGTGGCGAGAGTGGCATCCTTGTCTTGTTACTTATCTTAGAGGAAACATTTTTAGCTTTTTGCTGTTGAGTATGATGTTAGCCGTGGACTTGTCATATATGGCCTTCATCATGCTGAGCTATGTTCCCTCTATACCCACTTTTTGAAAGTTTTTCTCATAAATGGATGTAGAATTTTGTCAAATGCCTTTTCTGTATATATTGAGACAATGATATGATTCTCATCCTTCATTTTATTAATGTGGTGTATCACATTGGTTGATTTGCAGATGTTGAACCATCCCTGCATCCCTGGAATGAATCTCATTTGATCATGGTGTATGACCTTTTTTAATGTATTGTTGAATTTGGTTTGTGAACATTTTTTTGAGGATTTTTCCATCTATGTTCATCAGGGATATAGGCCTGTAATTTTCTTTTTTTCTGTTCATATGTTTTGAAGGACATGTTGTATGCAAGTCTAAGGCCTTTTTAAAAACCTAAATTTGTCTGACAAGAAAATAAAGATTACAAACATTCATATTTACTCAAAAGAAGAAAGTAAACAAGATGAGAAATCCTTGTATGGTAGTTAATATTTTGAAATATAATCTCCCCCCCCCCCACCTTGTCCCCTGCAGTCAATTAAATTAGGCCATTCTCTACTTATTGACTCAAGGAAGGATGTGACAGCAAGACAGAGAAAAAAGAACCTCGCCCAGGATTTTGAGTTTCCAGAGACAAGGTCTTAAGGCATCAGAAAAGAGTCAGATAACAGAATTATTCATGATAGCCCAAAGATGGAAACAACCAAAATGATCATCGACAGATGAACAGATAAACAAAATGTGGCATATACATACAATGAAATATTAATCACCCTTAAAAAGGAAGTAAATTATGACATATGCTACAACAAAAATGAGGCTTAAAGACATGTTAAGTGAAGTAAACCGATCACAAAAGGGCAAATCTTGTACAATTCCATTTATATGAGGCACCTAGAGCAGTCAAATCCATATGGAAAGCAGAATGGTGGCGCCAGGGGCCGAGGGGAGTGAGGAATGAGGAGCTGTTGTTTAATGGGGACAGAGGTTCAGTTTCAGAAGGTGAAAAAGTCCTGAAGATGGATGGTGGTGATGGTCAAACAACAATGAGAACGTACTTAATGCTACTGAAAAATGGTTAAAATGGTAAATTTTATGCTAAGTATATTTTACCACAATTAAAAAAAAAACAAAAACAAACTCACTCAGTGGCAGAGGAGGTCTGACATTGAAAGCAAGTCTTCTCTGCCCTTAGTACCAAAAAAGGATTCCTCAGGCTGGGAGAAGCAGTAAAAGAGGCAAGCCTGAGAGGCAGACCGGATGGGTTCCTGAGACAGGGCCCTGCACCCTGTTCTCGGGAAGTGGCCAGATCTTCACAGATGTAACACAGGAAGAATTTGCACCTCACTTCCTGGGTAAAGCCCTGAGGATGGCAAGAATTCTGAAGATGGAAACTACGGCTCTGTGTTATATCTTGGCCATCCAGGTCTTAGCCTCACAAAATCCCCAGGTCCCAGTGGGTCCGAGAAGGGCAGAATAATTGGTGTGTGCCCAAGAGTGGTAGGGAAGAGGCATGGGAACTGAAGGGTTGGCAGATGGAGCTGAAGGGACTGAATTTATGACCAGTGACAACCCAGGCTGATGTGCAACACAGTGTCCTCTGAGTGGACAGACAACATCCAAGAACCAGGTGAGCCTCTCCAATGTCTTGGCTCTGTGTAAACCATCCCAGAATTCGTTTGTTGACACCAGGGACAGAAAAGGTCCTGAATGACAGCTTGAAATAGAATTGTAGTTGCATCATAAAGTTACATTTCTTGTACACTGACTCTCCAGTCTGATATAAAAAGCCATCCTTACATTCCCTTCAGCTGTCTAAAGGCTATTCAGTCCCTTGGAGTATTCGTAATAACATTCTATCCTAATTTTTCACTTGTATGAGAATTTCCATCATTCAATTCCATTCAATTAGCATCTCAAGTGATGCCTTATCTGTTCATTCTTTATTTTACCTGGGACAGAAGGAAGAAATTGGCTGCCCAATCTATAAGAATTTGAAGTTGAAAATGGCACCACTCCATGTAATTTTATTCAAATGAACCAGCAGATAAAAGGTGGAAGCTTCAGACACTGCTTCCTTTGGTCCTTCCAGCCAAGGTCTCTTCCGCAAGAGAAATGAAAAATGTAGTTCAGTGCCTGTAACTGTCTTATCCTATGCCTATACTTACTGTAGCTTTCAGAGTGAGGCCACCCTGCTGCAACGAGCTGCTGAGTAAATGATGGCCTGAAGCATGTGTGGTCTGCAAGTTGAATTCTTTACAAAGGTGCGACTCGGAGCTTTCTTAGAAAAAGGGGGAAAACATTCACTGCACCAGGAACAGGAAAGTGTCATTTCTATCTTCTCTTCCCTGTTAGGTAAATGCTTTTCTTCTGTCATTCACAAAATGCTCCCGCTCAGCGTCAGAGAGGAGGGGCATCAGCAGAGCACACACCTACAGGAAGCTGGGACACTCTCCCCTTCCAAGGCTGCACAGCCCACGCAGAAGCAGTTCCCAGTTGTAAGTGACTATTTTTCTATTTGAACATGGAGGAAAGAAGCTGAGCTGAATGAATATGATTGAGCTTCTGGCCTGAGATATTCAGCACATGGTCTTGTTTTTGTTTTTCTTTCAAGGAATGACGCTAAGCCCAAGTAACTGGGTTTGGCTCCCCCAGACACCTGGATTTTAGTATCTGAAAATTTAAGCTAATTAGAAAAAACATAATTCCTACTTCATATAGCTTTCATCTGCTGATATCAATTTAATATGATTACTCCCAGTGTTAATTTCAAGTTCTAAATACAGTCTCACGTAATAGGCAGCTCACACAGAGTCCCATCTCTTCATTTCACTAATTCTACTGGAGAAAAGTGTTCCCTGGGCTATTCAGGCAAATCCTTGTAATCCTGGGAATGTGGTCCTTAAGTAACTAACCTCTTGTTGGAAAAAAAAAACCAGTCCTGGTCTTCATCACATTTCTATACTCTACTGAGCCCAGCTTTGGGCAGTTTCCAGTTTTCTCGTGTCTAGAGACTTCAGCTGCCTGTACAACTTCTGAATTTTCTTGTTTTTCTCACACGTCTGTTGTGGAGCGTCTCAGTTTTAGTTCTCCCTCTGTCTTGCTGTTGCTCTCTCTTTCCCCTCTCATCCTGGGAATTCAAGGTATGTGCTCCGCAGTCTCAGTAATGCTGGCTTTTAAGTGAGACCACAGTACAAAATAACAAATGAGATTTTAAACAATGTTTGAAGTGGGTGCGAACCATGTTGTTCGTTTCAAGACTGATATTCTTGCAGAAGCCATTGTGGAAGATGACGAAAGGCAAATGAATTGCAGATGAGGGTGAAACAAAAACAAATGAAATAAAGAAAATGAACAGACACAGATTTTAGAAATGATTTTCTATTTTTGATTAGGCTTGATCCTACCATGTTTGGTTACTGGTGTGTTTTCCCTCACATCTTTTGACCTTCTTGAAAAAGAAGCAAAGTCACTTCAAGGGACCCATATTTCAGTTGCAATGTGTAGCACAAATAGTTCACAGTAAGAGTTTGGCAGCACTCATACCTGCTGCAACACCTGGCTTCTGGTACGCTTGGGTGATGCCCAGATCTCACTTCATTACTAATGACGATATAATATTCACTTCCACAGAGTTCTATGCTGCTCCAGTCCCAAACTTGGCATGTAACGATCATAAAATAAAATAAGTGGATAAGGGAACTACAATACACAGCTCTGGGACCTCACTAATGCCCAATTTACTAGCCCAGGTATGCATGACTGCTGTAAACCAGAATGGTACCCAAAATGACAAAGACATGGGCACAGAATGAATAGTTATCTGACAGCTTAATGCAGACATTGGTTTGTTCCATAATTTTAGGTTGAATATGTCCAGCTTGACGAAGGCTTTGAAAAATTGAGTATAACTTTTTATGAAAAGCAAAAGCACAATGAGTGATGTTTTTTAAAAAAATCTAACTTTAGGGAACTAGACATTTTTGTGGCGCCAAATTATTGCCCCACTGATGCCTTGCTAATTGACAAAGGGAAGATGCCTTATTAGTGAAGAGAGCTGTGGCTGCCATCACTTTAACTCAGCGATCAAACTTGGCATCACCAATAGCGGGACAACCAGGCTTAATGTGCTGCTGATGTCACATAATATGAAATAGATAGTCTCACTTCTGGAGTATTCTTCAAAATGTATAACCTGAATCTCATCAAGACTTCAGATCTAAAGGATATCCCGAAGATGGAGGAACAAGCTAAAGCACAACGAAAAAAGAATCAAAAAGTCCAGAACTGGAGCATTCTACAAGACAATGGCCTGGCCTCTTCAAAAAGTCAGTAGTATGAGAAACAGGTGTGTGCGTGCTATTCTAGATTAAAAGAGACTCAACGATTGTAACATGTGCTCCTTGAGCGGATTCTAAATTGGAAAAAAACATTTACAAAACCAAGGTTACAATTTTTAATATGGACTGGTGTTACATGATACTAGGGAATAAACATTAATTTATTAAGTGAGATATATTGGAATTTGTTTATATAAGAGGATGTCTTCATTTTTTGGAGCTGTACACTGAAGTGCTTGGGGGGGGGGTCACTGACCTTTATCAACAAAATGCACATAGATAGATGAAGCAAAGATGGCAAAATGATAATAACTATTGACTAAGTGTATTGGGTTATGTGTATATATAGTATGATTTTTTTCTCTATTTCTCTGCATGTTTGAACAATTTTATGAAAAAAAGAAACAAAAATATCCTTACCTTTATTAGCTGATAATTTCTGAAAATTGATGTTTTGAAGCTAATTAGTTTCTCTCCATCCATTTGGATGAGATCAACCTGCCAAATTCACCAAAAAATAAACAAATAAATAAATAAAATAAAATATTAATAATTAAAAAAAATTTAGAGTAGAAGCTGCAGCCCTCACATGAAAAGTCCTCCACTGGCAACAACAACAAAGGAAAGGCAATACTTTAAACTAAACCACATCAATTTCCCTTTAATAATCTTTATCTTACGAGGAAAAACCAAAGACTTGAAGTGGTAATGGTGCCTGGTTTTCACATAAGTTAAAATCCGTATAATTGATGTTTGCTGTTATCGATGAGTGATTTCTAAGTAGATGGTTAAAAGTGAAAACAATCTTGCTAACTGTAGATTATCTGCTGTAATTGACTTTTCAGTGTGAGTTAGTTCAATAGAGAGCACCTGTCTGAAAAAGTGGGCTAGACTTAGGGAACTGCCCATAATCTGTGAATAACTGGGCCAGTTTGCAAATTAATAAAATAACTTACTCCTCATGTCTATTTTAACTAGCTTAATTTCCTAACTGGATGTCTGTGTAGAATACGCTAATTAAATAAAATATTCATATTTTACGGCATACATTTGACTTAAATTGTTGTCCTGATTTGGTGCTCAAACATCGATTTACAAAACTGCTGAAATTCATTTGCTGTAACAATACAGTGATCACTTGGGCATAACGAAAATGGCACAGGACTGGGAGTTATGAAACCTACATGATAGGCCATGCTTATAGGCTTGAATACTAAATATGTTTGACTTTGGGTAAATCTTTAGTCTCCTTGGGCTTTAATTTCTTTATTTAAATATGCCAATGGTTAGAATAAAGGCTCTTAATTTGGGTTAAAAGGATCCTTGAATCCCCTGAAATTAAAATAGTTTGCGTGTGTTAGTGGAGAAGCATTTTTTTGAGGAGAGCTGTGGTAGATCAGACATGGGGGTTGCAGCAACTCCCATCTAAAGGTATTGACTATTTCCCCATCCCTCGATCTGGGCTGGTCTTGTGACTTGCTCTGACCAATAGAATGAGGGAGAACTGAAGTTGTGTGACTTCTGAGCCTTGGGCTTGAAGCTTCTGCTCTTATTCTCTTGGGATGCTGCCCACACCAGGTAAATTAGCCCTGGCTCTCCTGCTGGAGACATGTGGCTCAGCTGACAGCCAGTGACAACCACCAAAGCTGTGACTGAGGCTCTCTTGGACCAGCTGGCCTCAGTTAAGCTATCAGATGACTGAAGTTGCCTGAGTGACCCCAGACCAAGCTGGCAGAAGAACCGTCCAGCTGGGCCTAGCAAAAATTGCAGAATTGTGAGCAAATTAATGGTAGCTGTTTTAAACCACTAAGTTTTAGGATGGTGTGTTATACTGTAATATCTAACTACTTCAAGAAGGTTTTTTTAGCTTTTATCTGATTCTCAAAGGTTACTGAATTTGAATTAGATTATTTAAAATTTTATGATTCCTTGTCTCTAATCTCTTCATAAGCTATGTCATAGGTATGATTTAACTTGGCAAGTCTTGCATTCAAACTGCATTTTAAAGTATCTTCTAGAATTTTTGAAAGGAAGAATTAGCAGGTCTTCAAGTCTGTAGTTCAAAGACTTTTTCCACTTCTTGAAAAAAAAGTAGACAGTGTTCATGCACCTCTTTCATTCTCCATATTTTTTTAAAGATTAAAGCAATTATATCTGAAAATTCTATTAATATTCTGGCTTGTTATAAGTTGTTTGAACTTATTTAGGACAGGTGGCATTTCCTCCTAAGTGATCTTCCTCCTCAATTCCTTCTTGCTAAACTTTATCCCACCCTTTCTAGTCTAAGAAGTAGAACAGGGTATGAGGGTGCGGCCACCTCGTATGTTCACCATTCACAGGACACCGACAAAATGCCATCCCAGTCCTGCATGGACTCTGCACTAACCTTTGTTTCCAACAGCCCTCCTCCTCATCTAGAATGTCAGCCTCCAGGATTTAGTCTTTCTAACTCTTTTCTCACATATTCTTGACAGATTTTTTGTATTCATACGTGTTTTTCTAAATCATCTTCCACATTTTACATACACCATTTAAAAATATATCTGATCTCAGTACACAGCTCCCTGCATGAAGATACTAAATCTTTTTGGCTACCTCCTTCCTTTTTCTTTCTTCTTTTTTCTCCCCTGTTTTGGTCCATTTACAATAATAGCATCAGAATTTTATTTTGAGGACTCTCCTCTGCTTATTTTTGGAATCTCAGACTAGGGGGTTAAAGTCAGGCTTTTATAATTTCCTAAGATATTTTAAAACTCAAACTAACCGAGTGTGTGTCTGGCAGTGACCACATCCCTCTGGAATTTTCTGATGGCCAGGTGGCCCTCTTCCAGAATTCCTGTCACTTCTGATTTTCCATTCAGGGCCTCCAAGTTGGCCAGAATTAGAAGCAGAGTGTTAATCCTCTTCATCACTTCCTCTCCCCTCTGAAAGATGAAATTATCACACAGGTTAGTGATTCTCAGCCTGGCTGCACATTCGAATCACTTGGGGGCACTTAAAAACAAAGATCTGAGGCTCTAACTTGAGATTCTGCTTTAATTAGAATGGGTGGAGCCACCTTATCAAGTTTTTTTTTTCTAATTCTAGGATTATTCTAATGTGCAGCCAGGGCTGAGAACACTAATTGAGGATTTATCAAATGTTCTTAGTTTAGAAAGTAAGACATCTGGCAGATGCCTGGATAGCTGAAGCTGCCACCATTAAGACTTTGAACACTTCTCTTCTCCAGTCCATTAAGTTTTAACACAGGCAATCTAGTCCTAGCACATCTAAACAGGATAATGACAACCAGAACCACAATATTACTTTCTGATTGTTGATATTCAGCTCGACACAGCTCTCACATCTTTAAACAAGATGAAGCTAGACAGCAAAAAGTCCATTGAAAAGTTCAGAACAGAGTTTGCGACATTAGCTTTTCTGAAATTCCAAGTAAAGAAGAATTACATTGTTTTTGATGGTTTCCTTATAAGTACAGAGAGTAATTTGACAAAAGAAGTATATTTAAAATGAGAAAATGAAGCATTTTTTTCTCTTTGGTCAATTTTCAGGATGTTAATGTCTGTGTTAATCAAACGGCAACTGAGATGTCAAATACATTAGAGTTTTGAAAAATTCTCTCTCACCACACATCGCAGACACCACACATTTGGGCTTTTTAAAATTTTAAATTCTAAATAACTGTTAATTATTTTCATCAAGTATGCAAATACAATTTTTCCATGAGGCTATTGTTCTCCTTTGGAGATTGAAATGGCCTTGTTTCTGGTTAGTGGCAGAACTGATTTTGGTGTCATTCTCAGAGGTAGGCTGAGTGTCAGCCAAACTAGGTCTTTAAGAGTGGGTGGCAAATCACCCTTGAAGATACAAGACTCGGATCTACTGAGGGCACGGCTGCATCTTGGCAATTATGGCACGGGCCAAGAATGGACGGGTGTGGCTGTGCAATTTGACAGGCATTGTTAGACAGTACAGGCATGCCGGGGGAACTGAGCCTCCTGCGAATTAGAGATGACCCTGGGAGAAGACGAGGATGTGATGTTCCTGAATGCTTACTCAAGGAATAAAAGGCATAGAAAGTTCTAAAACTCTAGCTCTCATCTATTCTCAGTTCGCTGTGTAGTAACTGCTGTCTGGGGACAGTAGAAGTCCAGAGGGCTCTGTAGGAATCTAGAAACAGACAACAGAAAGGGTAAGCAACGTTCTCATGTTGAAATACTGCAACTGCTTTCAATCACGCAGGCACTTTTGGAATCACATGCGTTTTGTCAATGATTCAGTTTTGCAAATGTTTTGGAATATGGTTTCATCTGACAAACTCTCAAAATGTATTTCTTCACTTTCTAAAGAAAGCACATGTAGAAAATGGTGTCAAATAACATTAAAGGGTGTGTTTTGAAACTGTGGACACTACAGAAATTAGTGTTGGTTCTCTCTCCAACTCTAACTCATGCCATCTTGAGCTAGGATTACAGGAGTCTGAAACAATGCATGAGAGGATGGTGGAATGAAAAAGAATGCCTGACAAAACAAGACAGAGCTAACAGCAGAGTGAAGACAACTGATACTGGGTTTCCTAAAATTGTAGATTTAACTCAGACTGAGAGTTATTTCAATGTCTCTTTCATTTTAAATAGATAGACATACCTAAATACACACAAATATTTCACTATCCACTGCCAAATATCAACACTGAAAACAATGCATCCTGTTGTTCTGTAACAAAAAAGGGCAAAAATCACAAATTCATGCATAAATGTTTACAGAAGTTTTAAAAAATAATTAAGTTACATTTCTGCTCTTACCAAAATTATGTAGTCTTTCTAAACAATTCTGTTGACTTTCCTGGAGAAAAGAGAAGATTCCTACTGCTTCAAATTAAGGTCCTCATATTAGCAGAGCAATTATTGGTTATGACTGATTGAAAACAGATTGGGTGTTCCTTCAATTAGAAATAAGCACATTAATTTTAGAAATGATTTGCTGCAGGAAAGCAAGCATGTTCAGATCTTAGGAGTACATCATGGATTGCTTTTTCCACCTCTTTCCTCAGTAGTGCCGGAAAAACCATATTTAGTACCCCTAATGTTTGGTTTTGAAGCAATCTAATGAATCTCCTGTTTTCCTTCTAAACCAGTAGGCGTTCTTACTTTGGTACAGTTCAACCAGGACTGCACAAATGACTGGGATCAAAAGAAGACATTCTACCTCTTCACTTGAACTGAACCAGTGTGAATTAATTTAAAACGTCAAACTCGATTTCCAGAAAACAGGCTTGAAGAACAATACTGTTTGGTTAAGAAAGAGGTTAATGAGGAAAATGTAATCCTCATTCGAATGCCATTGGAATGCAAAGCCGCATTTATTTGCATGTGTGGTATCTGTAAAAGGTCCAAGGAATTTGTTTTTGGTGTTTTGAATTGTTTATAATGTATTTGCTTTTTATTCCCTCTACTAACAATTCCCAGAAATGATGGAAAGCAAAAGATGGAAAAATATAAATGCATTTGGGTTCTAAGAAAATTACCAGTTGCAACATCAGCTCTAGCCACGGTTCATAAAGCAGGTGATTATGGAGACAACAAAGAAAAATGTTATTAAGTCAGTAAAAATCCCTTGAATATGGTCAATTCTGCGATAGCGCCTAAAAGTCTGACACTCCAAAACACTCCATGCCATATTTTGCAACAAAATCTCACTAATAATGATGCTCATTTGCAAGCATATCATTTAGATATTCCAGGCTGCAGGACACGGAACACGCAGGATAATTTCTTTGACATTGCTAAGTTTTATTAAGTCATTTACCAAAATGTCAAATAAAACAAATCTATTATTTTAAAATCAACCCTGGAAAGGTCACTGACTTTTCAATAGACCAGTTTTTCACCACACTTTTAGGTTATTTTCTTGCACATTTCAGGGTCAGGATCTGATTCATTAAGAACACTGGGTTTCAAAACAACCCTGTTTCCCTCAGGCCCAGCAGCCAGAGCAGAGCACTGTGCTGGGAGCCACAGGCCATCGATTAACAAGGAGCCAGGCCTTCGGGGCAAGGGGTGTCTTGGCAGAAAGTCAGTCATATTAACGTTCAGGCCACAAGTTCCCATTTACTATGGAGTTGTTGCCCTATTATAGCAACGTGCTGATAAGTTACCTTTATTCAGTGATAACGCTTAGGAGTACCAGGTTTCAACTTTTATTTCAATACCATGGTTTGTCACTTGAATGAGGGTTTCAAACATGCGAGAATAAAAATGAGACAAAAATTAACGTTTTTATGGCCTCTCCTAATATTTCTCTTTCTGGCAAATTCTTTTTGCTATGTAGAGAGAGATAATTTTACAGTAACAAAATCCTTTCGGAAATCTCTATTTCTCTCTCCTAAAGTTTTCAAGGGGCAGAACCTCCTTGAACCTCTTCCCGCCTCTGGCAGGGAGGAGGAGCAACTGACCCGATTGGTGCGTTTGGAAGAAGGACCTGAGCATCCCCCTCCAGCCCTCTTGGACCAAACTCTGGCCAGGATGAGAGGTGTAATTTATTAGCCCTCTCGGATCTCAACCACTTCACAGAAGTAAATTAACTAATACAGAATTAATAGTTTTAAAAAAGTTTTAGCAAGGGGCTGGCCCCGTGGCCGAGTGGTTAAGTTCGCACGCTCCGCTGCAGGCAGCCCAGTGTTTCGTCGGTTCGAATCCTGGGCGCGGACATGGCACTGCTCGTCAGACCACGCTGAGGCAGCGTCCCACATGCCACAACTAGAGGAACCCACAACGAAGAATACACAACTATGTACCGGGGGGCTTTGGGGAGAAAAAGGAAAAAATAAAATCTTTAAAAAAAAAAAAAAAGTTTTAGCAACATGTCCATCCTGGATTCCTGCTGGCCTGCTCCACATCATCTTCACCCTGGGGCCCAGGCTGGGGAGCTGCCTCTGTCTGCATCATTGCTGACCTATGTTTATAGGGACTAAAGACCAAGCACAGTCATTTCCACTCACACATCGTTGGCCAGAGCCAGTCACCTGGTCACAACCAAGAGCCACAGAGTGGGTACATGTACTCCCGCAGAGAGAGGTACCATACATTTGAGAACAATGACAGAGTTACCAGAGCAATCAATTCCTTCTGCACAAAAATTAGTGCCATATATTAAATCTTGTCTCTGCTCAAGAAGAATTGATGAGCCAAAGAATCAGCTCCTAAATAATATCTGCAGGTTCAGGCATTAGCTGGCCAGAGGAGATGCCCTGTGATCTGCCGTGGCAGAGGAGATCCGTGATGTCCATCCAGCTCTCGGTTCACACTAAGCGAAGCCGACTTGCCCAAGCAACTTGTTCACCCTGAGGCTGGAAACTGAAAACTCATTACCTTCCCTTATCTTTCCTGCTCATTAAAATGGGTAGAACAGACAGTCAGTGAGCCCTAGCAAAAAGTTTTGCTTGACTTCTGCAAAGAATGGCTGCTTTTCCTGATTTGCTGCAAAAATCAGGAAGAAAAGCCAGTGGAAGTGAAGCTTTGTGGAGAGAGAAGCAGAATGAGATGAGAGCAACCCGTCGGTCATCCCTTCAACCTCATGATTTCTGGATAGTAGGCAAGCTCTCCTAGATGGGGCTCACCACCCCCAAATTGCCCCCAGCTGGGGACAGTCACCTCACTGCCTTCAGGTCTCTACCACTCCGTGCCCACGATAATCCAGACCTCAGGTATGAAGCACTCAGACAGCCTTGTTCCCTGTATCAGTCAGGGTTCCATACAGGAAAGAGGAAACACTCTCGACCTTTCAAACTCACAAGGATTTAACACAAGTTATCAAGTGGCAGGGCTGGAGGAATGGAGTCGGGGCAGCCATCAGGGCCCCCTACACCCACGAGGCTGGTGACCAGACAGTGGACCATGGCATGCGGCCACTGCCCATATTCATGCTTCCAGAGCCCTCTTCTACACCTACACAGCTGAAGAAAAAGTGTGTCTTCCTCTTTTCTGCCTTTCAAATCCTACATGACTGCATTTCATTATCAGAACTTGAACTGCATCCTGAATCTTGCTGCAAAGGTGACTGGGAATATAGTTCTTACACTTCCAGGCCCTGCAATAGAAGGTGGTGGGGGAACTTCGGAATGCCAAGGGGTAGACAGTAATCAGCGCAGCTCTTCTACAGGGACTCTGCAGTGAATCCCATCCCTTAGTGGTCTGTCCAAGAATAAGGTGTTCTGGAACCCATCCTCTCCTGAGTCCCCCTCCAGATGGAGAGTCCCCAAACTAACCACTGAGAGCTGGTGTTAGTGACGGAGTCACCCTACTCCAGATCTGAGCCCCTGGCAGCCTAGAATGTTAGGGGACTGCCTTGGGGTGGAAGGCAGGGTTCATGGAATTAAGATGGTAATAAGGCCAAGAACTCAGGAGTGCTTTCATTTTGCCCTGTCAGTCACCTTCCCACTCCACACTCCTCTGGAGATTTTATAGAGCAATGGTTCTCAAAGTCTGGTCCTGGGCCAGAAGCATCAGCATCACTTGGGAACTTATTAGAAATGCAAATTCTCAAGGCCCACTACAAACCTCATGAATCAGAAACCAGGGGTAGAGCCCAGCAATCCGTGGTTTAACGAGCCCTCCAGGTGATTCTGACCCACGCTAAAGTTTGACAACAACTGCTGCAGGGAATTACACATTTCTGAAACTAACAGAAAATGGGAAACAATGGCCACTTATTATGAGGCATAAAACAGCCTATGCCTCAGTACAGAGCTCTAGTCAAGCTAAGATGGAGCATGTGGCTAGGTCCATCTCCCCCAAAGTCCAAATCTACAGCTCTTTTCCCTCTGGCTGACCACATGGCGCAGGAACCCAAAGCCGTGACCAGCATGTTTTCAGGTGAATAGAGAGAAGGAAGGCCACACCCAAGCTGGGTCTGGGCTCAGCTAACCAATCCTAGTATCTGGAGTGGAGAAAAGAGGGAGTGGGCTGACAATCTTTAGAGCAGGCTTTAGCAGGTCCACTTACCAGGAAATAAGAGAAAGAGCCAAGGGAGCCATCACCTTTTAACACAAAATGACCCGTCCTCTAGTAATTATGGTTTAATCAGTGTCCTGAAACTTGAACAATAAAAGTAGTATCTGCTCTTCCTAGACACCGGGACAGAGAGAAAGAGGGATAGAAGCATTCCTCACCCCAACATCAGTCATTGAGCTCCTAAATTGCTTCTCATGCTTCCAGACTCTTCTACCAGTTAAGATAATGAATCCCCTTTCCAAAATTTCTGACTCAAGCTACCCCTCCCATACCTAGTCTGAATAAGCAGGTTTCTGCTTTGGTCTATGCTCCAGGGTCCTATTCTCATCCTCCTATTGCTACCAGTCCTACCACAGGTCTGGGGCTCCATGTCATTCTTTCTTCCCAGTCCTCTCCCTGGGGCCTGAAGCCCGACATGATGTCTCATCCAGTATTACTTTCATAACCAGCAAAGAATCCACTGTGTTGAGATTTTAAAAACTGAATACCCACCTCACAATCTCCTTTCACTGATGGTCATTCTCAGTGTCAAGGCTGCAAGGGGGCACATACCCACTGTAGCTCGGTGTAGAGCACCAGGGGGCAGCAGGGGCCTCAGCCTTGCGCCCCAAACCAGAGGAGCCTAACACTGATGGGAACTTTGTTAGAGAAAATGGAGTTATCTAAAACCATAGCTTTCAACCTTTTTAATGTAATCCATGGTAAGAAATACATTTTACACTGTGACCCAGTACACATGTATCTATACGGGAAAAAAGATTTGTGAAAGAATATTTATCCTTACCATCCTTCCGATATCTTCTCTTCTTTTCTATTTCATTTCAAAAACGCTAGTCAAATCCCACATAATTGATTTCACAACTTACTAACGGTTGGCAGTCTGCAGTATGAAAAACACTGCTCTAAGTGCACACTATAATAAACACACCAGGGTGGCATATAAAAAGCAGCATTAATAGCACACTGTCATCATCACTAACATTGCTGAGTGCTCTCTGTGTTTGTATGTGTGTTACTGTCATTTCAATTAAAATCTTCAAATTGCTATAGGCCATAATACCAACTCTATTCTCTTAGTTTTCCAGTGAATATAAAAAGAATTACTTTTATTGAATTCATCTTAACTTGAAATTTGGTGATGATTTGCAAGAGCGGTACATGTGGATGGCTAAATTTTAATTTCCAGATTAGTAGCTGTTTTCTAAATTTCAACCAACAGTTTTGTTCAACGAAGTTTGGTTTAAATCACGTAAATCGATATAATCGTAAAATGGAGTTTCTCCCTGTTAAATAACAGTAGTTCAAAGACTGGAAATATTTCAAGGATTAAAAAATGGGATTTTTAAAAACCCGTGTGCTTTCCATAAGAGATTCAGGTCCTCAGCTGTCATGTAAGGAAATCTCAAAGCCCTCCTTTCACAGCTGGGAGGACTTCTGCCTCTTTAGAACCATGCACTTTCTCTCTCACTTACGAATAGATAGGCCACTACACACGACACCCGGAGACCTGACCCTGCACCCACAGCTATGCGCACACCGAGGCGCGCGTGCCCTCCCGGCCCCGCACTCATCTGCCGCACAGACAGATACAGGATGCTGGCAGATTGGAACCGGTCTTCACTTCTCGCTCTCCTTCCCCAAATCAAAACCCACCGTAAACACTGCGAAGAGCCAGGAAACCTCATGGCTTTAATTATTTCCGTTCCCCAAGCTCCATGTGGCACACAGGACACCTCGTTTCCCTTTAGGCTTGCCGTCCTCCTGCGAGGGGTGCGGAAGAAGAAAAAAGCAAAGCTCCAATTCCAAAGGGCGGAGGGCGCAGAGAGAAAGCGGCTGCCCAGGACAGTGCTCTTCCTTCCACCTCCTCTCTCTACTGTGAGCAAGCAGGGAGATCCTCCAGCTGTTGCAGGGGTTGAGAGTTGGCGCCACCTGGCTTCTTTAAGAAGAACGAGAGGCAGGAGACAGGCGAGGTTGAAGGAGAGCCCTCGCCCTCCTCTCCACCGCGGGCACCAGCCGACGGGAAGAAAGCCCTGGGGCGCCTTCCACTTCAAAGCCCTCGGGGCAGCCTGGCAGCTGGCAACTGCGCGCTGCGGAAGGAGAGGCAATTACCCTCCGGGGAATCGAAAAAAAACAGGAACTTCCCTCGCTACTGATGTTAGAACAGCAGATTCCACATTTAAGGCAAGTTCAAAGTGCAGAAACAACTGTGGCAACTGAAAGCGTTATAAATAGCACCGGTCAATTTCGCACTGATCAGCTCTGGCTCGTTAGTTTCAATCATCTATTCTGCCCAAACTTTCCACACTGGCCTGTGGGCAAAGAAAGGAGAAAGGGCATCCTAGGGTTCTGACCTTTACTGGGCTGCAACGCTGGCAAGGAGGCAGGTTGTTAAAATGAGTCCCCTGTGCCTCGGTTTGTACACATGCAAAATAGAGAAAACAGTGCATTCAATAATTGGTGCAAGTGACTGAAGTGAAAATAAACCGAAAGACTGGCGGGAAACTGCTTTTCAACGTTACCGTTTTTAGCAGGAAGGTACAATAATAGTCGTAGTAAAAATGGTAATGGACTATTATTACCCTTCAGTGCTCTATAAATTTGTACTAATTTTGTATTTGTGTGTATGGATGAATTCACAGAATGACTGCTAGTTAGAGGACACTGCTACAACCTGCTTTATAAAGAACCTGGACTAGTTATCAAAAGTAGTTATTTAGCCACCCATTTCAGCATGTCTTTTACAGGGTTGAACCCAAAGAAAGGTATGTTTGGAAACTGCTTTTCCATGTAACCATGCAGGTGCACAAACAGACACATGGACACATATAATATGTAGACATTAAGTGCATGTGTGAAAACGTGTACCTGCACGGGAAATGTGGGTTTGCATTTATTGGCATAATGACTCATGTACAGTGTTACGGTTTACACAAGAGTTTTGCATCGACTTTTTATTTAATCCTCACAATATGAGGGGGCGTTGTCAGTCTCCATTTTACAGATGAGAAAACAGGCTCAGAAAATAACTTTACCAAAATTTTGATGATAGAAGCTATAGAACCAAAGGCTTTTATTCTAAATCTGGGCCATTCTCATATTCAGCAAACACGTAATGGACACCTACTGTTTTGCCAGGCACTTAAGCACTGTGGCCACAAAGATTAAAGACTTTTTCTGCTGTCCTCGAGAAACTCACACCTAGTGAGGAAGAGAGAGATCACAATTATGTAGGATATAAACACCATAATCAGCCTGGGGCTTAGTGAAGGCTTTCCAGAAGAGGGGACAGACACCTGGGCTGAATCTTGAAGGACAAGTACAATGCTGTTTAATGGAGGAGTGAGGTGTTTACCAGGCAGAAAGACATGTGCCAAAACATGAAGGCGAAAGCAACTAGGGTGTTCAACATAGTTTAGCAGAGCCAGGGCTTGGCATGTGTGTAGGCAGAGTGGTGAGAAGGGAGACTATAAAGAATATTATACGCTCTGCATTTGGATTTTCCTCAAGTCTATGGGGAGTGAATGAAAGGTCTAAAGTAGGGAAATGACATGATCAAGTTGCCTGATATAAAGATCACTCTGGCCACACTTGGCACAGACTGGAGATATGCTGGCAGTAGGAGAAATGATGGAATGATGCAGTCAAAGGTCAATATCTGTCGTTACTAAGGCAGGAGGTCAGAAGTGGGGCAGGAGAGGGTGGATTTGAAGGATCTGAAAGATATTTAGGACCTGGTGACAGCAGCCAGGTTACTGGCCTAAGCTCCTGATGCCATTCATGGAGACTAAGAGAACAGACTATGAGTGTGCAACAGGGACTAGAAATAAATTCTGTTTTGAGCATGATGAGTTTTAGAAATCTAAGCACATCTACATGGAAGTGTCCTCCAGCAGGGAGTTGGATATTCAGGTCCAGAGTTCCAAGAAGAGGTCTGAATTGTAGACAAATGTGTCACCAACATCAACTGAAACCACAGAATGGTTAATAATAATATTTGCTAACATGCATTGAGTACTTAACTATGTATCTGTCACTGTGCAAAGCACTTTTAGTAGATTGTCTCATTTAGTCCTCACAACGACCTCAGGAAGTGTTATGATTAAGTATTGCCCAGGGAGAGATTATCATATAAAAGAAAAGGTCCAAAACAAGACTCTGATGATTACACTTAAGAATGGCAGGATGGTCAAGAGGAGTGCAGTTGGTTGGGTGGTAGAAAGAGGTATCCTAAAGACTTGATCCTTGCTCACCTAAACCTGTCACAGAGACTGGTGGACCCCATCTTTGCAATAACTTTCCTGGAGGAGTATGGCACTGAGCAGGAAGCCACCCTGGGCTCTCCAGCTGCGTGACCTGGGGAAGTCAGCTCTCTGGGCTCATGTGCTCATCTGTAAGGAGGGGCGGAAGCATCTCTAAAGCACTTTGCAAGTTTAACATTCTCTGAGTACTTAATACAAGAATAAGCAGAGTTCGTGTTGGTTCTGTTACTCCTCCATCTCGTATGGGTAAGGAGCTCATTGCATGTTGATACATATGATAGCATCAGAGAATACGAGAACAGAAATTAGATTTATGGACCAACAGATCACCTGCAAAAATTAATAATATACATGTGTATAGATACAGATATAGAGAGAAGAGCAAGAGTGAGGGAGAGAGGAGTAGATCCAGAGAAATTAACTGGTCAAGATATACAGTGAGTTGATGGCAAAGCCAGGTTTAAGTCCCAACTACTTGTCAGGTAATTTGCTCACTGGTCTCTGTGTATGTCATGTAAGTGACACTTATAAGAACACTGGAAGATTTGATAAGATTTGTGTTTAATCAGCTCCATGTGTGGTGTGCTTCCTTGCCCCACCACCATCAATACTGCATCAGAAAAAGCTGCATGTTCTGGAGACAGCATGGATCTTCTTTTAAATGGGAGCCCCAAGAATTTACCCCTGCCTTTAATACTAACTCTACATGTCAATCTGCTGAAGGAGAATATTCTGAGATCATTTTTCAGAGGTGATGAAAGGAATCCATTTATTGGAAGAAGCTAGAAGAGAGGAAATTATCCAGCTTGTCTTTCCACTTAGGGCAATTACCGGGTAGTGAGCCCAGCAGGGAAAGACGGCACGTCCCCAGCTCCATCCCAGCTGTGTGCCCTTGGCAAGTAACTTGAACATTTTGGGTCTCAGTTTATCTTCAGGGAGAAGTTGCACTAGATCACTTTAAAGATCCCTAATATTCTGAGGTTTCATCTTGAGAAATTCCTAAAGAAAACTGCCTGCATTTTTAGGCAACTGTCCCCTGCCTCTCTCTGCTAGGTAATTTTAAAAACTGGGTCAGTGATTTAGATAATAATAGTAATAATGATAATAGCAGTTAATGAGGAAGGGGAGCTTTGCAACAGAATCTTGTTTAGACTGAAGTAAAAAAGTGGTTTGCAGGGTATTGCCTTCACTTAGTTCCTTCAATATTCACTCAGTTAAAGATCTAAGTGCCCCTCACATACCGAGCAAGATGCTAAGGCCGGGCATACAGCCAGTGTATCTTGACCACATTATGGAAGCACCTACCGACAGGAAAATGTGCTTTTGCAGGTATAATGCCCAAAGCGACCTAGAGTGTTCAAATCTGATAATGCCTCAACTCTGCCACAGCCGGCTCTGGGGTCCCCGGCAAGTCACGTTCTCTCTGGCCTGGCTCCTGCAGCCGGCCCATCTTCAAAGTCCCTTCCCGGGCTAGATTCAGTTCCTGAAAGGCCTCATTGATGGCCTCGGCACAGCAGCCAACTGCCTCACGTGAACGCAAGACGCCCTAGGTAACCTGACCCTGCAGCTCCCTCCCATTTGGGGAGAAAAAAAGAGACGGGGTGGGGGTAGGGGGGCAGGGATCGGAAAAAAAGGAAAGGAGATAAATACTGAGAAACATGTTTTGGCAGGCAAGGCCTTCGGAGACTACCATATGTGCTCCACATTGAGCAGCCCCGGGTCTTTGATGTTTTTTCTGAAAGAAAAGACATTATTCTTTCTCAAACAGCGCCTAAGTACTGCAGACATTAAAACAATGAGGCCAGGACGCGCGCACCGGCTCTAAGTGTTTAATTCGTCCTTCACCCACGTGCTTGCCACCAGCGAGCTCCCCCGTGTGCACCCTGGCAGCTGGCAGGGCTGCCAGCCTCTCCCGGCCCCATCCCCCTTTCAGGCCCGGTTTGTCTGGATCCTAGAACACCCCAGCGCCAAGTTCGGAAGTAAGTACTTTCCCAAACGCCGGACGAAAAGCCCCCAGATGTTTCCTGCATCACGGAAAAGAGCCCAAGTTGGATCTGAAGCATTCTTACGACGGCGGGTCACGGGTTCCGCCCGGCGCGCGCGAGTCCCGCTCCCCGCGAGCTGCGGGATGCGCCCCGGGGCCCCCCGCAGTCCCCAGGTTCGCGCCCACTCCAGCTCGCAGGGGAGAGGCCAGCACAGCGGGAAATAAAGGGGGGATTTATTACGTGTGGAATTATGAATCGCAACCGAAGATCCCTAGTAAATTTACACTCTAATCTTTGGGGAGTTTATGAAATAGTCACTCACGGGCCGATTGTAAATTCCTCCTTCCCTTCGCCTCCCTCTACCCACCGCTAGTCAGAACGGCGATCTTAACGAGGGACCTAAATCCACTCGGGGTCCCTCTAGGGGACAGGGAGGCCCCAGCCAGTCGCAAGCGAGGCCCCCAAAAGCGGGAAATTCCCTACCCCGGGGCGGGAGGGTGGCGTATACGCCCGGCAGCTGTGGTGCCCTGCGGGGCTTCGCAGACCCTGGCCGCTCAAAAATGGGTGGGGCGGGAGGGCTCTCCCCCGAGAGCGGCGGTGTCCGAGCCCCCGCTGCTTCCGGGTCCCCGCAAGCGCTTCCGGGGTGCGCGCTACGCGCCTGGTTTCTGCGCCTATGGATGGTCTCGAACAGCAATCCGGACTATGAGCGCCAGGAGAGCACAGTCACTAGTGTGACCGATAATATGGGGGGGGGGGGGGCGACATCAAGGGCCCTTTAGTTAGTCATGGTCAAGCCCTACTGCTCAAGCTCGTCAAGGTCTTCTCTGTTCTGGCCCTGAGAAGGGGCTCGGGATGCACCGGGGATCCGCGAAGCGCGTGGCCAGAGCGTCGCCTCAGCCTCCCGGCCCCACCCGTGGTCGTGGGCACTCGGGCACCGCCCGGGCGCCCCTTTATCCGGAGTAAATTCACTGGGCGCACGAGGTACGGCCTTCCTGTGCTCTGGCCTCCGGGAAGGTCTCTGCTCCTGGTGTCCGGAGTGAGTCTGGACTCCGCAGAGTGGGCACAGCTCACCCTGACCCCCAAAGGTCAGAATAGGAGCACTGTCGGGCAGAGGTCACAGTGATGCCCTGACTGTCTTAAATGGGTCAGCTGCAGCGGGCTTCCTCAACCCCACGGTGCGGGTTATTCAGGAGGAATCGGCCTAAGTTTGGGCTCTGGGTTGAAGGTGGGAGCAGGTCCTCCAAGGTGATGTCACATGTGAGGCTGAAATTAACTGAACAGGAACAGGCACACACGCGCGCCTTCACTTAAAATCGCTGTCAAGTAATGGTCCCTTATCCTTCGGAGCATCCGTTCTGTCAACCAGGATTTATTTTCTCAGCACCTACTGTGTGCTCATATCTTTACCAGGCCCTTTGGGGGACACAAGGTCACAGCAGGTCAGTTTCCCGCTCGTGAACCTGGCTCACTTCTGGGAATTAGTGCGTTAGTGGAAGAAAGAGAGGGCGCCCATTAAAATTTCTTCTTGTGCTACACTTTTTTTCTGGAATGAATCAAAGGCACCCAGAGAAGAATATAATATTGCACGCCTGGACTTCGGGCTCGGCTTCCTTTTTCTGACCCTCCCTTAACCCGGCTTTCCCTCCTCAGGAGATTTGGAATTCCCTTTACGGAGGCTGGGCGGGGAAACAGCCAGCCCAGGTAAGTATGGGAGCCACATGGTCTCGCAAAAGGAAAAAAGGAAATCATCTCCAAATGCAGCCAGCCAGGTGGGGGTAGATCGAAGCTGAAAGGGAATAGGGAATCTGGATAACCCCCAAGCAGCAGACTCGGTATCCGGTGGGGAGGTGTGAGAAACAGTCAACATTTGGAGCACTGGAGTCAGAAGATTTTTGGCAGCCATTAGATAACTTCCTGATCTGCAATAAAGTTCACGTGACCGGGAGGATGTTTCTGCGATTCTGTTGCCTGGCTACCTTCCTCTCCTCTCTCTCGAAGTCTTCAAGTTTAAGAGATTTTTCTGGGTCCCAGCTGAGTGATGGTGCTGGCCAAATGTGGGCCCTGGAAGGAGTCCTGGCGGCCCAGGACCGCTGGGGTCCGACAGGGGCAGTCCCGACCTTACTGACCTGTTGCCTCCCCAGTTCTCACCTGCAAGATGGCATAGAGGCCCCCGTTTTCTGAGTGGGAAATCCAGGCACCCCCCCTTTTGACCCACCAATCCGTCTGTTCTTCACCCTCCCCAAACGGTCCAAACTAAACATTTTTTTCTATCTATGTAAAGTGACTTCCGCGGCCCTGACGCCCTCCTGCGGCCACAGCCGCGTTTCTGGACGCGGTTTTCCGTAATTAGGGCCTGACCACTATGGAAATATATGCAAGATGTTTTCTTTCCTCAGTGAAAAAAATTAAAAGGGAGCTTGGCGCGCACTGCAGGGCTCCCTGGGAAGCAGCGCGCATTAAGAGGGGCCCAGCACCAGCCACACTTCTCCAGCTTGGCGAGGGCTGGGGGAGGGGCGGTGGAGCCCAGGCCCACGCGGTTCCCCCTACAACCGGAATCTCTGGGTTCGTCCTGGCCAGGGATCCTGCACAGCCAATACAGGTGTTGGCTCTTGGTCTCCGTGGCCAGCTGGCCCTCGCCTCGTTCCCACTCCCCGGACCCCTTATGCAAGTGCAGACTGGCCGGCCCTGCAGGTGGGTGGGAGCCGGCCGTGCTCCATTGGCATCACCGATCAGGGTTTTGCGCCGGTTCGGGCCCGCTTTGAGGGACCATCCTCCCTGGCGGTCGAACGTGGGCTTCCCCGAAGTGGAGTGGGAGGGTAATAGAACTGTCTGAGAGCAATCAATCGCGAGAATGCGAGATCAGACCTCACCGGCCAGGGTCGGGGGAACGCAAACGTGAGCAAGCTCAAGAATGCGCTTGTGAGATCCGAGGAAAGGACTTGGAGTCCAAAGTCTACGCACCGCTTGTCAAGCCATGCTGTGGCAGGCGTCACTCACTGTAAAGTAGAGGAAGATGAGCACGGATGTTAGCTCAGAGCCAGTCTTCCTCAGCAAAAAGAGGAGGATTGGCAGCAGATGTTAGCTCAGGGCTAATCTTCCTGGTGTGGGAAAAAACCTAGGGTCGTTGCAGGGGTGGAGGGAGGTGATTGGCCTAGGAAGCCACACCTCCCGGTGAGAAAGGGAGATGGCAGTTCCATCACGTTTCCCTCATTTCTAGGAAGAAAATACAAGGATTTCTCCAAAGACAAATAAACACACAGAGACGAGGATCACCAGGACTAGGCGCGGCAAACCCCTTATTGGGCAATTGTTCCCGGTTTGCAAATGCAAGAACAAACTCAGAGAGGCCGAGATGCTAGTTCAAGGTCACAAAGTCAGCAAGTCCAGAAGCCAGGCCCATGGTGGGCTCCGAAATGCATTAACCACTTGCCACTTAGTCTCTGACAAGCAGCTCAAGCGGAATCTCCACGATGTTCCTAATTCTACAGGAGTCCCTGATCTGTCCAAGCTCCTGACGCCGTTTGAGAGGGTGTGTCATCCTTAGCAAAGGAGAGACCTACCTTAAACCTGCTGCTGGGGAGGACGGGGGGGGGGGGGGGGGGGGGGTGGTAAGTCTGAAGTAGCCAAGAGTGTCTTGTAGTTTCCACTGGCTATAAGCATGGTGTAGTCTAATTGCTGCACAGAACTGCCTTCCAGCCCCACACAACTGCAAATTCCAGAGCTCAGAGCACACCCGCGCGCTCTGCTTTGCCCAGCACTGAGTGGATGCTGAAGAAGCAGCTGTGGACATTGTCAACCTGTGCAATCTCCCGCTTGCAGCCACCACGCAGAGTCCAAGCTGCTCTGGTTTTCTCATTTGGATCCATTTCTTTTTTATCTTAGCTTGAGAAATTGTTGTAGTCATTAATAAGTGTAATAAGATCACTCTAGCTCAAGTCACCCAGAATGGCCAAGAGCCCAGAGGCTCCCCTGGGGCAGCTGGCCGGAACTGTGTAGAGGAGGACCTCCACCCCCCTGCCTGCACCTCCCAGGGCTTTTCCCATCTGCACTCCCTGCGCTGCCTCCAGCTTTCGCTACCCTCTACCAGTGGGTAGAGCCCTCTCAGAGACTAGACCCACTTGTTTGTGAATGTGTTGTTCCCATGCAAAGAACCCCAGAGGTACTAAACAAGGGAATTTGGCTCTAGAAACCAAGCGGCAAAACCCACTGAAGTGGAGACAGATGCTCTTTATCTTCGGTTGTTGGAAACTCAGGAAGAATTCTGAACGCCTTTAAATTTGGTGCAAAATTATTTTCCTTTTTCTTTTCCTCTCTTCCTATAGTTTCTTGTTCTTTTAATTTCCCTCTTGAATTTCTTGATTTTTATAGTTTACAGACCTCCAGAGTACCTGAGAGGAGAGGAGATGTCATTCCAGGGTCATGGCCACCTTGGTCAGAGGAAGACCAAGTAGAATTCAAATTGGCAACCTGATGCCAGTCCCACAGCCTCACCGGTCTCTTGTGGTGAGCCTCTTCCACTTGGTGTTCCTAAAGTCCAGTGTGGTGCCACCATCCACAAGTAGCAGCAGAAACCACGGCAGAGTAAGATGGAGGAGAAATACACAAATGCAGTGCCGCTTTCCTAACTTGGTTTTCACTTGTTTGTCTGTCTTGTTTGTCACTGAATTTGAGAATAAATGTTTATAAAATAAAATTTGCGGGAGCATAGGGGCTTACTGGTTGGCATTTAGGAAATCACCATAGTCCCTCCCTCTCTCACCACAATGACTGTAAAATGAGTAAATTTACCTTGGCAGGGTTAAAAAATCCTATTAAATGACCACTCATTTAGCTGCCTCCAGGTTTGCAATAGTGCTCCAGGGGAATTAGGGTCCAGAAGTTCAAGAAATGCATCTGATATTCCCAGAACTTCTCCTCCATGCCTGAAGCGAAGAGAGAGCTCAACAAGGATGAGTATGGCTTCAGGACTCTTTCAAACAATGTGTCCTTAATGCCCACCTGGGGTCGGTGCCCTGTGCAGCTGACTGCCCAGAAGAGAAGGATGTGGGGTCCTGCTCCCTAATTCTTCTTCTTGCTCAGGCTTAGCAGCAGGAGAGTAAAGAAAAGGGAAGGGGGAAAGTAAATAGACAATGGAGAGGATCTGGGCAGGACCTGCGTCTTCATAGGAGAGGAAACAGAAAAAAACTTTCCCTAAGCAACTCCCAAACCGCAATTGCCTCCCCCCCACAGGCCTGCACACTTGCCTTCCTTGCTTTCTGGTTTTGCCTGTTCTGTCTCACCCCTCCTACCTCCTGCAAAAGTTCAAATACAAAATCTAAAGCCTTTTCTCAAGAGGATAAGCAAGCAGTCACCAGACAGCCTCTCTGTGGATGCGAAGGAAGTCATGACACCAGGGAGCAACTACCGAAGGGCTGGGAGCTGGATATGCAAATCACAGTGTTTGGGAGGTGGAGCTCCTGGGGTTTGCTTCCAAAAGTTGACACGTGGGTTTCCAGAGCCCCACACTCAGTCCTCCTCCACCTTAGGGTGGCTGGTCCCTGTTGCTCACCTGACAAACTCTAACCTCAATGAGTAGAGAAATGACTGAGGAGGCACTTGGAAGTTAAGAACCAAGTTAATCCCTTCCTAGGCCTCCCTCCCCAGGACTCTAAGCCCCAGGCTGGAGGGGGAGCTTTGGGGTCAGTTTAGATATTAGTGGTATAAGCAGAAACTCAAGTCCAGTGAATCTGAGTTTAAATCCTCTCAACCTTGGTATGGAGGGGCAAGAAGAGTAACACTGAAGGACATGTGTGGTAGACTCGGGGCTCCTCTGGTTGAGTAAGAGAGTCCTGGTAGCTTTGTCTCATGGATATTTTGGAGGCACAGGTATAAGGGCACAACAGGTTAAAATGGTGCCCAAAGCTCCAAGTCCTCAAACCAGATTTCCCAGCACGTAAATCACCCTGTGGGAGTGTATGTTAGAGGCTCAAGGAAGGCAGCAGCTCAACTTCTCTCTCTTCAAGGTCACCAGGAGACCTGGACCAGGCTGCAGGACCCCTCAGTGCGTCATCAACTCCTAGGACAGTTGCTAGACATGTAGAGTGGTAGGAGGCCTGGATTGTGTCTGGATGCACAGATCTGCGGCTCTGGCCAGGCTCCTCCTCTCTGCACCTCAGTTGCCTTGCAAGTACACGGGTGTGGAAATGCCCTCCTTACAGTTGCTGAAGATTAAACCACATGCAGCCTGTAAAATGCTTGACCTGTAATAGGCTCTCTGTAAAAGGGAGTTCCTTTCCCCATGTCCTGGATGGGGGACAGGCAGATTTCATTACTCCTCTTTTCCTGATGGAAGAACTGAGGGGACGTCCTGGAGGAGCAGCAGAGGACCACCCTTAGATTGAAGTCCCAGGGCTGCTGGCCTCAGTCCTGCTAAGGTGGCAGACTCGAAGCCCCCTTCCCACCCCTGTGGCACCATCTAGGAGTCCAGGCACATGCCTAGGTGAGGACCGGCATGGTGGTGTCTAGTGCCCCGGTCAGGGCCCAGTCCACTGTAACTGGAGTCGGAGAATCCGGCTGCCTTAGGTTCCACCTGCCGTAGGTCCAGAGAGAGTGACTCGAGTCCACTCTACAGCCAAAGAGCAAGTGACTCTTGGTGCAAGGAGCAGTGGCTTCCTTGGTGCCTGGCTCTAACTCGACCCATCCACCCTAGGTTTACCAAGGAGCTCCTGATTCTCAGAGCTGCTGTGTGACAGCCAGATGAGGCGGTGGGGGGCATTGGGCTCTGTCACCTCAGAGCCCCCTGGTGCCCAAATGCTACCTGTTGGGCCTGCAGCTCCTGAGGGACAGGCCGGGAGGTGGTGCTTATTATGCAGCCAGGCCCCTCCTTGCTCAAGGCCTTGTTCTCTAAAAAATTGCCAGTCTAACCTCACACATCACTAAAAGCCAGAAGCGTCCCCAAGTCCTTCACATTCTTGAGGGACCAGGGCTAAGAGCTCCTCCACACCTGAGTGCCCCCCTGCACTACCTTACTAGGGTCTGGAGGTAGATCCCAGGAGAGGAGAAGAAAGAAGCCAACAAGCTGGCCAAATGAGAAAGCAAGCCTCCTACTATCACCAGGGGAAAGCAGAGGATCCCGCCGATCACAGGAGGGCTGGCTGGGTGCATGGAAGTATTTAGCAGCTTCACTGCTGTTATTGCCTAACAGGGTGTGAAAAGTAATATGAATGTGAAACACTGTGGGAAAATGGAGAATTTCTAAAGCAGACAGGGAGGCCCCTCTGCTGCCTGGCCTGGAAGGCTCAGAGTCCCTGCTACCCGCCCCCCCCCCCCCCCCCATGCGGCCTGGAAGCTGCTACTGGTTTGGAACGTGGGGGGAGGGATTAGGGACCAGGGTGGGAGGGGACAGTACCACAGAGAGGATGAGAGGGGCAGGTGGGAGCCAAGCTGGCAGTATAGTATATGGGAGAAACCTCAGTAAAGCCCTGTGGGCTCCCCACTCCCGGCTGCCGAGTTTGACACCAGGCAGCTTCCTAGAACGCCCCCTGAACTGTACAAAGAAAGAGTCAAAAAATAGATAAGGATCAAGTTGTAAGTTAGGTTAAAAACAGGATTTTACCAATCTTATGAAACAACCTTTCAATCCACTGGGTAAAGATGACAGGAGGTAGGCGGGTGCTTTCTGCAAGACTTGGAAGTGGAGATGAAGTGGCGAGGTCCTAGTTGATGGAACTTTCTCTAATCGATTCTAGATGGAGAGCGCACCAACCCGACAAGCATTCCCACACAGTGCTCTGCAGACAAAGGCCCCTCCTCCCGGTCTGACAACAATCCCCCACCCCCTACGCACACAGGGTTCGGCCTTTTCCACCTCCTGGGTCTCAGCAACCCCTAACTGCAGGACGCCCAAACCAGAGGCCGGCAACAGGGGGAGCCAGACCACAGGCCGCGTCCTTAACGCTAGGCTGGTGCCCAAGCGACTTCTCTCCAGCAAGGGCAGGGCCCTCCAGAATAGCACTAGAGGCCTGGGGCCGGAGTTTCCCCTTTACAGCGTAGACCATCCCCAACCGCCATCCCACCCAGCCCGGAGCCGGGTTCTGCACCGTCGCCAGCTCTCTTCCAGATACGAACGAGCTCTGCGACGGCCAAGCGACGACCCCGCCCGCAGGGCCAGTCCGGCTGGAGCAGCACTCGCGGAGGCAGCCGTGCGAATGCCTCCCTTTGGGATAGGTGCCACCGCGTTTGTAGGCGCGTTGTCCGTTGGGAAACGCTGGTACCGCACTCTCACATTTTCTGCTTTCATGGCCCGGTGCCAGGTGAGACAGCTGGCCTCCCTCTTTAGAACATTTCCCTAGACCCGACTGTATCGGAGCGGCCGGGTGATGGTGCAGCTGGTAGCAGATGGTACCAGGTTTGGAAACAGACCCCGCAGCGTATTATTGTAATTCACAAGTACTAAGAAGTATTCAATAATTGGCCGCCGTGGTCACCGTTGTTTCCTCATGCAAATAATTCAACATTCGAATCGTAAATCAAGGCTCCAGGACCTGCTTTTGCAAGGGGCGCTGACGACGGAGAAAGGGAGGCGTGTGTGTGTGTGTGTGTGTGTGTGTGGTGCACGCGCGCGCAGGAGGGGCAGAAGCAGACGCTCACGCGGCGGGAGGGTGGGCAAGCACCAGGACGTGGGGGCCGCGTCAGCCTGAATCAAGCCCTCGCGAATCTCGAGCCTCCAGCTTCGGTGCTGAAGGCCTGAATCCCGCGAGTCGCGCCCGGCGCTCCTCCTCCCGGGGAGCGCGAGGCACAGGATGTGCGCCTCGGGACGGAGCGGGCGCCCGCCGCCCGGCCCTTGCAGAGCCCTCCCGGCCACTCCCCCGGGCTCGGCGCGCCCCCGGGCCGTGGCCTCGCCTTTCTTTCCTGCCTCCCCAGTGAGCTCACTTCCTCCCCGCGCCGCTCCCCTGCGTCAGCGGAACCCGCTCCCCGCCGACCAACACGGCGGCGCGCGGGACTCGGGGCCCTGCGCCTTCTCCGCGCCCGGGACTCTCTGGGGGGCGACTTCTGCGAGCTGAAACTCCACTCGGAGGACAAGGGAAGTCGAAACCTCTGAAAAGAGGAAATGGCTTCATTGGTGACCAAACTCAGAACGCGGGCCGGGCGGTTCCTCCTGGGCGCCCCTGAGGCGGGCTCAGCAGCCGGCGTCTCTCTCCTGCCTTCTTTTTTCTTTCTCCCCCGCCCCTTGTCCCCTTGTTTCTTCTTTAGTTTTCACATGTGTTTTAAAAATTCATATGTGGGCACGTTTAAAAAGCAATTTCGCATTGTAAAGTCGGCAGCAGCAGAGGAAGAATTACAAATAGGATTGGATTTAATTAGCTGGTAATGCTCCTCTCATGCCCCCATAATTAAACAGAGATTCTAGTGGTGCTTCAGGGCCCACAAGTGATTATTACAAGCATATTTTACATTTACATTAAAATGCTGTCCCCGGGGTGTAATCCAAGATCTGGCTCCATTTTTTCGGATTTCGAACCTGAGCGCTGAGGCCTGAGCACTGCTCCCCAGCTATGGAAGGATGGCTAGTGGGGGCTGTTGCTCGGTTTCCTTGGCTGATTTCTCATTTTATCCTGTTCTGTTTCTGAGGCTTCAGTAAAGACAGCGCGATGACTCCCCAGGACCCCCTGTATCCGGCCGGGGTGCCTTCAGCCTCAGACCCTACTGAGACCCACGCCAAAGAATTAAAAAGATTTTTTTTAGCATGAATTTGTGCAAAACCCAGAGCCACCTTGGTGGTTCCCCGCTCCACACAGAGAGGCACATGCAGCCCAAGCAGTATCTTCAGCCGCGACAGCAGCCCGCTTCTGGCTGTCCTGCGGGTGGACTGTTCCCCTGTAGAGATCCAGAAGACCGGTTCATGACTACGCAGTCTCATTCCTCCCGCCCCCTCTTTTTCCTAATTTCATCCTTCTCTATCGCAGTCATCTACCAGCCTCCTCTGAGATTCCCCGTGAATCGACGCCAGTCTCCCAGCCGGGCCACCGCCTCCCTCCGGGCCCGAGGATGCGGCCCACCTGGAACCCAGTACCGGGCGCTCACCCTGGGACCCCGCAGTCCTAGCTGTCCCTCATCCCGCCTACGCCGCCTGACGATTTCCAGGCTCTAAGCGAAGCGCGTGTCCGTGTTGTCACCAGAGGCAGGAGCGCTTTTGATGAGAGTTGCTTCCCTTTTGGAAACACCATTCCCTCTCCCCAAGAGAGAAGAATCTATTCTCCTCGCTTGCTTACATACAGACACACACACACACACACACACACACACACACAGACACACACTCACACACGACAAAGTTTTTGTCGTGTGAAAACGTCAGCCTCTAATAGCTGTCTTGGAGTTGAGTAAAGACTTTCAGGAAATGGTGGAGATAGGCCTGCTCAAGTAACCGACCTCGGGATTGTCATTTCTCTGGCTACCTTTTCTCCCGCCTGGCCCTCTACATCATTTTTTCTTCAAAACCCTTCCTACTGCAACCTCCTCCATGTTTACGGCTTTATCTTTCTTAAACAGGAGATCCCTGGCAATAACTACCTAAGGAGAGGAAGGGAACCTACTCCCCAGTTTCACTGACTAGTGGCACGTGCTGGCCAGGTACCAGGAGCATCTTTGAGCCTGAGCCTTCTCATCTGCAAAGAAATGGTTAGAACAGGTGAACTCCAAAGGCTTATTTCCATCTTAAATTCAATACTTTCAAGACAAGGCCTTTCTATTTCTGAATGACTGAAGATTATGTACATATATAAATGCATACGCATTTCAGTAACATCCTGTGCCAAGGCGCAGAGGAGGAGGACATTTAAACTTCTGATGGTGCCCTCCTTGACTGGTTCCTCCCAGACCAGTCATCCTCTCTGGGCACAGAAAGAGATCCTCAGTGTGGAGAACCCCAGGGGTAGGTCTCCTGAACACAGCTACCATCCAAGTCCACTTAAGATCACATGATTCATTAGGACCCTTAATCCTCATCTGACCCTGCCGATTCAAGCACTTCAGTGAAACCCCATAAAACCAGCCAAGAGCCTGGCCAACATATGCACACGTTAATTAGAGTTATGTGGGCCTTTGGCTTCCAGTCTGATGAACAGCTTAGGGCTGCAGGGGGCAGAGCGTTTGGGATCTTTTTCACCTACCATTGCCCTTTGGTCCTACCATGGCATCATTTGAACACAGTGGGTGATCTGAAATCTAGTCCCTTTCAGAGGGTGGCTAAACCACAGTAACTAAGGCTAAAACCTGGCAGTGGGTCCCTAAGAGGGCCAGCAGGGATCTTATCTGTTCAAAGGAGAAAAAGAGAATCAACAGTGAGCTTCTGTTGTTATTGCTTCTTCTAGTAGGGAAGGCAGAGAGAAGCCCAAAGTGAAAGGAGAGAAATTTTTGCCGTTAATAGAAGGCATGAAAACTTAGCAACCCTCTCCCCCAACACACACACACACACACACACACTGTATGGCTATAGTCTATCAAGAAGCTGAAAATGCTTCCAACTTCATTTATAAGGATAAGGGAAGGCACAGTGAGGAGGAGTGCGTGGGCTTGAGCCAATTTAGCAACCACAATTCTGGCCAGGTACCGGGAAGTCAAAAAACACCCCAGAGAGCAGAACTGGCCCCCTCTCTGGCAGAGGGCCCTGTGCATGGCACTTTTCCTACAAGGTGTGTCGTCTTCTTCACCCACATCTGAATCCTAGATAGAGGATGCTGAGGGTCAGTCACTCTCTGGCAGCAAGACCCCTTAGCCTCTCCGAGGGCTGCAGTGATGTAACTGAAGGTGCCACCTGCCCTGTATAGGGAACAATCAACTCTAGCTTTATCTTCAGCCTCTTGTTGAATTGCAAAGGACAAAATGCCTGAGGTCTATCAAGTCTACATATACTCACTTATTACACTGCAGAATTATCTTAGTTGTTTTATAATATATGTGCATTTCCCAATCACTCCCCCACTCCATTTATAACCTATACAAAATATCTACAGGCCAGACATGACAAAACCTTTCTTACCATAGGAGGAAATTTATTTGTTACTTATTCAATGCATAACAATTTAGTCATTTCTAATTTGAGTTGGGGAGAGCACACCAAAAAATGAGAAGCCAGATTCACATAATTCTAGAATTTGAAAACTTCATTCTTTCTGCTTGCTTTTCTTCCTTCCCTTCTTCCATTTTTCCTTATTCTTTGCACTCAGCCACAGAGAAAAGACAATCCAGCCTGAAGACTTAGGGATGGTCTGTTGCGCATGTGCCCCGTCTTCTCTTTGCTAGATATCTTAAATTACAATCAGGAGGCATCTCACACCCTGACCAGATTGTATTTGGTGTGACCCTCTTTAAGTTCTTCAAAGCTTCCAGGGATCTCCCCCACTGCCCCAGGCCCACCTGATCAGGACAACAGATACAAATGGAGTAACTTGTATCATTCTAGATCTATAGAAATTATATTCCTATTTGCTTTCCTTTGCATTAGGAAGTTCTGGAAGGATGTTCAAGAAATGAATAACAATGGGAGAAGCAACTGGACAGATATTGAAAGAGAGACTATTCACATGTACATTTGGTATATTTTTGAACCTTGAAAATGTACTGCCTATTCATTATAAGTTAATCTGATCAGGATATATATGCATATAAGAGATGCTAAATGATAAGTATGTATAGACATTACATTGAGGAGGAGGATCTAGAAGACATCTACCAAGAATATAAGATTGAAAAACATGTAATAAACTTTCTGTTTTGCTCAATGGATCAAACGTTGGAAATCTGTCCAGAAAATAATATTTTTATGCAGAAGTATGAAACTTTAGGTGAGGAAAAGTGTCCACTACTCCCTTCCTCAAAGACCCCTCTCCTATTTGCAGATGCAGATGTTTGCCAGTTTAAAGCCATTTGCTCCGCCATTTAAGTGAGGTCACTGGGAACACAGACTTGAGGACTGGTGGAGCCCCCAGTCCTAAATGGAAAGGTTAAGCTAGAACACAACTGAAAAAGAAGGATTGATGTTTCCTAATAGAAGTTTGAAAATGGGCAATTTCTCACAGAAGGAGGACAAGACTCTTCTCTAGAAATGGCTGCCTCTCAGCCCACTCCCCATCCATCCTCACATCCTTTTATCCCTCTCAGGGTGGGCTTGCCCTAGGGTGTCTGCCCCTTTCCCTAGGCTTTAACTAGGTGTAAAAATTCTTGTTAGGCAAACCCCACTCAGAAATTTAATGTTTTAAGCCTGAATCAAAAAAAGGAGAGTAAAAATTCCCTTCAGGATGTTAACGCAGAAACAGAAAGGATCAACTAAGCAGTGAGTTGAAGAATCAACCTACTCCACTCTCCACTCTCAGGTCATTAAATGGCCCCCGAATGTCAAGAAGACTTTGCGTTAGAACTTCTGTGCTCTCGAAAAACATGCAAATAAACAACTCCACCCCACCAGGGGACACAGCTCTTCACCTCACACTAGTGTTTACATCTCCTGCAGTTTTTCCTGTAGTATAGTCCCTGCCAGAAAAACAACTGAAATCGCTGTCTGGGCAAAGGTCAAACTGCAAAAATGCAAGAGATTTTGCAAAACTCTTCTTTAAAAGTATGGTATATAGAAAACCACAGGGGGAATAATCTCTACTCTACACTCTTGTGTTAATAAACAAATTCCCCCACCGAAACACAAAGTCAGGTCACCTTTTCCCATGAAAGCAGGTGGTTAACTATGTGATATCCAAGGAGGTACTGGGTTATACTGGAAACTGGGAGAAATTTCAGAAGAGGGACCAGGAGAAAAACAGGCCAATGTTTGTGAGATACAAAAAGGTGGAGTTTGGGGGAAAACAGTGAGACAGGAAGGAAAGGGAAGAGAGTAGAAAGAGCCCTTGGTCTCTCCAGCTGTTTGCAGAAGTCGGAACATATGGTGCCAGGGTTTTCCAAAGATGACAAGGGATAAAAAGTAAAATTATTTTTTCCCCAAGACATACCTTCCCCCAAATGAAGACATATTTTAAGGCTGGAGACTTTTTCTGCTTCCACAGGGAATGAGCAGAGGTCACTTAGAACCAATTCTCCTTGTTCAGCAAGACCAGCAGAGTGGTTATGGAAGCAGCAGGAGGAGTCAAGGTGTTCATGCTAAAGAACTTCAGGATAGGGCCTGGCCCGAAGTGGGAATATCCAAACGGGTTCTTCATATTGCACATTTTATAGACAGTCTTTCCCCTAAAGGATATACTTTCATTAGGTCATAAATGCTCCAACAGATGAGAGAGAGGGAAAGAGGGGTGTGTATGCGTGCGCTTGCGTGTATGCTGGTCGGCTGTGGTGGGAGGCGGAGTCCAGGCGCCGAGGTGTGTGCCATCCACCCCAGCGGGCAGAGGTCAAGGACGACGAGTTGAGGCCGCCCGCGGTGAGGTTCCCAGGGATTCTGCTAAGCTTTCTGAGTTGTTATGTTTGTCGTGGGTTCCCCCGAAGCTCCTAACTGTTCAAAGTTCAAGCCTTTTCTTGCCTAAAGGCCACAAGAAGTGGGTGTGTGGGGGAGGAGGGGAGAAGCGTGTTTTTTTAAGGAGAGTTTGTTAAAAATTTAACTGGGGGGAAGTTTACTAGTTGGGACGTGCGTACCTGACCCTAGGTGGGAGGGAAGCGGCTTGTCTGGCGACTTTCACTTCCCGGCTGGACTCAGATTCCCGGACGGCAGAGGTTTACCTCCCCCAACACCCAAGGAGTGCGACTTGCTGCCCTCAGGGGTGAATGCTCGCAGTGTCTGCGCTCCCTGTTCCAGGCAGGAGAGGACTTTGCAGACAGGGGATCTCCCCGTCTCTGCTAGCCCCCTTGGCTTCTTTCAACGCCTTTCTCAGAGTGGGTCGCTGTTACGCAGCCAGCATCAGCTAGCCTCCTGTGTCGAGTCCCCGAGTCCGGCAGGATGTTTAAATCCATAGCACTGATTTCACACGTACAAGTCGGTAGCACTTTTGAAATTATTGTAACGCGTCACCCGGGTGATACATTGTCTGTCTAGGCCAGATTGGCAAGACACGCGCGCATACTCTGTGTTTAAATCACACCCTGAAATGCGTAGAAAATGTTTCCATAGGGATCTACGCACGCCAGAGAAAAACTGGAGCAATAATTTCCCTCTTCTTTGATTTCCTGTTTCTAAAGAAAGCCTTGGTATCAAGGACGAGTAAGGTAATGTGAACGAAAAGGCAAGCAGGTCGCTGTCGTTAAAAACCTAATTACAGTTCGTAGTTCAAGGAAAACTACCTTTAATTGACACCGTGTATATTCCTCTGCTCCTCTCGGGCTGCCCTGGCAGGGACGCCCCAAGAGTATTTATTTCTAGGGCTGGAAACAAAACAACCAGCCCAGTCTGCTGCGTAAGAGAGCGCTCCAAGATGGACTGCCGGAGAAAGGCTTTTTGACCCCCGTGGAAATTAGTCATATTGACAGACGCCCAGGGAAGGTAAATTACCCCGCGCGCTGACGTTACGCAGAAGCGCGCCCGGTTGCGACTCCGCTGCGGCGCCTAGGGGGCCAGAGGCTTCCAGTTCGTTTCCCCAGATTCCGGCCAACAAAGCCCCACTTTGCTTCTCTGGGCCTGGGATTTCTACGTGAAGGCGACGGAGAGAGCGGTAAAAAGGTGTAGAGAGGAAAAGGGCAAGAGAAAACCAAAAAAGTGGAGGGAAAGAGAAATGCTGAGCGCTCTAGCGCGGGCAAGCTGGAGAATCTAGGAGAAACGAGCAAAGTCCGCGGGGGAGGGAGAAAGGGAGGAGGCAGGGAGGGAGAGGACCTTGCGGCTACGGCCTCCGAGGTCCGCCACTTGGGAGGTCCCGGCCCCAACGCAGGCCTGGCCAAATGTCCCCCCGGGAGGCTCGAGGCTCGGGCGGGGTCACAATTACACCTCGGCTCCAGGCGAGGACTTAAAAACCAAGTGGCAGGCGGCTGCAGTCTGGAAGCAAGGCCCTGCGGTCATCAGAGGGGGGCCGGGCCCGTGCACAGGAACCTTTTACAAGGCATGTGGGTACAAGAAAAAAAAAAATCAAAATAAACCACTTTCATCCAGCGTGGGCCGTGAAAATAAAAGCCGCTTTTTAGAGGGGGCGAGCGGGAGTTTTCAAATTCAGCGTGTTTTGCTTTTATATAAAGAGTTTTGTGATTTTACGTGATAACCTAGGGGGGAGTTGTAGGGAAAAGAACTGCTAGATTTTTTGGGGGGGAGAGGGCGGTAATAGGGGTTCACAGCTTTCTCCCAAATCAGCTAGTATCCTAGGACAGCAAGCAGCTGCAGATAGCCATATAGATCCTTATACAAACTGGGGGAGAATATTTGCATGGCCGGATTATTATTGGCAGAATATAGGATCTACTTAGCTATCCCACCTCTTTTCTTTCTATAACTGAGTCTTTAAAACAGTCTGCGGTGGGGGCAGAATGGAAAGCGTTAAAAATGTGGCATCTGATTTTACCAGAGGGTGGACCGGAAGGTTTCTCTAAGAGTAACGAGTGTGGCTACAGAAGACCCGGGTCAAGGAGCAAAGACGAGGCGAAATTCGCCCGGCGGCTGCAGTGTGAGGGCCCAGCTAAGCCCGGGCTCCGGCCCTTGGCTCAAAGGAAGGGACCCAACAACCAGCCCGGCCCTCGAGGTGGAGAAGGCGGCTGCCCCTCTCCAGGGCAGAGCCAGGGCTGGGGGAGGCGGCTAGCTCCTCCTGGACCTTGGGCCTCGCGTCTGAGATATTTTTAGCTCCTCTCTCAGTTCCCCAGAGGCTCTTTTGAAAGCCGAATGGAGGCTCTCCAAGCTACCCTCACGCCGGGGGGTGTGGGAGTAGGTGGAGGGGGCTGCGCGGGTATTTTGAAGGAAAAAAAAATGCTTATCTTTAAAACAAAACTCACTCTCTCTAGGTTTCTGTCCTTCCTTTTCCTTGTTTCGCCCCCGGCTCAGGCTCGTGGGAACACGCCAAGTTCCACAGTTAGGAGGACCGTGGGGGTAGGGATGGGTGGGGTCTGGAAACCCGAGCAGAGTCAGGATGCCGCGCGCCTTCCTTACCGCCTTTCGTCCCCTCTCTCCCGGCCACCGCTGTTCCCGGGGAGCCGGCCTAGGAACTCTCACGAGGGGACGGGAGGAGGGGAGGAAATCTCCGTGGCCTCGGAGGAGGCAGGGATACAGAGCATTTGTTTATTTTTTAACTAAAGGTTTAAAATAAGTCCAAATGTTTCTGCAACGGAATTTCCAACCCGATGTGTGTCCAGGAATGTGAACCTTGGCACTCAGACTGGCAACTCTCGAGTGGGCCCATGTTCATTCTGTAGAAAGCTGGGTCTCGCTGCGCCCCCTCTCACCTTGGAGATGCCCCTGTCCAGCTTTCCGGCTTGGGCTGCCGCTGAGACTTCCGCCGCCCCCCGTCTCCCCCAACCTGGATCACGCTGGGCCCCTGCTGGCTCCTATGGCCCGCCTTCACCCCCCTTTCTGATCCCAGCAGACAGCCCTTGCCCCGCTTCGTGGGTTCGGCGCTGCCCCTGGAGATTGCCGAGGCTGTCAGGACAGAGCTCGGCTGGGGAAAACGAGGAAGGGAAGCGAGAGCCAGGCCTGGGTACTCTTTCCTTCTGCCTTAGATTAATTCCTCCTCCTCCCACTCCCCGTCCAACTCTCCCCATTGGGAGTGTTCGCCCGTGAGGTCCACCCCACCTGCCTAGGGTGCTCTAAGTTGCCCCCACGTCCCGGACGCCGCACCCCTACCCACCGGATTGCCTTCAGGGCCCCTCGGTTCGGTGTCGAAGGCGCGGCGCTGTGGGCCAGGCGAACAGGAACCACCAGGCCCGTCAGGTCTGCGCTCTTAGCAGCCGGGCAGCCCTGCGGGTCGAAGATGCTCAGAGGAGGAGAAAGTGCAGAGAAAAAAGAGGAGGAAGAAAAAAAAAAACTAACACACACGCACGCAAAACCAACTTTAGGGTTGGACTTTTTCAGTTTCACACGAAGCGACCTGGAGTATCTGGAGAAGGTTTTTGAAGACGTTTAGGAGGGAGGGTGAGTTTTCTGCTGAGAAACTCAATCTGCCATACAGTAGCGGCCCCATCTGGGATCTGTCACTGCTGACAGCACCACAGGGCACAGCCGTGATCTTCTGCACAGCCTGCACTCCCCGAAATACCCTCCTTAATCAAAGGATGTCTGCGCGCCCGAGCTCAGCTGACCGCGCCAGGAGCAGAACTGCGGGCGAATTGCACCCCCGGCCCGCCCCCTCCCCACCGACACAGCCACGGGCCCCTCTCATCTTCCCAGCACGTTAATTAAAAGCGGAAAAGAGACAGAGGCTGATGTCATTGCTCTCAGATGATCATAAACGTGAAAGAGTCATCCTGTGAGAATCCCTGAAAATGACTTTAATGAATAATTTTAGAGACAGTTATGGCTTTGGGTGATTACTGAGCGAGAATATGAAAACCAGATTTGCAAAGCGAAGGCGATGGTCAGGCGGCCTGGCGGCCACTTTCTCCCATTCAAACCGACCAGCTTTCCTTCAAGCCAAGTTCTAGTTACAGACTTAGGTTACATTTTCTTCTTTAAAAATAAAAGCAACAAACATTTTTCTTTTCCTGCATTTTTGCCTTATCCTAAAGACAGAAACGTTAGCTCAAGGCAACAACAACCCACTTTAAATAGAAGGCAACCATGGACTGGCCTCAGTGGCTACTGGCTTCCATCTTTTTAGGAAGGAGGTATTTGCTGCTATCTTAATGTAGAATGATATCTCTTTTGGCCTCTTCTCTAGGGAATGCACTTAATGAAGTTTGAAAACTCTCTTCCCTAAGCACACTGTTTGTTCTAAATCCTTTCAGCTGGTGGAGCAGCCAACAAGGGGGTAGCAAATGACCCCACCTCTTACAGAAAAGTCTGAAGGTCCCCCTGACTCTTTAGTCTTTGTTCACCAAGGAATTGCAGGATGATTTGGTGCTACAACAAGCAATGATGTTTTGAAACACTCCCTCTGGTCACAGGGAAGCATCTGCTTGGGTCTGGTTGTTCATGATTACTTGTGCATTAAATACACTATTTGAGAAAGCCGGGTTGTTAATTGGGGAGGGGCCTTGTGAGTACCCTGTGATCCTTTGTATGAATGGGTTAGCTGTCTGCAAGCCTGTCTCCTTTGCTTGGAAATATAAATTGGGATTCTCTGGACCTGTGGCCCATGTTGATTCATTCCATCTAATTCAAGTAAAAGTTCATTTATGCTACGTGCAAGAAAGTATTAGAGGCAAAAGTGATGTGGGTTTTTGTTATTGTTCCTTTTGTTTGTTTTTGAGTGGTCTGAACGATTCAGATAACTGCCTATTTGTCTGAGTAGACTCCATCATTAGGGAAGAGCGTCGAGAAGCCACTTACCAGGCCTATGGGAAACTACTTTGGGCAGCCATTACGTGCCCCTCCCCCTCTAGAAGCACAGATAGGCCCCTCCCCCTCCAGTCCCTAAGCATTCAGTTGTCTAAAAGCCTCTTTCTCTATCCCGAGCCCATAACACCCTCCCCTCCACCACCAGCTCAGTATTTCCTTCCCCCTCTGCTGGGGACAGGGGTGGGTGGAAGGGGGAGCCAAGCTCTCCCAGGGTGACCTTTTCACTGACTTAGGAGGAAATGGCCCTCTTCCCTTCTAGATGACATGAAGACACTTTGGAGTTGGTGTATTGAGTTGCCTCAAAGAAGTGAGGAGGGATGAACATTTGGGAAATTTTATCTATTGGATTTTTGTTTATTTTTGATACCCTTGGTCCCCCAAATAGATCTTCTTGTTACTACACTCAAATCATGAGCTATGGCTTGTTTCCCCTCTAGCTAAATTCACTGTGGCCTCTGACTAGACACTAAGCTCGGGCTTTGCAGCCTGTACCGAAATAAATAGCATCTTCTGGGTTGCCTGGCTAAACTGAGGTGTAGGACTGATCCATGATATGGCCAATTCTCTCCCTGTAGAGACCTGAAGTAATGCAGGCCTTGCCTTCCCCCTCCACATCCTTCAGAAAGCCACGCCCATCCCCACTGTCCAGTGTTTCCCTTGACCGTTGAGAGAGTGCCAACGGTGAGAGACTGGCTGCAGTGGGTCTGTGTGGCCTCAGGCAGGGGTCCCAAATCCCCTGAGGGAGCTTTTGAAAATTGCAGAGTTCGAGTCTCATCCCTGACCTGCGGAATCAGAATTTTTGGTGAAGGTGGGATGAAATAGGGGCTGAATTTATAATTTTATCAAGTTCTTTGGGGATTTGGGATAACTAGCTAGGTATGGGAAGCTCCAACTTAGAGAGTTTGGGAGTTGGATTCATTCCAGGGACCGGGCCAGGGCCCCGGCTCCAGGTTCGGAGGTCTGGGGTGTCGTCCTCCTGTCCACGAGTGATACAAATTACCTGGCCTCTGTCCTGGGCACTGAGACATAGTTGGGGACAAAGCTGCCGCCAGTCATCCTTGCGCTCAGGACGTGTCAGTGTTTGCGCCAAGGACAACTCCCGCGGGGGAAGAAGGGGGAGACGGAAGAGGGTGTAGCGCCTCTGCTCCTTAGATCCATTAGGCTTTAATAGCAGGTGCAAAGACAGAGGCTTGGAGAGATGTCAGGTTCAATAATCAGGGTCTGCCTTGCCACCCCGCTGGGCAGAAACTCCCACTATTTTGGTCCGAGAGCTATAGGAGCCAACTAGGTGCCAGTGCGGGGAGGGGAGCCCTAAGAGCCGCCTGGACTCCTAAGATCCGCCCCACTCCCGGTCCCCGGCCTGCATGGGCACAGAGGCACGGGCTGCAGCTGTTGGTGTAGGAGAGCAGCACCTCGGTGCAGGGACAGCAGAGGAGCGCCCGCCGGTCAGGGCCGGACATAGGAGGCTTTTCCAGGCGGAATACACCAGACGCAGCGAGTTGGAAAATTTAAACGTTAACCGGCCCCACCTCACCTCAAACAGGAAAACAAAAACGTCTCCTGGGCTAAAAATACATATTTAGCAAGTCCCTGTGCGCAGGCGGGCGGCGCGTTCCAGCTGCTGGCCTGGCCCGCGGAGGACTTGGCCGCGCGGCCGCCGATTACACCCAGCTCGGCTGCGATGGCTCCGAGCCGTCTGCCCTGACGTCAGCGCGGCTCCGGCCTCGCCGCGGCGAGATAGGCAGCGCGGCCGGGCGCGGGCGCGGCGCTAATCACTCCCAGATGTCCCTAATAGCGGAGATAAAGACGGACGGAGCGGCCGGGAATAAATTTGTAATCAGGGCTCTACCATCTGATCATCAAAGCGGCCCAAATGCCGGGAGAATTTGAAGGGAATGTGTGTGTAGGGGGGTCGCGTTTAGGGGAGAGGCGGGAGGCGCGCTCCTCGCAGGGACCGACTGCGGCAGGGTGGAGCGAGACCAGGAGGGAAGTCTCACTTGTGTGCGCGTGTAAGGCAGATACCCAGGGCACTGTGACGTCCCTTAGCAGGACTGGACGAGGCCTCCGAGCTGCTCCAGGCCGGTCAGAAGCCGGCGGACAGCCGCGCAGCGGGCAAGGATGCTCTGTGCAGCGGCTGGAGGGTGAAGCGGCGCGCTACGAGCTGTCCGGCCCCCGGAAATGCGGGAGTCGTTTCCCCTCCCGGAGTTGCCCCCTTTCCCCTCCGCCCCTTTCCAAACAGTTAAAAAATACTTCGTCCCCCTTCCCTCCGTAGACATAAACCCTCCAGCACGGCTGATCTTCCTCAGGGATGGGGCTGTTGAGGCCTCGAGCCGGGGTCCTGGACCAGCCTGAAGGCGGCTCCAGGCTCTTCCTCTCCGAGAGAGCCCCGGGCTCCGACAGGCCAGGAGTCCTGTGCATCCTGGAGACTCGTTAGCGCGCTGCCTCGCGCAGGGATCTGGAGCGTAGCAGTTGTGCCGGGTGGAGGGAATGGGTTCTCTCGGGTCAACAGAGCCAGAAAAGACAGGCAGTGCCCCGGGTCCAGAGTCAGCCTCCACGGGCACACGCCACAAGCCTCCTTTCCGGATCATCTCCGCTTGGCATCCATCACCAGTCGCTGTTCCAAATCCAGGCGCGTGGGTAGGTCTCGCGGGCAGGGAGAACGCAAGGCAGCTGTGGAAGAGAACACTGCGAGCCGCAGGCGCAGCGTCAGACAGCGTTTCCTTAAAGCTACCGGAATAACCGAGAGGTTTCCCGCGCTCTGTGGACCCGCAGTGCAAATGCAGGCCCAGCTGTTGTGCTGTCCGTTGCCCAGTTTACTGTTCCCTGCGTACACTCCTCAGGCCTCGCAACTGGTTCAGGTTCGCCCTGCAAGGCTCAAGTCTCAGAAGCAGCTAGAAGGCCTCCTTCTGTTCCCTGTGACTTTGCATTTGAGCTCATCCTCGGCACTCCTTCCTGCGAAATCCGCGTGAACACAACGCACTCACCCTCCTGCTGCCTTAACAAGTGGGTGGGATACCAGCTCTACATCCTCGCCAGCCCCAGATGGCCGCCGGCAGAGGCGTCAGGGTGGGGGAAGGGATGGAGCCACTCTGCACCCCTGACTCATGCACGCTTGCTTTCCAGAGGCTTCCCTCTCTGGCGCTACTGCTACGCCCACCTCATCGCGGGGACAACCAGGCTGCCTGGTCCTGCCACACCTGAGGAGGGCAGACTGGGCCGTCCCTTCCTACGCGCCAGGCCCTATTGGCTAACTCAGACGCAGGCGGGAGCTTCCCACGGAGCGACCAGATGTTGGCCCCGGGATTTGGAAGGCAAGAAGAACCCCCAGTGAACTCGCTGTCATCTCGGCGTCTCGACCTGAAAAAGCTCTTAAAGCTGCCGTCGGTGTCCCGGCCGGGGGCGACAGTCCTGGCAAATTGCGACAGGGAGCAGGAAATGTGCTTAGGTCTCACTCTGTCGAGTTTTCCAAATTAGTTCCCAAGAAGTTGAGAATGGGTCTGTAGGAAAACACACACACACACACACACACACAGGCCGAGCCCTCGCCCCGCCGGTGCTCCAGGGTTATCATGCGCTCGGCCTGCGCGGCGGTCTGGGGCCTGGCCCTGACAGCCAGATCTACCATCAATTTACCTTCCGCCGCCCCAGCTTCCCATTTAGCTTTTAACGTCAAATCCTGCATTTTTGTCGGCTCCGGCCTGTCTAGAGAGCTTGTGATTTCGCTGCAGGAGTGATTGCTTTTAACAAAATGGCAGCAACCACATTATCCGAGCAATTAAAGCAGAAGCCTTTTAGGCGGTCCCGCAAGGCAAGAGCTTGGAAACTTTTTTTTTTAAAGCGAAGGCGAAAGGGAGTTAAAAAGAAAGAAATGCGTAGAAGAGAAAAGCATGGAAGCGCGGAAGAAACCCCTGCCAGCCCACCACTCACTTCCCTGGGACTTGACCACGCGGGGCAGAGATGTTGGGTGCCCGGGAGCATTGGGAAGGTTGGGATGTAGGGGCGGCTGGAGTGACAGGAAATCTGGTGTGTCTTGCCGGTTGAAGTGTCTGGCCAGTTGGGGTGTGCGTCCGTTAGGGTGTTTAGCCCCCTGGCGTGTCCGGTCTGCTGGCTATCTGGCCAGCTGGGGTTTCCAGCGGGTTGGGAAGTCGAGGTGGTTAGGCTGTCGGAGCCTGGTGCTGCGGGCCGAGCAGGCGGCGCGGCAGGCAGAGGAGGCCGGCGGCTCCCGGCTCAGGCCAGACAAAGAGGACGGGTTTCTGGAGCGCGAGCATAAAACCATGTGTAGCAGCGAGCTGCCCCGTAGCGAGGTGCCGCCAGGGTCTTCTGCTTCCCCTCTGCTGGTGTTTGAAAACCAGAAAAAGCGTTAAGCGAGCAGAAATGCTTTAAGGCCCAGGTGGCGAAGAGGAGCAACTACCCAAGGCAAGCATGGGCACACAGGCACGATGAAGATAAGCCTCTCCGGCTCCTGTTTCAAAAACCTCACCCCTCCACCATCATTCAGTCCTTTACTTCGGTAAACTCCTTTCTTCCACCCCTAGGAGCTGGCGTCTTTCTCTTGAAGGGATTAAAGCAAAGACGCAAAAGGCGGCTGGAGGCAGGAGAGGGAGGGAGCCACTGGGTCAAACAGACAGGGATCCCGAGAGTCATAGAAAATCAGGGCGCGCCTCCCTCCGCCCCCCAGTGCTATAAACAAAGGCAAGTGTCTGTAAACACAGCCCTGCGCCCACCACGTCGGCCCAGCGCTGGCTGACCCGAGGGGAGAAAGTTCAGATCGCTTTGGCCGAGTTGTTCTAACCCCTCGCCCTCGCGTTGTCAGCTGCCCGCAGGAGAAGCCCGCAGAACCGCTCGCTCGTCTCTCCCCGGGCACTTGCGAATTCGCCCGCTGCAGGCGGCGGGCTCAGAGTGGGCACCGGCGAGGCATGGGAACCTCTGGGACATCCAGGGAGGATCTGGAACCGAAGCCGAGGTGCGAACATCACCCGAGAAAGGGTTCCAGGATGGAAACCCTCTGGCAAGCCTTCCCAACACCAGATTTATATACGTGGCGTTTCATGAAACAAACCGCTTTTTAATACGTTTCACCTTTCTTCTCTCCCCTCCTCCCCACTCCCGAATCCCTCCCCTCCTTTCCCCCCTCTCTGGCCTGCAGGGTCCTTTATGGCACTTCAGTTTCTCTGGTTCCTAGAGCGGAGATTCCGGCTCTAGCCAAGCCCACGGGCAAAGGAGGCCTCAGGGACTTCCTTCCGGGATGTGCTGGGACTCAGGGAGACCGAACCTCCGACGAGGTGAAGTCCCGGGCGGCTGGTAGCCGGGGGAGGGAGACGCTTGCTCCGCTGGCCTGCGGCCGGGAAGACTTCAGACATAGCACAGTTAATATTGAGTTCCCTGTAGCTCCTTGTAAATCTGCCCCCACCCCCTTTAAATCCATGGTCTTGTTCGCGATTTCTTACTTGACGTAAAATTCCTTGTTACCTAATCTTGGACTTTTTTCGAAGGCCCTCCCTCTCCCCTCTCCTGTTCAGATGAGAATTCTCTTCCTCCCCCCAACTCCATAGAGACTACAAGCAAAAACCTCCTCTTTTCCCTCTTTCCTCTTCTTTTTTTTCTTGGATAAAAGCCGGATACTTTGCATTGAAAACTCTAGACTAGTTCCTGCGGCTGCAGTGACGCTTGGGGGGGGGCTCCTCACACCTCCACCACCGACAACGCGCTCCCCAAACAAAAACCGAAGCCCCCACCGAATGGCATCTGGTTGATTTCAGGAAAACAAGGACACCTTTCCACCTTATGGGCGAACGGCAGAGGCCTTTCCCTGGCCCAGACTGTCCTTCTAGAAACCACTCAGCGTTCTCCTGGGGGGTAGGGGGAGAGGGAAGGAGACAGGACTAGGATAGAGCCCAGGCCCTTTGGCAGGACCAAGGAACAATTCTCCAAGGACACCTCTTTTAAGGGACACTTCTCTTTAAGGGAGGGCCGGAGCTCAGGTTGATGACTGGTCGGAACACTGACTCTTTTAAACAAAGTTAGAGGCAATCATGATAATTTAGTTTACTTCTGAATACTTTAAATATTATGAAAACAAGTATAACAGCTTTGTTTTCAAAACTCTTTTGAGGTATCAATCATAAAAAGATTGTAAAAAAAACACACAGTGGTTTATTGAATACTTACAACGTTTACACCTTCAATATTAATTAAATTCCACTTAGTTTTAGAGGACGGAAGTGCACAAAACAAATAGCTGTTGGAAACATCTTCGAATAGGGAACGACCACAGATGAAAGGACAGCACTATATACCGACCCCAACGGAAATGTTAGTGGCCCCGTTTTCTGCTTTGAAATAAAACTTTATAATCCCCAGGAATATTTATATCCAAAGGCCAAGTATTAAAGATACACTTCACATATACACTATTGTCCGATGTCTTTATCTTGAAGGGGTTGGGTGGGTGGGGAGGGGGCAACGCTGGTGTCTACACAGCCAGGAGGAAACATTCACACACAGAGAATCTACGAGACGACGGGATCCCTTACCACGCGGGAGTGTCCTCTTCATATTAAAATATGGAATGCTTTTCTTCAAATATCCACTTTTTTTGGAAGGGGAGGTGGGGAGCGGATGCCTCAAAGGGGGGCAAAGAGAGGGGAGGCAAATTGCACATAAATAAACCAGATGATTCCAAATGCAAGAAGTCCTCAGAGCGGAGCGCGGAGAGCATGCCCGGAGTCCTGGGTCTGTATCCGGCTCCTGGGCCCCGGCTCACGCGCTCTCCTCCTCCTCCTCCTCGTCCTCACTGCTTGAGCTCCAGGGCCCAGACGTGCTGCGGCCAGCCCGTCCGGCCTTTGGTTTTCTTGTCGTTGCTGCTCACTGTGCTTTTCAAGATTTCGTTCTGGGCAGAGGGGAGGTGAGGGGGAGAAAAGTGGAAAGAGAAATTCAGAGAGGAGACCCGGTTCCACCCCCCCGCCCCAGCGCTTCCTGGGCCAGAAGAGACAGTGAGAGAGGGAGAAAGGGATGGGAAGTGGGATGGTTTCAAGTCCCAGTCCCTGCAGAAAAGCTACGAAGGTTTGCGCTGCCCTGGCTACCGCCCAGGCCTCCTCGCGCCTGAAACGCTCAACTACCGGATCCACAAGTTTATAAACAACCGCCCGTTTTCAAGTCGTTTATGGAGGAGCTGGGGGCCTTTTCTCTAACTCCAGATGTAGGGGCGCGAGCTGGGGTCGGCGCTAAATCTGGTTTCCCTGTTTTCAATCGCAATCCCAGATCTGCGCTCTGGAGAAGATGGGGAGAAGGTCCCTCCGCCCTGGCTTGGGCCTCTCCGCCCGCGCCCGCGGCTCTCCGCCTGGGGCTCTATAGTGCCTCTCCTCCAAGGTCTAAATTCCTGGCTATAGGGGAGGTCGCTCGGTTATGCAGCAACTAAAGCGCCACAGGCCCCAGAGAAGAAAAATTCGACAAATGGAATTCCTTTGCAGGCCCTTCATGGCAATAGCCCTGCTCTCAACACCACCACCCTATGGGCACTTGGGAGGAACTTGAGAATACTTTAATTTTCAGTTATAATTTCGTCGTACTATTAACGACAATAACAATGACCACAGTAATATTTACTTTTTTTGTGTCAAAATGTACAGGCTCATTCCAATAAAATAAGAAGTACCCCTGAAGTATACTCATCCAGGAAGTTACCTTTTAACCTCATTGCCAGACAGAAACTGGAGCTGCATTTTGAAGTTAAAAGTACTTATTGCATGTTGACCTTTACGTCTTCCACGCATAGTAATGAGAACAACCTTAAAACTCTCTTAGATCAGTGGCAGCCTGTTCTCAAGAGAGGGAAATGGGATCAGTAGCGAAATAACTGGAATCGAGCGCTTCTGGGCGACTTATTTTAGAAATATCTGAAAGCAAGATAGGACTGGAGGCCAAATGAAGGCTCTAACGGACACGGAATGACGGGTCGGGCCAGTGCGATGGGAAGATCAATCCGGCCCCTTAGTCCGCGAGGCCCGCCCTAAATGCCTGGGGGAGCAGCAATATCCTGGAGGGAAGATCACCAGCGCGGAGCATCCCTCTTTACCTCCTCCTCAGGCTGACACCCTTCCCCATCTCCTCTGCTTCTGCGGGAAACCATCCTTACCACAACCTGGTACAAACAACCTTGGCTCAGGACGCAGCAAAGAATGCAGGATGCCACTGCTCTGCCCAATTGGAAGGAGACCGGGAACAGCGGTGCCCCGAACCCCGCACCCCCACAGCCCACTGCCCCCTGGTACTGACCAGCTCCTTCTTCCTCTTCTCTTCTTTCACATCTGTCTTCTTGATCTCCGCCTTGAAGGCCTCCGCCTCGCCGTTCTGGTCGTCCTTGGCCAGCAGGTCCATGAGGTAGGCGATGTAGCTGGTGGCCAGGCGCAGAGTCTTGATCTTGGAGAGTTTGGTGTCGGCGGGCACGTTGGGGATGCACTCGCGCAGTTCGGCGAAGGCGCTGTTGATGCTCTGAGTCCTGCGCCGCTCCTTGCGGTTGGCTGTGCCCCGACGCTTCACCGGGCGCGGCCCCCCCAGGCCCGGGGGCCCGGCGCCCGGCGGCACCCCCCCGTAATGGGAGTGGTCCAGGCCGGCGGCGCCGCTGGCGTACTCGGGGCTATAGGACAGGGCCATGCTGTAATCGGGGGGCGACATCTCGGGGTGGCCGATGAGCCAGCCATGGAAGTAGGGGTTCTCCTCGTGGCTGCAGCGGCTGGCGGCGGCGGCGGCAGCAGCGGCGGCGGCGGCGGCGAACGGATAGCCTTCATGGTGCACCACCGGGTGGTGGGGGAAGCCCCCTACCAGACTCATCTCGCCCTCTGCGCCTCTCCACGCGCCCCAGCGTGCGCGTAGCCCCGCCGCGCCCTCGGCCCGGGCCCTTGCTTCGGCGCTCGGCGGCCTCCCCCACCCCCCACCCCCCAGCCCCCGGGCGCCCGGGCTGGCCCCGCAGCCACAGAGGGGGGTGCTGCAGCCCGGGCCCCGGCCCCCCGCCTGGCCCGCCGGGCCTGCCTTAGCAGCGCTGCGGTTGCCGGCTCCCCATGGGGCGCGGCGAGCTGGTCCCGGCACCGTGCGCCCCTGGCCGCCGCCGCCGCCGCCGGCGGCTCCCGCCTTGCTCCACGGCCCGCGCGCCGGCTCCTGCTTCCTGGGCTGCTGTGGGGAGGCAGAATCCTCTCGTGCTCATGCAAAGGTGCCCGGCTTCCGCGAGGCTGCTTTGAGGAGTCGCCGGGCTCCACGCCCGGGCCGCGCTCCTGGCACCGAAGCTAACTCGGAGTCCCGGGACGAGTCCGAGCCGCGGTTGGAGGAACCGGCCCGGCTCTGCAGGGAGGCTGCGGGGTCGACTGCTCACTGTGAAGCTACCTCCATGCGACCCTCCCCTTCCCGCCCCTTCCCCTCCCCCCACCAGCCCGATCTGGGTTCTTGGGCGCTTATTGTTTTAATGAATTTTTTGGTTGTTGTTGTTTTGGTCCTTGAATGTGATTTTAGCTGCGAGTAACGTGTCCTCGCTCCTCTCGGGCTCCCTCGGAGGGTTTTCAGAGAGGTCTCAGTGCATCCATTTTCTCAGATCCTCTCCTTCTTTCGGGGGAAGGATCTGGGGCCCTGGAGGCGCCTTGGAGCGCGAAGGCGGCGGCTCCGGCTCTCGGAGGGGTCTGCGCAGTGGCTGAGGGAGCTCCTGGGTGGCGGCGGCGGCGGTTCTCCGGGACTGGACGCCGTGAGGGGAGCAAGCGGATTTTCCCAGCAAGATCTCCATGTACAGCTACATCTTTAGGGCCGCTCGGGTTAATATATGTCGTCAGAGGCTCCTCACGCCAATCCCGGGGCGGCGGGGGCGGCGCCTCACTCGCTCTGCAATAAAACTTTTTGATGTTCTCCTTGCTAATTGCCTAGGTCCTCTTCCAGGATTGGCTGCCCCTTCATAACCATAAGATAATTAAAACGGGGGGGGGGGGGGGGCAGGGTTAAAAAAACTTTTTATCAGCCAGAGGTTAATGCAAGTGTTTAGCAGATGCTTCACAATTAAAATATTTTTTCCCTTCAAGTCTTAAATATTGAAGAATCTCAAACCAGGTACAGTATCGCTCTACTTTCTTTTCTGGTTAAAAAACCCCAACAACTCAGCTATTGCTTTTCTAACTGTTTTGTAGGTCATCGAGGTAAGGAAATAAGCAGGCAGCCTCGTGCAGTTTTGAGCAGGGGCCGAGATCAGAGGAGGCGGGCGGCGGGGGCCCCACAAAGGGGCGACTGGAAGCCGGAGCTGTCTCTCCGCCCGGTCGGGCACGGGGCGCGGCAGGCGAAGGCTGCTTCTTTGACCTGGGCGCAGGCTGGAAACCCCGGTCTTGCTGTCTCTTTTCTTATCTACCACGTTCCCCCGGCCAGGGCTGCCTGGGGTGGCTCCTGTTATTGTGGCCGCTTTTGGAGACGGTGGTTGAGACCCTCGGACGAACGGTCAAGCCGATTGTAAATGCTCTTATTTCCCTATTCTTCAGGGACACCAGCCCCAACGAAACACCTTGGGCGATTTCAAAGCGCAGGCACCTCGATTCCCCGAATTTGTGGTGTGGCCGGTATCGGTGTTCCCTTGGTTTAACTAGCCTGTCTGGTAAGTAACTGAATATTTTTTACAGCGTGTTCAGAGCTTATTTTCTAGTTTTTATGAACAAACATATAAATATGTCTCTGCATTCCTGCCTCTCTCATAAAAGCGGGCATCTGTGGAAAGCAGGTTTAGTTATCGGAGGGGAACCATTAAACACCAGTTTAAGAGGCAAGCCGGGAGGACGGCTCGTGGATGTTTAGACTGCTGGCCTTGGTGATCTTGAACGCATTATAACGGAAAATGGATCTCCACTTGTAAGTTACCGGGCCGCAGGGCACAGGGGCCTCGGCGCCCGCGTGGCGTGAGCATCTTGAGAAGACTCGGAAGGGGCCGAGAGGTGGGGGCGGACAGTGGCAGGAGCTGAAATGATCCCCGGGGCTTGATGGGAGCCGCGAAGGGAGGCTGATGTGTAGATGCGGATTCCGCCTGATAGAGTTCCGTGTGGAAAAGGGTGTCAACAGGAGCCTGCGGGCCGTAAATTAGAGAGACCCGAAGGCGGGGTGTGTAGAAGCCGGCTCGGGCCAGGGTTGCCCAGGGGAGACCAACACCTCAGATATCTTCCTTTGGAGGCAGAGTCAGGCCCCAGGCCGCAAAGGAAACCCCAAGAACTCGGTGAAGGCAGTCCTTTCCTTGCCGCTGGGCGCTTGCCGCCCGGTACATGGTTCGGGGATGGAAGGCAAGATCAGAGCGAATGGAGGTCGGAGTTGGGGAACTCCCAACTCCCGTGCTGCCAGGCATTCGGGGCTGGGGCCCCGCCAGCCACCACCCTGGGGGCCCTGGGCAGCAGCATTGAGAAATAGATTTTAGATTTGCAGTGGGTGGATGGTAGGAGAGGAGAAAGGAGTCAGAGAAGGATGTAGAAATCCAGGCTGGGAGCCCATGCAGGGCCCATTTTATTTCCTCAGTGAGGGGTCAGTTTCCCCGGACCCCCCAGCAGAGCATCTTAAGGCAGAGCACAAGAGGTGGGGAGTAGCTGAAAACAGACTTGTTGGTAAGTGCCAGGGGCTTGCATTTGGGCTCGGAACAAAATAGTGACCTAGAGCTTCGAACTTCCAACTTGGGTGGGTCTGCAGCTATGAGCACAAGGAGAGTCTTTAAGACCTTGTTCTTCAAGGAAAGAATATAGGTAGTGTGCTTGGGGTTCTGTTTACATTTTCACCAGAGAGGCAACCCAGAATGTGTAAATACTGGTAGTTCAATCCTCTGACGTTTGATACATTGAAAAAAAAAGTCTGTTTATAAAAACACATCTAGGCCTTGGGAGCAGGTAGACAAAATAAGATGATCGCACTCCTGCTAGAAACAGATACAAATTCAGGGACAGGAGTTGGTAGGCTGCTTTCAGACCCAGAGGGAGTTTTGGGAATTGAAAGGAGGAATAAGAGACCAGGTAGAGGACTGGATTGGGGATTGAGATGCTGTGTCCACCAGAGGCAAGTGGCCTCAGTGGCAAAGCCTTCAGAACTTGCCACTTTCAGCCTTTCTCATGCTCTTTTAATCGAAACAAAAAATGGGCGAATCTCTTCATGGTCCCTGATAGCACAGCAAGTGATAAAAGAGATAGACAACATGGAACAGAAAAAAGTCGTAAAAGTTGCTAATCTGAACTTCAATCCTCACTGACAGTATCATTATCGGTTAACTAATGTGGTCCAAGGATCTAGGGCTTCTTGTATCTCAGAAAGCCAAACCCAGGGGCTACAGCCATAGGAAGGCGGCTTGGAGGCAGGGGACAAATGGATGAACTCTAGTGTCTTCAGCTGTAGTTGCTGACACAGGCCAGACTAGCTGAGCTCCACTCTTAATGCACAACCAAATGCATCCACTTTTTTTGTCTTAGTGTCCTTCTTGGCACACATTTTGTTCCAGGTCTAGTGGGATGCTGCATTAGCCTGCTGCTTTGGAAAGCTGTGAGGCAAAGAAGCCATCTCAAGTTTGCCCTCAATTTAGGTGGCCTGTGCCTTCTGGTGGTGGTAGTGGTGGTGATGGAGGGGGAAAAGAAAGGGAGGATGGTGAAGTTCCCAGCTTAGATGTCAGCCCAGGGACCTCAACCTTGGGTTGTACTATCGTGGCCTCTGATGTGCTGTTCCCCAAAGGGCACATGTTTACAGTACTCGAAAACATGAGCAGCTGAGATGTTGTGGGCTGGAGGCCACCCGCAGGAGGAATCCTGCAAGGGCGTACTAACCACCTCTCCTTTTCCAAGGCCCTGGGCTGAGCTGCAAACCATCTTACCCAGGGGCTGCTTCAGAGGAAAGCAGCCCCAGTTTGGGGGAATGTTTGTGATTGTGTGTCCATAGTCTTCACTGTAGCTGATGGTATGCCCACTGTGCTGTGCATTACATCTGCCTCCAGCTAAACAGACAGAACCGGGTTCAAATATACATTTTGAGCCCATGTCTCTTGTCTTTTTCCCTTCACCCCGCCCCTTCCCCTGGAAAAGATTCAAAGGGCACAGGAGAGGCTGAGCACTCGCTTGAAAACATTTTGATCTTGTGAGATATTACTTTTAAAATCAATCTGGTTTAAACTAAATATTTTTTTAAAAAAACTTCAGTCTGTTTTTAGGAAAATACAGATATTTTTGAGGTATTTATTATTTCAAAAGCAAGGGCAGTTTGTATCTTGTGTTTTGCTCATGAGAACTCAAAATAAACTGGACCTGAAAAGAACCAGGCCGGAGGGCCATAAACACACATTTTATGTTTACGGGAATTATGGCTCAATTCCCCTCATCGTTTTTCAAATCTCGTTTTACCTTATTTTCCCCAACGAATATAGTAGAAGTGACTGAGCATTCTCTGATAGATCTATAATGCTGTTATATAAAGTGAACCCCACAGCATGCTAAGAACCCCAGAAAGAACATCCAACCCAGAAGGTGGCAGAAGAAGCAATGTGTTCTTGAAGATGTAACCCCAGCCCCACCTGCTCCAAGGATGGTACTTCTTGCGACACTCTGATGGCTTTGCATTCCTGTTGGTGCTAGGGTAGGATTGAGTCCTTTTACATGTTAGCCACTTAGTTCCAGAGACTTTAGGACGTCTAAAACAAGGCATATTGTTGAGTGGGGCATATTGTTGAGTGTCTCCTTTTAACTGGAGTTTTTTAGTCCTTCCCTTTCTTGTTTTCCTTTTGGGAAATAGTTGTCTACAAACATAGCAAGTGACAGTGGCTTCAGAAATGTGTTGTGTACACCTACAAAACAGAATCAAGTTTGATTGGACTTTCATGTCTGTTTCAAAAATGAAGAGCAGGAAAAGCTGCCCTTGGCTCTTATGAGGTTTTGTTTCTTCTGAGCATTTTCTTTTTGGATTTTGGGATGGGGGCGGGGTATTTGGTGAACGAGCCCTCTTCCTTCCTTTTCCCCAACTAAAGCAGATCTGTGGAGATGGGGGTGGGGAGGGGCTGGTCCATCAGCAATGATGACCATGGAGGGGATGATTGCTTATGACTCCTTCAGCCCAGTTTTGCTTAGGAAACATTTAAGTCAGTGGAGAAAATGGAACTTGTTTGGTGCCTGTAAATTCACCCCCTCCCCATTTAACCCTTCACTCTCTCTCTTTCTCTCTCCCAACCACTCTCTGTCTCTTTCTTTCTTTCCCTCTCTCCCTCCTATCTCCCTTCTCTCCTTCCCTCCCTTCTAATTTACCTTCCAGCAATGCTTGGATTTACAAGATTTTTTGTGTCATTGAATCTGAAACTGGTGAAAAAGAATAAGATACTGGTTCATCCTTACATCTTTTGAGGAAAATATTTTAAAAAATTGAGATATAACAGACATAGAACATTGTGTAAGTTTAAGGTGTACAGCATGTAAGAATAATCTTAACATCCAGGATTATAGGCAGTGGGTATTTCATTTTCTCCAACTAATCGTGACTAGAGCTCCATAGTCACTGGCAAATATGCTGCTGCTCTGGACAGATTTCATGATAAGGTAGAGCTAGATGTTTTGCCAGGCATCCAAGTCTGTCTATGAAGCTAAAATACTTATTCAGACTAAAGGGAACAAAAGATATTACATGTGAAAGGGCTTCACAAGAGCCAGTGTGTGTACATGGGAGGTGTTATTAATGTTATTATACTGGTCCTAAGAGGTACTGTAAATCTGATCTTTGCTATTTTGTAGTAAAATATAGCGTTGAGAGCAAAAGTGGCATAAGAAAATACATCCCACAGGATTTATGTTAGCTACTCATCCAAATTCTTGTTTCAAGCAAATTACATACACATTAGCAATATTTTCTTCTAAGCCAGGAGGAAAGCATTCAACATTTGGGTGAGGAAGTAGTTGTAATTTTGCATACGCGCTCTGCTCTATGGGAACAGTAAGTAACAGACTTCAACTAGCCTGCAATTAGGTCTGGGTTTCAGAATAAAATAAGAAAGCAAAGAGGGCAAATGGCAACTTAAAATGTGGGGCTTTGGACAAGCCGTTTCTGTGACTGAAGGGTTTGTTTGTGACTTGACGGCCTGTGCTTTCCCACTTCTGGCTGCAGTGTTGTCGCATTCCTGGGATGTCCAGTTCTGAAGCCTCCTTTGCAAATTCACAGAAATGGATTTCTTTAGCGCTGGCAGTTTCTCCCAAGCCTTTTCTATTTTCTTCTAGGGCCTTTCCTTCTAGACAAGGGACGTGAGCCAGGATGGTTAGGTTTCAGGTTAACAAAAAGAAACACTTTTATTGTCAATATTAATGGCAAATCTCGATTTTTACAAGGCTTGGGTTTAGCAGCACGAGCAGATCAAAAGCAGCTTGGCTTGGTTTCTCAATATTCTCTGGAGCTTAGACAATTAACTGCAATTTTGCTTCTAACGAAACAACACAGAAAAGTTAGTTACGGAATTGTTCAAGTTAGTCTTTCGGCAGAGATTTTTACCTGTGTACATGTCAGAATCTCACAAATTTGTCCACTGAACTGGAGTTGAGTTTTGAAGGAAATCTCCTTAAGAAAATGTGTGAGCAGAGTGTCTTCATTTGCAACACCACAAGCCTGTTTCAGTGTGCGCATTCCATGCTTGCCTTTCTGGCCGGGTAAGGATCCGGCAGACTGAGGTCTCCCTGGTAATTTGGGTACACCGAGTCTCCAGTTAATGATAGATAATCAGCCTTTGGGTCATTCGGTCATTCTCTTATTACAAACCCCTCCTGCTCTCTCTGATCTCCTTTCAAACTAAATTTCACACAAACAAATAAAGCAAGACAGGGACAAGTTCTTAAAAAAAAAAAGAGAGAGAAATATTAGAAACTCCTGATACAGAACTCTAAACAAGGAAGGCAAGCTAAAAGAGGATAGGAAAGAACATCTTATCAAAATGAACATGTTGTGTACAAAACATTAAAAGAAAAGGCTCTGGTTTCTGTTAAAGTGACAGAAAATTAAAATAAAAATAATTGCAGGCAGAAAAGTTATAATATAAACAGAGAAGGCAGGATGCTTGCTGGAAATGCGCAGCACTAGGAGGCTCATTTGTTGTTACAGATTATATATCTGCCTCGTGAATGCTACTTTGTTCCATTTTCCAGAAGAGAATGGTTTTCTTTTTAATACTTGTGTGAGTGCCCACTTAAGTTAACACAGGCCAAAACCTCGAGGAACAAAAAATGGAATTGCATTCTGCTTGCAAAGCATCCAACTTCAAATGAAGAATTGGTTGCATACAAAAAAAAAGCAGAATTCCATACAGAATACATTTGAAGGCTCCACTAAATCGGTGTGACTGATGCTTTTTTATTTTGCTGACAGAAGGCGAAGATCATACTTGGGCAAGTACAACCGAAACCAGTCCTCCCCTGGCCCCTCCACCCCAAGGGTCTTCATTTTCCCAATCTACATCTGCCTGTGACTCCAGAAAGACAAGCTTCAGATTGGCCAAGGTACATCTCTGACCAGAGCCCTCCGGGAAATGTGCAGGAATGTGTGGCTTATGGTGAGGAGCTCTGGTGAGGGTGCCCCCAGTGCCATTTTCCTGCCCCTGCCCTTGACAGTCCTTTCTGGCCCAAGTCCGGAGCTCTGGAAGGTCAAAGTCTAGCTGCTGGTGTCATCTCCAAGCCCTTGGTTGTCAATCCTGAGACAGATTGGAATTTCCGCTCAAGGCTTGATCAACTCACAATTCTCCAAGTTGGAGGTGCATCCGGGAGATGGCAGCAGGTGGTGAAAGTGTGACCCCCACTTTGTCTCCAGGTATGGGTCTGGCACACTTTGACTTGTCGGCATAGCTGGCAAACAACCCATCTCTCTCCCACATTAAAGAATCCACACTTCTTTGTTTCTTCCAGGCCCAGCTTAAATTCCACCTCCTCCAGGAAGCCTTTCCAGGTATTGCTTCCCTTCTCTTTGCTCCCCCAAATGAAGTCTCTTTTCTTCTGAACTCTTTTCTAGTGCTCCTCCCCATATTCCCTCTGGTAGGTCTCTGGGCACCTATCTTTCACCTCCTGTGAGTGTGGGTTCCTTGAGAGCCCAATCAATGCATTGTACCCGGTAGATGCTTAAACAGCTTGTGTAAAAGGGATGACTTAGAGAACTCGGGTGAATTCCGCATATCCCAATTGCAATCGGATTGGTTTTCTTTATTTTGAAAGCGACTGGAGCTAGTAGAGGAGTTGGACGTCTTCCATTAGGCAACAGAACTTCATCTCCACGCCCTAGAGAGAAGCAGGGAAGGCTTCCTCCGGATGGATCGCGCTTGCAAGGGGTCTCCGTCAGCCGTCGTTGGATCCGAGCGTGGGACACCCAGCCCCAGCCTGGCCTTCCCGGGTCGCCCCTCTCCACGTCCTGAGCTCCCGAGTCAGAGCTGGGCAGGGCGGACTCTGGGCTTCCCACGGACTGGCTGCGCGACCTCGGACAAGCTCCTCGGTCTCTCTAAGCCTTAGTTTCCCCATCTGAACAGTGGGGAATGACACCGACCTCGAGAGTGTGCAGGGAAGGTTAAACGAGATGAAGGTGCACGAAAGATCGAGACGCCTGACGCACAGGCTGCGCTCAATAAATGTTTATGCATTTTCTCTTCCCGTCTCTTAGCTTTCTTGCCTTTCCTTCCAGCCGCCCGAAGACCCAGCCCCACCGCGATGGGCCGGGGAGCATCGGAGGGCACCACCTGGTCTTGGTGCCCACGCCGCGCAGAATCGCGCCGCCCTGGGGATCCAAGGGCCTCAGCCTTCGCAGGACGCTGGGCTCCGGAGAGTGAGAGGCCGGGCTGCAGCCAAGGCCCAAGGGTGTTGGGGGGCAAGGGGCGCGGCCAGAGCCGCCTCTCCGGATTTAGGCCATTGGCCTTGTAGCCCCTGCGTTGGCTGCTGGGCCGCCCCCTCCATCCTCGTTAAATTCTCGTTTTGATCCCCACCCCCCTCTCGGTTCCCGCCACTCAGGAGGCCGATTCTCTGTCGCGCAGGCCGAGGGAGGGCACCGCTCCCGGGTGGGATGGACCCCCAGCTTCCGCCGCTCGGCTCCGAGGACTTGCCGCTGGAGGCCGGCAGGAAGGGGTTAAGCGCGTCCCTCGCCCCCACCCCCGCGCCCTGTGCGCCGGGCGAAGGCCGCCGCTTCCCTCCTGAGGTCTCATTAGGGAAACCCTCACCGCTATTTTCAACATTTCCTCAATCAAGTGCCTTTAAATAGAGCTGCACAAACAAATTGGCGGCAAAAGCGTAGATCTTGTCACGATTGAGACCAATCCAATATTTCAGCCTTGTTTGCTTTGCAATTACGGGTTGGCTTGTGGCTGCGGTGCCACCGGGGCAAACCTGCAGCCGCCCGCCTTCTCCTCTGCACCCGCGGCGGGTGGAGGAAGCGACCCGCAGAGCCACTGTGGGGAGGAGAGAGGGTGGCGCGGGGGAGGGGACGCGAGGGGACACGGGCGGCGGAGCCTCTCCTAAAGCCGCGCGCAAAGCAGTGTGAAAGCAGACGAGCTTTTCAGGTCCCTGACTGAGCCACTGAGGTACCACGTACAATAAAAATAAAATGTGCAATATACATGTGTCAATCAGTGTCGTGTCCTCACCCAGCTTCCTTCCTCGCCTCTTCCCTTTCTTCTCTTCTATCCCCATTACATTTTTCTTCAGTATTTGTTAGCGGTTACTACTGGATTTCCCTTCTCTCTAGCTGTTAAACTGCTAGCATGATTTGTTATATTTTCCATAGCTCCTTATTCTTGTTTGACTTCTTGTACAAAGTCACTTTAAATCTGCTGCAGGAAAAAAAAAGCTGCAAGCCCTTTGGATGCGTTCCTGCAGGCGTGTGGCTGCCCCCAGCCCTCCTTGACTTCTTGCGGGATGGTTCTTCGGTGTAAATCAGCCGCCGGGTGCGTTCGGTTACACCGCAGGCCAGCCTAGTTTGTATCAGCAGAACAGTAGTTAACTCAAATCAGGTCCTAAGCCTTATATTTCACAGACAATTAAATCTTGGCTGCTGTTTAACAAAATTGTAATATTTACTCTGCTCTATGCTGAGGAGCACTTTCAAAGTCAAAAACAAATACTACATTTCAAAAAGAAAATATGATAATAAATCTCTTTTTATGGATTCTCTCTGCGTAAGTGGAAACAACATGATTTAAATCCTCGACACCCCACCTCCCTTTCAGGCGCAGCTGAAGCTGTACAGATACTGTCTTTTAACACACATTCTCCATATCTGGGGGGAGGCACCTGTATTTGTTACATTCAATTTCTTTCCAAGATTTCACACCCCACCTTGACCCATATAGCCAAATGCAGCAAGGATTATGAAATAATTGGGTCTGGGATGTGAAGTCTGTTTTCACATGCGTTCAAGAAAGATGAGCATGACTTCGGTAATTAATTTATAATTTTATGTTACTTTCTAAATGACTGCTCATTTTCCTCTCATGTCACCTTCTGAAGGAGGTAGCAAAGTTGAGGCAGAGAAATATTTTTATAAGACTCTGGGGTACATATGAAAATATGCTTCTATATTTTTAAAAATGCATGAGGTATGGACCTACATTTGTTTGCTCGTGATCATAAAATAAATTCATAGCCGTTCTGGCTAATTATCTATCTTTTATGCTTTAAAGTTTTTTGATTACTAAATCCCACCTGAATTGTTTCTTCATTCTTCTGGATCACCCTCCTTTTGTAATATTTTGATTCTCAATTTCATTTAAAGCAAAACTCAGAAAAGATGGTTTCATAAAATGATGCAATGACAAAGCCACAGAATCATATTTCAAGTCCGTAAGACATGCATACCCATGTATATCTCTCATTAAGTTTTCTAGCTGATTGCTTGAGTATTTCAAGAAATGGGAAGCAGTAGCCAGAAATGGTACCATTTCATAAGAATTCTCTATTCACCAAAAAAATTGGTCTGGCATATTATTCAATACGCAAATTATAATATTACTTTCATGTGTGTTAATCTGTTTAGTATTAAACTGCTACAGTGTCTTAACCATTCACATGTTTTAGCACACCACTTTCAAATGGCTGATCTCAGATAATTATGAAGATTTTGATATTAATCTCACATTAAGTGAACAACTATGAAAATAACCTTAAAGCATTATTATTCTTATATAAATGCCAACAAACAGAATTGTAGAGGGAACATGATTACTTTTTATCTGACAGTATCCTATAAGGATGTGGCTACATTCATTTATTTTAAAATCAGAACAGTTTCAATTACTTTTTAACAGAATTCTTTTCAACACAGCATTTTGTAATGTCTACAAACCACAACTTTGTGCTGACAGATATATATTTTTCCTACATTGTTATTCATTAGCCTCTTTGCAAACTCACTAAAATAGAATAATATACAAAAAATATCAAAATATAGAGAACAATTATTAGGGTCTACATATTTATTTAGGTTGGCCAATGTTATCAAAATTAAAAACATGTGCCTGGCATATAAATGTTTCTTTAAGAATTCTTTTTTGGATGCACAGTTATTATTTTTAAAACCAACTCAGATTTTCAAGTACTGATTTTTCCCTCTAAACAGGCATTGCATTGTTTAAAACAGTAGCTCTTGGAACAATACCCTTTAGTATTTTAGACTTCCAAATAACAATTGGAATTGGATAAGTGCCTTCAGCTGGGAGCACTTTCCTAATACCTTTGGAGGTAATAGGATTGCCTATTTCTGCTGGGTGACAAACAGACAGTGCACTGGACAGACTGCCTACCCTTTGCAGAATCCACCAGAAAATGGTTTGTTTCCTATGAAATTGCTTGTGGTCCATCTAAAAATAATTCTGTTAAAATCTGAAGGCAGAGAAAATGAATGAGAGCTTTTTCTACCTTCAGTTATGAAATGATGGCTTAAAGAGGGACGCACGATATAAGACAGGAGGAATGCAGAAACATAAAATCTGAGAAAGCCAGCTTTCATAGGCAAGATCTGGCTGTTTCTCTACAAACAGGAGAGGGATGAATTGGATCCAAATAACCAAATGATTGTTTTTTGTCTTCCTCCATTCAGTGATTTTTAAAATAAAGATTTCACTGGATGAAGAAGCCAAATCAAGGAAATATATATAAATTCTGGTATATAGGAAAATATTAACTATCTTAATTTTTAATATTGGGTTAAAATATAAGGACCTTTAATCCACTATAACACTGTTCTTTCTAAATGAATGCATGTTGTAACAACTGGTGTCAAAAAGCATTGAATATTTCAAACTGGTGTTAAACTGGAAAAATAAAGTGTATCCATGAGGTGATTTTCATAAACTCCAACTTGCTGAGAAAAAGGTGAAAACAACTTTTTTCAGGAAGAAACCGGGCAACTTTAACTGTTATTAGTCTGGGATAAATACAGTGAAAAACTGCCTCCTTACATTCCTAGTAATTCTTTCTACATTTCCAAACATTGTTAAGTTCTTTGCATCTTATACTATTTAAGTAAAGATGATGTCAGCAATAAAATTACAGAATCTAATCAAGTGACTGTTTTTGCTTTACTACAAAATATACATATTATATTGGGCTGACGATGTGCTTAGTTGTTTGAGTGCCGAATTTTTATTTTTTCAGATAGAGTGATATTTAATGAAGTATTTATAAAAATCAATACGATGGTTTATCAGAGATAAAACAGTCATGGAAACAAAGTGGCATTTGAGTCTGTGTGGTGTGGGCTGCACTTTGTAAATTACAGTGCTTTTAGAATCATGACCTAGGTGTCTGTAATGAGGACATCTGAGAAGAGAAGCTCAAGAGTTTTTAACCCAGGCAGGCAAGAACACATGATCATGTAGAACTTGCCCTTAGAAGCATTTCTCTATTGAAATTGCCATTTCTCCATTTCCTCCCACCTGTCCTTCTACTTGCTGTATTTTTCTAAAAAGTCACAGAATTACGAGTGGCTGCAACTCTCTGGACTTTTCTCTCCTTAAAGACCTTACTATTACATGGTATTAATATAGCTACACCAATGATTGAAAAGTTCACTCAGTTGTCCCTAGGGTCTTTTGTTCTCATTGTTAACTGTGTGAACATGTGGAAATAACTGGATCACACGTTGATTTTTCTCATTGTCTTGGATGCTAGGAGTTTTAACTTACAACCTCAGATTTGTTGTTGTTACATACCGTCAAGTTGGCTCTAACTCCTGGTGACCCTATGAATGAGGGATGTTCAAAGTGTCCTGTCCTCAGCAGCCCAATTCAGCTCCTGGAGACTCATGTCTGTGGCTTCCTTTATGGAGTCAATCCATCTCATATTTGGTCTTCCTCTTTTCCTGCTGCCTTCTGCTTTTGCCAGCATTTTTGTCTTTTCCAAAGAATCCTGTCTTCTCATGATGTGCCCCAAATAGGACAGCCTCAGTAAGTAAATATAAGCCATACATATTTTATTGTATTGTTATTCATGCCCTGCTTCATGTCAGAGAGGATTTAAAGCAGTTGTTTCAAAAATTGATAAGATCGGGGCCGGCCCCGTGGCTGAGTGGTTAAGTTCATGGGCTCCGCTGCAGGCGGTCCAGTGTTTTGTTGGTTCGAATCCTGGGCGCCGACATGGCACCGCTCATGGAGTCACGCTGAGGCGGTGTCCCACGTGCCACAACTAGAAGGACCCACAATGAAGAATATACAACTATGTACTGGGGGGCTTTGGGGAGAAAAAGGAAAAAAAAATAAAATCTTTAAAAAAAAAGCATTGATAAGATGAATTTTTCAAATACGTTCGTAACAATAATTCCTATAAATGTAATTTACTTTGATGCTTACTATAAGATCAACGGTGTATTCTGGTAAATATTTTGATCCCAAGATGAAGCAAAATGACGCTTGGAAGGCAACAATTTTTTTAAATTAATTTTGAGTATGTTTTAAAGAAATCTTAATAAAGACACAGAAACAAAACTACTATTATGCGTGTAAAGCAGCATAACAGAGTGATGAAGAGCAAAATCTCTGGAGATGGAGGCACAGTTTTGAGTCTTGACTACAATACTTATCAGCATGTGATCTTGGGAAAATTATTCAACCATTCTTTACTTCGGTTACCACATCTGTAAAAGGTAGATAATTGTAGATTCTGTCACAGTGTCATGATGCACATTTGGTGAGATGATTCACATAAGGTTCTTAGTAGAGAGTCTGGCATTGAGTAAATGCTTAATAAACATTAGCTCTTCTCTTGGCATAGCTCTACAATGTTAGGAGTGGCATGCCACAGTTACCTTCTGAGAGTCACTGAGTAAGTGTGGGGATGTTGACAACCCTGCAGACTTCTGGGAATTGTCTGTGGAGTCTGCAGTAGCTTCCAGCCCTCAAGGTTGACAGAGTGAAGGCAATGGCTTCTGGCTGTCTTCAGAGGCTCTAGAAAGGTATGTGGAAATGGTCCTAGTGATAGCAAGCTGCCAGACTGGCAGAGGACATCTAGCTTCATGCCATCTTTTCCATGTGTGGTGTGGTCTCTCGGTGTCTAACACAAAGGTCGAAACTGGGGAAACTGGCAATGTAAAGAAATGGAATACCCTAGGTCAATGGTCTCCCCATTTTTTTTCTTAACACCAAATGTCAGATGTGATTCATTCTTACCAAGAAGGTGGCTTATGTGGTCATGCCACCACCCGGGAGGTCAGGGAATTTTAATGCCCAAACTCCCCACAATGAAACAGCTTCAAATACCATAAACTTTTAGAGAAACGGCAAGCAATCCAGGACACAAAAAATATATGTATATTTTTTAATGCCAGCTGTCTTTGGTTTAAGCTTTACAACATAAAAGCTGTGTACTTTAGACAAATTACTTAACACTCTGAACCTCAATTTCTTTATATGTAAAACCTACCCCTCCAAGTAAAGAACTATATTAAAGGAATAATGTGTGTAAAGAGCATAGGATAAAATAAGTGCTCAATAAACGCTAACTCCTTTCCTCCACATCACTCCATTTGATCCTGTGTATTCTAGTGCAGGTGCTTCCTCCTAATCCATTCCCAGTGCCACCTAGAAACATTGCTTCTGTTCAGTTTTACAGCTCTGTCTCCCTTCATTTCAGATACCGAACCAAGGTTCAATGAATGGGGTCTCCCCATTATTTTAAATTCACACCCCAACAGTAAAACATGTTAAGTGTATTTATTTGCAAATTGTATATCTGTACTACTTTACTGATATATTACGTACCTTATAAACCCATGCAAAAAATGAACTTAAGAAGAGTAAGATAAAGAAGAATTAAACAGTAGGTTTAAATATTTTAAGGTGAGATTCAGCATCATCAGTAGTGGATGCAAATCCCCATTTCAAATAGTCTTGATTATTTACAAATGCTTTGGTTGATTTACTGTTCGCTTCGTGTTGTCAGTGTTTCTGCCTTGTTTTGTGGCTGATTGCAGTTCTTAACTAGGCGGGGAAGAAGTGTCAGTTCTGCCATTTTCCTTTTTTTTCACCTAAAGATTGGCACCTGAGCTAACAACTGTTGCCAATCTTTTTTTTTTCTGCTTTTTTCTTCCCCAATTCCCCCAGTATATAGTTGCATATTTTACTTGTGGGTCCCTCTAGTTGTGGCATGTGGAACGTGCCCTCAACGTGGCCTGAGGAGCGGTGCCATGTCCGCGCCCAGGATCCAAACCAGTGAAACCCTGGGCCGAGGAAGCAGAACACAGGAACTTAACCACTCCTCCCCTGGCCAGCCCTCTGCCGTTTTCTTGTTGAAGGGGTTGTGCCTGTATTTGAATTATCTTCAATCTGAGGTTCTTTGCAGGAATCTTTTTAAGCCACTTGTTCATTTTGTGAAGGTTAGTTTAATTAAAACTGGATTGTATAATCTACTTCTGCCTACTGGGCCACACAAACCGTATCACATCTCAGTCCAGGTGAGCTTGTGAGGGGGCCACTGTCAACCCCTCTGTAGCTGAGATCTGCTCCCTTCCCTGAGGACACCGTTTGCCCAAGGCAACTGTTGACTATGACCAAGTGAGGGCATTGCTGAACTCATTTCTGATTGTTTATATAAAAAACAAATGTAAAGAGAATTTCTAATACGATCTTCTTGCACCCCATTTTTGGGGGCACCACTGTCCCAGACTCGGAAGTCATTGTGGTTCCTGCCATTTCTCTACCTTGACTACCTGTGACAGAAAGAATGAGACCGTTAGGTGCGCTGAACTTTGTTTTTTATAACTTGCCTTACTCTATTTGCCTTGTGGTTCTATAGCTCTTCACTCTTTACTTTCCTACGTTTCTTTCATTTGAATCCAGCATCTCTGTAAGACAGGTCAAGTAGGCCAGATTCTGTCCATTCTAAAGATGGAAGAGATGAACCATCTGTGATGCTGACTAGAGATATGAAATAATTGCCCAAGTTCACATGATGGATAGGCAGCAAAGATGGGTTTGAACTTGCTTTCTGAAAGCAGTATTATGTTATTTCTCTTCCATCATCTTAAGATCTTTTTATATTCATATTTGTCTGAACTAAGGGCAGACAGAGCTATAAAACTGAACAGAAGAATGTTTCTAGGTGGCGCTGGGAATGGATTAGGAGGAAGCACCTGCACTAGAATACATAAGGATCAAACGGAGTGATGTGGAGGAAAGGAGTTAGCGTTTATTGAGCACTTATTTTATCCTATGCTCTTTACACACATTATTCCTTTAATGCAGTTCTTTACTTGGAGGGGTATGTTTTATATATAAAGAAATTGAGGTTCAGAGTGTTAAGTAATTAGTCTAAAGTACACAGCTTTTATGTAGTGAAGTTTAAAACAAAGAGAGCTGACATTAAAAAATACGTATATATTTATTTTCCAGGTAACGTTAAAACAAAAAAATTTATTGAATTTGAAAGCCTTGCTGTAAGCTTTGTCTCAAATTGGATCTCTGGCTTTGCCTAAAAATCAACCATGACGGGGCCGGCCCCATGGCCGAGTGGTCAAGTTCACGTGCTCCGCTTCTGCGGCCCAGGGTTTCGCCAGTCTGGATCCTGGGCGGGGACCTGGCACTGCTCATCAAGCCATATTGAGGTGGCATCCCACATAGCAGAGCCAGAAGGACCTACAACTAGAATATACAACTATAGTTGTTGTATATATTGGGGAGAAGAAGAAGCAAAAAAACAGAAAGAAAGATTGGCAACAGGTGGCAATCTTTAAAAAAAGAAAAATCAACCATGATTACAGCAAACACTGTCAAGGACCTGGAGCAACTGGATCACTCACACATTGCTGGTGGAAATTTAAAATGATACAGCCAGTCTGGAAGACAGTTTGACAGTTTCTTAAAAAGATAAACATGCAGATACCATATGACTCAGCAATCGTACTGCTGAGCATTTATCCCAGATAAATGAAGACCTGAGTTCACACAGAAACCTGTGCATGAATGCTTGTAGCAGCTTTATTCATAAGGTCTCCTAACTGGAAACAACTCAGATGTCCTTCCATGGGTAATCAAACTGTTAACCGTTGTGTTAACAGTTAAGCATGTGTCATTAATCAGAGTATGTCCATAGCCATGGAATACTACTCAGCAATAAAAAGGAATGAATTATGGATAAGTGTGACAACCTGAACGAATCTCTAGAGACTTATGCTGGGTCAAAAAGCCAACTCTAAATCATCATACATACTGTATGATTCCATTTATATACCATTCTTGAAATGATGAAATTATAGAAATGGAGAAAAGATTAGAGGTTAAGGAGAGGTAGCAATGGAAGGGAAGTGAGTGTGGCTGTCAAAGGGCTGAGGGATCCTTGTGAGAATGGAAATATTTTGAGTCTTAGCTATATCAGTGTCAATATCCTGGTGTGATATAGTTCCATAATTTTGCAAGATGTTACCATTGGGAGAAACTAGATAAACGGTACATGGAATCTCCATTCTTTCTTACAACTACATGAGAATCTACAATTACCTCAAAATAAAAAGCTGAATAAAGAAGTTGCCTGACCTTCAGTGACTTCCAGAACTGACCTGAAAATAGAGAAAGGAGGAGATTGAGAATAGGATTTGTTAACTTGAAGAATGATTTTCAGCACACTTCTCAAACTCTTCTGAATTTTTTCCTTCTGATTTTTATTATGGACTATAGTGCATTCTTAGGCTATTTTTTTTTTCCCCCCAAAGCCCCCCGGTACATAGTTGTGCATTCTTCGTTGTGGGTTCCTCTAGTTGTGGCATGTGGGACGCTGCCTCAGCGTGGTCTGACGAGCAGTGCCATGTCCGCGCCCAGGATTCGAACCGACGAAACACTGGGCCGCCTGCAGCGGAGCGCGCGAACTTAACCACTCGGCCACGGGGCCAGCCCCATTAGGCTATTTTTTTGGGGATAAAAGTCACCTCTCCATCATAGGACTTCTGCTTTGCAAACCATAGTAATTTTAAAATCTATCAGCTGACTGAGATTCCACAGGATCGGATTGTCGCAATCTATTTTTTTTTTTTTTTGAGGAAGATCAGCCCTGAGCTAACATCTGCCATCAATCCTCCTCTTTTTGCTGAGGAAGACTGGCCCTGAGCTAACATCTGTGTCCGTCTTCCTCTACTTTATATCTGGGACACCTACTACCTCATGGCCTGTCGAGCGGTGCCATGTCCTCCCCTGGGATCTGAACCGGTGAGCCCCGGGCCGCTGAAGCAGAACGTGCGCACTTAACTGCTATTCCACGGGGCGGCACCTGTCACAATCTATTTTTAAAGTCAGAGAGGAGTTTTTATTATCCTTCTTTTCTCTTTTTCCTTCTTTTTTCCCTTATTCTATTTGAACCAATATTGTCCCATATTGTACTGTGAATTGAAAAAACAGTGTGTGCATACTGTAGATGCAATTAGAAATGTCTTCTTAAAGTGAGAAACAGTCTATTGATTCTCTACACAGTGTCATACTCTTGCAGTGTGCTTGGATGTTCTCATTTTTGGAGGGGAATAGTAAAGATTGTAAGCATAATTAAAAAAATCTATTGATGATTTATTGAGAAGATAAAGAAACAGCAACATTAAGAGGGTTGGTCTTGCTTTTCCAGGCCACCAGCACAGCCACAGGGCCTCTGCAAACAGCTGACAGTGCGGAGAGTGCTGTAGTCATTGCAGAGGAGCTGCCGTCATGACAAACACAGGTTAAATTGTGAGAATTTCAGGACATATTTTGGGGAAGGATTCAATAAATCAGGAGACTTGCTGACAGCAAATTGTATCTTTGAGTGGCTGATTTGAAACACAGAATCAGAGAACTGAGACAAATCCCAGGTGGTCTTTGGGAGCTGGAAAAAGTCCCAATGAGTTGGCGGACAAGTCTAGGGTTCATTTCAGCGTCATTAAATAGCCTTTAAGTGGTGATTTATTAATTATCACCTTAAGAAAAGATTATATTAAACACAACAGTGGAATTGAGGTATGTTAATCTGGGGAGCATTATTTATAGCTCATTTAAGTGATTTCTCTCATAGGAGGCTTAGAAGGTGCTAGACCCGCTTCTTTAGAATCTTTCCAATTCTATCACAGTTTGTGTTACTACTACAACACATCTTTTTCAAGGAACTTGAAGTGCATTAAATTCTTTTTTTCATTCTAACAATGCATTTAAGCTTTCATTCTCTTGAAATAGTGAATAACAAAGTTTATTGAAGGACGCCATTTTTGGGCGTTGACATGAAGCCTTTTAGCTCAACTAGCTCGCAGTGGAATGAGAGATGTCAGGACGGGCAGTTGGTACCACACAGCCTGAAAAAAATGTGCAGCCCAAGTGGGCATTTCCAGCTGCTTGCTGGGAGGAAGTGCCACAGGGGGCAGGAGCTGTGCAACAGGTGAACACTGGGGAAAAAAATTCCTAGTTCCATGACCATTTAGGAGAATTTAGCATGGCTAGTTCACCTCGCTGTATAGTTTTCCCAGCCCAAATAGACAAAGAGAAAACAAAATCCAAAAACAATCAAAATCCTGAAACCAACAACAATACACTGAAAACTTTAATATGAACCAAAACAAAAATTGGGCTTTTATGAGGTTGACTTGAGGTCAGGAAAAGGATGATAAACTTTTGAGAGGAAGAAGGAAATCATCAAAGCCGGGAGAAGCTCAAAGTGCGGTTTAATAGCAGCTATCGTATTGCGCCCAAGCCTTGACCATTTCTGATGCAGCTGTTTCGTTTTAAGATGTTCCTGTTCCTCTTCCACCCACACGGCCCTCCACAGTGACCCGAGTGCACGCACTGAGGCCCTCGGCCATTCTAGAGAACCATAAACCCCTCAGAGAATTACTGCAGGGGCAGTGTAAATGGAAATGATGAAATCCAATATAGCATTTAGCTGAATCATCGTTTGAGGTTAAGTCCATGAACAAGTAGCAATATCGAGAGTTTCCTTGTACCTGCCGAAATTGCGCTGATGGCATTTTGTGTAAATTATGCATGTATGGGGAAGTTATTTTTTGTGTTTAATATCAATGGATCTTAAGCACTACCTCGGGCATAACTTTTTGTTTTAATACTTAAGGACAAGAGTGGTGATAAGCTTCTTGCCCTGGAGGATCTTTTTAAACATTGCAAGACATTAGGCCTTTTGGAGAATTCATTTTATTGGGTGGTGACCTTTGTCTTCTCATTGACTAAAGGAGGGTGGTTTATTATAGAGGTGAACATTCTCTCAGGGTGATGATCACCTCTAGGATAGCATGAAGTCCTAGAAGTTGGTCAAGGCCCTGCTCAACCCTACACTAGGAATTAGAGCTTAGAATAATAATAATAATAATGATGATAACAGTAATAATAAGAATAATACAGGCACTTACTATGTGCCAGGCCCTGATCTAAGTACGTTTCTTATATTAACTCATTTATTTTTCAAAATTACCGACTAAGATATGGTTATTATCCCTATTTATAGATAAGAAACTGAGGCACAAAGAAGTTACCAGCGTCACACAGCTAGCGAGTAACATGCAGGAATGCAACCCATGCAGACCGGCTCCTGAGTGTGTTCTCTTGCCATATATTTATTGAGCATCTAGTATATGACAGGCATTGGCTTTATGCAGGCAATAATTTAGTGAATCCAGATAGATGTCTTGGCTTTCTTTGAGCTCACGGCCTCTAGGGCATAAAAGCTACTGACTTACCGTGTAAAGAACTTGATGCTGTGAGAGGGTATTAGTCAATATTTGCTTGATACATTGATTTTGATGTAAGCTCCTTAATAAAAATAAGTAGCCTGACTTCCTCCCACACAACCTTGGGTGTCTTCTTCCTTCTGCTCCCCATCTAAGAGGGTGGGAAGGTCGACTCACTTAAATGTGAACCCTCAATGTAGGCTCCTTTGCTACTCTGATGTGTGTCTCAGGTCATAGGTGAGGTGGGCAGGTTCCCCACCTGGATACGACTGTGCCAGTAACAGTGGCAGTAGGGGTGGGGATTGGAGGCAGAGTGATCTTAGAATGCATTGGTGTTAACTCATTTTTGCATTGTTTTGATGTGCAGCCATACAACTCTGAAATGTGACTCCAGGTTCACCAACTCAGGAATGGCCTCCAGAGGGGACTTAGGAGAGAGCCTCAGGGGCTCTATTCTTTTATACAAGGGAAGATACGAGCTAGTTCTTCTAAAGATATAGTCGCATCTACTATCTTTAGCCTCTGCTTAACCAGTTCTGTCTGGATTTTTTGGAAACCTTAAGACTATTTCCTCCTGGGATTCAAACTCAGAATTAAATGGAAGCAACTACATGAGGTAGAGCTGAGCCTAGTTTTTGAGACTTTTATCTTGAATTCCATCTGGGATCTCCTCTAGGGTATACCCCTTTGTGATTATGGAGGAAGTTCCCAAGTTCAGGTGATTGGGATTCATTCATTCATTCCTCAATAAATATTTATTGATTGCCTACTGTATGTAAGACCCAGAATAAATCAAACTTGAGAACTTAGAGTTCATTGATTTTCTTTAAAATTCTAAAAACAAAAATGTTAACTTTCAATTCATATGAGCATTTAGGATAAAAAGGAAATAAATAAATCACACATTGTTCAGGAAAGAATGATTTATTCTACTCTGGAGGAAAATATTCAATTCTAAAGCATACTGATATGTATAAACACATTTGGTAATGACACAATATAATTTTTATGAGAACATATCTAACCACAAACACTGAGATACAGCCTTTCCCAAATGTGAAAAATAAGTCAGAATTTTATTCATACTAATGATAATGAGAGTGACATATGTGCATAGAGTGAGTCCGTGGTCGAAGGCTCAGCTGATTAAAAGCTGTGTTCTGTGGTTTTTGCCACTTGTGTGTGACTAAATCCTACAGAATAGAGTCTGTCCCCATGTATTTGCCTTATGAAGATAACTAGTAACATGATATTGAATTAATGATCCAGTTTCTCAAAATGGGAGACTACTGGCCCAACACCTTCCTAAGTTGTAGCTGTCAACATGTTTACTTTGGTTTTAAGGGGAGCTAGGCTGGAAAAAGGAAAAATTTTGTAGGAAAGGTTATGTGATATTAATAAGAACCACATTCTGTTTGATGTTCTCTCAAATTATATGTGTTTATCTTACTAAAAAATTGAACCATTCAAAAATAATAAATCCTCCTTTTCTATGGCCCACAAATGATCAACATTTTGGGTGATCAAAAAATCTTTGTCTTAAAGATATCCCCACTTCTAGCTCAGCTTTATTTGCTGGTGATGATTTATAGCTGAAAGCACCACTTCATATTTTTTCCAAGCATCAAAGTCATAATGTGTTTTACAAATACTCAAAAGTGCTTAAAATCCATGAACCTCTGTGTTTCTATTTTTTTTATTATTCTATAAGAATGTATTCAAATTGGTTAAACAGATGGCTTTCTGTTTTTGAAAAAAACTGCGAAGAATATTCACATCAAGATGGAGAACTCATAGGGTAAATTTCATTCTGGAGTGCACTTTTACAACCAAGTAATTAACCTTTGAAAATGAGGGCATTTGAAGGAAGCAAGGAAAATCTTAATAAGGTGATCTCACTAACACTGGTATGGTAGATTTCTCAGAAGCAGATGCTCCAGAAGGTTAATAATTAAAGACTTTAAAATATTTTACAAAGATAGTTTAATTTTTCAAGTTTTCCTGTTTTCTCTCTTTTTACAATAACCTTAGGAGACGAATTCTTCAGGGAGTATTGCTTCATAACAATGGGAATTGGCACAAAAATTCTCGGTGGGAGAATGGAAGTGTAAACATTAGTTAGTCATTTTTAGTCAGATTTGTTGGGTGTTTACCATGCTTGCGAAGGGATACAATAAACTATAACATGCAGAATGTGCCCTTTGAACTTCCAATTTAATTAGGCTGAGAAGGAATGGATTAATGAAAAGTTAAAAAGAAAAATAGAATGGAATAATAATAGATGGAGTATTAAGGTAGTCCGTGGTTGTTATCTGAGACATTGCATTAATAACACTAAGTTAAGAGAATGAGAGACCACTATGGGATGGAGTGGACGGGAAAGAGTTCCTCTCCTTACAGCTTATGCTAAACCTTGAAAGACAGATCAATTTTGGAAAGGCAGAATTTGGGTATATGAATGCAGAAAAACACCCTAGAAGGGAGAAGAGTTTCATTTTAGAGCCAGACGGATCTGGGTTCAAATCTTGGTTCCATTGTTCTCTATTTGTGTAACCTTGGGAAGTTACTCAGCTTTTCTGAGCATCTTGTGGAAAATAGATGTAATGGGGACTACTTCTTTTTAGGATTAAATGAGATAACTTATATAAAGTGATGCACAATAAGCACTCAGTCAATACTAATACCTTAGTTGGAGAAAACCTCCTGAAAAAGCACAGGATAAGGAGAGAGCCGGATATGTTCATGAGGCAATGAGAAGGCTATTATGAGTCTTGGAGGAAATGATTATGGAAGAGAAGTGGAATGAGACAATGTGGAAAGATAAATTAGGATCAGAGTCAGCCATTCACGTTTTTCCTCATTCAGTAATTTTTTGAGTTCCTTTTACATGGGAAGCCCTCTGCTAGGCATGGGGGTGCAAAGAAAAAGAAGACTTAGACTTGAATTTCTGTTGGATGTCAAGGTAAGGAACTGGAACTTTATGCTGAGGTGAATTACATTTTTCAAGAGAGGCAGAGCTAGAAAATGGTATTTTGGGATGGTAACTGGAATATATTTCTTGTGACCCAAGAAATGAGTTCACTTGTTGTCTCCTAGTGGTTGGGGGTTAATGTTGTGCCTGGGGTCCTGTTGTAGCTCATTCCCATGATGGAGAGTCCACTCAAAGGAATAAGGAGGAACGGCTTACGGGTAGAACTTCATCTCATCCTTTGAAACAAAACCATGGCACTGAAACTGCTCATATTGCACTTGTGGTTAAACTTCTTATCTAATCTGGGATTTTCCACACTCAGTGAGTATTGCATTGGGCCTACAGTCATGGTGGCCCTTTAGAAGTTGGCACCAGAATAACTGTCTATTCAGGGCTGAGGAGAAACATAAGATTTCAGACTTTAGACTTTCTTCACTAAATGGTCTCTGAGTGGAAGTCCCCTCCATGTTAGCAGGTCTCTGTATCAGACATTCTGTGACACACAAAGCACATGGATATTCAACCAAAAGTTGTATATTGACTGAACACAGGTGTTTTTTCATGAAGCTTTGCCTGGATAAGCAGTTGCTATATCTTCTAGTCACAAATTCTTGGTTGGTTCTTGTTCTTAACCTCCACCTCTATCAACTACTATTCTTATTTCTATTTCCTCTTTTACTCCAAAACTCAGTAGAATACAGATCAAATAAGATGTGGAATTTATTGCTGGGGTCTCCTAATGCATTCGGGTTAACTACTAATTTCAATGGCCAATTTTTTTATTTCAGAGTTGGTGTCATATGGAATTGTGATACAGAACTGAAATAAAATTCCTTTTAAGGTGATCATTTTTGGTTCTCAGCTTGGAAAATGCCTCTGGGGTATGGGATACAAGATATATAACTTATAACACCCTCCTTTAATACCTAAGCACCAGCTTTATGCCCATTGTTACATACTATTTTATACCTGACTTTTGACACTCACACACAGACATCTATCTACACAGCATTCAACCTACACTTTTTTTTTTTGTGGCTGTTTAGCTCAGGTGGTTAGGGCATTGAGCTAATGAGAACAAGGTCACAGGTTCAATCTTTGTGTGGGCCAGTAAGGTTTGCTTTGTTCAGTGGCCACAGACCTGGTCCAGCCAGCTGTCTAGCACATGTCTGCCCCAGGTCATAAGAGGACATGGCAGGAGTGTGTGGATGGACAAGAGCAAATCCATCACCACCATTAGGGAAATCCAAGCCAAGCACGTGTCCTACTAATGGGGGTCAATAATGTCTCATTTAAATGAGGTTGACATTTTAATACCTCTTGCTGAGAGGGCCTTTTGAACACCAAATTTAAACTTTGTTGCTTTTGTGTGAATTCATTTCTAATAAATGGAAAGCTGTACAAGACCTAAGATGACTACAGATATCCAAATATAGATTAATGACTAAACATTTAAAAAATTGGTTTAGTATTAAAAAAGAAATTTCAGTATGCTCTTCAGTTCCTATTCCTTTTTCTTAAAATCTGTTTAAGCTAGTGAAATAAACATTAATGAGTTCTTCACAGAGTGATTGGTAATCATTGCCTTCATTTAAGAATGAAAACGTTTTTATTAAACTTTCTGATAATTAGAACCTTAAAATGTTAGCAAGAAGCAGGTACAATTAATTCTGTCTTATTCAACTTTTTGGCCATTACCCAGCCCAGACATTCCATCTTTCATTTCTAGGCAAACATGTTCCCCAAATTACTTCATTATTTAGCATCATGTCTTAGATTTCAATTTGGATCAAAATCAACTCCATTCCAAAGTACTCTGCCTCAGCTCTTTCTCTCAGCCAGGTCTTTGTGAGGGTTGAAAAGGCATTTATTTGATATAGAAGAGGGGAGGGCAGAATACAGAAGGGAAATGTGGCAGGAAAGGGATGGAGAACGATATATTGGCGATTCTTTTAAAATCCATTTATTAAATAACCATCAGAGTAATGGCAATGGAAATATATATAAAAATTTTTTTGAATAGGTAATACATTCACAAGGTTAAAAACAAAAAATATAAAATGTTATCTTGTGAAAAGGTTTGCTCTCTCCCCTCTCCCTCATGTACTCAATTCCACCTCCTTTGAATAGCCATTTTTACTAATTTCTTGTGTACTCTTTTGGAATTTCTTTATGCAAATATATCTTAAACCCTCCTCTCATTTAATGCAAAATTTAACAGACTAGAAACACTGTTTTTAATCTTGATTTTTTTCACTTAATATATTCTACAGGTCTTTCCATATATGCAGAATAGCCTCATTTTTTTCAAAGTTGTGTACTATTCCACTGAATGGATGTACTACAATTTATTTATCTAGTCATCCATTAATGGACCTTGATAGGGTTTCTAATATTTTCTATTATAGACAAGGAAGAATTACATTGAAATACATTATGTAAAAAGCATTCTCATCCTTTTGTTAACATTTGCATATCATTCCATCGAGTGGATCTATCATAATTTATTTATTTAGTCCCCTACAGGTAGACATTGAGTTTCTAATCTTTCATTTTTATAGACAATGTTGTAATGAGTAACCTTATACATGTATTATCTTATATACATGCAAATAAATATGTAGAATTAATACCTAGAAGTCAGATTTTTAGTAAAAATGGAAATTTTAATGAATGAAAGTCATAAAAAATTTATCACCACATTATACAATTAAATATTTGCATTTCCCATTTTCCTCTATGCCTAAGTCATTTTTGCCTAGATGTAGATTATGAATTACTTTGCTTTTTCATTTGACATTGTAATATAGACGATTGAAGGATATGGATTCTTAAGCTATAGCAAGAATTAAAAATTTGAGAGAAATCCAACAAAGAAACTTTCCTGGAGTGTGACAGGAGGGTATTATGTCCTCAGGCAGTGTCAGAGCCGTACAACAAATTTAAAATTAGAAAAGTCTATGTAGCCTAGTTAAAGTTCTAGAAAATAACTTACATAAGAAGTGTGGCCCAATAATAACTGCATGAGTGAAATGTTAGGTTATGAATAATATTTTTCAAGTTATTGCTAATTTTCAGATGCTATTAGCTCTGAGAAAATTGGGGAAAAACCCTGCTGTCACTGAGGTTAAAATTTTTTGAGAAAGTAAGTTAGTGCTAAGTAATGATTAATATTGGCACGTACAATTTTAAAAAATTATTACGTCCAGGTAATTTTATTTGATATGCAATTAAGTATGACTTGAAGAACTCTAATGATTATTTTAAATAGAGAAACAATAAGTAGAAAAGAAGATAGAATTTAGTGAATGTGGCCAAAGAGCACTTTCCTTAGTAGTTCTCAACCTGCTCTATACATCAATAACATATCCTTATAGTTAACATTGTTGTTGGACATTTCTTGTTATGTGATCAATATGATACTTCCCTTTAAAGAAAGGAAATTTAAGTAAGTCATGGATGGAAGACTGGGTTAAGGTGGGACACATTAAGACCTGGGTTATCGCAATGGGATTCGCTATAGAGCAGCCATCATTCATAAATCCATTCATTTGATTCATTAATTCATCCATTCCTCATCAGATTCCATATTTATTTGGCTCCTAATGTGCTAATAGTTGTACTAAAACCCTGGAAAATATAAGAAATATGAAGTATGGATCATACCTTACAGTCTTGTAAGGGAATTAGGAAATGCACAGGATACAATAAAAGTGTGCATGATATAAAGTGCTATGGCAGTTCCAAAGAGGAAGACATTACTTTCAATAGGCAAGAGACGGTGTCATTTGTCCTGGAGTACAAGACAACTGGAGTAATAAAAACACAGCATAATAGATTTTACTAACAGCACAGTGACTTATTCAAAGTCTTCATTGACTGGATAAATTGTCAGAAGCTGAGAAATGGACTGCTGCTCCTGCCAGCTGCCCACCTTTCCCTAGGGCAAGGGCTGATACTTCACACACTTGCATAACCTGGTTCCATGTCCACTTGGGCTGGATGGGCTGTTGGGTAGAGGATTTTGGCATTTCTCCAAATGCACACGAGGGACAGACTGCCTCAGCTGTTGTGCAGGACTCAAAGGCTCTTTCTTTCACGGTTGATTGTATCCCCTCATTTAGTATTTTGGTGAGCTTAGCTACCGCTTTCTCAGGCAGTCCCAGCCTTAGCAAATCACCATGTAGCTTTAGCATATTTGATAGATACAAGTTGAGGTGAGGCCGCATGGTACTGGGCTGCCCAGGCATTACGCTTAGGCAAACTCTTTAAACTATGCATTCTGACTCCTATCTCTAAGTCATCGTGGCTGTATCTGGAACAGTTCTTTCCAGCTTTGCCACAGAATAACTGTGGAAAGGGTCTCGATGAATTTGGACTTAGGATGGGGCATGGGAGGAAAGAGAAATCATTCTAAGCGGAAGAAACAGCACAAACAAATGTATGCATAGAGGAGATTGTCAAGTGTGAGGGGTGGGGACACAGAGCCCAGTGTAGCTGAGTCAGAGAATTTGGGTGGGAATGGTGGATCTTAGTCTCTTGTTTTGCAGCTTGCTGCTCTAATCATGATACTTGTTGCTATATTTCTTCAAGAAAAAGGAGAATTTGTAAGTGATTGTTGTTTAAAAAAATGTACATGTTGCATTTATAATGTATGAATTATGAGTTTTAAAGTTGGCAATGAAATGAGCGTGATATACTTAATTAAAGGTAATTGGATTTGGTAGCACACAACTAGAAGTTGTCGCTAGAAGGACAACTATGATATTTAAGATATCACTCTAGACTAGATCTGTCCAATTAAACTTTTGGTAGTAATGGAAATGTTCCATATCTGTACTGTCTAATACAGTAGCCACTAGCCACTTGTAGCTATTGGGCACTTGAATGAGGCTAGTGCAAATTAAGAACTGACTTTTTTATTGTGTTTAATTTTAGTTAATTTAAATGGCCACATACGAACTAGTGGCTACTGAATTGGACAGTGAAGCTCTAAACAATTCTTGGAGATTCTGAATATGTAGAATCATAGCATTTAAGAGCCAGAACAGCCTTTAAAGGTTACCTAGTCTGGTGGTTTGATTTTACAAATGGGGAAACTGAAGGAAGGTGAAACACCTTGTCCAAGGGCACATGGGTAATGATGAGCAGTGTTGGCACCTGGCCTTCTGATGCCCTGACTCCCAGTTTGGTGGACTTTTGACCTCACTGTGCTGCCTCCTCAGTTATGACAGCAGGGCTGTGGCCACATCCAGTTAAAGATGGTTGATTGGTAGATTGAAAAGGTGAAGTCAAACCCAGCAATTTGTTGCCTGCAGGAAACACATCTCAGCTTCAATGACAAGCACAGGCTCAGAGTGAAGGGATGGAAGACGATGCTCCAAGCCAATGGCAAACAAAAGAAAGCACGTGTCGCAATGCTTATATCAGACAAAGTAGACGTCAAGATAAGACAAGTAAAGAGAGACAAAGAGGGGCAGTATATAATGATCAAAGGGACACTCCATCAAGAAGAAATAACGCTTATAAATATCTTTGCACCTAACCCAGGAGCACCAAAGTTCATAAAGTAACTATTAACAAACCTAAAAGAAGATATTAATAATAACACAATAATAGTAGGGGACCTCAACACTCCACTCACATCAATGGATAGATCATCCAGACAGAAAATCAACAAAGAAACGGTGGAATTAAATGAAAAGCTAAACCAGTTGGACTTAATAGGCATATATAGAACACTCCACCCAAAAACAACAGAATACACATTCTGCTCAAATAAGCATGGAACATTCTCAAGGATAGACCATATGTTGAGAAACAAGGCAAGCCTCAAAATATTTAAGAAAATTGAGATAATAACAAGCATCTTTTCCTATCATAATGCTATAAAGTTTGAAATTACAAGAAAAAGTGAAGTCAAGCTTAGTCCTTCAATCAAGAGATATGTGCATGACATGGTGCCAGGTACCGAGATCAAGAGGGAGCTGCAAATGACACAGAGAACCCACAATCGATTTGGGGAAACAGGAAATTTGTCACTGGTGCAAGGTACAAGTGTATACGGGCTACATGAGCAAAACCCCAGCAAAGCTGTGGCCATTTAAGGAGACCACCACGGGTGAGTGATCAGGGAGAGCTTCAGGGACAAGACTCGACCTATATTAAAGTCTCTAACACTGGAGGTAAAAGATGATATTAACATCATTCACACTTAACAGTGGTTGATATGAAGCAACCTTCTGATCCATAGTTAAAGCTGTGTTGTTAGATCACGGAAATGTAATTAGTCATAGAAGGCTGTATATTTAAATCAGGAGAAAAGTATTGGCTATTATTATCCTGTAGGCATAGCTGGGAAATCAAATCCTCGCTTGGCTCACTAAAGTCTTAACCTAGTACTGCACGACAACATTTCCAGAGATTTTTTTTCCATTGGTAGGCAAAACAAATGAGACCCAAGCGCTCATACAACATTCCAAAGAGTCAACAGAGAGAAATGGAAAGTATTAGAAACATGATTGTGTTTGGAAAAGGAGACATAAATACAAGTAAAATGGGGAATGAAAAATCATCTATTATCTGAGGTCGAAGTCCACATTGAGGATGTTTCTTAAAATTTTTTGTTTTTCTGATTTTGTCAAGGTAATATGTGCTTAATGTATTCAGCTAGAAAAATAAAAAGATGAAAAAGCAACTAAAAATCACTCAATCTCATTCAGAGATAGCCATTGTTAATCTCTTTTCTTTCTTTGCAAACACCTAATTTTAAATGTTTAGACAGTTAATATTGTAGAGAACTTTGTGTCATAATATTTCACTTGACCTTAATTGAGTTTTGAATGGAAAAGTTTTTTGAGTGAAGAACTTTTGCTAGAGAAGCCTATGCAAGATGGAATAGCAATGCAGTGCTTTCTGCCTCTGCAGGTGCTTAAGGACGTTAATAAATTATGTCTTGTAATCAGTTGTTAATGACTTCCAAAAGTTTTCTTTGTTGGCGTGCTTTTGTGAGGGGGTAAAATAATCTGGCTTGGTAACTTATTCATTGACTAGCTATTGATATGAACCATCCATCAATCTGCTCCAAGTGATTCTTGTGCCTATACTTGAGTCACCAGAGGCTGCCAATTCAGAAAACATTGAATGTCATCAGTTGGCAGGAGCCAGAAATTCCCAACTGTCTCCTTTGCTTATAGAGATCTAATTTGGTCTATGTAGCTTCTGGAATGGACTTCAAAGTCATCTTCTCTTACCAATGAAACACATTTAAGTAATGGTGTATGTTTATTATATGGACCTTCTCTATGCCGTGTAAATGACTGAAAATAACTTCACATGCTGTTTTGTTCAGTCCCCAGAAGGAATGCCTGATTTAGCAATTTGGTAATTTTTTAGCGTTTGTTCTTGCTGCAAATGATCTATTAGAAACATTGCTAAAAATGTTTGATCCAACTTGGATAATCTAAAATGATCCCCGGTACTTACTAATCTTGAACTTTATAAATCATTTTCTCATCCTCAGAGGAATTTTTTTTTAAGATGTTGTTTCCTGCACAATTATTGCCTCCTTTGATCTCACACTACATTTGGTCTTTCAGATAAGGGAGACCAATAATTCCTCAGCTATAACTTCAGCAACACAGATAACTATCATGCATTGTGTGACATGCAATTCATTACTCAGTTGTGAATAACCGCCGTGGTCCTATATTAAATGCTTTACAGTTCATCTCTTCATGGTTCATTGAGTTAATATAATACTTATGACTCTTTTTGTGCCCAGGAGAGATAAAACAACTCTTTATAAAATGGCATATAATATTTAAATTAATACATTTTAAGACATCTTAGAAGAAGAAAATACTATAGTGAAATAAATCTCCATATGTAGCTTAGTTATTTTATTTTATCCTATCCAATAAAGGGTCCTCCTTTCTTTGATGTATCTAGTAATTCTCATCATTGTCTTCTGGATAAACTAGATGAATATGCAGAAGCAAAATTCCATCTTCAGAACTCTCATGATGAGCATTTAGGGGTGTTCCATCATTCTTCTTGATCTATTTTATAATGTACCGTTGAGTTATTTGCCCAGCATAAAGACCTCTTTGGAACGTAATAGAAAACAAAAGATTGGTTCAAGATCTGATCACATACTTAAGGACAATCTTCCTACAGTGTTCAGTTCACCAAATAAAGAGCTGGCAGTCTGGAGATGGCTGGAAGAGCAGTTTCCTAATTTTGAGTCTTTGGCAAGCTGGAATTCCACCTGCTCAAATTTAACAGTGTGGAGATTGTTATCCAGTGGGTACATTTGCAACTTTCTGTTTGGTGCTCAATAAAGCAGACTGTATTACTGTGCTGGAAAAATTTAACTTGCTGTTCATTTGAGTATTAATCTATCAAAATATTTCCTGGACTTATTTTATAAACTAACAAAAGACCTATTATACGTTTACCATCAGAAAGTTCTTAGTTCATATTGATATTTTTAATTCCCTAATTGAATGGTTTTACTTCCTAGCTTAATGTAGACATTATTTTCGGATTATTAGTGAACTAAGAAAAGGTTAATTTGTAAGTTGAATTGGATTTTTGTTACAAACTGAAAAGCCTTTTTGTAGCCCAAGAACATTTTTTTCCTGGACTCTGATTCTCCCTACCACCACTCCCCCTGCACCCCCCTGACCTCAAACGAGGCTCCCCGACTCCTTAATTTCTACTTCTCTTCAGTAAAGTGGCTACTCTGTCAGATAGTAGACGCTCACTCTTTAGGATCAATTGGTTCCCAAACATTTCAAGAGGGATGCAGATGTTAAATATGACATCAAAAAAGAGAAAAAGTGATGAGAGCATAAAGTTTTCTGGAATAGATACCAGGATAAAAGTCTGGTCACTTTACAACACAAATTTGAACTCCAGCTCAAAAAGAATTTTATTTTTTCTGAAAAGTTATTTGAGATGATAATATATAGTAGGTTCTTTTCTAATTAGCATAAAATTCCAAAGCAAAAGCTTAAA